>NW_027042751.1:2520456-3720456 GCF_036872675.1 Lithohypha guttulata | reverse complement strand
TGAGAGACAACACGACGCTCAACTTCACCGTTGGTCTTCTCTCGCTTTGGTGCGATAGAGTCGATTTCGTCAATGAAGATGATAGCAGGCGAGTTCTTCTCAGCCTCTTCGAAGGCTTTTCGTAGGTTCGATTCCGATTCACCAGCCATCTTCGACATGATTTCTGGGCCATTGATCAAGAAGAAGAAAGCACCGGTCTCGTTCGCAACAGCTCGAGCCATAAGTGTCTTACCAGTACCAGGAGGTCCAAACATGAGGATACCTCGAGGAGGCTTGATACCGATGGACTTGAACAGCTGGGGGTGTCGTAGTGGCAGCTCAACCAACTCACGAACCTGCGCCATTTGTTTTCTGCAACCACCGATATCGTCATATCCGACTTCATTAAGGTTACCCTCTTCGTCTTCACGCTGGATTGGCTCACCCTCGCAGTGAATAATTGTGTCTTGGGCGACAATGCCAGACTCTGGAGGATCTACCTCGACAACTTTGAATTCGACTTGTCTCATGGCGGCACGGCATGTGAACAGATCACCTTGCTTGACCGGTCTGTATGCCTCACGGAAGTATGGAGCAAGGAATGTCTCGAAGAGTGAGCCAGTGAGGCCTTCGATCGTGTCTGCGATAGGTAGGACAGCAATTCGCTTCGCATATTTGATGTCTGGGCACGCGTGCACCGTGACGATGTCGCCGTGCTTGACTCTCAGGTTGTGGCGAACAACTCGATTGATTCTGGCACTGCCATCATCAAGATCGTCATCTGCAAGAACGATCAAGACTGTTTCCTTTCTCTTCTTGCCCTTGACTGTTACAGTGTCACCACGGAAGAGCTGCAATGTCTCCATGGTATTGTTTGAGAGAGCAATGACCGAGTTATCATCGTTGACGGCATCAGTCACGATCAAGGAATTTGGCTTCTTCTTTTTCTTGAGGATAGCTGTGGCGGTATCGAGGTCATTCTTTGGTTCAGCGCCAGAGGCATCACTGTTGATCGTGTTAGCTGCTGAGTCCGCAAAACGAGAGCGGTAGTCTACATACTTTAGATTGACCTTGGGCTTCTTGACCGCGTGATCAGGCTCTGCAGACATCTTGTCTGTTTGTGTGATTGATTAGTGTAGAAGATTGATCTGTTGAGATGGTCGTTTCTAGGCTCAAGCGGTGGACTATCGCGGTTCCAAACGAGAACGTGGCCTTTCGTCCACTGAGCGAGTTCAGGAAGAAAGCAGATGAGAAGTTGTGTATGATAAGTAGAGAAAGAGATGATGGGAAATGTTTAAAAGGGCAGGATGATCGTGCAGGTCAATAAAGTGAATATGCGGCGATGAACAAGTCCGACTAGCAAGCTAATAATGATGCAGATGGTGCAGGCCGCAACAAAGGCGTCACCAATGGAGCAGCCTGAGCGGCTTTGCCTTCCAGTCTTCTTGCCGACCTTGTGGAGTCGAGCCGCTCACAAGAACGGCAACTACTCACCATTACTTTACTTGGAGACGGATCGAAGGAGATAGAACACTGCACAGACTTCTGAACACTTTGCAGCTCTACCTTTAGCATATCACGAACGCGATCCTATACGCGTCTCACTTCTACCATGCGAAAAACGGAATCGACCAATCGAGTTTTGTTCAAGCGACGTACTGTCTGTTTGCCATGTCAGCAATGCATTGATACGCTCTTAGAAGCTAGGAGAAGTCGCTCGATTTGGGATGGCTGTGATACCTCCGCCACATGCCTCCCGCTTGCTTGGCTAGGCATTTGCTGGATTGTCTATAACGTGCGCAAGGATGGGAAAGTCCAGGTATAGGTCGGCGATAACATTGTTGCCTTGCGTTGATCCACGAGATCATCGAGCTACCAAGCACCGCAGGCTCTTGAGTTCTTGTTGTTGTCGTACCAGTGTTGACGATTGGCTTAGCTCGCTTTGCTCTTTCCTTTCAATATCTTCCTCCTCTGGGCCATCATATGTGTGTACAAAATGTAGCTGCCAGGTACGTAGATGGCAATCACAGCTTTTAGCACCCAATCATATCCGCTACCACCAGCCTGAGCAGGTTCGATGGCCAAGTACATCAGCAGCACTTCACTCGAGATGCCAATAGGGTACAAGACAAAGAAGGTATTGTACCTCAGCCATAGGAGCCAGCCCGGGACCACATCACTGACACCTTCCTTCCACACGAAGAAGCCATACCTGATCATCTCTGTGATACCCCAAGCAACATGACATCCAGCGAGGCCGATGGGTCCACCGACAGTGCCCTGTTGCGGTCGTCCAAAGACACTGCTGGACACCACAATTTCTGGATATGGTGTCAGAACACCCCAGACAAGCATAATCCTAGAGGCGACCTGCATCGCTGTTGTCATGGGGCTTGCTCGAACTAGACCAAGAGCAGCATGGGCGACTTCCAGCAGAGCAATTGTTTGTGTTGCTCGGAGAAAGTTGAAAAGTGCTTCATGTAATCCGTAGAGCTGACCGTGAGATGCTAGTGCTGGTATGAGCAGAAGAGCCCTCAACGTTACAGTTGACCATAACAAGAACGAAATGGCATTGTATGCTAGAAGATATGTGCTTTTTGTTGAGGAGGATTGCTTGGGTTTTGTTTTGACTTGGTTCTCCATGGTCGAAGCGTGGACTGCAGATAGTTGAGGAAGCTGCAAAACGAGGAAAGGAACAACTCTGCTACTCAAATATATCCTCCTCATGCAGGGGTTGTACAGTATCTCGTGTTGACCCCAATATGAGTGCGTTTTCTACCTGAAATGGCTTAGGCTAGCCGAAAGCACGACTACTCTGATAGGCTGCACCGGAATTGACCCACATAAAAGTTGTCAAGTCGAAGTTGCGATCGACTTTTGTAACAGTCAATACAGCAGACGCCGCTCACAGATATCTGCACCGAAATGCCGTCCTCAAAGCGAAATCGTGTCGTGACGACCTCAAAAACGAAGAAGAACCACAAAGAACTTGTCAAGCGACTACACACCAATATCCAGGAAGCAGCAGAAAAGTATTCGTATATCTGGGTTTTCGGTGTCGAAAATGTGCGGAACAACTTCATCAAGCAGGTCAGAGTCGACTTCGCAGACAGCAGAATATTTATGGGCAAGACCAAAGTTATGCAGGTCGCTCTAGGCCGCAACAAAGAGTCTGAATGTGTGCCAGGCGCAAGCGGGCTCGTGTCTCATATGAAAGGCGAAGTTGGGCTATTATTCACAGATCGACAGCCGCAAGAGGTACAAGACTATTTCGAGACATACTCCGAATTGGATTACGCAAGAAGCGGCGCTGTTGCAGCACAAGGTTTCAGGATACCGCCTGGAGAGTTACATACTGCATATGGTGTCGAAGGTGGTGAAGAAGACCCATTGCCAATGAGTATCGAGCCAACACTAAGAAGGCTGGGAGTACCGACCAAGATCGTGAAGGGCAAGGTCACCTTAGAAGATCGACCCGAAGACAGTATGGACACAGAAGAGGGTTACGAGATTTGCAAAGAGGGAGACATATTGAATTCAACACAGACGAGCATACTCAAGATTTTCGGTGTACGTATGTCTGAATTCAAGATGGGTCTATCAGCTGTATACGACAAAGAGAAGGAATCGGTGACAGTTGTAGCGCCTCAGGAAGCTCAGCTGCCATAGTCAGCCTACTACTTGTACGAGATTATGACACCTACTGAACGACTACATCTAAAGGCGTATCGGAGTTGTTTACGAGAAAGTGGAAAATGTTTATATCGGACAGACAAACATAGCTTCATTGACTTCTTCAGCTCCTCTGCTTCAGTATGCTTGCGAGGGCAGGTCGCTCAATGATAACCCTACCACATGACAAGAGATCTTTAACCTTGACCTCGTCCCTGTATTTTACATTTGTATGTTCGCCAACCTGTTGCAGAGCTTCGAACAAGTGTATGCGATCGGTTTTTGGACCATCGAGAACCACTAAACTTCGTCCGTTGTTCTTCCCCCAGCCAAGCGACTCGAAGAAGTTGTCGAAAAACCTTGGGCTCTGGTCTTCAGCAAGGTTCAGTCGATCAGCTGATATTATCAACTCTCCTTTTCTATATCTGTAACTAAGAGCTGTGCGCCACGCTAGGTTGTAGATTTGTTCAGGCAGGTCTGTTGAGAAATCCCTTGGATGCGGACCATGAGCAACACCGCCTCCTCTAACACTTGGTGATTTTAGATCCGACTGACGTGCTCTACCAGTGCCTTTTTGTGGGACTTTCTTCCGCCCTGATCCCCTCACTTGTGTTCGGTGTTTTGTCGATGCTGTACCTTGTCGTGCTGCGTCCGCTTCAAATATTACTGCTCGATGTAGGATGTCCTTCCGTAAAGGAACATTCAGATGATTGTAGGCATATGAAGTGTATGCTTTAGGCTGCATTGAGGGCCATGAGTGTAATGTTGCTAGTACTGGTGTGTGAAAGGGAGAGGACGTCGAGCTCGTTGCTTGAGCATCGGTGCTGTTCGAGCTGGCAGCGCTACCGGGAACAGTCGACGACGGCAGTTGTGCATGCGTGGCATACGTGCGAACGATGCGAGGGACAAGACACCGCTGCGATAGTAAGCGCGCTGGTTCCAAAGATTGTGATTGAACTTACTGTCAGAGGATCAGAAAGTTGAAGTTTCTTCGTGCTTCTGGCCAGGGTGATGAACCCCCGGCTGGTTGTTATACACTTGGTCATTTGAGTCGCAGAAATAGCGACGCTGACGACGTTGTCGACCCGAAAAGAATGTGATGAACTCGTATGCACGAAGACTTCTTGCGATCACGATGCATAGCGCCGATTCATGGACAGATTCAAGTTGTGCCGTTTCGTCCTCCGCAGTGCAATACTGGTACTTGTGCACCACTGTAGTGCTGCAATTAAGAAACTTCGACATTTGATGCGTAACACGACCTTGCCTTTTTTTTCTCTCGACCAAAATTGGTGCTGCTTCGTTTATTTACTAGACAACCCTCGATCACTCCAAGAACGTCTGCTGGGTATTGTCCCCCGGATATCAGACGTGAAGCCTAGAGGCGGCTGCAAGCCTTTTCTGAAGATATGCTGTGCCGCTTGACTGACGAGCAGCAACGGCCCGATAGTGTCCTTCAATAATCGCCATCCTTGAGCATCGAACAGGAACGGACGTTGCAGCGAAGTTGCGACACCATTCGAACGTGCTCTAGCTTGTCAAATCAACCACCAAAGCGAGAATTGGCCTGAAATGTGCCACATCGCTACCGAGATCGATCGGGATGCAGTATATGACAGCCTTATGAAGAACATGGATGAGCTATGCGATGCAGCCCCCAAAAATGACACGAAGTCATCCACGATCTGAAATTATTTCCGGCTAGATTCCGTCTCAGGAACAGATCGTGATAGCCTAAGTCACTAATGGATACAAGCATTATACTAACAAGAAGAGTCTTCATCTGCCTTCGATGTGCAGAGGCTAGAAAGTTGTGCGGTTCTACTGACATGATATATGGTGAAGATCTGTTAAGCATACCTTCTGAGCTCAAGAATCCAAAAGAGACCACCTTTTTCGATCGCAACGGGCACCGCCTCGACTTTTGCGACACCAAGTTGTAGTCGAAGCCGCAACTTTTATTCAACCTGTGGGTGCATAGGACTTCCTGGTGTGGTTATCTGATGGACTCTTCCGAACACACAAAATGTTCGGATCTACTCCACGTGACTAGCAAGTGACGATCCAAACGGCCACTGTCCAAGACAGTTTCTTTCCTTCTTCAATTCGGCTACCGCTGGAACGGTCAACGACTATACTGTGTCATAGACAGAAGATATCGTATGCACTTCGTGCTTGGTTACGAGTTTGTTCTTATCTAGGATCGGCGGTCTTTCGGGTGGCTGCAAACGTGCACAGCATCCTACTCCTTAGTTAACAACCAGCTCCTCGCATCAGCTGAGATACGGCTTCATGTCACAAGCTGATGCTGAGAGAGCAACTTTCGTTTGCCTGCATTATGGGTAGGAGTACTTTTTCACCTTATGTCAGTGATCAATCACGACTCAAAACCAGCACACTTCGTGCCAATTAAGATTCCACCTTAACAGCAAGCGCGCCTTGTACACACCTAGCAGAAGTACTTCTCACAGCTAGCGTGAGTACATAGATGTATGCATTGCGTTGCGGTCAGATGAATAGCTCCTGTTCAAAGCCATATTGAAGCTGGTTCCGCTCAAGCGCATCTCATCCGTCTGCAGCAAATTAGTGAAACCCACTATTCAACGAGAGCAGGTGATTGCTGGAAGACAAGGGACGCATCAGATGATTGAGCACCGAAGCAAAATCGACAAGGAATGTTTGGAACGGTGAGTCCTTGTTTAGCTGATAGCCTAAGCAGATGGTGTCTGGGCAATTCCTGGGGAACCCCAGATTGGATGTGTCTGGGGACGGATCTCCGCACCAAGCCTGCAGTTGTGAGTCGCCAAGTGCTCCTCGCTAGCAAATGACCCGATGCTCTAGGTGTCGCTTATACACAGAAGTTCATCGGAAGCCCCCTCTCTTGGGACTTGGAAGATCGACATATGCCATCTACCGGATTGAGATACACGTGAAGCACGTTTTCAGGTGAGATGATCAGCACTCGAGTGCTACCCTTCGCACAATATAATGCCGAGCATGATATGCGACCATCAGCTTCCTACTTCCCTGCCGTGCCGTTCCACATCGTCTCTTCTATATAATACAGGATTTCTCTTCCTCGGGTCTACTATTTTCTCCTGCTCCTGAATTCCCACAAGGCTAGAAACACACATTGCGATTAACATTCCTAGCTGTGAGGAACGAGGTTGGCCAGTACGATGAAATTCCTCCGAAAGACAAAATTCAAGGCAGACGATACTGCCAGGACTCGGGCAGCAGAGCTGACCCTTAAGCAGTCTATCTATCCAATATGTTTGGTACGCTATGATGGATACGCTATGCCGGGGTCACTGCTAATGACGCTTGTAAAGGTTACCATTTTGTTCTTTTTATGGGTACGTGGCACCGAAGGGAGCGCGAAACTTGTGGTAACAACGACAGGGTTTCTCCTATGGACTAATTGATACACTCAACAAACATTTCCAAACCACATTGGGCATTACAAGAGCGAGGTCTTCGGGTCTGCAAGCAGCATATTTCGGAGCATATCCGTTAGGTACGTGGCGGAACAGTCCTAAACGATATTGTTCTGTGGCTGACGGAGAGAAACAGCTTCCTTAGGCCACGCGAATTGGATTTTACGAAAATTTGGCTTCAAGGCGTGCTTCATCTGGGGTCTGTGCATCTATGGTATCGGCTGCTTGATTACCTGGCCATGCCTGATCTATCGGTCCTTCGGCGGCTTTTGTGCTGCTACATTCATCATTGGTAATGGCCTGGGATCGCTTGAAACGGCTGCCAACCCCTATATTACGATTTGCGGGCCCCCGAAATACTCAGAGATCCGCATCAACATCAGTCAAGCTTTCAATGGGATTGGTAGGTTTGCTTGCGAGTATGTTTTGTCTCTCTACTGACACTCTTATCAGGAACGGTCGTGAGTCCTGTGCTTGCGTCGTATGTGTTCTTCAACCACGTGCAGGATTCGCCCTCAGCTCTGACATCAGTGCAATGGACCTATCTCGCTATTGCTGTTTTCGTGTTCATTTTGGCTGTTGTGTTCTTCTTCTCACCAATACCCGAGATCACGGACGCAGACATGGCATTTCAAGCTGAAGAGACTCACGCCAATTCTGCAATCAAGCCATTCCGGAAGCAATACCGCCTCTTCCATGCGACATTCTGCCAGTTCTGTTACACTGGAGCTCAGGTTGCCATCGCAGGCTATTTCATCAACTACGTGACCGAAACGAGGGCGAATACGGACGCTGCTCTTGCGTCAAAGTTTCTCGCAGGCGCACAAGGTGCATTCACGGCCGGGCGATTTATAGGTTCTGGGCTAATGAAGTTTGTCAAGCCGAGATATGTCTATCTCGTTTATATGACGATGATCATTGTCTTCATCACGCCGTCTATCACGCAAAGAGGTAATACTGGCATGTCAATGCTGTATCTGACTCTTTTCTTCGAGAGCATTATTTTCCCGACCACAGTGGCACTTGGTATGAGAGGTCTCGGCAAATATTCCAAGCGAGGATCTGGCTTCATTGTGGGTGGCGTGGCAGGAGGTGCATGTGTGCCACCGCTGCTTGGTGTTGCTGCGGATCTTCAAAACAGCACAGCTATTGCAATGGCTGTGCCCCTAGCCTTCTTTATAGCTGCCTGGTCATACGCATTCTGTGTCAATTTTGTAGCAGCTTACCGTGGTCCGGTCGATTCACTTGGCGCAGCGAATATCGGCATCCAGAATGCGGGCAGTGACGAGGACAGTCCTCATGGCCACATAGAGACGGATATCGAGAAGTCAGGTGCCGAAGCAAACGAGCATGTTGGACGGTCACCGGTATACGAGAAAGCTGCTTAATTGTGGAGATGAACTAGTGGAACCATCTGACAGAACGGCCTAAAGGTGTGATGTGCTTTGAGAAAAATTCAATGCAGAATTAGTAGATAAGGAGAACATATCGGTGGCATGGTCATTTTATACCAAATAGCAAGGTGTTTGGGCCAGAGAGCAATGCCCATCGATTCGCACATTGCGTGCTTCCTAGCCATAAACATGACTTCGAGAGACGTGCTTTCGACTGGCAAGCTGGTTGCGATCGCTACACCCAAGATGAGGATAATGCTCAACGTGTCGATGATCACAACCTCGTTAACTACCATATCTTCGTGCTTATAGTGAACCGTAGAGATTCCAGTACGGTAGAACGCAACGCACCGAGGCGCTCGACATTCACATCGCTGGCCAGTGATCTCATTGGCAGCGCTGTACTCAGGAATGGATCGTTTGCTATTAGCACGAGCGAAGATTGACAACGTTCTACACTGCAACAGATAAAGACGCATATGCTGCGCTCTACAGAGAACCGTGTCAGACCGGAAGACCCTCCATGCACCTCAATCGATTGCTTAGAGGCAAACCTTCCCAGCAACAACTCTCCTTCTATAGTCCATGACCTCGCAGGGCGATGGGGCAGGTCAACCTCCTAATTTGCAATCCTCACTTCCTTCCCTCGACGTTCGAAAGATTAGAGCAATCGACGAATCGCCTGAAAATTCGACATCGAGCCTACCTTTCCGACCTGCCAGTCCGGCAGTCTTAGGGTCAAGATCTAGTACTCTATCTGGCTTTCTCTCGCGCTCAAACTCTCCAAACGGCAGGTCGTCACTGTCTTTGGCCCGCTTTGGGCGCTCTTCAACAGCCAGTCCACTATCCAGTGTCGCAGACGGCAATGACGAAATACGAACCTTGATTGTACGCTCTTTCTCGCCCGTCGTTGGCGTACTCGCTTCACGTGAAACGGATGCGCTGGCAGAAGAGAAAGGCTTCAAGAATGGGTTCGTGAGTCTGTTGCAGCCATATGGAGAGCGAATTACAGGGAAGGTGGTAGTAAGAGACAGCACAGGCGCAAGCCGCTCATGGGACGACTTTGGCGTCAAATTTGTCGGCCTAGGCGCTGCCGTTCAAGAGCGGGCTACGAAAGGATCTGAGATACTTGAGAATGTGGAAGACCTGATCGAACACTACCTAGAGCAGCATACTGGAGAATTTGTTGCTGGCTTTCAGGAAATATCGCCTTATTACCGACTGCTTCTCAGCAGACTTGCGTCTTCTCAACCACCATCTCAGCATGAAACTCTGTCACATCCCGTTGCTGCGATTATAGCTATTAGCTCATCTACAGCAAATCCAATAGAGACTCTTAGGAATCTTTACTCCCAAAGTGCGCAGGGCAGCTTTGCATCACCTCCTTACATCAACCCTGAATATTTGCGCTACTACCTGCTCGTCCACGATGATGACAAAGACGACCTTGCGAAGTCGTCAGCACTGTTCGATCAAATGAAGAGGCACTTTGGCCTGCATTGTCACCTGCTCAGACTTCGCTCTGCCATATGTGCACAAGATGACGAAGATGGGGAGGAAGTGCCACAACAAGAATGGATCGCGGCTTCGACAGAACTCTCTAAACTGCAAAAGACGACACAATTGATTGAGCTGGACGAAAATCCAATAGCCACAATTTTCTCGACAGATGCCGCGAACATACGCACTTTTGCTCGAGAACTTGTGTCACAATCCATCGTGCCACATATGGAGCAAAGGATCAGTCTATGGAACGAACAGATCGCGTCTCGCAGAAGGGGTATATCCGGTCGCTTCATGTCGCTCTCGAAACGTTGGGGTGGCATAGGCCTTGGATCATCGCGTAACTCTTCAGCGACCAGTCTTGCGGCTCCAACCTCGAGCAGTGGCAATTATGATTCTATACAAGGCTACTACCGTTGGGATACATCAGAGGCCTTTCTGCGCAAGATGGCAGATTTTGCTACTATGCTCAGAGATTATAAGCTTGCTGCGTCTACCTATGACATGCTCCGCTCAGACTACAGTAATGACAAAGCGTGGAAGTATTTGGCTGGTGTCAATGAGATGTGTAGCATAACGACTCTTCTCAATCCACTCCTCTCGAGCTCAACCACTTCCTCGAGCGGTAAATCCCTTCCAAAACTGGAAACCTTCGATACCATGCTCGAGGCTGCATCATATTCATACTTAACACGGTGCAATGAGCCTGCTCTAGCCTTGCGATGTGTTCTGCTTACTTGCGAGCTCCTAAAAGTCCGCGGTCGACTCGCATCCGAGCTAGCAAGCAAATGGGCCATCCGCACACTGGAAATGAATCTAGCACCTCAGAGCACGAACACTCACGTCCTCATCTCCGAGCGCATAGCAAGCTGTTACGCCGGTAATCGTCCCTCTTCCGCAGCAGCTACAACAGCCCACACCATATCTTCTAATAGCTATACACTCTCCCACCGCACGCGCCATGCAGCTCTATGGTCCCTAACCTCAGCCGAAGAATGGATGAAACTAGGCCGAGCACCCTTCGCAGCAGCCCGCATCGACGACGCCCAAGAACTCTACGAACGACTCAGACATCACGAAGCGGCAATGTACGGCTTCAAGGAGATGCATACCTTCATGAACGATCTCAGTCTCACGGTACGCATGAAACTCGGCCAGGCGAGACAGAGAGGTCTCAGTGGGACGAGTGCTACGGGGCGACTGGTTGAGCCCGATAGAGGAGATACTCCTGGCAGTACGGGTGATCCATTGGGTGCCGGTAGTATGGACGAGATCGAGGAACAGCCTCAGGTTGAGAAGATAGATACGAGACCGGTGAGGGGAGGGGGTGTTTATCATGGACATCATCGGAGTTTGACTCTGAACAATACTAGCGTGGCTGAACCGGTGGTGGCACTTGGACCGACGAGCCCGGTGAGGACGAGAGGGGACCCGCTTCAGGCTGATCAGGTCGATGATGGGTTTGAGTAGGGGTAGAGGTTGACGATGCACTTGTCGATAGACCCTGTCAATTTCAATGACTAGATTTTTTACTTCATGAAACATAACATTCAATTCCATGTGCATTCATTCTATGGGTATCATTCATGCAACTGTCTCGTTTCACGAAGTTCGTGCCTACCACATACCATTCCGCTTGCTTGCTTAATTTTGTCTAACGTTAACATAGAGCCTCATGGATTTGACAAACAAGAACGACCTTAATGATCATGTGGATCCTCCTGCTGCTGCGGCGGATCCAGTCTAATCATCGTATCTATCCTCATGATACTCACACAAGCCTCAACAGCACTCTTCAACTGCCGAATCTTACTCATACTCGGCTCCAGCACACCCAACTTGACCATATCCGCGACCTTGCCCTCTCTCAAGTTCAGGCCATAAGTCCGATAGCTGCGTTTTCGCGCAATATCTTTATCCTTTTCAGGGACGTTGACGTCGCCTTCCTGGACGCGCTGAGCGACGGCGTGGCGGATGCGTAGCTGAGCGACTAATTCTGAGGAGTCGAGGGCTGCGTTGACGGCGAGGGTCTTGGGGACGACAAGGAGGGATTGGCTGAATTCGCCGACTGCGAGTTGTTCGCGTGAGGCGATGGTTAGGGCGTATTCTTCGAGCCACATGTGGAGGGCGGTTTCGACAGCGCCGCCACCAGGGACGACGCTGCCGGATTCAAGTGTGCGTTTGACGGCTGAGAGGGAGTCGTGGACCGAGCGTTCCATTTCGTCGAGTTGGTAATCGTTGCTGCCGCGGAGGATGATGGAGGCGGAGGAGAAGGATTTTGTGCCTTTGACGAGGATGCATTCGTCGTCGGAGATGCGTTCTTGAACGACTTCTTCGGCGTGGCCGAGGGAGGAGGCTTCGAATTTCTCGTCGCCGTAGAGGTCGGAGAGAGTTGATATTAGGGTGGCACCGGTTGCTTTGGCGATGCGGCGGAGGTCTTCCTTTTTGCAGCGGCGAACGGCCATGGCACCACGCTCGATGAAGAGTTTCAAGCACATGTCGTCGATGCCCTTGGTGGTAAGAACGACATTGGCTCCGGATTTGAGGATCATCTCTACTCGCTCGAGGACGATACCTGCTTCACGTTCGCGGATCTTTTCGAGTTGCTGAGGGTCTTCGACGGTGATTTGAACGCCTAGTTTCATTCTTTCTTTCTGTAGGTTCATGTCTAATACAGCAATTTTGGCATCTGTTATTCTTGTCTTCATGGCCTGGGAGGCAACCGTGCAGTTGAGAGCGTATCCTTTGATGAGCATAGATTCTGTAGCAGATTTGCCATGTGCTTTCAGGATATTCACAGCCTTGACAGGGTACTTCGCAGGTTCTGAGGGTCGCTCGCGGTTTGTCGATTTGACCGAAAGCATGGCGTCAACGACCATGTTGGCGAAGAAGTCAGCGTCTGAGCCAATAATTTTGCTGGACATTGAGGTTTTGGCAATATTGACAAGAGGTTCGCGGCCAAGTTCACTGATATGGGTACTGATATTTTGCTGCATATACTTGACGGCTTCTCTTAATGCTAAGCGATATCCTGTTATGATGACGGTAGGGTGTATTCGGTTCTTCATTAGCTCGTTCGCTCTTCGAAGCAGTTCTGCTGCTATTAGGACGACTGAGGTTGTGCCATCTCCTACTTCTTTGTCTTGCTGCTGTGCCAAATCGACCAGAATCTTGCCAGCAGGATGTTCGACGTCCAGAAGGCTCAAAATAGTTGCGCCGTCATTTGTTACTGTCACATCGCCAATATCGTCCACCATCATTTTGTCCAGACCCGAAGGACCAAAAGAGCTCTTGACCACATTTGCTATTTGACCAGTGGCCAGGACGCATTGATCCCTTACATCCGAGCCTGATATCTTCGAACCACCCAAGAATAGTGTCCCTGCATTTCGTGGTGCCTCGAAGAGACCCGCCATGGTGATTGTATTGTCTTCGGCTTCGAGTGGTGGTCGCTGTAGGAATGGTTAACACAGCGAGAGGTGAGTTTGCTAGCGTCTCGATGGGAGAAAATCCTTGATATCTGCCGCAATTGCCGATTGACAAGAGTCGTGGTAAAGTGGTCGTTGTCGGCAAAGAAATGTTCACAAGGCTCTCATCAAAATTTACTTTACAATCCGTTAATAGGCGGAATTGTACCTGCAGAAGTCCCCCAGGAAGTCTTGGCTAACTAGCGCCTCAGACGCCTACTAGGCCGCCAACTTTACGAGCAGGTGTCTCGAGACTGCGGGGCACGCAACTGCTGGGTCGCGACTTATTCGAAACAGTCACGCTTCCCACAGCAGGACTGTACGCCCTCCAATACCTCTGAAAATCCATCTCAACTGTTAATATACGATTGGGATCTAGTGAACACAAACGCACGTGCCATCTCCTTCGAGTGCGGGGTGGAGGCCTGTTGTTGTCCACTCACATCTGTACCTGTGATACCCTTGCAGCAGGAGAAGAAACACTGAATACTGGCTCATACTTCTTCGACTCACCGGCTCAAAGACCATAAGCAATACCTTTACACTCCTTATAGTGCTCCTTCCACTCAATTGTTCAAAATGTCCACTTCAGAACAGGCAGACCTCGCCGTGAGGGAGAAACCAGGTGACATCGACTTCGAAGCCAGTCAGCAAGCAAAAAAGCAGAAACAAGAGAAGAAGAAGGACAAGCCAGTAGGCAAAGCCGAAGCCAATCTACCAGGCAAAGTTGGTGGTGGTGGAAAGAAAAAGAAAATGGAAGGAGCTGCATTAATAGGTATTGATGTCGCGAAAGAGGACGACTTCTCAGAATGGTACCAGCAGGTCTTGACAAAGGGCGACATGCTCGATTACTATGACATCTCTGGCTGCTACATCCTCAAGCCTGCCTCTCAATTCGTGTGGGACGAGGTTCGAGCCTGGTTCGACGCAAAGATCAAGCAGATGGGTGTCAAGAATTGCTCCTTCCCCTTGTTTGTTTCGGAAGACGTCCTAAATAAAGAGAAGTCACACATTGAGGGCTTCGCCGCCGAAGTTGCTTGGGTCACACATGGTGGTAGCACTAAGCTCGAGAAGAAGATCGCCATCCGTCCTACCTCCGAGACTGTCATGTACCCATACTACGCCAAATGGATTCAGAGTTACCGGGATCTTCCCTTGAAGCTGAACCAGTGGAACTCGGTCGTCAGATGGGAGTTCAAGCACCCTCAACCATTTCTGCGAACGAGAGAATTTCATTGGCAGGAAGGGCATACAGCGCACTTGACCAAAGCGGAAGCTGACAAGGAGGTCTTAGAGATTCTCGAGCACTATGCTCACGTCTACGAGCAGCTGTTAGCTGTTCCCGTCATGCGTGGCAAGAAGACCGACAAGGAGAGATTTGCGGGTGGTCTGTACACTACTACTGTCGAAGGCTACATTCCAACCACAGGAAGAGGTATCCAGGGAGGTACATCACATTGTCTAGGTCAGAATTTCAGCAAGATGTTCGGCATCACCGTACAAGATCCAGCCACCAAACCAGACGAGAAGAAGGATCCTCTCTTCGTGTGGCAGAACTCCTGGGGCTTGTCTACGCGTGTTATTGGTGTTATGGTCATGATTCATGGCGACAACCGAGGTCTTGTCATGCCTCCAAGAATCGCTGAGGTCCAGGTGGTCATCGTTCCAGTCGGCGTAACGGCAAAGATGGGCGAGGAGGACAGACAAACACTATACAAGGAGATTGAAGGCCTACAAGCGGTTCTGCGTGCAGTCGGCGTCCGTTGCGAGGCAGATTTCAGAGACGGCTATTCTCCAGGTTGGAAATTTAATGACTGGGAGCTCAAAGGTGTTCCCCTGAGGCTTGAGTTCGGCCCAGGAGAAAGCAAGGGTCACTTTGTGACCACCTCACGAAGAGATTTGCCCAAGGAGGATAGCAAAGGACAAATCGCCATTACAGAACTGAATACCCAAATTCCAGAACTCCTCGAGAAGATTCAAGCTGATCTGTATGCACGAGCCGACGAAAAATTTAAATCTCATGTCAAGCACATCACGAACTGGGACGACTTCGTTCCTGCATTGAACGACAAGAATGTTTGCTTGATCCCCCACTGTTTGACTGAGGAATGCGAGGACCAGATCAAGGATCTCAGTGCAAGGAAAGCAGAAGAACAAAGTGGTGTGCCTCAAGATGAGCGTGCTCCAAGTATGGGTGCAAAGAGCTTGTGTATTCCTTTCGATCAGCCAGCGGGTGTTGAGAAGGGCGTCACCAAATGCACAAACCCTCAATGTAGCAAGACTGCTGAGGCGTGGTGCCTGTTCGGACGATCCTATTAAAGGAGTATGAGAAAGCACGAACTGTTACAAGCCACATGATTCTCCTGTGGAGGCAGCAACGAGCAGAAAGGTCGCTGAGGCTGACATCTGCAGACCACGAGGCTGAGAGCATGACAGTGATGACACGAAGCGAATGAGACCATGAGCGATGTTGAACCAACGCAAGTAAGTCATATCAGTAGTGATACTGTAGAACTTGAACGGAGAAAAGTGTCTTGCTTCCAACTAAAGCCTGCTCACGTGACAAAATTGCTCTCTTTTTGTGTCTACTGCTTTGGTGGTTCAGTGGCTGAACCGCAGATTTCCATGACTCTTTTACACATTCACCTGTTCAATCCACACAATCGAAGCAACTCAGTGCCAACCTTGAACGTTCTTGTAGCTATGATAATTCTCTCCGAACATGGCGCAAAGCCTAGACCAGCTTATTGATTTTCTGCTTGAAGAAATTGCGCTCGGTGGTGATCAAGGTAAGTTTTCTCTCATTGTCATGGCTTTTCGCGGCTGAAGAAAATGCCGAAAGTCGTTCAGTCGGTCGGCCGTAGCATTGCTCGCCTTCCTGTTTCTTTATTCGGTCAACGTGCCTGGTTCCAAAGTAGCTATACTCAGCGACAACTGGCACAGCTTCATCACTAACATTTCGTTCTTTCAGGTGTGACTATTACAGATGTTGCTCGCTACGCAAATCGTTTTTATGCCCCACCTCAACCACCATTAACATCGACATCAACCACTTCCAATCACAAAGTCGACAAGCAATTCATAGCGAAGATCTGGCAATGGCTGACAAGACATGAGGACGTTATCGTTCTCGGAAACGAGGACTACGGCGCCTTGTCACTCGCTGAACTAGAGAATCGGTTTCCAAACATCCTTGCTGAAATACCAGATTCATCATCCCAGCCTCAACTACAACAAGGAGATGATCCATTCCCTCCAGCGACTATTTCTGCTGAAGAGGCTTCTGATTCTAAAGACGAACCAAGGATTAGCGTCACGTTGACACGCATCTATCATGCAATCTGCGGTCACGGTCCCGATCCTAGCAAAGTCCCTACAACCGAATTTGCCCTGCTTTGCGTGATTGCACGCTCTGGGCACGATGGCATTCTTCAAGGCCCATTGACCAGAATAACTGGACAGGACAAGCGTTCTGTACCACAACGTACCGACCGTCTACACCAGAAAGGATATATTGTGAAAAAAGCTGCCTACCTCAAGAATGGTCAGAAGACAAGCAGGCTCACTCTTCGTCGATTTGTTAATGAAGCACTGGCAGCGACCACTCCATATCCTGACGATTCACTTACTCTGAAAGAACTTACTTTGCAGACCTTTGATGTACTGAAACAAAATAGCTCTGTTACCTTAGACGAGCTCGCCGCAGCATTAAACGTGAAAGAGCCTGGTCAACGGCGTATCCTTGGTCAGGTCGTTGACCAACTCGTCACGAAACAATGTCTTGAGCTTACACAAGCGACAGCCGACTCCAACCACGATGTTGGTAAACCTCAGAAATGCTTGCAAGTCCTGCGAGAACTGGCCGATACAGACTGGCAAACGCACGACGGAGACGACCTTGATTTCGAGAAGACAGTCAAGCAAGCAATCGCCACAGTAACGATAAAACCTAGCCTCGTCGTGAACAACGCTTCTGCATATGATGTAGAAGAACCAAGCAGCAGTGCAAATTGTACCAACGAAGCTGCCCTCCGACCACGATGGAATCCAGACAGGCAACTGCCCAACATTTTGCACGACTTGGCAGATAATGCTGGTCATAAAGGCATTACGAACATAGAAGCTCGACAGCACATCACTGGCCTTGCAGTTAGGAGAATGTTAGAGTCGGCCCTCACACGTTTATCTCATGCCTCATTACAAAGTCAGCCTCCGGCGCTTCGCAACCTAGCACTAGTCAGGTCGCACGAAACGGAAGACACGATCTCTCGATATGTCCATCGTACGTTTGCCTCCTACAATGGTATGGTTCAAGCTGGACAGGCAGATTGGGCGGCTGTCACTGGCGGCAAGGAAACAATGAAAGAGCCTACAACAATGCTTGCAAACGATCCTAAGTCGGGGTTCGATGAGGAGACGTTCGGTTTCTTACGCCGCACAAAACCAAGAATGCAGATACAAAATGGACAGGTAGAACTCGAAGAAATTGTCAAACTTTCTGGTGCTAGGTCACTGGAACTGCGTGCTGGTGAAGTGAAGATAGGCGAAACATCCACTGGTAGTGTTGTTCTCTCTACCGTGTCGGAGATACGGCAGCCAACCGCTCCGCGAGCAGCTAAAGCCCCAAAGCCAGCTCAGATGCCAAAGCGTACCTATGTCGCGAAGCCCAAACCATTCAGGCAAATTAGACAAGGACGACCTCGGAAGTTTGTTCGTGGCACGGAGGAATTCTGGAGAGACATGATGAAACTCAAGAAAGAGCAAGATAAGTCTGCTTTCTCTACACCTACAAACCTTGTAGGTACTACACAAGACCCTGATGTCCTCATGTGGTTCAATCAGAGACCTGCCGATTTCGATGATACGCTTTTGCAAGCCGTGGAACACGACTTGCCAGTACCATCGACGCCCCAGGATGTTAACCAATCATGGATCGACAAAATGAAGAGATACTTGCGGAGGAACAGCTCGGGACTTCATCTGACACCTGCAGGGGCTACGAAAGTGCTCCGGGGACACAAAAGCTTCATTGCCACAATTCGATCAAGCCGTCTTTCTGATGTTGACTTCTCCGAGTTCAGGAAGCCAGCTACAGTACTATTCCTTTCTTCGAGCGCAGCACACACAATTCGCTGCTATGGTTTAGATCCGTGGGTTAATTCAGGCATTTGGACGCTTATGTGGAGGGCGAATACATTGAAGCGTGACTATTCAGAGATAGAGCTAGCGAATGAGGGCCAGGGCTCAACGAGAGCTTCAGCTAGACCTTTACCTCAGTCTACCAAATCCCAAGGCCGCACGTCTAGAAACAGCTCTATATCACAACGTGACGTTTCCTCTGAACAGGTCCTGTCCAAGGATGCGTCATCTGGCAAATCAGCTAGACCGCAGAGGAAGAGGAAGCGAAAAGAGAGCACGCCTGTTGCCGAAGTCGACAAAGAGCAAGTCGACCCAGGTCCGGGAGAACCAAGAAGAAAGGTCCCCAAGATCGTCAATGCAACCAACGGCGTGACTTCAGCATCAAATGCCAACCTCGATATTGAGCAGACACACACTACCAACGTCAATACGATACCCTCTCCACAATCAACGTTCGGTGCCATGCTTTCTGATATCGTACCTCATGGATTGGACAACGCTCTCGTCCATTCTTTGACCGCTGAGACGGTCAAAGACACGACAATACCAACTGCAAGCAAAAGCACAGGTAGAGGTATCAGCCCACGTCGCACCTGCAGAAACGACAGCAATCAGGAGTTGGATATCCGATCCTCTATCCGTCAGCACGCTGTGGAGAACGTTTCAGAGCCAAGACCTTCGCCTGGACCCAATGTCGCAGATGTTGAGACGGAGAGTGCTAAGGCTGTCTCTGAAACTGTCACTTCATCCTTGACCGATGTGTCCTTTGCGCAGCCCCCAAATCTTGAGAAATCGAATACTCAATTGCAAATAGAGCCGCAGGAAGGTCTGTCTGATTTTCCTGCGATTTCTCTACAGGATCTACCAGAAGAACCACAAGTAGCATCCAGCGTCTTCGCTGCTGGACCCGCAAGCTCGATACGCGAGAATACTCCGAGCTCTCAGCTGGCAGCGAGAAGGTCGTCGACCCCTCGGTTAAACGGTGATAATACCGTTCTACTAACCACACCGAGAGACGAAAGTGCCAAAAAGAAAAAGACATATCCAAAGCCTGCTGCGGGTCCGGGTGTCTTGACAGGTCTCAAGGCGGCACCGATCTATCAGAAAATCATATTAGAAATGATTCAGCTCTGTGGTGGTGTTGCTCCTGACAGTGTGTCTGTCCTCAAAAGAGCAATGAAAGCGACATGTATTGAGGCACGAGTCGACCATAACATGGGTGTGAAGGCGCTTAGAACTGCGATAAACAAGTTGACCAAGGATCGAAAGATTAAGCACATGAAATTTGCCTTTCAAAGCAATGGACAAAACCATTTCAAAACCATACTAGCTTTGCCAGATATTCAGGTTGAAGATAGCCAATTCAGAAAAATGTCACAACAAATCAGCAAATTGCCAGTTGATGAAGATTACATGCCCTCGGAACTCGAGGCTGAGTATAATCGGCAGCCGTCAGACAATGGAAGGCAGGATCTTATCCAGGAGGAAGGTAAAGAGGTCTTCATGCCTGCAGACCAAGCTTTACGAAGCAGGCATGTTCGCGACGGCGATCGTGCGGCTAGCATTGTTTCATCTTCTGGCCGAAGAAGTTTGTCCCCTTTACCAACGATTACATCCAATACTGGATTCCTGACTTTAAAAGTGCCGGAAATCGGGACAATTAGAAGTTCTACTGACTTCACCAGTCACTATTTTAGCTTACCAGCTCAACCAGAGCCTATTCGTTTCACGGCAGACGCCAATGCTGCTGCCACAGAAACAGCGGCGCCACTTCCTACTTCTCTGCGAAGAAGTGGCGTTCGTATACCTCGTAATAGCTCTTACCAACCTGGACAGCGGAAGATACAGTGGCGCATACCAAAACGAACTGTGCTGCCGAAGAGTCTTAAAGCTATTTTATCTCAAGCTTGCCAGGATGATGAAGTCCACTTTGAAGACGACAGCGGAGATCAGCTGCCAGATGATGGAGAACCTTCCACTCAGTCGAGCTTTCTTCACTCCATCTGTCACGTTGGCGCTTTTGAACTTCGAAACTGGGACGATCTGCAGGAACGAAAACCTGGACAGTGGAACTTTATCAATTTCATGCTACCAAAGAAGGAAGCAATTTACATTCCTTGCCAAGAAGAATTACAATTTTACCTAGTTCATTTCACGCTCAATGCTGCAGGAGAAGTCCTGGAAACCGAGGAACCGCTGCCTGAACCTGCATCGTGGGACGTCTTCTCTACAATTGTGACGCAGGCTCGTGCCAAGCAAAAGAAGATTGATCAGATCGCAGAGAAACACAAGCGCAAGCGCAAATTCCAAGAAGTTGAATTCGACAATGACGAGTCGGATTTTGCGGACTCTGAAGCTGAAGATGTACCGAGCAAAAAAGCTCGTCGACGGACACGACCTGCTAAAGAACCGAAGCAGCGAGTAGCCCACACGGAGAACGACAAACGTAAGATGAAGCGTGGACATATCATTCCGCGAGGCACAGGAATGAGAAATGTGTCCAAAGAGATGGCACATCGAATATCTCTGGCCTTTGTTGTGGCAAGAGTGCTTGCTGGTGGGCTTGACAAGCACATTGATTTCAGTCTAGTAAATCGCATGGTACCTTCGGAGACCGAGGCAATTCTGCAGGAACGCTGGAAGGTACTAGGAACAAGATACAACAACGACATTGATACTTGTATTGCCAAATTTCAGACCAAATACCTTGACGCTCTGGCTGACGACAAGGTACCAATGATTGACTACTCCGATTTCGAGAATAGTGACTGGAATGGCATCCTGAATTGGGCTGTGGAGAATATCAGCACCGACATGGATGACGTTCTTCCGGATCTTCCTCCGACTCGAGAGGAATTATTAGCAATCAAGAACATCGAGATACCTGAATCAAGACCTGTACGAAACCTTTTTAACCAGTCTCTCAGCTATACCATTACGTCTAAGGAGGAGGCATGGGCATCTGCAGTGATGGGTATAGTACCAAACGCTCTTCCTGACGTCGCTGGCGAAGTCCTAGAACCAAAATTCTGCATTGAAGATGATTATACAGATATTGCTCTTTTTAGAGCGAGATCATGGGTACTTGCTGCAGTCCTAACTTCGCAGGAGGACTTCAATTCCGTGAAGACCGCAGCGAAGCTAAACAAGCTAGCAGTGAACAAACGCGAATTAGAGACACTGCTGAGTACTGTGACGAAGAAAATGCAGGCTGACAAGATTATCGTCCGAGAACGTAGTGGTGATGCAGTCACGACACTGAACGGCACGACATACTCTGGTACTCATGGCTGGAAGATCTGTACTAAGTGGTTCGATAAGTTTGAGTCAAACCGACACATCTCGGCAACTATGCTCAAAGACGCTGCACGATACAAACTGGAAGTACTTGATGTAGCTTTCGCTGGCGGACAGCGTGTGATACTGGAAAAGTCGCCTCACATCAAGGACGGCGCCATGATTGCAGTACTGAACCTCTTGCATGCTGGCATGTTGCAGATCAAGCCTGGTTATGATGTGCCAGCGTCGCGATACGGGCTCGACTACGAGGAGCAAGGCTACAAGACAAGGTCTATGGATCGAGATGTTATGTCCTTCACAACGCTATTGGAAGCTTCACCAAGCTATGTCTTTGGTGATTTTATTGCCAAAGATCGTGCTATACCTGGAAGTGGTCTTGCTGAAGAGGATGAAATGTGCTTAATTCCAGCCTGGTTTGATATCAATCATAAATTCCTCCCACAAATCTGGGAATCCATCCTCGGAGCTGTTGTGGGAATCATCTCAGTTCGACCTGGCGTTTCAAGCATCGAGATCGTCCGAACATTGAACTGGGCACTCTCTGTTCATGATCTTGAGCTCATCGTCCAGTACATGCTGGGCTGTAACATTATCGAGAAGACGTGTACAGGATGGACTACAACGGCATGGTGGTGGCTTGCTGTGGGTTGTGGATTGGGACACAGCCATGGCGTTCAATGGAAATTTTGATAACCCGCGAATGAGAGCAGTGGTCTGACGAGGAACGAAAAGTTGTGTATAGTCACAGATAATGGAGATATGAGGAGGTCTGGGTTTGGTGATTGACGCTGTTGTACTCATTGAGAACAAGATACCCCTGCATTGAGCGGCGCTTCTGAGGATTTTTCAAGAGTAGATCTGAATGATTGATTCATCTGCAATTACAATCTCTAATTTCAAACAAAATGCTCTCCTCATCTTCCGAATTGAAGTCTCGAAAAGTAGGACCCTGAAACACAATGACAGGTTGCACGGACACGGTCGTGGTTAACACGCGAGGATGAGGTGAATTTAATTGTACGACGCGTCTTTTTCCCTCTTGACTCGCCCTGTTTGACATAACTCCTAAAATCTGCAATTTCAATACCTGATAATGCTTTCGGCGATCTATCTACGTATACCGATACACCAGATTCAAAGACTGAGAAAACACCACGACCTGGTCACCTTTGAGACGATGTGATTACTCTGTGATAGGCTGCTGCTATGCCAAAGAAAAAGAATCGAGCCAGAACAAGTTCTCACAGTAGAAGTAGGGGATACGTACAGTACGTATCCTTTCCACTCCTTTAATTCTAGTCGACTGCGAAAAACCTGCATTGCATGCATAATAGGCAACCTGTCCCTGCTGTACGATGACCACTCCTCCACTTCCACCTCGACGCCTTCTGCCGTGCAACCACAACACAAGAAAATCGCGTTGTTCATGTAATGAGACATGCATACTGTACACAGGTTTTCGTGATAAGATGCAGAGCCGTTGAGTCGCGTCCGGGTTCAGAGAGAAGATGTTTCCAAACATTCCTTCTGGAAGTTAATGGGATATGCACGTACCAACCTTTTCTGCCTCGTGTATGTGCGTGTGTGTGTTACCAAGATTAGCTCCATATGCTGTGGTTGCTAAGGTGAGGATTTTATTAAGCCGCATGAGTGTACGTGTTGGACTGTGCACTGACTGCTGTTGAGACCTATTAACACCTTTTCTTTCTTTCTGTCTTTTCTCTCTTTCGCTTTTAAGAGATAATTCTGCTTGTAATGAGCTTTGTCGATTAGTGAAGGATGGCTATTTATTCGCTAGCGATTCCTTTTCCAGGTGTGTAAAGAAAGACAGGTGGCAGGAGATAGTTCACACAATTCGTTGCTCGAGACTGGCGGAAGCCCGATCAACGCCATTGGACCAGCTGATGTTGAATATCAAGTCGTTGAATCAAGCTGAAGATACACACTCGTTCTCTTGACCTTAGCAACGGTATATTCATACCCAGACAATCCTCTCTTATGCAGCAGTACATCAACAGCTTCTGCAATATCCTCAACAGCAAACCGATAAGCAAGCAAACAACCTCACCACCAAGCTGCATCCCATCCATCTCTTACACACGCAGATAACGAGCTTCCACAACTAAATCTGCCGTCCTTCCGTTCGAACAACCCGGAATACATACATGCCTTTCCCCTTCACATCGAATAAGGAACAGTGTACGCCCAACGACCAAATGGCACGAGTACTGTCCAAACTCCGTCAGGGCCAACAGTGGCTCAAGACGAAGCTGAAGTGGCAACAACGTTCAGCGTCCTTGGGACAAGCTCCAGCTTCTGAGGAGAGAGGAGTAAATATTGTATGTATGCTTTTCCCCGGACAGTGCAGTGTGGGTATTAGCTTCAAGACTCAATAAATGTTCCGGTCTATGCTCGAATCTAGGGTGTGGATGCTGAAGATGTTTGACTTCTTAGCTAACAAGTTTTTGTGGCAGGGCGCGCCAACGGATTTTCGCCGTGCAGATGTGACGCTCGGTACGGATTGTGAAGGCCGACCGGTTCTGGTGGAGCAGGCTAGGGAAGATGCCCAGGCGATATTCAATGCGAGCAAGAAGACGGACTCGTCCGAGAAGGAAGTTGTTAGCTAAGAGTCAGTACGAAGATGATCCGGGGAAGCTAGTAAGGCATTGCTGTCGGGACACAGATCGACTTAGCTGAGGTGAAAGTGGTTGTGCTGGACAATCCAGCGCAGATACACATCACGACAAAGTGCCCAATAAGGAAGACAAGAGAGTAGGTCCTGTGCAGAACCTGACTGCAACCACCTGGAGGATCTGTACATATTGATCAATGGTAGGCGACTACCTGCCAAAAGTTTATCCAATCAAAAACACAGGTATTTCATCGTATCGTGAGCGATCTCTCTTTTTCGGGTTCTGACCAATCCTTCCATCCTCTGGTTCTTGCTTGATCGGGTTTGGCTTGGGTTTCTCGAGTTGGGAAGACCGCTGCTCCTGCGATGCAGGCTGCGATGACATCTTCGCCGCAGCTTGAGCCCTATCAAAGGCGTCTACATCGAAGTCGTCTAGGTCATCGAAGAAACTCTTCTTCTTCTTCGGTGAAGATTTTGGGGTCTCTGAGGTCGAGGGTTTATTACCTCTGGTTATTGAGGACAGATGGACGGAATTGCCAGTTGAGGCGGACGAGTGTGTCAGAGTTTCGACTTTCGGAATTGATTTCTTGTTCGACTTGATCTCGGAATGTGTCTCAGTCGGTGTTGAGCTCGATGCGGTGGCTGAAATAGAACGTGCTGTGGACTCTGCCGTGCCGTAATCGTCGTCGAAGATTCTGTTCATGGCGCGTAATCGAGGGTGGCTTTCTTGATGTTTACTTGACCTGGAACTGTTCGCCCCAATATCTGGATGCTCCTGTTTGGCAGCCGCATTTCCCACATTTCTCTCGGTCCTCAGAGGTCGAGTCGCGGTAGGTATTTGATCTTCACTCTGTTGTGCTCTTCCGACAGTGTCTGAATTCGGCATGAGCCCACGCGCAGCGCGACTGCCTGAAGTCAACTTCTCCAAGCCCTTTAGACTAGTCTTTTCCTTTGCAGGATCCGCATTCATGAGGCCAGCGAGAGTCGTGCCAGTCCAGGGGTCAGCCATCTCCTTCTCCGCCTCTTCTACTAGTCCGTCCACATCTTCTACGTCCGAGCTAGCGAGTAACCCAGCACTGATGTCCTTCAGACCAGCAGCCTGTGTCCCCTCTAGATCCTGCCTTTGCATACGTGCTCGAGTCACGAAAGGTATGTTCACAACAAGGTCTGGTAATGGTGCCCGCTTGCGCTCCTTTGCTTCTCGCATAAGTCTCTTGTACTCGGCATGGTGTAAGTGGGCAGTGAACCCCTGTGCAACGGCCTGGAATTCATCTTCTACCATTACGTATACATCGTCGCCATCCAAACCTTCGCGCAAGATCTCTATAGTTGGAGGAGCAGGCGGGGGCGAGGTCGAAGGTGTACGCCCATTTCGTAATCTTTGCTGTGCCCTGTTCCTACGTGGAGAGACAGGGTCGAGGTCGCTAGAGGTGAGGTCAGCTTGAATTTCGCGCTTGATCTCGTCGGGTATAGGTGAGGTGGGCTGAATGTGCTGTCGTTTCGGTGGACGCGGAGTCAGTGAGGCGGGCGTGTACGCAATCGTTCTTTTTGGCGCTACTGGGGCTGCTGAGGCCCAGGGTAGTTTGCGGGCCATGACTTTGGTACGTGGTCTTCGCGAGACGCAAGAGCAATTGATGGAACTCAAGGTGGGAAATGCTTGAGGCTCGATTGGTGTGAATGCTTTCTACGCTTTACACTGATCATGTTCGTTGCTTGAAGTCAACGCGTCAGTATTCCAGAGAATCTTGCAGAAATTGGTGTGTTGGAATAATCGTGAAATCAGAAAGTGAATCTCGAGTGAGGGGTTTGTCCCATGGCTACAGCGCGTTAAGTCTCCAGAGACGCGTCTGATGCCTGCAGGCAAAAACGTAATTAGGCCGAAACACTCCAGGGACTTGCAGTGTCTCATCGTGCCAGGGCAGTGTGATCTTGAACATGAACCTCGTCACACATTCTCTCTTTGGATATAGGCATTATTTTACGCCCTCCTGCCTGTAACTGATGCTGAATTCCAGTACTGAGTGTAATTTTTTAGGGCCATGCACTATGAATGTATGAGGAAAGTGTGACGACGTTCACGTCCAAAATCACACCACCCTACGTGCTTTGATGTAGCCGCACACCATTTTAAGAGCAATGATTACGCGAGACTCGTCACACCATCCGGTATACTTGTCCCATCCTTGTGGCAAGCTACTCAAAACCGTGGCCTTCTTATCGTGATGAAATGTCGACATACCAGCCATCAAGCACAATTGAATGTGCAAAAGCTATCCCCTATATGCTCTGACTCATGTTGTTGATCTGTGCTTCCGAGGCCGAGATAAGTAGTCTGTGTATTCTTCTCTCTTCATGTGTTGGTTGTGATCTAATCACTAGCCTCTGTCTCGATGAGCACTATGAGCTATCGTGTTTTCCAGAATAGTGATGTCTCCGTGGTGATGGTACACGTCAGTTCGAGCTTGAGGTTCGTATCATTTGCGACGTTCATCTTGAGACGTGACATCGCGAACACAAGCCACTTACCAGATGCAGCTGATGGTAGCCTATACACTGGTGCATTGAGCGCTGACAGCTTGAGAGCATGTCTTGTGTTCAGTAGTATCTCGCAGATTGCTGGAAGATCAACTACTTCGGACTGGCTGATGTTGACTTGCATGACGTCTCGATCAGCCTGTTGAGTTAGGATAGTTCTTAATATGCACGCTCTTGACTTTGACAAATTGCTCGAAGCCGAAGCGACTTAGGGTGACCCCCTTTCCACTGTCTTTCCAGCCCGTCCAGGCAAGATCAGGGCTGGGATAATCTGCTCGATTAACGAACACAGTTCCTGCCTCAACTGATGGCACTAATTCTTCACCTTTCGACACGTCCTTTGTCCAGATTGAAGCTGTCAGTCCGAATTGGCTATCGTTCATCAATCTGATTGCCTCTTCATCGGAACATACTTTCTGTACCGGCACCACTGGTCCGAAAGTCTCATCCATCATGATACCCATCTCGTGATTGACTCCCGAAAGCAATACAGGCGCGACATAGTTACCAGCGGGGTCGAGGTTGGAAAAAGTGCTGTTGGCTGGTGTTTCGTCCTTCGCACCAGCCTTGACCGCATCAGAGACCTGCTTCAGGATCGTGTCCTTTGCTCGCTTGCTCACAACTGGTCCAATCTGTGTATCTTTGTTGGAAGGATTGCCCACTTTATAGCCTTCCAGGACCTTCTTGCACTCGTCTAGAAAGTCGTCGTACACTTTCTCATGGACATAAACGCGCTCGATCGCGCAACAACTTTGACCACTATTGAAAATGGCGCCGTCAATAATCTCTTCTGCGGCCCACTTGATTCCTGCTTGGTCACCAGCAAAGTCTTCTCTGACATATGCAGGGTCCTTGCCTCCAAGCTCAAGACCAACGCCAACTCTTATGCCCCTGCCACCTTCTATCACTAGGCGTTGAACAGCCTGACCACCAGCGACAGAACCTGTAAAACAAATATGGTCAACCTGGGGGCTCTGAATCAAGGGTTTCAAGTCTTCGACCTTGCCAGCATGAACATATTGAACAACGTCCTTGGGTAAACCCGCCTCCTCTAGCATCTCAACTACGTGCTCGGCGATGGTAGGTGTCTGAGGACTGGGCTTCAGAATGACTGCATTGCCTGCCAATATCGCAGGTACCAAGCTGTTGACGAGGATCAGGTATGGGTAATTCCAAGCAAAGATAACCAGAATTACACCTAGTGGTTCAGATCTCTGCAGGTATCGCTTGAAGTTGGGCTCGACTTTGCCCAGCACGGAAACCTCTTCTGACAACACTTCAGGAGCAATATCGATCAGGTATTGCGCCCTTTTGATCGCGGTCTTGATCTCCACTGGGGTATATGCAATGGGTCTACCCATTTGGGTAGTAAGCTCTTCTGAAAGGACATCGCACTTTTCAGACAGTAAGCCGAGGAATTTATTGAGGATTTCGATACGGGAGGAGAGATTCGGATGAGACTTTCGAAAGGATATGTATGCTTTTCGCGATTTCTGAGGCAGTTGCTCGATCTGCGACGACGTTGCAGAGTCTCTGGTCAGGATGGGCTGATTGGTCGACGGTGAGATTGTGGTAATCTTTTCGCTGCTGCTCGTAGACGTGTCGCCGTTACTGAGTTGAGTTGAGGTCTTGTCGTGGGTCATCTCGGCGATCTGCAGAGAAGTGCGTGCGAAGATGGTATAAGGAAACGTTGTAATAGGTATTGAAGTCCAGTCACAATCTGCGCACGCTGGGCTGTACTTCTGATTTCTCCGAGTGGGGTTGAGTGCGCACCTACCTGCAATGTTATGAGGTCAGAAGCACATGCCACATCTGTAAGCGGACAACACCGTTGGGTCAGGTACGGTTTGGAGACTCTTTAAGCATTAGTACCTGTGTTCTGAAAATACCACCAATGAATATCTATCAATTCTTTAAGGGTCATCTCAGTCTTCTCAGCTTATCTCTTTCCCCCCTTGAGTGGAACCAAAGCTTCACTGCATTCAGCTCGTAGCCACTGCATAAGATGCAATAAGTATGGAACGTGATGTGCTGCTCTTTGATCCCCACCCCCCATCGCAATCTCTGGTGTCCCAACATCCTAGACAAGAGTGACGAGCAAATAGTATTTCTTTCTGCATGCATACAGCTGCAAACCCAAACGTGCCCAGCCCCAACGCCATCGCTATGCTTTAATCTCACGTTCCTGGCATTGAGTCATTCCTATAGTTCTCCTGGCCTCTTCGAGTTACAGCTGACGATTTTCACCTTCTCGGCATGGAACTCTGAGGTGTTCTCGGTCTTAAACTTGACGTCCTTGACGAGGAAGGTCCAAACATCGTCACAAAATCTATATGTTTCGAGATGACCCTTGAATGTGAGTCTTGCCTTGACTTTCTCAGCCAGCACCTCTGATATGGTCTTGTCGAAATGAGCTAGAATCTTCATCGCCAACTGAGGCTCGATCCGTCCCTCGTTGATCAGTTCGTCGATGGTGTCAATGAGACTGTCACCGATGGTACTACCGCGGTACAACTCATCTGATCGGTCACTGTCAGTTGATGGCCCGCCACGAGGAAGTCTTTCACAATCGCAACTGGCAAATCGTTTGCAAACTCACAGTATTGCGTAGTCTGTGCAGTCATTGTAGCGCAGTGTTGCCGCAGGCTGTACAAGCTATGCACAAACAATAATCGACTGATTGACACCGATCAACAGCGTCAGGAGTGGCTCTAGATCGGATAGGTAACTATGAGTTTATATCCTTCGTCGATCAACTTGAGAGTGATACAATTCGCGTTTCGTGCAGGCACTTAGAGCACGTGATAGCTAGCCCAATCTGTACTAGGGTACGATCATTTGCTTAACGTCGAAACTTGGGGCGGATTTGATCCGGAAGCTTGAGCAATGACGTCGGCCGCAGATGCATTGTATCGAAGTCTATATATTATCTTTGAGATGCTGTCCCAACGCCGAGCAGGCGACAACGAGTCGTGACCAGGAGAGCACTATGAACAGACTCGCTACTCGGTGTGTGCCAAAGGGGATGGTATCGCTGAGGCCCGCATGTGGAGGACGAGCGCTTTGGACCTCAGCTAGCTTGCAAGCTCAGGACAAAAAAGATACAGCCAACGATGCCGAGCAGAAACAGAAGAATGCCGAGCAAGCAGAGAGGATACAGAAAAAGAAGAAGACAATGGCAGAAATGGACGAAGAAATGCGCTTAGCCATGGAGGGTCACGCAGGAGATGGTGGCATATCTGGCGCAGAACTCGAGGGAGGCAAAGCTGTTTCCATGAAGCGAGGTGTCAAAGACAACATGTTTCGGTATATTTGATCAAGCCACTATTGCCGATTAGAGATACACCAGCCCTACATCGAGCAGATACATGTTATACCCTCGACAATCTGGTTACCGGAATAATGCTCGCATAAGAAGTCTTGCAGCTGTCCAATTCATTCCTTTCGGTCAGCTTTACCTCTCAGCCTCGTACAGACGCTCGATATCGCGGACCAAATCCTCGACTCTACTGCCTCCAGGGCAGTTGTACCACTCTCCGCCGTCACGGATACATCGAACTTCTCCCGCTAGACGGACAGTACAGCTCTTGGTCACATTGCCTTCCTGACTCCGAATGAAACTTTCTCGAAGGAGCTCGGAGCCATGGCCTTCGTCACTTAGACATTTGTTGACACGGTCGAAGCTGATGCCGTGCTCGAAAGAACAGGATCTGACCAGGTCTTGATTGGGGATAAGAGAATAGCTGGTGGTCAAGCAGTTTGCAAAGCCTAGATAAATCTTGGGATCCGGATAGATGCGAGCAGCACACAGCTCGATCATGTTTCCAAGGCATTCCGAAGGCCCATGCATACACTCGACGCCGTCGGAATTTTTATCGAATCTGTTTGCATAAGTTCCGTATTCTTCCTGATTGCCATCTTCGCGCTTACCTTCCGATGTACGATAATTTGAACTCCACCTTGTCACTCATTTGCTCCATCGTTGGTACTATTAGCTGTTGTAGACAGTCTCGTGCATCAGGACATTTCGACATAATGTGCGCTTCTAGAGCAACTTTGTCCTTGCGCGCCACATCTTGGTATTCATTTGTTGACAATTCATCACGGAGGTCTTTTAAGGGATCATAGTGGCCATGGCAGACAAACAGCGATTTGACGAGTAGCAAGAGAGCAGTAAGAAGCAGCGCAGCCGGCAACAGTGCAGCCCTCTTTCGTGTTCGCATAGATCCTTGCCGACTCTGACCTGCAGGAAAGTCTGTATAAAGAGGCGCTTTCTCGTTGTCCATGTTTCTTCAAATCTGGTCTGTCACGTCGTTTGTCTCCTCTGTAGTGTTTGCAAGAATAGGTTGTTGTTGCCGCCTCTTTGCAGTACGTTACGCTCTGTCAGACCACAGCGCAGTTGGTGGATACCAGCTAGAATTTGAACGTCCTCGAGTCTCAGGCATCCATGCTATTGCACTGCCAGTGCAGTGACAGATCGTTCTTCAAGCACACAAATTTCAGTTACTCGGGGGTTGAAGCTTTTGAGAATGTCACACCGACTATAAGTGCCGCATAATCTCAAAGGAATCCAATCCGAGACCATGTTGTGAAGCAATACTTCGACGTCCTGCTTCAGTCCGAGCATGACTTTCACAAAGTTCTAGCGCTCGTCCCTCCGCACGCTAAAGCTAGGTTCTCGGATCTCTCCCGTGGGGGGCATCCATTCAATGATGTGCAGCGAAAAAAGATATGGACGATTTTATTCTCCCAGCTGTCGTGCTAACATTCTGCACCTCCTCTTGCTCGATCAGGACGATTCCAGACCTGCTGCTCGCAGTATCGCAACTCATGGTTATCATGACACTACATTCGTGATTCATCAGAGGAGTGAACCCGGTAGCTTTATCATTGTGTGCTTCTCCGAGGTCGGATGGGCATTGGTAGGACTTTTGTGGTCCGCTCGACGCTTCCTAAACCTAGTTAATTGAAACGCCCAAACGAACCAATCGCATCACATCCTTTGCTCGGATGAGTCTTGAGACTCTTTGGCGTTTCTCATAAGCTCATCGTTTCTGCTTCCTAAGGTAAGCACAGCTGGGTTGGTAGTATCAGCAACTTTCGACACATGAACTGGAGACGTAAGCCACATGGCAGAACGCCTACAAGACTACTAAGCGGGATACACGCTACAATCAGCCGAAGCTCGGTTTAAATATACTAGGGCTGACTGGATAATGTTTGTTCTACGCGATTATTAACTCTCAACCAATCTGTGCTCTCACAGCGTTGCATTTCCTGTCATTATAGCGACTCGGTGTTGCATTCACAATTGATAACCTTCAATCTAGCCGTATCCAGTCATCCCAGCACTTTACGAAACCAAGTCGAGCCGCTCTCTCGTGCCTGAGACCGTATCTCGATTTTCACGTCAGGAGGTGAGGTGATTGTTGGACGTCTAGCTCATTGCTGCCTGAATCCTGACCTAAGCAAGATGGCGGAGACTGCACCAAACACTATACAAGGAAACCATCCTCAGCCAATCGACGATAGAGAACAGCATGTTCTCCAATTCCTGCAACCTCTGCATATTGACGACGATATTGTCCATAGTCTTGCCTATCAATTCTCACAGGTGTATCGCCATTTGGCACTCACCTCCGAAGAACAGTTCTTACCCACACCCGTGACTGGTCTTCCGACAGGCTCCGAGACTGGTCAATTCCTAGCTATCGATGTTGGAGGCACGAATCTGCGAGTAGCTTTCATCGAACTCCTCGGCGAGGGCGCTGACACTGGCCCTTCGACGCATGGTATAGACAGATCGAAGGAAGCTATTCGCAATGCTCAACGACCTCGAGTACGTAGGACACTGGAGAAAGCATGGCCTATTGGAGAGCATCTCAAGATAGACAAGACAGAAGACCTTTTTGCCTGGATTGGTGACTGTATTGCTGAGGTAGTTGGTGATTACTTGAGCAATGAAGCAGGAACCAGCGCTACACCAGCACAGCTTGATTTGGGCATCACATTTAGTTTCCCCATGATGTATGGCATTCTATAACTCCCTCTCCGATCTGTTACTGACCTTTATCCAGACAAGATGAGCTGACTTCAGCAACGTTGATGCCTATGGGTAAAGGTTTCACGATCACGGAAAATCTAGACCTCGGATCAACACTCCTGCAAGGATATGACCGTCATACTAGGAAACAGGACACGAGCGATGAAGCGTTGTCACGGGCGAAGCGCAGGAGGCTAGGTCCGCTTCCTCGGTTAAGAATTGCTGCAATCACAAATGACACTATCGCGACTCTGTGTTCGCTAGCGTACTCAGTCAAGTCCTTACCAAATTCACGTGTTGCAGCTGGATTAATTGTCGGGACTGGGGTCAATGCAACGGTCCCTCTCAGGTTCGACGCTCTAGGAGTGCACAAATCAGAGCGCATCCGCAGGAAGGTACCGATGGCGCAAGCAACTGTCGTCAATACCGAAATGACCATCGCTGGCGCTTCTGAGCCACTAAAGGCGGTTACCACTAAATGGGATGAGCAGCTGGACAAGGCGACTGCTCGGCCAGGGTTTCAGCCTCTTGAGTACATGACAGGTGGCCGGTATATAGGTGAGCTGATACGGCTGATTTTTTTCGACTACATGACCAATGCACATCAACCGCGAGTGCCCCCGACCTCCTTACCAGCTATGGTCGTGCATAATTATAGCCTAACAACAACTTTCATTAGTGCCGTCGTTGCACGTGCAAGGACGGATGCAGAATTAGCACGAGAGTTGAAGCATCGAATGCCAGCACCAGAGTCTTCGAATTGGTCATGGAGTGCTCATACTGCTGGTGCTCTGCGGAAGATCGCACACTCGGTTCAAGTCAGATCTGCAGGACTCATCGCTGCAGCAACAGCAGGTCTGCTAGCAGCGGTAGGTGAAATTGGCCTAAATCAACCTGCAAGTTTGTCAGGCTTGCCGATAGGAGGGGCTGTCGATATATCCAACGGCAATGTAGCAGATCAGATACCGGAAATGCAGCCCGGCGACACAAACAATGGTAGGAGCTGGAGTTCTGGACCAGAAGAGTTGGTTATCGCATATACGGGAGGCATTATTCAGCATTACCCTAACTTCAAGGAACATTGCCAAAGATTCATCGACAAACTCATGATGAGACAAGGACCACAGTCAGGTGGAAAGAGTGTGTACCTTCGCGAGTCGCGGGACGGTGGAATTATTGGTGCAGGTGTTCTTGCAGGAATGGAAAGCATTCGTGTTGGAACATTGCAAGCTTGACGTGGAGTTGATAGCTGTAATTATCACAAGAGAATCTGGCAGCACAATATCATTGAGCACTGTCGCGATTCAACAGATCTGGAAAGTTCACTTTATGCCTGTCTGTACATGCATGAGCAGGGGTGTGAAACATGCAGATGACAGCCACGTTCCTTCGAATTTACCTGGATTAGGGACCTTCACCCCAGCTATAAATGGTGCAGCTCGACCTCAGTACTAAGCTGTTCCCAGCGATGTCAATGATACTAGTCAGAAAATGGTCATCGAGACTGTACCGATTGCCAGAAATTTGGTCTTCTTCCAAGTCACCTTTTATACGGACATCTTTTCGGTAGCCATTCCCGGTGTTGAATGAAATACAAATCCTTTGTGTCAACGAAGAGCAAAATAAAGACGGCACACGGTCTCGATGCAGAAGAACTGATATTCTCTCTCCTTACCGAGACAAGGATGGGGAGACATCCCTGTATACTCTTGGTAATGCACTCGGGATGTAAGGCCAAGCAAACCAGAGACAATCGTTATTACTAGTCCGCTCGTGTTCCCTGTCTCAACCACAATACGGATTGTGGGGAGCAAGTTCTGCGATTCATCTGTACGTACTCAGCTGTATACGCTTTGCCTGACCCTTCTACTCTCTATATATACTTGCACGTGCTGTTCAGGGAGTACCGCAGTATAGGCAAGCATGATCAGAGACGAACAAGATTACGCGATGTGAAGACTGGCAAGCCCGCGTTGATCACCTCCCAGGAAACTGGTCACAACCTGGGGTTGTGGCGTTAGTACTAAAGCAACGAAGCTCAATTGCTAGCTCTTTAGGGGTGAATGATCCTCGAATCATTTCGCGTCAGGTTTCCTGTACCCCACCAAAAGCTGACATGGTATGGGCAATTACGCACCCAAAACGACTCGCAAAAGCACGCAATGGAGCTCGTTGGGTTTCGGTCCAGACTTGCCGCGGTCGGCTCCTCCACCATTTCTGTTCGGTCTTCGTGCTGCATTTGCAACTGCGTTGTCGTGACCTCTGGCTGGTCTTCAAATTCTCACCTGTTTGCAACCAACGACCGAATTCGCCCGTTCCCCTAGAGCTACTATACCTTATCATTATATTCATCAGCAACATGTCGATGTGTTGACACGGACGAGCTTCGAGAATGTTGGGCGACACGGCGATCACACAAAATTTCTGCCGATCAGTCTGAGAGCCTGCGACCCGAACACACGGACCACTAGATATGAGTCCGTTACCACAACTGCTGCGACGTTTACAAGATGCACCGGGCGATCAATCTCAGAAGCCATCCGACCCGAACGGGCTGGTGTTGGAAGCATGGGCGGAAGGGTTTATGATAGGATCGCTCATAATAATGACATGCATTACGTTGGCGAATATGAGGAGAGGCGTGTTGCTACACAAGTTGATTTTGATCGAGGTTCGCAACCACTATCCCTCTTTGTGCTTGGGTGAAACTCGGCTGACTGGAGGAAACAGTTAATATTCGGCTACTGGCAAGGCTTTTTTATTCTGTTCAACCCACCCATCTATGCGTGGTGGCTTTCTGCCGCGGCAATACCACTTAATATTTCTTGGTGGCTGCACAATGTTATCGCTTGGATGAAATTGAAACCGTTCTTGTCGCGCACGATCAGCAGGATCTTCATTGGGACAGTGATCTTGGTGATACCATATTGGATCACCGAGATCTATGCCAATTTTGCCTACTTTCATAACGTGAACGACCTTTTCTTGCGGACAAGGCCGTGGGAGGCATTATGTCGAGATCCTTGGTGGATTGCGGCTGCGCTGTTCTTGATTTACAACATCAAAACAAAATACGACCTGACGCTCACGCAGATTGTGAGAATATCCCCTCGCTTCGCCGTCATGTTGGCGGCAATGGCCCTTAGCATAATATTTATCATCTTGGACGTCTTGTCAGTGACAGAAGCCTTCTCGTCAGTCCTGCCGGTTGGTATTAACCCGTTCTGGAAGCTGTCGTTTGTCTTCAAGTGCTTGACAGACTCTGTGGTGCTAGATGACTTCAAAACAGCGTTGGATCGATTGCGAGCGTTCAAAATTAGCAGATTAGGGAGTTTTGCACTGGACAACAACGACCGACGTCAGAAGGAGCACCTCGAGACTGTGTACGACACAAATCACTGGTCGGAGCCACCACCAGGAGCACCACTCAGTCAGCTGCCCGATATGCCAATGACAATGAACCCCAGTTCAAAAGGATCAAGATGGAGAAGTGTCGACGCTTCTGCATCACACGTTGAGCAATTTCGACCCGACGTTGTGCGAACAGCTTCAAGAGACCGCGACATTGAAGAAAACGGTGTCAAGGTCATCGACCACGCCAGCAGGAGTCTAACCAGTGACCAAAGGAGATTGAACGATTCGGATAGTTGGCGAAGGCATTCCCTCGACACAGTTTCTGATGCCGATGTTGAGTACGCCGAGGCATGCCGTCAGGTGGCTAGCAACGATAAACGAACCAGTCCATCAAGCACGACCACAAGAAACGCGCAGTAAGAAGATATACTTCGGCGCTCAAGAAGAAGGGTTGACAGTGAATCTCGACAGTACTTGCTGAAGCAACGACTTGACGATGTTGGCGCTCTAATTAACAACGGTTGGATATGTAGGGTTTGTATGATTTGATGTCTGTATGAGATTGAGATACCCTGGGATGCACAGTTTGCCTGTTATAAGTAGTGTGTCAAGAGCCCTACTACATTGTTGTCGAAGTCACCTTACCTGTTCTACTAGTCTTTCCCTCGTGGTTCCGCATTCTTACAAGTAGTAGTACCTATTCGCCAGCCGCCTCGGGCAGTTTTCCAGGGGTCTCTCTTTCGTGTGGAGTAAAGTCGAGCGATCCACCTTCAACTAAAAGATGATTGGACGTGGGAAAGTCTACGCGGCGCGCAGTCTGCAGGTGCATCCACGCGTGGCATCCCCAAACATAGTCCAGATCGTGTTTCAGGTTCGTCGGTTCTTCATTCAGTCAGTATCAATCAACACTGTCGTATTGCATGCATCGGCGTTCTTGGTCATAACGGCAGGCATGTACTAAACCTTTGACACTCTTCTAACTCCCAGATGCAACGATAAGAGATGGAAGTCCTGCCGGTGGCTCCAGTAAATGGCAGTAATGGAGCCTCATCAGATATACCCGATTCCAGTCTGGTACTGGAATACATTGCAAGACTTATAGAGGCCAATCTTGGCACAGCACGACGTGAACTCGAGGCAGTCGGCAACTTTTTATCTCAAGCAAACAAAGAACAGTCCCTGGATCGTTGTGATCGCTTTGCTTGTGAACCCCAGGCCGCCCTCTTTGCTCAGAAGGATATACGGACAGATCAGGTTAATGGCCACAGCCACATTGCAGACGAGGCACCCGAATCCGAACACATATATTCGTTGACGTCTGAATTCATCTCCAGACCGACGACCATAGCCTCTATCGCCTTCCTCAAACGACCAGCACCTCTCGATGGCCACCGACCTATATCCTCCCAGATCTACCCGATCAACCTGCCGGGAACATTGTCGACCGGTCAGGACGATAATCAGTCAGAAAATGGCAAACCCTCAGCATTCGAGGTACTTCACACCATCATTCACAATGCACTCGGTCCCTATTTCGACGCTCATACCAGGAGTCAAGATCCCATCGGCCGCTCATGGTATGAAACCGATATGAAAACAGGCATACCGGGTGCAAAGAGACGGATGCAAGAACTAGAAAACAGTTTGCTCAGCCTACAGCAGAATACCGATGTGCCGTTAGTACGTTTACCTATGCACGAAGTAGTGGAGGTGGCGCTAGAGGAAGCACGAGAACAAGGTGTGCAACCGTCCTTGCAGCTACTTCCTGCTCATGTCATTGACAGCAACACGGTACAAAACAGCTTGATCAACCATCTCAACTCGTGGATCAGGGACATTCGCTCCGTCACTAGGTTGGCTGATGAAGCCGAAGTCGGTTCTGCTGCTCAAGAGATCAACTTTTGGCTTTCACTCGAGAGTGCTCTGAAGCGTATCGAAGATGAGCTTAACTCGGATGGAGTACAACTGACCTTGAACATACTAAAAGCCGGGAAGAGGCATCAAGCTCTTCTAGGTCTGAGCGAGGACACAGGGTTGAGGGGTGCGCTTGACAAGGTTAGGAATTACAACGTTCTAATGCGAGACTTTCCCTTGGACGAACTGTCTTCGGCAACCACACTCCAAAAAGTGATGGATGCTATGGTCTCTATCTTTGGTCATCTCAACAAGAAGCTGAGAATATGTCCCTATCCTGTCAAAAGAGCGTTGAAGCTGGTCGAAGGTATTTCACTCGACCTTAACACTCAGATTCATCGGATCATCGATGGACGCGCTCTGATGTCTATGTCATATCGAGACTTTCAAGTAACTCTCGCTACTATGACCCGGGTTTGGTCAGTGTGGGCGGATATGAAGAGAGATTTCATTCAGGTAGCCCGAGATGTGCAAAAGCGAAGGAACAACGAATTTACCCCCATCAAGGTCGTTGAACGTCATGACAAGACCAAAGAACGTCTAGAATACGTGGCCACCTTTCGGCAAAATCACGACCAGATGCAGAAGACTATCCACAATGTTCTAGGTCCACAGGGCAATAAGTTCACGGGGTTTAATGCCAATGTCAAGCCAATCCAGTCCATAGAAGAGCAGGACGACGCCGAGGCGCTTAGAGAAGTCACAGAAGCCTACGATGCGCTCAAAGAAGTCGACGTGTTGGACCTAACTCCTGGTGGCACGGAGCGCTGGAACAATGCTGAACAGCAGTACATCGAGCGTACTTCACGAATCGAGAACTCCATCATCACAAAGCTTCGTGACAGGCTGGCCACTGCAAAGTCTGCTAATGAAATGTTCCGTGTCTTCTCAAAGTTCAATGCCCTTCTAGTACGGCCAAAAATTCGTGGAGCCATCTCTGAGTATCAAACGCAACTTTTGGGTAATGTCAAGCGCGACATCGCTTCCTTACACGAGCGATTCAAGCAGCAATACAACGGATCAGAGGCCCAGTTAATGGCCCAGCTTCGAGACATACCTCCTGTGGCTGGTTCGATCATCTGGATTAGACAAATTGAAGCTCAGCTGGATGGTTACATGAGAAAAGTCGAAGCAGTCTTGGGGCAGGATTGGGCCATGCATGCCGATGGTGAAAAGCTACAGAATGAGAGTAAGCTGTTTCGCGGTAAATTAACCACTAGAGATATCTTCCAGACCTGGCTACAAAACGTACAGCTCTCGATGATTACGACTAACGGTCGTCTTTTCATCATCAGCAAGGTCCGTGGACCCAGTGGTTTGCTCGAACTTCATATCAATTTCGATGATCAGGTCGTAGCTCTCTTCAAAGAAGTTCGTAACCTGATCTGGCTTGGCTTCAACATCCCACACATGGTCTCGACAGTGGCAAGGGATGCACAAAGAATTTATCCTTTCGCCCTCAGCCTTATGGAAAGTGTAAAGACATATGTCTCGGTTATGGGTTCCCTTCAGGACGTCCCAAATACCTCTCAACTCATGTCAAATTATGTCAAAGATGCCCATACCCTCTTTTCAACTGGTATGTCACTTCGCTGGGAGACTTTCGTGCACGATTACGAGTATCATCAGAGACAGAAGCAAGCTCGGCCTGATGCTCTGTTAAAGAACACCGATCTGCTATTGAAAAATGAGAGCGCGCACACTCAATATATTCGTCAATTGTCTAATGCTGCAGCGACCCTACAGGAGAAACTGATCATACTCCGTAATACTGATAATGTTATACGGAAGGCACTCAGCGACCTACGATCCTGCCCATACGAGTCGAAAGTATTTCAGGACTTGGTCAGCACTATTCAAAATGCAGTAGACAAGCTCAACCTTGAAAACTTCGCAAACCTTGAGCATTGGGTCAGCAACCTTAACTCCGAGCTGGAAACTATCTTATGTGATCGTCTCAAGGAAGCTATGAGACACTGGACCACTTCCTTCACCACGGGTGAAAGCAGACAAACACCTCTTCACATTGATGATGGCGAGCAGGAAATCATCTATAGGCCTCACTTTCCAGCTACCGAGATGGATATCGGCATGAACAACCAGACAATCTTTGTCGAACCACCTCTCAACCATATAAAAGCCGTCTGGTTGCAGAACCTCGAATCATGGCTAGGTGTGTTATGCAGCTTACAACGTATCAAAGCAACGCGTTATCAAGTTTCTACTGTTTCCGCCATGCAGATGAACGTAGAATACTTCGAGGACCTAGCAATCGACTGTTTAGAACCGCTTGAGGCAGCATACGGTTCTGTCGAAAACAAAGTGGAAGAACTCTCAGCGTATCTGGAAGAATGGTATCGTTACCAATCTTTGTGGGACTTGCAGACAAATCAGTTGCAGGAGAAACTGGGCGATGAGCTCGACCTATGGCATCAGCTGATTCAAGAAATTCGTCATGTGAGGTCAACCTTTGATACTTCCGACGTTCGCAAGACGTTCGGGTTCGTGACGCTTAACTACGAGCAGGTACAGTCGAAAATCACACAAAAGTATGACCAATGGCAGCACGAAGTGACCACTAAGTTCGGAGCTACCTTGGAGAATCGTATGCGAGAAGTCTTTGCTGAGCTCAAGAGAGCTAGACATGATCTCGAAAACCAGTCCCTTGAGGCATCCTCGACGGCTCAGGCTGTAGCCTTCATCACCATCGTTCAACAGTGCAAGCGCAATGCGAATCTCTGGGAACCTGAAATCGAAGTCTTCCGACAAGGCCAAGTCACCTTGTCTAGACAGCGATATAATTTTGCTAGTGACTGGCTGTCTGCAAATCAGGTAGGTGACGAATGGGATTCTTTTCGGGAGATCCTGGCGCGAAAGAGCAGAGTTGTTGAAGAACAGACCGACGCCTTGAGAGCCAAGCTAGCCGCTGAGGACCGGTCTGTTAACGAGAAGATGCGCGAAATAGTTAGTCGATGGTTTGAGGAAAAGCCGATCTCAGGTGATATCCCACCTGAAGAGGCCACGAGCCTGCTGCGAAATTACCAGACCCGTCTTGAGAAATTGCAGACGGAAGCAGACACTGTTGCCAAAGCCAAAGAGGCATTGGCTCTTCCTTACAATCGCGATGATGATTTGGCTACTACGATCGAAGAAGTACAGGATTTCATCTCGTTGTGGGCGTCTCTTTCCTCAATATGGCAGCGCATCAACGAACTTCGAGAAACTTTATGGACAGGCGTACAACCGAGGAAGCTGCGTCAACAGCTCGAGGAGCTCTTCAAGTCTGCGAAAGAAATGCCTAGCAGATTGAGACAATACGCTGCTTTCGAGCATGTTCAAAAAGTCTTGCGGGACCTGCAAAAGAGCAATTCTATTCTATCGGACCTGAAGACTGATGCTATTCGTGAACGTCACTGGCTGAAAATATACAAAGCCTTACGTCCTGGAAAAAGATACTCCGAAGTGTCAATGACCCTCGGTGATGTTTGGGATCTCAGACCGACAGCAACCGAGAGCGTGATACGTGATATCATAGCTCAAGCTCAAGGCGAGCTTGCTCTTGAGGAGTTCGTTCGATCGGTTCGTGACACGTGGCAAAGCTATTCCCTTGACTTGGTCAATTACCAGAGTAAATTACGTCTGATCAGAGGCTGGGATGACCTCTTCACGAAATGCAGCGAAAATCTCAATTCTTTGCAGGCAATGAGACACTCGCCATATTACAAGGAGTTCGAGGATGAGGCTTCGACTTGGGAGGATAAGCTGAATCGTGTACATGTTCTCTTTGACGTGTGGATCGATGTGCAGCGGCAATGGGTCTACCTCGAAGGTGTCTTTTCGGGAAACAACGATATCAAACATCTCCTGCCTACCGAGTCTAGTCGCTTCTCGAACATCAATACCGAGTTCTACGCAGTCATGAAAAAGGTATACAAATCTCCGTTCGTGATGGACGTACTTGCTATACCTGGTGTGCAAAAATCGTTAGATCGTCTAGCGGAACTACTGAGCAAGATACAGAAGGCTCTGGGCGAGTACCTGGAACGAGAGCGTATATCGTTTCCACGCTTCTACTTTGTTGGTGATGAGGATCTTCTCGAAATTATTGGCAATAGCAATGATACCAGTCGAGTAGCCAAGCACTTCAAGAAAATGTTTGCTGGTATATCAGGGGTTGAGGTCAACGACGAGAACGCAATCATCGCCATCACTTCAAAAGAGGGTGAAAAGATTGATCTCAAGAAAGAGGTGTCGCTGATTAAGATACCTAAGATCAACGACTGGCTCAGTGCACTGGATATGAGTGCTAAGCTTACTCTAGCGGAGCTCTTGTTGGAAGCCATTGACGAGTTTAGACCTATCTTTGTTGCCGACAGTCTTAATTTCACAGCATTCGAACAGTATCTCGAAAGATATCCTGCTCAAATTGTTATTCTTGCAGCGCAAGTCGTCTGGACCAACCTCGTCACGCAGGCATTGGCGATGGCTGGCCATGGCCTGGACAAAGTCTTGCACTACGAGATTCAACTTCTAGACCTCCTTGCTGAAAGCGTTCTTCAAGAGCTGACTCCCTTGACCCGTAAGAAATGCGAACACTTCATCACCGAGGCAGTTCATCAGCGGGACTTAGTATCTAAGCTGATCAGATCTGAGGCTAATTCTCCGGGGCATTACACTTGGCTATTAACGATGCGCTACGTATTTAATAAGGATGCAGAGCCTCTGCAAAGACTGCATGTAGAGATGGCAAATGCACGACTTGAGTACGGCTACGAGTACCTTGGCGTGCCAGAACGTCTTGTCAGAACACCTCTGACGGACCGCTGTTTCTTGACTCTGACCCAAGCTCTTTGTCAGAAACTGGGTGGATCACCCTATGGACCTGCCGGTACAGGAAAAACAGAGTCTGTCAAAGCACTTGGTTTGCAGCTGGGACGTTTTACCTTGGTCTTCTGTTGTGACGACACTTTCGACTTCCAAGCTATGGGTAGGATATTTCTCGGTATATGTCAGGTTGGTGCCTGGGGATGTTTTGATGAGTTCAATCGTCTAGAGGAGCGCATATTGTCAGCGGTTTCACAGCAGATTCAAAATATTCAGATTGGCCTTCGCAACAGCACGAACGAGCAGAAGGCACAAGTCGAGCTCGTTGGTCGGCAATTCAAAGTCAACCAGAATACTGGCATCTTTATAACCATGAATCCTGGTTATGCTGGTCGTTCAAACCTGCCTGACAACCTGAAGAAGCTATTTCGTAGTGTGGCGATGTCCAAGCCTGATAAGGAGCTCATCGCTGAGGTCATGTTATTCTCGCAAGGCTTCAAGCAGGCTAAAGATATTTCAAAGCAGGTCGTCCCGTTCTTCGACCACTCGTCTCAGAAGTTATCGAAGCAGCCTCATTACGACTTCGGCCTGCGAGCGTTAAAGAGTGTACTTATCAGCTCTGGTAGTTTGAAGCGCACAAGACTCCAAAGCGGAGAGGATTCGCGTGGCGGAGATTCGATGCTAGAGCCCCAGATCCTGGTTCAAAGCATTCGAGAGACAGTCTCACCTAAACTCATTAAAGACGATGTCGCTCGTCTGGTGCAAGTCCAGGAAGAAGACTTCCCTGGAGTGGACTACATTCCTGCCGACATGGCTGAGCTGACAGCTGCCATACAGAAAGTCATGAAGGAGCGCCACCTGACTGTATCCGAAGCATGGATGACTAAGATTTTGCAGCTTTACCAAATTCAGAAGATTCACCATGGTGTGATGATGGTTGGTCAGTCAGCTTCTGGAAAGTCGGAGATTTGGAAAGTCCTGTTACAGGCCTTGCAAGAGGTGGAAAACGTTGAAGGCGTCTACCACGTCATTGATCCAAAGGTCATGTCTAAAGAAGCACTTTACGGCAATCTTGATAGCACAACGCGTGAGTGGACAGATGGTCTCTTCACAGCTACTTTGCGCAAGATTGTGGATAACTTACGTGGTGAAGATACCAAACGACACTGGATTGTCTTCGATGGTGATGTTGATCCTGAATGGGTAGAAAACCTCAACAGTGTACTGGACGATAACAAGCTACTGACCCTGCCTAATGGTGAGCGTCTCAATCTACCCCCAAATGTGCGAATCATGTTCGAAGTTGAAAGCCTGAAGTATGCTACGCTTGCCACAGTATCACGTTGTGGTATGGTTTGGTTCAGTGACGACACTGTTACAGCTGAGTTGATGATAGACCACTACTTAGCTAACTTTGCAAGTCGTGGATTCGATGACCTTGACGATGAACTCGGTTTAGGCTCTGATTCCGCTTCGAGAGCACAAAGCGCGCAAAGCTCGGTAGTGGAGGTTCTCCGCAATAACATTACTCGGGATGACTTCCTGCTCAAAGCACTTTCAGAAGCTCAGGGGTACAAGCACATCATGGAGTTCACAGCCGCCCGTGTTTTGGACAGTCTCTTTGGTCTCTTGAGGAAGACACTTCGCACCATCCTTCAGTACAACATGCATCATTCGGATTTTCCGCTGGACGACGATCAAATCGAAAGTTTTGTCTCAAAGAAACTGCTTATAGCTATTGTATGGTCATTCGTGGGTGATGCAGCGCTTCCTATCCGAAAACAATTTGGTGACTTCATCAGCAACATGACCAATGTCATGCTACCCACATTCAACGATGGTAACTCGCTGATCGACTACGATGTCGCTCTACCGCAAGCACAATGGGTATCGTGGCAGTCGCAGGTACCCACGATTGATGTCAACACGCACTCGATAACACAGACCGATGTCATCATTCCTACCATTGACACAGTACGGCATGAAGAAGTGCTTTATTCGTGGTTGGCTGAGCACAAGCCTTTGATGCTGTGTGGCCCTCCAGGTTCTGGTAAAACGATGACCTTGTTTAGTGCTCTTCGTAAGCTGCCAGACATGGAGGTTGTTGGACTCAACTTCTCGAGTGCTACCATGCCGGAATTGATTATCAAGACATTCGAGCAATATTGCGAATACAAAAAGACGCTCAATGGGCTTGTACTATCCCCAACCCAAATCGGTCGATGGCTCGTCATCTTCTGTGATGAGATCAATCTGCCAGCACCAGACAAATATGGTACACAGCGTGCTATCAGCTTCTTAAGACAGTTGATTGAACAAAATGGCTTTTGGCGCACGTCAGACAAGGCATGGGTATCTTTGGAACGAATACAATTCGTTGGTGCCTGCAATCCACCCGAAGACGCTGGGCGACATGTACTAGGAGCCAGATTCTTGCGTCATGCTCCTGTGGTAATGGTCGACTATCCTGGTGAGCTCTCTTTGAATCAGATCTACGGCACTTTCAACAATGCTGTGATGAAGGTGATTCCATCCCTGCGCGGCTATGCCGACGCACTCACAAAAGCGATGGTAGACTTCTACCTCGAGTCGCAGGCACGCTTTACTGCTGATATCCAGCCACATTACGTCTACTCACCTCGCGAGCTCACAAGATGGGTGCGTGGTGTGTACGAATCCATTGCACCATTGGAGCAGTTAAGCTTGGATGGTCTTGTTCGTATCTGGGCACACGAAGCATTAAGACTGTTTGCCGATCGGCTGGTCGAGCCTGCAGAACGTCAATGGACAAGTGATATGGTGAGAAAGATTGCGCTTGAGAACTTTCCAACAGCCGACATAGACAGTGCACTTCAAGGGCCAATCTTGTTTTCCAACTGGTTATCAAAGAACTATGTATCGGTCGACCAAGAACAGCTGCGGGATTTTGTCAAGGCACGTCTTCGAATCTTCTGCGAAGAGGAGGTAGATGTTCCACTTGTTCTCTCCAATGATGTGCTCGAACACGCTTTACGTATTGATCGAGTTTTCAGACAACCGCAAGGTCATCTTATATTGATTGGCACCAGTGGTAGTGGCAAGACTACCCTGTCACGTTTTGTTGCCTGGATGAATGGTCTCAAAGTCTTCCAGATAAAGGTTCATGGGAAGTACTCTGCAGAAGATTTCGATGACGATCTGCGACATGTCTTACGAGCATGTGGTACACGAAGCGAAAAGATATGCTTCATTATGGACGAGTCGAACGTCCTTGACTCTGGTTTCCTTGAACGAATGAACACTCTACTCGCCAATGGCGAGGTACCTGGCCTCTTCGAGGGCGACGAGTACTCCGCACTTATGACAGCCTGTAAAGATGGAGCACAACGACAAGGACTGCTGCTCGACTCTCAAGAAGAGCTTTACAAATGGTTCACGCAACAGATTGTACGCAATCTACACGTCGTTTTCACCATGAATCCACCTCAAGAAGGATTGTCCTCGAAAGCCGCGACAAGTCCTGCTCTTTTCAATCGATGCGTGTTAAACTGGATGGGTGACTGGTCCGATCAAGCTCTATTCCAAGTCGGGTATGAGTTGACTCAATCTATCGATCTTGATAAGCCCAACTTTACCGCCCCTGACACTATACCCATTGCCTATACAGGACTCTCGTTGCCTGCAAATCATCGTGACACGATCATCAACTCCATGGTGTTTGTACATAACTCGGTGCACAAGATCAATTTACTGCTCGAGAAGCAGCAGGGTGTCAAAACATATCTCACACCCCGCCATTACCTCGATTTCGTTGCACAGTTTGTCCGCCTATATCATGAGAAACGAGAAGATCTCGAAGATCAGCAAAGACATCTGAATGTCGGTCTAGAAAAGCTCAGAGACACTGTGGACAAAGTTCGCGACCTCCGAGCTAGTTTGGCAGAGAAGCAAAAGATACTAGAAGCCAAGAATATTGAGGCCAATGACAAGTTGCAGCGCATGGTTGCTAACCAGCAAGAGGCAGAGACGAAAAAGACTGCCTCACTAGAGGTCAAGAAAGCGCTCGCACTGCAAGATCAGGAGATTGCAGAGCGTAAAGAGATCGTGGAAGCTGATTTAGCTCTAGCAGAACCTGCAGTAGATGAGGCCAAACGCAGTGTCAGCAATATCAAGCGCCAACATCTCACTGAAGTACGATCAATGGCTAACCCACCTGCTGGTGTCAAACTTGCGCTAGACTCGGTCTGTGTACTTCTTGGTCACAAGGTGAATAACTGGAAAGATGTGCAGGCGATCGTACGAAGAGACGACTTCATTGCAAGCATTGTCAACTACAACAATCAAGATCAGATGACGGCGCCCCTCCGACATAAAATGAGAAATGAGTACTTGAACAACGATGACTTTACTTTCGAGAGGGTCAACAGGGCCAGCAAAGCCTGCGGTCCCCTTGTACAATGGGTCACGGCTCAAGTCAACTACTCCGAGATACTGGATCGTGTGGGTCCTCTTCGAGCTGAGGTGCATCAACTTGAAGAAACTGCAAACGAGACCAAAGCTCAAGCTAAGGCAACGGAAAACCTCATTCAGAGATTAGAGGAAAACATAGCTACTTACAAGACCGAATATGCTGCTCTCATCAGTGAAGTACAGGCTATCAAGGCTGAAATGAGCCAGGTTCAGGGCAAAGTCGACCGTAGTGTCAAGCTTTTGGACAGCTTGTCCTCTGAAAGAGTTCGTTGGGATGCTGCCAGCAAGTCCTTCGAAACACAGATCTCCACACTGGTCGGTGATGTGCTTGTTGCTTCAGCATTTTTGGCATATGGTGGACTCTACGACCAGCAATTCCGGAAGAACATGATTGATGACTGGCTGCATCAGCTCGAACGATCGAACATTGCTTGCAAATCCGACGCTTCTGTATCAGGCTACTTATCTACAGCAGACGAACGTCTCCAGTGGCAACGTCATTCATTACCTGCGGACGACTTGTGCATGGAGAATGCGCTTATGCTCAAGCGTTTCAATCGATATCCACTCATCATTGACCCTTCCAACCGGGTAATCGATTTCTTGAGACAAGAGCATGAAGGTCGCAAATTGACCGTTACCAGCTTCCTCGACGATGCCTTTATCAAACAGTTAGAAAGTGCTCTACGTTTCGGCAACCCAATCCTCATTCAAGATGCTGAATATCTCGACCCTATCTTGACACATGTATTGAACAAGGAGTACCAAAGAACTGGTGGTCGTGTATTGATTCAACTTGGCAAGCAGGAAATCGACTTCTCGCCCAGCTTCAAATTGTACTTGTCGACTCGTGATCCATCTGCGAACTTTGCACCAGACATTTGCAGTCGGACAACCTTCATCAATTTTACTGTCACCAAGAGCAGTTTACAGACGCAATCTTTGAATGAAGTTCTCAAGGCCGAACGTCCCGACGTAGACAAACGACGAACCAATCTTATCAAGATGCAAGGTGAATTCAATACGAATCTTCGACAACTCGAGAAGCGCCTCCTGCAAGCTCTGAACGAATCGAGAGGCAACATCTTGGACGATGACAACGTTATTCATACCCTGGAGACACTAAAGAAAGAGGCAGCCGTTATTTCGAAGAAGGTTGCCGAAACTCAAGGAGTTATGACTGAAGTCGAACGAATCACGCAGGAGTACAGTCGCATCGCAGGTGCCTGTAGCTCAATATTTGCGATATTGGAGTTGCTCTACCACATCAATCATGCTTATCGCTTTTCGCTGCAGTACTTTGTCGACATTTTCCACTTTGTTTTGCACGAGAATGCCAATCTCAAAGGTGTTACAGACTACAACAAGCGAAGCGAGATTATTCTCAAGGACATATTCGTCGAGACTTTCCAAAGGACCGCTATTTCGATGTACCAGAAGGACAAGATCACACTAGCGTTGCTTCTTGTGCGAGCATCGCCCTATAAATTCGACGAATCGCTTCTCGATCTTATCCTGTCTGCACCAGGAATTAGTGATGCCGATAAGGCTTTGAGTGCGATACGAAGCCTGCCTCCGTTCAAAGAGGTGACTGTTGGTGGCGAGGATGAGGTCTGGAAGCAATTTATGACCAACGAGCGAGCAGAAAACTACGTACCGAAGCTGTGGAATAGTGATCTCGACAGTATTGACCAATATCTGTCGAGGCTGTTGTTGATAAAAGTGGCTCGACCTGATCGGTTCTTACCAGCAGCAGAACAAGTCGTTGCTGCTGTGTTTGGAGCCGAGATATTCCAGGGCACGGACAATCTAGGCACGATTGTGGAGCAAGTCGCATCTGGAACCCCCATCGCATTGATGTCGAACCCAGGATTTGACGCAAGTTACAAGGTTGATACATTGGTGGAACGAAGCAATGCTGGATGTGCTAATGTAGCCATGGGATCCGAGGAGGGCGTGGCGTCGGCGGACAAAGCTATTGCAAGCGCCACTGCTAATGGTACGTGGGTTCTTGTCAAGAACGTTCACCTTGCTCCACATTGGCTGCAAAGTCTTGAAAAGAGATTGTCATCGCTAAGGCCTCACGAAGAGTTTCGATTATTCCTGTCGATGGAAGCCACGTCAAAGATACCAGTCAATCTCATTCGGGCAGCACGAACATTGGTATTCGAGCAGCCTGCGGGCATTCGAGCCAATATGAAGGATACACTCAGTGTGCTCGCTGATCGTGGCAACAAGGCGCCAACAGAGAAGGGACGATTGTATTTGTTGTTGTGTTTTTTGCATGCCGTGCTGCAAGAACGACTACGATATGCACCAACACTCGGATGGAAAGGACTCTGGGAGTTCAACGACAGCGACTACGAGTGCTGCGCATTCATCATCGATTCATGGATCGAACATATTGCTCAAGGGCGATCGAATGTGGCACCCACCAAGCTTCCATGGGATCTCATTCGGACCATGATCACAGAGATGTATGGAGGAAAGATTGACGACGAAGGTGACTTCAAATTGTTGAATGGACTCGTAAACCAGGTGTTTGATGCAGCTGCATACGAGGAAGACCACGAACTGGTATCAGAGCCTGACGGACAAGGACTGAAAGTACCACCAGGCACTAGCATGAAAGACTTTGTTGGGTGGGTCAATGGCTTGCCAGAACGAGAACCGCCTTCTTATTTGGGCTTACCTGTTGATGCAGAGAAGCTACTACTGGTTGGACACGGTGAACAAGTGGTGAAAAGTCTAGCGAAGATTACTGATATGCTCGAGGAGGGCGAGCAATTGATGCTCGAGAACGGCGCATAGGAGCAAGGATAGACGTGGGAAGAGGCGTGTCGGAGGCAAGCCAGCAAACTGCGATTTTTTTGTGGCGTCGAATGAATAGGCGTCTGAGTTGTTTTGATACCCCATGAGTTGTGCGTTGACGTACACTGTAGACTTCGCTTCATTGTATAGCTAGATAGCAAGTGTATAAATGCAACAGAAAATAATAGACTACGATAGCGAAACGCTCCTATGGTAAGATTTCTCAGGAGCAGGTCTTTCTGTGGTGGTGCCTAATCGTATTGCTGGGGGTTGAAATCGATCGTATTGAGTGCGTCAAGGCAGAAAACTAGGCGGCCAACCACTGAGGCGCTAACCCCAACTCCCGCACCTGGCCATAGGGTAACTGGTATTAAATCATGTTTTTACGATTCCCTCGCCGCACTTTCCTTCTGCGCGTCATTGCATGAGTCGCTGATGCGGAGAATGCTTTCCAACGGCAGTCAGCACGTCTCGGGGCGTATCATATTGAGGAAGCCGTAACACCTGTGCTTTTCTACATACACGACCACGAGAAGGTTACCATATTCTCAGACTTTGGACACATCGTTGGACACGTATGCACAAGGTGTCAACCAACAAAATGCATCAACAATCGAAATCTTGAACCCTTTTTACCCATGCACCCTCAGACCTGCGCGTGCCCCGGTTCCTTTATTCAAAGAAAACATGGCCTTCCTCGACGTTGCCATGCGAGAACAACGCACACAAAGTCCTGTCTACGACTTTCGAGACGAAGAACGCACATCTGCTTCCCAGTTTCCACCTGTACCACATTTCTCTGACGAGGATGTTCCTCCTGCACCCCTCGACCATTCGAGTCCTCGTTATGAGATCGGCATACGGATAGAGCCTGTCGCGCTCGTTACGCAAGAATGCATCACGCTCACTTCAGCCATGCGCAAGCACGCCCGTTGGGCTCAGAGCTCAGTCTCTGCAATTCTGGGAGGCAGTGTCCAACCCACTTCTCTACAGGTCCCCGAACAGACCGTACCACGTCCCAATAGCTCGAGAGGAAGTACGCCTAGGATTGACCCGGTCGGCGGAAAGAGCACCATAGGCCCAACTGTCTCAGATGACGAGTCAACGCTTGCCAGCAGATGGGGTCTCAGGACGAAGAAAGTGAAACCTGTTCAGGACAATCCGCTGCTCTCAGCTTTTGCAAAGCTCAGACGGGATCTAGCTAATTGTCGCGATGTCTCCAAGTTCGACGCTCCCGCTCTGCTGCATCCTTTTCTTCAGGTCATTCGCAGCTCCTCTACCAGTGCCACAATCACTAGTCTGGCTGTAATGTCCATTACCAAGTTTCTCAACTACAATCTGATCACCATTCACAGTCCGCGAATAGCCCCTGCTATGCATTTGCTGAGTGCTGCCATCACACACTGCCGTTTCGAAGCTAGTGATACAGCAGCTGATGAGGTTGTGCTGCTAAGAATACTGCGTCTGATGGAGCTGGCCATATCACGACCAGAGGGATTACTTCTTGGTGACGAGAGTGTCTGTGAGATGATGAGCACCGGCCTAAGCATGTGTTGTCAGACTCGATTATCCGAAGTCTTGAGGAGAAGTGCAGAAATGGCAATGGTAACCATGTGCCAGATTGTCTTTGGGCGGCTTGCTGAGCTGAAGATCGAGGACCCGCCCGTACAGCCTTCTGGTCGAAGTCGCTCGAATACGACAAGATCAATGGTACCACCGGTGGACGAGATGAAAATTCAGCCGCCTTTGATGGGAAGTGTTATGGGCAATGGCCGGGAGCCGCGACCAAGCACTGACAACCGTGCAAGCTACGAATCAAACCAGGAGATTTCCGGTGGTGAGGGCCAAGCATCAGCTGAGAAGGATGCTCCTCGTCAAGCTCAAATTGAAGAGGACGACGAGTCTACACCCTACGCTCTACCTAGCATTCGGGAATTGTTCAGAGTTCTGATAGACTTGCTCGATCCTCACAATAGGCAGCATACCAATGCCATGCGAATAATGGCTCTACGCATTCTTGATGTTGCCCTGGAGGTTGCTGGTCCCTTCATTGCCGCACAGCCGACCCTGGCCGTTCTTGTTGAGGACGATCTTTGTCGCCACCTTTTCCAACTTGTTCGCTCTGAGGATATGGTACTTCTGAACAGCTCTTTGAGAGTGGCCGGCACGCTCTTGACGACGTGTCGTAAATTGCTCAAGCTCCAGCAAGAGCTCTATCTATCTTACCTCATAGCGTGCCTGCACATCAAAGTCGAAATACCTTTGGAGCCGGGCATCGACTCTGCACTGTATGAAGGCGTGCCACAAGCACCAAAATTAGTCAAACCGGCACCCTCGCAGCCGAGTAGTGGCCGCGCCACCCCAGTGCCTGTGAAAGACCGCCGACAATTAGGTCTCGAAGGTGGGCAACGCCGACCAGAAGCTCGGGAGGCTATGGTTGAAGCCATTGGTACTCTAATAAGGATGCCAGTTTTCATGGCAGAGTTGTTTGTTAATTACGACTGTGACGTCGACAGGCAGGATCTGTGCGAAGACATGGTTGGCTTACTTGCTCGAAACGCCTTTCCTGATGCCGCAACTTGGAGCACAACCAACGTTCCACCCTTGTGCTTAGATTCTCTGCTCACATTCATCCAGTTCCTAACAGATGGAATAAGCCAAGCACAACCCGAAGATGCAGCAGAGAGGATAGCTCAATTACGAAGACAAAGGCGACGTAAGAAGATCATTAAGAGTGGCTCGACCAAGTTCAACGACAACCCAAAAGGTGGCGTTGCATTCCTGGTCAGTAATGGAATCATAGACAATCCCGATGACCCTGTACAACTAGCAAAATTTCTCAAAAGCACGACACATCTATCCAAAAAAGTTCTTGGAGATTTCATAACCAAAAAGACGAACGAGGAACTGCTGAAAGCGTTTATTGGTTTGTTTGACTTTGATGGAAAACGTATAGACGAAGCACTACGAGAGCTTCTCACTTCCTTCCGACTACCTGGTGAATCGGCACTTATAGAACGTATAGTGAACGTCTTTGTCGAGAAGTTCCTGAACAGCTCTATTTCAGACAGCATTGCCGATCAGGATGCTGGATTTGTCCTGACTTACGCCATAATAATGCTCAATACTGATCTGTATAATCCTAATGTGAAGAAATCGCAAAAAAGAATGACGGTGGAGGATTTTGCACGAAACCTTCGTGGCGTGAATGCAGGCAAAGATTTCGACCAGGACTATCTGCAAGACATTTATGACGCCATTAACCAGAACGAAATTATCCTTCCTGAGGAGCACGATAACAAAAACGCCTTCGATCATGCTTGGAAGACAATGCTGCTCAATACCCAGAACGCTGGACAGCTTGAGTTGTGCAACACTAACGCTTTCGACGCCGAGATGTTCAGCGCAACATGGAAACCTATTGTCGCTACGTTGTGTTACGTTTTCATGTCTGCAACTGACGATGCTGTGTACTCGCGAGTCGTCTCAGGTTTTGACCAATGTGCTCAGCTTGCTGCGAAGTACGGCGCAACAGAAGCATTTGATAGGATCATCTACAGTCTGAGCCAGATCAGCGGCCTTGCCACCGAGATACCGCTGAGCACATCACTAAATACAGAAGTCCAAGTTGGCAAAAAGAAGGTAATGGTCAGTGAATTGGCTGTACGGCTGGGTCGCGATTATCGGGCGCAATTGTCGACCATAGTGCTGCTTCGATCGTTGCAGGGCTTCGAGATTGCGGTTGGCGAGACATGGGTGTACGTCGTACGCATTTTGCGGAATCTCTTCGTGAATGCGCTCATTACAATGCCTGTACAGTCCGACAACAAGCTTTCCGATTTAGGTCCTATACCATTACAGCCTCCGGCTAAAGTGATCGATAAAGATGGCAAGCTTGCCGAAACTGGAATTTTCTCGACCTTCACATCATATTTGTCTAGCTATGCAGCAGATGAACCGCCTGAACCATCAGAAGAAGAGCTGGAGAACACACTCAGTAGTGTTGACTGTGTTGCAGCTTGCAGAGTCGAGGACTTATTGACCAATCTGCTTACTCTACCAAGTGAGCAACTCGAAAAGCTGGTTAATGCCCTGCTTTCCGAGATGCCTGATGCCCCTTCACCTGTGGTTGTTGTCAAGCCTGATGTTCGACCAGCTCCTGTCACGGCACGAGTCAATGGTACTAGGACTGCCAAGCATGGACCGGATTACGACGCCGGAGCTGTGTTTCTCCTGGAATTGGCAACACGGCTTGTCCTACGAGATAATGATACCATCGCGACTGCTGGCGAAGCACTAACTAATGCTTTGCAATCTGCTGTACGTAATGCGTCCAATATCCATCCACTAGCTGCATCACGGATTGTACAATACCTGCTTGAACTTCTGCGGCATAGCTTCGAGCACGACTTCATGAGAGCCCCTGTAGTGCTTCATGCCATCTCCAGTTTTAATGATATGCTACTTGATCAGACAGCCACAGCTGTGGTGAAAGGGTTAACACTGTGTGTTGGACAGCCAGGTCCTTTGCGTGCCGACGCCATCGCATCTCCTGACTTCTGGTCTATCCTCCAACGACTTCATCAGCACAAGACAGAAGCAGATAATGTTCTCGCTATACTGGAGAAGCTTACGGAAGATTCATCGCCTACTCAGTCAAGCTCGCCAACATTCAGAGGCATTACACCTGACTCGTATACTCCTGCTCTTACACTTGCTACCTCCTTTGCCACAGCCGCCTCTATGCCTGGCTCAATCATCGAACAACGTCGCGATCTGGCTCATAGACGTGGCCAGAAGCCCAGACCACCTAGACCCGAAGATGCAGCGATTGTTCAACGTGCGCTGAAGGCCATTACTGTCTTGTATGCACTGGGTGGCCTGGCACCGCAATTGATTAAGCAGAGCGCTTTGGAACGTGGTGAAGCGTGGAAAGAGTATTGGGGCGCCATATTCAGAGGACTCGCGGGTGTTGACGGAATCGCTATGAGTGCCTGTCGTGAAGTCAGAAACCGTGGTGTTTCCGTACTGCTACGAATATTGCTCTCCGACGACCTAGTGCAGCCCGAAGATCTAAACACCTCGGAACAGGTTGAAAGCGATGAGGTCGAAGATGATGACAAGTCAAAAAGCACTACACAGCAAGTCAACAACGAATGGACAGCAATCTTCAGCGAAGTCCTCTTTCCACTTGTTGCTCGTCTGCTCAAACCCGAAGTTCACAAGGCCGACCCAGTCGGCATGGGCGAAACACGAGTAGTAATGGTCACAGTCCTCTGCAAAGCCTTCTTGAAATACTTCGACCAACTAGCGAAAATACCAAGCCGGACCATTGAGTCAGCTCCTTCTACACAAGATGGACCAGACACAACAGACGAGAAACCCTCGGCCCAACAGTCAAGAACAAAGCAGGAATTCGTACTCGTCAGAGCATGGGCAGGAACGCTAGAACTCCTAGACCGCCTCATGAACGCCAGTGTCGGCACCAAGGAAGGCGAAGCACTCGAAGAAGCTGTCGCCGAAGGCGTGAAGAACGTCCTACTTGTCCTCGGCGATGCGGGGCTGCTTGTGCGAGCTGGTGATTCGAATTTGAAAGTGCATGATGATGAGGACGAGATGCAGGCTCAACTGTGGAGGGAGACGAAGCACCGGGTCGAGGTCCTTTTGCCAGGGTTGATGGAGGAGATATTTCCTGAACCGAAGGCGTCGTCGATGCCCCTGCCCGCGTCTGCGCCTGTTCCTGATGGAGCTGCTGGAGATGAGAAAGGGACGATGGCGTGACAGGCAGGGGTGCGGGTATAGCTATGATTAGGTGATTGAGATAATTAATCCCTTGTTGGAGCGTACGTTAGTACGATGACACCTGTATTGAATCGTACCGTATCGGACTGCGACGACATCAACAACAAGTCACGACGCAGAGTGAATGTATCGCTTTGATTCTTCTATCAACTGATCACTTGACCGCATTGAGTTCTCTCTCCCTCCCTAGCCCAAATCCTCATCCTCATCATCATCAAGCTCCTTCGCCCAGTCCGCAGCCGATGCAAACGTAGGCAATGCCTTGAGTTTCTTCTTCCTTTCGCGGCCTTCTCTCTTCTGCAATGTCTTCTTGCTCGGCTTCTTGGTGGCCTTGGCCTCATTCTCAGAACTAAGGCCGCCAAAGTCAGAGTCATCGTCCTCGTCTTCGTCTAGTGCTTTAGCTGCGCCAGTATCTATGAGTTGTTCGTCGTCGTCGGAATCGTCGAAGATGCCGGCTTCGATGTCTACGCTTCCTTCTTCGTTGGAGTCGTTGTCTTGGAGTTGCATGGCGGTATCAATGTCTGCTTCTTCTTCGTCATCTTCGTCATCGTCCATCATCTCGTCCTCAAAGCCATCCATGTCCGAGAACTCATCGTCTTCATCTGCGCCCAGACCCTCCAGATCAGGAGCATTATTGAGCATGGCTTGCCATACTTCGTCTTCGTTGTCATCGCTTGCAACAGTGCCGTCCTCCTCGAGCTCGGCCCTCTTCTTCGCCGCTTTCTTGACCTGTTTGTTAGCGGATTTACCGAGAGTCTTGAAATACTGGTGGAAGAAGACGTCTTCGGCGGGGATGTCTTCTTCCTTCTTGGCGAGGAATTCTGCTGAGTTGACAGGTAACAAGTTGCGGCTTCTTGCGCTTGTGGCGCCAACGAGTACGGCCTTTGAGTCTTCGTGCGCCATGGGTTGCATGATGCTTGAACCGCGGAGTTTGGGTGTGTCGGATAACTTGGCGTTTTTGTAGACGAAGCGGTCGAGGAAGTGGACTAGGGTGTGGATTGAGAGGTCTGGTTTGCCTGGAAGGGGTTTGCGGTCGAGGATGTGGTCGGCGCTGACGGTAATGGAGGGGTGGTAGTGAGCGAGGTAGGGTATGACGTCCCAGAGGCAGGATCTGTCTGCATTTGCGTAGGCAGGGTCACGTTTCACTGCGTCGTAAATGATAGTGTCGTTCGTGGTAGTGGTACTTGAAGCTTGTGGTGGTGGTTCGGCATCAGCGTCTCGAAAGACCTCTTCGTCATCTTCGTGTTCTTCGGGCTGATCGAGCATTGCCGTCAAGGAAGGGAATGTCTTCTCCAGATCTTTCAACAGGAAGAATGCAGCACATACGAAAGAGGGATCTTGCAGAGACAAGATTTGTAAGATTCGCTTAGCGAAAGCTTTGACGCGTTTCTGATTTAGATCTGCTTTGAGTGAGCGATGGAGAAGATTGAGGTAGAGCTGCTGCTTCGAGGACGCTAGTAGACGTGGATCAAGGAGCGACTCGTAAAGCACTCTGTAAAAACGATCTGTTGAAGCAGATGTGGCGGCAGTGAGTTGTTGGATGAGCAGCATCGCCTGAATACTGGTATTGAAGTTGGCCGAGTGAGTAATTTGGAACAGAGTCTCGACTTGTTCGTTGAAACGTTTGTGATCTGCTCCAGCATATGGGTAAGCTCGATTGACTCCAGTCAAGACAGCAGATATTAGCTTTTCACGTAAATCGTTCTCCTGCTCACCATCAGCCAAAGCCTCCGCTTGCTCTCGCTGTCTTTTGTGAGTGCTTGAAACTTTGACAGGCTTCTTTTGTTCTTCGCCAGGTTTTAGAAGTAATTTGAAGAGACCAAAATATATGTCCAAGAGTTTGATGGCGATTCTCTCCTCGTTCACACTAAGAGCAGTCTGGTTCAAGGTCACAGCTGCGTAGTAGCGTGCATGAGTGGACTGGTTTGGTTTGAAGATAAAGTCAGTGTCGATGGCAGAGATGACCACATCCTTCATCGCTGGATGAGCTGCCAGTAGCTGCATGATGAGATATGAAGCTTGTGAAGCTATCTTTTTGACAGGGTCTCCAAGCTTGTTTAGCAGCAGCCTCAACAGATTAGATTCCTGCTCAGGTTTCTCCTTCAAGAGCTCGTAGACATAACTTGTGGCTCTTGTCTTTGCAAACTCGATCTCGTCATTACACCAGGTCTCTAGGACTTTCAGTACCTCAAAATACTGCTCTTTGAGCCAGTCTTCGAAAGCCCAGACAATTAGATGAGCCTCCTTGAGTCCGTTAGGCAACGGCTCACCCGACTGCCAGGATTTCATCTGCCCCAAAATCGCGATCAGGCCGGGCTGAGTGGAGAAGGTGTAGAGCCGTCGATCGCTTGGTAGCATAGAGCCCTGTGCGAACAAGTCCTTCAGAGCTCTGAGCACGTCGACGGCTTGGGAGCGGCTCCTCTTCCTTGCTAGATTGAGCAGAGTCTCGAACGCTCTCATGTTGTGTAGGGGTGACTCCTGCACTGCCAGAGTCAGAGCTGAAATTTTGTCTGACAAAGTGCCAGATGAAATGACAGTATTGTAAAAGGACTGAGAAGACGACGATGCATGACTGCCCTTGAAGGCCTCATTCTCTACCTGCAAAAGAGAACGTGCATGGGATCGCAGCCGGTCAATCGATTGGGTCGACACATCGAATTTTGGTTTCTGCGACTCGTCGATCTCAGGTATTTCGATCATGAACCAGTCTGGCCGTGGTGTGCAGTGAAGTTTTATTTTCTTGCCCTTTTGCTGCTGGATTTCTGTGGCGGCACTTTTGAACTTGATGCTGTCATCTTCTTTATGGTCAGCCTGTGAACGAGCAGAGGTCTTGTCACCATTGACCTTGGAAGCAGTATCCTCTTCACTGTCAGCCTCATTCTCACTGTCCGCGTATGTATCCCGCACGAGCGCAATCTCTTTCAGTATATTTGCCATTCCAGATTCTAACGTCTTGCCCTTCTTCGAGTCTGGTTGTGCTGTACTTTTTGGTTGCGATTCGAGGCCTTCGAGCTCAGAGTCTGACTGAATACCATCGATGAGATCCAAATCTTCCTGTGTACCACCAAGCTCAGCGACAATGGCTTTCAAGTCCACTTCGTCTTTGCCCTTGACGGGTCCGGTAGCGTCTTGAGCTTTCTTGCTCGTCTTTGAAATGGGCTGGCCTGGAGGTTTCTCGTTTTTAACCTCGCCGTCACGACCCCTCTTCTTCCCGCGAACGTTGTCTGTTGCTAAATTCTTTTTCGTGTCTTCTGCTGACTCCGACTTCTTAGACTTTACCTTGGTCCTGCTCTCAGACTTCTTCAGATTACCTTCGATTTTCTGGCGCAAGTTCTCGAATTTCGAGTCTTCAGCCATTTTCGCTCAGATTTGCTATCCGCGACTAGCTGAGACACTTCTGTACAACTCAGCTAAGCCACTGCCGCTTCTTGGGCAATTTTGCCGCTGTCAGTATTGCTGCGTGCTGAGGCTTAAAACAAATACGAGTTCCTGATCATGTTCCAAAAATTTAGGACCTCGGAGATAACATGGATTTTAGATAGGCACTGGCACGCGTTTGTCAGGGATGATCGGCGCTTGACAGACGCGTGAGCTCCGGGGATTCGAGGGTGTGTGCTTCAGTACTCATCACCTGCACTTTATGCTTCACGTTGAATACTTCATTCAGAGTCTCCGTTAGAAACCTTTGGTCCAGCACGCTCCGAAGTGCGCAATGCTAATATTTCTGACACATCGATGCGATTTAGCTTAGGGAAGCCTACCTCCTCGAAGGTCCTACTATCTCTGAAGCAGGATGTCTACAGCTTCAGTGCCACACGAAGATATGCATCGACAAGCCTTCAGATAGCGTCACGTCAGCTGAGAAGTGCTTTTTGGATACCACAAGCTAGTCTGACTGACAATATCGATGGCTCAGTCGATGCTGGTCAGCTACTAATTAGAGCTGGTTATATACGCCAAGCCTACTCTGGCATCTTCCATATGCTACCTTTGGGTCTGAGGGTTCAGTCCAAGATCGAAGCTTTGGTTGACAAGCACATGCAATCGTTGCAAGCATCAAAGGTTTCACTTTCTTCTATTACTTCGCAGAAATTGTGGGAACGAACTGGTCGCCTCCATACAGGTTCCGAATTCTTCAAGTTCAGAGATCGTAAAGATGGCCAGTGGTTGCTGGCACCTACCCACGAGGAAGAGATTACCTCTCTGGTCAGAGATGTGATACACGCGCCAAGCCATCTCCCTATTCGGTTGTATCAGATCACGCGCAAATACAGGGACGAGAAGCGACCACGAGGAGGTTTGCTTCGAGGGCGCGAGTTCATAATGAAGGACCTCTACACCTTCGACAAGACTGAAACCGAGGCGCACGCTACCTACGTGCAAGTGCGACAGGCGTACAGCAATTTGTTTGACGAGCTCAAGTTACCATATGTCGAAGCCCGAGCAGATTCTGGTAACATGGGAGGTAATCTGAGTCATGAATTTCATTTTCCCAGCAACCTGGGTGAAGACGATATCATCACTTGCTCTGAATGCGATTACGCTAAGAATGAAGAATTTGTGCCTACTTTTACGACGACTACCGAAGCTATTAACGTATCATCCAGTCCTGCGTGTTCATCGTCTATCGGTGACCTGCAACAGATGCACTCGGAATGCTTCATCAGCAAGGGTAGAACATCGCTTGTGAAAGCATATGCACAGAGCGAAGAGTCTACACAAGCTCAGTCACTAAATCCATTTGCAATCAAGGAAGCAATGGGCTCATATACAGAAATTGACACAGGAGTCGAAGATGCAACAACTCTCTTCAAATCTCGTCTGGGCGAGAAGAACGGTCTGGTGGTCTACTACCTCTTTGATCAAGTAGTGTCTCAGGAGGCAGCACGCGCAACCGTACAAGCAGACTCAGAGTGGTTGCAGAAGCATAATCTTAAGGCGACTATGGTCAAAATTGATGATTCGACCACACTTCAAAGTCATCTGCTGAAAAGGCACACTGGTGACCCCTGTCCAGCATGCGCTTCCGCTGGTCGAAGTGGAGCGCTGGTTGTCACGAAGGCCATCGAGGTAGGTCATACTTTCCATCTGGGCGAACGATATAGCTCCAAGCTAGATTTAATTGTTCCTGCTTCAGGTCAGCATGGTTCAAACAGCACGGCAGAATATGTAACAATGGGTTGCCACGGCATAGGTGTTTCCCGACTCATTGCTGCAGTTGCTTCTGCACTGTCAGACAAGACTGGACTCATTTGGCCTCGTGCCATTGCTCCTTTCGAAGTGCTCGTTGTGGTCAACAAGGAAAACAAAACCTCTGCAGATACTCTACCTATCGGACACCAGATCTACGACGACTTATCGACGCATCAGGAGATGCCAGCCGACGTCCTAATTGACGACAGAACGGACGTGAATTTTGGGTGGAAGCTCAAAGATGCTGATCTGATTGGTTACCCGGTCGTGGTAATTATTGGCAAGGGGTGGCTTAAGAAGAAACTGGTTGAGATCCAATGCAGGCGTTTACAGGTGAAGGAGGAGGTTCCTTTAGCCGAGGCTGCTGATCGCGTTCGACAGCTTCTTCAGCAGCTGTAACTGTACATACTCTTGATCTGCTTCGTCTTGTTATCAACATTTCTGTAATGATCAATGTTGACTCGAAATGTTTGCTTTTCGGAACGAGCCCAAGTTGATACATGTAGCTGTTGCTCTTGAATGGTCACACGAAAAGCATATGCAGGGGCATTATAGTCCTAATAGTTAAGCTTATCTTGGCACTGCTGGAAGCCTGTAGCGGCTCGGCCAGGCACTTCGTCGGCGGCTGAAACCTTAGTCTCAGGTGCTGTGTTTTGGCGACAATGTTGGTGGGGGTTTTGCTACCGGCGTGTCAAAAGTTTGACACAATAAGACCTGATTCACACTCAGACCGAATTGATGGAAAGCTTCTACAAGTCGCTGGAACCGAGTATGGGATCTGGTTCGCACAGCACTTCACAGTTTGCTGAAGAGATGATCTCAACCTGAACGAAAGCGCAAACCATCTCTACAATATACGTCCAATTCCTCTGGTGCAAGCACTCATTGTCAACATGGACAGCCGAGGACTACCAGCATGGGCAGCGTACTTGCTCCTTGCGCCCATCATCGTGTTGGGCATGTGGCATCTCAACAGCGCATTAATCCCACCTCCACCTCCGCCGGCGCAACTTAGACAGAAACGTATCGTCCTTCTTATTGCGCATCCTGACGACGAGTCCATGTTCTTCTCTCCAACCCTGACCCGTCTCACCGATCCTGCACTAGGGAACCACGTCAAGATATTATGCCTGTCGTCAGGAAATGCTGATGGGCTGGGAGAAACCAGGAAGAAAGAGCTCGAGGTAGCCGCAAGCAAGCTCGGCCTGCGTAAACGAGAAGACGTCTTTGTCATGGATGAGCCGTCACGGTTCAAGGATGGCATGAAAGAACGATGGGATGACAAGGAGATCGCCAAGGTGCTGGCCCAAGCCTTTGCGCCAGACGCTCAGCTCCCAGAGGCAGGCGAGAAGACGCAAAAGAGGCAGAAGAGCAAGGACAAAAACGGTCCAAGGGCGACGATCGATGCACTCATTACTTTCGACAGGCACGGAATTTCTTCTCATCCTAACCACATTGCCCTCTACCACGGTGCAAAGACCTTCCTTACAACCCTTATGCGCGATCATTCTGGCTATTCTTGTCCTATCACACTTTACACCCTTCAGTCAATCAACATACTCCGGAAATACAGCTTTGTCCTCGATGTACTGCCGACATATTTTACTGGTATAGTCAGCGATGTGGTAGCTGGTGCAACCGGAAAGAGGAAACCGGCGAAAAAAGGCATAAGCAAAGGCAACAAGGGTGATCGCGTATTGTTTGTGAGTGATATAACGAGATATCTAAAAGGACGGGACGCCATGGTGAATGCACACAAGAGTCAGATGGTGTGGTTCCGGCATGGTTGGATCTCAATCGGTAGATATATGGTTGTGAACGACCTGAAGAGGGAGGATGTGTAATAAGGTATTCCGTACTACTACAATCGCATTTGCGAAGCCGCAACTGACACTCAGTTCGTGACCACGACTCGCTGTATTTTGACCCTGGAGTGAGGCCACCAGAGATTGGCTTCATACTGTATTGCTTTCTAGATGCATGCATTTGGGGCTTGCTCCTCTTCAAGCGACGCGCAATCAGAGTTCAGATTGCGAGCTGTTAACAATGATAAGAAGCTGATAATTCTGCCACCCTGCACGCTTCAGGCTGAGTGCCTAAACTAGCAGTCTAGTTGCAGATTTCTTCAGTAAGAGTCTAGATTCTTACTACGTATTCAGCTCGACCGAGACTGGCGGGCGAGCTCATGGGGATCGCTTAAGCTGAGCCAGGTCTTCTCCATCAGATCAATATTTAGGTGGCTCGAAAATAACGTGGATCACGCTGCCCTCAAAGAGCCATGTTTCCCCTGTATACATGCCATCGGAGCACCATCCGCTCTGACAAGGAGAGCAAGCCAACGACGAAGCGATCATGGCTGACCCCCTGAGCGTCCTAGTGATGGTCAATGCATCCATGGGCATTGCAAGATCACTCATTCATACGATTAAGGAGCTCTACGAAATTGCTGAACAATACGAGACAGCTGCTCTTGGTATAAGAACTGTCGCTACACAATGCACTAGCTTCCGCATAGCCATTGAGCGCATTCATAAGTGGCTCGTCAAGCAGAGTGAGGAAAATAGACACGATTTGGACGAAGATTTTTGGCAAGCCTTGAAAAGTAACCTTGATACAGGTAACATGGTTATTGAAGATCTCAACAGGAGAATACACTCTTTCAGGAAGAGTCCAGCCAAGTTCTGGACAAGAACCAAATATCTCTGGAATCATGTTGTTATCTCAGAATTGCAGTCGCAGATCCAGGGTTTAATGTCTGCCTTGGGGCTTCTGATCAATGTGATTGATCTGTAAGTGCTGAATCTCTCGGCAAGATCTAAAACTGACAGGACCAGACCAGTAAACGGAACAAGGCGAACTTTAAGCAGAGCACAGAGCACGAAGCTAAATGGTCTGACCAGATCTGCTCGCATCCGTGTTGAAGAGCAACGAAGCAGGCAACTAGCAGCGGCTCGCAATTCTGATGGGCTAGAGAATGACCTGCAAGCACAATCAGAGCATTCAGACACGGCTCTAGTAGCAGCTCTTCGCCAACCATCTCAAGCAGAATTTGCTCCGCCGCCATACCACATTAATAACGAATTCCCAACACACGTCGAAGAGAAGCCTCCGTCAAGAATGAGAGAGGCCACGCCAGAGGTCGCACAAGACCACACGTCTCTGAGTTTCCTGACACAGGTGAAATCACACGGTGACTTGCCTGACAAGAAGACTTTGAAGCGTCCCACATGGAAGAATTTCATGAAGCGTTCGAACAAGTCAGAACCACCAAGGAGCATGTCGGATCCAATAGAACAACAAACAATTCCAGAAATCGAGACTAAACACACAAGCACGGTTCTAGAAAACACAGAATCCATGCCTCAGCATCGAGTTGGGCAGTCTCTTTCTGATACGAAGGCTATGCCTGCAAAGGATGAAAACTTCGATCTTCTGAATGCGCTGGCTGGGATGTCTGTGGAAGACTCGCATTCGGCATTTAATCCACTTTCACAGACACAATCTAATCCCACAGTGAACAGCCATCCTCACGCAAGTCCTGTCGAGCTTCCCGAAGTAGAGTCACCCGACACAATGACAGCCACACATCGTGTCCTATCGAACAACAACCCTTATCTAGCTATGCGACTTACCGCACGCTCGAGATCAGACTTTGGTGCATCGACCTCAGTCCACACGGAACAACGAGATGAAGTAGACCAGTTCAGCCGCACACGTCCTTCGCACAGTATAGCAAGTCCCCCTCTTTCGGATTCACTGTCGCAAACTCCCTCATGTCAACTAGGAGAGCGATTATCGAGTTTCGGCAGATCCAGTCACATCAGCCTGTCACCACAACGCGCTGTAGAGCAGTCATGGCAAACAATCGCCATCACCAATAGGACGACAAGGCTGAAAGTCAAATTTGAGAAAGAATTGTTTTCCAACAAAATGTCTGCATCGGCTGCTCGAGCACTTGGTGTGGATAATTCCATCATCATATGGGAGGGTGTCCCATTAACTAATTTGACCATGTTGTATACTGTCTCTGATGGAACAGCGGTCGAGGATACTATCGTCAATGGAGAGGAAGTGGAGTTTGAGGTCATGAATGAACATGAGAGCAGAGTGCCGGAGCTGTACCTGGGTCAGGGCGTTGCGCATTTTGTAAACCTTATGGAAGGTGGAGATTTCATCTACTGGAATCCTGGAGCTGTACCGAAGAATCTGAGAAGCGTGAATCGACTGAGGTCGTACAGGAGGTTCGAGCTAGTGAGGTGATATAGCAGCCCAATGGGTGGGCAATCTGCCATGCCACATATCGTCAAATAGCTCGCTGGCAATCCGAATGTGCTGCTGTTTCCCCCAGAAACGCGCAAGGGCGAAAAATACTACCAATTCATCCCTTTGCAGGAACAACCTGACGAACACACTTTCGAAAACTGCCCTCCTGACCCTCACCAGCCGTCCAAATCACCATATTTCCCACATCCCCAAGCAGACCTAAGCTAGAATCCACTCCCCGATCCCGAATCCATACACTCACATCCTCCAACCGACCCCTATGCCTCGCGGTAACCCTCAAATCCCAAGTCTGCACCACACTTTCGACATCACCATCCTCACCAACCACAGACACTACCGTAAACACACTCATCCTCTTAACAACCAGCACCTCAATCCTCCTCATCCGATCCACCCGCCACGCATCCTCCACAATCGGCCCGTCAAACCTCTCCGTATCCCGCGCAAATCTCACCACCATCTCATCTAGCACCCCTCCTTCTAACTCCTCCCACGTCCCCTCGACGCGAAAATTCGCACTCCGACCACAGTAATCCAGTTCCAGCACTTTTAGCGCAGGCAACAAGTCCCACGGTATCCTGTTCGTGAACAGCGGAGGCGCGAAGAAAGTTAGGCGCTGGACGTGGTCGAGGGCCCAGGCTATACGGCCTGGAGAGACGGATTTGAGACGTGTGAGGGTGCGCCATTGGGTGGCGGAGGTGCGGAAGTGCAGGGCATGAGTGAAGGCGCGGCGCTCGAGGAGGAGGGTGAGGGTGCGGAAGTAGGTGGATGTTAGGGAGAGGGTGTGGGTTATGGAGGGGAAGGAGCTGGTAGGGGAGGTGGTGTCGAGGCCGCGGTGGACGATTTCGAGGGACCAGGGTGGGTAGAGGTGGGAGAGGATTGAGAGGAGGATTTCGGTGGGGAGGTGGGTGAGTGTGAGTTGTTGTTGTTGTTTGGGAAGTGAGTGGTGTGCTTGTGTCATTGTTGCAGGCTGTTGTTGTTGGCGGCTCTATGTGTATATATGTAGGCTATGTATTGTAACGGCAATTCGAGGTCGTTTGTACTCATAGGAAGAGGCATGTAGGTCAAGAACAGCTATCAGCTCAGTGTATATTGGTAGATTATTGCTCGAAGGAAAGTCAGCGAAGACTTCCCGCAGCACACCAGAGACGGTAACAAGTACCTCGAGCATCCTGCTTCACGCGTCATGAGCGTGGTAGAGACACGCTTTAGTGCCGTGGGTCTATCATTACGAACAAGTGCCGGTACTCAATTCCCCGCAACCACCGAGGATACGCGATCCTGGTCGATTCGAGCTCACGTGGCACAGCAGCACGAACGAATGTACTACCGGGCCGAGTAGAGACTCAAGGAATGTCTGACCCTGATGATATATGGCAACACATTTCCTGTGGCCTGTCATTGCTGAATGCTCGGATTCAAGGATCGCGAAGATGGACTCTCTGCTCTACAAAATGAATACAATCGCCTGTCCTATGACAACAGCTTCACAAGACGGAACGTGGGTGCAGTAAGGAACTCTCATGACTGAGCACATATGTAGCTTTCTGCCACGAAACCTCGTGTTGTCCGACAAGATGGTGAAAGTGACCAAACATTCTATCACGCCTGAAATGGACGGAGCTATAGCTGATGTTACTTGCGTATATTATGCATAGATACTCGATTAGTATCAGCATCCTTCTTCCAAATACCGCGGTTACATCTGAAAGTCCTGTCGAGTATCTCGCGCACATTGTTTCGTTTCTTCGTTATGACGAGCGATCCACCTAATGGTGCGTCGGTCAGAAAACTCTAATTGAACACTTTCTCAGGTATCTAACGGGCTTGGGTACTCTGTCATTGCACTGGACAGTAGTAATTGGAACCGGGTCGCATAGCTGCTTCGATACTCGAAGGTACTTGCCTTTACACTGGCACAGCTGCCAGATCGTCATCTCTACAGCACAGCTTACTTGAACAGCGGACTACTACCTATGCACTCCGAATTCAGGACCTATTGTTGACCTTGACGTTCTGTATCGCCACATAACAAGCTCACGTTTTCTACGACAACCAATCGTCTCATCAGCACAAGCAGACCTCATCACACAAACTGCGTATCTGAGATCGTCCTGACTCGGCAATCCCACCCACAAAGCATGACATTCGCAAACCTCAAAGCCAAACTCAAAGAAGAGTTCGAAAAGTCCAAGCGCATCCACAAGGACTATGGTAGCATGCAAATACCAACCACACGCGGAGGAACCGGTAACATCCAAGCTGGAGCCGGGCCGATGAGTTCAGGCGATCAGCCTCGGGAAGTAGCGGCGACTCCTGACGAAATCTTGGCTAGAAAGGGTTCAGACAGTGCTTCGGGTTCAACGAGGCATGATCAGAGATGAGAAGGAAGGAGGCGCTGCGGTGACAATGATTGATTGTTTTCGAAGCTGGCTGGTTGTGGAGCCGGAGTTGTGGTAGAAGACACTTCGTGTGTTAGTACGAGGCTATACAAGGTGAAACCATAGATCCAATCGCGATGAATCTTGTAGCTCGACGTAGTTCTTACTACTGTTTGTATGCACTGGGCTTTGGCTTGACCGCTTATATGGTGTAACGCCCGTAGACCAACGTACTGGGTCAGACATGTAAGGCTGAGCAGCATATCCAACACTCCACGAGAAGGCCGTCATCCTGGCACCTACCGCGCCGACTCGTGCAGATTGGTGTACCTGTGTACAGGATCAGCTCCAGTACTCTCGTCCTCCGCCATCTGGATGTCTCCGTTGTTGCCGTTCTGTGATTGGGAATCAGCCGGCGCATCCCACAGATCAATGCCCATATCAGCTGGGAGATCTATTCCCTTGTCTCGAGCCAGATCCTCTGCCCACACCCTCGTCTGCAATATCCTGTGTATCGTGCTATGATCAGACCTGCCCTGACTCCTCAATATAGCAGCGTTAACGTCTCGTGCCACCTCGATCTTCAAGCTAGGATCAATGAGATCACCTAGTGGTCCAAAAGCACTTATCTGCTCATTGTGTGTTTGGGATTTGGATTGCCATGCCTCTTTTGGGATTATCAACAACGCCATGGCTCGTTCCAAGTCGGATTTGTACTTCTCGCTTTGAGGTGTATATGGGGCAAGATTCTGTTGCGCAAAAGTCACGGCAGTTCCGAACAATTGTGGTTTCTCGTTTTCTGGTCCGTCAAACATCTTCTTGATGAGCTCGATCAGCTGGAGACGAAGGAGGGCGAAATGTAAACTCTTGTTACCGTCTAATAGCTACAAACTTGGTCAGCCAAAAGTACTTGTGCTGAGTACTTTGAGAGAGTTGTAGTGTTTCTCTATCAGACTGAGGACTGAAGGTGTTTGCTATCATCAAAACTCCGAAGAGCTATGAGTGGTGCATGAAAAACCAATATCATCATGTAGGAGAATTTTCAGAAGTGAGTGCTCGACATACCTGAGGATCAATGTCGTTGATATCTTCTATGGCACTTTGCAAGTCGCCTCGAAATATTGCATCGCGTATGCTGACTCTTTCTGTCATGAGATCGTTCTCGTCCTTGACCTCAAGACTTGCTTCTTCGGCGAAACGAGCGGCCGCGGCTGGGTATCCTTCTTGTATCAGGAAATTCATGACCAGCAAATTGACGTCCCTATACAGTGTCTTAGCATGTGTCTACGCCAGAACTGTTGAACAGTTGGAACTGCTTTTTTGTAATCAGAAAGCAAAAAAATAAAAGGTTTTCAGCAAGTACTGTCTCAGAGAGATTCCCATTTGCAAAGTGCATCCTTTGGAGGTTCGGGGATAGTCATAATGGTGGCACATACTGCTTCGGTATATTGATGGTTTCCATCGTTCGTTCAAAGAGACTCCGTGAAGGAGACGCGGAACTCGCTGCTAGGGAGGCCTGCCGTTTGAATTAGCACAACGTAAGATAGTGAAGACTTCAAATATACCATGGTAAGACGAAGCTAAAGCTAGGTGCGTTTGCAAAGATAGTGTAAACCAACATATGATATATGTAGCTTACTACACCAGCAAGCCTCTGGAAATATAGCAAGATATTCGAGGACGTTGAAGCTGCTGCTACAGAAATTGAGTGAATTGTACAGGTAGGACCAATTCCGAAGCGGAAACTGAAGCGAGCGTCGGTAAGACTTGGCACAGCTGGGTAGCTTCAGTAACCTCTTTAACCCACGATCAGAAGAAAAGCACTTCGACACGTCTATGCCTTACGAGGTCTGCTCAGATGTTGTGGACTCCTGTGAAGAATTTGGTGAAAAACAAGCCGAGAGCTGCATCGCAACGACGATGGAACGTTGTATCGCATAGAGCAAATGAAATCTGGATAAAACTGAGATTTTCTTGCCACTGGTACTGAAAGAACCTCCCTAATTTGCAGACAGTATCGAACGACGAAAACCCACGCATTACCAATTCTGACTCCTTCAGAATGTAAACGATAACAAAGTCGTGCAACAAGAGCTTTAACCTTACCCTTCCAAACGTAGCAACCTCGAAAGACAAAAACGTCCTAGACTCCCAGCACACGATCAACCTCCAGCCTAGTTGCTAGCCTTTGCCGTCGTCGCATAAGCCTTCTTGATCTGCTCGCACACAGCCTGCGTGACTTCCTTTGTGTTTGCAGTACCGCCCAGATCTCTTGTAACAAGACCACTCTCACAGACTTTCTCCGTACACTCCAGCAGAGTCTCAGCAGCGTTATGTTCGCCCAGCCATTTTAGCATCTCAGCTGCTGTCCAAAAAGTCGCCACGGGATTTGCGACACCCTTGCCTGTTATATCGAACGCTGAACCATGAATTGGCTCAAACATGCTGGGGTTCTTCCGAGTAGGGTCCAGATTAGAGGTAGGCGCAATACCGATAGATCCCGCAAGAGCAGCCGCAAGATCAGACAGAATATCAGCGTGCAGATTCGTGGCGACGATCGTGTCGAGCGATTTTGGTTGAAGCACCATTCGGCAAGTCATCGCGTCCACCAGCATTTTCTCTACCGTGACGTCTGAGAAGTCCTTGGCAACTTCGCTTGCTACTTCGTCCCACATGACCATTCCGTTCCGTTGAGCATTGCTCTTTGTCACGACTGTGATATGTTTTCGAGGTCTGCTCTGTGCTATTTCGAAGGCAAACCGTATGAGTCGCTCGACTGCGTGTCTGGTGAAGATGGAGACTTCTGTGGCGACTTCCCACGGCATGCCTTTGTGTGATCTTCCGCCTTGTCCGGCATACTCACCTTCGCTGTTCTCCCGAATGATCACCCAGTCGAGATCTCCACTGGTTGCATTCCGCAAAGGTGACTGGGTGCCTCGTAAGATCTTCGTAGGCCGTACATTAGCGTACTGTTGAAAAGGCTGGCAGATTGCTAGGCGAAGTCCCCACAGTGAGATATGGTCAGGGACATCTTGGAGTTTGTCAGTGCTGGAAGACACTCGTACGATGGACGAGACTTACCTGGTGCTCCTACTGCCCCAAAGAGGATGGCATCGTGCTTCCTTAACTGGTCAAGCCCACCATCTGGAATATATTTGCCGGTCTGCTTGTATGTTTCAGAAGACCAGTCGTAATCTTCAAAAGTCAAGTCGAACGTGCCATCAGCAGCTGCGACAGTTTTCAACACCTCAACGCCGGCTGAGATAACTTCCGGCCCTATACCATCAGCAGGTATGCAAGCGATGCTGTGTGTTCGGCGATCTGATACAGCCATTGGAGACATCTTGTAAACGCAATATATGTGAGGAGCACTAGGCAACTTTCTTGCTTCCTATAGTAATCTCTGTAAGGATCAAGAATAGATTGAGAAGGAGAGAAAGAAATATTTCAAGAAGAATTCTACAACTACTTATACCATATTACTGCTCAAAGTGCTGGACACGGTCGGGACTCGATGTTGCTATAATCCGCTTGAACGATTTCCCGGCACTGGTTGATTGGTAAAGGTATTATCTAGATCCATCAGGAAAAGGATTTTGGTTTACTCAATTACGAGAGCACTTCGAAAAGAGACAGGCTTAAACAATAGGAAACACGAAAGCATGACGAGCGCCCGAGATAACAGATGCTCAGATGGTAGATGTCGTCGGCGGAATGTGATTCTTGGCTTCTCTCGGCTACAGCATCCCGATCTGGCCTCGTTCCTCCGGTTGACTTGCATGCTTAGCATCGTGGCAAGCAGGGTCCTGCAAGACTGTAGTGAGAAGATTGACACTAGTAACCGGCAACTGAGACGATAATATGCTAACCAAATCGCAAATACACGGAAGTGTGGACATGGGAGTGAAGCGAACGATATTATTGTCCCACTAAGAGTCTTGTATCGCTGCTTAGCCCATCCTCCACAGCGTTTATTGCTCGCGGCGCGTACCAAGTTTAAACAACGATCCTATGTATTGTCTTCTGCGAACGACGATAGCCCTAATAGAGATACTGACAATGATTCAATTATATCTTCTTTGCTAAAACAATGTGCTCTAATCCACAGCTAGGTGCGCTACCGATGCTGCAAAACATTGCACAACAAGATTTTGGCATATTCACTATGCCTTTGCAGGTGTAGGTCGAGATCTGCCCCCTCGATGGCCGCGTCGAACAGAAGAGGATTGTCGTGGATGATTGCGAGGATTGATGTTGGTTGTAGTGGTTGGTTTGATGGGAAGATCCCTTCTCACACTCTTCTCGCTACCGGGCGCTCGAACAATAGCAAACTGCGGCTTTGTTGTTCTTTCTTCTCTCCAAGGTGACCCCATGAACATAAATGCACTTTGAGCATCAGGTGGTGTTGGTGCGATTCGACCAGGAATAGCTCGTGGCCAGGATATTGCAGGCGCATCGTTCGGGAAGTACAATATAGGTAGAGACCCTGCCTCGCGGTCTTCGAACAAATCCTCCTCGTCCTCAACATCCTTGCTTGTGAATTTAGAACCATCCGTGGTAGTGGCTGAAGAGCTTCGAGGAAGTGAAACAGCGGCTGACCTGGTTGGCATGACATCTAATGGTTCCTTAGTCGCAGAAGCGACAGCCAAGACAGGTTGAGCTTGTCCTGAGAATTGAGCGGCCTGGTTTGCGTCAGATTGTTTTCTGTGGTTGTTTCCAAGTAATCCATTAAATCGCTCTTGCCATGATGGATTCTTTACAATTGGTTGTGAGACGGCTCTCAGAGGAGCAGCTGGTTTTGGTGGTGGCATTGACACTCTTGCAGCCCACGTCATAGGTTGGGAAGTTGGAGCAGGCATAACGGGTTGAGGTGATGTTTCAGGTGCAATAGTAACGGCAGGTGCGGGCGGTGTTGGAGGTGTGGCAGGTGGGAGCTTGACGACTGCCTTTTCTGGTGGAAGTCGAATTATTGGAATTGGTGAGAAGTTTTCGTAGGCGGGGTGAGAACTACCTGAATATTCTGCAGGTGGGGGTGAAGGTGTCCGTGAAACTTCAATGTGAGTGTAAGTGACAGCACGTGGTTGTTGTGCAGGCACTCCATTCACTTGAGTCGGGAAAAAGCGCGACCCGCGATTTGTTTGTGAGCCAATTACTGACGGTGGCATCGACCCAACTGCACCAAACATATTTGGAGGCGACATGCTGCTTTGAGTGATGGAAGTAATGTGTCGTTGATCGGGTTGTGCTCCAAGTTGGACTTGCTTAAAGGTTTCGTCGAAGTTATAGTTTGCTTGTGGTCGTACTCCATTACGCTTTTCATCCTCTCTTTTAGCAGCCACCTCACGTTGGTATTGCTCATACTCGTTGCGCTCTTGTACCCTAGCGACATTGCCAAAATTGTTCCAACCCGCGATGGCAGCACTCGATGGTGCAGCGCCATTTCCGTTGACTAGAGCAGTAGACTGTAGCGGACTAGAATGGTACTGCACTGGCGGTCCGATTGGCACTGGCGGTCTTACTGGTAGCATCGAATCGATTTCACTATTCATGGCAAGTGGTAACGGTTCTGGTGAGGTCATGTTTTGTAACGCCTGCGATCGTGTTTCCGGAACATGTTGGTTGGCGTGTGCAAGTTGTGGTGATTGACCCACGGTGGGTGTCCTTCCATTCATCCATCCCTGGCCGGTCGAAGACGCCCTAGAGGAGAGATCTTGAGGCGCATACCCAGCTAGAGTCTGATCGAAGGTGCCATTCCCGAGTGCTTTGTTGTGTGGAGCACCCCACAAGTTTCCACTTTGTGGTGAGCGATGGTCATTGCGAACCCAGTTCATTCGAACTTCTGCAACTGGTCGATTGGCCCGGGGAATTGGTTCTGGTACTGGAGACATTGCGGCCGGGACATGGTCCGCATCATCTTCAGACCTCACTCCATTTGTGCTAGCAGCAGGAGGCTCAGGTGAAACCTCGTCTACAGCAGGCTGAAGGGTTTGCACGTTGGCCAACGGCTTTGCGTTCGGCTGTTGTGCGGTAGGAGAGATGTTCTTCTTGAGGCTATCAAGAGGATGGACCTTCATCATACCATACTGCTGTGGCTCACCAGTGGCAGTAGGCTGCGGTGGTTTCGGAGGGGAGGGCACTGTTCGTTCTGGCACTAGCCTTTCCTTTGTTGCAACACCAGAAGCTTTGTCATTCTCAACAGACTTGGCATTGGCCTCCGCTTCTGCTTTCGCCTTGGCATCTTGCTCGGCTTTGAGAGTCTTTGGATCAGGTCCTAGCGAGGCTAGTTTCTGGCGAATTCTTTCCTGTTTCTCAGCTTCTTGGCGTGCCTCATCCTCGAGTCGACGTCTCCTAGCAAGCTCTGCCTGCTCTTTCATGAGTCGTCTTTGTTGTGCTCGTTGAGCTTCCAACTCTGCATCTGTCTGACCTGGACCGGACATATAATCTCCACCTCTCGCTTGAAAAGCTGGCGTTGCAGGTTGGGAAGGTTTTGGTACAGTGGGACTTTCTGTTCCCTCGGCGATAGCAGAATCACCAATCGATACAGGAGTTTCGCCAGACTTGATGGACATCCTACGAGCCATCTGCGCAGCCTCTCCAGACAAAGTAGAGGAGGCACGTCTTCGTATTACATCGAAGCTAGTTCTGTGAGTCTGGAAAGCAGGAGACGGCTCAGGAGCAGACGGATCAGCTTGACCGGGTCTCTGCAGGAGGGCTGGTGGACGAAAGCCTTGATCGTTGCGGGACATGCGCCGACTCTTTTCAGGAACAGACTCATAGCGGCCGGAATTGGGCATGAACAATTGGGGTTGTGTCAAGTCCCGACCTGAACGATTGAAGTCATCTGCAGAGATTTCTCGAGCTGGGCGAGCCAAAGCGTGAGGCGGTCCTGCAGAATAGGGTACTGGGTGAGAAGACATAACTGGCAACGGCATGATTTCAACCGGAGAAGCCTTTTCCACGGGAGGAAGTTTTGCCCATGGTGATTTCGCGGGTACAGGTGCAGGGGTATTAGAAGAGGATGTATTGGACTTGTCGTTCGAGCCTTTGAGCTGTTGAGCTACCTTCTGTGCTTGTTGTTGAGTTTCTGCTCTTGCTCCAAGCTTCAGCACGGTCGCATTAGGTCCGATAGAAGTAGAGAAGGTCGCCGAGGGTTTCGTCTCAAGTATTGGTCTGGGGGCTTCTGCTGCAGGCGTTGAGGGTTTGGAGGTTGTAGCGGATTTGGTTGCTGGGGCTTGGTCAGGATGCACAGTGCTCTTGGTGCCGTCATTCCATTCAATAGTATCTGGAGCCCAATCATCTTCGTCGTCGTCGTCGATGTCAGCCCATTTTGCTTCTTTCCCATCTTCATCTGCCTGGAGTCTAGACGTTAGATGAATACCATATTGTTGTTTGAGCTCTTCGTCCGTCAGATTTTTGGTGCTTGGCTGGGGTGTAATTCTGTTCTTATTCCAGACCTGCATCGGATCGGGAGCAGCGGATTTGAAAGGCTTGGGTTTCTGGGATAGAGAAGCTGTGGTCTTTGCGACTAAACGAGGACGGCCAGCGAGAGTCGGTTGTGGTGCAGGAGCGGTCGAGAGCGTAGCTGAAGACGTGTCAATCGAGTCGCGTCACAATTGCGAGCGAGAGCATACCTTTATCGGCTTGCGCCTTTGCCACGTTTGCGGCTATGACCTTTGGTACATTGTATTTAGCGAAGCTCACAGGCTTTGCAGTAGCAAACTTCTTCACAGGCCGGGCATCGGTTGACTTTGCCTCCCCATCGGCGCGACTAGTGTCTGTGTCAGACCGAGCGGTGCTGTCTTCCAAAACCTGGTCATCTTGGGCAGAAAGATTCGAGTTGAGGTGTACACCATTCTCCTTCACTTCAGCAACTTCCCTTCCGTCTCCTGAAAGGGATGTGGGTTGAGATGTGGTCACAGGGACGTCGGAAGGCAAGACGTCGCCAACCGACTGAGAATGATTCACCACATCCTGGCTACTCAGCTCTGCCATAACAAACTTTTAAACTGTTCAGAGTGGATTATCAGCCTCTTGAGATTCAGTATGTACCTGTAAATCGACTGCGCGACGATGGAGATAACATACAGGTTAGGGTGCAGTTGCGGCCACGATGACGGATCGGTTAATGGGTTCGGAGTGGAGAAGGTGATATGGAAGGATGCAGCGCAGGCAGTCACGACCAAGCCTGCTCTTTGTATACTGCCAAGGGCTCTTTGGGCGTTTGATCTGGCTGCCCTCGACAACTCTGACTGATGGTGATACACACGTACAAGATGATAGTCGATCTGTGCCTGACTTAACCTGCACTACTGCGACAGGAGTCCGCACCTCTCGCGATCGAGTCACGAGGCCTTTTAGCCTGCCTTGGCGAGCCATACTGCATTTCGAGCCTGAAGCATCCATGTGTTACGCCACAGCATCACAATACAGTCAACACATCTTCACTAGACATCACTAGGCGCGAGTGCGACGATGAACGCCTCTCCTCTTTCTTGCAGCCGTCGTAGCCAGAAAGACCAATGTACTTTAAGTGTGACCTGAGATGTTTCGTATACGGACAAGACAGTCATAAAATGGGGGAAGTTAGCACAGACCATGTTTGCTGCTCAAGTTCGGCAAGGCTGTCAATCCTGACTCAGGGCATAGCATTTGGCGACAAACGACAAGTGTATTCGAACGATGCTCAGCACTACGAGCAACGGCTGGCTATGCGACCATCACACCATCGACATGCATGATATCTCATTCTCAGGTCACATGTCCGTGTGCTCTGTGAAAAGTTTGACGGGCGAGGCAAGGTCTGCAACAACATGTTGGCAATAGGACAAAGTTTTCATTTCCCCTGGCTCTCTTCTTCTTTTGAAGAAAGGTACCATACGTCTGAAGACTTAGTCCATATCTCAAACCCCTCGTGAGCTCAGCGCGACGATCGCAGAAAAGACTGTTGGATTTGCTCGGACGCTCCTGGATTTTAGTGCTTCAGGATTTCATATTCCGTATGACTGTCTATGTACGTTTAATTCATTGAACCAGCCTCGGGATTCGCATCTAATGCACGTTGTTCTTGTGGTGTCCTAATTGTCTTAGTATAGCGATTGGCAACTGGTTTAGTACTTACGCAAATGGAAGTAGTATTCAAAGCTGTAGCCCAAACCCATCATAAAGAAAATGACGTGCCAAATAGCTGTACAAACGAGTCAGTCTTGCAAATTCAATAGAATCGCCTCGATGCTCCTCCAATTGTACTCGCGAGGTGATGTCGGGCCTGTAGATGACTTACGTGCTGGTGATGGGTTCTTGCCAAAGTATCGAGCTTGATAACGGCCAATTAGACCTGATGGCGCTCGTTCAGGTGCTGCGCCTTTTGGCAATCTCTCGTAGAACTTGGCTATTCTGGCCATTCGAACAGCATCTTTGGCAGCTCCGAGACCCTATTCCAATCAGCACTGCTTTTCCAATGTGCTCCTTGAACGGCGCGTAGCATGGTTCGTGAACAGGAAAGTCGTCCGATATTGGCTGGGAGGCGTTCGGGACAATAGATAGTCTTACAGATGGGTTGGCGACCTGAAGCACAAGCTATTAGCTATCGTCGTCGCAAGGACTATAGCTTTAACGACGTTACCTTTGGGGGTACCAGAGTTGAGAGGCTTCTGCGGATGACGAACGACATTTTTGCCTGTGGATCCAATCAGTACTTTCAGCTAACACAACGGGTGCTGTGTATTCACATACAGGGTCGACAAGAGTGTAGAAGGATCGTGGTTGTCGTTGACAAAGAATGCAAGGTCGACGTTGAAGTCAGGAACCTCCAAAGCTTCGGTCCGCAGGCTTGGCGCTAGTTGAGCCCCATTGCAGCTTCCTCCACCAGCTATGATGACCCTGCGAAACACGACTACCACTCTACAAACTCAACTCCCTGCGGTGGTCCTCCTTATCGCAAGTTGCAGACGCAACAGCTACCATGCGATTGTCTAACTCTCTGCGTCTGGTGCAGACCACCAGGTCGACTACCCAACCAATACGATGCTTCAGTACTCGCCCGAGCCCGGAGCGACAGCCAAACAAGGCAGATCCTCGAGAAACCCTTCGCGCCGTACCTACTGATCAGCCATCCGCAAGAATGGAACCAGGTGATGGTCAAGCGTCCTTGGTGCAGGGTGAGCAGAAGGCCTCAGCACCTGTCGAGACATATCATCCTCGCCATCAACCCGATTATCGAGCGCATGTCGATCACGGCACATCTTTGTATTCACCAGTACCAAGGAGAGTCCAGGATGGAAGCGAGCCTGGTGAAACGCTACCAGCCGCCGTTCTTTCGGGAGCGCCACTCGACATGCAGGCTCGAGTCGCCAGGTAAGGATGCTATTGTAACGACGTTATGCATCTGACATTGTACAGAATATACAAACCAATCAAGCCTGCGACTCAATCAGGCACTTGGGGATCTTCGGCATGGAGAATGGATTGGGACCCTCTACCTAAAGGTCATCGATGGGAGAATCCTTTGATGGGCTGGGCATCTTCTGCGGATGCTATGCAAGGCACAAACATAAAGTTCAAGTCGAAAGAAGCTGCTATTGCTTTTGCTGAGAAGCAGGGCTATGAGTATTACGTTCAGGAACCCAACGAGAGGAGATTTGTGCCCAAGGCATACGCCAACAATTTCTTACACGAACCAGGCCCATTGAAGCACATAAAGACTAAATAGTTTGCGGCAATTGGAAATTCGGTTCGTCAGATTCGGCGGTTATAGCTACAGGCACAAGGCGAGTGTACATATCGCATGTTCAAGCTCGCATGCATCAGAAATTCCATGAGTATTTGTGGGCATTACTCCCCTTAGGTCTTTGCCGATTACTACTGGAACGTGGAGCCCACGACACTGAATCCTGTCATGAACACATCGAAAAGCGTTGTATCATCAACAAGTTGAAGAATCCGATTTGGGCCAGTGATAGCACTTGTCGATAAGTCGTGCAAGTTTATTCCGATCAACACATCAGAATGAGCTGACACAATAGCCTTGTTCATCTCACCAAGAAGATCCTTGCCTACGTCGATGAATATTGATCTTGTATTCAAGGGGCTTGTGGCATTGCATTGCTCGAAGAACCGCGATCTGATAGCTTTGAGTGCACTTACCGTCAAAGTCAGTACCTATAATTAACATGTCAAGACTCAGTCATTCGTGAACGTTCTACTTCAGTGCCTCCTAGTCATTTACTGTCATCAACTGCGGTACAAGATTTTCCCAGTGAAGTTTTTGTTTTAGGGGGACCGACAACGTCCGACTGGAGTCGTTATCACGACTCAACATAGTGGTATTTTGTGATCGTAGAAGCTACTCCTCGAGTCTGAAAACCCTGTAACAAGGATAAATTGCCGGAAGTGGTTAAGTCGTGCTTAGTCGTGCTTGGCCCGTATATTCACGCCAATTTTGTTGAGTCCCTCGTACTCTATAGCTATATATTAATATGATGAGATATATATTTAACAGAATCACCTGTTCTTCCTCTGTTACGGCTGTTACGACCGTGCGCAGAGCCTGCGCCTAGCGGTGTAACAGCCTTATATGCCAAGCCTTCCAAACTATCACCAACATTGGTGATATTTTGGCGACCTTTTTAGGCGAATACTAGGCTTGATTCTGACATTCTCTATCGAACCACATAATAGTGATCTTTAGAACGGTTAAGCATTGCTTATACGGTGAAGAATATGCTGTGCTTGTTGCAGGACTTTATTACCCGAGGAGTAAATATTCGCTGGACAGCTATTGGGTCTCTCATGTCCTGAAGCTCAGTGCAACGTCTCCTCAGGGAGAAAACCCCGAAACTCTACTGTAGTTGTGCATACTCTGACATACTCGTCGTCGTCAAGCATGCTCCCAATCGTGCATTAGAAACCTCGCAACGAGGTTACCAGAGTCAGTACTCGAGTAGATTTGTGGAGGCAAGTGGAGGCATCTGCCCCGCATCAAAATCCGGGGCAATATATTCTGGTTGGACAGCTATTGGTACCAGGGTCTCAAAGTACCAGGAGTGAAAGTTTATACTCCATGAAGTAATCCAATAAGGCTAACGTCCCCTCTGCTGATAGTTGTAAAGATGTTCTTATTTGGGTCTCCAAGACGACCGTGATTGTTACATGTCGTATGACACCGATACGAGATTGGCACAGGAGAGTAGCCAACAGATGTTGCGCAAGCTCGTCGATTGATCCATGAGACTCCTCCGTACTGTTTTGCAGAGCCGAGATGATTAGTTGGCAAGCATGCTGGTTCAGGAAGAAGGCGTATGGCTAGACGATGCGACCTGCATGAAATTGCCCGCATACTGTACCACACCGTGATCTCTCCCAGGTGATGGTCCCTTGCATTACCTCGGCCCCTCTTCCTGGCCTGCATATGGTGATCTGGTGAGGATGCAGCATTCCATTCAGCTGCGAACTTGGATTTTGCGGGGATAGGACACAGCAAGACGGATCGTCACTTGAGCCGTTGATGCGAGGAGAGATATGAGGTCCTCCGAGTCGGACTTGAGACATTGTGATATACTTCCATAGCAGAACACTGTAGAAACTGTTATAACGGAACTAACAATATCAATACGTGCTCTCACGAGACTTGACTAGGCAAAAATCGCAGGAACTTCATAATGAAAGCCCTCGTATACCGTGGTAATGGTGTTGTCAAATTGGAGGACAAAGACAAACCTGTTCTTAAAGATCCAACTGACGCAATCGTCAAAATCAAATACACAACCATATGTGGTTCTGATCTTCACATCCTTCACGGGTTCGTGCCGACATGCAAGGAAGGGACAACTATCGGTCATGAAGGTGTCGGCGTTATAGAAGAGATTGGTGACGGTGTCAAAGCATTCAAACAGGGCGACACCGTACTCATCTCATGCATGTGGTCATGTGCCACCTGTAAGATGTGTCGTCGCGGACTTCTTTCTCATTGCGAGAAGGAAGAGGGTGGATGGAGACTTGGACACACCAACGACGGCACACAGGCAGAGTATGTCCGTATTGCAATGGCCGATTCCAGTCTCCACAAACTGCCACAAGGGGTTGACGAAAAGGCAGCAGTAATGTTGAGTGATATTTTGCCAACAGGATATGAAGTTGGGGTTCTCGCGGGTGACGTTCGTCCTGGAGCGACTGTCGTGGTGGTCGGGGCAGGGCCTATTGGTCTTTCTGCTTGCATGACTGCGGGTTTATTGTCCCCTTCTTTGCTTATCGCGATCGATAGAGACCCCTCGAGACTCGAGGTAGCGAAGCAATTAGGTGCCACTCATACAATAGATAACAGCAAAGAGGACGCGGCTGCGAAGGTGAAGGAGCTCACTAACGGCGCTGGATGTGATGTTGTGATCGAAGCTGTGGGCTATCCAGCAACGTTCGAGCTTTGTCAGGAACTGGTAGGCTTTGGTGGAAGGATTGCTAACATTGGTGTTCATGGAGAACCTGCTAAGCTTCATATTGAGAAGCTTTGGGGCTACAACATTGGTAAGTCAAATTATCTGCTGTTCCGAATTATCTCTCACGCAATGAGCAGCTATTCACATGGGCTTCGTGAACACAACAACAACACCGACCTTGATGCGGATGTTCGAGGCTGGGACACTCAAGCCCGATCAGCTCATAACTCATGGTAAATATTAGCTGCTATGCTGCAGAGAGGAGACTGACTCTCGCCAGAATTTGACCTTAAGAAAGATGGAGAACAAGCATATGCAACCTTCGGTGCTGCTGCAGAGCACAAAGCGCTGAAGATGATTCTGACGAATCTTTGAGTATGTCAAAATAACCAGGTAGAAGGTCTAGTCATAGATCCTGCTTGCCCTCCCTGATAATTGCTCATGAATATATGCTCAGCACGTCTTGTTGCGATCACATCATCTTTTTGTGGTGTCATGGCCATACAGGAAGGTGCTGTGGTAGAAACTGAGGCGGCTCTGCAGTCGCGTGTTCAAAATTGATCAACCGCGTGATCCTGGTACCTTTTGCCTATGACGTCGCTCCAGATCCCCGAGCTTCCTGCCTCTTCTTGTGGTTGCCTGGAAGCTCTTTCGTTTTTCAACAAACCAGTTTTCAGATCTCGCTATCGTCGTGCTTGCCGTTGATACGCTGTTCAGGACCCTATCACTCGTATATGTCTATGTGTCAGCCTCGATCACGGGGGCTATGATGTCGTTGCTGCCATTCTCAAGATACTTGTTCTGCTGACGATCGTGCGACCTCGAAATCTATATCATTTCCTTGCCTGCTTCAACCTCTTATTCATTCTTATACTACCATACAGAACACCTAAAAATATATCTACACTGAACCAAACTCTCCCCGATCCCAGAACATCATGGGCTTCTTCAGATCTTCAGGCAATTTCCTCTCCAGCAAGTCGAAAGAACATACAGCAGCTGTATCCAAGGAAACAAACAGAACGCAAGTTTCGTTCCAACGCTACAACAAATCCAGCTGACGCCTTCATTAGTATCGCTCGCGATCCGAATGTTCCAGCAGATGCTCGACTTAGAGCTGGCTTCCGAGGCCTGGGAGATCGATGGAAGCAAAGTCGCAACAACAGACAAGCAGCTGCACACAAACACGCTGCAAAACACAACTACTAGTCGAAATTGAAGATGCACAAATAGTTTCCCTTGGACGGATTGCATCTGAGTACGGTCGGAGATGAAGTTGAGGCCAAGGAAGAACCACAAAATGTTGTTACGATAACCTACTACGATACCCCTACTGTACTGTTAATTGTTCTTGAGCGCTACACATAATGAGACATTGAATTCAAAACTTACCATTTTATATTGACGTTTGCATAACCGACATTACAAGACTACAAGCTCCGTGTGAAGACAATAGTATGCCTTCACTTCCACATTGATCGTGTGAGCATTCTTTTTATCGTCTAAATACACGAAAACACACAAGGACCTTCTTGAAGTCTGCAGCTTAGGTTGACCCTATGCGACTAAAGAATGTTGTGTCACTGTGGAGGTATCTTCCGCTGCATGAGACTAGTGTTTGACAGAAATTCAAACAGCATCACAACACGATAGATCGCGAGGTGGTTTTAAAGAACTTCTGAGTTCGCACACCCTGACCTCGAGAATTGTGCCCAGTTAAAGCTCATAACATTCAGCAATCATGTCCACACTCGTGCCGGCGCAGCTCCGCATGGCACGTCATTTTTCACGACTGGAGGATATATTTAATCTGAAGAACTCGCATGCTGCGCTCGACATGCCTGCAAGAACGATACACTCAAGCCTTGTTCAGAGACGACTTTAGAGAACGGTAGGTCGAGAGGATGGCGACCGCACCTTTTACCGGCGCAAAGCGCCTACGAGAGCTACTAAGCGACGAAAGCAAAATCGTTGTCGCGCCAGGTGTGTTCGATGGCTTCACCGCAAGACTCGCCCTCCAAGCCGGCTTCGACGCCTTATACATGGTAAGTCCAGCAGAACAGAGACCGCCCAACCAAAGGACTGACACTCCCCTGGACCGGAGCCGGAAGCTCGATCTCACGACTAGGCTGGGCAGACCTAGGCATGATGACCTTGAATGACATGGTCCAGAACGCTGCTATGATAGCGAGTTTAAATCCCTCGGTACCTGTGATTGCTGACGCTGATACCGGCTACGGCGGCCCGATCATGGTATCACGTACAGTCGCGCAATATGCTCGAGCTGGGGTTGCGGCATTACATATTGAGGATCAGGTACAGCAGAAGCGATGTGGGCATCTTCTGGGGAAGCAGTTGGTTGATCGTGAGACTTATTATGCTAGATTGAGGGCAGCAGTTAAGACACGGAATGATATTGGGTCAGATATGCTTATTATTGCGAGGACTGATGCGAGACAGTCTTACGGTTTCGATGAGGCTGTTGCTCGATTGGAGGAAGCGGTTAAAATTGGAGTCGACGTGGTCTTCTTCGAAGCCATGGATTCGGAAGACGAGGCTGCAAAGGTTTGTCAAATTTTCAAAGGCAAGGCAGCGCCATTCTTGAATATGGTTCCAGGAGGGTGAGTTCGTCCTACACAGCACATCGAGGAATATTGCGAGGCTCGCAGAACATGTCTTTCTAGTCGCTAACTGACTCTCTGATAGTACGACGCCGAACATGAGTGTTGAAAAAGCACAACAACTAGGATTTAAGATCATGATTCATCCTGTCATACTGTTCAAACCAATAATGGACGCAGTGACAGCCGAATTGGCAACCTTGAAGACGACAGGCCTATGTGGTCAGCAGAATGCTGCAGCTGGCGTAAAGGATGCCTTCAATCTTGCCGGCCTACAGGAGTGTATGCAACTCGATGAGATTGCAGGTGGACAGGCATATTCTGGTGTGGGAGAATAGAGAGCTTGCCTGTTTACCACCTTCTCGACCCAGTGAAAGACGATACTCATTGTTCGGTAGATCTGCAGCTATACGAACGCGTGATGAGGTAATTCTACTAATCTTAAAAGCGAATAGCCTCGGCGGATTCCGGAATTAAGAAGGCTACCAAAGTTGCATGTTCCCTGAGCTCCTGTGCCAACGTCAAGGCACGCTCGTGAGTGTCCAATGTTCCGTATGACGGAGGAACAATTCACATGAGATCGTGTTGATGGCGTCTACCATGGATCGTCTTTCCAATCGTGCATGATGAGGAAAGCCTTGCATAATGACCATTCCGGATCGTCACGATTACTACTGGTTCGGGAAGGTCGATAAGTCCCTCCTGCGCTACTAACGAGAGTGGCAGTCAGATTAACCTTTTTCGATTGCACATCCATTGCAACACTACTCAGGAAGAGATGGAGGTCAGCGTAGCATCCCAATGTCAAGATCTGGACATACATGTACCCAGGTCTGGTACATGCCCTTCTCTGGATGTATCAGTGCCAACTATGTTTGGATCAGACAGATGAGCAGCTATTTGTGACCGCCGTGCTCTCAACACAGCAATTGAAGCTATCATGAAGCTTTGGACAGTGCTTAGATTCATGTTTTGCGGCACTGCACTTGCTTTGTGGCCTGTACCAGAGCATTATACATCAGGAACTTCTGTTTTGTGGATCGAGGAGAACGTAGACATCCATTATGACTGTCAGGCACGCTCAGGTATTATGCGGTGGCAGGGAGATCAAGCTGATAGGTGTTGCAAGGGAGGCAATGCGTGTGGTCAAGATCTTTCGCGGAAGATAGTCGGGACGGCTACTCAGAGAACGTTGGACACACTCTTTAAGTCAAATTTCGTGCCGTGGAGGTTTCATCCACGCAATTCTGATTGGGAGCCGCAACCAGACGGCCACAACATTAAGTCGATAGCACTCTCGCAACTGCAGCCGGACCCAGCCAACATCACTCGATCGACTGCGTCAATCGATGAGAGCTATACTTTGTCTGTGCCACTCTCCGGACAGGTCGTGATCACAGCCAATAGTTCCATCGGCTTGTCCTATGGACTCACGACCTTCTCTCAGCTCTTCTTCCAGCACAGTCGAGGTGGTGTTTACTGTCCACTAGCACCATTTGAGGTATATGACTCTCCAATGTTCTCACATCGAGGATTGAACATGGATACTGCTAGAAACTTTTTTCCCGTTGCTGATGTAAAACGTACGCTTGACGCCATGGCTTTCACCAAGATGAACCGACTCCATTGGCATATCACAGACGCTCAATCGTGGCCACTCGTCATTCCAACTTTACCAGAGCTGTCCGACGCAGGTGCTTACGCTCCAGGACTGGTGTACTCGCCGGGTGATCTCGCTGACGTTCTACAGTATGGCAAGACTCTCGGCGTAGAGACAGCTATAGAGATTGACATGCCTGGCCATACGTCGTCGATCTGGTTTTCCCATCCAGAACTGATCACAGCATTCAACACACAGCCATATGAAACAAACTGTGCCGAGCCACCATGTGGGTCATTGAAGCTGAATAGCACGGAAGTATACTCTTTCCTCGACACCATGCTCGATGACCTTTTACCTCGTGTCGGACAGTATTCTCCTTATTTCCATAGTGGTGGCGACGAAGTCAACGTGAATGCTTATCTGTTAGATGAGACTGTGCAGTCAAACGACACGGCGGTTTTGCAACCACTCATGCAAAGGTTTATCGATCATGTCCATGGAAAGATCCGTGAGTATGGACTCACACCTCTTGTGTGGGAGGAGATGCTGTTAACGTGGAACTTGTCGATGGGCCACGATGTGCTCGTGAACTGCTGGCTATCTGACGAGTCAGTCGTAGAAACTGTTGAAAAAGGACACAAAGCGATCGTAGGCAACTACAACAATTGGGTGAGTACCCTTCTTTCCCGCAATATCATCCATCGTGCCGTACTAATGTTGTGTTCAAAGTATCTGGACTGCGGACAAGGTCAATGGTTGAACGCTTATCGCAATGTTAGCGATCAGTACTATCCATGGAACGATTATTGCTCGCCTCGTAAAAGCTGGCGGCTAGTCTACTCACTTGACCCATTGAACGAGATACCCGAGAACTCTACCCATCTCGTGGTAGGAGGCGAGGTACACCTCTGGGCGGAGCAAATCGACCCAGTCAATTTTGACAAGCAAGCCTGGCCCAGAGCTGCAGCTGCAGCAGAGGTATTGTGGAGTGGTGCAAAAGATCCAGTAACAGGACAAAATAGAAGTCAAATAGATGCGGCACCGAGGTTGAGTGAGTTCCGAGAGAGGTTGGTAGCAAGGGGTGTGATGGCGGAGCCAATACAGATGCCTTTCTGCACACAAAATGGAACGCAGTGCTACCTGTGAGCTCTTGACAGTGAGGTAAAGGTAGTGTCACAACTTGGCAGACGGCTATAATACTACTGTACTACATCGTAATGGGGCCATTGAGACCACTTCTGACAGGAGGATGTGTAAGTGGCTACGCAAAAGATTTGCCATTCTCTCAATATTGACCACCATCGTGATAAGCGTTGAAGAGCTTATCGTGCACTGCTTCCAGGCCATGAGCTGGCCCTATTCGCGTTGTAGGCAGCCCAAAGCAATGTTCTTGCAGCGGCCATTGTCGGACCACGGTGAGTTGTCGGCAAGCTATTCCCGAACGGGTTTTGAGAGCTCCGAGTCGAGTGAACGTCGAAGCTCAAACTCAATTCATTCAATTGGCCATCTCCATTGCCATAGTAGGATTCGAGGACAAAGTAAGCTGCAACTATCGACTTCAGAAATGGGGTCTTAGATCTGGAGCTTACCTGTTCCTAGTCATCGAAATGACTGACTGATACCGCGCAACTTCTCGATGCTTCTGTTGCTACATCGATAGACTCGCGTCAGTCCTCAGTCATGGCAGAGACCAGTAGCCTCAAGCAGCCTCGCCGCATGTCTGCAAATGGCTTTGCAAAAGCACATTACTCACCGCCATGGGCTGATATGTCCCTGATTGGAATTGCTGGGTCTTCTGGTTCTGGCAAGACTTCGCTAGCTGTTGAGATCGTGAAAGCACTAGACCTCCCGTGGGTGATTATTCTGTCTATTGTATGTCCTCCAGCAGATTGTTGTATTAAAACAATCTGACTCATGCCAGGACTCCTTCTATAACTCTTTGACAGCCGAACAAAATCGCCTCGCTCACGCTAATGAGTTTGACCTCGATTCACCAGACTCGATTGATTTCGACCTCCTTTGTAAATGTCTGACCGAACTAAAGCAAGGGTGAGTTCATGGAAATGATTCGAGTGGTCAGATCTTGGCTTGTGGTCGAGTCTGATAGCCCTGACAGGCTTGAGGAGTGTCAAGCATACCACTGTAAGCACTTGATTCAATGTCAAGCGGTAATAAACGTCTCTATTTGAGCCTGCCTTCCACTCATTCCCAAGGTCTGACCACCTTGATCAATGTAAGCATAATGGCAACTGACATGCTCAGAAAACGCACAAATATTCCCGTGTACTCATTCGAGAAGCATCAAAGACTGGAAAAGACGATCTCTTTATATTCACCACACGTCGTCGTACTCGAAGGCATACTGGCACTCCAGGATCCGAGGATATTGGGTTTGCTTGACCTCAAGGTCTACATGGAAGCCGACGCTGATGTATGCTTGTCGAGAAGGATAGTACGCGATGTGCGAGAGAGAGGACGCACCATTGAAGGCACTATCAAGCAATGGTTCAGTTCTGTTAAACCGGCTTTCACAAAGTACGTTGAGCCTCAACGCGAGGTGGCAGATCTTATCGTGCCAAGAGGTATGATGAACAAAATGGCTATCACGATGATTGTGGGTCAAACCAGGCAGATTCTCAAGGACAAGAGTGTGAAGCACCGCGCCGAACTCGAACGCCTCGGACAGGGTGTGGAAGACCAGCCCCTGTCTCCGAATGTTATGTTGCTTGAGGAAAGGAAACAGATAAAAGCTATCATGACGCTTCTTCGGAATCCGGCAACAGCATCGATCGATTTTTCCTTCTACCTCGATCGAATGACTGCCTTACTAGTGGAGAAAGCACTCGACTGTCATAACTTCGTACCAGACAGAGTCACCACTCCTCAGAAACTGTCATATAGTGGACTAAAGTCAGCAGGCAAGGTATCTGCAATTGTTATACTCAGAGGTGGAGGCTGCATGGAGTCCGGCTTGAAGAGAACATTGCCGGATTGTTTGACAGGGCGTCTACTCATACAATCCAACTACCGTACAGGCGAGCCGGAGCTTCATTACCTCAAGTTGTTCCCAGATATTGCAGAGCATGAGACAGTCCTGTTGCTCGATCCGCAGATGTCAAGCGGTGGTGCAGCATTGATGGCCGTGAAGGTACTCGTGGACCACGGAGTCTCTGAGAAGAAGATTGTATTTGTGACATTTATGGCAGGCAGAAGAGGTGTCAATAGATTGACTACCGTCTTTCCAGGTATCAAAGTGGTAGCTGGTGAAATAGTCGATGACTACCAGAGGAGATGGATTGAGGAACAGTACTTTGGATGCTAATGTGCTAACCTCGAATGCTTGCAAAGTAAGTGCTTAAGTACATGTGGTCAGCTGTGGAGCTTGTGAAGCTGGAAAAAGAGCACTTTGTACAAAACTTGAATGCAGCCGTCCTTGTTTTCCGGTATCTGCGCTACTAGCACTAGCTGCAGATATCGTCAGGAGCGCCTTCCAGGGCTTGGTTGAAACAGCGACACAGCGTGCCTACCAGTCTGATGCTTCCTTGACATTACCACGAACATTTCTTTCCACCATTGCTAACCATACGTTCTCTCCATTCACCATTGATCATTATTCGGATACAGAGTCTATTCTTACATTTTTACGACAACGACATCATTATATTGAGTGGTCAGATACAATGAAATTTCTCATCTTCAAGTTACTGGCGTGTCTTGCTACCACGTACGGCAATGGTCTCCCACATCACATAGAAGGGTATGAATGTGTTTCCTGAATCTGACGCTTTACGTTCTGAGTTCATCTGCAGACAAGGGCCAGCACCAATCCCAAAGATTCGATATCCTCCTCCGTCTGTACGGCATAGACCAGCTGGTGGTTACAAAGGCCTCAACTTTCAAGGCTGGGAAGCACCCCCAGCAACGTTCCGGACTGGCAGATAGTACATTGTCAATGTTACATACGCTGAAGTGAGGCATGTTAACCTTCAGGTCGAACGTCACCCAGTATTCGAAGCCGATACACTTGACTCTACCAAAGAAAATGTTCTTTTCAGCTGGTCTGCCTGCTCCTTGTCAGATGCCCCCGCCAGTCGCAAGGACGAATCTGCTGTTCATACACTTTTTGGATTGAATCGACCTATCGAAGCACGAGGCCCCACTGATCGTCCAGACCGTGCTACCTGGAATTTCACTGCCGCTGGTCAGCTCCAGGAAAGAGTAGGAGGCCTCTCAGCTATCCTTGAATGGGGGTATGACGACCACGAAGCCACTTACTATGTCGAGTACTTCATAGACACCAACAAGGACTATGGTTCAGGCGAAGGATCAATATATATTGCTTCTCGAAATGTTACTGGTTTGGCAGACACGACATTGAATACTACGCTCCGTGGGCTCGAAGCACTTGCCATGAAACTTGACGATATCAAGTTCCAATCCATGATCTCGAAATTTAGACCAGTGCAGCATGACAACAGACGAGGAGATGCAAGTGCCTGGATTGATTGTCGTGTATTGTGCTTGGAAAATGAGAATTATGTGGAAGACGGAAGCTTACAAAAAGCCTGATTGTGGACAGAAGGGTTTGCAACATCACGTACCTCGATCTCGGCGTTGTTGAGCTGCTTATCCTCTGAAAGTGTCAGTGCAGTGGTTGCATTCCTGTATGTATCTGTATGCTGGTAGTGAGCAAGAGCTAACCTTACAGATCGCCTCTATGTTGCCTAATGATACGACACTGTTCAATTGGCTAAGGCAGCCGTACGTGTCTTCGTGTCAGGCAGCACGTGCTGTAGTGTGGATCGTGTTTTTCGTTTTGTGGCCATTGAAAGATTTGTTTCACGTGGGAAGCAGTATGAACATAGATTGGTAGTTTTGAGATGTAAACATGAGGGAGTTAAATAAGATCGTTGTTCGTGGATAGAGCTCGAATAAACAGCTCCCGATTTCTGGTTGCTTGGTCTAAATCCTTACTTCTCCTAGCGTGACTCGTCGACCTGGCTGTCTCAGAACTAGCAGGTACTGATAAGATGTGCTAATTATGCCATATGCTAGCACTCTTGGAGTAGAGATATTGTGGCAGCCACCTATTTCCCAGTTGGAGACAAAAGCTGTGCAAACTCCTCATCTGCGCATCACGAAGTGTTAGCTTTCTCTTCCTTTTCTGACAACTGGCAAAAGGGTCTTGGTCACACTTACAGTCTATCGACCCGCTGTTATCCTTGTCTGCCTCCTTGATCATCTCATCAATCTCATCATCAGTAAGATCCTCACCAAGCGACTTCATCACAGCTCTCAGCTCCTTCGCCGAGATCGTGCCGCTTCCATCCTTGTCAAAGACTCTGAACGCGGCTTTGGTCTCTTCTGCAAAGTCCTTTGGCTGAATCGTCGTCGCCATCATGGTCATGAATTCTGTTTGCCGGAATGTTAGCGTACTCGAGTAGAAGCGAAAGAAATTGCAGTAAACACATACCAGTAAACTCGATGCTTCCGCTATGGTCTATGTCTACTTCATTGACCATGTCCTGAAGTTCTTCGGCTGTTGGGTTCTGGCCCAGACTCTTCATGACATCTCCAAGTTCGTTGGTCGATATCGAACCTGAGCCGTCTTTGTCGAACAGGCTGAAGACGTCTCGAAATGACTGGATTTGTTCTTCTGATAGGGCTTCGACGGGTGTTTTGGCTGAACCTGGGCTTCTCGTAGACTTGACGCCGGTGTTGATCTTCGGTGGAGCGGACTATGAAGGTGGATTCCAAATCAGTTCTGTGGTCACAAGAGCCATATTCATTGTAACAGTGGGACAAAATTTCATGATAACGGTTTTGACTGGTGATAGGTAATCATTGCGTCTCGTGTGTTAAGGGTAGCCAATACTGTCATCCTAGACATCCTCGAAAACTGTCTCTATCATAGCTACTCCTCATAGCGAGACGCTTGGTATAAAGAAAGAAGACAGCCTGATGTGCTAACTTACCATTCTGGAAGTGTTGGCTGATGAAGTGGGGTGGTTCGAAATCTGAGCTAGAAATACCAAGACTTGCGTTCACGCAGTGCAGTGCTTAGGGAGATTTCTTGGTTGCGGTCGATACGATCTTGTCCTCAAATTTAGTGGAAAGTAAGAACGGGAGCGCTGCGATCTGAGTGCTTGTATATTCAAATGGATATAGTGGTGGTAAACAGGAACGAGATTGTGCATGAAAGGCGGGTCTTTTGGAGTTGGGCGTCCTCAGCCCTAACAAACGACCTATTCGGGTAAGCTTTGGCACTGGCTCCAACACCAATCAGAGCGTTCCATCACACATCGATGACTTTTTGTAGTGTTCGAGACACGACAAAAAGACCTCCATTCACATTATCCGGACAGCGTTTGGTCTGATGTGAATCTGACATGAATGCAAGCATCAAGGCTCTCTTACGAACACGAAACCGAATCGCAATTACACGAATCCGAACGATGACGACAACGAGCCAGGAGCCGAAGCCCAACAAGCTGATTTGTATGTCTGAATCTCTAAGTCGTACATCAATGGATACCTTACTGATGTTGCTCGATCAGTTGCACCTGGAGAAGCACCTCCAGACTCTGCACAACCAACAAAACCAGGCCAAGCAGCACAATTCAAGATTGGCACTTTGACACGAGCAGATCTCCATGCAGATCCATTTGCCCAATTCCACAAATGGTTCTCAGAACCAGCTCTCCAAGGTACTATTCCTGAGACAGTCACGTTGAGTACAGCAGAACTCCCCTCAGGCAAGGTAAGTAGTCGCATGGTCTATCTCAAGGAACTGGACGATAGAGGATTCGTCATATACAGCAACTGGGGCACAAGTCGCAAGTCGAAGGACGTTGCTTCAAATCCTTACGCATCGTTGTGCTTTTGGTGGAAGCCATTGGAGCGTCAAGTTCGTGTAGATGGTCCTTGCGAACGGATTACGACCGAGGAATCGCAGACGTACTTCGATACACGTGCGAAAGGGTCACGCATCGGAGCATGGGCAAGTCAGCAATCTAGTGTTCTGAAGCCATTGGAACAGCAGCGTGACAGCGACGACGGACGAGAGATGCTGCAACGACAAGTCTCTGATGTGGAAAAGAAGTTCGAAGGTCAAGACAATATTCCAGTTCCTGAATTTTGGGGTGGTTTGCGTGTAAAGCCAGAAATGATAGAATTCTGGCAAGGCAGAGAGAGTAGACTACATGATAGATTCAGGTACACTCGTGAGGGTGATGGCTGGGTCATAGAACGCCTGAGCCCATAATAACAGCAAGATTTCAAACCATCTTTCATTGGAAGAATTGAGCGATTTGGAGACCTGTAGCCTATTCCATAGCCACCCAGGCAAACTCCACACACCAACGCAGTTGAACAAAAATGCCTGGGGCTCGTGGCTGTGGGTTCTCGAAGTGCTGCCTGACCTGCATGCCACAAGCGAGACCTCGACCAATCTAATCTTGACCTGTAACACCAAGAGCTGAAAGCGATACGAACACTGGCAAGAGTCAGTGCGAACAACCTGACTCTTGGTCTTGTAAGAAATTCTCGAAATCGATGCTAGGTTGTAGCTGCCTGCTTCTTCCCATCAAAGACATCTTTCACCTTGCCCACGTTGAAAGCATCAATTTTGCAACCTCAAACCTGCGACAAATTTGAGACAGAATATTTGTTCAATCCAACATGCCTGCCAGAGCCAGAGACATACCCGCTGAGATGGTGTGTGAGGAATCGAGGGTCCCCAAAATGACCTACAACTTCCCTGATCAGCTTAGGTAAGCCATTTGTCTACCCAGAAAGTCTTCAGCACATCCATTAACGATGCTCTAGATTACTTCACGATAGCAGATTCGTGGATTTCGACATAAAATGCGCCGAACATGTTTTCAAAGCGCACAGATTCGTGATTTGCAGCCAAAGCCCGTTCTTCCGAGCTCTTGCGGGCGGTGACTTCAAGGAAGCTACCGAGCAGGCAACGACTCTGCCAGACGAGGAACCGGCATTACTTGTTCGCTATCTGATCTATCTCTACACATCCTCATATCCGGAAGCTGATGTCGCAACGTTGGAACGAGGATCGCAATTCTCACATGTAAAGGACGACTATGCCGTGTCCGACGAAGACGACAGCTTGACTGCCTGCATGCTCCACGCTCAAATGTACTGCTTCGCTAGACGAAGATGTGACGAGAGACTCGAGAAATTCTGTCTCCAGGAATTTGCACGGAATTTCTGGGCCAAACGACCTCGACAGCGATCACAGAATCTCTTGCCTAAAGGACCAACCAGAACACTCAAATACCACATGGGCAAATACCAGCGAGACCAAGAAGAAACCCTAATCGTCGGCACCAAAAACACCCACGCCGAAGTATTCGACCTCCTCAGCGACCTCGCAGACTGGAGCGACATCTCCATCACCCAAAGACGAGTCCGCAACGCCGACGGCTTCCCACCAACCTACCGAGGCCGCGGCGTCCGCGACGATGTCTGGCAAGACAGCATGCTCACCCTCGTCGACTACGACTTCGACCACCAACACCTCATCGTTGGCCGGACCGCTAACTCCAACGCCAAGAACCTCTCCCTCCTCTCCGGTGTCGAGCGCTGGCAATCCAAAGCCGTTTCAAAATCCGAACAAGACCTCATCCGCTACATCCTCACCATCACAACCGAATACGGCACCCTCCTCAAAGAGATGCTCGCCCTGGACCTCACAATGCGCAAATTCAACGCCTGCCTAATCCCTGACGCCTCATACCGCGCTCTCCAGCACGAATTCTTTGAGTTCTTCCTCACTCTCGACTCCCTCGTCAAACCACAGGAGCAACGACAATGCCGCACCTGCCTCTCCATCCAACCTGTCCTGCGTCAGCCCTGCTCATGCGGGAAATGGAGCGACTCATGCGAAAAGGACTGTCTGAGCAAGCAACTTGATGAGTTGAGATGTTTCTGCTGCATAGCGATTGGAAAGATGAAATTACTCGAGGATAGATCACTTGTCGCACGATCGGGTCGAGACGATGCATTTACTTTCAACCCGCCGCCTGTGGTGGTTTACGATGACGATCTTAGTGATTACTGACGAGAAAATGGGTACGAAGCGAAGGCGCTGGGAGATTGGGAAAGGAGCTGGCCTGAGGAAATGGAAGTTTTGGTAGTGTAGTAGTATTCTGGATCTGGTTTGGTTTGGTTATGAGAAAAAAGAATTGACAGGGATTTCAGTAGGTATGGGCAGCTTATTCTCGATGAATTACGAAAGTCAGATGTTAACACGATTTGTGATAGTCTTGAACATTTTATACTACCAGCGTTGTGCGATTATCAGCCTCGAGCTTGTGTAGACACTGGCATTCTTGCTTCAAGTGTCGAAAATGCGACGTTTTATGGCTTTGACTTTTTGGATTGATTAGAAGCGACTCTATGTTTTCAGTCAGTAGTGTAATACACGAGTAATTGAGCGGGAAGAAAAGACTGATTTTGGTGTTTCAACATATTGCGTAGTTGAGATTCCGGATCCGTGCACACTTTGGTACAAACTATCTACATAGCTCAGCACATCACCTCGCTCTTTACCATATTCATTCTCTTCGAATGCGAGCAACCAAGATCCAAATATCGAAGGTGCTGTACATCTTTCCTCATAGCTTTCCTGTTTGAGGGTCTCCTTCTATATTGCTTTAATTGAGTTGAGATTCTTTCAATCATTACGCCTGTTCGTAACCCACCACATCGTCATTACTGTACACCAAGGCTCGAAAAGCCAGTCAATATCGACTAGCTATGTGAAGTTGAAAGAAAAACGCCGCCACCGTATATGCAGGGGTATATTGGTACACACAATGCTGTCGTAAAACAATCCGTCATGAAGGAGAACAGGTCAAAGGCCGCTTTTAAGCTCAGTCCATTTGGCCAGTGTCTCCATTGTCGCAAAATAACTCCGTCGCTATGCAGTAAAACATGTAAATTATCGTCTTGGTGTCGAATAGGATGGAAATCTGAGGCAAGGATCATCAAGTTGACCCGATTAGACCAAGGACCTTGTCAGCCACAGCACTGGGGTAGCCCTTTGTTAGCATCTGTTGCACGACGGCATTAGCTGCTGTGTGGTTCTCAACCGAGAGGAATGCTCTTGTCATGGCCTCGTATGTACTGGGTTCTCGCTTGTCAAACCCCAGACTATCGTAGATGCTCTTAGCCTTCTCTACATCGCCGGCAGCGGCCCAGCCATGGATTAGGGTGTTGGCAATGTAAGCTGTCATACAGACGCCACGTCGCGCCATGTCTGTTAGTATAGGCTCACTGTCAGCGACTTGGTAATTAGCAACCATAGCTTCCAATAAGTTTTGGTAAAGATTGTCCGTTGCCTTGATAGCGGGATCTGCCAGCACCGAGTCAAAAGTAGCACGTGCACCACTCATGTCGGACAAGACGCAACCCTTGGCATGAATGAGTGCACCATAGTGAACTGCTTCAGGTTGAACACCGCTAACCTTCATGTCCTCAAGCACTGTTTCAGCTGCGGCAAGATTGACGGGTTCAAGAGTGGCGTAGGCTTCGATCAAGAGCTTGAATGTATGAGAAGTAGGTTTGATGTCTCGTGAACGCATGCGACCATAATACTGTAGGACCTTCGCACGATCTCGTTTCGTGTTCAAAAAATACTGGATGATTGAGTTGTACGGTGCTGGACGAGGTCGATAATTGGGGGCTGCCTCCATCTCATCAAACATTTCGACAGCAAAAGATTCCTCACTCGTGCGGCATAAAGCGTTGACGAGTGTGCCATAAGTGACTGACGAAGGACGGATACCAAGATTTTGCATTTGCCCAAAATACTGGAGACAGTCGTCGATTCGTCTAGCCTTGCCGAGCTTGCCAATCACAGCATTGAACAGGAATACTGTGGGCGTCACCCCTTCCGACACAGCTCTTTGGAAGATCTTGACTGCCTCCGACGCCTCATCAAACGTACCTTCTAAAGTGGTAATATAGATTCCGAATGTGTTCGCAGAAGGAGCAGCACCCATCGAGAGCAGTTCTTCATGGAACTTAGAAGCAGCTTGTCGCTGACCAACGGTAAGGCACGCAGCGATCATGGAATCGTATATCGTAATCCAGCCACTCCGAACTGCAGCGATAGTCGGATTGTAAGGCACATCGGTCTGTGCCATGGCCAATATCTCGCGCATCAAATCTTGCTGCTTGACCTTGCCTGCTGTGGTGATCAATTTGGCATATGTGCTGTACTGCAAGCGTCGTCCCATGCGTCGTACGTTCTTGAGTTTCGACATAGCTTCAGTGAGATGTGCCTCCATTCTACCCGTCGTGCTTTCGAGAAGTTCTGAGATGACTTTGGATGCACGGTGATCAGTTGTATGAGAATAAGGATCGTAGAGATTAGCATGATTTTGTGACTCTCTTGCTTGAGCAAAAGACGAAGCGGGAGATACAGTCTGGCTGATGATACTGTCGGGGCTGCGCCAAGCCTTCCATCTGCGTTCCAAGTCAGGTCTCGCACCACCTAAACTGGGCAAAGCATTATCGACAGCATGAACAGTGGCTGGATCCATACCAATTCGGCGTTGTAGAACGGTCTCCAGTAGGTGGGAAAACCTTGCAGCTTGAGCAACATCGTTGACTGCATGAGCTTGTGCCGGAAGCATATAGGCTTGCACGTGAAGCGCAAGAGCAATATCTCGATCGGAAAGCTGGTTCACACACTCCGGGCCAACTCTTGCAATAGCAGCTTGGGTGATGTAAGGCACAAGACCACCGTTCTCGATCATGACTCGGAAGAGCAGAACTGCAGCTTGGCTAGAGTAAAGCATACTTCCACCAGACAGTGTCTGTCCGAAATGTAGCACAGACTCGTCCAAGATGCTGTTGACCTCAGACCGGGACTTCTCAGACAGTGATTGTCGAATCTCTCTGAACATGCTTAAGATGTCCGAGAGAGCTCCTTCCACGTCACCAGTGCTGAGGATGGACAATCCGTACATGGTAGCGAAGCTCACGTCAGCGACACGACGGTTCTGATTCCAGAAAGACTTCGCCTGCACAACTTTACCAACTCTGAACTGCATAGCGGCCACTGCCATGATCGCGTCTGCCTCCAGGTTGGCAGAAGGGACTACAGCAAGAGCACCATCAACAATCTCTGCTTGATTATTGTCAGCTGCGGCGGACAGAATCTTGCTAACTGCACGAGATCGAGCTGACTCGCTCACGCTGTACACCTTGAGCGTTTCCAACGCTTGGTGCATATCGCCGGATTTGATGTAGTGTTCGACGAGCCCGTCGGTAACAAATACATCGGTCAAGTCCTGAGTGAGTGCGTCCTTGTTGGACGCACCATCGAAGGATTTGATTACACGCTCAAAGAATCGCAAGCCCTCGGTGTCCTCACCAGAAGCATAGTAAGCTCTAATAAGAGCAGTGTATGCCTTGTTGTCTAGCAAAACGTTGGTTTGATAGTTGATAGCAAGATCTCTATATTGCTGGTAGATTTCTTTTGCGGAGGCCAGATCTTTAACTTGAGCGCAAGCATCAATAGCAGCAACACAGTTTTCCGGACTGGAGAGGAGTTGCTGGCTGTGCATGTCTTTACTCAGAGCAGCCATGCTGGAAGATGCTCCACTCCGTCTGTAAGCTTCGAGAAAGATGGCATACTGAGTATCTGACAGCCTAAAACCCGACAGTTCTCGACGAGCAATGTTGTAGAACTTGGTTGCCATAAGTATCGACACGTCTTCCGAGAACAACTCTTGCTTGTGCTTGATAGAAGGGAAAGTGAATGACACTTGGCCAGAACCATACCGCATTTGGTGCTGCTGCAACTCTTTCTGAGCCTTGCTTGCCAGAAGGCTCTGCGTTGACAAGAATGCAATGAGAATTCTGTAGGTGTCTTCATTCGGCTGAATGCCTTTCGCTGTCATGTCATTGAAAACTTCAACAGCTCTCGGAAATGGTTGGTAACCACTAGCAAGGTTGATAGCAGACTGAATGATGTAGTTGTATGCGTGCACGTTCGGAACGAGTCCATCTTTGACCATGGACTGGAATTGGTAAGGGATGTCTGCATAGCGGGAGTGCTCACCTAACTCTACAATCTCTTCCGACCGTAGAGAGCTTTCGTCAGAGACAGGACTTGTCTGCCCTGTGGTAGGCGACCGCACAGCATTTGATGAATCCGAAAATGCTGCGCTATCTGCATCATAGATATCCAGGCTGTTGTCAGAATCAACAATTGCTTCTGCGGCCTTGGACTCGTTGACAGCCTTGATCTCCAAGGCAATGGCTTCATCGATCTTAGCCAAAGCCTCAACCTCGACAAGCCGGTCCTCTGCTTTGTCCGACTGTTGAACGACATTATCGCTGAGGGACCGAGCGACCGGAAGTCGAACTGGTTGGCGAAGGATATCGGTAGGCTTGAGGTTGTCGAGACGGGCGGAGGCTTTAGACGTGACCTGTCGGTCGGACTGCTTCCAGCCTACTTTTCTTGCACCCTGGTGCTTCTTGAGTTCGGTATCGTCACCAGTTTGCTGGGCAAGGTTGAAAGCAGCAAAGTATTGAGTTAGTGAGCCGTCACTAGTGCCGGAAGTGCTGGCATGGCCAGCCTTCGCACCAGCACCATTGCCAGAACCAGAAGCTGTTGAGAAGGCATTTTGGACATGGGCAGTCTTTGATAGTTTTGCGACAGGATATGAGTGTAGTGATCCTAGACCTTGTTGACCAGCAACGACAGCACCAGGTGTATATGCATGTGTAACTCCTTTCGCGAAGCTGATACGTGCAAGGTGCGAAAGAGGCTTGAAAGGCATCTAGAACAGGAAGGTCCTCCTCTTATCTGAGAGGGTGTGTTCAGATCGGAGGAATATCGTTCACAGGGTCATTGACGACCACGGCCGCCAACGAACGCGCAGTTAGGAGGTAGATATTGGAGGAAGGGTGAATCGTGGGACTCTCGGTGAGTGGAGAGTATGTCGTGGTAGTGGTAACGTGGTGGTAGGTGGTAGGTGGTCTGACTGAATAGGCGCAAGTAGAGGGAGAGTCTGAGGAGATGATGTCTGCTATAGAAGGCAAATAGTCATGACAACTCTGTTACAGCTTCCAGGTTTGTCGTTAACAAGGGTCCACCAGAGCTGGATATGGTCACACGGTCGGCGATAAAAGCTAGGGAACGTGAACGACACGGCTTTGCAGGGGATAGGAATTCAGGTGAAGTGTATCGACGAAGAAAGATAGCCAGAGAACTGGAAACTGATCGTGCTTCGCGTGCCAAGTGCCTAGCGGTATAGGCGATGAGTCCACTTGTGCGCGATTAACGGGCGTGGCCCCGAGTAATTCTCGAGATTGCTTGAGCTCGTCCAATAGGATCGAGTACTCCAGAAGTTCCGCCAGCAAGCCTCATCATGCCGAAAGCTTCGATGGTCTAAGGCCCCAGGCAGCCAGATTGTCCAGATCCACAATGTGAAAGTTACCCGGCGCGCCGGTACACTAGAGAGGTCTGAGCTGAACTTGGCCTTGAACTTGAACTTGAAGCTCCTGTTGAATAATCAGCACAACCTCTGATCATTTGTGATCGTCAGAATACACCGTGTGTTCTGTGTACGATAGGTCTATGCCAGCAGCAGAGTTGGCGGCTCTTCATGCTCTAGCGATCTTGTCCCAAATGATTCTTGCTCCGTCAAACATCGACCCAGCCCTTGACCTGGCTTTTAGAGAACGTCGAATTATCTTTACGTCGCGATCTTTTACTTGTTGACTACATATATAGTCAGTCAATGTTGCCTGGATTGGCTTCGAAAGGAGGGCAATCACATCGAGCCAAACGGCCCGCTTGTTACGGACCCGAGTCTTGTACCCTAATACCTGTCTCTACCGTCAGTGCGAAGGGCCAGTGTCTTGTTTGTAAGCCCACCTTAAGCCGATTATCTGTTCCTTCTTTCGAAAATGCCAATTCCATCTTCCACCTCCCTCCTTGCAGAAACGACACAACGTCCTTGCTGACTCTTGCACGAATCTTATTGAAGTATTTTGGTGGTAGGTCGAGGTGCATGCCAATGAATTGTGAAAGCTCGTCAACCTGGCTCTCCTGCGCTGCAAGACATGGCATGGATCCCGTGAATGCAATAGTCAGCTCTACAATGTCTGGCGTGAGACTTACAATGCTTCGAAGCTTCTCTAGGATCTCCCGGATATGTGAGCTGTTGTCAGCTCCATCGCCATCCACCATGTGGCCTTTGCTCACGTCCTGTCTGTCAACCACATCAAGGACTAGTCGCTCTATGCCCTGTCCCCACTTCTTTACGAGCCCTAGAAGCCTTTGGAAGCAATACTGATCTGGCGAGGGAAGACTGCTCAAGTGAAGTGTGCGAAAATTTAATGCTCTCATGGCCTCATGATGTAGCTGTTTGCTCACATGTGCAATGCTTAGCAGACTATTGCAGCTGGACTGGGCGGGAAACCTTGATCCGCAGTCAATGTTGACAGTTGCATCGTCGTTGAGTACATCGTAAATACGGAGTCTAATCTCCTGAGGAAGTCGAAGGAATGGCGATGAAGTTGGAGCAATGATGATCATTATGGTCAGGTTGCCACCAAGCTCAACACCCGCGAAACCGTAATGCTGGATGCACTTTTGTCCATGTCTGAGTGGTTAGGTATATGACTTGTAGATCTGGTTTTAATCCACCAGCGGCTTCTACCAATATCGTAAAAAGACTCCTTTGTTCGGCACCTCAGGTACGGCAGTCTTTCGTACAGGTGGCGAGCAAAGAATGCCAAGACTCTGCACCCAACCACACGCTACACTTTCCTCTCCTTACTTTGCCTGTCTGATTCTCCTCCTCTCACAGCACCACGAGGATGTGAATCTCTACCACGCGCCGCCGGCGCTGTAAGAGCCTCAAACTCCGAACAAAGCTGCGCGCTGTACTTTGATCTTCCTGTTCTATTCAGCAAACACGGTGTATTGGAGCGTGAGCTCAACAACTATAGTGTCCACAAGCTGCTGCTGTGACTAGGACGGTTGTCATGACAGGGCAGCCTCTCGCAGTGTCTGCCCCCGGCAAGGTCCTGTTTACAGGAGGCTTCCTCGTTCTTGTTCGTCAGCATACAGGATTAGTCCTTGGCCTCGATGCGCGTATACACGTGCACATCGAGCAGCTGGATGCGAGTATTCTCCCTAACCAAGATGATGCTCCTTTACTCGTTCTGGTACAATCGCCTCAGTTCACCAATGCAAAGTGGCTGTATACTGTGGATGAGGCAGAGATCGATACGACGGGATTTGTGCAGCAGATCACGGAGTAAGTCGGCCTCATCTTGACACGACGCGTGTAAAACTGCTTCACTAACTACGACAGTCTTCCATCCTTCACTAGATCAAGCAATAAGTTTGTTCAAACCACTATCTGCTATGTACTGAGCTACCTCAAGGTCAAAGGTTCAAGCAATCTGAAGTCTTGTAAGATCACGATTATGGCAGATGAGAGTTATTATTCCCAATCCTCTACCTCAAGTGAAGGCGTTGGTGGCTTTTTGAATTTCGGTTGTGATTTGAGCGCAGCTCATAAAACCGGACTTGGCTCATCAGCAGCGCTTGTATCATCGCTCACAGCTGGATTGATAGCCTGGTCTGCGGAGACCCAGACTACCGACCTACCAAAAACTACCATCCACAATCTGGCCCAAGCGGCTCACTGTGCAGCGCAAGGGAAAGTAGGTTCAGGATTTGATGTTGCCGCAGCAGTATTTGGTGCATGTCTCTACCGCAGATTTACTCCAACCATACTCGAATCTGTAGGTGATGCAGATTCAGTCGGATTTGCAGAACGTCTACGTCTTTGCGTTGATGATCTCCGCCTTGAGCACACATGGAACGCCGAGATATTACACAACGCTGTGCAATTTCCTAAGTCGTTGCTATTGCTAATGTGCGATGTTGATTGTGGATCTGAAACACCAGGAATGGTTCGACAGGTCTTAACATGGCGAAATCAGAGGCATAGAGAAGCAGATCTTTTATGGAACGCACTACAACTAGCAAGTACTGACCTGACTCGCAGCTTGTCACGACTTGCGAAACTGGATGACATTGATCAGCATGGTTTGCAAGAAGTAGCAGATATTATCGCAACCATCCGAAGCCTGGTTCGAGAGATGTCCACCAAGTCAGGAGTACCCATTGAGCCGCCAGTGATTACAGAATTGCTCGATTTCTGCACCGCTATTCCAGGTGTTGTCGGAGGCGTAGCACCAGGAGCCGGAGGGTACGATGCTGTGGCGTTACTTGTGCGCAATGACCCCGAAGTTGTCGAAGAACTTGAGACTCGACTGAATGGATGGAAAGCTCGTGAGAAAAGCACTGGGATAACGATTGGCAGGGTCCAACTTTTGAAGGCCCGGCAGGCATATGAAGGTGTTAGATTTGAAGATGTCAACAAATATATGGACTGGATCGGATAGAGGGACAAAGAGGTGCCAGTCTGCGTCCACAAAGCATGACTACCGACCTTCGAAGTCGTTCATATGAAAGAAAGCGTGGCTACAGTGTTCTAGGGCCTCTTGCGTGCCATTGCCGAGGACAGCCAAGCTTGCCCAGAGTCATTGTGACGAGTCTGGGGTGAAGCCAAGCTCGGGTATCGCGCGATAGATCCAAATGGGGTTGTCTCCCCACAAGTGTTGTAACTATCGCATTGGGATTCGGTCCTCGAACACTTCGAGTTGGTCACATGTGACAGTTATGTAATTACAATGAACCCTAGGTGAAAAGAACAAGTGCTCTGATAGCACAGGTGTTTCCAAGAGGTATCTGTGTTGCTAACACTGAACAGTACTCCTGATTGTTCTTAGTCTAGATATATTAGCTGTTCTGGTGTGATCAATTAAGCGGCATTATCGTTGTGCTTTACGTTCTATGTGAAAACGCACGCGATACTGTATCTACAGGGACAAGTTCGGGGTACTCTTGCCAAGTGTAATAGAAAGCAGTGGCAGTGGAAGTGTTTGGCCGGAGCGAGGCAACATCTCGCACCGAGCGGATGGAGTTACTGTCTTGCTCAAAGCATTGCTCTATCCTATCCTGCTTGCCTCGATCTCTCCGCAAACCACACCTATCACACCACTCTCCATGTTCTAGGGCTTAACGACCATGCTATTATCATCAACTTCTTGACAGTTCTTCTGGAATAGGCTATCTTGTCTTGCTGTATACCACAGGAAATCTATTGCACATTCAAACAGCCAATTTCCTTGCTTCACTTTCGCTAACACGTTCGAGTCCTAACGGAGTACTTTTGAAGCGTCGCTCTATCGCTGGACTCAAAACTCGAGAACAGTCGAGGTCTCTGCCTCAGGACTGTAAAAATTGTTCGTGATACCAACATCACAAGAGTTGTTTGTGCACAGTGATTCGAGACCACGTTGTCTACCGCTCGTTTTGTTCTGGTAGTTCAGCATGTCTACAGACGACCAGAACGAGGCAAACCATCAGGACTCGAAAACATCGGCACAAGACATTCCTCCGCACGCAAGAGAAGATGCACACTCGTCTACTCCGGTCGAAATGAAGAGTCTACAGACCGATAGCACAATAGGGAGCACCTTGGCCCAGCACGAAACACATAGATCGAACAGCGGTACTCAAATGCCGCATCCTACCATGCGGACTAATACCACAACTGCATTGCAGAGTGCCGAAAACCCTCCTCCTCCTCCACTTCCCAATACTCCCTCTCCAAGACTAGACCGTACGGTATCGACAGCGATCGGACCGTCGTCAGATACGCCTGCACCGATCGCAAAGGACTCGGCTCCCGCAGGCCCGACCCTTATGCTCAACCTGCTATTGCTCAACGGTGCGCGACATCCTTTCAATCTTGACGCTGTCTATCTTGCGAAGCGAAATGTACAAGCACAAGGAAACGATCCTTTCAATTTAAGCGTATATAAAGTGAAAGAGCTCATATTAAGAGAATGGCGTTCTGAGTGGGAGTCTAAGCCTTCCAGCCCCAGCGCGATAAGACTGATACATATGGGAAAAGTCCTCGATGACAAGACTGCCTTCAAAGGTATGTAGGACAGCCACCCTATGGAGCCAGTACTTTAGCTAACCAACCCAATAGATCTCAAGTTGCAACAGCAATTTCCAAACGTGGTCCACATGAGCATCAAGCCACAAGACTTTATGGAAGACGAGGACGCAAAAGGCAGCAAGGCAACACGCAGTCACAGTCACGACGGCACAGACCGTAGGAGTCCTGGCTGTCGATGCATTGTCATGTAACTGCTTATGAAGAGAATGGATACAATGCCATGGATGGAACACTTTCTACTTTCTGGGTACCCTTCTTGCAAACATGAAACGGTGTTCGAGGCGTTCCGGGGGCTATCGACCTGGGGACGGGTTTTGGTGGCTGGTGGCATTTCCCTTGACTAGGCATGAGCGATTTGTTCGAGTACATACGGCGATGGGATCATGGCAGATAGGTCGGTAAAAGTCACACGCTCTTTCTTCGATTGGCGCTGTGGCAGGAAGAGGCAATTCTACAGGGCCATGTGCTGGGTTTCAGGCAGTAAGATCTATGTGGGCAGAAACATTTCCCTCGTGTGCTTCACCCTAGCTGTTTCGTCTATCTCGAGCTTGGCTGGAGTTAGAATCTAACAGGCAGATACAGACAATTGATCTCTGAGCAGCACTCTCTCATGGATGTTTATGGCTTGTCTGTCTGCGTACTACTCCAGGCCTTCTGTACCCTGGTATCTAGTGCTGCGGCTCATCACTATGCCATCTGTGCTCTTTGTTATGTCGCCTTGCCTGCAACTCTGTTGGAACATGGTTGCTCGTCAGGTTCAGTCGTCGTTGTGTTATCGTCTGAGAAGCCTAGCAGACCCTCACAGATGGTTCTTAACGATGTTCGAGCAACTGGCCATACGCCTTTCCAAGCTCTTGAAACTCAAAATCTCCACGCGAGTGTCTGACTGGTGATGCTCAGGCGGCCCGTCCTGGTTTTCTGTCAGCTGTCTACCATCTTCCCATGCCAACCTTCATCTCCATCTCCTCCGTCCAACCCACACCCTGTCCATCACCACCTCTATCGACCGTCCCTCTCAACCCATCCTGGCCATTATACACATCCTCCCACTCGATACTCGCGTCTCTGCCCCTCAAAATATCGCCATGCACACTATTGACCGGTCCCAGCACACTCGGACGGAAATTATCTGACGTATCGACAATCTTTTGCTCCATAGCCATTCGTAGCGGGAGAGCGATGCCAAACGTGCGTCGGAGGAGGGTAGACTGTAGGTTTGCTTGGGTTTGTTGCCATTGGGAGAGGCGGGCTTCGAGAGGGTGTGTAGAGGAGATTTGCGAGGCGGATGAGGATTGTGTTTGTTGGGAGAGGCGGAGGGTGTCGGGGAGACCGGGTGCTGAGGGTGCGCCGCGGGAGACGGAGGAGGAGGTTGAGGAGAGTTTGGAGGATTGGGTGTTGGTTGTGGTGGATGGGTGGGCGGCAGGAGGGGCGATGCGAAGGGATTGAGACTGTTGATGAGATTGAGTTAGCTGGAGCTATTGGTAGGGTATGTCTGTACGCTTGGTTCGCAAGACTGGGAGTTTCGGCTCATGAAGAGACATTGTCAGATTAAGATGGGGAATGTACCATCTTGTGTTCTTTTGTAGCTGATGTCAGGCAGTAGACGACGATACGAGTGCTTTAGTAAGAGTTTCGCGTGGTCTATAGAGTGTTTTCTAGAGCTTGGTCAACGAATTGTATGTGTAAAGTGGTTTGCTGCGAAGCGACAGTATTGACGAAGCCTTGTCTAGCAGCGGCTTGCGGCAGGCATGATCGAACGCGTTTGCGACTCACACGTGATGTATTGAAATCAACTCACCTCTACTTCTTCGCTTCACTTAACGACCTCTGCAAAAGTCACATTCAAGAATCAATTACCAATTCAATGTTATTAATGCAATACAGGTCTATAGATATAGATTTCAAACAAAGCGCGCCTCCTCACGTCGTTCCTGTCCTGTCCGAACTAAACAGCGAATCTTCGTCTTCAACCTCTCTTTCCGAATGTGTTCCTGCAGTCCTTATGCCCTTCACTACTTCATCTTGCATACCTGTTTGCGGTCATAATAGTCGTTGTCGACTGGACCAACGTCAAAGGTAATGATTCGGCACTTCACACTCTGTGGGTTGTAGACCTGAACTGGCCATGCCTTGTCCTGCCTGTACACGTTAAAGTTGTACTGTCGCTCCCTGCGTGACCATGGGCCAGCCTTGCAGCCACTACAATCTGGATCGCTGTAGTATTCGCACATCAACTGTCCGTGCTGTACGTGGATGTATCCAGCATACTCCTCTGGCTGATGTCGGTTGATGCATTCTCCTTGGAGCTTACCTGCTGGAACGGCCGTATAAGTCACACAAGTCTTTCCGTCAGACTTGCACTCCTTGAGGTCAGCGTTGACGTCAAGAGCACGCTTGTGTTGTTGACGAGCGTCGAATGGGGTCGAGTCGTCTCCGAATGGAGGGCCGTCCTTCCCGTTTCCTTCGACTCCTTCGAATCCTTCGGGTGGCCCTCCTTTAGCGAATCCATGTTCGCCCAAGGAGCCGGGTCCTTTTCCTGCTCCTGGCTTCTGTCCCTCAGTAGGAACAGCCGAGGCCAGAGCCAAGAATGGCAAAGTGAATGAAAGAATGTTGGTGAAATGCATGTTGTGGGTTGTTCTTAGTGTGACAGCTGTGTGTGAAAGAGTCAGACACTATTATCCAGAACCAGCGATGCTTATAACCATGTCTTGCCATCCTTCTCCATGCGCTTGCCAGAGCTTCAGATAAAGCATTTTTTGTTCACTTCCACCCATGTGACTCCATCTAAACGTCAACCCATGCGAACAGCAAGAGCACGCCTATGGTTTCGGTATGGTCGGCTCATCTCGTCGGTAGTCACAATGGCATAGTCTTTCAGTACCCGGAGCTGAAGGAAGTAGTTTATTGTGAGAGCTTAGTATTGTTGTGCATATTTCATAATGCCATCCTTAGTATTGTTCTTTTGGTTTTGCTTGGCAATAACCAGACTGCACTGGGCTTTGAAGAGCACATCCCACGAATGGCTCTGTTCGCTATACAAGGCGATCTCTTACCGCGACGATGTGATCAAATGATGTGGTTATGTCAGCAGTGCTGGTGCCATTTTGTGTAGTCTCATACGATTGGTCAACTGTATCAAATATGGATCCCCGATATCGATGACTCCGGAAGTTCAGTAACCGCAAGGCAAGATATGCCCATGTGTTGGCTTTGATAACGGTTATGCGATATTGCTCATCTTCCATATACAAGTCATTTATTACCTCACGTTCTTTACATATTAAAATGAAAGCGAGAACACGATTGGCTATTCTCGAATGTGATACGCCTCTTCCGGGCACGGCCGCACAGTATGGAGGCTATGGAGGTGTCTTCAAAGCACTATTGAATGCAGGAGCGAAGGCAGAAGGACATACTAGTGCCGAAGACATTTTGGATATTTCAACACATCAGATCGAGTCTGATCTTGACAACTACCCCAGCATTGCCGATGTTGATGCTCTTTTGCTGACTGGGTCTCGTGAGTTGCCCTCTACTGTTCATCCCGACACCTTTTGACACGCCTGCAAGGCCATGACGCACACGCAAATGCTCCTTGGATATCAAGACTTGTTGAATACACAGCGAGTGCTCTGCAGTCGAAACGTGTAAGGGTAATCGGTGTATGTTTTGGACATCAAATTGTTGCGAGAGCATTAGGTGTAGAGGTTGGAAGAAACCCGGATGGTTGGGAAGCCGCAGTGAACAATGTTCAGCTCTCGAAGAAGGGCCAGGAATTGTTTCGTGTTGACAATCTGGTAAGTGCCAGTACGGTGTTAAATGTGCTTAGTCTCTAACTTGATCAGCGAATCCACCAGATGCATCGCGACATCGCCTTTGCGTACCCTGAGGGCTTCGAGTCGTTGGGCTCCTCGCCAGTGTGTAGCGTCCAAGGCATGTATTCGCCGCGCCACGTCGTTACCGTGCAAGGACATCCTGAATTTACAGGTCCTATAATGAAGGAGATTGTTGAGACTCGACACAAGACAGGTATTTTCGATGACGAGGCATATAAGACACACGCGAAGAATGTCGATCTTCCACATGATGGTGTTGCTGTAGGTGCAGCGTTCATTCGGTTTCTACAAGAGTAGTAATCTGTTGGCTCATTCGATTGGCAGAGATGTGGGTTAGGTATGTATTGGCCAAGTGGTAGATTGTCGTGACTGCGTCTTCTGCCGGCGTGTTTTTAGATTGGCGAAACAGAATCTCATTCATGGTTATCGGTATTCGCTTCGTCTCACGAGTCGTCCTTCTTCTCCAGAAAACTTGGATCATTCTCAATACGCCGTTCGAACTTCGTCCACCAATCTTGGAAGCTCTTCAAGGGTACCACTTCTTGGCCATTGATGTTGCCGGAGAAGCTTGAAATGAAGTTGTACGCATGCTTGATGATATTTTGTGCCAGCATCTTGGTGGATGGTCCAGCCTTGACAAGTGCTACCGAATTCGCTTGCTGTTCCTGTTTCAGCAATACCATCTGCTGCTCAATATTGGCCATAGGCTCAATAGCAATTCCGAGGTTGACTATCCCATCATTCGCGGCACTTGGAAGGTTGACCTTGAATATTGCTGATTGCTTTTCGTTTGCTAAACCTCCAAGGAATTTGAATTGTGGCTCGCCTGGTAGTTGTAGGTAAACACCTGCAGCCGCGCCATCAGGCAACTGATTACCTGGAAGTATAAAGACAACGGCATGCGAAAAGTGTGGTGCTGCTGGAAAGCTAAAAGCAAACTGGTTGGCTGAGACGCTTTGAACATCTGTTAAGCACGGTCTTCCAGGGAGGATTAACGAGAACATGTTGTGTGCTTGGTCAGCTTTCGTGGGTGATCGCCAAACAGGAAAGGCTCTACATGGAATAGCATTGAGAATATCCTGAAGCTCAATGTCCCTTGGATTGGTTTTAAAATCTTTCAGTCCCAAGACCTGAAGAAGACAGGAGATGCTTCACCAAGAATCTAGAATGACGTAATGCGTCACTCTTTTTTGGTCTGCTACACTTCACAACAATCAATCGCTGCCAAAACACAGAAGCTAGTCAAAGCACATGCGCTGAGACGTGGCGCGACTTACGACAACATGGGCTCCCTGAAATCAAACCTAGACCTCGTGAACGAGTGCGACAAGTATGGGTAATCGTCCTAAATCGAAGGTGATAACTAACACAGCAGAAAAGTTTTCCTTATTTTGATATTCCTTCAGCTAAAGGGCTACCTTCAGAAAGATATTTCAAATTCAAACTTGAAGGTCGTGACGAAGCGTTGGGTTACGTCTTGCCGGATATAGCCAGAAAGTTTCCTGAGAGCAAAGTGTTTAATAGGGACGATGGTTCAATGGAGCTTATATTCAAACCCGGCGATGTGCCAACCGATCCCAAACAAGCTGCAGTGTGCCGAACTAAGGTGCTAGCGGCCTACTTGCAAGACGTGCGTGAGAACAACATCTTTCAAGTATTGACAGGCTGGCGCAACGAGCTGTACCCAGTCTATGGCTTAAACAGAGAACTGCTTTTCAGCATGGAGAGATCAGCGAGCGCTCTTTTTGGGATCGTGACATACGGCGTACATATGACTGCTTATACGCAGAACTCGGATAGCATCAAGATATGGACGCCGCGAAGATCGCCGACCAAACAAACGTATCCTGGTATGATGGACAACACTGTTGCTGGAGGTTTGAGCACAGGAGAGAGACCTTTCGGATGTCTAATTCGTGAATCGATGGAAGAAGCTTCCCTTCCTGAAGCGGTTGTGAGATCTGCGAAAGCTTGTGGTACCATGACCTACTTCCATGTACGCGACGAGCGAGCTGGGGGAGAGGTTGGCCTCTGTCAGCCAGAATGTCAGTACGTGTATGACCTGGTGCTTCCCGAAGATGTTGTCCCAAAACCTGGGGACAACGAAGCGGTTGATTTCCAGCTTCTGAGTATAAGCGAGGCGCAAGAAGCTATGGCAGCTGGTCGTTTCAAACCCAACTGCGCACTGCTCTTGCTAGAATTCTTTGTCCGTCACGGGATTGTTACTCCAGAGAATGAGCCAGACTACCTTGAGCTTGTCTCGAGGCTACATCGACGTCTGGAATTCCCGATGGGTCAGTCTTGAGTGTTGTGGCTTATTTCTTCATGAGCAGATAGACATAATCTACCCGGAGCGCAGCAAGGGCATTGTAAGGACCATCAATCAGCATGAGAAGACCGCCGAAGGAGATATAAACTTTGCTTTTCATGGTCAGCACCAGGTGTATGGGAAGTAGCAATCTATGGACTTACATGTTCTGACCGTCGCCTTCCTCGAATCTGTATATCTTTCCGTGACAAACGTAGTCGTATTCGTCTGCAAGGGTTTGCTCACCACGGCCTACATTGCGCCAACCCTTGGAATCGTCTTTGCTTCCATCCAAATTCAGAGAAAGTGCCAGAGCAATTGTGACTCGCTCGTCAATCTCGACAGGGTAAAGTTCAGTATTGACGTCTAGGAACATGGCAGTATCGGAGGACGGGTCATTCACGCCCTGAATTCGTGAAACACGATCATACTTGGAGTTGTTGATGTTTGCGACCTTGAAGCTGGCCTCGTAAAGGATATTCTCAGACATGACTGGCAAAATTTGCGTCGAATGACTTGCTACTTCCAGCGCTGGTAGATAGAACAAATCTGCAAATCAGTAAGAGGTTATTCGGCAAGCGCAGTATTCTACTCGAGTCATAAGAGCACGGGCCCTTCAAAAATAATTTTAGCGTGATTTTATGGCGGGCAAACGCGTCGCGAAGTCCTATTGAATCTCTGCAATACGCTTCACCAGAAAGTGACCAACTACTCATAGATGTCATTTCGCAAGCGAAACATTGGTATCTCTGACGGTCGACGGCCATCACCCTCGAATTCCCAAGTCCTAACTCGAAATGTAATTGTGGCAGGAGTTCGTCCATCAGCCATCGATGGCAAGCCTGTAACCTCAACGGGGAGTGCCAGCTTTGATGGACTTTTTGCAGGTCATGGCGGCCTTCCTACGGGCACCTCTGTGTTGGTCGAAGAAAGTGGTACAACCGATTATGCTGGTGCCCTGCTACGCTTCTATGCCGCTGAAGGTTTGATGCAGGGTCACTATGTCCACGTCGTAGGCCTGCCCGAGTCGTGGGGAAGAGAGCTACCTGGCCTGACCTCAGAATCGAAGAGTGCCCGGGATACTACACAGAGTGAGAAGATGAAGATCGCATGGAGATATGAGAGGCTGGGACAGCACGCAACAGACGTAGCCGCAAGAGGTGGGTCACGAAAGCAACGATATCAACGACTGCAAACGTGACGCATATACTGATTGTGAGCAGAGAAAGGATCACCCACCGCAGACCAAGCAGCTGGTAACGAGCCAGTATCGAAACCATTCTGCCACACCTTCGATCTGTCCAAACGCCTTGTCCACCCTCCAGATGCGCACCTCATCTTCCACCGTCTTGACCCAAATCCTGCAAGAAACTGTTTCAGCAGTGTCATATCCGAAATATCAGGTGCCTTGAACTCCTCGCCCCCTGACACACTACATCGTATCATAGTCCCCTCTCTAATGTCCCCTGCACTATATCCATCCCACTCATGTCTGCCGGGAAATGTCCTCACATTTCAGCACAACTTACGGAGCTTGCTGAGTGTCTATCCGAAGAGGCTGGTGATCGTACAAACTCTACCTTTGTCACTCCACCCACGCAATTCAGGATTGACTAAATGGATTGAACTGCTGGCTGACGGTGTGTATGAGTTGACTCCATTTCCTCATTCAGCCGACGCAGAGTTCCTGGGCTCAAGAGACTCTGCCACAAAAGACGAACCTCCACAAGGTCTACTTCGCGTTCACAAGTTGCCACTGTTACATGAGCTGGGAAGCGGCAGTCCGTTGGCTGATACAGACTGGACTTTTACTTTGAGTAGACGTAAGTTTACAATAAAGCCTTTCGACCTTCCGCCAATCGAGGGCGACACAGAAGCACAGAAAGAGGCCAGTGTCAACGACAAGCCCAAGAAGGTCGATATGGACTTTTGAGTCTCAATCTCTTTCGTATACAGGATAGTCTCGCTCGTTTAGCATAGTCTCCATTTCAATATGCTCCGACGCAGCTGGTGGATGGTTGGTCATTGTTCGAAACAGTGTCGTATCGTATGCTCCTCGTCGAGGATTGACTGTCACGCCGGAGATGCGAGCTCGAAAATTAGTCCCTAGACACGACGACAATGCAAGAAACGCTGAGAATGTTAACGCATATCGTGCACCAGAGGGAGCAATTCTTACCAAGCCACAGAAGCAAGGGGACGACGAATAGGAAGAACAGCCACCATAGTCCATTCATGTCGTTCATCTACTCAGTACATTGAGGTAAGCTGCTCTAATTGCCAGTGTTGTAAAAATATGACAAAGTACCAGTATGGTCAATGTCGATGACAATCAAGGGCATGCGTGGAGCGGAGAATTTGCTGCTCGATGCCAAGCTCAATGTTGTGTCAAATAAATTTTGTTCCTCTCGTTTTCGCGGCTTCCATCACGAGCCAACTATACATACAATGTGAATCAACTTCGGCGGAAGCTCTTGGAGCTTCACTCATGCATATTCTACAACTTCTCGATAGCTTCTTAAGCCAGTGAAGTAGAAATCCGCGAGCTGCAAACCTGCTTGAGCCTGTAAGTCCTGCCTAACCCGGCTACCTATCTATCGCGCAACATGATTATACAAATTGTATCTGTCAATCCACAGAACCCCTCAAATCGAGGTTCATGTTCGAAAAACACAAGCTATAATGTTACAATATGACCAGCACACCAGCTCTATGTTCTTAACCACCATTTTCCAGAAATGCGTACAAAGCTAACAGGAGAGATCACAGTTATTACTGAGCAAAAGTAGACGGGACATTATGGCACCCAGGGCGCCGCATCTACCCATTGCTGTATCAGAAATCGGAGGTAGATACCTTCTTTTTGACATCCAAGCGATATCCTGGCTTCGCCAAAATCACAATATATGTGGCGTCTTCATAGGCACGTTGCCTCAAAACCCGTCTCAGAATGTATTCATGGGTCTACCGATGGAGATAATGCCCGAAGAAGCACAGTTGTTGATTGAGAAGGGCTTGGCTTATATTCTCGACGATGTTAAGGCTCATGACGCAGCATTGGTGAGGACGAACAAAGAACGACAAAAACAGTACAAGGAGGAAATTGTAGCACAATCCGCGGAAATTGCTCAGGCGAAAGCCAAGGAGAAGGAGACTGACAAGAAACGCGCCATGAAAAAAGCAGGCGTAAGAGTAGCGGCACAGTCTGTGTTACAATCGGAAACACCGCAAGAGCCCCTGAGAGTTGACGACGCCGCAACAGACTCTTTCTTCGACCTCGGTGAAGCTAAATTACCAATGATGTCGCCAGCTAGCAATGGAAATGACCTAGCAACCCAAACCTCCACACTGACGATTACTCCAGCCACGTCCAACACGCTCTTGTCTTCCCTGTACTGCACGTCTACGTCTTTAGACACCACACCCCTATCAACGAACTATGCCGCTCACGTCTTTCATCGACACCTCCTTAGCCTGCCGAACAGAACCTTCTTCACTACGCCAGGACTCCGCTTCGGTTGTCAATTTTGCATCTACCCTGGAGATCCCCTACGTTTTCACTCGCATTTCCTGGGCGTCGGCGTGAATTGGGACGAGGATCTTGACCTGATGGACATTGTTGGCGGTGGAAGATTAGGTACCGGAGTCAAGAAGGGATGGTTGTTTGGTGGTGAAGACCCAAACAGCATAGATGGAGACGGAAAAGGTACGATGCGGTCCTTCAGCGTTGAGTGGGCCGGCATGTAAGGATTTACTGAGACTTCGGCGTTGTGCAACAAGGAAAGCCTCGAGCATGCTGTGCCGACCCCAGTCGACCATGGTCGTAGACCTGTCGTTGGTCCCGGGCTTTCAGTTGACATCGACCAAATGAGGCCATAGCAGAACAATCGTGCAATTCGGCTATGGCTCAGTCAGAGAGGCCTATAAGCTCGGCTTAGCAAGCTGGCTTGGGCTATGGAACAGTATGTATAGTTCAGAAAGTGGTTCAGTAAATATCTGAACACCTGATATTCATCCTAGGATGGTCATTGCGCGGGTTGACTAGGTAGACTTTCGCGTTGTCACGATAATATGACGGTGTTCTTTGTGCAGAACTCTCGATATCGAGAGACTTGTTCTGTAATGGAGTTCGCTTATCAGTCTTCATCCAGGATCATCGGCTAGGTCAAACTCTCGTTGGAGGGGTACCTCGGGGGAGCACGGCGCAAGCCGGAAGCTTCGGATCGCAGATGCTCATTGGACCGCGTAGTCCTTAGCAGCGTCACAATTGTTGCGGGCAGCGCATAAAGTCCCAAGTAATGGAGACGTGCCATGTGTTTACCAAGCATGGCTTGATCCTACATTTCGTCCGTTGCCTCCAGATAGTTGCTCTCTGTGACTTCCTTCAACCAGTCCTTGACATCCCTATTGCCTGCTTCGTCAAACGATCATATCTCAGTTTTGGCTCCTGGATACTGCACCTCGACATCTGCTAGTCCAGTTGCCGGACCTCTTCTCCGTTCAACATGGCAGACTCCATCCTCTTCGTGTCTATGGATGGGCAGGGCGTAAAGTCATCGGTGATTCGTGCTCATGCAGCACGTAAGGGCCATCAGAGGTCTCGGCTCAATACTGCGAAACAGCCATCCAAAGCACAATCTGCAAGTGCAAAGAACCAAGCCAGTCCGCCCGTCAATCCATTGGTGAAGACTAAACCGCGAAGGAAACCAGCGCGGCCGAAAACAAAGGTCGAGGCGAAGCCGAAGCAAAGCCCGAAATTGACATCTGTCCGAGAAGCCATCAATGAAGAACTTGAAGCTCGGGACGAGCAATTGCTCGTTGTCACTTCCAAGAAAGAATCACCATCGCCATTTCAGATATGGCTGCCGTCCTGCATGTCCGACAGATATGTTCAGATGTTCTTCGAAACTATGATGCCAAGCTATACCGCAGCGTATGACGTTTTTAATGTCCCGAATATCATCAAGCAAGAATGGCCACTATATATGAACCATGAAGTCTTTCTTTGGACTGAGGCATCTGCGATTCAGGGACTTTACGAGTCTCTCCAAAATCCTGACAAGCCTCCCTCGCAGAAAGTCCTCCTCTACCAAGCAAAAGCTCTTTCTTGTCTGAAGCAAGAATTGCTCAAGACTAAAAATGGACAACTGGATGATTACCTGGTAATGAGCATCTTTGTCCTTGCCGCCCTTTCTCTGATGGCAGGAGACGAGGTCGCTCACAATGCGCACAAGACGATCCTTCGGACCGCTTTCGCGGCGGCTGGTGGTCTTCACAATTATGGCTCATTCGTACGCAACACCACTATGCGCCTAGATTCATTCTGGCGCAGTACTGCTGACGAACCTAAAGAGCCTGCTGTGCCATTGCTCTTACCATCGCGGTTGCCCAAGATGCCAAGTCACCCTTTTGCGCCTGAACTTTGCACAATCGTTGGCAATCTGCCTGTCGGATTTCAAGAATTAGCTATTCAACGCAAGTTACCGCTTGATATCCTCGAGGTGCTTGCTCGTATCTCGAATCCTTCTCAGAAACCTCTCTCGGCAGTCCTATCTGAGTCTAGTGGCTCTTCACAAGATAACCGTTCTCCGGCAACGCAGTGCGGAATGTACGTCGACTTCTGGGAATCTTGTCCATCACTTTCTTCCAACAGGAAAGACGCGAATGGTGAGCCTCCACTCGAACGACTTCTGTCTCTAGCACTCCTCATCTATGCAACTAATCGTGACGGCACGAATCCTTTACGTATGTACAATTGCATTACGAACGGTGCTATATACGACCTTCACCATGACCTATCACACTGCGAAGTGAGGCGAAGCAAAGAGGAAGAGCATTGCTTGTTCTGGATCTGGACAGTTACGATTGACGCAATGCGAAATCGCTTCGGCGAGCTCACAGCACAAGGTGAGCAATTACTAGAGCAGCAGAAGAAAAGGTTCCCAGGTATGGTGGGCACCGAGAAGGAAGAAAAGTTGCTTCAGCGTTTCTGGTTCGCATCGAATCGCTCGAATGGAAGCTGTCTATTCGTGAGCAATTCAGAATTCGTCCAGGGTCGGGGAAAGCTTAGACGCGAAGGCACAAACATCAGTACTACCAGCAGACGGTCAGACTGTGCTAGCTCGCCAGGTGCGAGTGGTGGATTGAGTTTCGACAGGACAGAAAGCATGGACGATTGGAGCGTGACAACACCGAGAGCTGAGAATGAAGTGGCAGATTTTGAGCATGTTCGATCGAACTCCAGTCAAATCGACGAGACAGAGAGTGTAGTTTCGAAGTGGCACGGGCCTGGGTTCGGATTATTGCCGAAAGGAAGCTTTATGGAAGAAGTGCCTGAGCTTGGTTATGGTAAGATTGGACGTAGGAGGAAGCAGTCACCTGTTAGATGTCTCGCTGGCTAGTTTGACGTTGATAAGTGTTTCGTTAAGGTGTCGCTTTTTAAGCTTGTGAGATATGGACTAGGTAACGACTATATAATGAACAGTATTAACTTGCACACGAACATGCGATACACCTGCACCACTTAAGCAGCGACAACTAATACGGAGTGGTATATTTCTCCACGTATCGTGCCCAAGAGGTTAATCACCTCACAGTCGCGGAAAAACGCGCTAGCTTGTGCGACGCGTCTCGCGATCAATATGCGCTTTCTAGTCAACTGTATCTTCATGTTGTTCAGCAGAGAAGTCTGACATACATCTGACCGCTCAGACACCACCGTCAAAATGACTGCTGCAGCACAAAACGAGAATCTCAATGCGCTGTTCGCACCCGTCGGTAACGGCCTCGAGCCAGACATTGTCGGCGTGCTCGAGTCAATATTACGACTATACTCAATTACTCCTCAAGAACTATTCTACAAATGGGAGTCCTACTGCCTGAAAATGGGCTCTGAAGAAACTGTTCTAGATCTCCCTACAGCACGAATGTTTCAGAAAGACGTACAAGATGGCTTGGAACGCAGCCACCAAGGCAAGCACAGTGAGAGAAAGCCAATAGTCAATGCTACACCACGAACGGCAGTCAAGAGTGGTGATGTCTACGGAATGCTTGACGATCTCACACCGAGCGCCGGACCTAAACGCAATGCTAGTGTTAAGAGGAGGAACGACTTCGAGACACCAGCGCCGAAACGAGTAGCACGACCAGACAAGCACAACACTACTACACCCTCAGGAGTATCTTTTTCGCAACGTCAGAATTCTGGTGAGGTAATCCAACAGATTAATGGCCATATTCCTGTCGCAGAGACTCCCATCGCACCCTATGCAGAGGCACGCATCAAACCAATCGCAAACACAGATGTGAAGAAGTTTGGATACAAGCCCATGTCCATGCGTATAAACGAGTCATCAGAAGTACTTGATGAAAGGATAGAAGACTTCCACGCCTTGATACAAAAGCATCACAAATTGGAGGACAGCAGTTTCGGGGACGCAAGCGCACAAAGTACCAACGAGATCGTCGCGGTTGGCAGGATTGCATGCGACACTCCGGAAGGCAAGCTGAACCAGGCATCGTTACTGCTTGAGCTCTCAAGGAAGTGGGGTGGAGGTAGACGTGTTCCTCTAAAGGTCGAGGAATTGCAGACATATTCTCTATTTCCAGGACAGATTGTGGCTGTTCGAGGAACAAATGCATCGGGTCATTATTTCCAGGTCACAGAGGTGTTGACGATCCCATCTCCCCCATTACCAGTCTCTGCACCTGCGACCATCCATACTATGAATGGGAAAATGGGAGTGTCGGATGATTCGACAGGCTCACCTCTGGATATCTTGTTTGCCTCTGGTCCCTACACAGCAGACGATAATCTCGATTTTGAGCCTCTGCAAGCTCTTTGCAAGAAAGCTGCCGAGGACATGGTAGACGCAATGGTCTTGACGGGACCACTACTTGACATTGAACATCCGCTTCTGGCTGCAGGTGACTTTGACCTGCCGGACGTCAAGGGTATCGACCAGGATGCCAACATGACGACCCTTTTCAGGTTGTGGATATCTTCACAACTGGAGAAAGTTTGCTCTGCAGTACCATCTCTGACAATAGTTATCGTACCCAGCACCCGAGACGCGATCAATAAACACGTCTCGTGGCCACAGGAGCACTTGGTGAGAAAAGACTTGGGTCTTCCCAAGCAAGTAAAGATGTTACCTGATCCATGCTTCATCTCTCTCAACGAGGTGGTCGTAGGGATCTCAAGCCACGATGTCCTGGTTCAACTGAGTCGAGAACAAATCTCGCACAATAGCAAAACTGGTCTGTTGGAACGACTTCCTAATTATCTAATTGAGCAGAGGCATTTCTTTCCACTATATCCCTCGCTTTCACGAGACAAGTTATCGCAGGACGGAGTGAAGGCGGTAGGTGATTGTATTGATCTTGGGTATTACAAGCTTGGTGAGTGGTCGAATGTCAGGCCTGATATTTTGTTCTTGCCTAGCATGTTGACGCCATCTGTAAAGGTATGTTCAGCCTTCTTTGTCGTGGTGGGTGCTCATCCATGTTCAGTACATGGCTTGGGATATCGATAGTACAGTACCTAATTCGAACCGATTACTAACATTCCTGCTCAGGTCGTTGACTCTGTTGTGGTCATTAATCCAGGCACCTTGTCGAAGCGAAAGGCGCCCGGGACATTTGCTCAGATGACTCTCACACCTCGTAAGATCTCGGAGGAAGAGCTATCCCAGTCAATGATTGCACATGATGTCGCGGAACGTGCGAGGGTAGATGTGATTCGAATATGATCATGTATCTATACCAGTCATCCTTAATATACTGAATAGTGTTTACATCAACGAACATTTCGAACCACGACCACTCGAAGAACCGCTCACATCCTGTTTCAGACTTTGCGGCCCGTGATGTCCACCAGCAGCATCTTGTTCCGCCACAGACGGCAAGCCATGTGCAGCTTTCATCCGCTCCGATGTGATAAGATACGACTCAGGCAAATCTCCTCCCTCTATGAGCCTCCTGCAAAACTCTGCGTACTGTATCGTCTTGCTCTCCTCAGCCAGTACCATGTCTACAACAGCCTTGCCACAAAGCGTAGCGTTCGGCATCCCATGCCCTGTATACCCAGCACACAACCATAGACCGTCCTCAAAAGTCATGGCACCTTCCTCGTGCGACGGTGCCTTCCCCACCCAAGGCATGTTATCCCTCGAATACCCCTTGATGCCCGTCCACTGATGACTAGCCTTAAGCTCTTCCATCCCTGCAGTATCAATACCGCCGAGCTCGAGCATCTTCAACAGCGCTCGACGTAGATAATCAGCTTCGCCAGGGTCGACGATATCGTCGTCCGACTCGCCTACACAGTCATACATGGCGAAGCTACGACCGCCACCGAACATCAAATGACCACCGCGTCTCGTCCCGTCGCCGTTGGGAGAGTCATAGAATGGCCGTTGAATCAGATAATCGTCGTGTTCGGAGTTGCCGCCCTCGAACCCTACCATGCCGTAGGAGTTGGGTAGTCGTTCGGAGCCAGGCGGGGGATGAAGAGCTGACATTTCGCATCGGACGGGGACGATGAGGTCGGTGAAGTTGCGTAGGAGGTGGGAGGTATACCCGTTTGTCGCGAGGATAATGTGTCGTGCTGCCATTTGTCCTCGGGGAGTGTGTAGCGTTTGTCTGTATCCCGACTTAGCATTACTGCTGCTGTTACTGCTCGTTATCCTCGTCACAGGCGTATTAGTCTGCACATTCAACCTCCCCTCCCTCACCAACCTCTCAACAATAAACGTCACATATTTATACGGCCACAGCTGCCCAGCCCCCTGCGAGAGCGTCAATCCCGCCGCGTTAGCATTCACTCGATGTCTCTGCATGGTCTTGGCATCACCGGCCTCGACTACCTGAACCATGGCGCCGAGTTCCGGGTTCGTCTTTACGAGATGCTCGATGTCCTGTCTCACGGAGGCGAAGAGCTCGGGCGTCCAGAAGGAGCGGCAGCCTGTTACGGAGCGCCATTCGCAGGGGACGTTGTGTTCTTCGATGTAGGATTTGACGGCGTGGACGTTTTTAACTTCGAAGGCGGCGACGGTGGGTGAGCGGTCGAAGAGGAGGGGTTGGCAGTGGCCTCCGTTGCTTTTTGGCGGGAGTTAGACGGTGTTTTTTGTTGGTGGTTTGAGTGAAAGTGGATGGATGAATGGATGGCTTACCGGCCTGTAGCGCCGAAGCAGATCTCTCGTGCTTCGAGAAGGACGACTGATAGTGAGCTTGCGCGGGAGTCGGCGGCGAGGTAGCGAGCGATAGAGGCACCTGTGATGCCGCTGCCGACGATGACTACGTCTGCTTGCTTGGGAAGATCTTCTGTTGTTCTGTGGCCCCAGAGGAATGTGTTTGGCTCGGAGTGCCACTGTATGGATTAGTATGGAGTCACGTTGGACTTGTTGTTCAATTCCTGGTTCACCTGGGGATGTAGCAACCAGATGTGAAATACTTACAAACGATGCGGAGGAGTTAGCACATGGTAGACCAGCTGGCTTATTTATATAGCTTGACGCCATCTTGCGATCCTATGGTTGTCAGGGTGGTCAATGTTCAGTCGAATAAGATATTGGCAGAATATACTGTAATAGGCATACGCGCCTTTTCTTGCTTGCATAACATACAACATATCGCCTGTAATACCAACTTCGTTCATCTCCGCACCGTAATTCCTGTCAAAAGACTACTGCAGCCAATGAGATGATGTGCGACGATCTTGCGGCGCGTATACAATAATCGTGGCACGTGAGGAGTGAGATGGTGTGAATTCTGACCTATTTGTGTAATTTTCACAATAGTAGGGAATCAGCTGTATAACAATAATAGATTTGTAGAAATCTGCCAGGTCTGTGGCAGGCGAAGAGCTCCAAATGACCCAATTAACACCAGATATACCTAAGCCCGACCTTTTCTATACATGTCTTGTAAAATCTTTTCATACATATCATGACATTATGTTTGGTCTCCCATACCCATCTCCTTTGCTCTTTCCATGATCATCTTCATAATGTCCTTCTCTTTAGTCGAGAACTCGAACATCTTGTCAGCATCCGTAGTCAGGCAACACATATTACTTTCCGCCAGCTGCCACGCACCAGGTTCTCGGACTTCCTTTGGTTCAATGAGGTAGTAGTCGAACTTGGCGAACCTTTTCTTGTGTTTGTCAGCAAATTTGTTGTGTAGAAGCCAACCATTGAACCAATATGGCTTTCCTGCTTCGTCCAAATGGAGCAATTGTGGCGCGCAGATTGTATAGTTCGTGGGCTCTTCGTGAGTCTCCAACAAAACCTCCTGATCATCTGACGATGAGGACGCTTCTACTTCCTCTGATTTGCCTTCGGCTTTCGATGTCTCATCCGAAGTCTTTTTCTTCTCGCCCTCATCTTTATGGTCATCGTGCTCGTCCTTGTGCTCGTCCTGCTCATCATGAGGTTCATCTCGCTTGCTCTTCTTGAGCTCTTTACGGTGGTCGCCTAGCTCTCCCATGATACCTGCATCACCTTTGTGGAACGCATAGTTCTCGTCACCAGCAAGTAAGAAGCCGATCCAGAAGGTCTCTTTATCACCATACATCATATCATACACTCCAGTAATACCCTTCTCCTTGTTGCCGTCACGATCCGGTCCGTTAAACCTCGTAATCAACATCATTGCAATGAAATGCTTCCACTTGTCGACTACCACCACACCTGATTCCTGCATATGACCTGACTCTCCGGTCCACATTCGCGACTCTTTGGCCAGTTTTGGAATAGGCTTGGGCAGGACTTGTTGCAGCCATCGCTTCTTGTTCTCAGGCATGATCAGTCGATCCCTGAAGAACAATGCACCAGTTCTTTTGTAGTCGCGCTCCTCGAAAAGATCTTCTGGGTTCCTGAAGAAGAGAGAGTCGGCATCAATAAAGATGACTTCTCGGAAGCTGGAAAGCAGAATTGCGAATGGCTTCGCAGCCCAACCCTTGAGTGCCCAGCCTGCATCGTTGGTCATCTGAGCAATATCTCGCGTGATCACACCTGGGAGCGCCTCAAGTTCAGCCCGATAATCCTCTCCTAGATCCTGGTCACCCAAGTACATGACTTCGATCGGTAAGGTGCAGCCCAATTGTCGGAAAGAGTAGATCGTAGTCAGGAGGTAGGGAGCCTGATCATCACCAGCAGTCAGAACAATACCCCTTCCACCTTTCTTGATCGAAGCATGAAGAGTCATATGGTCGGCAAAATATGGCGCAGTCCAAGGAAAGAGTAAATGTGCGAATTTCACCATGAAAACTCTGTAGGCCTCGTATTGGCGGATGGTTGTGGCAAGATTTAAGCCATCAACACCTTCATCAGAGAATTCACTAGTTTCAAGTGATTGTTGGTGACTCCGCATGTAAGGTATCACGTCGTCTCGTATGTATGTGGCACCTTCCGAGTCTGTTGTCATGTGGAGCGCTTCCCAGGCCTCGAAGTACTTCCTGTAGGCCCGGGTCCTCAAGCCCATCTCACGCATTTTCTCCTTGCCTGAGCCTTCGACTGGTCGAATCAACTCACGCATATGTACTTCATCAGGTAACAAAGACAGTACTTTCGTGAGAGACTTTTCGAATTCAGGTCTGTCAGACCACTTCTCACGAGGTGGTGCTGGCGCCGACTTGTCGGACTTGAATTGACTCGATTTCGCGTTATCCTGAGGTCGCCATCCTTTCGGCTTGCCAGGGGCATCGTGATCCTCTTCAGTGTCCTGCTTCTGTTTCTCAATATCATCGATCGACGGTACCTTGGCTGGCTGTTGATATACTTGATCAAGCGGCTCCTTGATTGGCTTGAAATCATGATCCTTCTGCTTATCGTCCGAATATGGATCCTCGGACGTCCTGTATTTGGACTTCTCGTTGGTTGCACCTCTCTCAGCGTTGATCTCATGGACATTTGAATCAGCAGGGGGTGCACGAATGTTTTCGTTTAGAATGGCATCGCCAAGACCGCCAGACCCAGGTTTACCTGCTGATACTGTCGTCGGAACTGAAGAAATTGTGCCTCCATCTGAACTGTATACAAAGTAGCCCATGAATAAACATACTGCTACAATAAGAGCCAGAGAAATTTGGCGATTTGAAAAGCGTCCATGCGTGTTTCCAGAGTATAGTAAGCCTGGAGGTGATCGACCCTCTTTAGGGCCTTTCACAGGCTTAAACATGTTGTTGTACGCTCCTTGAGCCAGTTTCACGGCTCAAGCCTCGAGCTGTTGATGCGAACAATGGATAGTGTCTGGCATCCAAGTAATAGCAAATTTGATATACAAGCGCTTTTAGATTTCTGTAAACATATAAATTTCCAGGCGATGGTAGTGGCTGATGGAAATTCGTAGGAAATCAGACAAAACAGATGCTGCGGCAGACTCGCGCTCCGATACTCTTAGACAGGATATTGATGTGCAAGCGTTCGCGGACACCAAAAAGTCGCAAGTTCGGTGAAAGAGTGACTGGAAGATAGGGTAGGGTGCCTATCCAAAGATGCCCTTCGTAGTGAGAAAGAACCACAAATGAAAAGAAGAATTAGTAGCGATCGGCACCGTTGGCGATAAAAGTCAATAAGCAATTGCATGAGCGAAGGGATGATATTGCCAGCGTAGATTCTTCAAATGCGAAAAGGGATGCCACTAACCAAACTCCCCTGTTCAGCTGCCCCACAAGTTTCGGTTGACACGATCCCTTGCTAAAGATGTCTGGAACCTAAACTAGGCTTCATTGGGACACATTAGACGACCATTCGCCCTAATTTGAGCATGCCGAAACCTGGCTGGCGTGTTATTTTCGTGTGCTATTCGATCCACAGGCACTGCAATGTTCATCAGTTATTGCTCTATACGTGCTCGTGCTAATAACAAGTGATTTGTATTCAATCCTCTATACGAAGGAAACACCATTTCTAGAAACAAAGACGACCGCAACGTTTGTGAAGACATGCGACAAAAAAGGACACTTCGATGTGCCAGAAATGCACGTTGTGGTGGCGCTTCAGACAGCAGCTGTGTCGGAACAGCCACCATGCACTACTTATACCTGAACCGAATTGGTGTAGACGAAGTTTGTCCTGTTTGTCGCTACACGGTTGTTCCCAGTGGTTCCGTATACCTTACAACCATCAAAAATACTCAATCTTAGTGTTGACGATTCATGACTCTGCATCGTTGGCTAAGAGTTCGGAAACGTATTGGCACATGGAACGTTTTTTCCTCGAGCTGTCTTCGAAGCGTCCATGGGTTGGTCAAGTCGTGCTGTGCAGTATGCTATGGAAAAGTGGAGTATCCCAAGCATACATGAATTGGTGACCAATATTAAGTCGAGCATCCAGCATCTTGCTTTGTATTTCGATGAGCGTGGACCTGCAGACCACTATGACTTTCCAGCTATCTTGACGGCATAGACAGTAATCGACCTCTTTTTACCTTCCACCTCCTCGAGGGTGTCCTCGAAAATTGTAGGTCTTCGTTTTCATTTACCGATAGCTCAGAAGGTGCGAATTCTGCCTGAGACCTGTTAGGCAATTGTGTAGTGATTCTCGATCCTCCATGTTCATTCCGGTAAAAGTCGTCGTGCTGCTTCTCGAGGTCCCCCAGCACGTCTTTTCTTCGCGTCAGCTCATGTCTAGCTTCGACGAATGAATCTTGGTTTTGTCTCGATCGTTTGCGGACACAAATGACAGCACAGCATGCAGCGAGCGCTATCAGTAGTCCGGATGCAATGCCAACGACGAGTCCGATGGCGATTCGTTGATTTCTTGGATTTGCGGTCATCGTTGGTATCAATCTGTCCTAGTATTCAGTATCCCCCTCAAAACAGGATTGCCAGCAGTAAACAGCCTTCCTGCAAGTTGGAAGTATTTCGTGCTTCTTCTTGGAATGGCGCAGCGGTTTGGCAGTGCACGTGTGGCGGTGTTTCGACGACAAAGGACATGCTGCTCATCTAAATGTAGTCATGTTTGTGCATTGATGTTGTTGTGTTGGAGTTCGGCGATCTGATCCATACCCACGTCTCAGGAGAACAATGCTGCACGGACACACATGGTATATGGATCAATGGAAGGTCTTGCAAATATGAAACATTGTTGATACCACCTAACGATGCCGCTTCAACACGACAAGAGGATACAGGAGCACACAAGAGCATAATCGCATCGCTCGAAGAGCGAGTGGTTGTCAATCGAGCATGTTGTTTGTCAGTCTCTCATACGAACGGTAGCAGAGATTCACTTAGTGGCTGTCGATTGGCAACGAGCATGTTGATTAACAACTTGTTTTGGATTGAAGGAGGATTTCGCTCGACCAGTGGTCGCTCTTTCTCGTGCAGCACGACGCGTCGACTGAAAAGTATTAGCCTATGGAGCACACCACACGTGTACTTTGCACCTACACCTCGATGGCTTTTACATAGTACATATTATTAACACTTATTGGGGCGGTAGCATAGCAGATTACCTGAGTATTGGCGAATGGGCGAGACCTATTGCAAAATGAGTGCCATGGTAGGAGTTTCTGGTAGGAATGCAACAGGATGCAACCAATGGACTTCTATGGATATTATCTCTATATTTTCGGTTGAATATGATTGATGTCCACTAGATACCTCACGATAACTCACAGCTCAAGGTTCAAAACTCTCGCAGCATTTCTACTGAGAATCTTCTGTACAGATTCCTGACTAACACCAATGCCACCAATGGCGGCCAGATTGCTCTGCACACTCGTCCACTTACCATCCACTTCCTCCCTCAACGGCGGAAAGAAAGGATGATCAGTTCCGAACATCAACCTATCGATTCCATTCGGTCCCGCAGCTTCAATCGCCCCTTTTAGCCCAGCTTTGCCGTATATCACAGCATCAAGCCAGATGTTCGTCCTCAGCACATCCCACACATCCCTCTTCGGTCCCTGCTTGCTGCCTCCGTTCGCCACGAACTCGCGTTCATGCTCGACACAGCTCTGTATCCGACCTGCGAGGAATGGAAGCGCACCACCACTATGTGCAAGCAGCATCATGAGTTTGGGAAAATTGTCGAAGACGCCTGAGAGATACATGCGGGTCACTGCTATTGTGGTCTCTAGTGGAAATCCTAGAGCAAGAGGCAGAACATGTCCTGAGCGTCCGATGACATCCGGACCGCCAAACGCGGCATCGGGCAGGCCATAATGAGGATGCAGGAAGATCATGATCGACGTTTCTTCGAGAGCTGACCATAACGGATCCATGGCTGGATCATCAAGGCCGGAGCCAAGGCCCGACGTGCCTAAGATAATACCTTTGATATACTTGAGAGAGCTAAGACGCTGAATCTCCGAGACAATTTCATCTGGCTTGGCAGAGAGTGGAAGGGATGCAAATGCATACAAGCGTTGCGTCGAATCTTGCTTTGCATTCTGACTCTCGCATGCTGTGTTAAGCTCGTTATTGATCTGTTGTGCCGTTCCTAGAGCTGTATGTGACGGGAGGAAATCCAGCCATGGATTTGCTAGCGAGACCACTGATGTTGAAATGTTATGCTGCCTCATAAACTTGAGCTTCTCGTCCCACGAGGAATATGATACGTCCACGGGCCGGCCACGTTTCTCTACAGGTTTGGAAGGGTCGTCATCAGACGACAGGATGATGAGGCGTGGGTCAGACCCATCTGATGGTCGATGGATATATGGTACTGTATCTCTGGATGCTAGAAGGTCGATGTATGATGGTGGGTAGGTGTGAGTGTGTATATCTACGATTGTTGACGTTGGTTGAAATTCCGAAGTCGAAGGCTGTTCAGCGGAGAGCTTGTGATGTACTCCCATGTCTCGTGAGGGTCGATCGTGCAGTGCTGAATGACACCAATGGTTCCTTCAAATGCATGTTAAAGTGTTTTCGTCTTGCGCGGTCAATTCCGAAGTCCTTATCCTATATCATTTATAGGTGTACCCCACCTTTATCTTCTGTATTACTTACCACAAGATTGAGTACGACGTTACAATCACGCATCTGTCTGTGTTGACTGAGAGCGGGGGTTCATGGTTATCACTGCGACAGAGTGTCACACCTGTGAGTGGTGAAAGTCTTATTCAAATCAGATGCGAGGAGCCTTTCTTCTTAATTAATCACCAGCATGACTTCACAAATTGCAATGACCGGCGTTGAGCAGGATGGTCTCAGAATGCCCGTAGGTTGATATCTCACGAAACATCGTAAAACACACCTGACAGGTACAGGTCATTGATTTCGGAGCCTTTCGCACAGGTGACCCACAACAACGACAGCAGGTAGCTGATCAAGTCGTTGAAGCATTCAAGAATTCTGGCTTCCTATATCTGAAGAACCACGGCATACCGAAAGACCAAGTTCAGACAGTTTTTCGGACTTCCGCAAAGTTCTTTGAACGTCCACAGGCAGAGAAAGATGAGCTCGCCTGGACGACACCGAGGTCAAATCGTGGCTACGTAACTTCCGGCCGCGAAAAAGTCACGCACTCAAATGATCCCGAGGAGGTAGCGAAACAGAGAGCGTCAAATCCGGATCTAAAAGAGTCAATGGAGATTGGTAGAGAGGGCGTTGAAGGAATGCCGAATCAGTGGCCTGATCGCTTTGGCGACGAGGACGGAATCACATTTACAAAATTGATGAAGCAATTCTTCCTTACATGTAAGGACCTTCACGTAAACGTCATGCGAGCGATAGCTGTGGGCATGGGCTTGGAGGAGCAGTTCTTCGACACATTCACAGACGGTGGTGACAATAACTTACGCTTGCTTCACTATCCGCCAGTGCGAAAATCAGTCTTTCTGGACAAACCTGACCAGGTCCGTGCTGGTGAGCACTCTGATTATGGTTCAATCACTCTGCTTTTCCAGGACAATGTGGGTGGACTTGAAGTCAAGTCACCTAGGGGTACGTGGGTTCGCGCAACACCAATTCCAGACACGATCGTTATCAATGCTGGCGATCTGCTGAGTCGATGGAGCAATGAAACAATAAAAAGCACAAACCATCGCGTGATTCAACCTCCACCGAAGGACGGTGAGATGGAAGATGCGGACAACCCCAATGCTTGCTTCTCGGCTCGATATTCCATCGCATATTTCTCGGCTCGATATTCCATCGCATATTTCTGCAACCCGAATTTCGACACGCTGATCGAGGCGTTACCAGGTACCTTCGAGAACGAGGCTGCTAAGAAGTACGCAGCTGTGAACAGTGGAGATTATCTTGAGATGAGGCTTGCTGCAACATACTGATGGCGGTACCAAGATGCAATCCACGGTCATTGGTCCTAAAGCTCACCTGGGTCTTCAATCGCCTGCAATCGTCTTCAACAAGATGTCCCAGCCAAGAAGCTCCCAGACCTGGCTTGATAACCAGTCTTTGTCGTCTTGTCCTTGAGCTTGTACATGGCTCCATGGCTCAATGGCCGATGGTCCCTGGGAGTGGTTGTGGTCTCCTATCTCGAATATGGTGGCGTCTATATCGTTAAAGATGCCACGCAGCAGTGAACTTTGTAGCTGGTCAAGAGTATCTTCGGAGAAGGGCTTCTTCAAGCCCCCGCAGATTGATTTGTGGTGTGTTAGACTCTGCAAGATAGTGACCAGGTACGGCGCTTCTAGTTTCATTGCTAGCGCAGCAGTCTCTGGCCCAGGAAGATGTACGTCTGTGGGCCAGTAGGCAGGCACACGGCTATCGCAGCGTGGGTCTTCAGCATTACCAAACAGACACAAAGACATCAGCGACCCAATACGCTGGAGGAAGAGTGCCGTAATAGCTTGGAACATATTCGGCCAAGGATCGTGTAAGATGTTTGTCGCGGCCATAATGTGCGCCAACGCGGAAGTCACGAGGTTGCGGTTGTCCTTACCACGTTGCCCTAGCTCTTTCTTCCTCTGCATAGCCTGTCCTTTGTTGCCTTTTTGACTCCGGGAACGGTTCCTGTCAGTATCGTTGCTCGCTTTCGCTTCTTCCAGGCAATATCGTGACAAGCGCTGGAGCAATGACCAAACGATGGGACAGAGCTGAGCCACGACTACAGTCATTTCGATGTGAACATCATTCCTACCATGGCTCCACGATAGCTTCGCCATGATTAGGTACCAGATCTTTTTCGTTGCGACACAAGCTTCCTTCAATGTCAAAGGTTCTGAAATAGTGCCAGCCTTCTGTAGACTTCTATCATTGCAGTTTTGAAAGGTTTCAAGGATCGATCTCGAGGCAAGACGTATGAGATCAGTCAGTCCATCGGCTTTCGGAGGAGCGCCTAACGGTCGTCGTCCCAGAGCAAAGAGAATCCTAAGTAGAAGTGTACGATCTGGCACAAGTGAGAAACAGTACAGCAAAAACAGACGACTGACCTTTACGCTGATCAATTTGTGCCACCTGCTCGAGCTCGACATTAAATATTGTGGCTGGTTCGAGCTTTCTACGCTTTGATGAGCTGGTGGCTTTGATAGGACCTGTAAGCGCTTTGCGTTTCTTCAATGTCCTAGCTTCGGCTGGAGTCAGGGTTGCCTCTCCGTCGGCAATTCCAGAGGGCACTGAGACAAGAATCTCAGTTTGAAGGTCGAGATTCCGTCGATCGATGTTCACAAACAAATTGTGCCATAATACCGTAGCATTGATAAAGCAAGTCTCCGACGAAGACGAAGCCGTTGTGTTGTTTAAAGATTGTCTCAGGGCTATTATGTAATCTAGTTCTCATCAGTAACAATCGCTGTCCGACCAAGGTGACCCGCCTTCAACTTCAACGCCTTGAGGCTTCGATTTAAGCACAACAAGGGCTAGAGCCACATGGTCCTGTAGAGTAGCACTTTCCATTCGCAACACCGGTTGTCACATCATGTCGAGCGTCGACTATCCAGCAAGATTGGAGCATTGTCGAAGCTGAGAAAAAAAGCCCTTTGTTCTCAGGCAAGTGCTAGGCTTGGCTCAGCAAGTTGCTCCTTCCTTGATCGCTACATCAATTTCGAGTCTCCTGCAGCAGTGCTCTATGGCACTGTTAGTCCACGAATTCAATCACACCGGTATTGGCAAGCAAAGACAGAGGCTTCTGAGTAAGCTCCTTGGCTTAGCCATTATTCTAACAACGAAAAGAACTCCTTCGTGACTGCCTCCGGGCACACACATTCATCTCGTCAAGCTTATTGATACTCCACAAGTGTAGTTAGCCCATCACGAGATGAGTCCTACTGCTGAGGGTATTACGTGACCATAGTCATGGTTATAGTCAGCTCCCAAGGAGCTTGTGAATTGAAGCTGGGTGATACCAAATAGTCACGATCGACCAAAGTTTTAGGCATCAAGGCCGCCGTTCTTCTGCCAATGCGTTACTCTGGCGTTGATGACTAGGAATTCTCTTCCGTCTTCGCAGTCGCAGTCAATAACTACGGCCAGAAAGGCAAGGCACACTCATATATTCGAGTCAATGACTTCTTCAGCACCGCCGTCAGGCGACGTTGATATCTCCAAGATCGATTTGTATGAATTTCTATCTTTGCCAGGGCCACAGGCTACGGCCTCAGAAATCAAGCGCGCTGGCAGGAAGACCTCGCTACTATACCATCCGGACAAGGTCGCACCGACATCAGAAAACTTGCAAAACTTTCATATTCTTCAAATAGCCATTGGTATTCTTTCCGACCCTGCTGAGAAAGTGAAATACGATCAGACCAGAGAAGCAAAATTTCGGCGCAAAGCTGAAGTTGACGCCCTTGACGCCCGTAGACGAAAGCTGCGGGAGGATCTTGAAAGCCGGGAGACAAATGGTCTGTCAGAAACGAGCACAGCTGCTGGACAGAAGAGGACGTTCAGCGAGCGTGAAATGAAGATACGGCGTATACAGGAAGAGAACAGGCGTAAGATAGAAGAAATGAAAGAACGGAAACGCTTCGAGGCAGAGAAGGTTGCTGCTCAAGAAAGAGCCAGGAATACGAAAGAAGACACAGTCCCAGAAGTAGGAACACCTAAAGAGTCAAATGGCAGTCCAGACGAGCACGACAGCATGGATCGTTCTTTGAAATTAAGGTGGATCCGAGAAGGCGAAGGACAAGCCTACGACGAGAACACGATAGGCGATCTAATGAGCGACGTCGAAAACGTGATACTCCTAAAAGACAAGAAGCGCAAGATTGATGGTAAAAAGGTGGTAATGGGAATAGCTGTCGTTGTTTTCGCTTCGATACCGGCAGCAAAGAGAGCGATGGATGGAAGAGCATCGATCATTGACAAGTTCGAGATGATCGAGTGGGCCAAAGCCAAGGACGAAGAACCCGCTTGATTCCAATTGCTCATTACTACCAAGATGAGTGAGGCGATAACGGATCCGACCTCAGCTTGTATAGATTATATGCGTCACTTGTGGGATGCCTACACGGACTTGTTAAGAAGGACCTCCAAGAACTCTTCACTATTAACAGATGGAGGCTGACTTTTGGCAGGAAATGAGATGAACTACGATACATCCGCGCAGTGCTCGCTCCTATATCGATAGCGACATCCCTACCACTCTACCCTGATCGATATCCAGCCAATTGCTCGTGACCACGGCATCATCCTTGCTCCGCTGAAAGTCAAGGTATTTCACTCCTCCTTTGGCAACGCTATTTCTGCGACAACTTGCTTCCCCAGTTGGTGTTCGCAAATGGGTGTTAATTTGACTGGCCCACTACTCCGACTCGAGATCAGAAGCGTCATCGCAGTCCTCCGTGGAATCATCTCTGTCTATCGTCGAAGGAGTGGAAGTTGACATGGGCGGCAACGATGGATAATCAATGCCCTGAACCAACGGTCCTTGTCTGTCTTCCAGCACTGAGGTCTCATTGAAGTTCAAAGCTTTGGCGTTACCTCCTGATCTTGGACGCATGCGCTCCTAGCAGCATCCGATGGTCTCAGTCAGTGCTTGCAGACTGTGAGCAAGCATATCAAGTCTATCCTTCACACCCTGAATCTCATCACGCAACGGCCTCTCAACCTGGTTTGGCAGAGTGATATGTAAGTTTCGAATCACCTGTTCCACACGCTCGAGATGTCCACGGAACACAATTGCATCATGGATAGATGTTGCTCTAAATTGTCGCTGGTCTTGCATGTAACCTTGCTGAATGTTGTATATGTCAATGGTCGCCTCACACAAATCTATTATCGATTCCATGTTCTTCGCTGTTTGCAATCTGTGCAGAGCCACTTGACCACGGAGTATACAGACAAGGACGAGAATGATTAGCGATAGAGTGTAGGGTGTGTACCTGATTATGAACACCAGGAGGCCTGTATATAGGCCTTGAAGTGGAAATGGTATCAGGATAATGTAGGCTAGGAGGAGTAGTAGGAATGACAGATATGTGATGACACCTTGTAGCATTCTCTTTAGGAGGATCGCTTGGGAGATCATGTCGATGTGTGATTGTGTATCTACAAAGTCGACTTCGATGTAGGGTCGTAGGTACTGTTATTAGACGCCTTGTTGCAAGTAGAAGATTGAGATTGTTGAAATGCGAGCTCATGCTGAATGTCATTGAGTTTCGCTACTGCTTATATAGTACTCCTACTCACTTATAGGCTCGTGCCGTTCATTGTCAATGCTATGAGACCTGCTTCAGGTACATAAGAACAGTCAGAAACGAGGTTGAAACGATTCAGCTGCCATAAAGGACAGGTCTCTGACCCATGAAGACTATGGGGAAGAACATCTTTGTTTGTGCAAGACCAGATACCTGAACCGAGCCTTACCGAAAAGTAGGTGAGATGTCTGCCTGATCGCCTGAAGTTCGAGGGCGGATCAAAAATTCCTCTGCTCTCCACATAGTGCACACACTTGATGCTAAACCTGAGAATTGTGCTTCAAATTCACCTCAGAAACACACCGTTCGCCGTAAGTATTCTCTCAAACCTCATCGATTTTCTGAGCTAACATTTGATAGCGGTTAGCTCAATCGGTAGAGCGTAAGACTCTTATCACCAGAGATCAGATCTTAAGGCCGCGGGTTCGAGTAAGTCGCTGGGAATGCTCATTGTGACAATTCGCTGATTGATCAAGCTCCCGCATCGGGCTGGTAGTACACCTCTGCAATCAGAGGAACACATCTGCATATCGTGGGTTAGATTCCCTCGTGTCCCTACCATATCATTTTTCCCGAACCGACTGCTCGTTTGTTCGCGAACAGGCAGTGACTTCCTTTTTGCTGTTCCTCTCAGGCAGACCACAGCTGATTGTGGCTGGTTATCGATAAAGTTGAGCAGATAGAGGACAACGAGGTGACTGTGGTGGGGGTTGTCGTCGAATCAACTTCGTAGTTTCCAAAGTGAGGAGTCGACTATGTCCTTCTAATACTTAAGTGTCCACCAGGTATGCGTCTTTGCGTAGCTGCTTGACAGTTTTCCTTGCCTGGTTCATACTGCCTCCCATCATTTCGAGCATTCTGCCTCTTTCAGCCAGCGCCTCTTCGGTAACCTTGTCCAGGACAAATGCGCCCATTTGGCCACCTCTCCATCTCTGAACAAATTGCAAAGCAGACGACTCGAAGTCTGGAAGGCCTCCCTTTTTGAGACGACCTTGCTTGCGAGCCAGAGCCTCAAGAACAACAAAGATATCGTTGGTCGGCTCGCAGTAATGATTGTAAAGTTTTGGGTCTTGCAGGTTCAGATGATACAGTAGATAATCGGCGATGGTTGTGGGAGGTATAACGGTGTCCTTGACATTGCCACAAAGTGCTAGCTTCAGCATACTCTCAGCGTCCGGCACATACGGCACGAAAACACCTGGAGTATCGATCAGATAAGCACCTTCTCTACCATGCTCGCCCTCCAGAATCTTAACACTAGTACCAACTTTTCGAGTCACCCCAGGTTGGTCTCCTGTCTGAGCCACCTTCTTCTTTCCCAGACTAACGTTTCGAAGTGCGTTGAGGAGAGAAGATTTGCCGACGTTTGGCATTCCAACAACCATAAGGCGAGTACCAAAGAGTGAGCTTGAGGTCTGCGCGTGCGATCTTGTGAAATCGAGGATGGATCGAATAGCGTTTCGGGACTTAACGTCGGAGAACAAGGAAGTCGAGGGTGCGTCCCATTTTCGGATTATCTCCTCCCTCTATCCACGTTAGCATACAGCCATAGCTTTTCATATGTCGAAAAGACCTTCTTATCTTCAGAACTGAATTTACTACCCAGATCCTGCTTGGTGTACACAATCAGACGAGGTCGCTCGCCAAGATTCTGCTCGAAGAGAGGGTTCCTCGACACAAGGGGTGTTCTATAGTCTCGACATTCCACGACAAGATCGATTGAAGCCAATAGGCCTTTCATCTTCGACAGGCCAGCAGCATGATGTCCTAAGAAATAGGATCGTGGGATAGATGACAAATGATCATACGCTTGTCGGGGCACAAAGATCGCCATATGAGCACTCTAAGCGACATTCGTGCCATTGTCGAGCGTGACTCCCATCCTTGGTGGCATAAACATCGCTATTGACGAAGCAAGCATGACTCGCTGGCTTCTTGCAGCCCCAACTAAGCTTGGCACAAGCAAATGCAACAAACATTCCCGCAACTCGAACGCGTGACGCCAATCTCATCGTACCTTCCATCCTGTATACCAGATTCGACAACAAAGCATAATGCATCCACGACAGGATTCCTTGTGTCTCGCGCAAGGATACAGCAATGGCTACCATCGTGGATAGTCTCTCTCCCGCAACAGCACGCCAACAGCCAGCTACTCGTTGCGACTTGTTTGTTCGCTACACAGCGAACTACGAAAGAGACTGCCCTTGCACTCCTACCGAGGAGAAGCTGCGTTCCACGTCGTCTATCGTGCTACAATTGACAAAAAGACATATGGATCCGACCATCGTTGTCATTGCGTAACCATGTGCTCAATTTATATGCGTGCACTGGACTCCCCCATGTGCACACTTGCAACCAGCTCATGGCCTGCAATCTTGACTCCCGCTTGTCCTACTGCTCTGGAGTTATCACCTTCGGAAGTTCAAACAACCATGACGTGCCACACTTGTGTATCACAATCCTTTCTTTTGTGTTTCTCGTGAACACCATGTGTTTTTGCTTTTGTTTCGTGCTATGCTACTTCTTGTGAGGAGGACTGAAGTGAGTTTTGCGCCAAATTTGACCAGATAGGGGTATGTTGAGCTCAGGTATCTATTTTGAGTCTACCTCTCAGACACGTTTGCAGATCCAGCGCAAAATCTGTCTTCCTGTAGGAATATGGTAAGATTGAGGAAGACTGGGGACGCGACTTGCCATAATCAACAGTCACCTTGGATGTCTACAACATGGAGCCGCTCTCTTTCTCACCAAAGACCACACCAAGCAACCTGAGTACTTTCAATTTGGACACTCAAGCAATGCGGCCAAGGTTAGCGCATACGGAAAGTGCAAACTAGGACTTCTGGTATACAGTGCTTTCAAGGTGTTTCATTTGCTCTCACAGATATTGTGTTGTGGTGCCTTGTGAGGTCGGGACAAACATGCATAAGAAGCGAAGAATATCGTAACCGCGCTCGAACCTCGCTATGTTCTCCAGAGCGCTGTTGCTTTACTCCCGAACGTGTGACACAACCAAGACGACACGTTACACAAGAGCATCGATAGGGACTCTTGGATATGTGTGATTTGAGCAAAAATTGGTGATATGCCACTTATTGCTACGATATGGCACATGAACGGAGACGAGGACTCTTGTCCAGGAACACACTCAGCGATCTTCAATATTTTACATGATTAAAGGACAATTTTGCCCGAAGCAGCTACTATCTGGGTATCTTTATTTGCTCTCTTCCTTTACTGTAACAAAGCACGTAAAGCATACAAGGGATCGTAACCAATCAAACGCCTATCTCTCGATCTCTTCGGACTATGCCTAGTTGAGGCAAGCATTCCAAGCAGCTAGCCGATCAGTCTGAACCTCAACCACTGCCAGTGCGGGATGATGTTCGAGCTGCATGGTTTATCACCACCATTCACACCCAAGCTCTTGGCTATCTGACTCTATGCGCATCTGCATAATGCAAAGCTAGGCCTGGCTCTAATTCGCCTTCCCTTCGGATTCGTGCTTTCAGAAGCTCGCACGCAGCTACTACCATCTTCATCTGGCAGCTCTATTCCGAATCATGTACTTCTACAAGGGTTTGTGGGGTCGATTCCAAGCTGTAACTAGCTCCCAGTTGCCGCTCAAATCGTATTCGGCCTTGAACATTGATCGAGTCCTCAATCTCCCCACAGAAAGGTGGCGTGTCAGTATATGTGCTCGATAGAGGCCTATGCTTGCGTGGCAGAGTCAATGTTTCTCCTCGAGTCCAAGCACTACTCAATTGACATAGCACATGAACAGTGTTTCTCAACCCGAATTCTGAGCTTCATCCCCTATTTCTGAAACCCAAGACAAGCTGAAAACCTATCTTTAACGACCACATGAGGGTGTGAGCATGGCTTGACCTTAGAACGAATTGAGCGGTTGATCGACCTCAACGCAACAAGGAGCACCACACAGAAGTCCCATTCGTCTTCTCTCAAACTAATACGCACCGATACTCAGTGGATCATGTGGTCCTATTCCAAAAATCGCGATGTCCTATATGGCGTCATAGCGCTTTGCTTGTGCGCGATATCTTTCTTCAGTCTTAGTCAGAGGCAGCGAGATGTAGTCATTAGGAGGTTACGCTTCCAACGGCGACGACCTTCCTCGGCGCGGACCCCACCACGATCGCTTTCTCCTGACAAGAAAGTTCCTAGCAACTCCGTGCCCAAAGCGAATGAATATGCAAAAGTCTTTCCTCCTTTACAGCGAGAAGCACTTGCGGAACTCGCATTTTCTATGCCAGGTTCACAACGACAAGCGCTCGGCAACCTCGAGTTTGACGAGGTTCTTTTTGAGAAATCATTGTTGGGCTGGGAAGAAGACTTCCGAAAAGCAGACGAGTCGAAGTACGTCTATTCTGGATTTTCGGTCAAAGAGATTCGAGCTTTAGGCGACTTCCCGGACCATGCAACGCTTTCAGGCGTGCCTTTGCCGCAACCACATCACAAGTTCGATATCGACAAAGCAATGCCTAGACCGTATCGACCTTTCAGATGGGCATATCATCAGACCATGTCTCTAGCGAAGATGGATACAGACTATTGGTTAGAACTGGAGAAGACGTACAGGTCGAGAATTGTCCAGCGAAGAGCACTGTATGCTGAACACGGTGAATCTGTTCTGCAATCATTGCCAGGTTCTGAATTGGCATGTAAAGAGTTGATGGAGATGTCATTGCAATTCTTGTGCGCCAGATATCCTCAGTACTTCAGTCTGTGTCCATCCACATCCGATCCACGAAAGACTGTATTTGAGAACAAAATATTGAGCACTACACAAGTCGTCCAGGAAAAGCATCCTCTCCTGGTATTGTTGGATAATGTACCCGAAGACTTTGCCATTATGTTGAGAAGACCAAGTGATGGGTACTATGTTTTCCGAGCTGGTAAGACAGAACCAAGTGAAGGTATTACGCATTGTGTTTAACACTTATCAGGCATAATTTGCAGTGCCATCGGATGGAATGTTGGCACCAAGATTAACAAGCAGTTACACGAGATTCACGCTCCTATACCTGACTACAAAGAGAGAATGCAATTCTCCATGGACCGGTATTTTACGAAGAAACCAACGAACAAGCCAATCCAAAGGACATCGTAAGTCACGTCTTGATCATGAATTAATGTCTGACTAAGCACTGCAGCTGGGGCTTGGAGGTCGATGAACCGCTATACATGCCACCAGGAGATCCACATGAAAAATACAGGGACTTCCAATGCCCTGACGTTTCTCTCGAGCGAGTTCATCTTAGAACTGACCACCAGAGTAAGTACTCGGCAAACCCTGCAAATTCCACGATTCCAGCTTCACTTTGCGTCGCTCTGAGTCTAACTTCCGATAGCTCTTAGGAGACTTCCTCTTAGTGGTGCAGTCGTCTTCAACTTCAAAGCGTTGTTTACACCTGTGACCGAGTTTCGAGACGAACCCTACATCCCTAGCATAATCCTCAAGGTTTGCCATGAAGGCAAAGAGAACCTTATGAAGTACAAGAACACCTGGCACGTCGAGCACGTCACTTTGCCAGCTCTGGAAGAATACGAGCGAGAGCAGAAGCAAAAAGGTCTGATAGAAGACAACTGGGAAGTGCGAACACTCGATGAGCACCCTTTTTATCCTGGCTGGGAGGAAAAGTGGCATATACAGCAGGGTTTCTAGTTCGGCAAACATGCGGGTATCCATGTGGAGTTCCCTAGGAGTGGTTAGGCAAGGTCAGTATCAATCCCTATCGGTGGAGAGTAGACACAGGCACTTTCACTTTCACTTTCAGGCGAGAGTTTTGGATAAGGTCGGTAGATACCTGCGTATTTAGTTACTTCGACTGTTCGCGCACGCATGATTTCTTCCGGTTTGTTCAACCTTCAGCATGGGTTTCTATACACTGATCAACGGCATGGATGCGCTGCCAGATCTTGACGATGATATGCTTGAGGTTGTACTGGCCTTGTATCGCTCAGACATAGCAGAAGAGAGAGCTTACATTACTTACGGTGGTGAAAGTTATGGTGATACTCTTACCGCCATCGAGTTTCAACTCGATGAGATCGAAGCCCAACGACGGCTCGTGAAAGACGCCAGATTGGCCCAAAGCATTACCAATGCAAAGATCGATGACATGTCAGCAATCGCGAAGCTGGTCGACGAAGAGAAGCAGGCCTTAGACGATCACAAACTCGCCGTTGAACTGGCAGATCCTGACGATGTTCCACTCCAACCAACTACGAATGATCACCTACCCACATACGATGAAGTCATCCAAACAACTACTACTCCTGCACTCTCAAAATTGGCAGGTCTGTAAGTGTCCGAAAAGGCTGGCAAGACTCTTCACCCGGCCAATACGACATTTGGTACGGAACCTGAACCTGAGTTCGACCGCGTCTTGAGGTCAGAGTGCGTGGCTTGTGGTGGTAAAAAGTCGTACTTCGAAGTGTTGACTGTTCCCTGCGGACATGAATACTGCAAGCCATGTCTCCACGAACATTTCACCCTATCCTTCACTGACGAAAGTCTCTTCCACCACGTTGCTGCCGACAGCCGATCGATCCCAAGGCCGAGGACATCGCCTTTTACATGACCCGACAGCTCACTGAACGATTCGAGGAGAAAGAGATAGAATTTGCTACCACTGACAAGACATATTGCGCAGCTACGAACTGTGGTTCTTTCATTCGACCAACACACATCAGCGAGGACAAAGCTCATTGCCAGAAATGTCAAACCTTGACGTGTGTTTTCTGCAAAAAACAAGCACACTGCGGTGAGTGCCCAGATGACCCAAATTTACAGGCTACGCTCGATCTTGCCCATGAGGAAGGTTGGCGACAATGTGGTCGATGCAAGCGCATGATTGAGCTTCGTATTGGATGCTACCACATCACTTGCGTTTGCGGCAACGAATTCTGCTATGTTTGTGGTGCACAACCTTGGAAGACGTGCCAATGCGAGCAATGGGACGAAGAGAGACTTGAAGAACGAGTGGTTCATGTGGCAGCAAGAGAAGGACTTGGCGATCAGGACGACCTGGATGAGGTCAGGCAAAATCTGATTGAAAGACACAACTGTGATCACACAGACTAGCGAAGTCGACGAGGAGGACAGTGCGACGAATGTCTGAACCACCTGCCATACTTCTTGTACCGATGTGTCAACTGTGCATTAGAGTTGTGCAGAAGATGTCGAAACAACAGATTACGATGAAGGCAGAGCATGTATGGAGTATTTCTCGAAGCACGCGATGCGTAGGAGATCAGGAACTGCAACTACATTAGACTAAATCGGAATACAGCCTCAGGAGGCCATGGAGACACAACAACGGTCAGCCTTGATGTCTTTGGTTCCTGATGTGCGGAGGACTCCTTCAGTGAAACGTAGCAGGTTTCCCGTCAGTACAGGCTGATAGGTTAGAGATAGATTGAATGCCTAAACCTGTAACTCTCCGTTCTTCCTGCTTTCTCACAATTGTCCCAACCGGCTCGTCCTGCTGGCCAATTACTTGACCAGGCAATTTCGCGTCTCGATAACAAACACTCTGAAATCTATACACTAGATCGCACTTAGGCAGGTGCTGATGACGCACCCGCCTGCTGTGCTCAATCTTCAGTATCGCTTTCGGTAGGGTCGCACCTGCTAAACCCACCTCATCTCTGCATCACTTCAACGTCCCTCGTCTGCCAGTTTGTCACCTTGCAGCTGCCCAAAACAATCTAAATGTTTCAATGGCTCACCGATGCAGCCAGCCGATATAAACACGTCCTTTCGTCGTGATCGACCCCTCATTCTGTGCTGATACTCCAGACGTTCTGTCGTGATCACTGCTCGCAGGAGTCAGTGGGGCAACAAAAAGGTTTCGGCGGGCGTTTCGAAAGGAAGGGGGGTTTTATATACAGGTATATAGACCTGCTTGGGTCCCGGTACTGCTGCAGCTGCTGCACCCAGCACCTGGCGTGGATATACGATGCATTCGATTGTGGCAGCAGGGCGCCAACTGCAAACAGACGCAATGAAAGACAGAAGAGTCGTCGATGCCCCGTCGAGGTAAGTTGTATGGTGGGGTAGTGGTCATTGTTAACGTTTTGATGACTCAACAGTAACATCTTTTTCCTACCCTTATCGTTTGTACAACTGGTCTTCTGTCGTTTATGCAAGCAAGACGTTCCGGAGAATGAAGTTGTCCAGTGTGTCGATAATGCATCTCACATGTTCTGCCAGAAGGATATACTTACCTGGTTCCGACGATCTCTCTCGGTCAGGCCTTCCGACTTTAGCCTCTCCCACCTGCCAAATTGCTGTTTAAAGACACTGCCTGTAGAGGAGTGTGCGTTTTTCCTAGACGAAGCAACTCTGTCAAAACTTTATCGTCGCCTGGAAGCCACACACCAATCGAGGAGAGAACAAGCCAACTTGAACAATGCCACACCTTTAGCTGATGGGGACACAGACTTCGTCAAGAAATAGGAAGACCAGATGTAAGTCTCAATGACTCGGTGTACGGCATCAGCTCACAACCGCGTACAGGCAGATGTATCCTACGCAGAAAAGAGTTGCCGAGCCACTGTCAGGCTACGATCGACATCCCTTGGACTGTCGACATCCTTCTAAAGCATGTGGCCTGGTTAAGAACAAATCCAACCGTCGTTGCTGTACATCTCCAGGCAGACTAATCCAGTGCAAAATTTGCGGGCTAACAGCTTGCTCCAACTGCAAGAGCGTTGAGTAGCTGGGATGAGCTGAGCGATATCTGAGTTTTAGGCTGAGCACGAGTTGATGTTGACGCTGTACACAGGCTGATTCGAGCCGTAAGTATAGCAAGTTCTATACGATAAAAAGGACTAACTGATTCAACAGTGCCGTCGTCTCCGCTTTCACTTAGCTTTAGGTTGGGTCGTTGAACCAACGTGAGAGTGCTCCTGTGACAGCAAAAGCAGATGTGGTCACAGAAAAGTATAAGTACCTGAGAGCCCATATTGATGTGGCCATGACGCAGAGGTCAGACAAGCTCACTGTGATCATGTTGATCAAATACGCGTTGAAGGACACAAGTACGCGTATCAAAAGCTCGACGCAGATACGATACATGGACTGAATTGATTGGCTAGATATAACAGCGGTTACGTAGTTGCAGTTTTACGGGAACAGATTCGACATGTGCGATCAAATGTATAGTCGTGCTCAACATTTCCAAACATTCAATCTTGATTACTACCTTGCTTTCTGAACAAAAATCTGACTAACTGTTCACTAATCAACAAGAGAATCGTTTGAAAAGCTTCAAAACCATGGCAGCCGCAACTATGGCGCCGACATCGAGCAGCTTCGTTCATTCCACCACCAATTTTGATGCTCAAGACACCAATACATCAGGCAAAACGCTCGATGCGCAAGCATCTATGGCATCGGGTTTCCTCCTTAGTAAGATGGTCGAAGTACTCAGAAATGTGGGCTACGACGACAAGGCAGTGGAGACAGTCTCCAGCCTGGTCTCAAGAAACACAGTAGAGGCGGAAAATATCTACATTAAGGACTTTCTGAACGACGTCGAGCGGACAGGTAATTTGATTGATGAGAAGCTGCTTGATCGTGGAACGCTAGCGAGCCGCGGTCTGTCGCTCAACAGTAACGAGCCTGTTCTGCTGGTAGAACTGGCTGAGAGTACCGAGCTCACCATGCCTGAGATCAGAGATCTTAAAGACAAGATCCTAAACACGACAAGGACGAGAGGCATCAAGCCGGTACGGGTATATGTCCGCCTAAGTGCAGAAGCTGACAGCGCTCATTTTGGAGTCTGTCTGATCAATGTTGTGAACACTGATATTGGTGGGCCAAGTATGATTCAGCTTCTTGACGCTGCTTTCCACGATGCAGGCTGGAAGGATCAGCTGGCAGTGAAAGAAGCATACAATGGTAGCGAGTTGTTGTGGCGGGACCAGAGAGCCGTTGTGACAAGTTGCGGTGTGCCTCCGCTCTCTGCTTCGGCAGATGCTGCTGAACCTGTGGAGTCAACTGAATCCGAGGATGTAGATGGAACACCGTCACAAATTGAATCTGGCGATTTCACAGTTGCAGAGGCCAGCGAAGAGATTGCCGTACCTGCGCAGCCAGCCAAGCACAGGGACGTCAACTCAGTCTCTGAGGACGTAGAAGAGACAGAGGTCGAGGCAAATGAGCATCCTGCAATGAAAGCCTTAAGAGAGAGCGATGCTAGGCGAGCGGCGATCCAGCATCCTACATGGTCCCGAGATCATGAGGACGAAGGCCTCCTGGATATCATCACGACTCAATCGGCTAATGCGGAAGGCACGCAGCCAATGTCGATTATCTCTGGCGATGTGAGCAAAGTTGATGATGACTTTGAAATGGTTGAGAAGACCTGATCTGCCAGAATTTCATCCTTCATCAGAATCTGACCTAGATCTGACACTAGGGCTCCGACCATTTTCACTGGCACTGCCATCTCGGCCATCGACATCCTGCATTTCCTGGTCGGCATCGTCCATAGCGTCCAGCTCAGCCTGCAAAGGGCTTTCTCTTGGCTCAAGTCTATCCAAGTCTTCCAGAACTGATCTTGCGCTCAACTTCCATAGACTGGTACCGCAGGCTCTCTCCTTGGTCAAAAGCTCGTCCACAAACTCGTCCATATACGTCAACGTATACTCTTCTTTCCTTCTCCTGCGTAATTTTCGCGAGTCAAGCAGTAGAGGCTCGAGGGTCTTGTAAATCTCGTCGGGGTCGAAGGTCAACCGCACATAGAAAGCGGCCAGAGCACGAACATATTTGAACTCGTCGCCTGCGTTGTTGAGGTACTCAAGGATGATTTCCTGGTCAGGTACAAGAGTAAGCAGTTTGAACGCAAGGCAAAGAAATGGTGTTGGTTTCATGGCCACGCCATAAGTGCCTCCGAAATAGGTCAGCTCGACTGCACGGTCGAGCAATGTTGCAGCATTGAGACCGAAGCATGACTCTTTCCAATATAGACTATTGGTTATGCGATTTCGCGTTGCTTCCTCTATCAGCGTCGCTGGGTTCTGGCCACGAATGAGTGGTCCCGAGTACCCTCTATCATCGAGGGAATTTGAGGCATCTGCGCGATGGCTCATACTGCTCTGGGCAAGACTGCCAATGTACAAGCACAGGAACCTTTTTCTGAGGAACGATTGCGTGTTTGGACAAGGTGACAAGAATCTCTGGTCCGCTGTGCAAATGTGGTTTATGCAGTCTGCCGTATTTCTACGTCATTCTTAGTCGTCCCTAACAACGCGAAGTAAACAGTGAAAATGGCAAGAACGACCAAGTACAGATTGCAGTCATCATACAGGGAAAGAACGATTTCAGCTCAAAAGAAGACATTCTAGTTTCTCAAATAGATCAGTAATGGTACTCCTCACTGCTTCGACAATCTCAGCAGCAATATCAGGAATCGTTATCTGTCTCTTCACATTCCTCCTCTTCCTCTCTGGTTACGTGCTCCAACAGAAGACAGTGAGGTCGTTACAGGAAGCACTAGCGGCGCCATTGGAAGTCAGAGTGAGGATAGCACCGACCTTATCAGCTCAACTTCAAAACATCGATGGTGGTGTGGTGGACGTAACCACAGACGACAATGATACCTCCAACCAGAACTTCAACAACTTTGAACGGCCTGGAAACTCCATACAGGTAGTTCTAGGCGAGACGACCCTTGTCGGAGGCGACCAAGCAGAACCGTCACCGCAAGAACTATGGCACACCTATGTTGACAGCAACGTTGAAGGATCTGCCTCCCAAGCAGAGCCCGCCAAAGCAACTCAACGCCCTCCTACGATAGACGCACTCGACGGCCGCTACGCCTACGTCTTTACATTACCCAACCCAGCAGACCTCTGCTCCGCCATCCTCTTTACAAGCTGGAGCCGACAAACATCACACATCCCACAATCACAACTCAGCATCGTCTTCCTCTACCCATCAGACTGGGAGACAACATCCAATCCAATATACACTGACGCACTCCGTCTCCTTCTCCAATCAGAGCACAAGTACTCCGTCCTCCTCCATCCCGTCCCAATCTCAAAGGTCTGGACAGGGATCGACGTCGAGTCTCAACTCCTCTCCGAACTCGCACGCAACCCATGGCCCTACGATCGAGTCATGTATCTGCGCAGTCCAGGCATGCTACTCGATACGACACGACTTGACAACGTCTTGATCTCTTCGTACGCGGACCCATCACAGGTAAAGAGCTCTTGGACGAAACTACGCCCACCAGCCCGCCGTGGTCTCGCAGCCTCTTCACATCCCGACATCCTGCTTTTCGCTCAAGGCAGAGGTCTCATGACACCCATAGGTGATCTTCAGAGAACTCTAACAGGTCAAGCGAAGACACGCATCGAACGTAACCAAGCAGGCGAAATCATAGATGCAGGTCAAGCGAAAGAGGCTGCATACATATTATTCGACGGTAAAGAATTAACGCAAAGAAAGAAGGAAGAAATCACTGAACCTTCCATCTTCGAGCGCTTCGAGCGAGAACGGCAGACTGTATGTTCTGGTACGAATCTGCTGGCATCATGATAATGATCTGTGACTGAGATATTAGCGAGATTGAATAGATATACAGACCATGTAAATATATAAGAAATAAATTGCTTGTGAATATTCTCTCCTGAAGATCCGAGGTAAAATTGATGATTTGCTTTCTAAAGAGATAAGTACTATATAACACTGCAGCAATGGGTATCCTGTTCTGAAATATGTCGAGAAATATTATTTGCCTTTTGTGTTTTCGCGTTTGTCGTCGTACAACCATAGACCCTGCCTGAACTGGTCTAGATTGTGGGTGGTGCTGACCCTTCAGTAGAAGAGTCTCCTTCGACAGTCTTACGCCACGCTTCTGGCAGGCATACGCAGACCAGCGGAAAGGCTTTTATCTCACCTGGTGGTGGTGGTGAGTCCTCTCTCGCTTGTGTGCCATTCGACACGCCACTATCTCTTTGGATCTTGTGTTTTCCATCATAGTCTTCAGCTCTTTCGTTGATGCGCACACCTGTTGCCCAACCATCGTCCCAGATGCCAACCACTTTGAGCATGTCACCTCTCTCGAGTTCGAATTCATCGCCCGCGCGAGGCTGATATGCCCAAAGCACAGACACTTTATCTCCAGGGTGGATATCGTCGTTCGAGTAATAGTCTTTGAAGAATGGTAATTGCTCTGATTGACCGCTGGCAAGACCTTCAGGTGAGGAGTACTCATTACTGCTGTCGTTGTTTGTAGCACTACCGGGTGACCCGTCATTCTTTATGCCGCCTACAACACCAGCAACCTTTTCGTTAGACCCAGGGCTATCACCATATGGATCATATTCTCTTCCGTTGCTGTCGTCCCCCGAAAGTGCAGCCATGCGTGCAACACGACCACCAGGCAAAACTTCGTAGCCTTGACCTGAAGACGAAGGAGGGGGGTGATAAGAACCAGCAGCGGATGCTCCCTTGCGCTGGGGTGATGGTTGGTTGAGGAAAGTAGCAGAAGATCTTTCCCTTCTCTTCTTTCGCCAGAACCAGATTGCAAGGACAAGCAGCCCCAGCAGCAAGAGGAAACCTAGGATTGACCCGATGACGATACCTGCGATCGCGCCGCCGCTTAGGCCACTACCACCAGAGCCTGGTGCAACAGCCCCTCCGGTACTGGTGGGAGATGCGGTAGGGCTGGATCGGGTCGAGGAAAATACATCGGCGATAGATGAAAAGACTGGTAATGTGACACCTTCGCATCGCTGTTCGGTATTGGACGTGAAGCAACATGAGTCCGTAGCGTTCTCGGTACTAGCGCGACAGTAGTTACAGAGGCCCATGAGGTTGCCGCCGAATCCACATTCATCGGGTTCATTCTGAACACCTTCAATACACTGACCTGCTAAGGAATCAGCGGGGAGAGCACAGTTAGTGAAGTCAGCCCTGAGCTGGTCGGCAAAGTTGGCGCTACGAGGAGAGCATAACTGAGTGCTTGATATAATTGTCTCCTCACTGCGAGCAAATTCGGCACATGAATCTGCACACAGAGGTCTCGAGTTCTGATCGGAAAGGGCGCAAGGCTGACGTGAGTTTTGGACGATGCCATTGCAAATAAAGCTTGTTGTGTACCGAGCATAGTAAGCTGTGGTATTGGTCAAGTCGACATTGGAACAACCGAAGAGGGTGATGTACTTCAACTGGACGTAGCCCTGCTGAACATAATTTGTAATCTGCTGATCGAACTCTTGCACGTTGGAAACACCCTGTAGAAATGGACTAAATGCTGTTAGTGAAGCCCAGCCTGGTTCAAGCGAGGTAACGTACTACAGGCCGACCAAAAACGAGTCAGTGGAGATCGAGGCAGAGCTGAACGCTGGACATGCCGTCGATCCTGACAGAGGAACACAATTCTGCGCGAGAGCCCCAACAGTCAGTGCTGCGATGGCAGCAGTGTAGGCAGTCCTTTTCATATCACGATCTGTGCGTCGATCTGTGCGGCTGTTCCACCCTTATACTCGGCAAGCTCATGCTGTGAGCATGCCTATCCAGATCCTCCTTGTCAATATCTCACGAGTTGTGTGGTAGTGTGAACTAATTGTGTCTGGCTATGTATCCGAGCCTCAAATGATCCAATGGGGGTTTTGAGTGTTGTGTATCTATCAGGGCGCTTTCGACGGAATGTACAGAACGGAAGTATCGAAGACAATTTCTTATTAGTGAACGTGAATGCTTCAACGAGCGACTGGGGTGAGATCAAGGTGAGGGTGTTTGCTGAATTAGAACACAAAGGCGCGCAAGCACCTGCGTCGCAACTGAAGGGAGGGAAGGTACTAAGGTTGGTAGTAGGGCCAAACAAACACTTCAAAGCGGGAAGCGACCACGAGCCTGTTTGACAGCTATTGCGACTGCAGGACACAAACAGACAGGACTCAACGCGCAATCTGAGGGCAGTCGAGGCATCCATGGACACGGCACCAGCGAGGTACAGTAGCTGAGTTAACGGTGCCGATCAGCAGCAAGCTTGATTGGAAAGCGCGAAGCTAGATTCGTCCCACGACTGACTTGTGCAAGTCGGACAATCGTGGCAAGGGTTTGGTTGGTCAGAGTATCGGACCTGAAGACGCGGATGGAGCCTTCTTCTGCAAGCCTGCACCTTGGACGTTGGTGGGCAAATTGCGATGTGCCACCGAGCACTCCTTGACCAATCATGATGGGCTGTCAACGCTCATCCAGCCTTCATGAAGATTGTCCTAAAGCTCTACTAAGGTATATTTTAAGATCCTTCGACACCCAGGGCGAGACAGACCGCATTCCGGACCTCCTAACGGTTGACAAAAGCTTTACTGGTGGACCAAGGATGATGTGCTGGCAATGAATCGTGGTTGAGGTTGAAATATATTGCATGTTTCCTCAAGAGAAAGTGAAAATTCGGAGACATACTGCCCTTTGTCCCGACAAATCCACTTCACGATTCTGGTCCGCCTTTGACGTGGATTAGAGTTCGGAAGATTGGTTACCAATCTTCGGCGCTGACATTGACATTGTCACCCTAAGACGCGTCGACTTGTGTCTGAAGTGCGAACGAACTTGAGCATCCAGCAGCAGCAGAGACGAGGTCATCGCCGCTGTGTTTCAGGTAGGACGAAGCCCGAAGCTTAATTGTTTTGTACTTGTTGGAGCTCGACTATCTATATACCTCTGGGCTTTCCAGCGTTGTCCGGTCAACACAACTGTCATTAAAACATTCTGATTACTATGAACGACACTCGCCTGGTCAGTGTCTCTCATGTGGTTCATAGGAGGAAACTTGGCTCATCGTTGACGCATTGCACAACTAAGAAACCTGCCCTGAGAACACCATGCTATGCTCATCTAATATGCATATCGACAAAATGCTCAATGAACGCTACTATTTAGGGACTATCTAATACGCTTTTCGTGAGTCCTTGTAAAGCGACGAAAAGCCACAACCCACATACTCCTCCGTTTCATGCCTCGTAAACGAATTTTCATAAAGAATATGCATGTCTCAACTTTTGCTGAACATTTGGTGCCAGCCTTGCAACAAATGAGCCAAAGTCAGGGATGAGCTGGTTGTATCCCTGTATGACCAGGCCGAAACTCTGCTTGACTGCGGCATATTCGCTGTCTTGCTGCTTATAGGGAAATTGTGCAATGGCTGTGAAGTATTCGGTCAGGGAACCCTCCATAGCCTTCGGGTTTCTCTGGATCATGTTGTTAAATCCTAAGAACGCGCTAGCTTTTTCCTCCGTGCTTGCCACTTTACTCATACTGTCCAGGAAAGGCCCCGCAACTTCAGGCAAGTGTGCAGCCATTTGATCCGGGCAAGCTAGACCCATGCGACCAAGGGTGATTGCGGCATTCTCGTTGGCGCCATCTGGCACTTCTTCGTTCTTCACAATCTCAATTAGGCCTTGGTAGAGGGGCTCGATGAAAGGTTGGAACTTTGGTCCTGCTCGAGCCACGACTTCGCCTGCAGACCAGCAAACATTGATCACCACATTGAAGGCGTTGTCCGAATCTTCGTCTCTAATTCGATTCAGGTCAAGTTGACGTATCAATATAGGCATGAGTTTCGGCAGCTGAGGCTCTAGTGTGTTGAAAAGCATAATCGCGCTATCACCAAGCAGCGCATAAGCTGATTGGCGGACATCGTCTGTAGGATCCTCCATGCAGAAGGACAGCAAGTCGTAGAAAGGCGGTTGAGCATTGGTAACCAGCAGACCCGATTTCGAGGTGTCGATCGCTTGAATCACAGCCGAAAGGAGGTCAAGAGCTGAAACCACAAAGTCTTTGTCCGGTTTGTCAACCGTTGCGCCTGTGGTGAATGACATGTGTTGCTGTAAACAATCATATATCATCTTCATGCATCGGTCAAAGATCGGATCCGCAAACTGTGAAAAGTTAGGTCCGTAAGCTATAGCAATATAGCTGAGGCAGCCCAGTAAGGGGAACATCTCCCGTGACTGATCGTCAATTTTGTTCCAACGATTGATCAGTACCGGCATAAGAAGGTCGACAAGTTCAGGTTTGGCCATTTCGGAATGTACACTGTCGGCCAGTGTCTGCAAGCAGTCATACAGTATGTACATGTTCTTGTCCTTGTAGCGTTCGAAGCAGAGGACAAACTGTCGTAATATCGGCTCGACGTAAGGCTTCAAACGAGCGCCCGCCTTCTCCTCTAGGCTAGCAAACGAAGATGCGCCTGCTTCCTGGACTTTCTTGTTCTTGTCCAACATCCGTTGAAGCAGGCCGTCCATCATAGGTTCGAAATATTTCTGGACATCTGCTGGATCCGGCAATTCTGCAGCCCATTCCGAGTACCTCGATAGGCACCAGCATGTGATGACACGTACGACTGGTTCTTCATCTGAAAGCAGATTGATGAGGAAGGGTACGAGCTCTGGTAAATGAGGTGCTACCACAGGTAGACACCCTTCGGCTATAGCGCCGAGTGCTAGTACTGCTGCCTCTCGCTTCGGCCAGAGCGCATGTGACAGATTTTCTCTCAGATATGGTAGGATGATGTTGAACACATCTCCGTGGTAATGTACTGCAAAGACGTCTAGTGCGGCTGCAGAACACTTGCGTAGACTCCAGGCCTCCTCGGGATTTCCATCTTCATCCCAGTCGTCATCTTCGTCCTCGTCGTCTTCGATCTCGCCATCGCTCATATCTTGCTTCTCCTTTTGAGCTTGATTCGGATGTGTGCCGTTCTCACCGTTAGTCTGTGCCAGTGCCCCTCGACCAGCTTTCGTTTGTGCGAATTGTGGTTTGATGTCCTCGGCTCGATCGTCGACATCGGCATTTTGTTCGTCACCACCTAGTCTCAATATGTCCTCTTCACCGTATACCATGCCGGCGAGCAGGATCGGAATTGTTCTTTCAAGGTATGGTCCCATTAGGTCTCTAAGCTCTGTCTCCTCGCCAACACTAAGCCAGAACTCGGCAGCGTCAAGAGCTAGTTCTGGATTGCCAGCACTTTGTTGCTGCTGCATCAGGATGTAGTTGACTAGACCCTCCATGTGAGGTGCGAGCATATCCGGGCGCATCTCAACAAGCTGTACAAGACTTTGACAAACTGTGCGTCTTACACCCACATCTTCATCTGTTGCAAGCTGAAATATTTTCTGTAGGTATACGTCCAGATGATCGAAAAGGATCTGACTCTTCTGTAGAATGAACGCCCTCAAGGTTTGCACGGCCAACACACGAATCTTTGGGTGATTATGTCCAGCAAAATCGAGCATCTTTGGAATAATGACTGTGGTTGGTCTCTGTCCCGAATATTCCTTGTCAAGCAACTTGCGATTATCTTCGCAGACTTTTGCCAGAGCAGACATGGCTGCCTCCTGCACATCAGGGGTCACATCGCTAGCTGTGCTTTCGACTAGTGAGATCAGATCTTGTAACACCTCAGGCCATTGTAGTATGCCACCCTGCTGCACAATCTCAGTGATTATCGTTCCAGCAAAACTGCGCAGCTGTGGATTTGCATCGCGCAGAGTTTGCAACGTGTATTGTTTCACAAAGGCAAGCTGGTCCTTTGGTATAGATTTGTAATTTAGCTTGATGTGGTTCTTGAGCTGAATAGCAGCAGCATATCGAACAAGGAAAGTACTTCCGATTTCAGGGTTGTAAAAGATGTAAGTCAGGTAGTAAGAATAGTCGGGTGAGTTCGCCGCTTGCTGTAGAGTCTGTACATATGGTCAGTCGTCCGTCGTACCCTCTCAGACAATATATCGTGAATGAGGCAGCAAGCAACTTACCTGCTCCGCTTGCTTCTGCTTTTCTCTCTGATTTCCACTCAGCGAATCCTTCAATAATTCAGACAACTGTTGTAGCCCTTCCTGTTGCGGTTGCCACGCCATATTGACCTCGCAAATTGCACCTTGCTATACTTGTCTGGTAACGGTACTAGGCTCCGTCAATGTCAGTTGCCGACGCGCGCATCCAGAGATTGACGCCCGAGGTTGTCCAATCTAGTAGAGGTTTCGACTGCTTTGCACCACGATTAAATTCCGCCGTCAGAGTCGTGATCTGTCACGACCAGCGGAAGACTGTTCCTCTTCGAGGCTGTGAAGTATTAAGAGGGACAACTAGCAGGATTGAACTCGAGTAAGCCCTTTCACTTGCTGCAGTATTGTAACGTCTGCAAAGCGCAAGTCCAGTAGAGGCGCGTGGTTGATAGAGGGGGAAACAAAGCAGACTCTGGACACAGCAATATCACAAGCATAACTTGCGTGTCATCACGAATAATTTCTGGTCGTTCATCCACTCGTTGACGCTGGTAACATTTTCCACGGTTGAAATTCTGCTCCACAATAATCGTCAACAACGACGTGGGGACTAGAAGGAGTACGAGAAATCGAGTGTCAGGCATCAACACATTGGTGTACGTCACTGCCGTAATGGTCCCTAATTCTTTAATTCCACGGCACATGCTTGGGGATACTGAGCACGAGCAGTCAGCCCCTAAAGTTGTAGATGCCTGAATGTAACTCTTCCATCATCGCCAAAACAATTATTGCTTTGCGACTCTGGACTTGTTGCGAATTTGAGTATCTTCCTGTCCAATTCTGTCTTCGTACAGTTAGCGAGGTCGATGAAGACGCCCGGAGCGCACGTTCTAGGATTCGGTCATCCGAAAAAGTCCGTGAACACAGTTACAGATATTCTATAGAATGCTTTTTGTATGCTAAGGTATTGACAGAAAGGTTAGTCACAATTCTAGGTCCTGCAGTCGTGGACCACGTTTCGTAGCAGTGGTATCGTCGTCTGACCAGAGTCCTCAAGCCCATACAAGTTTTCTCAAAGAATGACTGACCTGTTCAAGGTAGCCTGTTCTTCTCTTGGCTTCGGCAACACTGATAATGTCGCTCTTTTCGATCAGTTCGCTGCCTCTCTGTTCGCCGTGATCCGTCGATCCAGTGATAGCCCTTCTGACCTCATCAGCAACACTCTCAGCGATTTGCCGGGATCCTCCAGTCTTTGCTCTCTGTAAGACGTCCTCGTCGCTAGGTGGCACAACCTTTAATGCCATCATTCGTTCCTGAGCAGCTGACGATTTGGAGACAGATGAGGCAACCCATGACAGAATTCCTGTACCACCATCAACACCCTGCCCTTCGCCTGGATCAGGCACATGGTAATTTTGTAGAGATCGAGTGTTGACCCGGATCGTATCCCCTTTTCCGGCTGTGTAATGAATCACAAGTCCTTGGTTCAACTCCTCATCCATCTGTGCCTTCGTGAAGGTACTGGTTACATAAACGCCGATCTTGATGCTACTGACGTTTCGGAGATCCACCTTCTCGTACCGTGCTAACTTTTCTGTGCTCCAGTCCATTTTACAGCAGTATATCGCTTTATCTGTTAGTAGCACAATTGCCTCTTCTAAAGGTAATGTACGGAGAGTGTTCTCTTGGTTTGGTACCAGCATCGTCCATGCATGGATAATGTCTTCCTTGTCTGGATCTTGAATGACGATCTTGGTACATGTATCAATTGCTGCTTCTCGAGCGGATCCTACTGATATACCAGGATCAGCACTCATCATCTTGCTTTCAAAGTCTTCGAACACTTTCCAGGTGATATTGCCAAGAAGAACATCAAGGACGGTCTGAGAGAAGTAGTCATTGACCATGTTGCTGTAGTATCTGCTTATCGTCAATCCGAAGTCGTTCATCGCGCCACGCCAGTTCCTCTTTCTTGTTCGAGTGAAGTCTCCTTTCAGTGCCGCAGTCGACGCATATAGTCTTGATATTGCATCTCCGTTGTCAGCCCACAGTGTGTTGAACCAATTCGTGCTTGGATCGGTAACGAAATCGATGGAGAAACCTGCTCTTTCTAAAGCTTGTTGCAATTTCTGTTGTCCAAAAGCAGATTGTGCTACATTCGTCCGGTCCAAACAATCCATACAATTTGTCCTGATAACACCAGACTGTCGTGTTGTGATTTTACCATTTTCTAGAACAGTTTCGGAAGATGATTCCAGAAAATCGTCAAACTTAGCAACAAGGTGGGAGACGTTCTCAAACTTCATGCCACGACACTCAGAATGAAAGTCGAACCATTCGAAATTAATGTTCTCTGCTTGTCGGTCGTCCTTTGCCGATGTATACAATCTTTCGAAGGCTTCACCTATAGACTTCTCGTTACCGTGGCGGTCCACAAGTACCGCAATCTGTATTGCTCCATACTTGTTCTTGAGCATCTGAAAGTGCTTGTTGTAGGCTTTTTGATTCACCTGTGCTGAATTGCGGAATTCTACGGCAGGCTTGAAGGAATATGGTGATTGTGAGAAATATAGGGGAATTGAACCCCGAACTTGCACAAAGCTTCGTATGGGAATGTCCAAATTCCAATCAGCCGCAGACAGTATCTGTTCTGTTTCAGCGAAATTTGCAACATTGCCATCATCGTCTATGCCTCTCCTGAGATAGCGAAAGCCCGATCTCTTGGTAGACCTTCTTGAAATCAAGGTTAACAAGAAAGATTGTTGGTTTTGCTTGTTCTCAACCGTATTTGTGAGCTCGTTAGCGTCTTCCACTACTTCTTTGATTTTCGCCTTTTCCGGTTCAGACGCTGATGGTTTCTGCAACACGAATGCACGTTGACCAACAAAGCCTTGCAGAATGGGCGTGAGATAGTTGCTAAAGTTGCTCTCAAGCAATCTTGCCCCAAGAGCACGATTCCAGAAATACTGCGAAGATATATTAGTGCCATCAGCAACTTGAAGGGCATACTTACCACAGAATTAAGCTTGCTGAAAGTTAGTGGTTGGTTTATCGAGTCAAGGTCCTGGAGCCGTCGAGTCAGATCAACATCGTAGGAGAAGAAATAGCTGCCGGAGGTAAAGATCATCTTGATTGTCTTCAATATACGTGGCAGTAGACTCAGAGTTGCTGTTGCGTTGACATTGGATACTTTAGCCAGTGGCGCTCGATCCTCCTCTTTAGCTTGATCTTTGGACTGAGCGGCTCTTTCTACGTCTTCGACAATGTTGTCATCGCTCTCGGCCGGCTTCGGTTCATTTGATGCAGTATCTGGCTGAGGAAATGGAGGCGTGGACGTAGACCGATTTTGACGAGAAAACCATTGAGAAGCGAATCTGCCGAAAGAGACATTCCTGGTCGCTACGTCCTCCGCGACTTTAGTAGTGCTCGTCCTTCCGCTCGGTTGTGGTCGAACATCGTCCGCCGGAGTAGTAGATGAACCTTCTAAAGATGCTCGATTGCTGGTCCTTTCCACGCCATCGCTTGCGTCACTGTCAGAATCATCTGAGATATTCTCGGAGCTGTCGGTTAGAGCTTTGATAGCCTGCTCCGCGTCTTGCTGAGACGACAGGGGAAGAACTGCAACATCTGTGACCAGGTACACCGGTTTGCCGAAAATCTTGGCCACTTCCTGTCTCTTCGTGATCGCGATGAGGTATGTAAGATTTGCGATATCGATAAATCCTATAAACCGTCAGGACCATCTACAGCTCACCGTAGCTGTCACAGTCACCTATCAGTCCAAAAGCTTCAAGACGTGCACCAGGCTGGCCATGAAGATTTGGTGTTCTGACCTGATCAGAGATACGCTTCGCGCCATAGTCAATTAACAGCGCTCTCTGCTGATCCGAACTGCCATGAGCATGAAGGACTAAGCCATCGGCGGTTGCGAAAATAATCAATCTGCGGATGAGTCCTGACATGCTGGATCATTCATAGGCGGCAGTTCGAACTAGTAGCTCATCATCATTGTATTTAGTCCCGCCTCTACTCCTCAATGGGATAACGATAAAGACATGTATAGATATAAACTTACGGAGTACGAAGGGACGCATTTTACAACAGGCTTCTGGATGCTGTGACATCACATGAACGTTTGGGAGGGCAGCGCCTTCCAGCCAAGACACTCTAATAGCTATTACCGTTCACGTTTAGAAGTCAACCACTTCACCAGCTCCTGACTTACCAATTGCAATGTTTACAGCCTGTCTGTCAAGCTGTATAGTCTCGACATTTGCCTTACACACAGAATGTGTTATTCACGGAAGATGAGACTGGTACAGAAAGCGCCGATCTGACACGACAGTTTGCTTTGCGGCTATCTAAGAAGTCTTCAGCAATAGCTTGCCTGTGGTTAGGCGGCCCTCCAAGTCCTTGTGTGCTTGCTGGACGTCACGCAAGTCATATATCTTGTGAATATTGACCTTCAGCTTTCCGTCCTTTAGATATGAAAACAGTAGTTTTGTGTAGAACTCCAGCTCTTCTCTTGTGACAATATACTGATTCACTGTTGCCCTCATTATCTTCGTGTTCTTCTTAGCAAGCAATGCAATATTCAAGGGCGGGACCGGGCCTGAAGCATTGCCGAAATAGATGACACTTCCTTTGCGCTTCACTGCCTCTAATGAGCCTTCCCAAGTGGTCTTCCCAACTGCGTCAAAGACGCAATCGACACCGTCGGGAGCAATCTTCTTCACCTCCGCAACCCAATCTGGATTCTCTTTGTAGTTGATGACGTGTGTATATCCGTGCTCTTTCGCCAAGTCACACTTTTCTTTAGTCGACGCGGTGCCTATAGCTACAGCACCCAAGTCCTTCAGAAACTGGCCCATGAGCAAACCAACTCCACCAGCAGCGGCGTGCATCAAGATCGTATCACCCTTTTTAACTTCGTATGCCTCCTTGACGAGTGACAGTGCTGTCAGACCTAGTATTTTTGTTAGTCAGTGCCTGAATGAATTGAGTATACCCACCCATGAGGTAGGAGCCGAGGAGTGTCTCATCAGAAATACCACCTGGAACCTTGATTACCTTCTCGGCTGGGACAGCAGTATACTCGGCGTATGATCCTTAGTTGTCAGTACATCGCAATTCGCTATAACACCGTCAAACCTACCCATCTTCATCCAGACCACTTCGTCACCTTCTTTCAAGCCAAACGTGTTCGACCCACCTAGTGCGGCAACAATGCCCACGCCCTCTTGTCCCAGACACAAAGGCCAGCTGGGCGCAGGGTAGAGGCCAGTACGGAAATATGTGTCAATGTAATTAATGCCTCCGTATTTGTTCTTTATCAGTACATCAGAGTCCCCAAGCTTGGGCACAGGATGGTCTTCCGTGTACCGAAGGACCTCTGGACCGCCTGTCTTGTCGCAGACTACAGCTTTCATGGTGGATGGCACAGAAGACATCCTGCGCAAAGAGCCCTGCTGAGGATCTGTAATAGGTGTAATATGTGATCGCAGGGCCGAGAGACGGGCAATGCTTGAGCTTTTTGAGGAGATTGTCCGTACAGAGGACAGTGTAATGGACATATGTAGGAACGAAAAGACACGGCTCAAGTCAAAATGTACGATCAAGCCATACACTTACTGGTCACAGCATCGTACACGAAACGTTCGCGAACTGAACAGCAGCTTATTAGTTAGGAGCGAAGTGTTGGAGTCGCATGGAGAAACAGAACGACCGAGAGGGCAATTACGAAGCATCGTACCAGTGAGCGGGTTAATTCCGGACCAGCTTGCGGAAATGCAAGCCAATGTCAACTCTCTACGAGTATTGAATGCGTGTCATTCTGCCGATGTAAACGCTAGTGCTAGATCAAGCCGCAGGCAGTACAGACACGTCGAAGATTGAATGCAGGAGCGTGTTAGTTGCGCCTACGAAACGAAGTGCACCAACCTGCAGCACTACTCCTCAACTACTGTCTTGAAGGTCGTGCCGTTAGAGGAGGTGACATTGCGGGTGGACGGGGTCTGCTAGCAACAGACTATTGAGGATGCTTCATGAAGATCGATGTGAAGATCGTTGAGCCAAATGCAGATTGATGTATAGGTCTTCTTCAAGAGGCCTACGAACAGAATTATTTAGCCGCAGATATCATACCATCCTGACTGTAATCAGGATAGTATACACCAGGCCTACTTGCAGGCTCAGAAACCGCAAATCAGACCATCGTCCGTTCGATACTTCCGTCAACTTTTACTCATGTTTCCGACTCCTTGGATAGTGCAACGAAATAGTCTGCTCTTGCGTGAAGAGGACATCGGTCGGCGTTAACGGGGCAGCATATCGCTACACGATCCGGTGGTCGAAATCTCACAGCCGCAGGAAAAGTGCATCAGCTGACACACGGCGCACCAATGCTGTGCCACCCCATCACTATTCTCAAGTCTGTGACCCTATATAGCACAGACACCGAGTACCGGCCAAGCTCTTTTCGAGGGTGACCACTATGTCGTCGTTCTCTGCTGGTGGGCTGGGTTACGACAGATGCGAGGACGTACACGGTCAGTATTCCCGGGAACTCGGCTTCTTTTAGTACTTGTGACCGGCTCGAGATCAGCAAACAAAACGCCTTGCAGAATCGTGTCTCATCGTCAACTTCAGGTGCTCATGTTCTTTCTCAGACTGGGAGCAGACCACACCGGTCCGCCCCTATACTCTCAGAAAGGCAGTATAGCAGAGGAACTTTCGAGAGTGCTCTGCTCCAACGGAGGCGTGCTTCGGCTATTACCAGTGGCTGTGAGTGCTTCTGCCCTCGAATTTTTCGTACTGGGTGACTGTCGCGGGCGCAATGCGAGGTCTCAGCTACGTAGTCAACAAGCATGACAACGATTCTGTCGTAGCCATAGATCGAATACAAGCAGAATAACTTATTAAACAGCTCTAATAGCGTATTGATGCCGGGCTGTTCCTGCCAACGTCAAGTATCTTCTGCAGCACCCGACAACCGGCATCAATGATTCAGACATTAGCTGCAGAAAGATTTTTTCTTGTGCTACCGTGTGCTGCCGTGACACAACGTTGTCGCGGAGCCTTCGCTGAATACCACTTCTCCTGTTGCTTTCATGCTGACATCATCTGTCTAGCACTGTTGATATGCTCGCGATACGTTTGGTGTATCATGTTGCTGCCGGCAAGCCATTTCGGCAGATGCAGTTCGTTGCTTGCCAACAATGCAGATCTTAATTCAGCTGTGTCTGCCTGGACCTGTGTGTGCACGCATTTTCAATCTGACCTGGGCAGCAATACGTGACCGCCGTGAAGATTCACCACTCGAGCTGACTATATGCCTTCGGTGAAAAGACCCTCCTGATGTGTTAAGCCACGAAGGCTCTTCTTGTTAGAAGAGGTCTGCCCCAACAATATAAAGCTATAGTTGTCTGAAATATTTGTAAGCTCATTGGCAATTTAGTCCAGGGGTACTGCGCCTCCTAATGGCTGGACACATCCGCTCTAATGCAGCGGCACGTTAAGACCGGCGTTATTATCTCGCAATCTCTCAGATGTCGAGTTCAAATCTTGGTTAATGCCTTCCCCGATACTCACACAAGTACCAAATGCAACGCAGTAGTGCTCACAAAGCAGGGTCGCGGAAGCGATGAGTTTCTCCATGTACAATAATTTCTCGATCAGCTGGCCTACACATGGTGCGAGCTGGGTGATACTGTGAACGTACACGAGTGGACAGGCCTCTTGTGTCAGTGGAGAGACAATTGCGTGTCGCATCCATTGCCATGCATAATGTGCACTAGCCACTCAGCATCTCGAGTTCAGGTTGTCAGGCCTCTGCGGATTGGCGACAAGTACTATACATTCGACACCTGCAGGGCGTTTGGTTACAATGAACAACACATTCCCTCGTTGCTCGCGCTACGAGTCAAATTAGCAAATCGAAATACTCTTAGGGCTGAAGACACAAGACTTGAACTGCGAAGAGCTTGCAGAAACCATGACAGAGAAGCTGCAGGAGTTTACGAACGATAGTGTTGTTCCTGAGCATCGTAAGTTCGTGAAAAGTACACTCGCGCACACCCATCTGTTGAGCCAATCAGGGCCAGTGGAGCATTCTGACCGCTCCTTCCCATAATCCACTGTATCCCCAGCTTCAAGCTTCTTCACTTCCACCACACGATCGTTGTGCCGTGCCGAAAGGTCCGACGCGCCACCAGTTCGTGCCATTGATTCTCATGTTCCTGCTACGGTAAGAAACATCCGGAAAGGACTGCAGCCAAGGTCTTGAATTCCTGCATGCCTGAAGACAAGCCTCTTGTTGACCAAGGAGTACGCATGAATGCCATATGTGGATGTCGCACTCTTTCTTCACCTATAGAGATTCTCACTGTCACTCGCGTGCGATCGTTGTACTGACGCCCAGTCTTGTTCGTGACACTCCACTGCTAATGTGACAGATATCCTGCAAGCAGCTAAGAGCAGCTTGCGTGTCTTACATTTCATACGAAAGCGCAGGGAACTCCTTCCCTTCACGACAATTGTTACGATTCGAACCACTACCCATATTTCGCGATCTGGGTCTGTACAACCTCGAGACGCGCCTGCGAAGACGTTGAAGCCGATCTCCTGCCCACTACACGAACTGTTGAGCAATTTCCTGCCAATCTCTAGCACCTCCTGGGCTTTCAAACACATGAAGAGGACGTCGTGCGGCTTCTCGAGGATAATAGAAAATACGATATTACATCGAGTTCCTATCAGCGACATTGGTTAGGAGTGCAAGCTTACATACAAATTTGATGTTCTTCCGTACAATATGGCAACTTGGCCCCCATCTCCCATAGTCGAGGACGAAGCGACTTCCTTGGCTAAAGAGTATGGGATCGAGAGTGATGCAGCGAGACTCGCAGAAGATCAGCCTGCTCAAAGCCGAGGTTCTATGGATCAGCTGCCTGTCATCCTTGATACCGAGAATAACACTGAAAACGTGTCTGGGAGAACTGCTAGCGTTGTTCCCACTGCCATGAATTCTAAGCGAGCACAGCAGCTGTCTACCGCCACCGATGTTCAAACCGAGACAGGCCTGCCCACACCGCCCCCTTCAGATAACGAAACCCGAGGTCGGGCTCGCCCTTCCGACTTGAGAAAGATCAGCGACGAGCCTCCCTCCTCGAGATCGAAATCGACCATGACAAGGGGTCTGTCCACTAATACACGGCCTTCAATCTCAAGAATCGCTACGGATATGAATGACGAGCTTCGGCGAATGCAGTCCGGTTCGCGACGAGCCCCATCTCCATATTCTTACACGCCCGAGGCGGGCACCTTCAGAGTTGACTATCCAAGACATGCTGACGATTCCTTGCTTTCACCACACCGTGTGACGCAGTCACCACAATCGATACAGAGACCTCGTTGGGACCACGAGCGGCACAAATTGCAGCAACACTACTACGAAAGCTCTTCAGACTCAGGCGCGGGAAGCAAGAGCAAGAAGTCTCTTCGCTTTGCAGAAAAACATCAGGGTCCGACACGCTATTCGACTCTTTCGGACGACCATCATATAGACTCACGTCAATGTACAGAAGACCCCAAGCACTACACGCAGAGACAACCTCGTGGTGAATCGCAAACTTCCGCAAAGCAGGGGTCGTCGGCCAGCGATTCAAGGAAGACAGCTTCAACCCAGAGGAAATTTAGCCGATCCAGAAGTCGACCGAGGCCGATTCGTGACAGTTCTGAGCCAGCTTGCTATTCTTCGACCGACGAAGCGCCCGGAAATGGTCAGTTCAGGAGTACAAGGAAAGCCGGTTCTGACGGTCATTCTGTACGACGTCGACCGTCCCACAGGCATGAAGCGTCCCGGTTGGAGATGCCTCTTCTTCAACAGAGCCACATGCAAGGCAAGCCGAGCTTGTCAGACGACGATTCTAGAAAGCGTGTTTATCGCGTCAGGGAAGATCAGAACTCTATGACACCCCCTGTCGTCACACCTCGTCAAGCAGAGGACTATTTCAGCAATGCATTCCCTCAAAATGCACTGCAACCGTCCAGATATATTCCCCGTACCTCGATTGAGGAAATCGCTGTCTACTCTGCACCCTCGAGTCCGCCGCGTACACCGAGAAGTGAGCGTGCTACCTGGCAGGACTCTTATGGAACCCCCTCCCTATCACCTTCCTGGACTCCTCAGCGTTCGAGGCCACCGTCCCTCGAAGAAAGCCAAGTTAGGGAGCTGAGAGCGCATACTTCTCTGTTGTCTCAGGCGACCTCAACAGCCGCGGCCGCTGCTCAAGCCAAGAGGTCACCTCCTACCATTTCCAGGTCAACGTCGAACGCCACAGAGACGACGTTGGCTGGTACGAGTCATGCACCGTCTGTCAAACCTAGATCACGAGCTTCTTCTCCTCAAGGAGAGAGACTACATCCTTCTGATATATTCACTTATGGGGAACAAGCAATGCCACGTGTTGCCTATCCTCCAGTGCCGCAATCCCGCTATCCAAGCACACGAGACGGTCCTCCTAAAGTCGAGTTCACCCACATGCATTCATCCATCCAACCACAACGCAATGCATCGTGGACTGGGTATGATCACCAGTATCTTGCCAACATCGGTGTGCCTCTACACAGCATGGGTGCAGCCAATGCCATGCCACCAGCTCTGCATCTTAGAGTGGCGCCACAGATGCAGAGATCGCAATCAGCAAGCACGCCAGAGGAGCTAGCTCACAAGCCTAAGAGCTTTAGCCTGCCTCAGTGTCCTCGCGCACAGCCCATACAAGGTCTTCGTGATTGGTTGACGATCAAGGACATGCCCGAGTTACATGTTTGTCCGACGTGCGCGTATGCAATTTCCTCTACACGTTACCGATCGCTTCTGGTGCGGAACTCAGACAACCGTCACGACAAGGCAATCGTGTGTGCGTTTAGCCGAACCTGGATTCGTGTGGCCTTTTGCCAAAGTGTCAAGTTAAACAAACCCGACTTGACCATAGTCGAGAAAACTAATACTTTACTTACACATACTCGTCCCTGTGAGGGCTCACGGGCGAGTGTTCGAATGTGGCGGAAATTGATTGACCCTTCCACTGGCATGGCGGTGCCAGGCTTCTTTGCTTGTGAAGCCTGTGTCAGCTTGATGTTCCTGGTCTTCCCGGAGCTGCCCGATCAATTTGAGCGTGATGTTCTTCATCAGGAGAAAGTGTGTGGTTTACATCAGGGTAGTAGGAGTTTTAATGCGACGATGGAACAGCTTGACCAGATTTCCGAGAAGTGCAGATACAGAGGTAAAAGCAGTATTAGGTACCTGCAGCCTTTTGTTGACCACATCCGAAGAACTACCCGATATCCTGAATGTGCTGAGGACAAGCTCCTGGTCAATCGTCCCTGGCATTACATGGCTGATCTGCCTGAGTTCACGATTTGTGAGGCATGCTACGACGAAGTAGTCCGGCCTCAACGTGACAAGCCACGAGCGAGAGACATTTCTCAGACCACCAAGATTGTCCCTCAGTCAGCCGTCAAAGGTCTCACAACCAGCAATGGCCTGGGTACGCAACCACTCAGCTGTCAGTTATACAGTGAAAGGATGAGGCGACTCTTTTACGATTTCATTCTTAATAAAACTTCATTCGAGACATTTGAAATAAAGGTCAAGGAGAGATGCGCAGCACAACACAGGCTCACAGAGATAAACAAATACTATGAAGCGGATCAGAGGATTGGGTTCGATCGACGGGCGGACGTTGAAAAGAACAAACTTTATTGGAAGAGTCTAGAATAACTTCTTCTCACGAAGTGGAATGACTGTAACGAGAACCACGATGCGCATCTTTAGTTGCTGGCGGGGTTCAATATTGGTATCATCGTTTACTGAATTGAAGTGGGTGGTGGGCTTAATCACGGGAGAAATCTTATCAGGATGTGTAATAGTGTTCCAGGCGAAAGGCATACAATGCACAAATCTTGGGATCTCGTACCCGCGAGATTCGAGTATCTACAATTGATTGGGCTTCGGAGCTAACGAAAGTGCATCATGCACACCACATATGTATATCCTACCAACAGACCAGTACTCTTGTGTACTACCGAGCATCTCAAATGGTCTGTGTATGCCTGAGGCTTCAGGACTAAACTCGTTTGGGCTGATAAGACGATAACCTTGCCTATTTTTTCTCCATCCACGCCTCGTCCACAATTCGCCCGGCGATCAGAGTGATTGATCCATTCCCACATTCATTACGCACGTCGCGCTCTGTAATGGCAGGCAAGCACTCGGACAACTCATCTGAAGGACCATCTGCAAAGCGACAAAAGGTAGAGACAGATCCGATGGACAATCCTTACCTCGCGCACTGGAACCAGAAGTCCAGCAATGGCTATAGCAACGGTTATAGCAATGGCGCTGGCCCCTTCTCGAGCCCCCTTGACAACCTTCAGAGGCATAAGACGACTGTGAAGGACCATGTACGTGCTGAGGAGGGCACGCACAATCCTTTCACTGGACAGCCTTTCTCGCAGCGATATGTCAACATCCTAAAAACAAGAAAAGGTCTACCAGTGCATGCGCAGCGCGAAGAGTTCCTTGAGATGTACCAGAAGTCGCAAATTCTGGTGTTCGTGGGCGAGACTGGTTCAGGAAAGACCACACAGATACCACAGTTCGTGCTATACGATGATCTGCCTCAGCACGACGGCAAGCTCGTTGCGTGCACTCAACCCCGTCGAGTCGCCGCCATGTCTGTTGCAGAGCGTGTGGCAAACGAACTAGACGTCAAGCTAGGTGAAGAGGTGGGCTACAGCATTCGGTTTGAAGACATGACAAGCTCGAAGACGATACTGAAGTACATGACGGATGGTATGTTGTTAAGAGAGGCTATGAGCGACCATGAGTTGTCTAGGTATAGCACCATAATACTTGACGAGGCCCACGAGCGAACGTTAGCGACTGACGTCTTGATGGCTATGTTAAAAGAGTTGACTCTACGACGGCCTGATCTAAAACTCATTGTCATGTCTGCCACTTTGGATGCACAGAAATTCCAGCGCTATTTCAATGACGCACCACTACTGGCTGTACCAGGTCGAACACATCCCGTCGAGATTTTCTACACCCCTGAACCTGAAAGAGACTACCTTGAAGCTGCTCTTCGAACCGTTCTGCAAATTCACGCCACCGAGGCCGAAGGGGATATCCTGTTGTTCCTGACAGGTGAAGAAGAAATTGAGGATGCTGTACGTAAGATCAAGCTGGAGGCAGATGAGATGATCAGAGAAGCCGATGCTGGTCCAATGGATGTGTACCCTCTATATGGTACTTTGCCACCTGCCCAGCAGACGAAAATCTTCCAGCCTGCACCCAAGCCGCGGCGGCCTGGTGGTCGTGCTGGTCGCAAGTGCATCGTTTCCACGAACATTGCCGAGACATCGCTAACAATCGATGGTATCGTCTATGTGGTGGACCCCGGATTTTCAAAGCAGAAGGTCTACAATCCAAGGATACGTGTCGAATCGTTGCTGGTCTCCCCAATCAGTAAAGCTTCAGCTCAACAACGTGCTGGTCGTGCTGGTCGTACACGACCTGGAAAGTGCTTCCGACTCTACACAGAGGCTGCTTTCAAGAAAGAATTGATAGAACAGACATATCCTGAGATTCTAAGGTCGAATTTGTCAAACACTGTGCTCGAGCTGAAGAAGTTGGGAATCGACGATCTAGTTCACTTCGATCTCATGGATCCACCAGCACCCGAGACTCTGATGCGAGCACTGGAGGAGCTCAACTATCTTGCATGTCTGGACGATGATGGCAATCTGACCCATCTTGGCAAGCTGGCCTCTGACTTTCCTCTGGACCCGGCGTTGGCTGTGATGTTGATTTCGTCACCAGAGTTTTACTGCTCGAACGAGATTCTGAGTTTAACCGCGCTGCTGTCTGTACCTCAGATCTTCGTCAGACCTGCAAGTGCACGAAAACGTGCAGACGAGATGAAGAATCTGTTCGCTCATCCTGATGGTGATCATCTCACTCTACTCAACGTCTACCACGCTTTCAAAGCTCCTGAAGCACAAGCAAATCCAAAGCAATGGTGCCACGACCATTTCCTGTCTCTTCGGGCCTTGCAGTCGGCGGACAACGTGCGCTTGCAGCTGAAGCGGATAATGGAGCGAGAAGAGATCGAGTTAATGTCAACACCTTTCGAAGACAAGAAGTATTACGAGAATATCCGGCGAGCGCTAGTATCCGGCTTCTTCATGCAGGTCGCAAAGAAAGAAGCGAATGGCAAGACCTATACCACTGTCAAAGACAATCAGACAGTGCTTTTGCATCCGTCAACTGTGCTTGGCCAGGAAAGTGAATGGGTTGTGTACAACGAGTTTGTATTAACAAGCAAGAACTACGTTCGAACAGTGACAGGTGTGAGAGGAGAGTGGCTCCTAGATATCGCTCCTGGTTATTATGATGTCGACAGCTTCCAGAAGGGTGAGGTCAAGACCGCCCTGATGCGACTAAGGGAGCGGATAGACAGGAGAGCAAAGATGAAGGGTGGTCGGTAGTATAGAGAACAGTATAGACAGGCGCGGAGCTCAAGCCCATACAGCAGGTGTCCTGGCTAGAATTGAGCTGAGACGTTCTTTAGCGTTAAACAGCTGGTATTCTTGTTAAATGGCATTCACTCCTGAGTCCCCAATCTGGTCAGATTTCGTGGCTGAAGTGACCCTGATCGCGTAAAGCGCATAGAACCAAATTTAATCACGTCCAACTTCATCTACTGCACAATGGCCACGTGATGATGTCCCAGCACGTGTAGAAAGCGGCAACTTCATATTCTGTCGAGATGACAGGACATGAATACTCCTACAAACATTCAGTATTCTGTTTAAATTTTCTAATTCTGACAAGAAGGAGCAATGTCCAATAACACTGAAACTGAAGAGAAGCCCATACTACTAATTCTACAAGACCGGAGCCACATCGAAACCATCGAATCACGTAACCTACGAAGCCAAGCTCTCGACCTCGTCAATACCCTCGAAAAGCCAACAGCACCAGCACAGTCATCACTCCTCCCAGATACCCTCCTCGATCTCCTCAGCACCATAATAAAACCGCTCTTTTCCAATTCCAAGTCTTCACGACTCACCTCTACTGGTCGTAAGAACCTCGTCACTAACGACCCTGTACCAGCTTCAGTGACGCGTTTTGCGTCGCTCTACGACGAGGCAGATTCTCGACCAGCATGGAAGAATGGCTGGACTGATAGTCTACTTCTGTTCGTGCTACGGAGCTATGGCAGGATCGGAGACGGAGAGCTGAGGCGGAAAACCCTTGAAGCGCAATTTTATCTTCTGGTTCCGGCGATATTACATCAACTGGATGATTCTGAGATAGGGTATAAGTGCTTAGGATGTCAGTGCTTGGAGCTTCTGTGTGAGGCTTTGGTGAAGGCACGGAGTGCGATCTTGAGGATGAGTGGGTTGATGGATGTATTCGTTGATGCATTGAGGAACGATTTTAGTATGCTACCGACGTTGACGCCTGAGGGGGACAGTCTTAGATTATTTAGGAGGATGTATCCTGCTTTTCGAAGTTTGGTTAAAGCTCGCTTCGTTGTGGTAGCTGGGAAGGAACGCAACAGGGACAAAGCAGAGGAAGAAGAGGAGGCCAGGCAGAAATACCTGACGTTGCTGTTGCGGCATCAGCTTCTATATGCGCTGAACCATCTCTCCACAGGTACAGGTGCTGGATCTACGATGAGTGCGGCGCTATCCACGTTGTTCATCTCGCAGCTTGGGTGGATCTTTCAGGACATGGGAATTGCCAGTGTGGTGCATCTGCAGGATATTCTACCTCTGCTCCGGCATGTGCTATGTGATCCTTTCGCCGTTAGCTCACCGGAACTGCTATTGCAGAGCATCAAGGCTATGCATGCCATAGCTCATACTTGCCGACCACGAATACGAGACGTGTGGTGGGGAGAATGTTTGAGGGCAGCTGTTGGTTGCTGGCTGAATGTTATCGATGAGGAACAAGACATGAAGGATTTCGGGGCCGAAGCGAAGCTAAAGGGGCTGAAGCAAGAGTTGAAGGCCTTTACGTCTTCGCTAAAGGATATAGTTGGACGGCATTTTGAGGATACAGAAAAAGAGCTCCTAGCAGAAGAGTCTGAGCTGAAGAGCTTGTTTGATGGTCATATAGTGGATAGCCTACAGCCTAAGCGGGACAAGGTTCTGATCAGTGAGGTCTAGCTGGAGATGATAAGCCTCGTTCGGTGGTTAGGGTTCAGTATCTAGGCACAAAACCGTGGCAGATGGGCGTACCCACGATATCAGAAGAGTACTTGTTGAACAGAGCCTCTTTCGCACGGCTGGCTGACGTACACAGCATGTCGCAGGCCTGTAGCCCTGGCCGCGTCAAATAGGCAGTCGCGCCTGCCTGCTCAAGCCAAAGCCATCCATGTTAGTAAGTTGTACTTGCTCCAGAGAACAGTAAAGTCGCTTTTAGTATTAAGAATTTAAGGTACTCGCAGACACTGAGCATTGCAGAAGCTGGACGTGCTCATGGTGAAGTATACTCAGCAAGGATATCATTAGCGAGGAGTGCAAGAACGCGTCCATATTTTGGCAGTTGTTTTGACGCGCTGATTGGTTACAGCGAGACTCAGCCCGCACCTTCAGCAAACCACTTTGCCGAATTGGACGCCCTTCGTTCCTGTTGAGGTGAGGATGCATATCTTATAGAAGGTAGTCACAGTGTGTGCACTGCAATTGTATCATACTCACCGCCCTAGACAACCTCGCTTACGACTCAGATCGGCTCTCCACCCTGGATCCTTAGAGTTTCAGGATGGACGAACAACAAGCGCATGAGCCTGACACTGGGCACCTCGATCGTGCCTACAGCCCACAAATCATTAACGAGCAAGATGCTGTCATGACCGGACAGGAAGATCAGACAAGACATTACAATGCAACGACACACGATCAAGCGACCACATCCCCTCCACCACAACAAGAACAAGACAATTCCAGGTACAACTCGCCCTCAATGTATCAGCAACCAACTTCTAGACCTGGCTCGGGCATGGGCGGTATGCAGCAACAATATCGAGAGCCACAGCCACCTCAACCACCTCCACAGAACAAGAGCAGCGTTGTCATCAAGGTTGGCATGGTGGGAGATGCGCAAATAGGCAAAACAAGTTTGATGGTCAAATATGTCGAGGGCAGCTGGGATGAAGATTACATTCAGACGTTGGGTAAGCGAGAAGGACTACAACAACAGTGTCAGGACTGACAGACCACAGGTGTGAATTTCATGGAGAAGACTATCTCAATTCGCAACACGGAAATCACCTTTTCGATATGGGATTTGGGCGGCCAGAGAGAGTTCGTCAACATGCTGCCGCTGGTTTGCAATGACGCTGTTGCCATCCTCTTCATGTTCGATTTGACCAGGAAATCGACCTTGAACAGCATCAAAGAGTGGTATAGACAGGGCAGAGGCTTCAACAAGACTGCTATTCCCTTCCTGGTGGGCACAAAATACGATCACTTCGTCAACTTCCCTAAGGAGGATCAGGAAGAGATCAGCAATCAAGCAAGACGCTTCGCAAAGGCTATGCGTGCAAGTTTGATTTTCAGCAGCACAAGTCATAGCATAAATGTCCAAAAGGTAGGTTGACTGGGTCTTGATACCTTGTTGCTGCAGGACAGCTGCTAATTATGCTTCCAGATATTCAAGATCGTCCTCTCCAAAGCTTTCGACCTGAAGTGTACCATACCAGAAATCGAAAATGTAGGCGAGCCTCTGTTACTCTATCAATCAGTATAGGAAGCACAACGGGACCCTCCTTTTTTCTGTCACAGCAAAAATGATTTGAACGATTCTGATGTAATTCTACGAAAACGACTTGGCATGCGGAACGATGGTTCGAGTTTGGCACGATCCAAAAGAAAGATTTCTGCTTCGTGTTGGTGGTGTGGATGTAACTTATTCGGTTATAGTATCAAGGCGAATGAGGCGTGTATTGATTGTGGACTTTTATTGACATCAAAGCGAGCACGGCCTGCGGTTATCTCAGACAACGTGTAGGCAAGGTCTAAGGGAGAGCTCTAGCGAGTACAAGATTGAGAGGGTCACGAAACGCTTGGTTTGCTGGTCTGATTAAAGTGGTGGCCTTTATCTGACTGGTTCCTAGTGCAACCACCAATGCTGTTAACATTCTTCCTGAGCTCGGTCGCTTCAGCATGTACATGCGAGAAGCGTTAGATCGACTCAGCTCCCTTCCGTGTACTTTACCAGCGTACTGCCTTATCATTCCTTCCTCAGCGATAAACAAACAGCCAAGGAAACAAGCACGACAAAACCCTGATACTCACCAGCACTTATCTCGCTCGGAACAAATAATGCCTGTATGCTTCACACATCAGCTGCATGCACTATGCAACGATGTTGTATCTTTCCCCCGAAAGACAATGCACTGTATACGTATGCGTCCGTATACGGAGACTTGGGTGAGATCCGCTGTGCCGAAGGTTACAGGGGTAAGGAGGTAGATGTCCTTGTACGGTCCGCAAAATGCCGAAGCGACTGCACTGAGAGGCAGAGATTACTACGTAGTAGCAGATGCGGGAAGTGAAGGAACACTCCTGATACAACTTTGTAGCTACATGCTGGATATTGACAAAGGACGCACATTGCCGCCGTTGTAGAAGAATCAAATTGTAGTTGAAGCACGACGAAAATCTTGAGATTTTAAGAACAAATAGGTACGAAAGAAGAAGTCGTTGAAATTGTTTGATTCATTTCATTCATATGTATGTGCATTATTCACCAGGCGACGACAACTCAAATGCCAGAAAATACTGTTTGCGCCTGCGCGAGCCCATGACATGATGCTAGCTAAACCACGTACCAACACATCTGTTGCTTAACCGAATAGAGCACCACCAAGTCTCATTCTTACAGCCTTGACTTGAGTGTAGTTGGACAGAGCGTACTTGCCTAGTTCACGGCCAATTCCAGACTCCTTGAAGCCACCGAATGGAACCTGGTAGCTGAGCATGTTGTAGCAGTTGACCCAGACGGTACCGGCCTTGAGGGCGTTGGAGACACGTAGGGCGGTGTTGAGGTTGGTTGTGTGTACGGCAGCGGCGAGACCGTAGGTGGTCTCGTTACCTCGCTTGATGACCTCGTCTTCGGTCTCGAACTTGCTGATGGTGCAGACGGGGCCGAAGATCTCTTCTTGCATGATCTTCATGTCCTCGCTGACGCCGGAGAAGATGGTTGGCTGGATGAAGTAGCCCTCGTTACCGTGTCGCTCACCACCGGTCTCGACCTTGGCACCGGACTCCTTGCCGGACTGGATGTAGCTCATGATTCTGTCGTATTGGAGCTTGCTGACCTGTGGGCCTTGGAAGGTATCAGCGGCGAATGGGTCGCCGACGACGTTCTTGGCAGTTCGGGCCTTGAATGACTCGATGAACTTGTCGTAGATACCGGATTGGACGTAGATTCGGGAGCCGGCGCAGCAGCACTGGCCGTGGTTGAAGAAGATACCGAAGTTGACCCATGAGATGGCGTCTTCGATGTTGGCGTCGTTGAAGACAATGTTTGGTGACTTTCCACCGAGCTCGAGGGTGACCTTCTTCAAGTTGGACTTGGCGGCGGCCTGGAGGATGGTTCGGCCAGTGACGGTTGAGCCGGTGAAGGCGACCTTGTCAATGTCCATATGCGAGGCAATGGCAGCACCAGCGGTCTTACCGAAACCAGAGATGACGTTGACAACACCAGCTGGGATACCTGCCTTCTCGACGAGGGTAGCGGCGTACAGGGCGGACAGAGGAGTCTGCTCAGCGGTCTTGAGGACGACAGTGTTACCTGTGGCCAAAGCGGGACCAATCTTCCATGCCCACATGAGAAGTGGGAAGTTCCATGGGATGATCTGACCGCAGACACCGACTGGCTCGTGTCTTGTGTAGTTGAAGGACTCTGGGTCTGTGTCGATGACCTTTCCGTGAATCTTGTCTGCCCATCCACCGTAGTATCTCAAGCAGCCTGAGGACAAGCCGACGTCAACCTTGGCCATGGAAAGAGCCTTGCCGTTGTCGAGGGACTCGATGGCAGCGAGGGTGTCGACGTGCTCGTCGAAGAGGTCGGCGAGCTTGGTGAGCATCTGTCCTCGAGCAGATGGGAGGGTCTCAGCCCAGACACCATTGAGGGCCTTTCGGGCAGCCTTGACGGCAATATCGACATCTACTATTGTCAGCTTTCGAAAGATCCGTGTTGGCCCTCCTGCTTACCATCTGGGCCAGCTTCGTGGACAGCAATGATTGGCTTCTCGTTGGTTGGGTTGATGGTCTCAAAGGTCTTGCCCTCAGTACCTTTTACCCACTTGCCATCAATGTACAAGCCGAGCGGTTGCTCGTAGGTAATCGAGGGAGTCTCGATCTTAGCTGTTAAACCTGACATTTTGAATAGTTGTTACAGAACTTTTTGCTATAGGGGTATCACAAGAAACAGAATGAGTAGAGAAAGAACTCGCTGGCCAGACGAGAAGCAGCTTCGCATGCTTTATTTCTCTGCGAGGCGCCTGCGCGGGGTTCAAAGCAGTAACTTCGAGCAGGTCCACTAGCTCAGTGATCTCCCATGAACCGAATCACGCAGCTGGATGTTGTTGGTTCCTCCGAATGTGGAATCACGATATGCAGACAGCGCCGGCGACGCTCGACCGGAGCACAGGGCAGCACCGGTCGACTGCGGGGAATACAAATCAGAATATTGTCTAGTCTTACTGGGGACCAATGGAAGTACATGCAGCATACTCATCGGACACTTGTGGGTATAAGGATTTGTGGCAAGTTGAGTAAGAAGAGGGGTTCATCACTGAGTCTGGCCCTTGTTTCCAGCAACAAGCCAATGGTTCCTGTTAGAAGTCACTAAACATGAAGTACTTCCCGTTTCCATTATGCATATCGACGCAAACTCTGTTCCGTGTTGGAGAAGCAGGGTTGTCCTGATCTGTTTCGAGACTGCTTGACTTGCTTTGAAGATAAGGCGGATACCGACACGAAGTTCTGCAGGTTATCGAAGTAACGTTTGCGATTATGATTTAAAGGTGAAGAACCAGAAAATGCATGCTCAAGCACTCATCGCATCCTTCCAAGCTGCTCTATGATGGTTCAGATCAAGCTGCGATGGTGGGGGTAAACAATACAGCAACGCAACCTCGGGCGAAAGAGCTCCAGAGCGTCAGATTCGGTGGATCTGTGTCTGTACTAGAAGGTATGCAATTGGTTGTGCGAGTCATTATTCGGGTCTTGGTGGATTTGAGTGCGGAACATGCTCGTGCTTGATAAGCGCTCCTGCACAAAACAGTAAGGAAGGGTGTCGTGCAAAATTGCCCATCTTATACATAGATTCATAATTCATCGTTGCTTACCAGTACAAAACATCGAGTATCAATATGCTCATGTCTGTAAACAGTTATACGTAATGTACTACTACAGCGGTGTGTATGAAGAACCTAGAATGCTTCGTCAAGAGAAAGTGGCTTGTGTGGCGGGGTCAATAAAGACAACATATATTTTGGCATCAAAAAATGTGAAAATATGCCGCTCAAATAAGTGCACATTTCAAGACTGTCATGGTCCAACTGGGAAGGCTACTCCAGATGAATGGTTTCTCCTTCAGAGCAATCAGTCAAGTTGTGTGCCTGGTCTGGGTACTACGAACGTTCTGATACTCGTGTGCGTAAGCCACGATTGCTATCGAGCGCTAAGTTCACATCTGAAACTTGAGGGAAGCAATTTCGCAGAGGCAGATGTATCGCAGTGCAGCAGTTTGCCAGATTACACCGACTTGATGGGAGAAATTACCGTCGTTGAGTATTCGACCTTTTTGCTTTTTGTTCTTGCCTAAGCTATTTAATTATCCAACGTTCACTTCGTACAAAAACTCTTGCTTGTTCGATTCGTCTTGCTTCACTGCTCTATTTTCGTGAACACCTTGTTGTTCGTTCAGCACGCAGATTTGGAGAGCCTCATCAAATGTGTTTAAGCCTCGGTCCAAACTGTGTAGAATGGTTGCACTTACCAGCGCGTTAGGCTTCCGAGGATGCAGGACCACGACACCTCTAATGATACATACAGTGATGTGGTAGAACCAATTTAGGTTCCTATGCGGCACTCTCACAGCAGATACAGTGTCAACCCCTACGCAAAATATGGCATCTCGACCCATCAGAATAGCTGGTTCATCTGGCTCAGCGTCAGATAGACGACATGCAATGGCAGCATTCGCCCAGGCTTACAAAGATGATCCGGTCGACGTGATAATAGCAGACTATATGAGTGAAGGTAACATGGCTGTGACAGGAGCTCGAAAGGTTGACTCGGCTTCTGCTGGTCCATTGTACTCGGACTCCAATCCACTTTCGTTAACAGCCCCAGCATTCGAGGCGTCCTTTTTAGAGGCATTGGAGCCTGCTTTGGAAGACCTAGCGAGATACAAGATCAAGGTGGCAGTCAATGCCGGAGCCGGTGATACTGAAGGTTTGTACCGGATCGTCTGCGACCTGATCAAGAAGAAAGGTCTTACGATTCCTGTTGCTTGGATATCTGGGGACGAAGTGCTACCGGCCGTTCAGAACGCCCTGAACAGTGGCACTTCCAAGTTCAAGAATGTGTATACGGGTGAAATACTCTCAGACTGGCAATTTGAGCCCATCTATGCACAAGCATATCTTGGAGGACTGGGAATCGCGGAGGCATTTTCGAAAGGCGCTCAAATCGTGATTGCTGGCAGGGTGTCTGATGCCTCGCCAGTGATCGGCTCGGCGTATTGGTACCACAAATGGACGAGAGATCAGCTACATGAACTCGCGAATGCTTTTGTAGCAGGACATCTTATCGAATGCAGCACTTACATCACAGGTGGCAACTATAGTGGATTTCGTCAGTTGGAAAGTGCTGGATGGGACGACCTTGGCTTTCCTATTGCTGAGATCAGTAAGGACGGCAGTGTGGTGATCACGAAGCAGAAGAATAGTGGAGGTACTGTTACCGTCGATACATGCTCTTCTCAGCTTGTGTATGAGATTCAGGGACCATACTATTACAACAGTGATGTGACGGCGGTGCTTGATGGCTTGTGGTTCGAGCAAGTCGCGAAGGACAGGGTCGCATTGCATGGGGTAAAGGGTGCGCCTCCGCCTCCTACCACGAAGGTGGGCATCACAGCCAAAGGGGGATCCCAGGCTGAAGCGTATTACTTCCTTACTGGATTGCATATCGAAGACAAAGCTCGAATGCTCGAGGCTCAGCTGCGTAAAGCGATGGCAGCCTATTCCAAGGATTTCACAATGCTCACGTTCAGCGTTATAGGGTCAGCGGTTCCTGACGCCGACAACCAGAATGCAGCAACAGCCACGTTCAGGATATTTGCACAGGCAAAATCAGCTGATGCACTGGCGCCAAAAAAGTTCTTGCGGCCGATCATAGACAACATCATGCAAGGGTACCCTGGTGCAACCTTTCACATGGACTTTAGACAAGGCTTTCCAAAGCCATTCTTCGAGTACTACGTTGCCCTATTACCTCAGTCAGATGTTCAGCACAAACTACATTTCAGGAATGAAGACACGACAATTGAGCCTCCAACTGTCACAAAAATATATCCGGAACGACAACCAAGCAGTTTAGGTCCCAACATTTCCGTGAACATGCAGAACTTCGGACCAACTGAGAGAGTGCCGCTAGGTACGATCGTGAATGCTCGTTCGGGCGACAAAGGTAGCGACTGCAACTGCGGTTTCTGGGTCAGACACGCAGACGAATACACGTGGCTCCGGAACTTGTTGACCATCGACAATATTAAGGTCTTGCTGGGAAAGGAATATGACACGACACGACGGCCGAAAATCGAGGTGGAACGGTTCGAATTATACAATCTGAAAGGTGTTCATTTCTTGTTTCGCAACCTGCTGGATCGAGGTGTGAACAGTACGAGTAGTGTCGACTTTCTGGGGAAGAATTGTGCAGAATTCTTGCGCAACCGGCACGTCGACGTCCCTGTTAAATTCCTAAATAGAAGCAGATTGTAGTGCACAGTCTTTAGTAGTCATTAGTTTCGATTGACTGGCCATTTTCAACCCAAGCAGGTTGCCGCCAGTGGTCGTGCAATGGTACATGTCCTGTCGCTTTTACAAGTCATATTGACGAACCAGTTTCTGTTCGAACAATTAGGTACATTGGCACGCGACGATGCAAAATTGAACCCCTGAACTCCCGAAACAGAAATCTGGGCAAAGTCTTGGTTGTCACAGCATGGGCGGACAAGGGAAATGAGCCGCAGATCTATGGGAATACCAAGAACAAAGTGAAATTAGGGTCACGGCGCTGACACGGATGAGGAGTCCTTGGCTTCGCTGGTGAGCGATCAAACAAGCGACTGCGCCACTTGTAGACTCAAATACTGGTTGACAGATGCTGCTGCCCAATTACAGAATTGATACATGATGCACAGTGTGCTTCTCAGTTGGAGTAATGGTAAAACAGGATCGAAACATGCTTCGAACAGATCGGAATTCATGGCACAACCACACCAAGTCCGTGAGCTCCACTTGCGGACATGCCCAGGTCTTGTCGCAAAGAACAGACTTCATGAGTGGCAGTGAGTGGCAGCCAGCTCTTGCGCTCTCAACACATGCCCAGAGTCACTAGGGCCCTGCGCATCCATTGCCAATGCTACCAAGCTTCATCGTGTCATGGACGCTGGCGCGTCCTCATTTAGCCACGAGATGAAGTTGAAGGAATGCTTTCCTTTTCATCGCACCTGCGTCTCTCGTTGCTTGAAGGTGCTGTGCTCGTTCTTGCAGATTCAACTTCTTTCATCACCACCGTGACTTCTTCGTTTGTGCCCTTCGTTGGATACTACTAATCTTTTTGCTTTGTCTGAACCAGCAGACCTTCCGTTCGTTATTGGACTTTAGTCCACCCTTGTATTTCTGACCACGGAACTTTTTCTTATCGCTCAACAATATGGTCCAAGTAAGTACAGCATTTGGGGGAAATGGACAGGACTAATACCTGTTGCAGTTCAAGACCGCTCTCGCAGCCAGCGCTCTGCTCGCCTCGACGGCCCTTGCTGTCACCCCTGTCGTCAACGATGGTCTTGACTTTGTCAACGCCATTTCCGGCGCTCGATTTCAGATGATCGGTGTGGCGTGAGTACAAAGGCTTGTGGTCATAGAACAGTAGCTGACAGTTGTTATAGCTATCAACCTGGTGGTGCCGCTGGCTTCAACCCTGGTAGTGGCATCGACCCTCTCAGCGACGCCGAGGTGTGTCTACGAGATGCTATCCTCATGCAAAGAGCTGGTATCAATACTGTCCGTATCTACAACTTGGATCCAGCCCTTGACCATACTCAGTGCATGTCTATCTTTAATGCAGCTGGTATCTACCTGGTCTTGGATGTGAACAGCCCACTTCCCAACGAGTCCATCAACCGAGCTGCTCCATGGACGAGCTACAACGCAGACTACATGAGACGTGTCTTCCAGATCATCGAAGCATTCAAGAACTTCAACAATACCCTCGGCTTCTTCTCCGCCAACGAGGTCATCAACGAGGAATCTGATCCCTCCGTCCCACGCTACATTCGAGCCGTCACTCGTGATATAAAAGATTACATTGCTGCACACTCGTCCCGTCATATTCCTGTTGGCTATTCTGCTGCCGATGTCCGCCCTCTGCTCGTCGATACCTTCAACTACCTCAGCTGCAACTTGGCCAACTCTACCAATTCAGGCATGGACTTCTTCGGCCTCAACTCTTACTCATGGTGCGGTGATGCCAGCTTTGAGGAAGCCGGCTACAATATTCTGTTGGAGGATTTGTCCAATACCAGCATTCCCATCTTCTTCTCCGAGTATGGATGCAACCAAGTCCAGCCGCGAACCTTTACTGAGGTTGGCTCTATCTACTCCGCACCTATGACGAACATCTTCAGTGGAGGTCTCGTCTATGAGTACAGCGAGGAGCCAAACAACTATGGTCTGGTCACTATCAATGGTGACAACTCGATCGAGTTGAAGCAAGACTACCTGAACCTTGTCGACCAATACGGCCGAATCGACCTTGCTGCTCTGACTGCTGCCAACAGTACTGCCACTCAGAGGGAGCCACCTGCATGTGCGGCAAGCATGATCAGAAGCAACCTGACTAACAGCTTCGATGTACCAGCAAGATTGCCCGAAGTTCAAGACATGATCAACAATGGTGCTAACGGCACCTATCCAACAGGTTTCGCTCAAGTCACAAACACCAACGAGATCGCAACCGTCACAAACCCAGATGGTAGCACACTGCAAGGTCTTGAGCTCCGAGTCCTGGCTGGTGACCAGAGCAACTTGCCAGGCGAGAATACTAGTGGTACTACTGGCACTGCTGGTCCTGGCACTAGCCCATCACCTACCAGCAGCGGATCTAGCTCAACCGGTACAAACGCTGCTTCATCCTCCAAGGTCAACACTGGTGCTGTCGTACTCGCTGCTTTGACACTGGGTTTCTGGGCTCAGCTATGATTGGGGGGTTTTGAGAACTACTACATGCATATCAAAGACAAGAGAGGCTCTGTCAAACAGTAAAACATGTTCAGTCTACATGGCTTTGCAGGTCGAGGTGGAATTAGCAAAGGAGTTTCAGTGACGGTTATGACAGAGTAGTAATCACAAATTGCATACAATTGATGTTCTTGGAACATAGACGTACAATAGAACCACCATCTACATTGACTCAATTCAACCATTTGATGATAACGCTCTCGTTGATTTTAGCGTTTCTGAAGCACGACTTCATATATAGTAGATTCAATCCTCTTCAGGCAATACGTTTTGTGGAAAGTATTGTGCGTAAACGTTTGTATCCAGGACTGATCTCAGTATCTCATCTTGCTTCTCACGCGACAACCGGTCTCCTCAAGCAGAAATGTCATGTTGTTTAATCGACAGGCATTCCATTCGGATATCAGCAACAAGATGCAAGAGTCTGGAGTGCCAAGCCTGCAGCTCAGACTTGGCGCATGCGGAGGTCGCAGCTTCTTTTCGTTGTTTTCTCTCACAACATATCCGATTTGCTGTACAAGTTGACACATTCCGCCAAATAGTGTGGCATATCTATCTAGACTCATGAGCCTGCCATCGATTCGTCGATCACTGTACCTGACTTCCAGTAACTGGCACTTCATGTTGCAGCAAAACTGACCCTGATTACAATGGTTATCAAGGTTCCTGATCAACGTTGCATTGGCGTACAAGACGTGGCACATCTGGAGAGCCTCTTCACCACTTGTCCATTATAGGCAGGTACCAACGAACAATCGGAGCTGCTGTGCTGGGTGACGGCATACAAGCCATGAAGCTCTTGATTGAGGTGTTGGAGTTGATATTAAAGAGTCGCATCACCCCAGGCTTTATCGACGTTCTGGATAGGTAGACCTCTCGAGTAAGGTGTTGTGTATGATACCTGCTAGAATGAAGATATCCTGCTTTGCTTGCATCACGGCTCTTGCTGGCACAGCACTCGCCTGCCAGGCAGACCACAAAGATGTATTCGAACTTCACCGTGCCCTCTCGAAACGACAGGAAGTTGCTTTCCCTCCAGTACTGACCAACCAGGAATCCGTTCTGATCAACTCGATTGACAATACTACAATTGACCAGTGGTAGGTGAGACTCATCATAGGGTCCGTTCAGTCCTCTCATTATCGTACAGGAGCTATTACTACACACATGGACTACATATCGCAGGTACAAATAAGAGTCAAGCACAATGGACGGTCGATCGTTGGGCAGAAAACGGCTTCACGAGCTTTCTTGTGGAATATGATGAGCAATTTAGAGAATATCATGATCATTAGGGAGACTGATTGTAGCACAGAGACATTCCTTAACTACCCTGTCGCTCAGTCATTAAGTTTCACAGCAAATGGTACAACACGTTCTGTCAATCTCGAGGAGGCGGTTCTACCACAAGACGACGTTACAGGCTGGCCAGATCGCGTACCCACGTTTCACGGCTATTCCTTCACAGGGTCGGCTGAAGCAGAGTATGTTTATGTAGGACGTGGCCAGCAAGTGGATTTTCAACGTCTTCTCGCACTCAATGTCAGCCTCGAAGGCAAGATCGCTCTTGCGCGGTATGGTGGTAAGTTTGCGGAAGTCCTACTCCAGGCGTGCCTCTGGCCTCATTATTTATGCGCTTGCAACTGACATTTTGCAGGGCCATTTCGCGGCCTCAAGGTCAAGAATGCGCAAGCTCACGGGATGATTGGCTGTGTCACCTTCCTAGACACTGGCGATGATGGCAACATTACAGAGGCTAACGGGTACGCACCATATCCATTCGGCAAAGCCAGAAACCCAACTCAAGTTCAACGGGGCTCTGTTCAGTTTCTGTCCACTTATCCTGGCGACCCTACCACTCCGGGTTATCCTTCAAAGCCCGGCTCCCCACGAACAGGTATTGAGCGGGTTACTCCTCAGATTCCATCTCTACCTCTTTCTTGGATCGAAGCACAGCCACTAATCCAAGCACTTGACGGTTACGGGCCTACTGGGAGAACAGTCAACAGAACTAATTGGGTCGGTGCCTTTAATGCTTCATACTCCACAGGACCTGCACCTGGCGTGACTCTGTCAGTTTCAAATGAAATGCGGGAGAACATAACCACCATCTGGGACTCGATCGGCATCATTAACGGTACTTCCCAAGACGAGGTCATTGTTATCGGCAATCACAGAGATGCGTGGATCATCGGAGGTGCGGCCGACCCAAACTCTGGCAGCGCTGTAATGATCGAGCTGTCAATAGCTTTTGGCAAATTACTTGCTACCGGCTGGAGGCCCAAGCGCACTATCGTACTATGCTCATGGGACGCCGAGGAGTATGGCTTGCTAGGATCAACTGAATTCGTCGAGGAGTACATCCCATGGCTATCAAAAGCAGCAGTCTCATATCTCAACATCGACGTGGGAGCATCTGGACCAAATCCCACCTTCTCAGCCACGCCAGATCTCAATGCAATCGCAATTGAGACCATGAAGAAGGTCGTCTACGACAACTACCGTGGCTACAACAATATGACACTCTACGATGTGTGGCGAGGGCTCGGTGGCCGCATTGGCATCCTAGGCTCCGGCAGTGATTACACAGCCTTCCTGGACAGTGCCGGCATTTCAAGTATAGACATGGGAGCCAGCGCCGGGCCAACCGACGCAATCTACCCATACCACTCCAACTACGACTCCTATCACTGGATGTCCACCTTCGGCGACGTAGGCTTCAACACCCACAAAGTCATGTGCAGGTTCCTCACCCTCCTCGCATACGAACTCTCCACCCGTGAAATCGTCCCTCTCAACCCTACAACCTATGGTGTAGAAATGACAGGATACCTAACCACTCTCCAATCCGTGGTCCAAGCAGGAGGCAGCAACTATACCAATGTCGACCTGAGTCCCATCCGCTCCGCCATCCAGACCTTCAACACCTCCGCATCCGCAATGGCACAGCTCATCGCAGCTACCTCACCATCGGACACGACCACAGTCGACAATATTAACGCGAAGCTGCGAGATTATCAGCGCGGTTTTGTGTCGCAGGGTGGTCTCCCGGAACGTGAGTTTTACCGCCATGTCGTCTATGCACCAGGACTTGATACAGGTTACGCTGGAGTGACTTTTGGTGGTGTCACGGAAGCGGTCACGTTCTACAGGAATGCGACTATGGCGCAGGAATGGGTAGGGAAGACGTCGAGGGCTATTGAGCTTGCTGCGGCGATTCTGGCTCCTTGAGATGTTTGGCATCAAGCGGAGCATGAAGAGCTTGAAATGAGCAGTTTGCCAAACACGGAACTGTGCGAGCTTGTGGTATAGAAGTACATCTACGTATCATTGCACTTGGACAAGAAAAATCAGTTACGAGTTTCGTTCATGTTCATGTCTTTGTCGTCACCGCAACTTGGTATCCTTCATGATCTAGGCACGTTGCTTACTTTTGAGACTCGATACCAACCACTCAAACTAACGGTACAGAAGTGGGGGCGATCGGATGGCTTCCGGAGTGCAAAGTTCATATCGAACAGTATGAGACTGAAACATGACCCAGCGGCGCCTAGCGATCCTCAGACGATAGAGGAACTAATTGCCGAAGGCGAACAGCTTGTGATCTCGGTACCTCTTTAATTTTCGACTCACGCGAACCAAATACGTGGCTTGAAACTCGGTTCGCGCCTGCAGACGCGAAAGACACGTCCAGTCACAATAAGTTAAAATCTGGTAATGCAAACAAAAAGGTGTCAGCAATAATCCGGACCGCCATGTTCCACAGATTCCGTGTGTCTGTTATGGCGTTATCGGTGAAGCCGTCACGATCATCGAGGTCGGTGAGCAGACAGCGGTAGACTCGATACGATTGTGATCAGGGCTGACACCGCATCGCTGCAAGTGTTCCGATATAGCGGTCGAGGTGGTTGGGGAAATGTGTACAGCTGTCAGGTACTCCCGTTCGGTGTGCTTGGCATCTGTCCCGAGAGTCGTGGATGCTACTAATCAATCAACGTGTAAACAAGCCATCACGGGATGCGGGACATGAGTCCGGTAGCCGTGTACGCGTCGTGGCGTGTTCAGCGACGCTGAATGCCGCTTGGTCAAGCAACGAAAATCTGTATTTGCTACGTTCATGGTGAACGCGCAAACCCTGACTCCGGAGCTCGAGATAGGTTTGTTCGCAAATGCAGCGAACCGGACTGTATCCGCGGTCGTGGTTCCAGTATTTCGGCTCATCGACGCTGTCCACTTAATGGCGGTGTATGACCTTTCCATACTGTCGAGGTTCGCATTGGCTGCAAGGCATGACCGATAGACTCGCAACACTTGCTTCATGGAGTACAGATGATTCCCTCTTGTTTGTGCGTAGTCTTCCTGTCGCACGAAACCTATATAGCAGGACCGAAGCAGTTAGCAAGTACTTGTTCTCAGAGTTTTCGGGCCGCCTTTCATATAGGGAACTCCATTTGATCAGCATAACTTTATGTGTAAGCAGGCAAGTGATCGGCAACTACTGAAAGACTGTTCCGTTGTCGATCTGTACTCTGAAGAAGTTGGTAAGAATATGCTCAGGCTTACCACATGGAAGAATAGGAACACGTGAACACAGTTGCAATCGTCCATGCTCCGGGAAGGTCCATGCTAGACTCAGCAGCTTTGTAGTGTAGTTTGTCTTTGAAACGTAATGCTATGGCTGTAGAGAAGCCCAACTCTTAGACCTTCGCTCACAAGGCGCGCAGCTCATTCCAGGCGGACGCCCTGCTTCGGCGACACATCCTGCTAAGCAGCCGTAACGCAGCTGCCTAACAGGTATGCGCATACGTGTTCAATAGACGCGTAATTTTATCTCGTGATCCGTGATCCGTGACCAGGATGACATGGACATGCCTGCAGATCGGTTCGGGAGAGGTAGGAGTTGAGCAAGGGATCTAGTAGGGCTGACAGTGCTGTTCGCGATGTTGCAGTAGACACATTGACTCACACAATTGGAGGTGATGCCCTTGTCATTTCCTGCCTGGATTTGTAAGGCAGTAGAAGGAGCGAACCGGTGTTTCGCGGGCGAATAATTGTGCCGATCATGTGAGCAAAGAAAGAGTGCTACTCTGCCAAAGGCTACACGATAAACAGCAGTTACAATGGAACATGAATATTTTGTTACATCATAGATAGATTCATTGCATGCAGTAGCAGAAGGCTGCTGTGCAAGATTGTGGTTGCCTATCTAGCTATGATCGTAATAAGTCGGGTCGTCAACCATGGTTATGGAAGGCGTACCAAAACTTGCACGCTCCATAACCATTGCACAAGGAGAAGAGTGTGTCTCTTATGCGGTGTCATGAGTCCCAATACCAGTATTCATCCGCTCCATCTCGGGCACTAGAGTCCGCTGGGCATGCACATTGCCAGTGCAATGCAACTCCATCATTAAACACAATATTGTTGTGATGTATTGTAGTACAGGTCCACAATAGTAGACTTTTCCGTAACCTGAACACCGTCGCTCGTAAGATTTCATGTCGTCAAGAGAAAAACATCGCTCGCTAAATTGCTCGTTTGTTATAAGGCAGTTGTTCGGATAGCGTCATCATTCTCAAGCCATCATACTGACCATGCTTGGTCTTCTCGTGTCGTGGTAGTGATTGCGGGATTGATGTCTATACTGGGTATGATCCGGCGATGGTGCCCGGATCAGTGCGAGCTCGAGCTTCTCTTCCAGCTGAAGGAGATCTTTGACCATTTGTAGAGATCGGTCATGAGCAGCTCTCAGTCCCAAGCTTTCCTCCGCTCCATCCACTGTCGCTATTGACATGATGCTTGCCAGTTTGAACTGTTCATTCATGAAAGCTGCCTCGATTTGCTTCTCGAGTCTGGCGTAGTCGTAAGAAGGTTCTGATGAGACTGCTCGAAGCTTGTCCGGTGTTGTGCTGAAGCGGCAGGAGAGAGGAACGTGTGTGAATACCAAGGATGCCAGCTTCCAAATGTCACAGTGAATACACCTTCCTCTGCATACCGAGCAGTGGATTTTCTGTTGTGGTGATGGTCGGAGGCCTCTCATCAGGGCTTGCTTCGATTGGCAGCGAGGCATTATGCTTGTGTTAGGAGTTTGAAGAGAAGTTGGTGATTGTTGTAAGGATGTTAGACGAATGTCTTGAGTAGATCTTATGGCTGGCTCCAAGTCTTGGATCTGAAGTCTTGATATTCTGAAGCAGAACTAGCAATGGGGGCGATCAGAAGATTATATGTTTCCGACAGCTGTACGCTGATGGAGTCTACGATTGAGTCACTGTCTATCACGAAAAAGGTAGTATGAAGCGCGTCAGAGACACTAGAGGCTGATTGAGGAGCAGAAACCTTGTAGCGGATGTCCCAGGTCGGTAAGCCAGAGAAGGTGGGATAAGTCATCTTGTGGAGTGCTTTTCCTGGATGAGCCAGGACCAAAGTCTCGCACGTGGAACTCCTATCCAAGGAGATTGAAACCAGCAGGCTGAAGCTGAAGAAGATGGGTGCAGTGCTCCAAATGCACAAGTGAGGGTTAGGTGGATGCCTTACGCTTCGCTATGGTGCAGAATACGGGTGGGGGGTCTGCAAAAGGACCTCGCTAACTAATCTGCACTTCCGGAAAAGTCTTCTGGTCCACTGTGTAATCACCACTGCAGAACCTCTACCGCGACTCTACGAGCGGACACTCGGCACCTGTGTGCACGGTTCGCGATGTAGGCTCGCGAGCTAGTCCAGTTGAGTCGAAAGCTAGGCGACACGCGATCGCGATTCGATCAGAGCGCGATCGAACTCCGCTTCTGTGCAGTTGCTTCTCCACTAAGTGGCTGCAAGCCAGACTTGTTCAGCGGTGAAGCTGAAAGCAACAAAAGAGCTTCCGAAGGGCGCCTTCTCTCGTGACTGATCTTGAAAGCATCGATGTTACATTTGGTGGCTCCTGCACTGTCGTATCACTACTGACTTTCTTGCTTGCAGTGGCAGCTTCTTGGAACCGTGTGCAATCCTCATCATCGTGTTCCTGACACCATGGCTTCATCGAACAAGCTCGCTCGTTTCAGCAAAAGCGTTCGTTTTGTCTGGTGGTAGTCTCACCATTTTTCGATCTACATTCCGCAAGCCACGCACGTCCGCGTCTGTGCTTCTAGCTCACGCCAGTGAACGAGCAGATCCAACGTGTCGATCTATGCAAGCTTCACGGCTTCAGAGTGTATTACTCTTCCGAAGAATTGAGACATTGCTTCCTACAGTATTGCTGTAACAACTCCGGCTTGCTCGAACCTGGCCCAAGCTCACACAAGTGCTGGCAAGTGCATATAGTAAAGGTCATCAAGCAAGCGCGATCTACAGAAAGTCATGGTTCATTTGGTAGTGGTACTGTTCGACGAGCTGACATGCTGGCAAGATCGAAATCTCTGATAAGTAATCACTCTTCCGGCAGTCCCTCCTTAGCATCGTAACCGCTTCTGCACTTTAATAGGTCATGACTCTGGTTTAATCCGATGACTCAATTTCGTGTTCCACGATTGCAGTGTTTTCTCATTGTTTCTCCTGAGCTACACGACATTTGCTGCAGTTAGCAAACCCAAGAGCAATTCGGACGTTCTGCTTGCGGCCACCGCGAGAAAATTAGTACACAACGTCCCAACAGGTGCCACAACATTATCCCTACGACTTCCGGATCTAGATTCAAGATTTACCGTACCTTCGCGAGACGATGAGATCATGCCAGTAACGATGCCATTTTGGTTTTGATGTTTCAATCGTGGGATGCGACTGTGCTCGACAGTTGCAAGCAGAGTCGCTTGTCTTCCCGGTGGCTGGAAAGTATACTATTCATGGCAGTTCGCGAATCTGAACAATACTTCGCGATCACTACAAGCAATTCTGATGACGGCGAGCGTGATCAGTCTTCTTCTGGAAATTACCAAGATCCTATACAAGACCAAAGCATCTTTCAGAAGTCTTCTAGAACTCCAGCCGTAATAATTGAGGACGAAAGCGACGAGTGTAATCAGTTAATTCGTTTCAAGCGAGGAAAGTGCTCCACCAACGATCATGCCTGAATGTGATTGGCAGGCTTCTTCCGTATCATCCATTCTGCCAAGATTCATTCAGTTCAGCTTCTGTTTGTGGCTTTCTAGAGTCGGCGCTCTGGCCTATCGTGTGATTACCTGCTTCCTGCACCATGCGACTCGTGCGTGTATGCAAGCTCGAACAAGTACAGTGCGTTAAACAAGATAATCTCACGTTCCTATTACTGGACAGTCAGGTGGAGGAATGGTAGGGCTGCAGCCACAAAACACTACGATGGTCAGGTCTGAAGTAACCTCACAAAAAGTCCTGCTCGAAGCTTAATGAACATGCCACGCGCGGAGTGTTTACTTCTGCACGTCATTCGGAAGGATGAGGCGAGGTACTCTCATTACAGCTGTTGGTCGATACAGACGAAGCATTGCTGATTCACGAGATCAGATGGGATGAAACGCAGCAAAACATCATTCCATTTACTGTTTGGCTCCCTCTCTTCGTCACCGACAACAACGAACACAACCATACGTATGATGTCCTTGCTAACACAACAAATTACGTGCCCATCATCTGAACAATGCCATGCCTCAGCCATACTGAACACTCGATCACATAAGCGCCAGACTCATCATGGTAGCTGCATGTCAACCAGGATCTCGTTACATCTCCATTCCACTGACCGTTTGTCCTCGCTTGCAAAAGTACGTTCTTCAATTGACATCCTGGTCTCTGCATGGTGCTCGCGTGTCTGAGCGCTGCTTACGTGCTTGGCCCTTCCCTCTACAGTAAGGCTGGTATTCTTGGCAGTCTGAAACACGAGATTCAGTTCCCATGACACACCGTTTCTTCCCCAAACGAAGAATGCGTGCAAGTACTAAATTCAGGAACAAATAACCCCTACAACTTCAATCTGACATTCGCCAAGACGGGAGGAGTTTGGTGCTAGCACTGCTGCGTATGGATGAGGAACGAACAAAGATCCTGGAGCAGCTACAAAATGCTTACGAGCTGAACGAACCACGGTAAGCAGAGCAGTATGGTATGCACAACTTGCTGTTAGCTCCCAGAGCTCGGTGCGTAGCCACGTGTAAGATCCCTGCTCGAAATCATGCCACGAACGTAATTATCGGTTGTGGGGCTACCTCTCCTGTCTCGCTGGTTGACTCACAGCCCATGCAGGAGATGACCTTGGGTCAGCTCATACACTCTGTACATTTCAAGCGCTCTTGAAAAGTGTCTGTGTCGAAGAGAGCGATACAGGCCGAGCGAGCATCTTCGACAAGAAGAAGAGGCATCGACTACGTAATTTGAGAGAACTTCAGATTGGCCAGACCAGCCATGGTACAGATCTCGTCTTTATCAGTGGTATTCTCAGGTGACTGTCTGCGAAGGTCATGTTGCGTGTAACAAATAAAACTTGGGCATTCGAAGACTCGATTAGAAACGAGGCGTGAATTGTATTGATAGCTCCTGCTGATCTTGACGAGCATAATGTCAACTTTAGTATGGGCTGAGTCATCTACTCGCCGCTTCGCTCTGAAGCAGCTGTCCATCAAGAAGTGCTCGAGCACAACAGACTCGCTACTAACCGCTTTCTCATTAGGCAGCTCTTCTCTGATGCAACTCATCTCAACTGCCAGAAATCAACGCAGTTACTAGTATCTTGGTGGACCACCAGGATAGCCTTGACCTTGAGGCGGATATCCCTGAGGTGGACCGCCTCTACCAGCTTGTGGCGGGTAGCCTCCTTGTTGCTGCTGACCATATCCTCCTTGTTGTTGCTGTTGTCCATATCCTCCTTGTGGCTGTCCATATTGTGGTTGACCATACTGACCCTGAGGAGGGCCGCCACCATAACCTTGTTGTTGTGGTGGTTGTTGCTGGTATCCTCCGTATTGTCCCGGTGGAGGGCCACCAAAACCTTGTTGCATTGGAGGTCCGCCCTGCGTTGATTCGTCTTTCTTGTCGTATGAAGAGTCGATACTACCGAGGAGGAGCTTGATGAGCCAGAGCTCTGGTGTGAGGTTGACAGGTGGAACGGCACGGGACATTTCATCTTGTTCTACTTCGAAGTCTGCAAAGTATTAGCCTTTGTGTCGTGTGAACTTGTTTCTAACTTACTTGACGTGCAATCGATAATATCGCCAATCTCTCTGTTCTCATCGAGCTGCTTGAGAAATTCTCGAGCCTTGATATCATTTCCGACTTGTGCAAACTGGAATGCGAGAGCACCTTTGCCGTATCTTGGGTTGCTTTGCAGTTGTCGAGATGCACCTAATATGATATTGCTGATATCACGGTGAGACTCGCCAGTTGGCTGGCCATCAGTAATGATAATGACAAGAACCGGCTTTCGTAATTGACCAGATGCTGCAGGGCTAAGCACAAGTGGACCGAGCACCTTGTTCTGCAATTCTCGACCCATAGGTGTAAGGCCTTGGAAACGTATTCGGCCAATAAGCTCTTCAACTTGTTGCGCTGATCTTATTCCATTGCCTTGTTCTAGGGAGTTCATGAATCGGACTTGGATACCGTCGTCGTCGAAGAGTCCGGCAGCGAAAGCGACACGATTAATGATAAGCTTGAGGTCGTCGATACGTTCTCCATTCTCTTCAAACGCCATTGATCCGCTGTCATCAACGTATAGCATGACATCGTACAGTGCCAGTTTTACGATGTCTTGAGCAATCTCGGGATTGACCTTCCACTGTTGAGCCAGAATCTGAACTTGGCTAGAAGCACGGTTTGCGATCATGTCGAGTTGCGGAGAGTTCGGTGGATAAAAATTTTGTAGACCTCTCTCTTGAATGGCTCCCATGAGCAAGTTCTTGTATGCGCCGACATTCTGACCGCCGCCTTGAGGGGGTGGGCCTTGACCATATTGAGGTTGACCTTGCGGTGCTCCAGGTCCGCCTGGGTACGAAGGTTGGCCCTACATAACAAAACATTAGTGAGAATTCGAGGCATGCAAATCAAAATCGGAAGAAGTACGAACATATCCTTGGCCCGGCTGCTGGTAGGAAGGCTGCTGAGGAGGCTGTTGATATGGTTGTTGAAAGCCCGGCTGCTGGTACGACTGAGGACCCTGTCCTTGTGGTGGATACTGCTGCGCTTGAGGATTGTATCCGAATTGCTGCTGCGAAGGCTGAGGAGAGTAGGGCTGCTGGTACATGTTCATTTGTGGTGGTTGCGACGGAGGTCTTTGCTGCTGACCTGGCCACGATGGCTGTTGGTAAGGAGATTGAGGAGGAACTCCCGGTCTCGGTGGTATGGCAGGACCTTGTGGATAGGATTGATACTGCGACTGCGGATATGGTGCTTGCGTAGATCCAGGTCGTGGTGGTATACTCGGCGCTCCTGGTGGGGGATATGGAGAGTTCATAGGTTGTCCTGGTATGAGACTTGGTGGTTGTCCAGACGCCAAACGGGAGAATTTGCTCATCGTGACAGCAGATAGTATTAAATGCGCCTCCGACCAAGCTTGCTGAGTGATATGGCCTAATAATGATCGCGGCAGCTATGTATTGAGGAACAGTCTGAAAATCCAGATGATGAGTGACAACCCCAAGTTGGAGGTGACGTAGCACAGGTTAATTCCGCGACTTGGTTTAGATATCCAGAATAACCTCCGGAAGAACGATCAAGAAGTAACGACTGCTGTTTGTGCAATAGTACTTACAAAGGGTGGTCCTCCTCTACCAGTACCTTGTGGTGGGCCTTGGCCTGGGTTATATGCTTGATATTGTTGCTGCCCGGGCTGAGCGAATGTTTAGCGAAAAAGTTACTTCGAATCACATGCACAATGAGACTCACATAGCCCTGTGGTGGTTGTCCGCTTGGAGGTCCTCCTGCGCCGGGACCTCCTGGATATGGAGGTTGGCCACCTTGAGCAGCAGCAAGTTTAGAAGCGAGCTAGAAACAAAGTCGTCGTCAGCTTTCGCGGTACACAGAGGATTGCAGCCTGTGCCAATGCCGTAGCAGGAAGCATTATAGAGTTGCTTGTAACTTACTCCCATGATTGATAATCTTGTGGTAAGAAGTTTTGAGGAGAGGTAAGCAAGACTCTGGACTGTCTGGGACTATTGCGTATATAAACTTGATCTGTTTGCGATCGTGCAAACCATCGGTCAGGCCCAGCTGATGCATGCTCTCCATCACCAAAGCTGAAGCGAACACTCAGCGCGACCCCACCCCTTGCAGCCACTAATGACGCATGGCGGGGTCAGTCGAATCATGCCGTGATTGCATGCACGTTGCGAGCCAAGAATCTGCCTTACGAAGAACTCAGCCACATGGAACAACTGCAGCCGAGCTGATTTTTTGGAGATCTCGAAGATCACTTCTACTCATGCTTAATAATAGGCCTTCGAGGCGACACTTTGCAAATGGCGATATCTTATTAAGGTATCAGCCACTTCATTGACAAGGACTTCAACGATGTGGCGTTCATGTTCTCATCTGGACAGCCATGTTATCTCTGACGAGGTACAGGTGTCCAGAAAGTTCAAGATCTACCATTCCATAGCAAGGACTTCCTGCTTGGTCCAATACTGCCTGATGTTCTCGGCACCGAGCATCCTTACTTCTTCATCTAGATGTGCCCAAAGAACCTCCCCGAAAGAATCCATGATATCCTTCAGCTCATTCATCCTTAACTCTTTCTCGCCAGACTGGCATGCCTGAAGATAGTCTTGTACTTTCTCGAGCCCGTCGTGTATCTGTTCGTGTTGATGAATCAAAATCTCATCATCCTTGAAACCTGGCATCCTTTCCGCCAATTCAGGGAAGATATGTCGTTCCTCAATAGTATGATGAATGGTTAGGTGGTGGCACAGCTGCAAACCAGCTTGTATGAAGCCACGAATCGATACTCCCGCTGGACGTTGTCCTGATGAGCAGGCACTGTACAGCATGTTCCATGTCCGCCTGAAATGGTTATGATATGCATCCATCATAATTGCTAACCGATTGTAGATTTGGAAATCCTGTATTGAAAGTTTCGGCAGTTCCTGGGCCTTCTTCGCATCGGCAGGCCCTGCATCAGAGAGCACAGGCATAGGGTTCTGCTGCGGAAGTGATTCAGTCATCCTAGAGGAGGCGACTGAAGGATTGCCGGAGGTTTTGAATTCGGCTGATATGGTGTGATACTTGGTCCGAAGTGAATTGTGAACGACGGTAGGTTGAAGGACTGATATTGTGGAGGAGATACTGTTTCTAAGGACCGGAATTGTTCTGAATGCGACGGCTACCATAAGTATAATAATCCACAATCGCATGGATGAGGAGATGAAGTTGGAGTTTGTTGAGAGCAAAGGCTGTTGATAACTTAGTTTGTGGCGCGTCGTGAAATTTGAGAACTCGCTTTCTAACTGCCGGCCGAGAAAAAGCGACCTCACGTGACGACTTCGTTTTTCCGCGTATCGAAAGCTAGGTCAAGGTAGCTTGCCTCTGCCAGTACAATTTGCACCACTTACTGCTCTCATACGCCTTCTGAATTCAGAGAGCTCAGGATTCATGGCCATTCTTCTGCACCACGGAAATGAATGCAAAGATTGTTGATCGACACGAGCCGAGTACGTGCAGACAGATGCTGAAGAACCATTTCACGAAGTCGCCCTATCTGCATCAGCAGCACCTCTCGGCACTCTGCCTTCAGCAAGATCTTTCTCGATTCGGTCAATTTCAGCCATACTTTTCGCATTTTGTAGCATTTCCTGAACTCTTCTCTTCTCACTTTCGCTCAATACAGCTCTGAAAGTTTTACCACCGCTCCCTGCCGCTACTCTTCCGTTCGTGATCATACTTGAATCCGAGGTCTTGCTCTTTACACCCCTGATCTTGGCGACTAACTCGCTGGGCGTTGAGGATGTGCCGAACAGCTCTTTTGCTTCATCGCGTTCAATTTCGCGCACTCGTTCGTAGTCAAGGAACCTTATGCTTGGGATGGACCAGATCATGTATAACCGATAGTGCTGTGAGAACGCAATACGTCAGAGACAGCACTTTTGGGGTGCACAAATGTACATACCTCTTTCTTGGTCACAGGATTTTCTGTCAGTACCACATGCGCAAGCTTGCGACATCTGGTCAAGCCTTCTAAGTCTGCTAACTCTTTCACATTGTTGTTGGCAAGTACCAAAGTGGTTAGATTCGGTATCTCTTCTGCGATTCGTCTATCGACGCTCTGTATCCTATTGCGTGCGCACAGGAGTGTGTTCAGTCGAGGCGACAATGGAAAGTTTGATAATGTGGTCAAGTCATTGTCGGTGAAGTCGATCGCATCGTGTGGACCAGCGACACCAAGGTTTTCTATCGTTGGGATTTTATGGCCTGGTGGGTAGCAAGAATTCTTTGTCAATCATGCTCTTAAGATTAAGCTCAAGTGTAGTATCTGTTCTTCACGTACCTCGTAGGTCTAGTTCACGTTCTTTGAGAGGGTTGAGGTAGGAGAGGGAATTGTGTATTAGGTCCGCTGTAAGACGCATCGTGCAAAGCGTCGAGGTTGTAACGAGGTATCGAATGCGCAAATTGGTCAATGCAATGGTCGCATGCAATCGTGATCGTTACTCAATAAACAAGTGCTCTAAGCGCTCCTTGTTTTGAGTGTGTTACTGGCACGTATCGTAGAAATATATTCTGTTCACAGAAATCAGGACTGCTTTGGCCTCACTAGTGCTCACCAATGCTTCTACTTTTTGTTCCTGCCTAGATGCCTAAGTAGTGCTTATATAAGCTCTATGCACGACCGTAGTACTTTCACCATAAGCTGGAACCATCCTTTTCAGAGCTAGCCTAAGCAATTCACGTAATATTTGATTGATCAGTCAGGTCTGAAACCAATATGGCGACTACATCGGAGCACGAACAGACAACGTGTGACGTGCTTCGTCAACAGTAATGTTTACAGTAGCTTGATCAAGCAACATATGTGTATATATATACGCTCAACTAGTCGTGAGACTGTACGATGTGAACTATGCTTGTGCATGAGTACCGACTTTCTCTCAAAGTTTTGACCTCCGCTGACGACTCTTTCTTAACTGGGTGGGTCCCTCGTTGCTCGAATCAACGTCAAATTCACTAAAGAGCTCAAGATTAAGCTTCGATGCCAGATCTAATACCCGTGTAGACACAGTAGCTGGGTCACGTCGATTCTTACCTTCACGACGATGTTCAGATATCCGACCAATAAGTTCCCATAGGCGACCTTTTGGTTGCAGCGTACCACTGTCTACATCTCTCTCCGGCATATAATCCGGCGCAACTTGGACGAGTAGGCTACCTTTGGCGACACCTTGACGAGAAACACGAATAATTCCTTCTTCTTGGTACCGGCTATAGGCATTTCTGATTGCTTCTGTGTTAATGGCCTCAAAATAGGACAGATCACCCTGGTGGTAGAGTGTTCGTCCGAGGTTTTGGCATAATGCTTGAGCTCTCTTCATTTCGATCCATGCTGTAGACGAACCGGTCGGTGGAACGAGACAGAGCAGCGATACTGCTCCAAGCCATGCTGCATCAACAAAAGGCCAGAACAAGAAGCAATAGAAGTCAAAACTCTCACGTCCCCGCTGGCGTTCAACTTGTGATAGACCAATCAATCTTCCTTGTTGCTCGTCTTCTGTGGCTTCCAGAATTTCATCTTCCACGAGGCCTTCCAAAGCATGCTTAAAATTGTGCTCGAGGCCCTGGCCAGTTCTAAAGATGAACTCACCCCTCGATAGTTGCGACAGAAACGCTACCTGTTCTGCTAGGTCCTTTTCTGGAATGCGCTCTACCAGTCTGCCGCCACCTTGTTTGACTTTTGTATACAGAGATACAGCTATCAAAGCCTCAGAAATGAATAAATGTATAGTCATGTTTCGATAGAACGACAACTGGAACCGATCCACAGCATAGTATGTCTCTTCAGCAAGTCCGTCGATAGTGCCTACAAGGTTCGGACCCAGAACGTTCAGAGCACGGTCCACAATTTCCAGTGTTGGCGATCCATGGAAATCAGCAACGTTTCCTCCATTCGCATTGATTCGAGCCCGGAGCCAATCAACACGACGTCCAAGCTCACCTCTACCAACGCCACGTCCTCGGAGAGTTAACAGTACAGTACCCACCAAAGCTGTTGGCATCACGACTGACACATCATTGACATCAGCAAGGACTTTGTAACCAAGCGTCCTCAGTAAACGTGTCCGCACTTCCGGGTTAGTCTGGTCGATGCCGTCCTGTGCTTTGACTGTAGCATTAGTACGTGCAAGCTGACTGTCCACAAATTCTCGAAGAGACCATGGCTCCTGGAATCGACAATCGACTCGACCCATGTTCATGCCGAGGACGGATGAGGAGGATAGAAAACCGGATAGGTTCTCTTTCTGCTTCGGATTGCCAAGCATCTCCGTGACATACGAATCGACTTCAATGACCTTGTCGTATTGCATGGATACTGGACAGATGTAAGCATCTTTGGTCCGTCCTGAGAGTACAGAATCAAGCAAGAAACTCAGGAATCCAAACTTTGGTTGTAACAGCTTTCCGGTTCTTGACCGACCGCCTTCGATAAAGCACTCAAGATTGTACCCCTGTTGTAACATGGTATCAATATAAGCCTGTACCAGTGTCGTATACAGCGCGTCCCCATCGAAGCTCCTCCTGATCCACATAGCACCACGATGCTGGAGGAATGGACCAACAACAGGGAAGTTCAGGTTCTCTCCAGCGACAACTACAGGCAAGGTGATACCGAGCCTGAAGCAGATTAGCTGGAGCGCGACATAGTCAATGTGACTCGTATGCCTAGGTAGAAAGACAATCGGCATTTTCTGAGCAGCAGCACGTTTAGCAACTTCTCTTAAACGGGTGACCTCTGCCTCAGATACATGGACTCCGCTGTAGACTCGCGTAAGAAGCTGCGTACACATATAGAAGGCGGACCGGATCTGGAACTTGCTCTCCATTTTGCACATCATCTTGTCGACCATGAGGGCTGCATACTCGTCCAAGCTTGATTCCAGCTCTGCTTTTCTTATTTGTCTCAATGTAGCATTTCCCGTACTCAGCAGTTCCTCCTTTTCCTCTCTGTAAAGTCTTTCCTCAACTAATTCATCCAGTTTCTTGCGTAGCAAAGGCGATCGCATAACAGTCCCCTTGATCTTTGCAGTGTAACCTGGATAGAATACAGGCTGTCCTATCACATCGGCATTGTCGTAGGATCTCCAGCCAACACCCCGAATGAAAAGATACAACTCATGAGCGAAGTCGAATGGATTCTGTCTAAATCTTGCCATACGATCGAGGAGAGTCCTCTCTGAGGTGCTGTTGGCATTTCCTGTGCCATCCTTCTCTACCTCCCGAAGGAGGGAGGTCATCTGCAAATTCGAGGTCGTTGCCATGGTGCCATCCGACCATCACGATATGGTCAACATGGTGGTCGGGTATTCATGTTCTTTCGTATACACGATGGCTTTTAGCAACGTGCAGGCAATGCCTCCGTGATTCAAAAGCCCAGCGACGCGATTAATGCACACTGATGTTTCAGCTCGCCGAGGTTACACGAAACTTGGGGTTCAGACAAGCGTGCGTCATCCCTGAGAAGCAGCCCCAGCACGTGCAAGACCTGGGCCGTTTGTGCTGAGAAAAGGCAATCGTAGGCGGAAGCACGAGCCTCCAGAACCACCCTGCGCGCACCACCCACCACTGCAAACTGTGCGCATCCTGCGACAATTTGGAAGACACCGGGATAGCCACCTATCCTTCACGAACACCGACACGGCCTGTCCTCGACACACGTAATGTCATCGGAACCCTTGAGACAGTAGCCTCATACGCACGTCTTCCAGTCGCTCGTTTCTTCTCAAATTTCCCCCAATAGATTGTAATAACAAGGAAGTTTAGTAACTGCTGAAGTTGAGGATGGGTAAATCCGACAAATACAACTATGGCGTAGTGCTTGATGCTGGTTCATCAGGCACACGCGTGTACATATACCGCTGGCTGAGGAATGCGCTGGCCCGAGCACAAGAGTCGACAATTCACAAACTTCCCGAACTCGAAACAAAGGACAAATGGACGAAGAAGGTACATCCAGGTGTCTCTACCTTTGGCGAAACACCTGAACTTGTTGGCACAGATCATTTGAAGGCTCTGGTCGGTCATGCTGTTGAATATATACCAAAAGATGCAATACCAAACACGCCTATTTTCCTACTTGCGACGGCAGGAATGCGTTTGCTTCCTGATCAACAAAGGCGAAACGTCCTAGACTCCATATGCTCCTATTTGAAGACCGAAACCGATTTCTTCCTTCCTGACTGCGACCTACATATCCAAGTGATTCCTGGCGAAACTGAAGGATTGTATGGCTGGGTTGCAGCCAATTATTTACTAGGTGGCTTCGACAATGCGGAAGAGCACGATCATGGAAAAGGGCATCGTACATATGGTTTCCTTGATATGGGTGGTGCATCTGCACAGATAGCCTTTGCCCCAAACAGTACTGAGGCAGAGAAGCACGCAAACGACCTGACTCTTATGAGGTTACGGACAGTGGATGGTGTGTCGCAAGAATACCGCGTCTTCGTTACGACATGGCTGGGTTTTGGAGTCAACGAAGCGCGAAGGCGTTATGTCAAGCAGTTGCTCGATACATATGCCGTCGAAGCGCTTGACGAGATTCCGGACCCCTGCTTACCTCATGGTGTAATACTCACTATTGACGGCGAACTGCTCGCGGAAAAGGATGTTGGACAACAGCATTTGATAGGCATCGGAGCCTTTGATGAATGCTTGCGCCGAACTCTCCCGCTACTTGAAAGAGAAAAGGAGTGCTTGGATGAGCCGTGCCTATTCAATGGGCAACATGTCCCAGCCATAGACTTCGACGTCAATCACTTTGTTGGCATCAGTGAGTACTGGCACACAACACACGAGATCTTTGAGATGGCGCATAAGGACAAATCCTACGATTTCAATACCTACCAGAATAGGGTAGCAGAGTTCTGTTCCCAAGACTGGAAATCGATCGAGACAGCTATTGGCGATAAACTCTACGGCAAGAAAGTGGACGAACAGACAGCATACCAAGTGTGCTTCAAGGCGAGCTGGCTCATCAATATTCTGCACGATGGTATTGGTGTCCCAAGAGTCGGACTCGAACACAACCCTACCACAGCCAACGGCACGAAAGAAATCATCGAAGCAGGGAAGGAGAAAGGCTATCTAGAACCCTTCCAAGCTGTAAACAAGATCAAGAGCACAGAGATTTCATGGACGATGGGTAAGATGGTGCTCTACGCATCAGCTGACGTACCAGCACTTGAAGAACAAGCAGCTCCAGTGGGATTCGGAAGCAATGATGGTTCTATTGTGCCCGCAGACTTTCAGCTACCAGGAGGCGGTCGATTACAGCCAGGCTCGTTATCAGTGCCTGACCAGAGCATAACCAGCAAAATCACTGACACGCTATTATCGTCTGATTCACCACACCGGATACCTGGCTTTCTCTTCTTCCTTCTTATTGTGTTCATCGCCTTTTTCTATCTTCGGAAACGTAACGCGAACAAAGCAGGGACGCTTCCAAGACGCACGAGTTCGCAAACCCTGTTTTCGAAGTTCAATAGGCTCCTGGGTCGAAGGAATGCCTCAAAGGACTACGACCGTGAGCTGGAAGATGGCAGTACGCGTCTTTATGATCCGAATGACTTTGAGCTCGGCGCGATGGATAGCAGTGATGATGATGAAGTAGCATCGAAGCCAGCAAGTGGTTATGCCTCGCCTACAACGAAAAGAAATGTTAAGTCGGGTGGTGTTGCAGGGAGACTGACGCCTGACATTATGGACAGGAGGGGATTACTCGTTAGAACCGAGTCAAGGGAAAGGTTTGATGGTCTTGGCGGGAGGAAGAGTAGACAAGGAAGTCGGAGTCCGACAAGGAGAGATAGATGATGTATGAAGCTGCTCAGCGACAAGCAGCATCTTCTGAAATTGTTGTACATCTGTAGGTGTAGATATCACCGAGACGGTGATATTGATGTGGACAACGATGGGCCATAGCGAAGACCTTACGTTCTCCGAACATATTTTCTACCAAGCACTTTGAGCCCCTGAAACCACGCACAGATTCGGGTTTCTCACAACCCTTGGGCCCGCTTGGCACAGTGGTAATGCGTCTCACTCGTATGCATCATATCGTGTGTGATGAGAAGATCACTGGTTCGATTCCAGTAGTACGTTTGCCTGAATTGCTCCACTTAATAATTTATACTGACCTGCGTGAAGGTGGGCATACACAAGAAATTGTGATATCTTTTTTGCACGTTTTGTTCCTGATGTTGTGTATCTCGTGCATGTGGCATGGTAGCGCTGTTTGGCTGCTCGACATATCCGAACAGGTTTGACGCCCTATTGAGGAAGGCGAGGAATATCGTTTCACCAGCAACGCTGTAGTGGTATATACCGAATGACTCGACGACCACTAGGTTTTCATGACCAGTTCATGCTCAGGTCAGTGCCATATCAGAAGTATTAATGAAGTATTCTGTCCTGTAAGATTTATATGCTGTGCTGTGTAGAGTGATGACTCTCCATAACGCTGTCAACGTCGAAGATCTAATCACGTAGAATAGTTAAGGAAGTCACGACTTGAAATAAATATACTATCACACAACCCGAGAGCTCAACAATTACAGGATCACAGCACCCTGTAACAATATGCTCACCTCCAAGCAAGCACCGTCTTATGGTCCTCCAACGCCAGCATATATCTTTCGAGGTCACCAAGCAGCTATACATGCTCTTCATTTCTTCGCATCAAATCGCTATTTTATCTCAGGGGACAGCGACGGCTGGATTGTTGTTTGGCGCCTCATCACTAAGAGACCAGCCGCAGTATGGAAAGCACATGATGGGGGTGTGATGGGCATCAAGGACTGGCAAGGTTCGAGTATCATCACGCATGGTAGAGACCATAAACTACGAGTCTGGCGGGTACGAGATGAAGATCTTGAGTCATTGAGCACAAGACTTCCTGTTGATGGTGCAGCTGCAGAAGAGAACAAGCAACCTTGGCTGGTACATTCTATAGACGTCAATGCACTCAACTTCTGTGCTTTTGCTATCTGCCCGGATATAGATCGAACGAAACAAGCGGGAAGCGAGACGGAATTCCCGCCGTTGCTTCTGGCCGCACCAAACGGACTGGACAATGGTGGCGTGGATGTCTTCCAGTTTCCAACCGAACAGCGAGTCTCAAAGCTACAGTCAGAAAAGAAGGTCAATACAGGCATGGTCATGTCGTTAAGACTGTTCAACAGCACGCGATTAGGCAGACTAATGCTTGTGGTGGGATACGAAGATGGACAGGTGGCAGCCTACACGAGGAAGAACCAGAATGTCATGCCGGCGTGGATCTGGGAAAGACTCATGATCAGCCGACCTCACAAGCAGCCTGTTCTTTCGCTCGACGTAAGTCCTGAACACGATTGGTTCATAACCTCTTCAGCAGATGCGACGATCGTAAAGTACTCGATACCTAGTCAACCTACCCAAGCGGACCAAGCAGAAAAGACAAACGACACTAAACATGCTGGTCAGCAGGATCTGAAGATCAGGTCTGATGGGCGAGTATTCGCAACAGCTGGCTGGGATAAGCACATCAGGATCTACTCTGCTAAGACATTGAAAGAGCTCGCTGTTTTACAATGGCACAAGGAGGGGTGTTATGCTATTGGCTTTGCGGTCGTCAATACTTCACACACATCCAGTGAAGATCGACCTTGCGCGGTTGTTCAGCTCAATGCTATGGAAAGAATCAAACAAGAACGGGAAGACAAGATACACAACACTCACTGGCTAGTAGCTGGATCAAAGGACGGCAAGATCTCGTTGTGGGACATTTATTGAGCCTGACTTGACTCTAGTATCACGTTGTCAATTAGACGAACAGCTATCTGTTGGCGCTCTTCTTCAGTTTGTGGGTCTGACACAGGATGTACTTTTATGGCTGCACTCAAGATCGCGCCTTCTGACGGGTCAACCTCCGCCTCATCGTCGATAGTTGTCATGTCGTCAGTCTTCGTCAGAACGATGTAATCAATCTCAATCTTTCCAGCTCCCAAATAAGCACCATCTTTCTTCTGCAAGACCTCGTCGAAGATCTGAAAGGCTGTGCGTCGAATTTCACCTGCTGACAGCTCGCCCATATTGTAGATGGATCGAGCACTCAGAAGTGCTCTGGACAGCACCGAGACATCGTTTCGCCTTCTCTTACCAAGAAACACGTTTCGACTGCTCATAGCCAGACCATCTGATTCACGAATTGTGGGAATGACCCTGACCTCTGTTGGAATATGAAAGTCCTTGACCATCCTCTTGATCAGCACGGACTGCTGTATATCTTTCTGACCGAAATACACTCGGTCGGGCTGCACAACGTTGAACAGCTTGGTGCATACGGTTGCCACACCGCGGAAGAAGACCGGACGACTCGAACCCTCGAGCCACTTCCCAATCGGTGTGATCGTCACAAAGGAGCCTTCCCCATCGATCTCGGAAGTCGGTGGTAGAGTTGGATACATCACACGGGTTGTCGGAGCGAAAATGCCAACTATTTCTCCAGTCGTCCCTTTTCCCCTCTGTTGGTCGAAGTCTTTCCTCAACCTTTGTAATTTGTCCATGTCGGCCACCCATGTCTTCGGGTACTTGTCCAGGTCTTCATTTACACCAAATTGCGTGGGGTTGACATATATTGAGACGAAGACGTCAGAGTTCTCTCTTAGAGCATGTCGAACGAGTTCTAGGTGGCCTTCGTGCAGAGCACCCATGGTTGGTACGAAGCCGACCTCTTTTCCTTCACGAAACATACGGCGACGGACTGTGCGAAGCGAAGGGACATCTCTGTAGACAGGAAAGGGCTTAGGGTTGTCTTTTCCTCCGTTCAGGACAGCTACGTAGGATCGCAGAAAATGTCGAGTGATCTGCCTTGTGGTTTTTCCCTGCGCAATTCGACATGCTCGCGGTCCCCATGGTCTCGTGCAAGGTAGCATCTCGTAACTGTTTCAAGTACGTGTTTACCTCGTTCTGTGGTAAGTTGAGATCGTGGTTATTTCCGAGAAGAGGCCGGCTATGACACCGCCAGAAAGAGGTATCATAGCTGGCTTACAACAACCACATCGCGATGGCTGCCTCGTGCGTATTTCTTATGCTCGATTCTGCTGCGAAGTGCTGAGCATCTCGACTTGCTCGGTACAAACCAAACACGCTTCGGCTCGTGGTCGGTGGAGCTGCGACGACCAATCGGGGTAGACTTTCTCGTTCGGAGAAAAAGTTCTTGCCCGCAAAGACATGAAAACACTGATGAGAACTGCACAAGGAAATCGTATAGTCAGTCATGGCTGACGACGGCTTTTCACTGAATTTCGCGGTAGGGGACACCGTCGCATCAAACAAGACCCCGAAGTTCAAAGGTGGCTCGTGGAAGGAAAGGTCACGACTGACCAAAGCCGCAAGAAATGCACAAGACAAGCGACTAAGTGGTCAAGAGACTTCAGGACGAGTGAAAGCTTTCGAAAGAGCATATAGAGGAAAGGCACATCCACAAGCTCAGTCTGACTCTCACCACGACAACACTCAACCCTCGGGACAACCACCAGCAAAACGACAGAAGCATGATCACGACAATGATGGGAAAAGCGAGCGCCCACGAAGACCGAGAGACAGACCAGCACATCTGAGAGATGCGAATTTCCATGGCATACCAGGCCAACGAGAAGTCATCTCTTCCCTGTTCAGCTTCAATCCTGAAGCGAAAACCCAGGAGCTGGAACAAACACAACAGGCCGAGGAGCAAGAACCTGTCAAACCCACGAATGCGCCACTTCCCGATGGCATCGATACCTTTACGTCCCTCGGCCTCAGCGATTCTACTGCAGCATATCTGCTCACGAAGATGAACCACAAGAACCCTACTGCGATTCAGAGAGCGTCTGTATCGCAATTGACGAAGGAGGATGCAGACGTCTTCATACAGTCCGAAACAGGTTCGGGGAAAACTTTGGCGTATCTACTGCCGATCGTGCAGAGACTGATCACGATAGCTGAGCGGCAAAAGGTTGAGAAAGATGAGGTGAAGGAACAAGGACTAGGCAGAGATTCTGGTTTGTTCGCAATTGTGCTTGCACCAACACGAGAACTTTGCAAGCAGATTTCAGTTGTGCTGGAGAAACTACTCGGATGCGCACACTATATCGTGGCTGGCACGGTGACTGGCGGCGAGAGGAAAAAGAGCGAGAAGGCACGCTTGAGAAAGGGCTTGAATATTCTCGTGGCAACTCCTGGTCGGCTTGTAGACCATTTGGAGAATACAGAAGTTTTGGATGTCAGCAGAGTTCGATATCTGGTTCTTGATGAGGGCGATCGGCTTATGGATTTGGGCTTTGAGGAGGATATCACAAAAATCGTCAAGGCTCTGGATGGCAAGAAGAGAAAGCATGCTGATGTACCCGGTCTACCTGAACGGCGCGTTACAATTCTATGCTCAGCCACTCTCAAATCGACTGTACAGAAACTAGGGGATATCAGTTTGAAAGATGCGGTACTAGTAAGAGGTGAGAAGGACGATGAGAGCGAGGAAAGAGATAGCAGCAACGAGAATGCTTTCCTAGCCCCTGCCCAGCTGAAGCAGTCGTACATCGTCTGTCCTGCGAAACTGCGCCTGGTCACGCTTGTCGCGTTACTGAAGCGGACTTTTGCAAGAAAAGGCAGTGTCATGAAGGCAATCGTGTTCTTCTCCTGCGCCGACTCTGTCGATTTCCATCACAAGATGCTGGCACGACCTGCAGAGTCCACCTCCGAGGAAGCTGAGGCGAAGGGAATACCCGATGCAACACCAGACGCTGCTCTGCTGGATGCAGTCGCGCCATCACCACTCCTATCAAGCCCAGTAAATGCACTTGATGTGTACAAGATCCACGGTTCCCTACCTCAACAGACTCGAACAGCAATCATCAAATCTTTCGGAAAGTCCACCTCAGCATCCTTGCTCTTAGCGACCGATGTCGCATCGAGAGGTCTAGATTTGCCAAACCTCGATCTTGTTATTGAGTGCGATCCTGCTTTCTCAAAAGAAGATCACCTTCACCGAATTGGCAGAACCGCGCGTCTCGGTAGAGATGGTCGAGCAATCATCTTCCTCCTTCCTGGTACTGAGGAAGGTTACATCGATGTACTCAAAGAGTCATACAAGGTCAACGCCGAAACAAGCGCAACAAACGTCACAGCACAATCAGCAAGCGACATTTTGAAGAAAGGGTTTGGCCCAAGTACCGGTCTTGTAGGCTCTAAGGAACAGGGAACTGACCACGAGACTCTCGCAACAAACTTCCAGCTAGACATTGAGCGCTATGTCCTTGCAAACCCACAGATCAAGGAGATGGCAAAGAATGCATTTCAGAGCCACATCAGGGCATACGCAACTCACATTGCGTCCGAACGGAAATACTTTGATATCAAAGAGCTACACCTGGGACATTTGGCCAAGAGCTTTGGGCTCCGCGATCCACCTGGGAAAGTCAACGTCCAGGGCCTGCGAGGCAAGAGCTCAAGACCTAAAGCCAATGAGGGTCGCAAACGGACTGCTACTACTGATTCTCCAATACGTGAGAAGAGACGGGCTCGCGAAGTGGACAGTGACGATGAGATTCAGGCTATGAGCAAGCAGGCGAAGAGTGCGGCCAATATTGATGAGGTTGGCGATGCGGAGGCTGCCGCGCAGAAGATGAGGTCTTTGGTTAGGAACAAGGGGAAGATGATGGGTGGTGGTGCTGATGAGTTCAATCTGGGTTAATGGCAATAATGGGCTGGCATGCTATCAACTGTCCATCGGACAGTATCCACGCTCGAGTAAGTACTGTCAAGACTTCGGTATCGCAATTAGAAAATGGTGCATCCTGATGAGACTCTTTGAATGTTGAGAGTGCTTGCCCGTGCTGATTACTTCAAGTTGTTTGAAGTCTGACCGAAAGACACCCACGCTCCAGGGACGACCTAGGCGCTAGAGTGCTTGTGGAAACGCCTCAAGCGCCTATAAGACTAGAGCTCCTGCCTCTGACGTCAACTTTGTTTTACCACTCAATACAGGACCATGCTTCTGGCTCGAGCACCTATTCTTCAGCTCCTCCCAGTAGCATACAGATTCCCATATGGCCTATGCTACTATTCGACCATGACACCAAAACCCAAATCCAACAAACCCTCCCTGACCATCCCCCACCCACCACTCGGCACACCCGCTCTCCACGACCCCGACCTCAACTACTCCTACGAAATCGCACGCGGAGAAATGGGGGTCCTCTCCTTCGAACCCTACAAATCTCTTATCCTCCCCTACTGGGCATTTCGCACCGTCCCAATCGCGCAAAACTCCGCAGAAGTCCTCTGGGCCATCTTTGAGAGTTATGTTGAGCGCGAGGATTTTGTAGGCGCAGACATGACGAGGAAGTATATCCAGATGGGGATGACGAGGGCGAAGAGATATGCGAATCATAAGGGTGGGAAGAAGTATGGACGGGATGGGAAGCAGCTTGCGAAGTGGACGGAGGAGGAGGAGGATGTGGATGGGAAGAGGAGGGAGAAGGAGGAGGCGTCGGGGTTGTTTAAAGGGTATTGGAGGCGGTGTACGTCGTGTGAGAGGTATGTCGAGTTGAAGAAGAGGTGGCAGGATGAGAAGAAGGAGTTTGTGAAGAGCGGGAGTAAGAGTGAGGGCTGATGTTCTTCTGCTTTGCGAGAGTTTGCGATCATGCTGGCTTATGGATTGCCTCTGCGAATGCGATCCATTCTTCGACGCCTTTGACCATGGTGTCATCGGCAGGTGGTAGCTGGTCATGCCCCCATACAATCATCTTGTCAAAATTTGAGACCTGCTCGATAACTTTGATTGGCACTGGCAGTTCTGGCTCTTCATCATCCTCGTCCTCATCCTGCACCGCTGGACTCGTTGGTTCAATTATGGTCTTAGCGCTCGTTCTCAGCACAAGACCTGTATATTTCTCAGGCATATTGATCACTCTTCCACGCAAGCGACGACCTCGAAAGTACGCAGTCTCCGTGCCATCGGTTTCGCTGCGCGGTTGCCAGTATCGTTTCGTCACTTTGCTGGTGCCGGTGTGGTTGATGCGGCAAGGAACAATATTGACAATTGAATTGTCGCTCGAAGACGATTTCGACATCGCTAGCATATTCTCTGCGGCTGTGAGATACCGATTTATTGCTGTGGTGGAAAAGATGTGGTTCGTAATCTTTACATTCGAGAAGCGCATGTGGAGCAGAGCATTGAAAGGGACGCGTTCAGGAACGCGTCTCGTGTTTCGCGAATTTCTTGGCGAATAGGATGCATCAGTGAGCCTTTTGAGGCCCACAACCACTTACTCCAGTACAATAACTGAGTCGGTGGATGGGATACTCATCAAAGTGAACAGCTCGTGCCTCAGGATATTTCACAACTACTGAACGAGGGGATAATTGTACCCGTCTTGCGGCGACGGAAGCTCATATGTACAGCACCTGCGATAAAGGATGTGTTGTAGGTATGTTTGTCTACTCATATCAGTTTGAATGGTCAGCAAGTTGCATACCTTTGTAAGTCGATAAGCAGCTAGAGAACTTGAACAACAACTTCGCAACGATCTTCCTCGCAAAGCAGGTACAGTGTGCTGTGGTACCACTTAGCTTCAACCTGACATCGGCAAAAAAGATATCCATCCTTTCATCAAACAGAGACTCTACTGAGACTATGATGCACTGACCGACAACATAAGTTCGATGCGGATGTTTGTCTGCAATTACAAACGTATCCCTTCGTCCTAACATGTCTGCCTGTCCTCAAAACGATTCTTAACAAGCCTCCTCTTAAGTCACATATCTTAGTTCATACCATGTTTCCCATACGCCGTGCTTGAACGCTCACAATGATTCACAAAAGCTTGCGCAGGTCACGTCTTTGCCTCCAGTACCCTGTAGGTCACGCTTTCTTCACTCCCTTCGGCCTCTTCACCTCAAAAGCGTCTTTATCCCTCTTGAACAGTAACATGCACGCTCGTGCATCTTCCAAACTGCTATGCTCGCCACTCTGTATCTCCAGCCCAAGCAGCTGACTCGCAAGCAGACTCAACTTCGGTGTCCCACCTGAAATCTTCTTGTAGGGCGCATGCCGACTTGTATCGCGTATATCTCGGACTGGGTGGTCCAGTAGCAAGACCTTGAAATCGTGTTTCAAGGCATGTCCGACCACGACCCGGTCTTTTAAGATGGATGCGACATCGCGTTGCACCTCTTCGAAAGTCCGCGCTGTATTGGGATTGAGGTGGGAAGGTTTTATGCCCGAAACGTGGGTGCGGTAGTCCATCACGACCTCTTTAGGCTGAACGTAGGAATCGTAGACTTGCTCGCCATTGAAGTTGACGATACTGACGCGGGCGAGAGCGGATTCTTGACCGTTTGGACCGACACCCACCATTTCGCAGTCTAGAGCGATGTATTTGCCTATGTTTACTGTAGAGGAGAGACCGGCGTTGATTGTCGTCTCAACTTGAAACTTCTGCTCAATTTGTGTGTCCATGACAGCTTTGGATCGGGATTGCTTGTAGGTGCTGGGCTTGTATCTCTTTCGTGGGGGTGGTGCTGCTGCTGCCGTTGTGGCAGATGGGGGATGTTTGCGCTTTAATGTGGCATTACTGCTGTCTTTCGGGGCTTGAGCTTGCTTTTCTGTCACTAGAATGGCTTGAAGCTTTTTCCAATTCGAGGAGACATCCTTAAATTCCATACCTAGTCAAGCGCTCGAGAATTGATACTGCAAAGACAGGTCCGTTGCAGTTTCCGAAAGTTGCAAAGCGTCAGAAATTCCTTATCGATAAATTGAGGGCCCACTTGTGCAAAGATACAGAACTGGTATTGCGATCGGCTCTCCTGAATGTCGCTTCCTTGTACTTGCAGCACCCTCAGCCTGATTCTGCTCGTCTTAGTCATGATGCCTTTTCACTCTGAGCCTACAATGGTGGCTTTTATCATGCACTCAGCTATAAGCATGCTCAAATCCTCTTCTGTAGGAAGTCATGAATACTGATGCTTTGGCGGAGCCCCACCAATTGTGCCCTCCTTGCAGACAATTTTGCACGACTTCGGTCATTTTACGGAACATACCACGTTACCATGCAATCCGCAGGCAAGAGTTGAACGACGGCAGAGAACCGACAATTAGACCCAAAAGCGTGGAGAGATTTGACATCCACGAATACTCTTCGTTTCAACAATGCGCCATAAAGGGGTTGTGTCATTTATGCTCAATATTTTGGAGCGAGCTGGCTCGTGAGGCTGGACCAAATACTCTCGTCAGAATTGGAGTCCACGGCTCGGGCAATCCAGTGTTGACTGGCGTTCTGACCAGCGGAGGCAGGAACTCTGGAAGTTATGGCATTTTGACATTCAATTTCGGTACCGAGAACTGTCGAACAGATATCATGTTGCTATCAGCCCTTGGTAAGCATTACTACTATCTGTAACGACAACACCATGTTCACGTCTAGAAGTTCCTGAAACCGCACCACTAGAGGCTCAATACGGTGCACAGCTAGCTTGGTCTACTGGATCTCGCGCCACCATCGCTCTTGCACAAGAATGGCTTCGCAGTTGCCTCCTAAGTCACGTAGCATGCGTCGATCAGAAGAAAACCACTGCGTTCACTCGGAAGTTGCCGAGTAGGCTGATTAAGCTGGGGTCTGATGAGCCTTACATTGTCAATACCTCTGATCTTGCTTACGATACTGCCTATTTGACTCTGAGCCACATGTGGGAAGATGCACAATTTCTGATGCTACTCTCTGCGAACATTGACCAGCTGCGCGTTGCGATTCCAAGCGAGGGGCTTAGCCAGACGCACCGAGATGCCTTGTCGATTACGCGCAGTTTGGGCTACGACTATATCTGGATCGACTCACTATGCATTATCCAAGATTCGAGCTCCGATTGGAGGTCTCAAGCCGCCCTCATGGCTTCTGTCTATGGCAATTCATCCTGCACTATCGCAGCTGCAAGCGGAACTGGTGAAGGCTGCTTCATCATTCGCAATCCCCTCATGCAGCGAGCATGCCGTCTAACCGAAGGCATCTCGACCCAAGACTCCGGCGTTTACGCTCATCCATACCATTCGTCAAGGTGGGGTGATTACTCGAACCGCTATTACATCAACAATCCTATCTTGAAACGTGCTTGGATCCAGCAAGAGCGCATACTGTCACCTCGCATTCTCTACTTCGGCAGTGAAGAGCTTCACTGGGAATGTTGCTCACTCCAAGCCTCCGAGTCGTGGCCCGGCGGCCAGCCCAATCCCGAACACGGTCATGACTATGTGTACCCTCTCAAAGCTGCATTTGCGACTCAGCTGAAACCATATCGGGATTGGGACTTTGATGATTACCACGCCTTCATTTACGAGCTGTGGCACTATGGGATCTTCGAAGCATACACTCGGGCGGAATTGACATACGAGAAAGACAGACTTGTGGCATTGGCAGGTATTGCTGAAGTGATCCAACACAAAACAGGAATGACATACGCGGCTGGGTTATGGAGAGAGCTCATGCCTGCAGAGCTTTTGTGGATGAATGGCGAAGCACCAAAACCAGGCCAAACCCATCTCACAGATATGCCATGGCAAGCGCCGAGTTGGTCTTGGACTAGCAGCACAGGATACAAGAGACATGACGTGGGCGCTTTCTGGAAAGTGCTCCGGACCGATGACATGATCTATGTATCTCGTATCCTGGCATGCGTCGTAAATCCTCTCGTGAACGAAGATCAAGTGCTTGGCGAAGTTGTTGGAGGAACCATCACTGTCACAGGCTTTCTCGTCAGATTGCCAAGGACGGGTGTGATCGATGATCGTGGTGCACGTGGGCACGTCAGATTTGACATCGACGTTTCAAAATTCGATGAGCTGTTCCACCTTTGCCTCCTTCGATTCAGAGACGGTGAGGGTCGCGCGGCGAACGAGGGGTTGATTCTGACCAGGATGGAAGGTCAAGGTCAGTCAGCGGAAGGTGAAGAGTACTATGTACGTGTGGGCGTGTTCGTCGGTTCGTACCTGCTCGAGTCAGGCTGCGTATTCGATGGTCTTGAAGAGGTTTGTGTCAACATACACTAGTGGTACTGACTCTGTCAATACATGCTCGCCACAGATCATTGTATACTGACTCCATGCCTTGCCCAAGAACCCAGGTAGCCTTGCTCAGACACTTTATACACTGGTAACCCATATCGATGATACCGGTCAGCAGAAGGACACGCATGAAGTCTAATTCGACAATAAAATCGTTCTTGTTGCAGTATTGCAAGGTTTCGGAGTATGAGCATTTCTGTACACTTTGTAAAACGAATATAAGGGCCAACTGCTTTCCCACGTAGCATTCGATTCTTCACACCTTTAGTCCTTAACCTTGGCAACACTCTCTCTGATCCAGTCAGCTGTATCCTCGGGCACAGTCACAGCAGGGAAATGCAAACAATTCAACCTCTTCGTGTTGACTTCCAACCCAGCAGCCCTAGCCATTTCAAAGTTCTGTTTCCAAGCGCCATCTTCATGCTCCACTCCTGGGTTCAAGCCACCCACCGTCCAAAAGATAGGTCTTTGCTGCAGATTCTTCGGATCGCTTGCTAGTTCGTTCGATCCAAGCTCGACAGAATTGATATAGCCCTTCACCCAAGTCACATAGTTCTTCGCCAAGCGTGCGTGATAGTCGCTGCCCAGACCATCCCACTTCTTTCTGCCGTCGTTGATGTCCTGCTCGACGAAAGCATTGGCGAAGAAATTTTCACAGGCAGCTGTGATCTCGTGGTCGGCCATGCTCAGCATGTCTACCAGTACAGGAAAAGTGCCGAATGGGATTTCATGCACGATGCCACATTTTGTGCGATGCGGATAAAGGGCGCAGAGGCCCAGGACTGCGCTGCCACCAGATGAGCAGCCGAAGAAGCTGGTACGACGGATCTCGAGCTTATCTAGGAGGCCGATGATCTGCTTGGCTAGCAGGGGTGGGCGTACGTTGCTTTGAGCTTCGGCTGATGCACTCGTTCGTGAGAAGCCCGGCATGTCGAAGGTTAGGACATGGTAGGGACCAGTGCTAGCAAGAAGGTGTGCGACCTTGGTGAGGTTTCGGCAGTCACCCTCGCCGGATGGGATGAGGACGACATACTCTGGGACTGTTTCGGTGGTGGTACTGGGTGAGAAGGCTTCTACGTGCCACGAGATACCATCTGCAGTATCTACACGTTGTGATCTGCCTACCCCGGACATGGCAGATGTCGAGAAGAGAAGCAGTATGCCTGAGGGAAGGTTGTAACTCACTGGATGATTATGTACTTGTTTTCAGATAGTACTCAGACAACAGATGGGTTGACTGTCCTCACCACCGTCAAGTATTTGTCGAAAACACTTCCTTGCTGTCCATGCTGACCTGCCACGTATGCAGCTAGCTACAGTACTAGTTGAACTTTGTAAATACTGCAAATGACAAGAAGTCTCTCGTGGTGAAGTGTCAATAACTGCAGACAGAGGCACACTGCGAAAGAGTGGCTGCACTGGATGGTTCGTCTGCAGTCTAGCGAATGCGGGGCCAAGCGTATCAGCCTAGGCTGTGCTCACGGCCAATAAGTGAAGAGAAGGTGGTGACTGCCTATTGAAAACTGCGAGACCCTTGCTCCGCCGTAGTCGTATCGATAAACCCTTCGACTATCGAAACCAAATGCGGCTAGACACTTTGCGCTCGACTGTACTAGTGCCTCCCGAGAATCGAGTTCGCCGCAGACTGAACTTGATGGCAGCTCGGTAGTAGGAGCAACACTTGTCGCAAAGGCGCAGTCGATGAGCAAGGAAGTAGAAACCTCTGAGTGTCCAACTAAGGACATATGTGGGCGTGGTTAGAGCCGCACGACGTTTATTGGAAACGAGTCAACAAGAAAATCGAGATGCATTCGCATTTACATACCAAGGACAATGTTGGTAGGTTCTGACCATCTACCCACAACGCAGATGCAGGTGGCGTGCGCATCTATTGTCCGAGCAGATACCTTTCAGGTTCGATTGCTTCCGGCACTGACTCGCAATAGGCTGCGAAGAGATCATGAATGCTCTAGATGAGTGTCATGCTCGCGGTTTCCTCTACAAAGCAGTTGGTGGTTGTAACGAGATCAAAAGAGAAGTGAACAGGTGTCTTTCAGGAGAAAGGACGAAGAAGAGTGGCAGAAATAGAGAAACAGGCCTCCAGCGGCGGCAGAGGATCGAAGCTGTGTGGGCGAAAATGGACGATGGCGATTACTCCGCACTGGAAGAGTTCACCGGAAAGAAGCATGTTGAGAACAAATGAGGTACAAGAGCTGCGTCCTCTATGTTGACAGTATATTTGTGCTGGTTCGTTGCAGGTGCAATGGAGTCAATTGCTCCTGCTAAGTCGAAGCAGTCCGTTTTAGCGATAGTCCGCTATGGTTCCTGCGATGACGGATTAAGAGGAGATAACTTGCAACAACAATGTATAATCACGCGGCTCCAGCACTTCCTCGACAGCAACAAGCTATCGTGTATCTGACCCAGTTCTTAAGCTGTGAGTTGACCACGAATGGACAAAGCAAGGACGATCGTTCCTGAACAGTTACTGAAGCATGTCTTGGCACTCCGCTGCATGCGGCGGCTTCTTGCAGCTACCTACAGTAAATAGCGTAAGCGGCGTCTTTGATCTTGCGACAACAGCAAGACCATGCATTTCCTCGAGCCTCAATAGCTACAATTGAATATAATCGGAAAGAAACCTCCCCATGATTCCGTGGCATATGGGTCAACATTTGTCACCAAACACTGTGTGACTTAAGCACGGTCCGAATGCCTCGACTCGCTCCTCTTCAGTATGAGCAGATCGAGCAATCCCAACATTACTAGTGCCAAAGATGTAGCAACAGATAGTAGACAACCTAATAGCGGACCTACTACAACCAGTACTGATGAATTTGGTCTCCCACATCGCCTGTCGCACCGTCCCGCCTCCTCCCATGGTAGCAACGATGCCGGTTCCGACTTTTTTCACGATGCGAACGACGGAAATCAGAAAACAGCTGAGGGAAGTCACCAGGAGACGAACGGTATATTTATAGAGGCCACTTCGATTGCTACAATGGAGAAGGTTCCTGGCAGTGAGTCAGACTCTGCAAAAGAAGTACCTGGGACAGATGAACGGCCCTCAGTCCACCCGACAGAGGATTCGAACAGAAAGAGTGGAGCGGGTGAACAAGCAACAGACGGTGGTGATGCCTCATCGAGAGGACACACCAGCTCGTCGTCCACCGCTCCTGACTCACCCACCAGCCGCGTTTCTCCAACCGCCCGTAGAGCGATCATGAATTCGCCCATCATGAAGAAGTCGGATCGTGCCAGCCAGCCAGTCATATCTGAATGGTCACATCAAAAGCTGGGAAGTAGCAAGGAAGCTGAACAGGAAGAGGAGGAAGTAAAGTGGCAAGCTATGCGTGCCCTGGATGAATTCGATATCTACGATGATGACGGGAGACTGGTTGCGAAAGGTGCTAAGGAAGACGACGAGGATGAACCAGCGTATGGGAAACTTGGCGGTGCTGGCAAAGGTTATACGAGACTTCTGCATGACGACGATGCAGATTCCCATAACAGTTTCGAGGAGGATACAGACTATCTGTTCAAGGGCAACCGAACAAACAACCTTGACGACGAAGAGCTCGAAGAGGATCCTCGCGACATGATGCAACAGCTGGAAGCTACTAAAGATCTCCTTACCGAGGGCCAACGTATAGCCTATGTTGGTGTCGTTAGACTCATGATCTACAAAATGCAGAAAGCCCTTGAGGACATGGAGAGGACCAGAAAAACCAAAAAGGAGACGGTCAAGGCTCTCGAGAGCATGGAGATCTGGGGTCAGCAAATGATGGTCCGCTTATACGCTCACATGAACATAGATATTGCTGAGCAGGTCATGATAGAGCAGTTGGCCGAGCACGGTGTAGAACCTGCCGATCTTGCGCCCTCCTTGATGCAGAACGCTCGTGTCAAGAATCCTCTGGCTGAGACTCAGAGCTCTCAGACCCCTTCGCAAACCGATCACGTTTCTGTGTCTAACAAGCCTGCTGCTGACGTTGAAGACCTGCAGGAAGCGAAAACAGCTGAAGAGGTGCCTGAGGTCCATGGAATCGAAGACGCTCCCAAAGAAGGCCAGATCGATCTTGACATTCGTTGGACGATCCTGTGTGATCTCTTCCTCATTCTCCTGGCTGATAGCATCTACGATGCTCGTTCACGCAGACTGCTTGAGCGCGTTGCTAGTACCATGGATATCAGCTGGGTGCAGATCTGTCGTTTCGAGAAACGTGTCATAGATCAGCTTGAAATGGAGGAAGCTGCAAAAGAAAAATGGGACGAGTCCGAACATATGGAAACGAGGAGGAAGCAGGCTTTGACCAGAAGATATGTCATGATGGGCTTGGCTACTGTTGGTGGTGGTCTAGTCATTGGCCTTTCAGCAGGTCTTCTTGCTCCTGTCATTGGTGCTGGTCTAGCTGCTGGCTTCACGACAATTGGCGTCACCGGTACTGCTGGTTTTCTGGGAGGAGTCGGCGGCGCTGCACTCGTTACTTCTGTTGCAACAACCGCAGGAGGCACCATTGCTGTGAGAGCGGCACATCGAAGGACCGGTCATGTGAGAACATTCGAATTCAGACCTCTTCACAATAACAAGAGACTCAACCTCATTTTGACCGTGTCAGGATGGATGACTGGCAAAGTGGATGATGTCCGCTTGCCTTTCAGTAGTGTCGATCCCATCATGGGTGATATCTATTCGTTGCACTGGGAGCCAGAGATGCTTCGGTCCATGGGCGATACAATCAATATTCTTGCTACTGAAGCCTTGACACAATCTATTCAGCAAGTCCTGGGAAGTACGATTCTGGTCGCACTCATGGCCGCAATGCAGCTGCCAGTAGTATTAACAAAGCTTTCATATTTGATTGACAATCCTTGGAGTGTCTCTCTAGATCGAGCGCACGCTGCAGGTCTGATCTTGGCAGATTCTCTTATAGCGAGGCATCTTGGACAGAGACCGATCACACTCACCGGCTTCTCCTTGGGAGCACGAGTTATTTTCTCCTGTCTGAAAGAACTTTCCAACCGAAATGCATATGGTATTGTTCAAAACGTCTATTTGTTCGGCTCTCCGATCGTCGCCAACAAGGACGAGTACCTGAGAGCACGATCCGTGATCGCAGGTCGCTTTGTGAATGCATATGCAAAGAATGACTGGATCTTGGGCTACCTTTTCAGGGCCACTTCAGGTGGTATCATGAAGGTGGCAGGACTTGCCCCGGTGGAAAATGTACCTGGACTTGAAAACCACGACGTGACCGAACTGGTTAATGGCCACATGGCATATCGAAAAGCAATGCCCAAGCTTCTAAGAAAGTTCAACTGGGAGGTCACCAGTGACGAGTTTACCGAGATCGAAGATCCAGACCCTGAGAACCATGAACAACGGCAACGTGAGCTAATAGCAGAAATTGACGAAGCTCGAAAGAAGGCTGAGCAAAAACCAGAGAAGAGACGCTTTGGACTTTTCAAGCGTGGCAAATTGGCCGAAAAGAAGCCATGGGAGATGTATGATGCCAAATCGCCAATGCATAGTAAATCATCAAGCATCGACCAAAATGTCACCGAAGAAAACATGTGGGGTGAAGGCAAAGTCCTCTTCGACATCGACGCTATTCGCAAAGAGCTTGCGGGTGAGCAAATTGAAGTCAGAGAACTTGATAGTAATCAGCCTCCAATTCAGATAACCACAATCAAGAATGGCGAAAAGGTCATTGAGTCGCTACGACTACCTCCAGGCATCAGTATGAACGAAGCAAAGAAGATGAAACTACCGCCACGACCAGATGAGATCGATGACGAGTCACTACCTCCTACAGCCGCCAACGGGTTTTTACAAAGGGCGACTTCCGCCTCAGCCACACCAACAACAACAATAACAGAGACGAAGGACAAAAGGAAGTCGTTAGCACCCTCGCCATTACCACCGGCAGCGGAATACGAAGGCGCAGACTTCATGCCCAAGGAGATTGAGAGTACATTACCACCACTGCAACTCACGCCTAACCCACAACTGAACTCTTCGCCTACTCCCAGACCAGGGCTGAAGTCTCATACAACAACACCGCTACCTGATAAGGCTGGGTGGGCAGATGTTGACTATGACACGAGCAAAACATCCAGGGGAAGTCGCACCCCTGTCGGACTTGGGCTCGCAGCAGCTGGAGGCGCAGGAGCAGGCGCAGGTGTTGCTGCGGTGGCACTTGCATCGCCTGTAGAAGCACTGGATCTGGAGCACAATGCTTGGGGCGACGACGCCAATGGAGATATAAGTTTGACGTTTGCGTGATAGGTCGTTGTCATTATTTGCAAATTGTGGTTTATTTGCATTCGCTGGTTCAGGTTTCAACAGGTTGCAGAATTTCGAATAAGTCGCATAGCGACGGCGTCGTCTGAATCCACTCGTACGCCCAACGCCAAAGTTGGAAGCTACATGAAATCCATCAGTGTCAATGTATAAAATATAGGACTTGGTTCGTAATTATCAAAGTGCTAACCAATGCATTGTTATGGCCATATTAGCCAGTCATAGCTAAACCAGTTGCTCAGCCAGAGCTCTAACACCTTCTAACGTTTTGAAGTGCTACTCTTACATGGGTCTGTTGCCTCAATCCTAACACCGTTACTCCTAACCGATCCAATGACAGACAAAAAGTAGAACAATCGTAAAAACCACTCCAAAAACTAAAAGTGAAAGTTCATGATCCAGAAAAGACCAGAGGCCGTCCTACGCCCCAGTCAATTTCGCCCGCTCCATCAAAGTTGAGAGTCCATTAACGTCAAGTCCTGTGTTGTGTTCCGGCTCAGCTATACCGCACGATGTGCTGGTGCTGTTGTTGCTAATTATGGTTGGACTGCCGGTCTCGCTGGTAGTCGTACTGTTGCTTTGTGTCTTATGATATGAAGCGTTCACCACTGCGTCTGCAGTCCATGAACGGTCCAACTGTGGTTTGGGCTTCTGAATTATGGCGGAAGATGGTCCCTTTAGGCCTGATGAGTGCTTGTGGTCTCTGATTTTCTGCTTCACGATCTCAAGCATGCTTTCAAGATCCGCTTCGACCCCTTCAAGATCGATGTCGTCTGGCGTTTCCTCCAGTCTCTTCTTGTAAGCTCTAAGAAATGCTGAGATCTGCTCGGTCGTCATCTCTGTGGACGCAAGATCTCCGGCTGGTGTAACCTTGCTTAGTCTTTGCTCTGTTACTCGAGCCTTTGAACGTAAATCGGTAGGCACAGAGGGCGGGCGTCTCAGTCTTGCATTATTTGTTTTTGGGAGTTGTCTAAGCTGAGGCACTGTTGGTGAGAGTGCTGGAGACGGCGATGCACTTAACCACTCCGATTGTCTTGTGAAGAAATCTTTAGTCACCTCGCCCCTAATCGTCGGCTTCTTCTGTCGCTTAGTAGCGTATGCAGGTGGTGAAGGGGATCTTCGCTCTGCTTTAGTTTTATCGTCAGCGGAAGCCCGCCGTTGTAACAAAGGCGTGGTATTCTCGTCTATTCTGTCAACGTTGATGGACGGAGCCAGCGATAGCTTGGAGTTCTTTTTCTTGAGCCGCGAAACAGAGGAGTTTGCTGTTAGATGTGGCTTTGGCGAGATATGGCTCATGAAGTCAGCAACGTCGGCCTTGGTCAACACCTTCCTCAAAGGAGGCAAGGCCACCGAACTGTTCTTTGTTGGAGTTTGCTCCGTGGTGTCAGCAAGACTAGCCTGCTCTTGCGTAGGCATAGCTGGTGACGTAGTACATAGCCGCCATTTCATGATAGTCGTGTCGTAACCTGCAGAGACAAAGGTTCGCATGTTCAGAGAGGTTGTTTCAAAATCAGCTTCAAGCAGAGCGATGTCAGACACGCCTTGAGTATGCGCCGATTCCTTTGTGAGAAATACCTGCTTCTGCAAATCATACACCCTGACTGACTTGTCGGTGGATGAACAACCAATCAGCAGATTCCGCGCACTGCTTGGTTCGCAATCTTGAACTACCTGGATCGAGTTAAGTACAGCATGATCGTCTGAGTCTGCGTCTGCAACTTTAAAAGTATCTACCACAGCACCGATGACAAAGTCGGCCTTGATGATGCTTCGGTCCAGGGTTGACACATACACAATATTGTCCTTGTTCGGCATTAGGCATATAGAAAGAGGAGATGCTTTGATTGTAATAATCCGTGTTTGTAAAAAGGCAATAAGCATATTATCGCCATGTGTACGCACGACCTTCTCACGCACCACGATAGTACGATCAGCCGAAGACGATAACAGTATATTGCCATCAGAGCTGAATAGCACTTGATTTACTGCTGCTATATGGTCGTCAGTTGTCTGAAGTAGCTCAAGATTTGAATCTGAAAGTGTGAATACCTGCACCATACGATCGCGGCTGCATGTTGCCACGAACGACGATGCGCGGTCGAGGCAAATATCGCTCACTTCAGCACTGTGCGCACGGGCTGTCTGCAAGAGCTTCCATTGTGTGCATCCTATAAGTTTCAGCACTCCGAAGCGATCTCCAGACAGGAAGCTGTTTCTTCCGGAGTATCGTAGCACATTCAGCTCATTGCTAGCGGTCTCTTGAGGGTTTGAATCGTCGTCAAGCTGGATCCGTTCGATACGTAGCAAGTCACCATCAGAATCCCAAAATCTGATTTCACCCGATTTTGACCAGGTGAAAAAGGCACCCAAGCCGCTACTTAAGTTCAGAGCTTGTACCCCTTGCACAGGCTCATTGTGCGAGGCGAGTGGCCTATGAATCAAAGGATCCTGGTTTGACTGAACGGTTTCAGCCAATGAGATCAGCAGATTCGATTCGGAGTCAACACAAATGTTGTGCTTGACAAGACAGGAGATGGCGACGATCTGGGGGTGAGTCGGTTGACTAGAGCTCCGAGACTGATGCAGGCGTGGGCGTGTGGGCGCAAGAGATTCTGGTTCAGAGTGGACCGTAGCTGGTTTGCCCTCCATGGTCATCTGATCTCCCTGCAGGAGGGTTTCGTGTAGAGCGCTACCTCCACCTGCCCACACCAGACGTCGCGAATCTTCCCGTACGCCAACGACGCCTCTTAAACAGTAATCGTGACTTAGGGGCTGTAAGTCTGCAGGGTTTTTGCTCACGTCAACCAAATACAGTGAGCGGGTATTCGTGCCAATGACCGCAAGACGATCGTTTATGGCAACCACACAGGTGAATGTCATATTGGCGAGGTCGCCCAGCACACAGTTCCGCCCAATCAATGGGACTGGCCCAGTAGTTGAAGATGGTTCTACCGTGTCCCGAGGACGAGGAGTTTTCTGAGACGAGAGTCTCTGGGTGTCTGGCGGTTGCCAAACCTTCACGTGGCGGGTACCGACAGTGACAAGAAAATGACCACACCAAGCCATATGAGAGATAGTCGTAGTGCATTTATTGGTAGCACGAAGTTTGACAGCGCCAGAGCCTGAGTGAACAGACCATATGAAGAGAAAGCCGTCGTTAGATTCACCTAAGGTGGCTAGGAAACGGGAATCCGGACTGAAGGCGACACTTCTGACACCCATTGTATGCTCAGTAATGAGGGAGAGGGGTAATTCGCTCCCTGCATCCTTGCTTGTGGAAAATATCAGCACTCTTGGGTTGTAGCCGGTTTCGCCAACCGCCAACAGCTTGCCATCTGGACTCAATGAGACGGAAGTGATAGTTTTGATCCGTTCGCGGGCGGTCCATGTTCTCAAATTGTCGTCTTCAAGCACTGTACGCCTAGGTATTGTGTCCTCCTGTTCCTTCCTTGAGTTTACCAATGCCCGACGCTTTCGAGTCGGTGTGGAATTGGGTGTCGTAGTATAATACGTGCTGACTGGGTTCAGAGGAAGGACGGCAGGTCTGGCACGGTAGTAGCGTCTTGTGATGGTGTTGGGCTCATCGATGGTGGCCAGAACGGCTACAGAGCCAGCACAATAGGCAAATGTGTTTGGGTTTGCGCATGACAGGCCGTTTGGGTCTTTGGTCGTGGTACCAATGACATGTTCTAGCTGTAGATTGACTGAGATTGGTTGCGCCTTGGTCGAGAGGTTGGCTGGTCTTGCGGAAGAATTGACAATACCTTGGATACCTCTCAGGTTGGTGGGTGTATGGCCGCGACTGCGTAGATTGTACGCGTGCGATGCCATGCTTGAGCAAATGCAGTACCCATCTGTGCTGTTATGTAAGGTAATGGATATTTCACCTTTGCTGCAACAACATGAAGAAAGCCATCCCAGATATTGTATGTTTATAATCAACGCGCCTGGTTTTCGTGTAAGTTTAGATGCTCACAAACAAGTAATTAAGCCAGCCGGTAAGAGATGTTATGCGGGCCGTAACTTCTCTTCGCCAGCTCCACGCTTGCATGGGTTATGTTTGTTTTACTATCTTTGGTCAAGTCTCATGCAAGACAACTCGCAACCAGGCGTAATCAATCTTCAAGGCATGTTCGCCGTCCAGTGAGGAGATAGCGGCCGACAGTAGCTGTCCCAATCTGAGTGTACTTCTTGTATAGAAGATCAGAGCATGAGACAGAAATCCTGCACGGCATTGCGCTGATAGAGTACTAAAAGTGTACCAGATGTCTGACTATCGTTGCTTTTCTGTGCAACCGACCGCTTTATACACAGATATCGCAAACGTGACATTACACCTCGCTGCATGTGTCCACCAAAGGCCAATTCATTGCCATACTTGAAGGAAGCTATCCTCACGTACGAACAATTGCGAATGCGAGCAATGCTCATAGACTTGCACCAGAACAGTTTAATTGCCTGAGGCATTAGCTCGATAGTAAGCAATCACATGCTAGACACGAATTTTGTGACTTGATGCCTCAGGCAATATGACTAAGGCTTGCAACACTATACTACATCGTTCGGCGTGAGTACTGTAAGGACCGCCTCTGTGGCAACTTTCGCACCCGTCTGAGTCAAGAATAACTACTACTCCGTACAGCTATCTGGTTGCCAGGATCTTCCCTCCTGCGCATGGTCAAATTCAGCTACCAGGCACCTCACAACTTTCTGCTAAGACTGTCAAAGATGCATGAGTACGTATCACCAGCGCACGCAAGACATTCTAGTTGGTATGCGACACGTGCCAGGGAGGCATAGCATTTAAGGAGCAGCGTGCGAGCTATCTCATCTTCAAGACTTGTCGCAGAGATAGGCGCCAATACCTCGCTAGTGTCGGACCCAGGACCTCAATTAAGATAGTGCGTCGTTCGTGTTCGTATTCGCGAAGCAAGGATCCTGCAGGTCTGATAGACTTGTATTACCCTGCAGAAACGAGGAATATACTGCCAAAGAGCCCAATCCGATCCCATCACTGACACCGTATGGTCAGGCCTATCATTGCAACACACTTCCCGGTCAACGTGCTGAGACAATTGGTATGTATCATTGATTCCATTTTCGTGAAGATGCAGAGCATGCCTTCATCAAATTTACAAGACAATAACAATTCAAGACTACAATGAGTCCTCGAAGCAATTCAACTCAAACTCCGGATCCGTGTCGATCGGTCCCTTATCGTAGTAGGCATCGATCGCGGAATATATCATGGCAGTCGAGGAAAACGCGTCGAAGTCGTCGAATGTGCTGGACGTTGTGACTTTGCGGGTAGAAGAGTCCTGGCATCGTCGAATTGTGTTGAGCTCTGCTGCGAGATCTGCTACTCGTGCATTGAGTCGGGACACCTCGTCAACTTGTTTGCTATATGATTGGAGTAAATCTTGGTGTTTCTCGTGTAAATCTTCCAGTTGGTACTCAAGACCTTTGACATGTTTCTCCTTTCGTTCGCGAAACGCTCTTTGAGACGCTCGGTTTTGTGCTCTCCTCCTCTGCTAGGTAGTCAGTGACAATTCTGCGAGCTGTTAGCCTAATGCTTACCGAACCCATATTGGTGGTTGCTTCCCTTTCGCCACTCTTTGGTTTGCCAGTTCGTTTTCTTCTTCGGTCTTTCTCTTCGAATGTACTTGAGGTGGCCTCCGCTGGGACTTTGTCCGACCTCCATGTGGGGTGGCAGTTGGCTGGTATAGCATTGTACTGGTAAATGTCGTAAGGTATGAAAGTGCCACACATCATTTGGTTGATATGCTTGTATTGGTCAGCCATTTGTTACATATGGCAGATGGGACTTACAGGTGAAGCTGGATTGGAAAACTCCGAACTACTATCAAAGCATTGTCCATTTGAGAAAATCGTGTTGCTCGAGGAAGTTGAGGGCGAGCTCGCGTGTGAATCGAAGTCCACGCTGGTCATGGCTGAGAATCCTACAGTAACTCTAATTGCTGTTGCCTCAAGAAGTGCTTGATGTGACGGTGAGGCGAGCGTGCTGATCTCTCTACACGAAAGTCGTCGTATTTTCTGACTGGAACAGTCTTTGGTAGAGGTACGATATTCGTGCAGAAGGCTGAAACGCCATGGAGATCGTGTGGTGTTATAGATATTGTTACCCGTGGTGGACTTAACAATCTGCTTTACAAGTCGGAACGTTAAGGCTAGATTTGGTTTTAGACGCTATCCACAAGTGTTGCCAGTATATAGGTAGGCCTTCGACCGACCAGGTGGAGTATTGTCGTCGAACACAAGTCTTTGCTCGCCCAAGCTGTACATGCTTCGAGTCTGAAGAGTCATTCTCAACCACTAGATCAGATAAAGGCGGCTACCACAAGCAGGCTAGCGAGAAGAGAATACGGATTCAAGTGCAGACTGTGGCTTTTTGAGCGACGCCAAAGATCCTAGGCCAGCAAGAACTGACGGTCAAGGTAACATTACCGTGACAGAGTAGGACTTCGCGCATTCAACGTCCAACCACATCTGAACGCCGGAAGATGCTTCGACATTCGGTAGCAGTGGAACTTCTCGGACGAGTGCTTACCTTATACACTTTCTGCTTACCGACGAAGCATGGGAGGCAGGGATCCAGGATTGAAAAGCCCCAGACCCACAAACTACTACAGGCCGGCACCTCTCGGACAGATACTTTACCGAGGATATACGGAGTCCTCGTGCACCTTCCATGAGTGGAAAGTCGTGGCTAATGCTTGAGGCTGGTATGTAAGTAGAAAAGCAGCGTTAAAAACCCGCGTTGCTTGCGTTGCATCGACCTGACAAGCCGGGCGAGTGATCCCATCTAAAGACGTTGCATTTGTGCATGCACTGCTTCATGTACCGTTTTTTTCGCAAAGACTGAGCGAATATGTCAATGTTTTCTGTTGTATACGTGAAGAATTCCTGTCTTTGGTATTATCGTGGGTCGGGTAGGACAGCTCCTCATGACAGGCTGAAATTGACGAGCAATCTAATATTCGATTAACACTCGCTGACACCACGCAAAGTTGATACGGTCCAGAGGTATAGATACTCGAAGCAACGCCGCACACTAATTGTCGAGTACGTACTCCTAGTAGTCGCATGGGTTTCGCTACTCGTAGGTAATTTGAGATAACACAGACTCGAATGAACACACTCTCCTCGGAGAACCTACCAGTTTTGTCATTTTCAGTACTTTACGTTACTCGACAAGTCGTGCCGGCCTGCTTAGACGGAAGCTAATTCCGGGTCTAGCGAGACGCCATCGTCAACCCTTCAAACCAGCTCGAACCTTGACGAACATTGTATGTGTACCAATGCGTGTCGAGAGAGGGTCTACGAGTGTTCAACGGGGCGTTAAACAGGTCGACATTATATCATCAGTATGTGGCCAAGGGATAGCAGTCTTGCTTCCGCGAATCCGGGCTTCCTCAAGCAAGAGCGCATCCTCATCATGGAAGGCTCAAGGGAAGTTCCTGGCCTTCAATTTGAAGTGAGGTGGGTCTTCTCCAATATCTACTGCTTCCCCGGCTCTGAACCCATGCCGCCTCGTGCTCGCCGATCACCAAGTAGAGTTCTTCTTATGTGATATCCCTGCCAGTAATTAGCCATCACACATATCCACTTTGCACTCTTGACTTGCACTTACTCGGGTAGCGTTTCTCCTGGCAGGGAGTTGAGGTAGGGATTGGAAAGTGATTCGCTTTTCTGAGATTCTTCATGAATCACTCGAGGATATCAGTGTGTTGGAAGTCATCTCGCTACACCCGAGAACACTCCATAGGGACTGAAGACGAAGTCCTTGTTGAGGTGGAGTGCTCTTGTAGTGCCAGACCAAGGCTTCTAGTGCAAGATAAGAGTAATCGATCACCCTGGTTTGAGTTTTAGTAAAACACTGTATTGTTCTCACAACACGTTCTCCTTCGTTTCCTGTCAATCCATCCCCATCTTCGCTGTTATGTAACCTCGCCATAATGTTTCATTGTTGATAGCTGACTTTTGTCCCCCATGCTGATAACCTTATTACAACGCTTTTGCTTTTTGACACGTCTGATACCTGCCATTTGTTGAGTCCTTCTTTATGTTTGATTGTGTGCGAATTAGCATAGCTTACCGCTCTTTTCTCGGGTTGTACAATAACTATTGACGCGACATGCTTTAATCCCAGCAAGGTATCTCCAAAACAGTTGCGCATCCATCATCCCTACCAGACGATCGACGAATATCGTCAATACCACAAGCCCAGCCGAATCGGCGAGTGAATCGATCGAACAACGTTGCAGAGATGGGTTGTGCAGCCTCCAAGCCTGACCCGAAAGTCAAAGAGGCAGACATTCAAAATGACAAAATCGATAGACAGATACGATCGGACAAAAAGAGCGAATTAAGAACAGTTAAGATACTACTTCTTGGTCAGTGCATCTTAACGCCTGGTGGACCTGTGGACTGACCAATGCACTAGGTGCTGGAGAATCTGGCAAATCTACCATCATCAAACAGATGCGAATTATACATTCGAGTGGCTTCCAGGAAGACGAAAAGATTCATACTCGATCAGTTATTTACTCCAATATCCTCGTGGCATGCAAGGTTCTGCTCGAGATCGTTGACTCCCAAAAGATAGCGTTCGAGCATGAATCCACAGAAATTTATGCTGCTGTCATTGAGGAAGTGAACCCAGATGCCAACGCAGAAATTGTGTTCCGAAACAGTAATGTAAGAGAGGCCTTGTACAGGCTCTGGACAGATGCAGGTGTACAAAAGGCTGTGGCAAAAGGACACGAGTATGCACCCAATGACAATATGCATTATTACTTTGACAATCTCGATCGTCTATTCGATCCGAATTGGATGCCAACGGACCAAGATATACTTCATGCTCGTTTGAGGACAACTGGCTTAACCGAAACTTTCTTCGACCTAAAAGACATTTCATTCAGAATGATGGACGTCGGTGGTCAAAGGTCTGAAAGAAAGAAGTGGATACATTGCTTCGAAGGTGTCCAGTGTCTGCTATTTTTGGCCGCGTTGTCAGGTTATGATCAGTCTTTGCTTGAGGATGTCAATGCAAACCAAATGCACGAAGCCTTGATGCTTTTCGAATCATTGATCAATAGTGACTGGTTCAAGGATAAACCAATCATTCTATTCCTGAACAAGATCGACCTCTTCCGAGACAAGCTGAAGAAGTCCCCTATAAGGTTGCACTTTCCTGACTACCAGGGCTCGGACACAAATGAAGTTACAGCGCGACAATTCTTTGCAAATAAGTTTCGAGCAATTAACAAGAACGCGAACCGTGAGATTTACATCCACTTTACAAACGCGACGGATACCAACCTGCTTCGAACGACTATGCAATCAGTCCAAGATATCTTGATTCAAAAACAGCTCAATCGACTTATTCTTGTAGGGCGAGCCTTAGGGAGTGAGAGGATGTTGGTACCTACCCCGACCACAGACATGCGAAAACCTCAAAGCCTCGACAAAACAGCCTAAGCGCATGACTTCCAAGCTTGCAGAAACGCCAGGATCAAGTTGCGGTATGAGTCTACTATGGTCGGACTTGTATGTACCAGCCGACATACTTGATCTCTCAGATGGACAGGCTCCGACGACTATTATTGATGGACGCAGGCGCATCATTATCGTTGACGGCTTGCAACTCTCGTTCCTGATGGTACCGGAGATCGCAGCATTTATTGCACCGCAAAGTATGCTGAGCTTACTCAAGTGTTTTTGCTCAAGCCCTCGGTCAGTTGAAGACACGGCGCCAAGTGAAGGATTTCCTTCAAAGCAAGCAGCCAGGTTATTCTTAGATGCGGAATGGCACGATCAGACACCACGTACGACCATTGTGATGCGACGTCGGAAGACTGTGGCGCCATAGGCTTGGGTTTGGGGCTTGCGTGACCAACACTGAGCCTGCTGCAATGATCAGCTCTTCACTGATTCATCACCAAGAAATCGAGTACGAAGGTGCGGCGATTAGTGCTATCATCACCATCTTGTCGATCACTCCTGCAAGCATCACGAAACACCTCCTTCTTGCAGACTGCGTAAGGTGATCCTGGACAAACTAAGCTCTAGTGCATGCGGGGAAACTCCACTTTTGTGCTTACCGAGTATTTTAGGGCGAGCAACAAGCGAGTCCACGTCCATCACGATTTCAAGCACATTACCGGACGATTTTCCTCAACACAAGGACATTTTCGGCCAATGTCTTGCGCAACATGATCTGTGCCGTTATCCCATTTTGTGAGGTTTGTGTCGAGCAGCCGACCATTCCTTTTTTTCCGGATATGAGGATGGTCACAGGCCAACCTTGTGAAGCCACTCATGTCAGAGGACTCCTCGGGCATTTCTACGCATATCAGATGGTCGGTCAGACACAGCCAAAAAGTCCGGCTGTAGCCATACATATGATAACTACGAATCCCAAGTTGCGCTTGCTGCCCATTTTTTCAGATTGCTCCTCCATCTCATCGTCCCTCGACAAAAGCGTCGCAAGCACAACAGCAACACAAAGCCGTCAAAAACGAGATTGTCACTGAATCTTCAAACAAATCCACTTCTACACCGACGCCCACGCAATCATGTCAGGCACATTCGCTATGCCTCACCAGCTGACAGGCGGTGCAGGCTACAAAGCCAACTCCACCTCTGACGAATGGCTCCGCAAACACAGTGGTTTCTACCGCAAGCACAGCGCCGCCTCAAGCGCCCAAGAAGGCGACCGTCGCGCTTCCCAAGCCAGCACCGACCTCAACGCTCAAGCCGCAGAGGCCGTACGAAACGTTGAGGCTGAGCGCAGAGGTTCAGCGACTCTTCACACGGCAGCCGGCGGCGCAGCCACCGCAAACAGCAGAAAGGGAAGCGTTGTTGTGGCGAGTGATGCTGATAGGAGAGACAGTCTTGTTGGCATGGAGGCTACAGCTGGAACGCAGATGGATCCTGGCCGAAGAGGAAGTACAAGTCTCGCGAGTGATTTATTGAAGAAGATGAAGGGTAACAAACAATAGTAGGACACCTAACCGATGCAGCTATTGGGATAACGAAGAAGAGAGTGATGATGACGTGAGCATACCCAGAGTAGTATTGTGCAGTGTATTAATTATCATACGAAGTAGATGAGTTTAATGATGACTTGTTCACCACTTTCACGAAACAGCCGGGTGTTTTAACACAGCTTCTCCAAAATCGTTGAGCAGTATTGGCTCTGCAAAATCAATCCTTCTCTTTACTGATTGAACCAACCCCATGAAGACACTTGCGTGGCATCACATGAATGGATACTGTAGCAACGCAACCGTCAGTACAAGTCAGGCTGGAATCCCGAAGTCCATACATCTCGAGCAAGGCCGCTCTACAATCCAGCCTTCGTAGGCTTAGGCTTCTCCAGCTCCCTCAAGATATCCGCCTCCAGCTTCTCCGGGCTCGTCAAGCTCGCCCATCTGTTCACGACCTTCCCGTCTCTACCGATCAAGAACTTCTCAAAGTTCCACTTGATTCTCTTGAGACCCATCATTCCAGGTTTCTCGGCTTTCATCCACTCCCACACAGGTTCTGCATTTGAACCATTCACGTCTGTCTTTCCCAACACAGGAAAAGTCACGCCATAGTTGAGCTGACAGAACTCTTGGATCTGCTCGTTGGAGCCAGGATCCTGGTTGTTGAACTGGTTGCAAGGAAAGCCGAGGATGACAAAATCATTCTTGTATTGCTCATTTGCTTGTATCTTCTTCCAAAGCGACTCTAAGCCACCGAATTGAGGTGTGAAACCACATTTCGAGGCAGTATTCACGGCTAGGATGACTTTGCCTTGATGCTGGGACAGAGGGTATTCTTGCCCTTTCTTGTCCTTTGTCTTGAACTCGTAGAAGGAGGTAGCGCTCGCCATGTTTTCGGCACTCGCTCGAGGGAACGAGGTACTATTGAAGAAATTTCTCAACGTTGTTCTTGATCTTGCTTGTTGATTGAAGCGTTCAGCGCGGACCGGAAGATGGTAAGATTGTTTGACCGAACTGCAGAAGTGGTAACCTTGTGTGGCGCTTACACGTGAGACTGTCGTCGATGTCGTGATTAGCTGAAGGTAACGCGATGGCCTAGTGGTTATGAAGCTGCGTGTAATCAGGCGCTCGTATATCATGAAACCTCGGCTGGTGCTCTTCCTCGCTTGCCGTCGACTTCTCTGATGCCAGAAAGATTGGTCCCGAACTGTGCTGACGTGTTACACTACCAGGTATTCAAGACTCTCGTCCGTTGTTGTCTCCGTAACTCCCAAAGCGTGTTGATCAGTCTATATATTGAGACTGCATAATCAGGAATCAGAACTTGCTGGGATACGATCACATGCTAACTATGACCTCAGAGAGATCCAATCATGGCGCCTGAGGTCTCAGGTCTAAACTAATCCACCGAACAACTTGATGCCTTAGGCAGTCACTTAATCTTTAGAAAAAATCTGGCAGGCAAGGAAGTCTGAATCCTTGACGTAGCTTTCCCTGCTAGCATGCTGATATGCATATTTGCTCACATTTCGACGGATGTGTGCGGCGAAACACTTCCGAAGTCGACAAAGTACTCTAGGAAATCTCACCCGGCAGAAGAATATTTCTCTACATAAAAGTTGTTACTCTCTGCCACACAAGTTCCTATCATTTTTAAACGGTGATATGCGAGTAAAACACAAGCACAATGCACCATTTTCAGTCAGATCTAACGGCGATCGTGTAGTGTGAATGGCACGAAACGTTCACACCCTCAATACACATGAATAGTACTTTATACGGAGGAAAGAGCGACGAAGGGTTGGAAGGTTCTAGCGTAAACTCTTCCCAAATCTAGACCCTAAAGGTGCCCAGAGCTTGAATTCAATGTTCTGTAATATTACGGTATTGATGCCTACCTGCCAGGCTCTTTTTGGGCAGCAGTGTGTCGGTGTTTTGGCAGGAACGATCCGCTCAATACTGTCTATATGCCTATCCTAAGATGGATCTGTGATCAAACGCACTGATCTCGCAGGCGACTTTATCCAACCCCTTGCTATAGCCAGCGCGTGGGTGTGAGTCGTTTCTAAGGAACGTGATGTACCAAGTTTACCCGAAGCCCATGCTGTACCGCAGTCGGTGGCTCCGATACAAGCCAGTAGCACAACGGAAAATCCACGTTTTTTTGACGGTTCTCCATTGCTGAACTTTATTCCGAAGTGTACGTTACGTTTCAAAGCTTCCTCCTGGTCCGAGGACTCGCCATGAAGACGACAGATGCTTTCGTCAGCCTTCTCTGCTGACTCCGATTCACCCTTCAGCAGATTCAAGATCACCAACAGAAATCTTCGTTCAGGGTTGCTCGCTGGTCGATAGAAATTATGCTGCGTAACACGGGCCAGATAGGTCCAGGTAATGTGTCTCGCTTTGCTCAAGAGAAATACAACTTTTTTCCTGTCCTCGAATCAGCAGCAATCGCACCCGAACAGCCGACATCAATTGGACCCATTTTGGATCCTGAGAAGATTGATGAGCCTTTGGCCGGATATTCTGAGACTACTCACAGCAGTGTCTTTGGACCACATACATCATTGGACAGTGAGACATCGATACCAGCATTGCCTCAAGGTTTCAACGATCGCTATCTGTATCCTTCGCTTTGCAAAAATGAGCATATGCGACTCACGATGTTGTGGTATTATACAAGAGGTCTTCAGGAGGATGCCGAACTACTTCAGAAATTGTCTCAAATACTGGAGATGGTCAAGCAATTCTTGGGTGGTTGGGAAATTGGGATCATCGGCATCGTCGAAGCTGAAACCTTTTCCCGTATTGTTACCACGAACATGTCATTGGCTATGATACCACGCCGGGAGAGCCCCTGCTCCCACACGATAAACCAGCATCCGGGAACAGTCTTCACGGTCAGAGACATGTTGGAGGATTGGCGATTCAAATTCTCACCACCTGCTGAATATGGTGGACTGAGGTCCTACGCTGGTACCCAAGTATTGTTGACTCGACACGATGGCGAAACCGTCAATTTTGGTTCCCTTTGTCTTGCCAGCCGTAGTGTTCAAGCTCCTTTAGACGACAGCCAAAAGCGCAGCCTGATCCGAGCCGCAAACATGGTTAGCGGAGAATTGGTGTCAAGGTGTAGATTACGCCGCTTGAAAGAGCGACAGGTTATGATGGACGTGCTAAACCGACTTCGTTCCGATGTCCACCAGGGCAACATTGAAGCATCCACAATCGAGGCTCTAGCACAACAATACCCAGATTCTGAGGTCAGTATCGTTCACTTGCGGAATAACGAATTTGATCTTCCATCAGCAATCAAGGTAACGCTCGAATCTGTTGAAGGTGGGTTTTGGGAGGATGACGCTTTCGTCAAGAGCAAAATCGAAGCTGCACGATGCTCGTATGAACCGTGCGATCGCCCAGTACGCGCTGTCATTGGTCAGATCACACCCAATGACCAGCTTTTGATTGTATCTACCTACAACATACGCTATATATTCGACGACCTCGATGTGTGGTTTACCGAGCAGGCAGCATCTATCATTCATGATGTTCAGCAAGCACGCTACCTCAAAGAAGCACTGGCCGCTAAGGAACGCTTCTTGTCCTCCATAAGACACGAGCTGAGGACGCCTATTCACGGAATACTTAGCAGCGTCGAGCTGTTGGGCGACGAGCTTCGGGCACGGAACCTGCTGACCGGCGTTACTTCTCAACAAGAGGCACCTCTGGACTCTTTCCTGAAGACAATTCGCTCTTCTGGAACCGAGTTGATGACAACTGTGAACAACATACTTCGACTCAATGCAATTTCGGGTCACAGTCTGGATACGTCTGCAGTAGACTCAGTATACGACCTACGATGTATCGAAGCCGACCTGCTGGACGAGACATTGGGTAATTACTCCGAAGAGGCACTTATGGGCTTATCCATACGATTTGAAAGCTCTCTTGCTGGTTCCACTATCGTTGGCATCGACTGGGAAATGGTCAAAGAAATATTGAAAGCGCTACTCTTCAACAGCGTTGCTGCAACTCAGGTTGGCAGCATTATCGTTACAACAACCTCGACCACAACCGACAACTTACTGACTTTTGATGTTACCGATACTGGACTTGGCATTGCAGAAAGAGACCACGATAGGATTTTTGTGGCATTCGAAAAATTACAAGAATACTCTAAAGGTGCCGGACTCGGTCTGAGTCTCGCAAGTCTTATGGCGTCCGCATTGAAGGGAAAGCTGTATCTTGTCTCGTCTCAGGAAGGAGTCGGCTCTCGTTTCCGCCTGGAGATACCCTATGTTGAGGTTGACACTGCTGCCAGGCCAACCATGCCAGTGCGCCACGCAACACGCAAGACCCGCCATGTCCCACATACCTTTCACATCATGAAAGGACCATCGAAGAATCTCCATCTGCTCTCTCATCTGGAGGAATACCTGAAGTCTTGTGGTTTGGAGAAGAGCGACGTAGCCGAGGGATCTTTGATCATCTTGAGCGAACCAAACCCTTTAACTGGCTATGACGACTGCCCTATACACCTACTTGAGAATCCCCATCCTGTCTTCATCGTGAAGTCTGCTCCTACTGACGACCACTTGCGAGCTTGTCTGCTGGACGCCCTGAAACCACACCACATATCTATCCTCACCGGCCCCTTCTTCGCAGCTCGGCTCGACGACATCCTTGCCGAAGCCGATGAAGCTATCGCAAAGCATGAACGGCCCGACCCTACACCCCAGCCACTCATCCATTCACCAGATGCTCAGCCTCGCTCCAACAGCAACGCAAGCACAGATACCAATTCTTGCGAAGCAACACCACCACCGACCCCAATCGTCGAGTTAGAGAGATTAGTCATCAGTACCCCAGCTCCTCCGACGCCAAAACCTATCAAAGTCCTCCTAGTCGACGACAACAATGTCAATCTCTCCGTCCTGCAGTTCTTCTGCAAAAAAAGAAAATTCGAGTTTGGCTCGGCAGTGAACGGTAACCAAGCCGTCGATTTGTTCCGTTCAATGATCAAGCGGCAGACATTCACGTTAATCCTGATGGATCTGCAGATGCCTGAGTGCGATGGGATCTCGGCGACTAAGCAGATTCGCGCACTTGAACAACAGGAATGCCTTCCGAGGTCGATTATCTTCATGATTACAGGACAGGATTCTGTGGCTGACAGGAAAGCGAGTTTCGAAGCGGGCGTTGATGAATTTTTCTGCAAACCAGTGAGTATGAAGAGATTGAGTCAGGCTATTTCGCAATGGTTTCCCGAGGCTGCTGTGTCGTGAACGGTAGATCATGTTGCGTGAAAGGCGTCTCATACACAGTTGTGGGCCAGTCTTGCTTTAGCATGGCGCTATGGTGCAAAAAAGAAAAGGAGTTTTGGTCATTACTAGACAGTGGTGGGCTTTGGTGATCATGGAATTTTGAAAATATACCCTACCTCGATCTACACTTTGGATATGTGCTATAGTACTTAGCTTGGATTCTTTTCTCATAGAGCGTCAATAGATCAATATTGGAATACACTACGTATCACATCTTGACTCTTAGCACCTTCTGCATAATCATGGGACTTCTCTTTCTTCTTCTCAACCCTGAACCTGACTCTGCATCTTCTCAGTACGCACAGCCTGACCCCTCTCCTTCCTCAACACCTCCGCAGCAGGAACCTCCTCACCAATAGGCAGAATATCTGGCACCGGTCCAAACGGCGTAATCGCATACGGGTTAATCTGACCATGACTCCTCGTATAATGTCGTTTTATATGCTCAAACTGTGTCGTCAAAGGTCCAAAAGCCTCCACGTTCCAGTACAGGTTCTTGACCCAGCGGTGAATAGCCGGATATCCCGACCTGATATCGCGGATATTACACTTGAAGTGCTGGACGTAGACGACGTCGAAGCGGATGATGGTCGTGAATAGTCTGACATCTGCTTCGGTGATTTTGTCGCCGTGGTAGAAGGGACCTGGCGAGGTGGAGAGGTGTTCTTCAACGCGGTCGAGGGATTTGAATAGTGTTTGGACGTTTTTCTCGTAGGCTTCTTGGGAGCTCGCGAAGCCGGATTTGTAGACGCCGTTGTTGATGTCGTTGTAGGTCCAGTCGTTGGCTTCTTCGATTGTGCTCTGGAGATTTTTGGGGAAGAGGTCGACGTTGGGAGTTCGGTATTTCTCTGGTAGGAGGTCGTCGAATTCGGTGTAGAACATGCGGATGATCTCGGCGGATTCGTTGCTGACTACGGTTTCATTCTTCTTGTCCCAGAGGGTGGGGACGGTGAAGCGGCCGGAGTAGTCCTTGTCGGCTTTGAAGTATAGCTCGCGGAGATGCGAAAATTCTGGGTGTAGAGGGTCTTTGGTTACGTTCTCGCCTGGAACGTCATCTTCGTCGTCTTGCTTGAATCGCCAGCCTGTGAGGGGCATGTTAGTCTTGACATCCTCGATATAGGGCGAACGCAAGCGGGTGGTACGACGTTCCTCTGCCATATTCCCGTCGGGCAGCGTCTGCTACGCTTGTGATCTTACCTTTCTCTCCCATGTGCCAATGTACACTTGTGAATGGGATGATGTCCTCAAGCCCCTTCAATTTCCGGACAATCAAGGCTCGGTGTGCTGGCAACACTCAGTCAGCTTCTACCTATAATCTTGGTTTGACGTGGGCACTGGCTTGTCGACCAGAATTTCCTGACTTTAACTCACCCCAAGGACACGCATAGCTGACATAGAGATGATACCTTCCCTTCTCCGGAGGAAACTCGGCACCTGGCTCTTTGGAGATAAAGTTGCGAAATTTAGACTGCTGTCGCTTGAACTCGCCGTCTTTCCCAGCATAAGACGTGATAGAACCTGAATCAGGTGCTTTGTCCTGTAGGGGCACGTGTCCCGTGTTAGCAAAGAGTTTGAGGGCGGGCTGGCACAGCCACAGCTCGCAAGAGCAGCAAGGAGAAGCCCAGCACAAGGACTTTAGAAGTGGGTCGGTTCATCATACCATGGCTTTGTTGACCTGTGATGAGGTGAGATACCTTCTAGTTGAGGAAGATAATGGCACTGGTCTTGCACTGATGTGATTCAAGAGTAGTGATGCGCGAAGGACGGGTCTTGATGCGATGTGCACTTTGAACATGAACCAAAGCTCTGCAGAACGAGGCAATCCCACAGCAAGCAAGACTTATGGCTCTGATTATATGTATCGAAATATTTCTGTTTCAGGTAATGCTTTCAAAGCCAAATGCAGCATGGGTAATTAGGTGTGGGGAAGCAATTGCACCAGTAGTGAGGTCACGATGCTAAAGTGGCAAACGTGGACCTTCGGCTGCTTACTCGAACATGAGCAATCAGGAGTTGACAAACCGTGGACAATTCACTTCTTCGGCTTGGTAATATGTGGTGTTTGGGCGCTAATGGATGAAGAGTCGCCTAAGACCTCGATTACGATACTCAGGTCGCCAAGTCTACTTGTCTATGAATTGCGCTTCCACTTGGAAAGACTTCGCTCTCTATCCCATGCGACAATCGCTCGCTCGCACGCCTGCCATACGGAAAATAATACCACTCGCACTATCACCCAGCATATTCGCTGCCATCTACTTTCTGTATTTGACCATAACATAGGGTACTTCAACGTCTTCTTCCGTGGCATCCTCAGCTGTGATCTCGAAAATAACGTTCTTTTGATGTTCTGGGATAGGCTTTTTACTTATTGTCTCGACCAGCTTGCTCATCTTCAATGGCATCCTATCCTTCGTCTTGCTTGGTGGGTAGAAGCTTGCATATAGTAGACTGACACCGGAGCTGACCATGGTGATCGACAAACCAAGTTCTTCAAAGTGTTTGAGGAACTCCGTGAGCGTGATGTCGTCGACCTCGAATCTGTCCCAAAGCTTGTCAACTGTGACATCTCCATTCTTGCCTTTGTATGTGCCCTTGGGACTTGCGATAGGTTCGCTGAACCCAAAGAAGGGCAAAGCTAGATTGATGAAACCGTTCTTGTACTGTTCGATGTCGTCCTTGCCATCGACAATCTTGTAGAGCTCCAAGATTACAAGACCTGTAACCAACGCTGTCGTGGTGGCAATTGCCGGAATGATTTTTCCTGCAATAAATTTGGTCTTGTGTCGGTCTGCGAGTGTGATGCCGTAGTTCATGGCTCTCAAATTACTTGCCGCAGTGATAAAATCGATGTGGTGGTTCGAGTCGTCGTCCTTCTCGAATTCAACTACATTTAGTCGAAACCCTGGCATTGATTTCGGATTTGGTAGAGAAGTAATGATCTTGTTCAACTCGTCTTGGTCGTCAAAAGCGGGTTGGTTGGCATTAGGATCGGGCTCCTTTTCGTCAGCCTGAATCTTCACGTTGGCATCAGGCCTAAATTCGGGGATCATCATGCTGTCCATGACCTTTGCATAGTCCTTGGGAGACAGCTGTGGCACCTTGATGTTGAAATTATAGGCGTGCAGAGCCGCGGCATGAATGACAAAGCCCATATGTGTCTCATCAGAAGTGCTGAATTTAAGTGGCGTTGGGCATCGTTTCGGACCTGACCAAAAATCGGCTCCCGACGACGTCTTTGCGTCGTTGGGGAAGTTGTAGAGCAATTGCTGGATAGCGTTGTTGTATTGTTTTTCGAATTGCATGCGCGCCCAGGCGATACAATCATTATAGTCCGATGGTTTATCCGAGACCAAGAAGTCCTTTAGACTGTCGAGTATCTGCTTCTCATTGCCCTGCTGCTTGAGTGTGGTGTTGATGTAGTCAGGTTGTGTCAGGTAGAGATTAACGACCTCAGGTGGCCCAACAAAGTACGACTGGAACAAGTCCCTTGCCCAGGCGATGGTGTGTTCGATCTTGTTGGGGAAGCTGCGTAAAGTGCACATGGGGAATGACTGCTCTGGTGGGTCCTGTGAGCTAGAATAGGATTCTGTGAGGCGAGGCAGAACGACTTGTGTATTGCCCTTGGTGCCAAGGGTGCCACTTTCTAGCAATGGCTTCATGAAGAAGACACAACGACGATCAACGTATGTTCTGGCCTCGACGTTGTCCAAAGCATTTGTCACGAAGTCCAACTCGGCCCAGAAATTTTCGTCGAAGACATCTTCAGAGTCCGGGCCTATACGATCTGTCATGGTCGTGATCTTACCCTTGAGATCGGGGTTCATAGCTTGTACTGCTGCAGCAGCACAATCGCTCTTCTGCTTGCCCACGTCTTTTGGTCGGAAAAGGAACTGTCGATTGAGATTGCTCTTTTCGATAGAATCGTTGTCAGTGGCAGTGATGTGACCGTTCGGACCAGAACCAAGACCAATCATAGCATAGTTCTTGAGCATTTCACAGCCAATGGCTCCACAGCCGACCAAGAAGTTGCGGACATTAGAGATCTTGTCTTGGAATTCGCGTCCAAAAACGGCAATCTGACCATCGTAACGGGAGTTCTGAGGCTGGCAAAGTTCTTCTGAACGCGCGACCGATGAGGGAATTGACTCGAGCGAATCGAAATACATCCATTGTCTGACGGGAGTAAATTTTCCTGACACTGCCTTTAGGACCTCTTGAGCTGTTAAGCCACCAAAAAAGGCAGCCATTGGACTGAGATCACCTCGCGCCTGGTAGCTGAGCTCGGTGATGACTTTGCTATCGAATTCGACTTCGATGCCTGCTTCTTTGGCAACCTTATTGGCAAGGTCGAGAACAGTTTTCGCATCGGCGTCGTTGTGCGGTCTAGGCATTTGTCCTCCATTCTGCTCAGCAAAGGCGTGCAGTGCTTGGATACCGACATGCAGCTGTTGTGGTCGGTCAAACTTCGCAAAGTCTGAGATCATAAGTTCAGGGCTCTTCAGCTGTTCCGATAGTGGTTGGAAGTCCAGGATCTTGGGCATCTTGACTTGAGAGAAAAGGCCACCTCCCTGATATTTGCCCAGTCCGGATACGTCACCGATGGAGAAACTGTAGGGGCCCTTGACGGTAATCTTTCGAGGGGGAGCAGCATTCAACCCATCCATACCCTTGATCTCAGCAAATTCGATAAAGTCGCCGTCTTCGAGGCCGTGTCTGGTCTCGTCTAAAGCCGACACCAGACCAGAATCGTCTATGTCTGCGATTATGCCACTTATTGGGTTCTCACCGGTGGCGTCACCAATTGTAAAATTCTTGCCGAAATCGTTGAAGATGTAACCGAACAGACCGAAGGTATCTGCGACGGTAAGGTAGATTCCATTCTGGTGACAGAAGTCTGCGATTTTCAATTGCTCTTTTAGGGGGGTGTTCGTTAGGACGACGACCTGATAGTTCTTCAATTGTGATAGATCGTCTGTGAGGGACTGCGATTCGTGGACAGACACTGGAGTGTAGGAGTTCAATTCGGCGACTCTGGGAGCAGTGACCTGGGCTCTCGATTTACCAACATCCTCAGGATGCAAGAAGAATTGGGAGGAAAGATCAGCAATGGCAGCAGGATGTGGATCGTGTAGGGTCAGAGACTTGACACCAGCGAGAGCAATGTTCTTTGCGATCTCTACGCCCAAACCTTTCAGTCCGCTTATGAGGATGTTTGATGAACCCATGCGCTTCATGGCCTCATGACCAAGCACGTACAGCTGTCTGCTGTACAGCGACTCATCTATCTCGCCATTCTTTAGTTGCTCGATGGCAGCCTCTGGCTGGTCCACCTCCATTACTGCGTCGCCTTGAGTATTCATCTTTTTCTTTTCGGGTTGTGCTAAATCTTCAGACGACGCTTTTCTCTTGGTACCAGCCCGAAGAGAAAGTTCTGGTTCGGCGTGAGGTGAAATGGTGACGGTGGCCTTGCCTCACGCAAGACCGGCGATGGAGGATTGGGAAGTTCTTAAGTGGTATGAAATGGATAAGTGACGTAGCGTAGACTTGAGCACAGCCTTGACTGCGGATTTGTAAGAGCAAAAGTGTAGCGACGAGTGCCTGCAAAAGTGTGCTCTGGGAATACTAGTACTTGCAGGGGCTGCCGTAAGTGTACTTAATCGCAGTAAAGGAACAGATATGCCTGGCTTTAGCTTGAGTAGTGATTGTGAAAGAAGATTCGCGAAGCTGGCGTGGTTCAAAGGAGAACAACCAGCAGCTAATTCGCTGGGGTTGTAGCCGCCTATAGGTTCCTATTTTTTTGTCCTTTCTGCCTAGAAACGAAAGCAACACTGACGACTTCAACGTGACTACAGAACAATACTGGAACGCGTCAAAACGGTAGGCGCGATCAGACCTTTGCTTCCACTCACGAAAAGAAAGACCGATCGTCGTGCATGCCCATTGACCATTTCGCGTCGATTTTTGCAGACGCGTCGGAACGCGTTGAGTTCAAGTTGGTTGAGGCTTCCCTAAAGCTCGAAGCGTCCTCCTGCACACCATTACTTGCTTCGAGATACTGGAATCAGACTTCAATGTCCATCGAGTTCTAAGATTGTATCCCACAAGCAGAGATCCCTCGAATTAGTAATGCTGGAAACTCCTCAGGCTGCGACCCTGTCATCTTTCCAGCCATGCTGCATGAGATTCTGCTCTCCCTGGCTGGCTTGTCCTCTCCTATATGGGATGACTTGAAAGCAGAGGACGATGACTCTTTGAGGAAACACACCTCGCCAGCGGAGCGAGAAATGTTGCAAACATTGGCAGAGCTTGCTGACTTGCACAGTAGACTAAGGGAAGCAACATCCACCCTGTCCAGTTCCCATCCCTCTCCTACCTGTCGAGCTGTCACCAATCGCATAGCTACATGCCACTTGCGAAGGTTTGTTAAAAAGGTCGTGGATGTTGAAACCTTGATTCTCCAGGAAGACGCCCAATATGTTGGCGCATACAAGATCGTTCCGTTGAGCACAATTGTGACTGAATTCCAGCCATGGGCCAGACCACTCCGTTGGCTCTCAAAATTGATGCAGCTTTTACAGTCGCCTACCTCCCTACCTTGTTCCGCAGCCAAATTGTTTGCTTTTCTGCACAAGGAAGGCCAAACTGGCTACACGGACATCAAGGATTTGTCGGGGGACCTTCTAATAACCGCTCAGCAGGCATGGGTGCAGAGTCTTACCCCCTGGCTGCTCTATGGACAGTTGCCAAACTTTGGTGCAGCTGATTTTATGATCCATTCAGTGCAGGCCAACAACGATATAGAGTATATCTTACAACCCAGTTTAATTCCATACTTCATTACTACAGGTGTTGCAGATGCCATTCTAGCAGTTGGCAAGACTCTTAATCAGATCAAGTCTCGGCTTTGGTCTGGCCCTCAGCACAACCGCACCTCTAGCAACATGTGTACTATCTTGATGCCAGCATCACTGAACCAGATCAAGGCGCTTTCCTATCCTTTACAGCCTAACGCTATCACGCATGCCATCGAATCTATCAACGACGCCATCTCGCAGGCTGCTTTGTCCCATTTGCTGCCTATGAACATGATCCTCGATTTTCTAACCATTGCTCACGATTATGTACTACTTCGAAAAGGTGAATTCTCTGCATCTCTGATCAAGCAGGCAGAAGAATGTCTGGTCGCTAGCCAAGCAACAACAGCCACGTCGAAAGCAGCACGAAAGCCAAGCGGGCTCGAATTCTTGACGTTCAACGAGGCTGACGTGTCAAATGCCCTCAGCAAGACCTGGTCGGAACTATCTACCTTTCTTTCGGACCATGAATTTGACGATCCTTTACGCGAGAAAGCCTCTTCCTGGCTACGTCTGAAGATGAGTTCGTCCTCACTGCCTATCAGCACCTTGCTACCCAGACCAGCGAGTCTAGTCCTAGAACTACCCAACGATTCCCCGTTGCACATCTTTGTCTCGTCTTCAGATCTGCAGCGGTACTCGACGCTGAATGCGTACCTGGTGTCTCTGCGCCGTGCTGAAGCACAACTTGCCAAGCTATGGGCAATACCAGCATATCGCAGGTATCGGACAATACCCACTGCCTCATTGAGCACTACGAGAAAGAGCCAGCAGCAGGTGCAAAGACGAAGTGCACGTGAGGATACAAGGAACCGAAGTATGCGTACTCACTGGGCATGCGCCAGTCAAGTTCTGTTCCTTCTATCAGAAACCTCCTCTTACTTCCATGGCGAGGTCTTAGACAAGAATTGGAACCAGCTGCAGTCTTGGCTATGGTCAACCCCAACTACTCGCCCAACCTCATCACAACCGTCCTCAAGGCCAACGACGGCCTCTTCCAAACTTTGTGCTATGCGTGAATCAACTGAGTCGGTGAACTCACGCCGCAGAGATGACCCAAGAATTATTGCTATCGCTCATCGAAGATACCTCGAGGCACTATATCATTCCCTTCTTCTGAGCAACGAGGCCTACATCAACGCCCTTCGCAGCTTGCTCAATACCATCGACCATTTCGTCGCTTTGTTCCGGCGCTTACAAGCTGTCAGGCAAAGCCTTGATCTTCAGCTGGATGAGGAAATACCGAATGCTTTGCCACAATATGCAAAGGAAGAGCAAGATCTAATGGCAGAACTGTCCAGGACTAACAGCACGTTGGCTAGCCGGGTGCACGAGCTGGTAACACAGATGAGAGAGGCGGACAAGCAGTACGAATCAAGAGATCTGAGCTCAGGTATTGCGGGCATAGCATTAACTTCTGGAACAGACGATATGTTTGAGCCTGTGAAAACACGCACGCTGGATCGCTTGCTGATGAAACTCGACTCCCTGGCAACTGACACCGAGGACGAGGTGTTCGAAGATGCACTAATTAATGCGGAAGACGATTGAGTATGAAGCCTTCGTTCAATAGTGAAAAGCTCGAATGTTCTTCATGTGCTCTATAAACTGTGTGCGCCATATCGCCTGCTAGAGAGTTTTCTCGCACGACTGACGTCCACTCTGCGCCTTGACCTTCAATATCAACCAGCCTCCCAGTTCTTTGAACATTGCTTGCTCCTTATAACACGTCAGTTAAGACTGCAAGAAGTCGAGCACCTGAGCATGTGAAGAGGGTTCCACTGCATCCTGGCGAACTTGCGGGTGGACTTGGTGATTTAGTCCGGCGGTAACGTGTTCGGATGCCAGCAGTTGATGATCATAATCCTTGAGTGTGGCCGAGGTAGGTATCATTCGCTCTGACGGGTCTCAGCACCACCTACTTGCATAGATCTTCGCCATTCTCTTTCAGAGAGGTCCCGGATCCTAGTTCTGCGAAACGTGAGGCTAAGAAGGTGCAAGTCGCGACTTTGTCCCGCAAAGAACGAAGCTGTCTAAGTATAGCCTCAACGTCCAACATAACCTCGTGCATCGTTGGTGTAACCGAGCTCGAATCATCCTTGGTGCCAACGTGAACACCACATCGCTTCCACATCATTAACAACGACTTCATCTGGTCAATGTTGACCTCCAGTGCCAAAACGGCGTCCACTATGTCATCATCGATGTGCTTCAATTGCACCAACATACCCTCTTTTGCTACATCTATGATGTGGCAGCCGGCAGGGTTGGCGAAGCTCACTTTGCCGGTCTGGTGTTATGTTAGTACAGTGATGAGGGAAGTCGAATATGGCTTACATACATATTCTTCAACAACCTTCGACAAATAGACCACATATGATCTCCAGAATGCCATTGTGGTCATTGAGATTGAGCAATGTGTTTCGACATCTGTCAAACAAATGTCGTATTCTTTCTCGGGTAACGTACTGTTGATGCCGCCAACGACGTCCTCTGGAGCAGACACAAATAGCCACGTTGATCGAACATCAGAGAGCTGCACTTTATTATAGACGGTGAATTGCCTGAGTGACCAAGGTTGACCCGAAGAGCGGTGATTCGGCTGTAGGTACCTCAGGCAGTAAGCACACTCCCAGCCTCGGTGGGCTTCGTCCTTGCTGCTGCTGCTGTCTTTCAGCGTCTGCCATCTCATACGTTGAGGTGCGATTTCGACTTCCCTTGCACGCACGCCGAAATGCATCAGTACATCACGCAGAGCGTCAAAGATCTGTAGTTCTGCGCAAAGACTGTTGTACAGAGCTTCTGTGATGGATAGACGCGCGAAAGAATGCTCCTGCTGTAGACGTATCATTAAGCGTCTTTTGTTATGCGGTAGCACTGTGTTCAATTGGTCTGCATCCACGACTTCAACGAACGTCCACGTTGACGAACTGGGATCGTGCCCAACCGACAGTTTGTCGGATGTGTCTATCTTTGTGAGATCCTCATCGTATGGAAGGGTCGATCTTGTATCCGTTGGTGCATGCTTGTGTGCATCAAGAGCCGAGTCGATTGCTGCCGGCTGCTGAAGTATCTGCAGTGACGGTGGCTGGCCCTGTGCAGAGAACAGATGTTTGCTGACATCCTCGAACTCCCTTGTCCGGATTCGGTCGTAACCTCTTCTTACAAGCGACGACGAGATCTTCAAAGGTCGCTGGATTTGACATTTATCCATCATGGTCAATTGATAGCAGATTTCAAATCGCGTGAGGCATGGGCGGCAAGAGATGGAAGCAAAGAAGCTTCACATCTATATACGTGAAGGGAGGACAAACGTGACTCGCGAGCACGACCCACAGGCACTCCAATGGGTCATACAGAGGTAGACGCATATGGTTGTCGACTCGTTGCGCCACGGCATGACAATGTAGCGATCTGTTATACATTTTGTTCTCTCCGCTGAGGCTGACTGATAGTTCAGAAGTCCCATGCGACACAAGGTAATCAACACAGCCCGTGGACGTTCCATCTCACACTCACCCTTGCTGCGGAGCACATCAACCAGCACAATTAACCAAGCATGACTTGTTCCCCAATACCAGAAGTAGAGGACTGAGAGCCATTCGACATGATGCGACTGTGCTTGTTTGATCCTCAACACGGAGTAAACGTGGAATCGGTTCATCGCAAACAGACTGAGAGGTCTGAGGCCGAAGTGTGCTATGCCAAGCTAGGATACGTTAGGCTGGGGCGGTCATCTTGACAAGAGCTCGACTCGAAAGCACAATTTGACTTGCTTCTTGCGTACAACTTTTACGGTTTTTCTTTATGCTGAGGCTGTTCTGTGGCCTCCAAGCCTTCCCACAACTGCTGGACGATGTTCCAATAACGCTCCCCATCCATTACTGCATGGGCCACATGCTTGCTTCCTACAAACTTCTCCAGCTGTACCAGCTTGGCAGCTTCTTCGCCTCTGTTCGACCTCAAGACCTCTTTCGCTTCTTGCGCGTGAGCTTCAACGTGAGTCCAGGGCACCAACTCATCGGTATCCGAGTATATATAGACTCGTTTCAGGCCTTCCTGCATAAACGACCCAGCAGAATCGTTCAGCTTCCGTCGCAACCCGGTCATTGAGCCTTCAATGCCCGCCAGCCTCCCTAAGGTGCCGACTGTTGACATACAACCATACATTAATGCGCCACCTAACATACGGACCGGTGCAGGTAGGGACGGGGGAAAGCCTTGCGACATTGCAGTCCAGCCTACACGTGCGGTGGGGATACTTGGCGCACTATCGATGACCACCGCCGAGATCGGAAGCAATTCGCCTGCACAGTGCAGGGCGTATGCATCAGCCAGCTGACAGCTAGTGAAGGCACCTCCGTTAGAAAAGCTGTGTAACAATATCGATGGTCTTCCTTTGGCGCCAGCTTCGAGTTCCTTGATGACTTTGACGGCTGGCTTCATTTCCTGCATTTGCCAAGCATTCGGTCGCCATATGAGATCGGGACCATCTTGTTTCAGAAGCAGGATTCGTGACTGAGGGTAGATTCGACGATAGGTTTCCGAATACTGTGCGATGTGCCTTTGACGCGCGTAGAGCCATGAGCAGATTATAATGAGGTCAGGTGAAGATGTCTTTTTCATGTTTTGCTGGTCTGAGCTTGTGTTTGGCCTGTAGTAGAAGATCTGCCCACCAAGTGTCTCGAAGCCTTTGATGTGTAGGTCGTTCGTGATTGACATGTCAAGTTGTAGAGTTGGAGCTGGACCGGTCATATCCATGACCATTGTTGCTAGCTAGGGCTGTCAGCTCCTTAGGGAGCAATGAGAACTTTGACGCGCCATCCTTGTCTATTGTTGTACCTGACCGAGAACTACGAAGGTGAACCCAGAACCAGTATGTACAACTCAGACATGAGCTGAACACACCCGGACTCGGAAGTGAAGACACGGCACTATTGACTAACCAGGCTAGATCTTCCACTAGTTCAGGATTAGCCTATCACTAAGAAGTGCTTAAACTCAAAAACATATATTTTGCTTCGTTTGGTCGTGAATTTGTTCTTCACTTATGTGAATATACAAAAATACAATACCCTTTCTTCGCGAGGTGACAAATCAGATACTGTGTCTGCTAATTTTTTCGACGAACAGTTCTCATCTAGGACTTCTCGTGAGGGTCCAAAAGTGGTGGGTAAGAGCGACAGTAAGGACAAGATGCCACCAGACGAGGACGATCCAGTCATAGCCTCGTACGATGTTTACATTTCGTCCCCTCCTCTTCCACCAGCGATAGACAAAACAAACACAGGCGAGCCTCGAGGCCCTGATGCCAGCTCTTCCGTAATGCCGCAAAAACAGCCAAAATACTACGTACTTCAATATCCAGCTCATAGGCCATCCTCGAAACCATACAACACGGCCCGTTCGCAACGTCCAAGCTCTTTCCGGATAAAACCATCAACGGGTATCGTCGAAGTCGACGTCCCTATACTTACCACAGACAACTACAACACTCCCTTGGGCACTTCACTAGGTCGTGCAATGCACGATTCACAAGTCGCAAACCCATACACCGGCCACGGACTTAGCGGTGGTTTTGCGCAAAACGCCTTGAATGCACCACCTCACGGCACCAATCTGGACGACGAAGAGTCTCATCTACGTGACACAGCCCTCCGAACACAAACATTAGGCGGCAAAATTTCCACCTCAACAGACCGTGACCCGGTCTACATGCTCGCCAACCTCAACCGTCAGTCTAACCAGATACGCCTTCGACACCTAGACGCCGTAGTCCAACTCCGGCCACAACTCCACCACATCGACGCCCAAGAAGAAGCCAAGCGCCGAATCGAAAGTGCTTCGAAAACGAAGGCCGAACCGTCACGACAGCAACAACAACAGCAGGATCCAGACAGTAAGGTAAAGCTAGAAACCAAAGCTATCGAGATGAAAATTAAAGATACCTCGAGAGAGGATGCGAAGGATAGAAATCTTAATCTTAATGCACGATTGTTACGGGATATCCAAAATGAGAAGTGGAAAAGGTACGAATGGATCGAAAAGGAGGACGAAGTATTCGAGCAGAGTCTAGCAGGGAACACCAAACTCTTCACGAATGCCGACGGCGCCACTCACACCCAGCTACGCAGCGCACTCGACAACGACGAATGGCTGAATCGGATGAGTAGTCCCGGCATCGAACTGCGAACACGCCTGAAAGGACGAGATAGGGAGCGAGCACGACGGAAGCGGCAGGAGCGACTGCGAGCCACAAAGGCCGCAGCTGGTAGTGATGCCGCGGTCGCAGCTGACGACAGCGAGACTAGTTCCTCCGATGCTGAGGGAGATGACGAAATGATTCAGGACAGTGCTGAGGGACCAAGTAGTCCCGAAGTGCGGATCAAGGAGGAGGGTGCGGGCGTGGAAGGTGCAGTTTTGAGTGCGATGACAGCACCCGCGCCAGCGCCCAAGAAAAGAGGTCGGCCGCCGAAGCACAAGCAGGCTGAGACAATTAACCTCGACTAGTCGTTGTTGTTCGGAGGTTTCTACAAAACTTCATGTAGTATGACCAATCAATAGCTTTAGCTTGTGTACTTAGATCACAGGCTGACCCGTTCATGGACGTGGTATGCCTTGCACATTCACGAAGGCGACGCTCGTTCTACACGGATTTCAGGTGGCTGTCTTAGCAAAGATTAGATCCATGGCGAGAGAAGCGTCCCGAAGACATCATTTTGGAATGTTTTTGGTATTCTTTTTGGCTTCAAATATCACAGTTAAACACTGTCGTAGCTTATGAAAGAACATCTCAGCGACTTCAAGCTGCCTCACCAAACACTCTCCTGCCATTTGCACACTGCGTCAAACTGTTGCCATCCATCATCAGCATAATCTGCATGCTGTCTCAATAAACCATTTCCATTATCAACGCCTCTATTCAAATGCTCGTGTGAAACATTGTGCTTATGTCGGAAAACATGTGGGGGGGTGGTACATGATTGGGTATCTTCAATAGGTCGTACGTGGTAGTATCGTCGCGATGGTAGTGGGAAGAATCGGCAGGGAAGGTCCTCGAGGGTATTGGCAATCACGCTGTGTTCGTTCTCGACTGCCACCTCAACGCTAGAGGGCCCGGCTCGATGTGGGAAGTTTTGTGGTGCTTGGAACAAGTCCATATCAACTTTCTGAGAAGAAATTACATATCCATGGAGTCACTGCCGTTGGCAAAGTTGAATTGTCCTTGTGGTTGTTGAGCATTGAGAGTATAGCCCTGAGCGTTGGCTGTAGGGGCAACCTCTTCAATGTCGGCACCAGCATCCTCTTCATCAGAGAAGTATTTCTCGATGATGTTGTAAGCTTTCATATAGATCTCCTCGTTGGCATTGTTCTGGCAGTCATGAATCTTCTCCATACCACCAGCTTCTTCGATGAAGAGTGCATATCGATTGACATTAGCGTCTGGAGCACCAGGATTGGCAGCTTCCTTGTCCATTTCGCCAACCTTGAGGATGTTCTCCAATCCATCAAGGGCGACCTGAATAATCTTATTATCGGGACATGCAAGAAGATCACATAGCGGCTTGATGCAACCTTGAGAGACGAGGTAGCGAATCTGTTCTGGTTTCTGTAAACCCCCACTGGTTGCGTTTGAAATTGCCCAGCAGGCCTCCTTGCGTGTCTTGAAATCTCCATTCGAGAGCAACTGGATGAGAGGTGGAATGATACCAGCATCTACCACCGACTGAATTTGTGTGGAATTGCCTGCCGTAACGTTTGAGATTGTCCAGCAAGCCTCTTTTCGAATACCATCTTTTTGTGAGCTCAGCAGCGAGAGAAGTGCATTCAATGCGCCGCAGTTGATAATGACCTGAGTCTGAACATCATCACCAGTCACAATGTTTCCGACCGATCGTAGCGCTGGGGTCTGAACCGAGGTGGAGGCGTGCATCAGCAGCTCGACGAGTCTTCGTGGAATACCAGCCTCAATCACAGCTTGAATCTTGTCGTTCGAACCGTCAGATAGGTATGAGATAGCCCAGCAGGCATCGATTAGAACCTCGTCGTCAAGCATGTAAACGAGCTTAGCGAGTACAGGCAAGGCAGGCTGAATCTGGGAGTGGTCAGTAGCGTTCTTGAATTGTTCTTCAGTAACACCTACAGTTGGCCAGTCAGGCTGAGGAGTTTTTCCACGGCAGAAATTGCTGAGTGTCCAGGTGGCATTTCGAAGCATGCTCAGCTTTCGACCGTCTCCAATCAAAGCAAGTAGTGGCTTCAGAGCACCTTGAGCCAATACGTAGTCTCTGCAGGCTGGGCTGTCACCAGCGATGTTACCCAATGCCCACACAGCCTGTTCTCTTACATCTGGTTCGGGGCTGCTCAGAAGCTCAACAAAGATAGGAACAGCACCTGCCTCAATAACGACCTGTGTTTGTTGTGCTGAACCAGAAGCAATGTTTGTCAATGCCCATGCGGCCTCAAACTGCACCAAGGTGTGAGGAGACCGAAGGAATTCGACAAACCGACTAACGACGCCAGTCTCAATGACCTTTTCGATAGGAGGATTTCGTTCTTTGCTAAGGAGTTTTCTGAACTTGGTTGTGGCTTGAATTTGAGAATCGATCTGATCGGAGAAGACACCCTTCACCATTTCAGGCAGCTCAACGCTCAACTGTGTCTCTGTTAGTTCATGCTCAGTCACTTTGAAACCACAACCTACTTCGCCTTCAATGTTGCCCGCCTCGTCATCACTGTCCGCACCAGTGAAAGCAGCTTCGACAGCGCCATCACCTCTCTGAATTCCTCTCCTCTTTGCTAGGTTTTCTTCTCTCTTTTGCCGTCGGATTTCGACTTGCTGTTCTTCTCTTCGTCGTCGCAGTTCGTCTGGCTTGAATGCAGCCTTCGCCTTGAATTGTGTACGTCGGTGCTCTGGAATATACCTCTCCGCCATGATGACAGAAACTTCCTTAAAACGTTTGGCACTTGATTAGAATAGTAACAGCTGCTCTGTATAGCCTCCTTCTATCGAAGACCCCCAACGAAGAAGCAGGTAGTTTGCAGAAGAATAGTGGCCTTCAAATTAATTGTTTTGGCAGATGGAGGGAGTTGCGCCCGCAACCTGAACAGCCACGAAAGGCAGTCACGGGAGCCAAGACCACGCTAATCTGGCCAGGCACGTGCTTGGTGCGGCCGGCTATTTCACTCAACGCGTGTTCCTGGCAGATACGCGTGCTACCAACTTTGAAAGTGCAAGATAATAGAGATATTTATAATCATGGTACAAAACTCGGAGACATGGCTCTACGAGTGCCAGCAAGCTTTATCAATGTCGCCGACGCGTATGCCAGTCGGGATGAGCCCCCGTACAATGTCATGGGTGTTTGTGTCGACTACCTTCCACCTGCCCAATCATACGGGACTGATCTTGCGATGAAGATCAACCTGTGGGATGTGAGCTGTAACGACTGTACAGATTTAGGCAATGATGGAATGCTAACCAGGATGTTCTACAAGAAGAAATATCGGTTTCCAGCAGTCCATGAGATCGGTGATCTTGTGATTTTCCGAGGACTAAAGACATCCAACAAAAAGGGTACGTGGATGGGTCTGACCAGTCCAGCATCTACATGGGTTGTGATAAATGGCCTCAGTCTTCTTGACAGCACAGATCCAGCCTTTGCTGACGTCGAACTGAGAAAACCCTACGAACCAGTTCTTGATAGTCGATCAGGTCGGGGGCCTCGGCCCACACCTAGCGAGTTCGAGTATGCCAAATCACTACTGCAGATGAGAGATCGAAACACCCTACGTGGGCCACCCAAGAGTACTGCTCTGGACCAGGCGACAATCATCAAGGCGAATGGAGGTACTCCTCGAGTTACACAATCCTCGAAATTTCGACTAGTTAAAGATATCATTGATCCGCCTAGCCATTCTGGATCTCAGTTTGTCGACCTCCTTGGAGAGGTAGAGAGGTGTTTCTATACTACTAGACCTGTTGAGCTGAAAATATCCGACTATACAGAACACCATCTGTTGTACGACTACGGAGCCGAAGGTCAAGACGGTGATGAGTTCGGGTATTTGCAAGCAAAGAAGAACAAGAATGGATGGCAAGGACCTAGTGGTAGAAGGACTATCACTGTTAATTTGTGGGACAGCTATGCTGAACATGTCCGAGATCTGGCTCAAAACGAGCAGTTCAAGCTAGGTTCGCTGGTGCGAATCAAGAACGTGCATATAGCGATGCACAAAGGTGGCGCATATCTCGAGGGCCATCTTAGAGGCGCAGGTTGCTCAGGCAGTGCAATCAAGTTTTTCGATCCTACGATGGCCAAAGACGAAGCGTCAAAGAGCCTAATGGCAAGGATACGCGCATATAGAGAGACAGCACAGTCTAGAGAGCTCAAGTCGAAGCGACCAGCAGAGGTAGAGCCTGAGCGGCAGCCGCCCACTAAAAAAAGCAAGAACCAGAAGAAAAGAGAGAGAAAGGCGCAAGCAAACAGAGGGTTGGAGGCTACTACACAAGCAAAACCAACCTCGAACCAGCACGTTAGGTGCGAGGCTATCAATGTCGGTTTGACTACAATAACAGATATCATGGACGCACGACAACTCGAGCGTAACACATCGGCAGGAAACGCCTACAAGATGCCGTTTCAGAACTGCAAATATAGAAGCGAGGTACAAGTGGTTGACTTTTTTCCAGATAAGCTTGAGGACTTTGCTGCACCGTACCGACAATCAGATCGGACAATGTCTGACGCGGAAAAGGTGGCAGGCTCGGGGGACTCACCCGAATCAGCTCAGTCTGAAGATGGAGATGAGGATCGAGTCGCGAAGTGGGAATGGCATTTCTTCCTTATGGTTCGAGATCCTACTCCTTCGAAGTTAGACAATGGCGAAGTACCAACGATGCTATTACAGGTTGCTGGAGGCGATGCTGAATATTTGCTAAACATGGAGGCTTGCGATCTGAGAACGAACGATAAAGAGTTCGGGCAATTGAAGGAGAAATTGTTTGTGTTATGGGGTGACTTAGAAGAAAAAAAGACTGAGCACCAAAAGTCGGGCCTCGAGCTCGAAGAAACAGCAGTCACAATATCGTCCACACCATTCGAATGTATGATTAGGGAGTTTGGAATTCAGGCACACTCTGAATATGGATCAATTGTGAAGGATAAATGGGAGAGGACATTCGGCTTGTTCAAGACGAATATCGGTTGACTGGTACAGCTAAGAAGTTCCTGTGGTCCACAAAGCAACACAGATCAGAGTCGGGAGCTCCAATTTGCATGCAGGTAGGTAGGCACATGCGTCTGAATCGTGAAAGTAACACGACAAAATTGACCGAGTATCTGCACCCCCTTCTCAATACGGCAACTCAAGCGACTGCTCCATGGGCTTTCCTAGTTCAAGTTGATGTGTCTCCCTCAGCACTCAAAGTTTAGACTCAATATCATGTTGGCGTATTCCTCACTCGATTCGTGTCCAAGATGCCCGCAGCCATTTTGCAATGCGCAGACTGTCAGTGCAACCCGGCAGTCCTTGAAGTCAGAAAGCGCCACCTCTGCCAAGAATGCTTCAAAAAATACATTAGCAGCAAGATCTTGAAGCGTATGGAGACCTATCGCTTCAAGAATCAGAGTCAAACTTCGTCGGTAAATTCATCGTCAAAAAAACGTCTACTGCTACCTCTCTCTGGCGGTGTCAGTTCACTAGTATTGCTAGAGGTGTTAGATAGACAGATCAAAAAGCAACTAAACCAACAGGGACGAACCGCCTATGAATTGGTTGTTTGTCACATTGGGACTGATCTGTCTGTTGACGAGAAATGGGGCAACACAGGGGCAGGGCAGAAGTGGTATGAGAATACAAAACAGGTATTTGATCTGCATACTTTCCTGCCAACCACACCTCTCTACTCGATCTTCGAACATGACTCAAGGATAGCGTCAGATATAGAACTTCTAGGGATTTCTCTTTCGGTTGGACAAACTGACTCTGAACTCCTGACCACAATCATCACAAGCACACGTACAGCGACGTCGCGGACAGATCTAGCCACACTCCTTCTTCGACGCTTACTTGTTGCGGTCGCAAAACAAAACTTGTGCGACTCGATTATCTGGGCCCATAGCGACAGCACTCTAGCGGCACTGACTCTCGCGTCAGTAGCGAAGGGACGAGGCGGTGGCATTCCGTCCGACCTGTGTGATGGACCTAGTCCCTGGCAAGGATTAAATTTCAATTATCCGCTACGAGACCTATTCAAGACAGAACTGGAGATGTATCTTGGGTGTTTGGACGACACTTTAAAGGCATGCCAAGCCCCGGAAAGAGTCGAAGAGCTACCCGCGAGCTTGAGACAGACGAGCATCGATGCATTGATGAGTACGTACATTACTGGACAAGGAGAAAAGTATCCTAGCATTATGGCGAACGTGGTAAGGACAGTAGGAAAGCTACAAGTTCCTTCAGCCCATGGGTCTGAAGAGCAGTTGAGGTGCAAGTTGTGTTCTATGCCTAATATACAGAGTAGCAGCCTAGACGCTCTACTTTGCTATGGCTGTCAAAGAACGAAGCAGGATATTAAAACATGAGAGACCAACTCTATTTTGACTTGATTAATGTCATAATGGATGTGCTTATTGACACTATGAAACACTATTGACAGAACGCCAGCTCGAAACATGCTGTAAGAAGAAATACTACCGATACTCCTTGGCAGCCACGAGATGTCCACACAGTACACCGATCTACCTGGTCCTCGCAGGCCTCGGTGGAGCCACACCTCTTTGAGCTTCAACGTCGTGTCGATTGCGTCCATCGCGCCTGGAATCACCACGAACCGGCTCAGAGTACTGCGGGGGGTTTCCTCTTTCGGCGCGGACATGGTCTTCTGCCTGGTAATCAAACTCATCCGCCATGCTGTAGTCGACTGGGATTTGCTGTCCAGACTGTCTTAGTCTCTTCTTTCCTCTCTCCCTCAGCTCTTCTTCCAGCAGGATGACATTTTTGGTGTTGCACTTATACGCCGCATCGGCAATGTCACCGATGAAAGGTATCAGGCCCACGACGAAATCGATGACGATGTTCATTTGCATTTTGGTTTTGGTTGAAGTCGACAATGGCGGGTCGACCTGGCAACACGTCCGGAAGACCATCAATGCAAGAAGCATATCGGCCACGTCGCCAATAGCAGGGACAAGGCCAATGACGCTGCTCCAGCCGAACCTCAAGCCGCACAGACTGAAGAGACTAAGATCCAGCCTGTATGCGCGCTTCTTGGCCTTGTTGAGGATCTGTTCTTCTTGTACTGTCAGGCCAGGTGGAAGAGCTCTCTTCACCTTCTTGGTTGTCTTTATGCCGAGTCGCGTTGCGGGTACAGTCTCGAAGTAGGGGTCTTGAGCGGGAGCAGCATTGCTATTCTTGCCCATGGGTGTTTCGGCGAAGATCTTGCGAGCGACGAATTTGGCAGCTAGAGAGGCCATCGTGACTGTACTTTACGTAAGAGATAGGGTGTGCGGATGTTGATGGATGTGCTCTCAAATGATGTGCAGAGAGACTTTATAGCGCCTGTGGTTGGCTAACCGCGGCAGAAGTTGATGAACGCGGTGAGAGTTGAAGCGGGACGGAGTTGGTCCTTGCGCGAGACGAAAACAAAGAACAAATATAGAGCTTGCAAGAGTAATTAAGCGTGTAGATGGCCAGCTAGACGCTGGACGTGGAATTATCTGGCAGAAACAAGTCGAACACCCGTCGCAAATTGATACGTCAATATGCAGACGACAGGCGATCAGTCACCAGCATTTTTCCTTGAAACCCGTGAGACGCGAAACGCAGACGCAGGCGTTCCTGAAACAGCGAATCAGCAACCACGAGTGACTTGGTGGACTGTGCACCGCCACGCCTGAGTGTGGCTGGTGTGCACTTGCCCATTTTCGGTCGTGCTGAGTCACTCTTTCGTGGCTGGGTTGTGGATGCGTTCATTCAGGCGTGTGAATACGAGCAACTGCCAACGTGAACTACGCTGTTTTCCTCTCACACCAACCACTTCTCCGAATCTAGGGCGCACGAATCTTAGCACAGCCTTGTGGATCTCAATTGGACATGTCGACTGATCTTCTCGAAATCTAGACTCGGTCATTAACGCGAGAACCTGGATTGCAACTGCACCCAATCATTACTTTCTACAGTCTGAGCTGACAAGTGTCACACTTCGACTCGATTGTGGAGTCACTTCTCTTACTCGACCGGACGGATATGATCAGGTATTCCAGACTGCATATACACGAAGATCATGCAGCTAGAGGATTGTGAGATATTTCACATACAAGCTCTCTGTGCTGTGCTGATTGTCTTCAGGGCTCGATGACCTGTGCGTCAGATTCATTGTCAACATACCAGCCGAAGAGCTAGTTAGCCTCGAGCGAATATGCTTTCAGATAGAGGAAGCTCAATGGTTCTACGAAGACTTCGTTCGCCCAGCTGATCCCTCGCTCCCTTCCTTGACCTTAAAAACCTTCTTTCAGAGAATAGTACCACGATGTCCCATCTTCCACGACTGGGACGTCCACGATTTGGATGGTGCTTTCGAGAAGTTCTTGCAGTACAAGAACAGAGTACCTGTCCGTGGTGCTATACTTTTGAACGATAAAATGGACGAAGTTATTTTGGTCAAAGGCTGGAAGAAGAGCGGGACATGGAGCTTCCCTCGTGGAAAAATCAACAAGGACGAAGATGACCTGGAATGTGCCATCAGGGAAGCTTGGGAGGAGACTGGTTTCGATATTCGTGCCGCAGGTCTGGTGTCGGACCCCAGGAAAATCAAACACATTGAAAAGACGATGAGATCCCAGAACATGAAAATGTTCGTCTTCCGCGGTGTGTCCAAGGATGCTCACTTCGAGCCTCAGACGAGGAAAGAGATCAGCAAGATCGAGTGGTTTAGACTTGCCGACCTTCCCACTGAAAGGAAAAAAGCAAACACTACTGAGGGGACAGGTCAACATCTCGTACTGAACGCGAACAAGTTCTACGTTGTTGCACCATTCATGCATGATCTCAAAAAGATTATCACTGCTGAAAGACGGAAAGACAACAGGCAAAGCTCAAGAGCAGCTCCGCCTGTGACCGCCGAAATTGCCAGCAATGAAACAGATACATTACAGATTGCTACACAAACATTGCCTATGTCACCCGCCATACCAAGCAGTTTGCCTGAAGTCAGTCCACCCTCTGCTTCAGATCCTCTACACCACCTGAGCCGTACTCCCCAGCCTGTAACAGCAAACCTTGATGCAGCGGCGAAATCAAACGCCCTCATGGCATTACTGCGAAATGGCCCGGCTGCCCAGATACGTAACGACCTCCATACACCACATGAGCAGATCAATCCACCGACAATACCCCGTTCTCCAGAACGTCCTTCCCATGCACATGCCATGGCTAGTATCCAGTCCCCTCCTCCAGCCTTCGATCTACACCAACAGATGCATCCTACTGCTCCCAAAGCATCAGCCCTGCCACAACTCAGTCAGCACACGAGGTCCTTGCTGGACGCTTTTAATGGTCCTACTCTTCCGCAAAACAGACCCGTTCAACCACAACTGCCACCTGCCAAGCAGGATCTATTAGCGGCATTCACATCGAAACCATTCCCTAAGAGCGTGTCGCCTCGAGTTTTTACACCTGTTGACCAAGGTGGTAACTTGCTGCAGCTCTTGCAACGACCCTCAAGCAATGCTCCAGAGCGGCCAGTGCCCATAGATAGAGGCAACTCCAATGTCTCGACCCCGGATCCCAGTGCTATGGTGACACCTACCATTCAACTAGAACATATGCAGCGAAAGCCTGCATTTACTATCAACCCACTCTTGGATCTGCTTAAGGATGGAAAGAAGCCCAGCACACCCAACCCTGGACATGCTGTTGCTTCTGGAACAGATCAAGTCCACACGCGTACTCCAGATGTGCCAAGTCCAGCATCTTTTAACAATACACAGACAGAACCAGTAGAGCTCTCAGCGACCACGGAAGACGAGAGCAGAACACGCTCTGCAGTAGGGACGAAGGATAACTTGCGCTCCTTGTCAAACGCCACATCGCCTGAAGCTACGAAGCCTGGTCTACCGAAGTCGCGAGTGGGAACGACTTCAGCCACTCTGGCTCAGCCGATCGACGAACCACAGTTTGAAGCCATTGCTAGAGCCCCGACCTTCGAGGAGGAATCTAGAACGCAACCTGCGCCAGCTGAGCGCAAGTTGTTCGATTACAAGACTGGCAATATCAAGCAAGTGACGTCGATCAAGGCGATCTCGCGACAAGACGACCGTAGCAAGCAACCGCGGTCACCACGTAACACGAAGCAACAGAGGCAAACAAACTCTCCTCGAAGACCAGTAACACCAAAAGAGTTGACTAAGCCATTCCAGCCACAGATCCTAAAACGTCCCCAGACTAGAGATGGTGATGACACTTCCAGAACCTCGGACCTGCCACTAAGAAATATACCAGTGCCCATGACGAGTGAAACAGCCTGTATTGACCTTCCCTCAGCTTTTTCACAAGGTCCGCTTTCGCCTAGTCTCAATGCACCCGAAGCTGTCAATACACAAGGTCCTATCAAGATCCCCACTGCAGCTAGTACATCCTCGCAATTACTATCGCCTGTGCATGATCCGCAGAGAGAGGCACTACTGTCACTCCTCAAAACTCCGGCTCCGAAACAACTCACCCCTGAGCCAGACGCTACTCCAAAGGCCTCATTCGGGCTTATTTTGGATCACGAGTTCGCTGACAACAGAGTCGTTTCACCACCTTCTGCGAGTCAACTGATCAGCCCTATCGCAGCGGGGGAAGTGGACAGTGCACCGAGATCAAGAGTAAGCAGTCTGGCTTCGGTCGGCATGTCCGGACGATCGCATCATGAAAAGCGCCAGACAGGAGCTGAGGATAAAGCGTTCTTGATGCAGTATTTAAAGGGACTATCATAGAATGAATTCGGATATCGGCATCTCTAGTGGTTGTCCATGTGCCCGGCTTGGTTGTATTGTGCACTTTTGAAGCTGAGAGTATTGAAGAGGGATTTTTGATATAGCATTTCTCTCACTTGTTAATGTGACAGGACCTTGCGTCCAGAATCGATTTCTCAGATACCGATGGACGCAGCGCTTGTAGAGATGTACTCCACTTGACCGGCTGACCTAACACTGCTCGTGGTCTTTGCCCTCCTAGATTGGCATGCAGCTTGTAGAGGACAATCAAGTAGTGCAGCTGATCCATGTCGAAGAACAACACGACCCTAATCCGGGGAGACTTCGTAGGCATCTTAGGGAGGGGTACGTCGCCTGGAAATTCGCTGAACTGGAAAGAATGCAGTACCACTTAGATATCTTCGCTCTATAGATTCAGGTCCCGCTGCAAAGGGACTGTTGCATGATGCTTACAGCGCCATTTCACCCTACCTATTGGCTGATGAACAGTTTTCCGTGGTTCAATCGCGGCGGATTGTGTTCGTTTCTTGCTACGAGTCCTTGAATAAAAAAGCTGGATCGAAATTTTCGGGCATTATACCACGATTACAATTCAGGAATGTTTCTACTTCTTTCGAGTCGAATTTACTACGCGACTCGATACCATTGCTAACTCGCCTCTGTTCCACTCGTGCGTTGTCAATGAGACAATCGCAAGATTCATAGCTGGAGCGAAGCAGGTCTTCGCAATGGCCTTGCCTTCCACCTCCTTAGAAGAGCAAAAACGACGTGCTGAAACAAAATCCGAAGCAGAATCGTTGCTGCCACTCTTTCGAATAACCCGCATTCTCAATCACGACCAGAATGGGCGACGTATTACTCTGCTTGGCAGCATTAAAGATCAGCCCGGCTTACTGACTTTTGAGCGCGCAGCGTTCGAATCGGATTCGGGCGCCGCAACACTTCTCCTCCAGTCTCTGAGTGACACGATCAACCTTGGCGCCAACGATATCTACAGATGGTATATGTCTAACACCCAAGCTACACCCGCTCGGCATAGCTTGAAGATCAATCTTATCTGGCCATGTACGGACGCACACATCAAGAAGTACACGGCTCAGCAACTACGGTACGTGATTGAGACGCCCGAGGTGTATGCACAGCATATCAGACCGTGGATCGAGCGGACACAGCGTACGCCGAAGCGACTCGACTGGATCTACAATATCCTCGATGGCGTCACGGAACAAGAGGATGTGGTTCATCGTTCTTCAGACTTTGGCATATCTCTGTCTCACGACAAGCAAAAGAGCGATAGTGAGGGTTTCTTACTCCTACCAGATCTGAACTGGGATCGACGCACAGCGACTGGCTTACACCTACTTGCCTTAGTCGAGAGACGTGACCTATACTCCTTGAGAAGTCTGAAGCAAAAACACGTACCCTGGCTAAAACATCTGCGAAATGAAATTGTCAAGGCTGCTAGCGGTGTTGCGTCGAAGCTAGCGGGAGAGCTGGTCGATGAGGATCAGATCAAATGCTACATCCACTATCAGCCCACCTACTACCATTTTCATGTCCATGTTGTGCATGTCATGCTTGAAGCAAATGGAACGACGCAAGCAGTTGGGAAAGCGTTCGCATTGGAAAACATCATCAGCCAGTTGGAGAACATGGCGATTGGTGAGAGTGTAGGAATGGACAATGTCGACTTAGGATATTTTATGGGCGAGGAAAGTCCTCTATGGAAAAGTTGTTTCGGCAAAATAAAGACGGGAGAGAAGGTGGATTTGAATGATGAATAATGGTGGTGAGGACTATATTGATTCACTCGATCTACGCACCGAATTAGGACCACGACGACAGTCTATGTGAGTGCAAGGACGGAGCCACGGTTCCTGAAGTTCGTAAGGATGGCTCGCCGTTATACTGGAGGATCAAGCTGAACATGCCGCCAACGATCAATTACGCGACATGCAGGCCTCGAGGTCAACGACGAAAGCGAGCTGAGCATTTTGTCGCATCTTTGCAATGGTTGAGTTGGTTTCTTACAGCTGTTGCCTGACGGAGCATTTTGGTACGCAGTTGTTCTGACAGAAGCTAGCGCACAGGTCCTCAACAGCTGCATACTTAAAGGTAGGAACACCCGCTCAAAACTTTTCAGTTGGAGTTCAGTTACCTTCGAATGAGAGTCAATAAGCCTACGACATCTCGCGAATTACAAGACTACATCTTAGTACCTCAAAAGCTCCCAAGATGTCGTGGTCAGCCTTTCCGGAAGAGCTGCGTGCCCAGGTCTTGGCATTCGCTTTCGAAGATGCCACTGTCCGATATGGCTCAGAATCACCGCCAATAAACTCAAAAGCAATCGACTCAGCTCTGTGTGTCTACAGGAGGCATGGTATCTCCCCGTCAAGATGGCAGCCGTTGTCCGCTCTCACGGTTTCCAAAGACTTTGCCTCTATTGACACAATCAACTTCGCACTACTGCAAAATGCCAAGATCGTACTCAACTCAAGGCAAGACATCGACAATCTCGCCACATATCTTGACAAATTTGGCAAAAAGGGCGTGTATAAGACCATTTTAATCAGCGACCGCTTTACCAATGAAACTGGATATCATCTCCGTGCCCTGCAACAGACCATTGGTCGTTTCAAAGTCGTCGTCAACACCGACCGGAGAATCTATCTCTCCGCGAAACCTTCGTCGAACATTGCGACGTTTTGCGCTGGAAGCAACCAAGCAAAGCCGGAAGAACAATGTGAACAGGCACCAAGGACAGATCAGCAGGGGTCTGAAAGCTGCAAGGGGCCATCCAAGATAACATCCAATACCTTCTGGAACGATAGACTCAACGATCCAGCCAAGGACTGCAAACACATCCAAGCATGGCTAGCAGAAGACTACGACAAAGCCGCTGTCAACAGAACCGAAGCCGAAACAACGTTACTCGTCACCTGTCAGGAATGCAGGCCTCAGAAACCGCTTCAAACCTTCTCATTAGGACGCTTGCTGAGGCAAGCAATCAGCACCTCAACCGAACTAGAGATGGAAATCGAACTGGAATTACTTCAACGTACCTGTCCAGGTTGCCACACCGACGAATGGCATGTACTGAAAGCGTTCTTCAGCACACGCACATGGAGCCTACGACTTACCAATGAAGGACATGAGATTGAGATACCGCAAACTACGTCAAGGGAGTGCTTTGGAAAAGGGCTGATCGATGTTGCGGAGGGGGGCGAACGTGGACGGCTCGAGCGGAAAGAGATGGTGCTCGTGCATACGAATAGTCGGGGAAGGGGCGAGGCTCAGTTTTGTTATATGTATAGTTGTAAGGAGAAGGAGTTATCTGAAGAGTTGGAGAAGTTGGTGATATAGAGGATGGATACACCTGCACAAATTAAGATGTTAGAGTACATATACCGTACAGCTTAGCAGCTCACGATAGCAAGAGCTAGTCTTCATTGAGTTATCTGCCTTTATCTGCCATATTCTACAGGTTTCAGTAGCAGATACGAGTAGGGCGATGAAGCATTAGTAGTCGACCATTCCATGTATGGATCGATTGTATCGAGGTTGACTGACAACATTTGACAAATGTCCAAGCTTTGACAAGCTCAGCATTAGAAGCTTAAAAGCTCCATCGTTAGCGCAACTGGAGATCCCCGCAAATCTTGTGATCTATTTGATTTGGAAGAGGCTGAATAGTCGAAAGCTTAACGTCGCCATGAAAGAGGACGACAACTCCCAGTGACCAATGAGCATGACGATATCTCGACGTTCGGACATGCGTTAGCCTCGATGAGAAAGCCAATATTCGAGCTCGGCGAAGCTCTAGCCTTTGGGTAGTCAGGTCATTATTTACAAAACTCCAACAGATTGGTTCGTGTAAAGACCTACAGATCCCTGGCCGGACCATGTAAGTGACTGAACAAGATGTGTATGAACTGAGTCTCCACCCTGTAGGTTTTGGGTGTGATTCAAAGGCAGTTCAACCACGCTAGGCCAGTTGAACAGAAAGGTGGGAACCATTTTGGCTCTTGAAGACAGCCGAACCTCAACCGCCTTTTCCTCAGCTGTACTCAGCGTGTATCAAGCAGTCCCTCACACTGGGAGAGCCAGCGATCATTCAGAGCCGACACGTCGCTATAGGCCATCCTCACCAGCAATATGTCGCGGCTCTCGAGGGAGAAAGATGAGGAGCGGGTGGACTTCATGCACGTCGATGGTTCAGCACACGATGCAAGCAAACGAGACCCCGACCTTATTCAGTTGGGATACGTGCCTGAATTGGTACGCAACCGTTCGATGTCTACCATCTTGTTTCAGAGTCTGGCAATCACTGCAGTTCCGTTCGGCGAGGGCACTGCGCTGACGAGTGCAATTTATGGCGGAGGTCAGCTATCTTACTTTGTCGGTTGGATTGTGGTTTCTATTCTGAATCAATGTCTTTTCATGTCGCTGGCAGAATTGTGCTCTAAGTTTCCAACATCTGCAGGCCCGGTAAGTCTGCACAGCGACATTGTGTCACAGGACTGACAAGAACAGTATTACTTCACCTATCAGCTTCTTCCATCTGGTGGCAAGCTCCGTACTCTGCTCTCTTTCATCACAGGATGGACGTGGATCATCGGAAATTGGACCATCTGTCTTTCTGTCAATTTCGGATTCGCCGCTCTCATTGCAGGAACTGCGACCATGTATCATCCTGGTTGGGAGGCAACAGCTTGAGAGCTACTGCTCATCTTCTACGCGATCTGTTTGGGCGTCTTCCTGATTGTGGCTTTTGGCAATCGCATTCTTCCCTATGTCGACACTGTGGCATCTGCCTGGAATGCCGTCACAATCTTGATAGTCCTGATTGCCTTGTCAGTCAAGGCTGGCGCTGGCCGACACAGTGCAGCTTATGCTTTGGGACATTACGACAAGAGTTTCTCGGGATGGGGCAGATTCACGTTTTTCATCGGTCTCCTCCCAGCTGCATACACCTATGCTGCAATCGGCATGATCACCTCGATGGCTGAAGAGACCACCCACCCAGCAATTGACGTGCCTAGGGCGATGAGCTGGTGCATTCCAATATCTTTCGTTGCTGGTCTCTTCTTTGTTCTTCCCATATGCTTCACTCTGCCTCCACTGGAGGACATTCTGGCTGCACCTTTGGCTCAGGCAGTACCATTCATCTTTCACACGGTGATGGGCTCTCCCGGAAGTGGATTGGCTCTTATGTTTTTCGTCCTCGGTGTTGCATTGTTCTGCAGCATATCCATCACTACCGCAGCATCTCGATCGACGTGGGCATTCGCTCGTGATCGCGCAATCCCTCTCTCCTGGATATGGTCGAAGATTGTGATCGATACTCCAATTTTCGCACTGGCACTGGTGACTTTGGTTCAGATGTTGCTTGGCCTGATCAATCTCGGAAGCTCGAGCGCATTCACGGCGTTTGCTTCGACAGGTGTCATTGCGCTCGCTGCTAGTTACGGCATTCCGATCGCAATCAGTCTCTTCGGCGGTCGCAGTTTCGTGAGACAGGCACAATGGAGGCTACCCAGCGCTATCGGGTTTCTGTTCAACGCGATTGCTGTAGTATGGGTCGCATTCCAGCTTGTCCTCTTCAGCATGCCTGCTGCATTACCTGTGACGATAGTCAGCATGAACTACGCGTCTGTTGTGTTCGTGGGCTTACTGGCGTTGAGCATGGTGTACTATATCGTCTTCGCTAGAAAAGGTAAGTGGATGAGTGACCTTTCACTTTGGGATTGCTGACGTGCGTCTAGTCTACGTGGGACCTCCAGAATCTGATGGGCTGTGACGACCTTTCGGACGCAGCCTTTATGTGTCATGTTTTTGACGAACCACCCAATCCATATCGACCTGCATCCTCCTTGTTTCTTTCTAGGTGATATTAGCATGAGTTTGGCAGTCCAGTACTACCTAAAACCTTGGTCTCCCTGACAGGCTTGTGGAAAGTATGCACGTGCTCGTGCCGTCCACTCACCACATAGTCGAAAGTTCTAATCGCTTCTCTTCGCTCGAAACCCCTATGAGACGGAATGTCACGACCACTGTACTCAGACAATCTCTTGACCCTTCTGCCGCTGTCATTATAGTTGCTGGTCTATCAGCCTGTACGAATGTCAAGCGAACATCACCTTGACGAGACGCGGGGGATAAGGTGGTTCAAGAAGTAAGGATTCCTGACCTTACTAACACCTGCTGGCAGAAAGAAGTGCTCCAAAGAAAGTGATCGGTAATGAAAGTTGATGGGCTCCGAGAGTCAGGACCTACCCTGATTTGCGCTGTCGTTCACTGATCTCGGCCCAGGATGAGCTCCGAATGCCCGCAATTTCCTGTCCCAGGAGTACGGAGTAGTTGCTTCCCGCATTCCGTATTAGGGTGGCTCGAAGAATCAACGCATGACTTTCCCAGCTTGAGTTTCCTCCTTCCTGGAATGCAGAAGACGCTTTATTCGTTTCTTCTCGTTCTCAATGTTTGCTGCCTGCTCAGTCGCGACTGTTCGTTTTGTCTCCTTGAGGGCCTAAGAAACAGTGCATCAGATATGACTGACTGTCACCGGCAACTGAAGAACGCATCTTTAGCGCCGTGGCGGTTCGTTGAGAATTCGACGAGCAGGTCTGTCCGTCTTTGCTTTTGCAATTGCATCCTCCCATTCTTCCTTAGCCTCAGCTCCGACATTGTCCTCGACGAGAAGCCACGGCCGGTGTATAGTAAGATCCCATAAGCTTAATAAGCACTGCCAGTTCAGGACCATTTTCCAACCAGACGACGTATTTGCCAAATGCAAGAATTTCCGTGCCTCTTCCACGAGCATCAACTCTGCTTGCTCTAGCAGCATAGGCGTCTTGTTCGATGCGCCTCGGGGAAGTCTATACTCACACGGTCTTGCAGTATAGGTCGATTTCTCGTGAAGGTGATATATATTCCTAAATGAGCATGTGGACAAAAAAGTATTGACCATGCTAGTATTCGCCCAGTCAGGTAAAGTTCTGATACTTTCTGGTCCTTTAAACACGATAAATATTCCCAAGCCTTGGACTTGTGCTACAATATCTCCCGACTCCGCAATTGTGTCGTGATCGTGCCTGGATCTTGCATTGTTGAAAAGCTTGCATTTAAGTGAGGCTTCACTTTGCATAGCAGCCAGTGAACGCTTGACCAGTGCTCCGTCGATGTACCATATGTCACGATCTTGCTCGTCTTGTCGAAACACCCCAATGTCTAGGGGAGTTTCCTGCCACTTTTGCGAAATGGGAAAAGCCTTGAGCTGAAGCTCTAGGTCATTATGCTTCATGCCCAGCGTCTTCACCAAATAAGCGCCGTCGATTGCTGGGCATTGCGGAGATGATTGTCGAAATAGTGCGTCCAATAACATACCACCACTCCCAGCATAGTCAACAGGTATGGCACTTCCATCCGATGCCAGAGCACGCAAGGCATATATCTTATCTTGTGGCATCGTACACTCGTGACCTCGGAACTTTCTCAGCATGTGGAACATGTTCACCTGCACTCCTCCCGAGCGAGATACCTCTTCGCGCAGCTTAAGGCTGACACAACACGGTGATCTTGTGGGATCACCAGGTCCCAGTTCTTTACTGGCCATCGGCATATGCTGAACGACATACAGAATGATCTGAAACCACGCCTCAGGCACGATCTTCTCGCCATAGCATATCTTGACGTTCGAAGCAAGAACAATCTCCTGTACAGTCCACATCCGAGACCAATATCGTAGAGATACAAAAGCTTCGAGGATCATGCTACACCGCTCCCACACTTCCGCACTCGTCAATTCAGAGCCAGATTCCGCCGTTCCCGCAGCAATCTCCAGCGCCTGCAGTATCACATCAGGAGCAACCGGCCAGCTTCGATCATTCAGATCAAATCCATACTGACGCGCACATATCGTCGAGTAAAGCGCACCAACCTTAATGACAAACTCCATCGCCCTCCCAAGCCTCGCGTCACCACAACCCAGCCAAATCACAACCTGAAACGCACCTCTATAAATATCACCCATCATCGCGACCTGAGCGTTTCGTTCAGCCAAGTCATCTTGATTAATACATGCAGCATCGATCCATACTGGTATCGCTGCAGAGTCCGTCAAACTCTTTCGCGCCTGCTGCAGGAAAGCGTACAGATTATCCCGCACGTACAGCAGCTGGCCATTGATGAGGACGGGATGCGATGCATTGTCTGTACCCCACATGTACGATAGGCAAACATATTTGCTGGTTAATCTGACTTGAATGAGCGTGCATTCGAGAATTGAGGTCGTAGTTTCGCATGGCTTGATTTGAAGGACGCGGATGGATTTTGTGGAATCTGCGAAGGGAGTGTATTGTAGAGGCTCGTAGTTGTGGTGATTGAAGATGTCTGCTGCTATTGATGTTGCCATGTTAAAGACATTGCGGAACCATGTGATGGTGAGATTCGTGGAAGGAAAGCCTATGTCTGTTGAAGGATGAAACAGTAACAGAGACTCCTCAAGTTTCGAGAAGCTGTGAAGGTTACTTAATCTTGTGTTGTGCCATGTGTCGTCGTAGGATTCTCGTAAAGTTTGAGATAGGCGGGGTACGGTACGTTGTATGTCGTTCTAAGCTAAATTTTGGTGAGGTATTAGCTATATTGTTCGGAGTACAGACCAGTAGAAGCGCAATGTCTCTCGAACTCGCCTTTCCTGTTTGGTGGTAACTTCAGTGTACTTTTGTCGAGCACAGCCATTCAGACTAACAACTGCTGTATTGAAGACGTCGTCGTGGTATCTATCCTCTATTCTCTTGTATATCATACAGACTCAAATGATTCTCTTCTCCGTCCTCATCTTTAATAACAATCAACTCGTCATCTCCTTTTTCCCGCTTAATTCGAATCTTTTCCGTCTCATCAATCTTCTTACCATTTCTTCCCATAACCTCGACGGCCCCAACAATTGTCTCAACCCCAGCCGGCACCCTCTCCTCTTCGCCCTCAGGTAGCGCATCGATGTCGATCTCCCTTCCGATCAAGCTTTTCAGAATCACCTCAGCGCCTGCTTTGCTCATGATGACGTTCTTCTCCTTGCAACGTTCGTCACAGATACACTCTGTACAGCCTTCAGTGCAATGACAGGCTCCGACTCGGTCAACCGCTCGTTCGACAAGGAGGTCAATAAACTCAAATGCCTTCTGAGCAATGCCCATCCCGGCTGGTCCGCCTTTCGCATCGTAGAAAGTAAGTCTAGCAGGTCGTTTGCGTTGAGTTTCCTTTTTCCCGAACTCCTTGAGTGCATTCTTGCATTCCGTGCGCACATCTCCAGGCATGCTTACCACGAACTGTGGCATGAGAGACATCATTGCATGTTCTGCGGCATGGATGCCAGCTGCAAGGTTCATACGCTTTGACTTCAGGATGTCGAGTGCATAGGTTGGGATATCGATCCATAAACCGCGACTAATAATGTCTATGGGTGGGTTGTCGACTGCAACCGCGTCTAGGATGCGGCGCTTCTGATCGAGTTTGAAGAAGCCGAATACTACGGCGTGCACTTTGATGCGACCGAAATAGGCTCGGACTAGGTTGTTTGGATTGTCGAGAGTCGTTATACGTCGAACCTGTTCGGTCTCGATAGGGTCGACATCGGTAAAGTCTCGTTGCTGAGTGGTCCAATTAACCTTAGCGAGCTGTACTCGAGCTATTTTGTTGGCTGGTGAGAAGTCTTTGATCAGATAGGTACGACCTTGATGCAGGAATATACCACCATCATAGAGCGTGTAATTTGCACGAGAAGCCTCGACTTCCTCGAGGACAATATTACGGCCGTGTGTGATGTCGACCACAGCATATGAATCGTCCTCTGTGTCTCGAATATTGACGTGCTTGCTGGGCAGGGGTCGGAAGCGAGGATGTGTATGGTAGAAACCTAGCCCATCTGAGTCAGCTACAAGTCGCGAGCTGCAGATCTCGGCTAGAGTTTTGCCAAGGTATTGACTGTCTGTGCCGTCCTCTGGCTGAATAGGCATCTCGAAAGCTGCGCATTGAACATGACCTTCTATCACAAGATCGTTGCTCAAATCTACCTGTAGCTCACAATTTGGTTTGGTAAAGATTTCGTCCGGATTAGCCATGTAGTGTTGGTCAACAGGGAAGCAATCTCCAACTAAGCAAGACAACGAGTCTTGGTTACGGCGACCAGCTCGACCAGATTGCTGTCGTAAGTTCGCAATAGTATATGGGAAGCCCATAGTAATCACAGCGTCCAGTGAACCTATGTCCACACCAAGCTCAAGAGCGGTAGTGGCGATGATGCCACGAAGTTTGCCACCGAACATCTCCGACTCTATCCTGCGACGATCTTGTGCTGAGTAGCCGCCTCGATAACCCATTACCAAAGCAATGTAGTCGGGACGCTCTATCTCCTGGAAGTACGCCTTGACAGCGCCAAGCAGAACCTCACATTGCTTACGGATCCGGCAGAAAGTGACTACTCTTACTCCTCGGATGATGAGGTTGCACATCAGCCTTGCAGTCTCAGCGAAAGCATCACTACGACCCGAAGTTGGATCACCAGGATCTTTGAAAGGAGTGTTCCAACAAAGAAACTCTTTCCTACCAGATGGAGACCCGTCAAAGTCTGTGAGCTTGACCTTATCGACACCAAAAATGATCTTCATGTGCTCTTCAGGATTTGATACAGTAGCTGAGCAGGAGATAAACCTGACTTTTCGGTTTCCTACCGCGGCACATATCCTTCTCAATCTGCGCATGATGAAGGCCACATGAGCTCCGAAAAGGCCGTTGTACACATGTAGCTCGTCGACCACAACGTACTTGAGGTTTTTCAGAAAAGTTCGCCATGTGCTTTCCTGTGGAAGAATTGTGATGTGTAGCATATCTGGATTAGTCATGATAATCCTTGCCTCGTCACGAATAATGTTTCTTTCCTGCATAGGTGTGTCTCCGTCAAAGGTTTCAACCATGACATTTTCCAAAGAAGGCAAGTACGTTAGTAGATCTTTCATGCTCCGGCGCTGGTCTTGCGCAAGAGCTTTAGTTGGGAAGATGTACATGCCGCGACTTTCTGAATCTAGTTCCAATTGATGCAGCATGGGTATCTGATAAATCAGAGATTTACCTGAGCTGGTTGAGGTAGATACAATGACATTGTGGCCATCGAGGAGATTGTTGATCGCCTCCGCTTGATGGGAGTACAGTTGAGAGATCCCTTTGACATTGTACAGAGCATTGACCAAGCTCTGCGAAAGCGTGAAGTTGAGCTCTCCATAGACCGGAGGTTGTGGGTCAAAGACACGATGACCATCAGGCACGATCTGACCGACATACCACTCTTGCTCCGTCAGCTCTTTCACAATGTCGGATATTGCCTTGCGATCCTTCGGGATGACCTTAGGGATAGTGGATTCAGGAGCAGGAGTCTTCACTTTGTCATCGGAGGACAAGGGGATGTATTGGTCCTTCTCTTTGAGTATTTTGGCAACAGCGTCCTCACTGTCAGCAGCACATTGGTTCAAATATGCATTGACAGCGGAGGTGAACTTCAGGTTTCTTTTCTCAATCAGCTTGAGCATAGATTTTTGGCTGAAGACGGGCATCTTGAGTTCCTCGTTTCGAAGCTTCTGGGTCGCCTTTGTAGGTTGGCCAGTCTTTGGATCGACCACCTGCCTTTTCAAGTCGCCATCCACGAATTCAAACAAGAGCAGTTCTTGAGCTTCTTCCAACCTTCTCCGACGGTCTCTCTCCGCTTGCTCGACGACAGCACGCTCGTATGCATCTGTGTTTCCAGCGCTGACATCCTCATTCTCACCCCGAATGGCGGTAAGGAGTTGTTCCTCGTCCACGTACAGAAAGTTCACGGCTCGAGGAATGAGCGCTTTGACCTGAGCAACATCTTCGACTACCAAAGGTCTCTTAATGTGACCTTCGACAGTGGACTTGATGTTGTCCCACGTAGTCGCAAAGTGCTTCCTTGTACAGCAGAAAGTGTAGACAATATTTAACGCTTTATGCAGCGCAGCTAGATAAGTGAAGTGGTCTGGCCATGTAATACTCGTTTCGACAAGGTTCAGGGAGGAGGAGTTTCTCTTCAGCAGAGGTGGTTTCTTCGTGCCCTTGCTTCTACGTGGTTTCTGACCTCCATCGTCTGTCTTTGTGGGAACAGTTGTGGTCGTGGTTGCTATGGTGGTCTCATTGCCAACTTCCACCGCCGTTGAGTCGGTGAGTTCATCATTGTGTTTTCTTTTGCGCTTTCGATTGACTGGAACATTTGAGACAGTGGCTGCTTGTAGCTTGGCCATGAAAGGATGCAGCATTCATGCTGAGCATCTGGACAAGAGCGGCAAATCCATTGTCTAGCCAGCCATCAATGTTTCTCGAAGCCCTAGGATTGATGACGTAGTCAGGATTGGTCCGCGTCTCTAGACGCGAAAAGTACACGCTAGAAATGCGCTTGCCGTTGCTCTGGAATTACTCTACCTTTGAGAAGTGCGGATTCGCTCGAACTGTGGCAGAAAGACTTTGTTCTGCCGCTGCCGCAGAGGGGTTACGTACAGGAATTCTTGTCAAGAGTCTGAATCATGGAGAGCATTCAGAAAAGTGCGGGACACCCGAGTGTTCCTGCAATTACTTTTCTGAAGGCACTCGGGACTTGTGCAGTGCCAGGGTTAGTGGTAACAAGCGCAGCAAGCACACCTACTCAGGTCGTCCTCCCAATGTTGCAGCCTCCCTTCTCCATAATTGCTTGGCCAGTTTTTCGCTTACGTCGGGGTATGCGCTGCAACGAGTGGTCGGAAGACAGTCTCTATATCGAATCAATGCGTTGGTAAGTAGAAGACGCGCGAACTCCGAAGTTTCGCCAAAGATGCATGGTAGATACACCGTCACAGCTCAAGATGCGAAGGGTAAACAACCTTTGCTGAAGATCAGCGCACTATTTGTGCCGCCAGCTTGTTTGGTAATGCAAAATTGATATCCAAACCTATTCGATAGCACGATACCTAACGACAGCGATATTGTGCTTCTCCTTTACAACCACGAACAGTCTGTGACGTGAGGACCGTCTCAGCTATGGCTCAACCAGTGACCAAGATCGCCGCTGGTGCTTTTACAGAAGACACAATAACAGAAGCTGCTCTTCCTGGATCCAACGCTGACCATATCCTGTACCTCAAGTTGATTCAAGGATACGCTATACGTCTTGTCCACCTACTTCCGGGCTCGCAGAATGATCCTGTAAGGATTCACTTATCGATACACGAACTTGAGTTTCAGCCTGAATATGAAGCTCTTTCGTATGTTTGGGGCCCCACGAACAGCGATGAGTACTGGACGTCGATTGAGTGCAATGGGCGGCAGTTGTGGGTCACGAAGAGTTTACAATCAGTGTTCACGCGAGTTCGACATAGCGATCGTCCCCGTATCGTGTGGGCAGATGCGATATGTATTAATCAGCAGGACGACGATGAAAAATCACACCATGTAGCCTTCATGAACAGAATCTACAGTCACGCTTCAGACGTATTGGTGTGCATGACTGGCGGCTCAGAAGAGGTAGCCGGTCACACAATAGCGCTACTCCATGATCACACACTCAGAAGGGCCGGCTTCGCCAGTGTCAACGACATGCCGATTCTGAACGACGACGATCCTGTCTTGTCCGATCCTCGTTGGCCTGCTTTCGGCAAGCTCATGCAGAATGAATGGTTCAAACGTGCATGGGTGTGCCAAGAGACAGGCGTCGCAAAACATGCCACAATTCACTGGGCTGATGCAGCAATGGACTACCGTCACACAATGCATCTTGCTAGATGGGTCGTGCGGTGTGCGCCGCAGCTTCAGAGCAGTGCAGGTATCTCGCTGCTAACTATACACTCAGATTGGTCGAACTGGAGAGATAACGAGTGGCGGCACGATCAGTCAGTACCAGACTACAGTATAGTCGACTTCCTCAGCCATGCCAAGGGTTTGGGGTGCAGCAATGCACACGACCACATCTATGCTTTCTTAGGTCATCCACTGCTACAGACAAACACTGATGCCGGCATCTCAGTGCCAATTATCAAGCCAGATTACAAAAAGTCTATGCTGGAAATCTACCACGAGTTCACAGTAGCGGTATGCATATGCCGAACTGTTGTCGGATGAAAGTGTTGCTGACTTGTACCAGGTCTTTCCTACAGCAGGCGTCAAGCTCTTCTCGGCAATTGAACATGATGAAGAGAGCCTCAACGCCGACATACCTTCGTGGGTAGTTAGATGGGATATGGATATTATCCAGAATTCACTAGGCTACTATCCCGACTTCTATTTCAGAACATCAGGTCCCGAGGCTAAGACATTTACAGGTCTCTATGCGCCAGTGATTGAGGGTAGTGTATGCATCGTTCGAGGAATACACGTTGATAGCATTATTATCAGACACAAATTCTCTGCTGACGGAGCTATGTACGATGTCGACAATGTCAAGGAGGCGCTCAAGCCTGACAACGTCGTCAACGAGACTCTCGACGCTGTGTTGGATATTCCTGCCAATACTGACACTCCCAGCCGATACGAGGCTCCTGAACGAACTGACGCAATCAGTCTAACTCTACGCACTGGCCTCGCGGACTATTTACGAGCAGAGAACGACCTTTCAAAACACAGAGCCAGCTTCGAAGCCTTTCGCAGTGTTCGTGACCAGACCTTGGGCCGAGAAGCTGGTAGCCACGATTCAGAACGCGAGGACAACCAAATGACTATCAGGAAGGCCAATTCCTATTGGTATGACCTCAGTCTTGGCTGTAAAGGACGTTGCTTTTTCGTCACAAGGACTGGTTACTACGGACTCGGTCCTTGGGTGTTGCAACCTGGAGACGAATGCTGGCTTTTCGAAGGTGCACGTGTCCTGTATGTCCTTCGCAAGGTGCAAGGAGAGGGTGCGTATCGGATTCTGGGAGAGGCTTATGTGCATGGATCCATGGAAGGTGAAATTGTCAAGGAGCGAGGAAAGGATCTTGTATGGGAGAGTGTTGTGTTGAAGTGAGCGATTGCAAGCATTACATGTATTGGGCGTATGAATGTACTGTTTGGTGCTGTCAAATTAGCGTAAGTGATCTTGATTTTCCTCTTGACCCTAAGAACCTTCAATATCTCCCGATCATTGAAATAACTCGCCCTTATGTAGCCGACCTCTTGCATAGAACGATCCTTCAGTACTGCAAGTATTTCTGCAGCCAACCAGAAGTGGAGTAATTTTCTCACGTGTGCAGAGAGTGACATGCCCCTCCTGCTGTTGTTCCCTTCACTTCGATTATCACTCACGCCCGCAACGTTCAGTGCGCCACGCCTCCACGTGCGCACTTATTTTCCCTCTTATACACAATACCACAAAATTGCTCCTCAATCACAGCACACCAGCCCCGGCTGGTGTGGGGGTTGGACCTGGCAGGACAAAGCGAACAATCGAGCTCGCTGGCACCAGAGAAACCTCCGTTGTGTTAATAAACTAGTCGTTCAAAATTCACTACCTCTATCAGTCGTATCACACGAAGTATCAGACCAGTTTCCTTGTTCACAGCTCGAGGTGAATAAGTTTTTTTGACCTTTTTTTGATAGATTTGTGGACATTAGAACCTGCGACCAGGAGGGAAGAAGGTGGAGTCGCTTGGTCGGCTTCGTATCTACTCTACCAAGTTACGCGTTGCGATCTTCTTTGCATCTTCTCTTCGTCCCAAAGATCGTCTTTTGCAAACGACCGAGTCCGATAGCATCGTGCGTCCTGCCTCTGCAGCTAGGCATAGTGAAAGTTTTGTGGCGGATGCCCAAGCGAAATCCGCAATTCTGTTCAAGCAATTTCAGATTTCAAATATGTATCATCGTGATCATACTGCTTCACTTTCTCATATTGGTAATAACACCTTTCAATGCATCTTCCACACTCGCAGAATTTGGCTGATAAGGCACAAACACTTGAGTGGTCCTCACGCTTGGGTCTTCAGGATGCAGCAGACATATTGACCAGTTCGGCATTGGTTTTCGATTCCCTCTCGCCTTCTCCGATGCTTCCCACTTCTGACGCATCTCGGTCCTAGCAAGATGTGGCACCGAATGCCCAAGCCAGTGGCTGTCTCTATTCTCACTTTGGAGGGGCCCCAGCCAACGATAAATAGCAAGAATAAGCCAAATTTGTCTTCGTCCAGATGCATCGGGAGACAGTGATTCACGGCTCTGAAACATGAACTTTGTTTTACAGCCACGTGTGTAGCACGACTGTTTGCATTTGCCCAGATATTCAGGATCTCCGACATCTCGTTTCTGTTCCGATATGCATGGTGGCCCTCTGACATTAGGAGGAAGTCTCTGCGTGTTAATACAAGATCTGCAAAATCTGCTGAGCAGGTATTGGTCGCTTAACCGGAGGTGGTTGCATACAGGAAGGTCAATAGCACACAGCGCAGCTGCGACGTCTTTAACAGCAAACACTTCTTTATACATCGTACCACCACTCGAGGTTCTGTCTTTATATTTCGGGGCCGGTGCCTGTAAGAGTGCGATCTTGGTGATCAGAAGAGATGCCGCATTCGGGCTGTCTAGGTCAGTAGCGGCGGTGCCTTTTTCTGGTCGTTCAGCTACCGACCGGCTTCGGATCACTTCTCGGCATCGTGAGCAGGACTCCAACGATTGTGATTTAAATGGTGCTTCGTGCCCAGCTTTGATGTCTTTAAGAGTCTTTTGGTAGCCCAGGTGTTTGTGCGGGCAAAGCCAGACCTGACGGCAGTCGCGTTCAGCTGGTGATAATTTCCTCTCAGCAGCTGGGAAAGTGGCTTTCACATGACGTTCCTTACACAGTCCACAAACCAGCTGATCGAGCTCATCAGGGTCCTGGTCCTTCTCATACAGACACAGCCATTCGAACTTATCATCTCCAGATAAGTAAAATGACGGCAAGGTAAAGAGATGGAGGAATCGAGCACAAGCATGCCGCAAAGCAACCTCACTGCTAGGAGTGATATATTTCTGGAGTGTCAGCAGAACTTCTGTCGGTAAAGATAGAATGCCCTTATCAACGTTGTTGAAGATTGTCCTTTCCGACGATGTTGTAGCCACAGAGCCGTGGCTATAAATAGATGGATTGAGCCTTCGAGGTGGCTTGTCTTCCAGGTTTGTATCATCAGCAAATTTCAGCTTGTTTATCAACTGTTCATCCGAAGGCGACAGAGTCAACGAGCTTTTGTGCCCTGAATCTGCATAGTCCGACTCTAGAGTGTTACCAACGGACTTGGACCGGGATAGTTTACGCTTGAATCGTTCGAGCATTGTGGACGGTATGCAGACCAGATCTCAATCTGGGCGATAATGACTAGCTTTGTGTTACTTCTTCTGCCGCGTCACTCGGCCATAAGAACATAGGAGGTGGATGGCGTATTCGTTGAATAAATATGTTAGGGTGTCTACTGTAATATTGATCGATGAAACCTTCGAGGCGTAGAACAACGTACTTTGATACTGCTTCATTCCCGAAATTGCCACGAAAGAACCACCTACCGCCATGAGGAAAGGACGTGCGGCCAAACGAGGAGTCTTCGGCTCGTCACGAGAGGTCTAGACAGCAACATTCCAAGTTGGAGATGCTGTGTTTGTCCCGACCAACGGCATGACTGGCAGGTCATCTCTTTAATTGTACGTGACCACACACACAAGCACAATTTCGCGCCCCAACATGGCCACATATATGTGCTGGCCAAACAAGGTGAATAGGCGAGCAATGTTCAGATCTGAGACAACTGACAAGCAGGCGAATCAGGAGGCCGGATCGTGTTCGTCTGCTCATCCTCGATCTTCACGTCTATGACGTCCATGCAATAACGCGACCAAATTTCTACCGCGACTTTAGCTGCTGAGCATTGACGATGGCGTTCATACTGACTTCAATGCCCTTTCTGTGCAGATGGCTTCCAGAGTGTAATTGTTACTACTTCACATCAAACGAATGCTAGTAAGGTTTCTGAATACTGGCAAGCTCCAGTCGATCTCAATATTGCACAGAGCCTCAACACGGACTCTTTGTTTGTCCCAATATCAAGGAGCAAGCTTGAGTGGGAGGCTTTCAAGATTTCCCGGTTACAACAAACCCTTCAGTATGGCCAAGAGAAAGCGATCCGAGGCCCAGGAGCAAACCATAGCTCCTTCCTTGTCCCATCTGGCTACAGATATTGCGTCCATCGCTTTCTCAAAGCCGCCTGCGCCTGTTCGAAGAGCTAGTACCAGACGAGGGCAGCCACCACCCGCAGAAAACGTCGACGTGAACCCCGATGAGAATCCGGACATCAAGGATGGTCCCGATGCTCGGTTGTCCTCTCCGGACGCGGAGACACGCGAGAAGAAAAAGCCAGTGAAAAGGACCGTGAAACAGAAAGCTGCAACCAACGGTGATGTGGTGAAAACACCGTCCAAGCAAAACATCAAGGCCGAGGACTCGGAATCGCCGCTATCTGACCTTTCCGACGTCGACGAGGCCATAATTGCTAAGCCTCCACCTGCGAAGCCTGCGAGCAAGAAGAAGCAGGCAGTCAAGGCAGAAGTTCAAGATGAGGTCGATCCCGAAGCAGATGAAGATGACACGGTGGATCCTGAAGAACTCAAGCTTGCCATGTCAAGACCACCTGCTGCCAATAGTTCCTATTTACCTCTACCATGGAAAGGTCGACTGGGCTATGCCTGTCTGAACACTTATCTACGACAAGCCACACCCCCTGTCTTCTCCTCTCGGACCTGTCGCATAGCTTCCATCCTTGAGCATAGACATCCTCTCAAAGATCCCTCGCAGCCCGAACACGCGACGAAGAATCGACCTGACAAAGATCAACCTGCGGATGTCGCTCGGGGACAAGCATACGTGGAAGCACTAGGTGTAGCGAACGCCAACGATATCCCAAAAATGCTTCGTTGGAACGACAGGTACAACATCAAATTCCTGCGCTTGTCCTCTGAGATGTTTCCATTTGCTTCACATGATGTGTACGGTTACAAACTCGCGCCGTTTGCATCTGAGGCTTTGGCGGAAGCGGGACGAGTTGCTGGAGAGCTTGGCCATCGCTTAACGACACATCCTGGTCAATTTACACAGCTTGGCTCACCTCGACCTGAAGTCATTACAGCTGCGATTCGAGACTTGGAGTACCACTGCGAGTTACTTGATCTGTTGAAATTACCTCCGCAGCTCAACAAGGATGCCGTTATGATCTTGCATATGGGAGGTGTTTTCGGTGATAAAGAGGCCACAATTCAGAGGTTTAGGGAAAACTACCTCAAACTACCTCAGGGCATCAAGAATAGACTTGTTCTTGAAAACGACGACGTTTGTTATACCGTGCACGATCTGCTTCCAGTATGCGAAGAGCTCAACATTCCCATGGTGCTCGACTATCATCACAATAATATTCTGTATGACAAGGATAAATTGCGCGAGGGCACACTTGACATTATGAATCTGTACGATCGCATCAAAGCAACGTGGACTCGCAAGGGAATAACACAGAAGATGCATTATTCAGAACCATGTCCAGGTGCTGTCACAGATCGACAACGACGTAAGCATAGTCCACGGGTTTACTCTCTACCACCGTGCGCACCAGACATGGACTTGATGATTGAGGCCAAGGACAAAGAGCAGGCGGTCTTTGAGGTTATGCGTACATTGAGGTTACCTGGTCATGAAAAGATTGGTGATATCGTGCCGTACACTCGCAGCGACGAGAACAGGGCGTGGAAGCCGCCAAAAAAGAAGACACCCAAAAAGAAGAAAGGTGCAGCTGCTGAGGAGGAAATGGAAGAGGAGGCCGAACCACAACCTCCTCCAATCATACCAGAGGACGAGGTAGCAATGGGTGGCCCAGACGGCCGGGTCTACTGGCACGTAGGCTTCGAAGAGTGGCTACGTCCAAAGAAACGTGAGGTTAAGCCACGGGATCCAGAGAAAGCCAAAACAACAGCAGAAAAGGCTGCGCAAAGACGAGCGGAGAAAGCTGCATGGCAGGCTGCACGTGAGGCAAGTGCTGATGCACCGAATGGCACAGATGCGTCCATTGCGAGTGCATCGGATACAGGAGCGACACCTGCTCTTGAAATTGCAAAGACAAAGTCGGTCTATGACAAGAGTAAGACGTCCAAAGCCAAGCCTGCCCGAGCAGGTCCTGCTGCTAAGGCCAAGAAGAACGCGAAAACTGCTGTGCCTACGCCTAGCACGAGTGAGCAGGACGAGCACGACGACGATGTGAGCATGCCAGATTTCAGTGATGGCGAGGAAGTGGTAACCAAGTCAGTAGCAACTACGAAGCCGACATTGTCAAAAAGGCAAAGTTCAAGAGGCACAAGGAAGGCCGTAGTCAATTATGCTGAGGACGACGAAGATTGAACATCGATCGAACAGGTTCAGTGTTGTCTACTCGAGCATTGTATGATGCGCTACTAGTTTCTTCACAAACATCTCATAACAGTGTTTTGGTGATAATACTGGAAGAATGTTCGACAGGGGTGCCGTCTGTGCAATGCTCAATCTTGATTGCTTACAGGATGGAGAATAACTGCACTGTTGGAGTACCGTACTCTTCTTATCCATGACGAGCGGGTATGCGCGCGATCGTAACTGCTTCCTAGCTGTGGTGGCGCGCATTGCAGCACTGCAGGTAGTCGTGGCGCTGGTTGATGCAAGATTTTTGGCGTTGCAAACGCAGGAAAAACAAGTTCCAGCCACATGGTGCACGAGCAAAACCAGCTTGGGGACACATGAGCAAACACCATCGATCGTTGCTCTCTTGCCCCAGAATAAGCCAATCGAATTTTGACTGCTGCAGCTACGTCATGTTTACGAACTCTCTCTCTACAACAATGATTGCGAGTGATGGTGTTGACTTCCTGGGCGAGCTTTTCGGAAGTGTGGGCAACTCAACGAACTTTTCCTGTGGATCTGGACTGGTCTGGAGCATGAGGCTGCAATAAGTCACCTTTCGCCGAAAGTCAAGGCCGCCAAGCACAATCCATAGATAGCCGGTCTTGTGGGCATCGCGGTGCTTCCAACCAGTATTTTCAGCTTTTCAGACCAAAGCCATCTGTGGCTGATGAACTTCGACTCCATCACATCCGACTGGCTGACCTGGGCCGGCATCAAATTTGCCTTGCTTGCTTCTGGTCATTTCGGTGATTTTCTACGTCATTCGCGAGGTAGCGAAATTTCTGGCATGAGATCTGCGCTGAGTACCTGCAGGTTTTGTCAACAAACGCCCTAGCATATGCATCATCGACATTGAAAACTCATTACGTCGTGTGCTGTGTAGAAAGGTACATAACCTGATCCTCCCCTTCAAGATTGTGCTTCAACCACATCAGCCACGCTTAGCCACGCTCGTACCATCTACTCATATCTCTCCCCTACTAGCCTGACATGGCCCTTGGTGGTGCACTCCTCCGCTTCGGCGGCCTTTTCATTCGAATCCTCCAGTTCTGCGTCTCAGGTATCTGTTTGGGATTTTTCTCCTATTTCCTCTCGGTACTTGCAGATCGCAACATCAGCATTCTCAACAAATGGCTCGCCGTCGAGGGTATGACAGGTGCGGCGACTCTGTACGCGCTTCTCGCCTGCGTCTTCATCCTCTTCCTGGGTGGTAAATCATTCTTCGGTTACCTCGGCGCTTTCCTTGATATCCTCTTTGTCGGATGCTTCGCTGCTGTTGCCTACTATACACGCGAGGGTACAAACAGCTGCAACGGCTTCGTACGAACACCGCTTGGTGACGGAGATTCAGCGTCCTCAACTCTTGGTGGCTACGGTAGTGACGGATTCGGAGCTGGCAGCGGCGAGAACTTGACATATGCTTCGAGCCTACACACAGCCTGCATCTTCAACAGGGTCGTCTTCGCTTGTGCCATCATTGCCATCTTCCTCTTCCTTCTGTCTGCTGTCTGGCAGATCCTGATGGTCAGACACCACAAGAAGGAGAAGAAGTTCGGCCCAAGCCCATCCAACAACTACACCTCGGGCACTGGCAAGACACCTTTCTGGAAGCGAGGTCGACGCAACAAGAACCGACACACCAAGGACGCGGAAACTGTCGGCGCCATGACTGCTATGCCTCATGGTACCGCCGTTAGACCTAGCCACGAGACCAGCACTACTCTAGGCAACAACACTCACTACCCTGAGCCCAAGTACGGTGAACAGGGTTATGGTCACGTCAGATCAGGCTCACCAGTCTATGGTGAGCCAGGCTACGGTCAGAATCACTCAGCTATTGGTCAAGGCCAGCACATGCATCAAGCACCAACGCCAGGCCTGAATCAGGGTACCTTCCACGATAGAACCACTGCTGATGGTCGATTCTAAACAATCGTGCCACTTGCATACTGTTTCTTACCGTGACAAATACCCTCTTGTATAACAATGAGAAAGATTGAATCGACAGTATCTGACGAGTTATGATGATTGACGATGAAGGGAGTCGGGATGTATACATAAGATATCACTACTACCACTACTACCTAATAAGTTAATAAAGTTCAAATGATACACACAGCCCTTGTCTCTTTCAAGCCGTACAGATTGTCATTGCCAGGATTGCACATAGGTTAATAGACCGCGAGCGCCTACATTTGACATTCAGGGTTCGTATCAGATGTGATTCGGACTTACTAAAATGGCAGTATATTCAACTTCAACGGCCAAGCACCCAGAAAGACGGGGCCATAAGAATTAGGAGATCTCTGGATCGACACATTGCAGTACAGTGGTACACTGATAGCGATCCCTCGTCGTCGTCTCGATCGACTATTGCTTCTTGATCAATATCCAGTGCTTTTGCAATGTTGGCTTTTCGTCTCTCCTCAAATATTGGCATAGTACAGTATGTGATAATAATGCACAAAGCTGGCTCCGTGGACGAGAGGTTGATAACCACATATCCAAGTATTCATGTATCGTATTGCTATAGAACTCGCCGAACGCCCAAAACACTGAATGACGTGTCAACGCTGTAGCCATCGCCAACATGCAATTTAGTATCTTTGGGGTCGGAAGGACGATGTTGATCCATACTGCTCACAAGTATGAAACAACGCGACGGCCTGTTTGGCCGCACCTCTACTTGCAGAAGGGATATGTGTTCCGTTCATTGTCGACCTAATAAATTGTCCTGCTTATTTCCCTCTGCACTTCTGAAAACTGGGCAGACCACATCCAAACCCAACGAACAAGTATATCAAGAACACAATGACAACCGTCAATAACGCCATCAGTCGTACGTTCTTCCACCACATCTGCCTTCTCAGACCTCTTGACCTGACCCTGAAGTCTCTCGCACTTCCTCCTAAACGATCCGTCTTATCTACCAGAAGATCAATCCTCTCTCCACGTTCAAGCACTCGTTCAATATTCTCTGTCATAATATCGCGCACATTGTCAATCTCCTTGCGCGCTGCAGATAGAGAGTCTTGTGGTGGTGCAACGTTATAGGTTGAAATGAGTGATTTAAGAGTGCTGTTGAAAGCAGCTGTGCCGTAAGCCGGAAGACTGCCGTAGTTCGTGCTTGAAGGAGGATGCGCAGCGAGAAATTTCTTCTTCAAGTCAAGGAGGAAGGCAAACGGAATGCGCCTGCCGAGTTCGCTGGGCGCGATCACAAGGTAGGTCAAAGCGGCGTGTGATGAGAGTTCCGCGTCGCCAGAAGAAGAGGAAGAAGGCGAATCTGCGATGTAATGTACGAAGAGCTTGTCGTGGGTATATGTGAGTTTCTGAGGCGAGGTGTGACTGATTTTGGGAAGGATGATGGAGGCTAATGAGGAGGCGTTGGTGCTGCTTGTACCTGGAGCAGTATGTTCGCTCAGGATCGTGGTGCCGTGAGCTATACAGGCACTGACAGGGAAGTTAGCAGGTCATGACCTTGAACGACTGAGGATGCAGGACGACGTACTATAGTAAATGGGTTGGACCTGAACTTGAGGCCATGGTGAACTGACTTCGCGAAGTCTGATCAAGCCGTAACCAGAACTGTAGTGCGCCTTCGAAGTAGCTGCCGAGATCGCAATAAGATCGTGGTTGTTCGCGATTAAGATCCTGGACGTGATGTTCAGCAGTTGGAAGTTACGAATTGTCAGTATTGGTAGGTGGTGCTTGCTCAATCCGAGGCGCCTGTATGGACTCAGGCTGCGTCATTCTGAAATGTGGTGGAGCTCTTGTTACATCAAGCAGGAATCATTGAAACTATAACAAGGTTGCTGGTGGTCCAAGTTGGTCAGCACTGGTCGCCAGCTTCTTCCTGACAGGAACTATCAGTTGCATTTTATCCATTTGACGTCTACTTTCGATGCTGAACCAGACCTCAGACGATAAATGCTATACTGCAAGTTTGTCTTCGTATCACGCTGCCTTTCCAGCATTATCTTCAGACATAAAACATACAATATCGGTTACTGCACAATACGCAACGTTTTCGCTGCCCAAGCAGTCGCACAAGCTGTGCTCCTTCAGACATCGTCACTTCTTATCAGTCCTGTTAACCTCATACATTGTTGTTCTTGTGATCACAAGTGCTATGCGTATCTTGTTAAAACATTGTGTCGAAGGACAGAGACCAAGTCGCCAGCTTTTTGGCATATTCGACAAGGTCTTCGTCGAACAGCAAAACCCGGGACTGTCTGCAGTTTCAGTGAACTACTTGTGTCTATCCACTTTAAAAGCAGGGCAAAAGAAACACAATTTAAATACTATGGTGCCTCTTCCTACAGCATATACTATGTCCTTGAGCCACAGCTAGAGGCGCAAGAAGCATGAGGATCATATGAGTAGCAATAGCAAGCAAGACAGCGACACAACAAGCCCATCTCCATCTTCCACCGTTTTAATGCACATCTGAGAGGAGGAAGCTGACTCGACCACACATGCCCTGGATATCCCACGTCATGACCGCGGAATTGGGACAGAACCATACCTTGAGCGAGCCGTGTCAGTCCGCATCGCATCCGCACTCGCATGAGTGAAACCTACCCAAGGCTAATACCCGTGCCAAGACAAGGCAGATTGCGGGCAATCGTATACTCGTTTATCTGCTTGCCTGGCAGGCATCGACGCTATACTGGAGAGACAAGGCAGATTGCAAGGTCGTGTACCCGCCAGGCCTCTGATCTGCAAATCTACTCTACTCTCAAGCACGGCTCAGATATCCACTCGTAACAGGGAGGTGAGCTACTGCAAGTGCCAAGGCTGCAAGCGCTCGGCATGGCCCGGCCAACCTCGTGCTTCGTTCTTGGTAAGAAATCTCTGACTACATGCGTACACACTGCTATGTTGAAAAACAGCTTGTCATTGTATCGGACTGAAGCAACGAAAAGACTTTGACCCTCGAAGGACCCCCAACCCTTCGTCCATAGCCTCAACAGAGGTGTTGCAGCTCCTGAGCTAGCGTCTCCAGTCACGCGGTTCAACGCATCCGGCATGCAAGCCACAACAGGGATTCCAATGCTATAGAATCGAGCTGGTCGTCTGCACATGCTGTTCTACGACCACATCGCCCCCAATCTATGCCTATTACAGGCCAGGCAATACCTGTCCCGATGCTGGCCTCGACCTGCTAGCCCTGTGATCTTTGTACAAAAAGTTTGTGCTAACCGACTGGCTGGCCCAAACCAAGACCTGTATGCCTGCTCAATATGGAGCTATGCTTGCACATAGTAGCACCGTCAGAAGCTCTTCTTGTTATGTGCCGTCTCCGCGCAAATGGTGCACTTGATGGCGTGCAAGCTCTAAACCAGCTGGTCGACCCTATGAAGCTCTTGCACAGCTCTAGCGCCCCTGGTCCAAGTGGTCTGCCTGCTTTTATCTTGCGATCTTTCCAACGAGTCCCTGCGTACTCTTCCTCTACTACAGAGTTTCAGTGCCAACACCCTCCGGGAACACACGATGAGTCTAACAGACCGAGCTCCAGCCTGTATAGAGGACAACCTAGGCTTATTGTCGCCTGTGCTAGACACGAGGCACGGAGGAAAGTTAGTTTTGTATTGTCGGGGTAGAAAACAAGCAGATGGCGGCCCGTGCAAGTCAATCATTGGCGAGAAGAGCTGGATAGGAATCCAAATGCGCAGAGTAGCTCTCCTGGATCGCAACCCCTTCGAGGAGGATTTCCTGCAGCACGTCCAAGCCTATGTGTGTCTTTTGCTGTGTGTATGGCATCAGCCACAACACTGCAGCAATGACAAAACTAGGCACTCGCAAAGCTTACACCAGGCCACTGAAGATTTGGTCAACTCAATGCGGGTTTCCTTCAAGTCGTGCTTCAAGCACCATCTCAGACTCAGTAGCACATCAGACACACTCGAAAGCAGACTCAAGTACAGGGAACTCTCGTCAGCGCAGGGAAATCCGCAATATGTGAAGCTTACTCAACGATTCCGCCTGGATTTTCGACTACCAGCTTCTGATGACAGCCAAAGAGGTCGAATCTGCTCCATGCTCGGTGATGTGACCAAGCGATTAGGCGGAGGTGAGAGAGAGCGAGGTTGGATTTACTGGGCCAAAGGCAAACCCAATACTCAGAATGAGCTGGCCAGCAATGTCCTCAAAGTTGGCTTCAGCAAAACAGAACCAGCTACATCTCGACTACGCAAGATTGAAAAGAAATGCAACATGATATTCGAGTCGTACGACCAGTGGCAAACAGATTGTGCTCTGCGAGTAGAGGCATTGATACACGCCGAATTGATTATACAAGGATCTCAGCGACTTTTTCGCTGTGGTAGCAAACTCTGTCAAGAGAAGCACAAGGAGTGGTTTGCCATAGACGGAGACCGAGCAACAAGCGTGGTGGAGTACTGGATCGACTGGCTTGAGCAGTATAAGCCCTACTCCTCCACAAACGGCGAGTTCGACACTGTGCGTTACAACGTCTATGCACCGACACTCGAGAACAACTTTCTACTCAATTCAATCCAGATACCATGGTACAGAAGTGCCCCCAATCGTCCGCCTCAGGACGATTGGTGTGCCTGCGACGACAAAAAGAACTGCACACGGAAGTTCAACAACAGTAAAGAGGTATCCACAGTGGCACCAACACGACCTTCACTGGAGATTATGGACAACTTGGCACAAGAGGTTGCTGGCATGAGACTGCTCGAACATCCAATTTTGACACCGCCAAGGGCTCGACTTCGGCAAGTCTTTGATGCACATGATGATGCATTCTCAGAGACACCACCTCCTTTGACTCCAAGCACATCAGCGAATAGTGTCTCAACATTGAGCGACTCATATGGTCCTCCAACGCCTTGTGCCGGAGACGATTTGGGTGTTCATACTAATGCTGTTCGTAGGACCTTGTTCAGGAAGAAAGCAGATAGAGATATTCCTCAGGTACATGTTGTGGACGACGACTTCGACGGCATGAATCCCACTAGCTATATTGTACCTTATGACCACGACGACGGTGTTACGAGGCACGCAAAGCCTACTACAGTCGTGCCCCTGCCAGATAAACAGGAAGTGAGAGGGCATCATCTGGAGCTTCCGACTAGACAAACAAGGCGGTCCTCAGCCCCAGGAAACGTGGAAGGATACAGCATCAACTTCATGATCACGGACGAGCGAGCTGGGGAAACGATTGAGGCATTCATAAGATCTCCTGGCCTTGGTCCTGTACGGATGAGCATTGGTGACCATGACATCAAAATCAGCCATACAAGACGCCCCAGCGATACGTGTGGAGTAAAAGAGAGGTAGAATGACTACAGTTCTGAGTAATAGGCGGAGGATACCAGTGCTACATCATCTCGAACAAAGTCTTGCGAACTATCTGGACGCAGAGTATCTCCGGGGTCCTGGTTCGCAGTTTTACGCAAGAAAAACGCTGCTAGGCGACTGGTGTTTGCGTCATTTATGTGACGATGTTGTTGATCAGACGTTGTGCGAAAAAGGTGCCTAGAGGGACTTGTATCAATGGTCGCACCTTGCGCTTGCTTTGCTTCCAGTCCACAGTATATCTGAAAGACAATCAAGACATAGACATGTGAGCCGAGCACCAATAGTTTTACGCGAATTTCAGCATGATCTCGATCTCCCTCGAGTTTTGTTGCAAGTCCGGTTCCTCTTAATCTGAATCACAACTTTACCGGCGACATGATCCTACGCAACCCACGCTCCTTTCACTCACGCTTAACCTCTCTATACCTTCCTATCATCTCCGGCCTCCCAAACAACGCATACACTCTAAAACACAAAACCGGCACCAAAACACCCACAACCCCCAAACACGCCCTAACACTCAACGCAGCATCGTCCCCTCCACCTTTCCTAGCCTCCCCAGCCACAACCCCCAACAAAACAGCCTCAATCCCGCCCAACATCAGATAAACCACCCTCCGACTCTCGATCCCCGCCTTCGTATTCCGCGACCCAATCCACGTCGCCGTCCCGAACCCAACGACCACAATCGCGGCGCAGAACCTCGTCCAGAGAATCGTCGCGGGCGTGATGTGTGCGGACGGGTTATTGAGGATGTGAGATAGTACGGTATGGGTATTGGTGAGGAGTGGAAAGGCTGTGAAGTTGAGGATGCTTTCGTAAAGGAAGGCTTTTTGAACTATGAGGCCGTTGTGTTGGGGGTCGAGTTCGATGGCGACGTCAGTGGATGGTGAATGGTATGGGTGGGTGGTTTGAGGCATGTTCGGGCTGAATATAGTGCTGTTCGTAGTGTTTCCCAGTTCTCGCCGATCGATAATAGTCTTTGTAACTTTTTCTGTTCTGCTAGGTAGACAGTGCCGCCAGACAATATGCACGAGCAATATGACGTCAGCTACCACTGATCGCAGTCGCTTTCCAGCACCTTCCCGGTGAGGAAGTCTTCGAATCCGTGCAATTTCGGGGACTTTTTAGTTGCGTACTGGTTATCGCAAGGAGAGACGCAGAGCCTGCATCGTTGCTTAGCAGGACTACTCCGACCGCAAGAAGGCAATACTTACGTGAAACGTGGCAGGAACAACGCAGAGTGTTTGTATTTGACTGCAGTCCGGAGATTGCTGCAAGTTGTGGTGTGTTCTCCTCTGAAGTCTTGCTCCAGGCAAGGACATCAACGAAAAAAAGTGTAGTCAATGCCACATGGACAATGACATTGTGGATGTAGTGGGGTAACCGTCCCGTCCAGCTAGATGAGATGATGTGGTGTCTTCTGTGCTTTGAGAAATGGAGTAGTGAGCGTGGTTGAGGAAAGCATCTACTGTGGCCTGGTTGTTGGCGGCAAAGTGTGGCGTCAGCATGATGAAGGAGCCGCTATCGATCGTTCTCGCGGTTATGTTCGAATCCAGTGTGTCTTACATCCAGCTCAGCTCAGTGCTGAACAGTGGCGCATTGAGAAGGCAATTTGTCGCTGTGCATGTCGTGCAAACGTTGACATTCATGTCGAAAGTGCTGTGTAGACAAAATCGAAAGGCATAGACTTTTGTAAGCTGAAGATCAGTGTGAAACAATTCGCAGGAGGAGGCGACGAAAGACAAACCTGAGGTCAGAGCTGACCTCAACTACAAGTATCCATCTGGAGTCGAGGAAATCGTGGCCAACTCAGGGCAAGCCGGTCCGAGACAGCACAGTTGCTATTACTTTGGCTCAGGCTGAGAAGTGAATCTCTGCCTCGGGAATCCACTCGAGATTAGAGCACATCGCAGATAGGAATTTCCGTTCAGGTTGGCACATTATGATGGCTGCACAACAGGCATATCGGACACATCACATCTGTGACTAGTCTTGTGCCAGGGTGTCAAAGGCACACCTCGGCAACATCGAATGCATCAAGCTAGAGCTTTGCTGATGCAAGCGAGTGAGGCGAACCCAGGAGACTTCAATGTATAATGAAGTCTTTCTTGCAGAAGCTGAGAGAGATACTCGTCTAGCTTCGAAAGAGGTGCTTGTGCCATTGACAGCGTACAGCCGAAGACAAACGTAGCCCGCCTTGCAACCTTGTGCCAACCGAAGAGGGTAACTCTATTCGTGCGAGTTCGGATGAAGCTGTATACAGGCTGCGGAAGAGCCTCGGTCATCCCCAGACCATCCAAAAAGAAAAGCGAAGGTGCATTATGCGGTAAGCAATTATTGTGCTATCTCGTAAAGACCAGCTTCAAGAAGCTCTCAAATGGCGTCGATCGATGTCGTACCGGTTCGGATTGACTCATTCAGTGTAAGGTTGTCTTTGTTGTCGATGGCGCTTATCAGTGGTCGTCCAAGAAACCGCTCCTTCTCCATCCTAGGCCAATAATCCCATTGCGTTTGCATAAGAAATTGCATTTTGGTACAATCTGTCGTGCCGTCGTGGTCGTCGGTGCTGACAGAAGCTGTGAAGTTTCGAGTTTTACTGCCAAATATTAGCGTGGCTCAAACAAGTCATCTATCTCCGAGCTTACAGAAATTTCCTCCATAGCATCCCCTGCAGTAGCTGCAGCACTAGTAGCAGCACCTTCTGTGGCAGCCGCAGCGTTCGAGCCATTCCAATAGTCAGTCATCTCAGCGTCGAGTTCCTCAGCGGTCTTTGGCTTTGGTCGCGCGTTCTTGGCCTTTTTGGCCGGCTTGTCTTTGCCAACGACCTTCTTGTTCTTATTGTCGACCTTCTTGGCAGTGACTGATTTTGGCTGCGCCTTTGGGTGTGCTTTTGAGTTGGCACTAGTCTTTGTCAGTGGATCTGACTTCCCTGGCTTCGGGTTGGCGTACGCAACACGTTCAGCGAGGCTGGGTGCAGCTGGAACGTTGCTAGCATCGAAGACCACCTCAACCTAGATACCCATCAGAAAGTGCCGTGAAGAAAGGAGCAGATGGTGCTTGCCTTCATTGCTTTTCCATCGATTTTGATACCATCCTGTTCGCGTGCAGCTTTAGCAGCAGAGTCTGGTTTGACGAAAATAACGTCTGCGATTCCTCTGCTTACACCAAGCTCGTTGTAGTGCACAGAGACTTTCTTGATAGGTCCGACAGATTTGCCGAAATATTCCTGTATGGAAGATGTGATCAGTATGGCTGCTCTCCGAAGATTCGTGCAAGTGTGTCATCAGGATGGCGAAGCAGTAAGATTGACCCTCTCCGCATCGCACATCAGCCCAGCAGGTGGAAATTGCGCAAGATCCGAGGCTGATTCGGTGGAACATTGCGACCAAAAAGTCAGCAGCGATGGAGCTCGGAGACACTTCCTCAAGGGCAATAGAAATTGCTGTGAGTTCGTGTTTCTTCAAACCGCAACCACACCCCCATCTTTCAAATCTTGGTAACACACGGCATAGGTCAATGCTCATGCTTGCTAACACGGAAAACGTAGCAATAGTCGAGATATCGATGACGATGGAAGAAGGAAGAACCGCTGTAGTACGTTACAGGTGGGGCCGTGTATCACGCTGCTCTGACCAAGTTCTCCGACATCAAGCAGGCTCAGCATGGCGCACGTCGTTTGATGTATGACAACTCGTGTCGGCAGTGCTCAGAGGCCCTTCTCTTTCAGTTTCCAATGGATTCACGCGGTTGAGGACCAGGATGGATGAAGAGTCGGAACAACGATCAAGAAGTCGCGTGTGTCTGAGTCGAATCGAGAAGTGATTGGTTAACATACCTTGATCTGAGTCTCATTGACATCGTGCGGTAGTCTGCTGACGAGAATCTTGCTGTTCCTCGGACCTTTGTGTGCAGGACCAGTAGCAGGCTTGACTGCTGGTTTCATGGGCTTCACTGCCTTCTTCACACCTCCGACCGGCGCTTTTCTAGGCTGGTTGCGACGTCCAGATCGCTTTGCTTTCTTTTGACCATCAATGATAGAGTCGAGGGATTGGTCAATTCGCGCAGACATGTTGATTGAGATATGCGGATTGAGAATAGAAGGATTTAAAGGATTGATTGGGTAAAGGTGTATGTTGTTCTGGCGTCAGGCGAGTGATCGCGTCGAGAGGGATTGTTTAAAAGTCGCGAAGTCGAAAATTGTGGTTGGAATATGGTACAGTGTAAAGCGATGGGAAAATTCAGAGCGCAACAGAAGTTCGAAAGGATAGCTGGATGCACGACGTGGCTGCCTGGTGATAAAGGAAAACGAAGGAGGGAAAGAATGTACTAAGTGACACTGCTGGCACGTCAAGCTTTCCGCATGCAGGTTGGCCCAAGCAAACAGCAAGGCAGCAACGTCAAACCAGGCCAATTCAGGGGCTCCTTTGTCAGTGTGCTTTCTTCATTCTTCACTTGTTCATCACCGTCAACATCGTACGAAATAACGTGATTCTGCTTCCACGGATCTTAGATGAGAACGTTCTGAGTGTTTACCGTGTCAAATAACAGATCGGAAGGCGAGCAAATTGCAAGTTCTCTGAGTTCTGCAGTGGTTTGCACGCATCGTGCTTCATATTGCTCATGATGTGGTAAACAGTTGCCGGGCAATTACACCTGATCTACATCTATTCCGGCACATTGGACTGGCACGATATCGTGCAATGTATATAAACGCATTATAAGTTTCAACGCGAGTTGATCTGTGTTCAATATCAGGTGTTCAGCCAAGCGCTTCTTTACGTTCACGACATCTGAATCTTGATAGGAATTCTGCGCATGGACGATCTCGAACACATAATGTGAGCACTACATAAGTGCATGCTGTAGATCGATTGGAACAAACGACGACGGCCCTCGTGGAAATAATGCTGATACCAGAAAACTCCAAACACCTTCATATGCGCCCGCTGAGAAACCGTCACCGTCTGCTAGCTCTTCAGAGCTTCTAGCCTGCCTCTCATCTGTTCCAGATCCTCCACCTCCGCCTCTTCCTCTTCCTGCGCAGGTATCGCCGGCATCTGCTGATCGATCGGACCAAGTTTGCCCTTCAGGACCTCGCTCAGCACAGCGTCAACCTCAGCCTCGGCCTCTTCGTCTTCCTCGAGCAGCTCGTTAGTTTCTAGCATGTCTCCTACCATTTCTTCGATTATGCCAGCCTTCATCAATTCCTGGCTTAGCTCGTTCATAGTACCGGAAAGTTCAGGGAGCTTGATCAAAGTATTGACATCTTTCATAATTCCCGAGCTGACCTTCATGCTGTTCTCGATCTTTCGTATCGAGAATGCCTCGTTAACTTGCATCTGTACGCTCTGCAGCTGAGCTTTGCTTGTATGTAGCCTGCCAGCCTGCCGTCGGACGTTGACTAACTCTTTGGCGAAAGTTCTGCACTCCTGTCTCGCTTGTTTCGCCTGTGCTGGATTACGTTCTGCTCGTTTCGAGGCTTGTAGAATGTAGTTTCGAGTTTTGGATTCTGTGATTTTCATATTCTGGATATCGCGATCTAGTGCGCGGACGTTCTTGCGTATTAAGGCGTCGCATTTTCGCTTCTGTGGAAGGTTTAGAGATCATTAGTCTCAAAAATGAAGTGTATATACCTGCTCCGCGGGATCTGGCTTGAAGAAGACAGATCGAATGGTCTGCATATTGGTTGGTATTCCAGTTGTTTACAGTTTCGAGGTTCAGACAACCACTGCTCCGCGAAGGCGCATCTGTCACAGTCGACTTAAAAGGTGTATGCACCTTCTCATTCTGCTATACCACACTAATACAAAGTATGGCTTCACATGCGGCTCTTTCAGGCACGAATTGTTAGAACAACAAATCGGCAGCGCTAGGGCTGAGCTCTGATCTCATAGGCATCAATTGGCCAAACAGTTAGTGGGGGCGCGGGGAATTTTGGGCTTCACATTTCGTCGCTGAGGCCTGAATGATCTTCGGCCGAGCTCAGAAAGCGCACAAAACTTGCTGCCTGATGAGCTGGATTCATTCTATGTGATTCGTTGGAATTCCGTGGTACTGGAATTGGATAGTCCCAAGTTACTAGCCTTGCGATTGCCAAACAAAAAACAGCTCACACCTGCACAATTAGACATACAGCGATCGCACGATTTCTTACAAGCCTTATCTCCTGCTCGACCAAGTACGAACAATACCTACATCGACCACCTAACTACTCGAGCATAAGACCGGCTATGTCGACCACTCAGCAAACCCCAGAAGGTAAGTACTGGAACTTTTCGAGCCTTGTCCTGGTTTGACTTGAAGCGGTGACGGTAATTGACTTGATATCACAGTCCTCTGGGCGCAACGATCCTCCAGCACTGATGCTGAAAAGAACTACGTCTACCTTACAATAGGTGTACCCGATGTACCGCCAAAATCTCTAAAGCTCGATCTTACTCCAGAAAAGCTTACCTTCACTGGTACCTCAGATTCCAAGAAGACCACTTATCATGTCGAGCTGGAATTCTACGCCGAGATTGATCCTTCAGCATCGAAGACACATCATACTGCTGCCAACATCCAAATGGTTTTGAGAAAGAAGGAAATGAAGGAAGAGTTCTGGCCGCGACTGCTCAAGACTGACAAGAAGGCCCATTTCCTGAGGACTGATTTTGACAAGGTATATTCACGTTTTGCCATATTGAAGGAACGCTGCTAACAGCTGGAATCAGTGGGTTGACGAAGATGAACAGAACGAGGCACCTGAAGACGACTACATGGACAAATTCGGTGGTGGTGGCATGGGTGGTATGGGAGGTATGGGTGAGGACGGTGGCTTTGGCGGCATCGACTTTTCGAAACTCGCTGGTGGTGCTGGCGGAGCTATGCCAGGCATGGAGGGCTTGGGTGGTGAAGACGAGGACGAGGATGACGAGGATGACGAGGAGATGCCTGATCTTGCTGACCCCGAGGCTGAAGATGACAAGACTGCTGGCAAAGGTAAGAACAAAATCGAGGAGATCAACGATGACGAGTCTAAATAAATGACTACCACCACAGACTCATCTGCCACGAATTCTGAAATGAAAGATTTACCGATCCGATAGGTCGACGCTGCGGTGAACGTGGCCTATCCAGGACTCGACTCGTTCGACCACACAGGAAAAGCTACGTTCGCTTGGGAAACCTGGCGAGATGAGTTCAAAAATCCAGCTCCTATCCTATGGACGAGCCTGACGTCAGCCGCGGATATAGATACAAACGTGCCTATGATAAAGATTACGAAGCAAGCGCTTGTGAATGAATGAATCCTTTCAGCCACCAATCCCTTACTTACGCTCTTGGTCTCTGTAGGTACACTGATTCATGTTTCGGAACTATGATCAAACGCCGAGTCGGAGAGTCCTGTTAATGCCAGCCAGGTGGCTTCTTAACACCTCTGCTGCTTCAGGGCACGCTCCACTCGGGACTTTGCAGGCTGTACATGGATGGATGGTGCAACAAGGAAGGTCTGAGGCAGACAAACGTGATTCGACTCAATCGAAGCATATGAAGAATCCCCCTGACTGTCGGGATGTAACCATTACGCTGTGACCCGAAAAACATGTGTAGTAGCCGCACACTGTCTACGCCTATCTTCCTCGACGGAGCAAGAGCTCTTTGATAAAGGAGAGTCCATTTGACAGGACGGAGAGGACTCCGATAGCCTGAGTACTGATCGTATTTCTGTAAAGCGTTTAAGCCTGAGGCAGCTATTTTGACCTCACGATGCTCATCTCCAAAGATATCTCTCCCTTGAACATGTTAACCCACAACACTTCGAGGCGAGCATGATTCCTCGATGCACAGCATGATACCAAGGACATCGTACTGTGTCTCACGACAACTGCAATAGAGTCTTGCGACTCTGGATGATGCCGTGGACGCGATGGCCGAAGCCAAAACTCAATAGCGGATACGAGCTTTCTCCAGTGACGTTGCTTCACGGTTCATGCTTCAAAGTTACGTACAAAAAATCTGTCTTGGCCACTATTACAGCTTCAAGTCATGTCTTAATTACGCAAAGCCGTGTAAATCAAAATAAAGGTCATTAGTCATGCTTGGCGAGGTGCTAAGATGTGATGAAGCAAATGGTTGTGGCACCACGAAATTCTTAGCATTCGAAAGTCTGGCTTTGAGGAGCTCGTCAGCGAGGAACATGATGTTGACCCCTTGAGATCGCTGGAGAATCCGAACAAACAAGGTGTGAAGGATGGTCGCCACGATAACTCGGAGCATTGGTGCTATGGCCCCATCTGACTGGACTGACGCAGCAGAATGGTCAAATAGCAGGAAGTGGACGGTGATAGTAACGGCGTGTACCGTCACCTTCCTTGTTGGCATAAATTCAACAGCTCTACTTCCTGCCAGCGAGGACATCGCTCACCGGTTTGATGTCGACCTTACTGCATTCGACCACACCGCGTTCCTCGTGACAGCCTGGAATGCAGGTGCGGCAGTCGTCCCCCTATTCATTCTGCCGGCCATGGAAGATTTTGGCGTGCGTCCGACATATCTCACGCTATACGCCTTGTTTCTGGTCTTTGTGATGGTTCAGGGTGTCGCCATGAATTTCGCTACACTCCTTGTTGCTAGAGTCATCGCCGGAAGTTGTGGTGGAGTTTTACAGAACGCTGTGGACGGCATGGCAGCGGATCTATGGGGCAACGACACCAGAAGGAGGTCCTTGAGCCTGACTCTTTTTATCTTTGGGCTTCTTGGAGGGGTGACCATCGGTGCCGTAATTGGCGGAGTGATTCTGGCGTCTGTGTCCTGGAGATGGTGCGTCTATCCAAGCTATATTGCTCCTCTATATTGTCTTGCTCACAGTGCCGATACTAACCATGTCACAGGATATCTTATATCCAGCTTGTAATCTACGGCGCGTTTTTTCCGGTTGTCATTTTCTGCCTCCACGAGACTCGACCTAGAGTTTCGAAGGGCAAGGTTCCAGTCAAGAACCGGATCTCGTCAGCACTCAACGAAACAATACTGCGATCCAGTAAGATGCTGCTCACCGAGTTCGTGGTGTCTTCTTTCACACTGTGGTCGTCTTTCTCGTTCGGCACTGTTCTCATCATGACACAGTCCATACCACTCGTCTATACGGCCCTGTATTCGTGGTCTCCGTCGAAAGGCGGCATCGTCCAAGTCGCTCTCTTCATAGGAGAGACCATTGGCCTCATTCTATGCGTGTTTCAAGACCTCGTGATATTTCCTCAGTATTCAGAGCGTCGCTCAAAGGACTTAGAACCTCACCCTGACAACGAAAAGTCGCCGTCACTGAGGCAGGAGATCGACAATAATAAGGCCGGCAAGCTACCACCCAACCCAGAAGCTCGCCTGTACACCTCTATTCCAGCATCACTCCTCGGCCTGACTGCTGGCTTCTTTATCTATGGCTGGACTTCACAACCAGATCAAGGTTATGCTTGGCCACTTCCAACGTTAGGGCTCCTATTGATCGGCGTTGGAATCATGGCCATTGTCCAAGCTGTAACGAATTACGTTACAGACTGCTACCCAACACATGCGAACAGTGCAGTGTCAGCTATTGCCTTTGGGGAGAACACCTTTGCTGCTTTCTTGCCATTGGCTACACGAGATATGTATACAGTTCTGGGCTTTGCATGGGCAAGCAGTTTACTTGGATTTCTTGCAATCGCTGTGAGCATCGGACCAATACTGCTGGTTGTTTATGGACCTAGGATAAGGCGTAGAAGCACTATGATAGGATGAGGAAGGAAGAATTGATACTGGTCGAATTTAATGATTGATATAAGTCAGACCCATTCAAGCTTGATTGCAATCGTTCTCTTTGTTAAATGCATGCCAGGTCCTCTCCTTGAAGAGCTCGAGGCCGCATGGCTGCCACTGAACTGAAACGACCCATATGCATTTATGAGCCTGTGCTTATGATGACCGATTTGAGAATAGAGATCTCATGCGCGTGCAGTACTAGTCTAGAGCTTGCACAGTACGTACCTTTGGCACGAATGAGGTCTGCCGTCTTCTGCAGTGTGAGGAAGAGGTCGGATGATTCAGCTTGGAGCGGGCCAAGGTTGTGCCGCACATTGATGGTGAGAAAGTGCCGGCCGATACGTCACCGATAGAATTCTATGCGGCAATACATTGTGTAGTGATCAATGCTCACTGATCATACCCCCGTGCCCACTTCAGCACGTGTTCAGGTGGTCCAGTTTGCCCGCTTCCGTGCACGACGGATCAAATCGCATGAAAGACAGGCCTTGCCCGCTGCAACTTCAGAAAACACATGCCTACATCATTGTTACTTCTCTGTGTCGAATCTTTGTCGGAGATGCAGATCTCTCCACCGACTTCGAGCGGTCTGATGCGAATGGAACAACAAATATTAGTTGATTCCGATCTGATATCTGCTTTGATCAGAGATCGTCGCTCAATCAGAACCAGTCACTCCGAAATGTAGTCCGTCACCGAACGAACAGTATGGCCAATTCGATTGCACCGGCTTACCAGTTTACGTTTTTCATAGACACGATATGGTGTATATAACATTGTCAATGTCGACGCGACATGCATCGAGCTCAAACTTGTCACATCGGCATTTCTAAAGCTCGAGCAATACTGCCTTCGACAAAAGCTAACAACATCTGCACATACACTTCCAAAAGTATTATGGAGAACTTCAGTCGAGACACCACGGGTCTTGAAGTGGTAGAGACCTTGAAGGATCAAGTCGCAGGGAAAACATGTAAGTTCACCCTTTGAAGCCATACTTACCATCCATTCATCAGTCACTAACATATATGTTATCAGTCGTCATTACCGGTCCATCCAAAGACTCCCTAGCAGCCGAAGCAGCCTTTTCTCTAGCTTCAGCATCGAGTCCACCAGCACAAATCATCCTCCTCGGACGTACTCTGTCGAAAATCCAACCAGTCATCGATCGCATTACCCAGGCCAACGCTTCAATCAAGACAACCTTCGTCAACCTCGATCTAAGTAATCTTAACACAGTCCGCAATTGTGCCGCCGAGATCGCAAAACTGACCTCCCGTGTCGATGTCCTAATCAACAGCGCCGGCATCATGGCCCTGGAGAATTTCCAAACCTCAGCAGATGGCTTCGAAATGCAATTAGCAGCATGCCACATCGGCCACTTCTTGCTCACAGGACTTCTGCTGCCTCTACTGAAAGCCGCACCAGCAGCTCGTGTCGTAACGCTTACAAGCATGGGCTATGAAAGCTCCGACTTCCTCTTCGACGACTACAACTTCTCCGAGGGAAAGACGTACAACAGGTGGCTCGCTTACGGACAAGCCAAGACCGCGAATGTAATGTTCACCACCGAACTGGCCAGACGAGCTTCTGCACAAGGTCTTGACTTGAGGGCATATGTGGTGCATCCAGGTGTGATTCTGAGCAGCGGCATCATGAAAGAACTTGACATGGAATCACTCATGAAAGCGCTCGAGGAGACCAAAGCCGAGTACGCCAAGCAAGGCATCGAGTATGTGCCCGAGACGCCGAAGAGTATCGAGCAAGGTTGCGCAACGATGCTTGTGGCGAGTTTGGCAAACGAGCTGAGCAGTCACAATGGTGCATTCCTAAGGGATTCGCAAATCTTCGCGGAGGAGGAACAGAAGCCGTGGGTAAAGGATGCAGAAAAGGCGAGAAAGTTGTGGGAGCTCAGCGAAGGATGGGTTGGGGAGAAGTTCCTCTGAAGTACTGCTGTTTGTATATAAAGCCTACTTAGAAAGGTGTTTTGGCTGGTTTGGGGTGGATGAGTAGTGCCATAGTGCATGTGCATGTAATAACATGATCCATTTTAACCTCCGTTTGTACTTGTTCTGAGATCTTTCCGTGTTGAGCATTGCATATCAAAGTACGTAGGCTGAATTAATCCAGTGAAGGTCAATCCCACATCCATATCCATGTCCATATCCGCGAAGCCAATTCTAATCTCAATCCCGATCCATATCCTGGATTGGGATTAGGGGTCTAAGGAGAGTACAGTATATCTAACGACTAATCTAGTGCAGTTCTGCTCATCGAACGCATCGTTTATTAACAGCATCTATCAAATCTGCTCGGTGAACTACGTTGTCCTGCGTGAGTTGCGATTCAGGAGGGACATACACCTCGCCGACTAAGTCGTTTATATCGTGGCTATGTTATGATCATTGGTATCGACACAGTACTGGATTTCATCTTCAGGTAATGGTGGAAAAAAGTGCTTTGTACATGGATCTATCTCGAATATGTCTAGACAGGCTCTCTCGTCCGCTCAAGCTTTCAGTATTTCACATACAGCAGCTGTCAACACAACCGCCCCACAACCATGCGTTAGTACATAGGACAATAGTCGTTCATCAATACCACCCGTCCCGTCACGATTACCTGCGTCCAAATATCCTCTTCCAGAAAGGTAACTTGGGCTCTTCAGCAGCCTTCTTTACTGCCTCCTGTGATGGCTCGCCGCGCATGTTTGGCTCACCAGCTCTTCCGAAGCCGCCTTCTTCCACTGACTGCGGCGCCTTTTCTCTCTTGAAATGCATCCAGAGCTCATGGTTCTGTCTCAAGCTCTCCCTTGTCCCCGTTTGATCTGCATATAATCTGCTTAATTGTCTCTTGAGCTGGACGATATCGTCCTGAGGGGAGACGATGCTTTTGGCCCTTGTTTGGAATAAACTCTCTTCTTGCTCCGCGAGTCTGTCCTTGATCTCGGCTATTTCAGCAGTATCTGCAGCATCGCTTATGTAGCCGTGCTGAGCATCGAAACTTTTCAAGCTGTCGTAAGCCCTCTGGTTCTCGGCATTGTTGACGAACAACTGGATTATTTGTTCTCGTTCGTCGATAACTTTCAAGTAGTCCTCCAGCAGGTCTGCACTCTCTCCCGCCTCTGGGTTCTGACACTGTAGTTGAAGGAGCTGAATCTGGTTCTCCAACCAATCTGCTCTCGCCTTCTCGACGACACTTCCACTTTTCAATACTTCTTTACGAGCTTCTGGCATGTAACCTTCTGCTTCGTCCAAGTACCTGTGCATTTCACTCCATGCCTGGGCAGAGCCTCTCTCCTGACCTTTCAAGGCAATATCAAAACTTTCTTGAGCCAATGGGATACGCTCGAGTACAGCGTTTAGATACGGCATAGCCTCAGCGTCGATCTCTGATCCCCGAAACCTTGCCTCCAACTCAGTCGACGCTACGCGCAGCTCCACAATTTTCGCACGAATCATAACCATGGTCGTTTGTGTCCAGTCATCGATCCTCCTATCTCGAGCCTCAAAAGCAGTCCTAGCAGTGTCCTCCGGTGACACATATCGACCAACCTCTCCACGAACTTCGGTACCGAAAACATGGACCGAGTTCGAGCGCGGAATGGCCACTTCAGCTCGTTGCTCAGCAATAGGATATTCTTCCTCATCATAGTGGAAATGCTGTCGGACAACTGAAACACGTTCTTGGGTGACAGCCTTGTTCTCGATTAAGGTGTGGTATACAGAGTCTGGCCATTCATTTGCATAGTGTGCATCGCGAATATCAGCCCAGAAGATATCGCACTCGTGATTTTTGGGATCCTTCCACGCTTCTTTCAGCTCTTCCACAGCCTCTCGCAGCTCTTTCAGACGAGGCTCCCAACGCTCACGTATTTCTGCACAGCCTTGCTCGATTGCAGTTCCCACGGAGTTGTAAGGACCAACCCATGGGCTGTTATAGGACTTTCTCTTGTGCTGAGCGATCTGCCACTTTGCCTCGCGCTGAATGGTGCGCATGACTTTAGCATTGTGTTTCTCGCTGCTGGGGATCGTCTCGATTTCCTTCTGGAGACTTTCTATCTGCTTGCTGGCCTCCGCCTGCATAGCAGCCATTTGAGATTCAACCTCTGCATTCCGCCGAGCCCTCTCCTCTTCCATTTGAGCGTCCACTTCTGCTCGTTCCGATTCTGATAGTTGAGTGAGCTTTCTGTCGACGTCTGGGACTAGTCGGGCTTCCAGCTCCTTGGTCTTGGCTTGTTCTTCGTCTTTCATGCTTGCAAGAGCCTCATCGAGGGCACGAATAGGTCCGAGCTCTTTCTGAGTTTCTTTCTGAATCTCGTCAAACAAACCTAGTATAGATTCTTTGCTTGTGTCAGTACGTAGGCTGATGGCACCCTCATACTCGGTACTGATCCTAGCAAGAGTATGTCTATCAATTTTGACCTGGCCTGGACGAACGTTCAGGCTCTCCTCTCGAACCAAAAGCTCCTCTGCCTTTTCCACTTCTGATTTTCTGGTCTCACGAAGACTACGTCGTCCACCTTTGGTAAGAAATCTCTGTCGGACCTGCTGATTGTGCTTGTCTACCTCAAGGAGCTCTTGAGGAGTCATCTCATCTGGATCATTCATTCTCGTAAGAACGGCAGCAACATCAGCAACTGCTGTGCTTCTTTGATTCATGAGATGACGCGCGACTACATTCTGAGGCAGGCGTCTGCCAGGCACCGGAGTATCGATATGCTTGTGTCTCCCTCCTCTTTGGCCTTGATCATGTTTGGTTAGCGTGTCGAACTTCCTTTGTCCAAGATTTTGCTTGAATCTTTCGATGCCTTCCTCGGTCGCATTCGTCAACTCCTTAGGCGGATCGAGTTGCCGTCTCAGAGATAGCTCCCGAATGTCGTTGTATACTCTAAGACCCTTTTGCGCGCCTGCAGGTGTTCTAGAGAATCGTATAGAGAAGTAAGGACGCCACATATCGCGCCTCAAGGCATGTGGTACAGTTTTCTTGCCATGGAAGAGTAATTGCTTCAAGATCTTGTTGTTCTGTGACTGTATTAGTTCAAAGTCGTTTCACATAGCTTATTGAACATACCTCCATATTCCTTGTCAAACTGTATACAACCTGATTGGTCCGTATGTGTCTGTAAGCATATATGTTCATGCCCAAGGTTTCGTGCCGTAGCGCTTTCTCTAGCTGCCTTGCTACGACTGCCTTTTTGTGCTTTGCTGCGGATGACCTGGGAGAGTTCCATTTCCCGTCAGCCCAGACAAGGTTTTTACTCGATGGTTGTGATGGCATCGGCAAAGTGTTTGGTCCTGGGGTGCCTTTCGGTATAGGTGGAGGCCGTACTCGAGGTAGTGCAGGTAGTGGGAAGGGAGGCATTGAATGCGCCGCCGCAGCGGCCATTGCCTGTGCCATCCCAGACTACCGAAGAAAGATGTCCGTGAATGTTGGAAGGAGTGTCAAGGACTACAACAATCCATGGTCGATGCTTCCAACTCAATAGGCCTCGTACTTGTGACTTCTACATTAGGAAATCTTAGGTCGCGAGCTGAAATTCCGAAGATGTTCCGCTCAGGACTCGAGGCAAGTGAACCGACACTTTTGATATTGGACCAACACTTGCTCGAAGGTAAATACTGATCTCATCGTTACTTTACATGTTCAAAACCTCGGGAGACCTTACACCATACATTCGTGCTATGCCCTTATGGCAGGAGAAGCTCTCAATTTTGTGTCCACTTGCGCGTAACATATCTCTAGCCGCTCCTCTACTACCTCATCCACAAATTTCGCTCAAATGCTATCAGAACCCTTAAATATCGTTCAAATCATGCCACGAGATACGCCCACAGTCCTCTGGCTCTCTATTTGCAAGCTGTTTACTCTTTTCAGCGTGAGAAGCTGCGGATTCCGACATATACTTCCAGCTTGTATTACACAGCTGTTGGTGTACGTTGACCACGTGGTAAAGTCAAGTGGTTTGTACCTCCCAAAGGTATCCAATTTCGCGGAATGTCCATCGAACGGTTCACTCGTCCTCCAGGAGTAAGTGGGATATCAACCCGAGACCGATCGTCTCTGTCGTCTTCGTCACCCATCTCGTCAGCTAGTCTGGAGAAGTAGTCCGCCAAAGCGTTTCGTGTATCGCCATTCACCGCATTCTCGTATAGTGGTGGCGGCGTCACCAGTGGTGGAGGTGGATCGTCGGCGTCGAAGGCGGGTGGGTTGAAGGAGGGCGCTCGCAGTAAATGCATTGGTCGTGAGCTTGCCTCATTTTGGCCAGCATTATGTAGATGAGCTTGAGTAGGTGGTGTCAAGCCTGCGGTATCACTTGTCCAGCTTCGTTCAGGTCCCACAGGTGATGGTCTGTCGCTGTTCGCATTCACAGTCTGAAGAACAGGAGGTGTACTACGTCGTGTCAATGCTGCACCCGGACATCCACATTCCCATTCGTCAGTTGCCCCAAGAGCTGACTCGCCCTGACTGTATGCAGGTAGAGAGGTGTTGGCTTGCGTTGCCCTGCATGACATGATATTGAAAGGTGAATCGATCGAAATCTCGAAGTGTCGTCTCTTCTCAGGGTCGTTCTCATCGGGTCTCGAAAGTCTCATCACGATCTGGAGGAGTGTCAGAGGGCATAAAAATTGAAGAACTCAGCTTGCTTACCTTGATCCAGTGATTAACTTGAATATTGGAGTATGTTGTATCAAAATGCAGATGCTCGGTCTTCACCTTGTCCTTCATCTGGTAGCAGCTGGGCAACTGAACATTAAATTCCATTTCAGTAGGCCCAATACTACCAGAGTCATTCTCAAGGTTGCCCAGCAGATTCCTAGCATCGTGCGGTACTCTCTCATCGCCAGATGCAGCCGCTTGCCGATAGTCGTATGGCACACCGCCGCCAGCCAGAACTCGCATGGAACTTCCGGGGTAAGAGCTTATACTATCACTGTCTGCTCGCTTCTCAAAGAGCTGGATTTTCCGGGTCGGCTCTAACCGGTGGACCTTCTTGTTATTCGTAAAATATTGGATATTCTCGGTCACGAAAACCTTGATGCGATGACATTGCACTTTCGCCAATGGGGTGAGTTTGAAGGCTATAGGTACTTGGGAGCCCATGGGAAAGGATTTGCCAGATATTACAATATCGTAGTGCAATTGATCTTCCCAGTTTCTCGAAATAGCGATAGGTTCTGTCTGTTCGAGAGAATTCTCAGCAGGCGCACGGATGAGAATCAGCTCCTTTGACCCAAGCAGGTTTGCCCGAAATGCGCCAGATCGTTCAACCAGAGCCTCGAGTTCGTACTTGACATAACCTAAGTCGACCTGGCAGGATTCCGGCAGCCTGGAATCTAGCGGTAGCTCAAAATTATAGATGTAGTCACCAGGGTGAAACACTTTGAAACCTCTCTGTGCCACGGTTGGTCCTCCGGTCATGCTCTCACCTTTACCAAAACTTCGAGAGTGATTAGCCTGCAGAGATAACCTTTTAGCGTCTCTTGATGAATTGACCTGCTTGGTTGGTGAAGAGCTCCGTTGGAACAGATCGAAGGAGGAACCAGTAACGCCAACTTCTTTCACTTCAGATGCTGGTCCTTTTTGCAACTGGACTATGTCTGCGCCGTAGCTGTGCTCGGCTTGTGGAAATTGAGCGTTGAAGAAGGACCAAGTGTGGTTCATGATATGCGTCGTGTCCTTAAACTCAACCCGCTTTGGAGGAATTCCCTCGGGCCAGTCCGTCTCCGATCTGCCTTTGAATGACAAGGAAATGGACTTCAGTTTGGCCTGTTTCGAACATCTGACCAGCAGGCTTCCACGTAGCATTGCAGTGGAATGTGAGGTAGGGTCGTTTGCATCATAACCCTGTAGAAAGAGCACAGGCTCGGCGGTTTGTACATATACTGCGACTCCGTTGCCAGAAGCAGTTGGTTTTTGGTCGTTGAAGCTCAGCTTCGGGACCTGTATCTCGTTGCTCGGTGTTGACGGTCGTCTTAAATTGTTGTCCAAACGTCCTCTTAAAGTTGACACAGAGCCACTTCTATCTCTACCCTCAAGCGTGTGCCGGCCAACCTCTGGGAATACCATCTCGGCCTCTGTATTAGATCCGCTCACCCCCGGCACGAGATTTCGCGGTTCGGTAGACTCGACAGGTTCCGGATGTACTCGGGAAAGGCAGTGTGAGCTCTAAGGAGATGGCAAAAAGGCACAGTAAGTTCTTCGAGAGCTCTTTCAGTGAACCGCCACGTCTGTGGTGACACAAAGGTATTAACACTGATTCTCGGTCTGCTGCCGATCTTCGCGACTGGCGAGGACGTGGAAAGAAAGGCGATGTACTGGTCCTGGCTGTGAATACTGGGTAGCGCTAAGGATTCTATTCGTAACGAAAGCGAGCTCGACTATACGCGAGTGGTGTGTTAGCAATGACTTAATTCCCAGATATCAAATGATAATAATCGAATGTGCTGCAAGCCTGGAAGTGACGACAGGACCAAGAAAGTACGTGTTGCAATTGCATGTTACGTGCCCATTAATCAACTGCATAGGCCAAAAGCCTGGCAGTCAAATTCCACGGTAGAAAGGGCAAGAACATGCATTGTTCCTTGCCCACCTGGGTAGGGCAGGGTGTTTGATCTGGACCTGCTGGGCAAGCGAAAGGTCGTCTATCCTGTCAGAGGAATGACCGCCGATCGTTCTTGCCCAAAAGCCGAATGCATGCGGAGTCTTCTCTTGTGCTGGCTCGATTTGGGGAACACTAGAAGCTTTTCAGGAATCGGCACTTACCAGAACGGCCAAGATCACCAGTCCGTCTTTCGGACAGAGGCAGTGGGTAAATAAGTAAAAATCGGACAGCAGCTACTTTTGACAAATTCGACGAGAGACGAAGAAGAATTGTGTGGGCTTTCGATACTGTACGAAACATAGACCTCAAAAACTCAAGCATCATGCTATCCTTTATTAGTGACCTCTGGATGACGATACGCCAGGGAAACGGCGGAAGTCAGGATTACGGCAATCGTTCCACTACCCGTAAAGAGACACAATAAGGCTCAGTCATTGTGGATGTCATGGAGGTCACTAGCAGTGTACGAGTATAGGTTGAATGACCAGAGACTCGTGAAATGCAGGTGTGGAAGTCGTCGGCAGAGCGGGTACCTTCTAAGCACAACAAATAATGACTGATTGGTGGCCTAGTTCGGCATCAGTCTACCTTGCCTTGAATATGTCAGCTTGATCCATTCGCCGTGAGGCTCCTTCGGAGACTCGGCTCAGGGTTGATTCAAACGTGACTGTCTAGCTGCGACTCGGACAATCCAGACACTCAGGTGGCAAGACCACTGTATTTTGCACTTGCTGTATGGATCTTCGCAGAGGACTTACGCGTCAGCTTGTGTGCGGGGAACCAAGCAATTCTTCTTGCTGAGGCCGATGAGCCAAGAGCACACAACGGCTTTCGTGCTTGAGATCTTGACAAACTTGAAGGTCGTGCTCGGCCAACACAAGCGCCTAAGGTCGTCTTTCTTGGGACCGTGCTAACGACGTATGTCTCACATGAGTAACAGTATGTACTCGTGCTGTGCATTGCTACTTGAGTATTGCGCAGTTGTGTATGAATGACTTTAAGGTTCTCGTCAGGAACAGCAGAACTGGAGCTCTTCGGTCCAGTGACCGAGCTTCGGAATAATGTAATAGCATCCCTGCAACGATTGTCTGCAACCGCAATCAATCTATAGGCGACTCTCGCAGCTCTTATCGAAGGTCATCCTGAAGGCCTCGCATCGCGTACAGTAATGTTCCTGAATGGCGCAACACCTGGACAATGCCACAAGTAATTCTTTGCTCAATAGCCAGATTGTATAGCTGTGGCAGATAAGCAATTCTCATTGGCCTCTGAAGACGTACCATATCCCCATGCCGCTTAACATCCTACATATTATCCAAGCCGTAAGCCATTTTTGTCATACTTGGCACTAAACCCACGGAAGACCTTAACGACCAGGGACGTCGTGATTTGGTTGTACGAAACGCGTGGTCGCATCATGTTCGCGTTTCGCTTGGTCCACATCAAGCACTTGGTTATTGCACAATATCTAATACTAAACTCAAGAATATCCCTCAATTTTCCGTGTGACGCTACGCAGCATGCAACATGGTCAGAAAGGCCTCGAAGGCTTCTCAAGAAAAGCCGCTCCTTGGAGCGCTTTTCTGCTGTACATCGATCGCGCCTGAAGATCGCAGCCACCTTGCAGAATGGGCTGAAGAGCTTGGAGCTGACCACAGCCTCGACCTTACTTCCGACGTGACACATCTCCTCGTCGGCGCTACAGACTCAGACAAATATAGATATGTTGCAAGAGATAGGGAAGATGTCAAGGTGCTTTTGCCCGAGTTCCTTGCCGCAGTTCGAGCGTCGTGGATGGAAGATCAACCTATTGACTTGAATGCGCTGGAAGCAGAGTACAAGGTCCCGACATTATTCGGCTTGAAGATTTCCTTCACTGGCTTTGGAGACCTCGCTTTTCGAGATAAACTGGCCGAGGATATCGTGAAAAATGGCGGAGAATATACGGGCGACATGACCAGGCAGGTAACTCACCTGATCGCGAATGCACCAGAAGGCAAGAAGTATGAATACGGGACAAGTTGGGGCTTGAAGATTGTAAGTCTACAATGGTACAAGGATAGCAGAGATCGTGGCATGCAGCTCGATGAGAAGAGATATCACCCCACCATGCCTCCAGAACAACAAGGTGTTGGTGCTTGGAACCGAAATCCGACCAGAAGTCCTAGGCTAGGCAAAAGATTACGCCAAGACCAGCCCGAGGAGAAGACAATTCGAAAGCTACGCCGAACTGCTAGCGCTAGGTTTGGTAGCCAGCACGATGATGTGTGGAATGATATTGTGAATGGACGTGCTGCACAACCGGAAGATCCAGCTGACACGTTGCGAGCTTCAAAGTCTACGTCGGACATAAATAATGAAGGAATAGCGACTGCGAGTCGAGAAGATAACCCCTCAGCAGCACCCCAGCCTCTACAACCTCGACAACAGCAAACTGCTACTGGCATTCTAGCTGGTAAACATTTCACCGCCAAAGGTTTTGACGATAGAAGAAGGACAATTCTCTACCAGCATTTATCTGGACATGGAGGTACCTTGCACGACAGACTTTCCGAGTTACGCCAGGAAGCTCAAAATGGACCCGAATCCTGTTTCTTGATTGTTCCGTATCAGATAGAAAGTGATCAGCTAAAGATACTCGAGCAGTATCCTTGTAATGTAACCATTGTTACCGAACTGTGGTTGGAGCACTGCATTTCCGTCAAAGCCTTCACCCCGCCAGATGACTATGTACTGGGTCAACCGGCAGGAGCGATCAATGTTCCTGCCATCTCAAAACTTGTGGTGAACGCAAGTGGCTTTCCACAAATACAAACACTGCACATCGCCAAAATGATTGCCAAGCTAGGGGCAAGCTACCAGGAGACATTTACCCCAAAGACAACAGTCCTGATCATTCAATCCTCCAACTTCAATCAGACAAAGGCTGATTATGCTGAGGCTTGGCGACTGCCAGCCGTTACGGAGAAATGGTTGTGGCAACTCATCAAAACTGGACGAATCCCAGCATTTGAGCCGTACCTGAACTACGGGTCCAGAAAACCGCCACAGAAACCTTTATCGCGTAGAGGAGATGTGCAACAACGAAGCGAGCAAGATCGAGGACGTGTGGTCGAGCAACAATATATGCCCGAGCAAGAGAAAGAGTCGTCGAAAACTACAAGAACGGCGGCCGATCAGCCTGGAAAGACTGGATTGAGTGACGGCTTCGAACCAGTTAACATCGACAACGCTGAAGTCAATGCGAGTATTCACGGTTTCAACGAGACAGGCGGTAATAGCTTGAAGAGAGTTACAGAACGTAACATGTCTGACGATGCCGCTAGATTTGTGTCAGGGCCTCTACAGGAAATTTCTGCCAACATTCAAAACAAACCGGTGTCGTCGAAGAAAACGAAGAAGAAGCTGTTTCAGACGTTCGATGGCGCGGGAGAGTCATCTGCAAAAGAACAAGCCATACCATTACCCGAGGCACGGCAGGACGAGCATGAGGTGGTGCCAATACAGATTGGTGAAGAACTAGACTGGACGCTCGTGGAGCACGAAGACGTTATGGACGACAATACCTTAGCAGCAGAACACGAAACCGACCAAGCACGATCTGAAGATACGATAGCTGAAGCTGAAGCATCCACTGATTCCTATACAAATGCCAAGCAAACGAAAGCAAAAGCAGATACACAGGCGGTGGACAGTCAGTCACGATCGAACCTTATTCAGGAGTTCCTTGCGGTCAAGGCTGCTGCTGCGGCTCGTACAGCTGCGGAAGCTGAGAATCGATCAAGTTCAGGAAATTCGAACAAGAAGCTTCTAAGTCGTGCCCTGAGTAATGCCTCCAACTCTTCGAGACGATCTGGCAACAACGAACAGCAAGACAAGGAAGACTTTAAGCAACCACTATCTCGCGCAAGCTCAGTCAATAGCATGAATACGGACGGCTTGGGCATGCCTTTGAGCATGATGAGCCGTATTCCTTCGAATCTGAAGAAGTCGCCTGTCAAAGTCAAAAATTCATTTAGCCTGAAGGGCAATGCAGCGCGCAACTCAGACGCAGGTCCGCTCAAGCTAGCCGGCCAAACGAGTAAGAAAGGCATGACAGAAGCTGAATTTGCTGCTGCCCTCACCACATTCTCCACCTCCCAGATACCCAAGCCACCGTCTCCTTCTCAACAAATTGCCGGCCTTACCTATGCAGATACCGACGAAGCCGCTACGCTCAAAGCTAGTCTGGCACAGAAACGCAAAGAGCGAGCGAGACTCGGACAGCAAGATGGTGATGCGAGCCCTGATTTGAGCAGGGAGGAAAGCGAGGAGAAGCGACAATCCGCATGGAAAGAGAAGATGAAAGGACGAACTAGACATGAAGACTTGAATGGTTGGGACAAAGTCGGTGGGTTCAGTGTCAGTGGATTGCTTGATGATGAGAGTATCGTTGGTGGAGGGAGGAGGACACGAGGACGAGAGAAAGCACTTAGGAAAGTGCTTGAGGACGAGAAGGGTGAAGGTGAGATTGAGGCTGGAACCTGGGGCCGCGGAGTGCTTGAATAAGTGACAGCTTACTTAATGGCATTGGCAGAGTGGTACTGGCATTGGCATATTAGCTCAGGGGCCTTGTGAGCAAGCAGGGATATGAGAATTGGATAACAGATCCCTCAAGTGTTGGATAAGACAGCACAAATGACGAACGACGATGACAACTTCGCCATCCAGCATTATCTCGCCAATTGACAATACTCTACTCGTGACTTCGCAATGACCCTATATAACCGTGCAACCCATAATACCCGATGCTTATTCACAACTTCACAAATTCCCAATCCCAAGCCCTCAGCCGCGCTATCCTATCCCGTCGATCGTTCACCTCATCATCAATTCCCTCATCCGTGACCAACACAAACCCCTTACCAGGCGTATACACCTTGACCATATCATCCTCAGTCATCATCCGCGACCAACCTACCTCATCACTCGTCCCGTACTTGATCTCAATAAGCCGGTCCTCAAACCTCAACACCTTCTTCACCCTTTTGTCGAAGCCTTTTCTCCTGGTTGTGGACATTGTTTCGTCCAGGATGGTGCTGATGGCGATGTCGCGGAATTTCTTGTTGACGCGCATGGCGGAGAAGATGCTTAGGTCGAGGGTGGGGCTGAAGTGGGCCATGTTGAGGAGGTGGGAGAAGATGATGAGGATGATTTCGTCGGGGAGTTGCATTGTGCTTTGGTTCCCTTTGGAGCAAGACAAGCAGGTCGAGGTGAGATGAGTCAGTCACAGGCAGTCGAGGGACTCAAAGCTGGAGGGAACTATATGCGTAGCTTAATGAATGGACACTCAGACACCCAGACTGGAAGTGGGGCAATTTTCGGCAAATACAAAAGTCGTTTGTCTATCTTTGAATACCTAGCACTAGCCCATTAAATGGTATAGACACTGTCGTGGTGTCGATGAGGGTCCAGTAGTCTGAGCAAAGACGGTATACGCTTACCGTTCTCCCCGATGGACTCCTGGAATTTTGACTGACTACCGCTATCTGCTATGTGACTCGTCAAGTGTATGCAAGATGTAGACACGTAGCTTGACAGGAATGGAGTTTCGCGCCAGCATAGTGGTGAGAATGTGCTGGGAGTCTTTAGAACGATTAAGCATTGGTTCTACGGTGGAGAAAGGTGTTCAGTGGTGCAAGACTTTTCTATATAGTTGCCTGAGGCATTCATACTCAAAAGAAGAGACTCGTTGAATGATTAGGAAGTGAACCCGGCGACCGGCAGATGTGAGCCCCTATTGGTTGATCTCCCGCAACAGAATGGGGATCAGCATATTTGCACGAGTCTGAGCTGCTGCAGGGTGGTTTTTTCGGGCGACTTGTAGCAAAAAGCGAATCACAACTTCACTGCACCACGCAGAGTCAATGTCAACAACGGCAACAACATCGCAATGCATCATCGAACAAAGTACTGACCCATATCACAATTCGTACGTTCAAAATATCTCATTATACATGATGAAATGCGATCATGACCCTGCTGCATTGCACAATGGTGGTTGCATCACTGTAAGAGACCTCGTTGTCGACATATCTTAATTCTAGCAGCAGCCAGGCCGAAAAGCAGCGCGCAGAAGCGTACGCGAGGCGGTGACTCACCGTGCGGGGTCACCCCTCACCAACAGTTATCGAAGAGATGAGAACCGTCGCAGTACCAATATTCAGATTGTTGGCTATCGGGGTTGGCCACCGGCAGCTGGAATTGACTGAAGAACAGCCAACGCCATATCAACTTCGTGGAAAAGCGCTTTGGTGCGTGTAGCAGACTTGACCGTACCAGGAACAAATGGCTCGGCAACAGGTGCTTGTCGTGTATACTGCTTCAAGTGAAAGAAATCCACTGAGCCCTCTTTGCGAACTGCTAGAAAAGTCAGAAAGCTCTGGCGGACATGCACGTAGTAAGGAAAGGGCAGTAGCTCAAAGAGAAAACCTTGTCAACGAGATGGTGACAGTACTCACCCGCCATCTTCGAGGCAGTTGATGGTGCTGACATGCTTCAGGTAAAGGAAGGACAAGTTGGAAGACGCTCGGAAGACTCGAGGACGGACTCGCTCAGAAGTGTCTGGCAGGAAAGAGCTCTTTACCACGACAATACCAGATCACGGACTCTGCTTTTCTGAAGAAGGAAGAAAGACTTACAAGGTGCCAACGGGATTACTTCGAATTTATTTCTTCTCAGCATGCCTATCATTATGCTAAAGTAAGGCAAAGCCTTTGTCTGCCACTGGACTTGATTGTGCTCATCGACTCTCGCATGGCTGGCCAATACAAGGACTCGATAGTAGCAGGAGCACGGTCCGATGAGTGATTACTAGGAGCAGAGTGGTGCGTTGCGTCGGTACAATAGAGTGACGGATCCCTCCTGGACCATGCTTATTGGATATAAGCCAAGTGTAACATATAATCCCCACGGCTCGGCGTTGCACCAACAATGAACCAACTGATGAATTTTCGTTCCAGATTCCTTCTCTATAGACAGTGATCATCGCCTAGACATTGTAACTATACGAAGCTGTTACATGCTAACTAGTGATCACTATGGTGTAACAAGCACAGAAGAGATCGTTTTGTGAAACGACAAGCTACTAGAATCTGACCGCTGTACGTTGTCACAGGCATGCTATACATACGACCCAAAATCTACGGAATAGACAATACGCAGCCCTAGAGTCGACTGATTTGAGTCTAGTGTTCCAGGAACCTGCTCCTTCTCCAAAGGTAAAGGAGGCGGCGAGAGCCATACCTCTCGGTTAGGGCCTTTTCCGCTACGCTACTTGGCAGCTGGTATGTACCAGGCATACCGTCCGATTTGGTGTGGCCTTTCCGCGAAATCGGACGGTCTGACAGGCAGCTTGCTGCCAAGTAGGCTGAACGGTGGATAGCAGTGGATTTTGGTGTACTGTATATCAGCGCATATCGGCTTGGATCGTGGATGGGCCTAGGGCAATTATAGGTATAGCTGGAAATATGATCGTTAGACCCACTCTCTGCTACTCAAGAGTAGCATGTCTGACCCACCTCTTTAAAGAAAAAATGGACGAAATTGGCTATACCTCAGTAAAACTGTAGGCGCTAAGTAGATTGGCAGCTACGCTCTGCCTGCTGCTCGTTGCGGAAAAGGCCCTTAATATGCTGGCATGACCACATGATGTGTAACTGACCAGAACCAAACACGCACCGTAGCATCTTTTATCCATCTGGTATCGTTACTTCTCGGCCTCACTGCTACCAAGTAAAGTTTGAACATGATCACCTCTCCTTGTCGAGACTTCGCGATGAACTTCTCTCTCGCAGCCATTGCTGCTTCAAATTGTGACCTCTGAGTTCCCCATTCGCTCCAGTAAGGTGCGCTGACTGTGCGAGCATTCCTCGGTCCTGCAACAACCTACCGTCGTCACGAAACACTAGTCATCAGGAATTCGATTGTTTTGATAAGCCTTAAGAAGTGAAGGCGGAGGTGGTACATGGATTACCTCGATCGCGTCGACTATGGTTGGTTCAGCCAAACCACGACGTTTCGAGCTTCCTGGCTAGGAGTGGTTTCCCACATTGCATTACTGACTCTATATCAATCGATCTTGTGAAGCTAGAGACAGAGTCTTTTATTCGGTACAGGCAACATGCCTGGAAGTGTACATGAGAAACTTTGATCGAAAGCTCGTCAATGACCCAGCGTCGAGGACTGATTCTAGTCATCCCATACTCATTTCTATGAACAACTTGTCGAACCGATGTGATCAAACACAAGACAAGCACTATTTCGTGTTTTGCTCACTTACCGCAAGCAAAGTCACTTCTATTTGCGCTTGGCCTGATCAAGCATCACACAGTGTTTGTCTTGTATCAGCACGGACCAGTCTCTCGCAAGCGATACAGTCAATACTCTACTCACTATGCTACTCTATCTATTGACCATATCTCATTCAGGCCCTCCTTGCCTTTGCACTACAAACTAGCCCAGCCTACTGTAGCGGTAAGTACGGGTGCTCTATAAAGAGGATAGTGACAAGGCTGAACGGTAAGGCCGCGCGTGGACAGTAGTGTATGCCATAACTCTCTGCTATGTGTGTGGTATCTAGGTTGTAGCTATGTATTGAGTGCTTCTCCCTTCTGACTCAGGCATCACACCGAATGCCTCAGGCATCTATTGCCGGCACTCGTGAACCTCACGACACTCCCTACTGACAGAAATTCAACATCAGCATACTCATTGTACAGCCGCTCAGGAGCGGGTTTGCTAGCATCATTCAGGAAAATTTCATAGATCCACGACGACTGCACAAAGCCGGATACGGTAGATGGCCAACGAGGAGCCGCGGATTGTGTGGACAGACACCAGAACTCAGGAGAGTACCGACAGCCATCGAGACTCTTCCACCGACGGCTGTATGAGCTCGAATTCAGGACCAAATGGCTCCGATTCGGATCAGAAGGACATTCAGGTTTCGAATGACAATAAAAAGTCATGAATACCAAGTCCAGGATTGCCATAAGCACAGGCCATCTCCTATCAGAGTGTCACTGCCGGTCATAGTAAACACCAAAGAGACCACGATCCGCGACGAACCGCTGCTTAGCGACATAATTCTGGCATCAAAGCCGTGCTTCACACACCACGATGAGATGTGGGTGGTCATTGAACTCGGAGTCTGCAATCGCCGTGTACAAAGAGTTTTCTCCTTATCGAGAGAGTGCCTCGTACAGAAAGCAGGGACCACTCCGCAATGCCACTCGCGACGGCTGTGGCATCTACCTAAGTCACAGTCTCTTTGACGCTTTTGGGCTGAGCGAAAACACTCAACTACGTACTACGACAAAGATACATCGATACCTCGTCTTCTCAACCAAGCGGTCGAAGACTCCCCCCCTCGGCCAGAGAGGGTTGAGAAAGTACCATCTTACACTTTACAGATTTTGAAAACCGGCTAGCCTCTAATCACGGGAAACGCAGTTCGTGAAATCGTGACATTAGGCTACCAATAATAGTCCAGCTTGGTCATATCTTTGTCTATTGTTCGTGAGGAAACACCCGGAACAAATTCTTCTTCTTCTTCTTCTTCTTCTCAGATCAAAGACTAAGTCTGTATCTGTTTTCCACCAAGGCACACGGTCTCCTCTTGTAAAGTCCCTAGCAAGCCGGTATCCAAAGCTGTCAAGACCCAGTGATAAACCCAGCCGGCGCCTTATACGGCAATCCAACGGGCTGAGCTTTAGCATATTCTAATTGACGCATCATGCGACTGTGCTGCATCTGGCCAGCGTGCTCTTCACTCTTCAACAGCTTCTGTCGAGCAGCGACTTCAGTATCGGTCGCGCGCTGTCTGATTGCAGCTCGCTGAGACTCTCCTGTTGCTTCTAATGCGAGACGCTGCTTGGTGTTTTCAATAGCCATCCCACCGAGCCTCTGCTGTTGCCGAATTTCGTCGTCTCTGGATTTGCTTTCGAGTGCGAGCTTCTGTTGAGTACTATCGTATTCCAATCTCTTCAGATTCTGGAGGTGTCGAGTTTCATCGTCCCGTGATTGTCTCTCGATTTCGAGACGCCTCTGCATGTTTTGAAATGTTAGGTCGTCTCGTTCCCTCTGCATCTCTATCTCGAATACATGTCGAGCATGTAACTGGTGCTGCTTGGCAGCTTCAGCTTCGGCAGCAAGAGTTAATTCGTGATGTTGGCGCTCCCTTTGCACTTTCTGGCGGAGTGCTCCTTGCTCTTTGATTCTTTGCATCTCACGATGGTGATTAGCCTCCGCTGCAGCCACTTCGGCTTCTCGCACTTTGCGGTCCGATTCCTGCTGAGCTAATGCTGGTGGCATTCCTCTTGCGTCATCAGGCTGTGTCCCATGCAAGCGGTAGAACACATCTCGGTTGGCTCCGTAGTTCCTGAGCGTCACCAGGAGCTGATCGCCCAATTCATGTGGACCCTGAAACTTTCGCTTTTGTACCCACATCGTGGGTGAATAGATATATCCATCATCCTCGACGAGGTTCCAGTCGGTGTCGATGTGCCTGTGAAGATAAGCTTGCATTAACCCTTCTACCATCTGAATTGGACGAGTGTTATCGAATGCCCAATAAATCAATGGCTTCCGTGAGACAGGTCTTTTCATGTCAGCCCCTACACGTAGCAGTGAAGATATGACGTTTCCCATGGCGTGATGATTTGTCAAGTCTACTTTGCCGCAAAGAAAGAGTTCTGCTAATGGACTTCGGCCATGTACTGTAGGTGATGGATGATTTGCGTCGTGTCCGTTTTTGAGGAGAACCTCGACTACACAAACATTCAGTTTCCGTACAGCGTGGTGTAGACTTCCATCGTTTTTCGCAGCACCATACTTGATCAACAAACTTGCAATGACGGCGTCACCAATATGGCTGGAGGATAACAAAGGCGACATCCCGTTCTTGTCAGTTATAGAACTATTAGCTCCGTGCTTGAGGAGCGTTTCCACGAACCGCCGCTTCCCCTTGATGGCACGAAGCAAGACGGTCTGACCGGAGTCAGCATCTCGAAAGTTGACATTGGCTCCCAGTCTGATCAAAGTCTCTAGACACTCGTCACTGACGTTGGTCTGTTGCATGCCCCAGAACAGAATGCCGTCATCCCGCCATGAGAGTGCCTGACATTTATGCTCGAGCATTCTTCTGAGTGGGCCAGTGCTTGTTGGCCGCTTGGTGAGAAAAATTTTGAGTGGAGGCGGGAATCTATCTGCATGTAGGAGAAACGATGGATGGGAATTCTTTGAGAGACCCATCAAGGAGTCTAAAACCTTCACAAAGACCTTGTCATACACAGTACTTTGCAAGAGATAATGCAGAGCCCTAGACCGGGAATCAATATTCGCTTTGGCTGTAAGAATGGCCACTGTTTCGAAATCCCCATACTCGCAGACTGAGTTGAGAACAATGCCTAGATCGTCGTTCGGATCTGCTCCTGCTTCCAAGAGGATTGGCAATAACTGTCGCATGGTAGCATCGTTTTTGATTGCATGACTGGCTTGCTTCAAGGTGGAGTTTAGAACCGAAATGCTTGATGTACAGGAGGACAGGAAGCTCAGAAGGTGGAAGAAGTCGTTCTTGAAGTGCTGCTGGTCGGCACATAACTCGAGACAGCGGTCTGCAACTACGCTTGAACTGCTGGCCTTTCCGAAGAGCATTGACAGAACCTCTAGGTTGTTGAGCAATGTAGCACGAAGGAAGCATATATTCAACTGGGCGTGCACATCAGCATTGTTGTCCAGGAGTAGCTTGATGAGCCTGCCATCCAATTCGACGACATGAAACAGCTCGACGAGATAGTCGTTAATCAGGTGTAGCGGCACACCAGCGGCCAATATGACCTCAAACTGAGCATGCTTGCGATTCAAGTCACTTGTCCGCTTGGCTTCGACAAACGCGACGTTCGTGCAGCTCTTCTCCGCCTCAAGGAGCATTCGTAAAAGGGCTGTGCTACAATGAGCTACTGTATCTCGTAGCGGTCTATGTCCGTCATGCCGAGGATCCCCTCTAGCCTGTATCAAAGTTGCACAGCTGTCCTCTAAATCGTGCTCGCAAGCCAGAACCAGTGATTTCGAAATGCCCTCACGAGTGGCTCCAGCATCAATGAAGATGCCAATGAGGGTGTCCCTGTTTGACGCGTCCTTGACATAGATACATCCTTGAAGACCTGCGTCTATGAAGGCCGCAGAAGGTTTGTATTGCAGAAGAAGCTGGATAAGGGGGGTGGCGCAGCAACGAGAAATGGTGTTCGCCAGCTCTGGTGAGCAACCAAAGTCAGCACCTGCGCTCAGCAGAACACGAATCGTCCCGAGTGGCCATTTCCCACCCTCGATCTGTGCTCGCGACCAAAACTCTACGAATGCTTCCAAAGTTTGAGTTGCAACGGCTTTATGAGTTCCAGAACACATCAAAATCTCCACTCTCTGAGCTGTTTGATGGTCATCCTTCCCATAGATCTCAAAAATCTTCGCTAGAGCTTGTCTTGTGCCTTCCTCTGTTCGACTCGGTAGTTTGACAAGTTGTCGAAGTGGTTCTAGATTAGTGAGATACGTCGCCTTCTCTAACAACTCACCTCGCCTGAAATTTATGTCAGGCTGGCCAGCCGTGATCAGTAGCTTGATTAGTTCGTGATCAAGAGTTTTTTCAGACAGGCAAGTAGATAGAAATGCCGATACGGCATGTTGATCAGGACGTGCTTGCAGCGAAATTACCGTAAACCTGTACCGAACATTGGGTGCAGTGATCGCACAGATACTTGTCAGCAACATGCTGACCGAGGTTTGGAGTACTTGTATGGGTCCTTTCAGAAGACGTTCGAACAAAGTCGAATCCCCTGTATCAACAACGTAGCGTAACACCTCAGACTCGTTGAAGGATGGATCCGCTCCTGCTCGAATGAGAACATTAACAAGCTCATCATCTCTGTCAATGCCATCGTCGCACACAGCACGGATGAGAGCACTGTGAAGGGCTCCACCTTTTACCTGAGCTCCGACAAGGAGTTTTGTCATCTCCAGGCGTTCGACCCTGTTGGACCCACAGACATAGGGTAGTGCCGCTTGCAACGCAGCCTGATCACTCACACCTGCGAGTAACTGCTCAAGAAGAGCCACGTTCTCGGCTTGAACAGCAGCCACAAGAGCGCTACTTATGTTAAAATTGACTGGTCTACCTTGACCACGCAATATTGCAATCATGGCATTGTCATTGTCCCTGACTGCTGTCACTAACTCGTTCTCTAACGGAGTGCCATAAGCACCGGCATTGAGCAAGATGACCATCATTTCGCGTCGAACAACCGGTTCCACTCCGTCTGGTAGAGCTGTTACAGCTCTCGAGGCATTTTCAGGTGACAAAGGGCTACTGCTAAGCACGAGACATAGGATATCCGGCCTCATCGTCTCGACTGCGCACCGTACAAGGCGACCTTCTCCCCAATTCACGTCGACCATGTACTGGGCAAAAAGCTTAATGAAAGGTAATGACTGCTTTTCAATAGCCAATCGAAAGGCACTAGCCACACCATTACCTTTGGCACCAGCTGAGAGGAGTGCATGCAAAGTGCAATCGAGCAAATAGGAGTCCAGCTGAGGCGAACTGAATACTCGTAATGAAAGATCTCCCAAGACCTCGGAGTTCATGTCTCGCATGGAAAGCAAGAGGAGAGCAGCATATCGATGCGACCTTGCTGGGCAGCTTCGTCAACTGCAGGGTGCTCCGGGATGTTGTTCAAGTCAGCAGAACTCACAATGCGCCACAGTATTACAGTCGAATTATTCTTTACGGCAAGAAGCAGTACGTCGACCAGGGTCTGATTATGAAGAGCACCGGTCGGTTGAGCTTGTAAGATGAGTTCAACCGTAGCGACATCTGCAGCAGCGACAGCAGTGGTGAAGTGCTGGTGGCTATGATTCGCATTCGCGCCGTACTCAAGCAATTTACGGATAATCGCATGGTCTCTCAAACTCATCGCTATCGAGACGGCTTCATCCCGGCGTGCTTGTGACGTCTTGGAGGCTAGGACCCAGACTGTGTTCAGGTTCTGATGCTGTACAGCCTTGCCAAGTAATAAGTCTCTCTCTTCAACTTCAGAGACTCTCTTTTCTTCTGATTTCACAGATGATGCCTGTGGCTCTTTGTTCCATAGAACTTGTACTACGGCAGCACCTTCGTTGCATTGAACACGATCAACGAGCTCTTTAGTAATGTTTTGATGCTGATATGACTCGAGTTTTCTTTTCGTGCGCATCAAGGGCTTCTTTATCGACTTGGTTGCCTGCCTGTGCAGAAGGTACGTCTCGGACTTTTGCTGGTCTGCTTCGGACACGAAACTTGGTACATCGTTCTCCGAGAGCCTCTTCAACTTCACAAGATTTGCCGGTTTTTGAAGACCTTGTGCATTGGCCAAGCTTTGCAACGCGGCAAGGTTGTAACCTGGCATTCTGTGAGCAGTAAGCTTTTGCTGGCCTTTACTGCACGACTTCCAATATTATTTGTGCATGTCCTCAAAAGTTGTCAATTTGTGCTTGGAGAGTGAGGCAATGCTGAAGAGATTGCTGTATAGGCAACAGTTTTGAATTGATACCGCCGTGGACGTTGTATCAGATATGCTCCCACACGTCTTTACTATTGACAAGTCAAAAGTCGACTGCGAAGGAAAACATTTTCCTCGTGGTGCAAGCTCCTTGCCTTCCTGCGAGGCAACAGTTGCTCAGGTCGTGCAGAGCGTGTCCTATTGCGTGAACACTGCGGGAGCTTGCATATGGCTCTCGAATCACGGCGTCAGTCCATCTACTTGATAAGGCGTTCCTGGGTCCAGCTCGTAGTTCTGCCTCGCGAGTGTTGGACACGTTTGCGATGTTGACGCTAGAAGAATGGTTATGAAGGCTGTACGACTATGTCAATGTCAAGTGCAAGTCTGGTACTTAGATCGATAGGTCGTTGCTCAGATCGCGTCAAGACTCCCTCCTTGAACTAGGCTGAGCCATGCGACAACATAATGGTCACTGGCTGATAGTTAGTGTCTAGATGTGATTGGGCAACCATTTAGTATGCTAAAGTGCTGCAGGAATCGTGCACAACTCTGAGACAGTGTACGTTGTCCATAGGTAGTACGGCATGTTCCGATGTATGCCCAACGATCATAGCCACCATAATCTCAAATAGTTATACCTAGTCGAGGCCGAGATGTAGGCTTTGGGCAGGGGACTATAAAGTCATAGCTGGAACACAAGGCCGTTCCGGAAGAACATGGCAAGCTTGCTGCAAGGTATTTGTTTAGATGTTGGTATAGTGTTATGTAGGTCGGTAAGAGGTGAAAAGCCTGGATGATGATCCATGCAATAATAATTGAATCGTAACTGCCCAATCTCTGCTACTCGCCTCAATGGCCGTGGTGGCGATCGACACATTCTACGATGGTCGCGCCTTCCCTCTTAAAGTAGCTTGGGCTTAGCCTCCAATTTGAAGCAGATCATATTTAGTGTTGTCAAACTTCAGAGCAAGAGACCTGCACCGTTTCAGTGGTGTGAGAGAGTATCTCGAAGCGGTGAGAAACTCTAATGGCTTAACGACGTGCACCAGGTGTGTAAGATGCATACCATTGTCATAGTTTGTCGACTCAGGCACCGCTGAAAATATCAGACCAATCAGGGAGCATATCTATACATTGCATTGCACACGGGACTATATATACATGATGTACAGTGCCACAGGTGTTACCGTCCTCTGACAGCTCCAACCCCAACAATCCAGAACAAGGTAACCACACCAACAGCACCGAAGAAGACACCTTCTAGCACTTTGTTTGTTAGCTCCTTCCGACTGACTGTCAATGTCTCTTTCTCGTCGAACAGAGAACGCGCATAGACATTTGCTTGGGCAACATAAGTTCGGACATACGTGCCTAGAACGAAGGGTAGGTCTTGATAAGGGGCCGTTGATAGTGGCGGGAGATCATCGACCTGTCGAGTAGATGTGCTAGGCGTTTCGCTTGACTCTTCCTGGGTAACAATAGCTTCCAGTGTCGCCGTCGACGGGGACCCATCTTCTGGCAATGCAGCTTGTGTAAGGGCTTCGGGTTCCCGGGATTGACTCTCTGCAAGTAGCTCTACATCTGTGACTGTCTCCACAGCCTGCTCAATTTGTGTTCGCTCAGCCATCTCCTGTATGCTCGGCTCGTCTGCTGCCAAAGCATCAGCAATAGCAGTTGCAGGACCTTGCTCAGGTGTCGCATTTTCTGTTGCACTGGTCACCTGCGCCACTTCAGATTCCGGTGCAGCGGCATCCATTGCGGATCTCCTTCCTTCCTCTTGAGCGGTCTTCAGGTGGAATATAGTCCTCAACTCTTGCTCAGCATTTTGTTCTCGTAAGGCTGTCTGTACCTTCTCTTCGAAACCTTTCACCAGCCTCCTTCTCCGCCACGGCTCAATCATGATCTGAAATACCACGAACAATAACACATTCAAACCCATCAAACCCCAAGTGCCCCAAGTAGACATCTGCCGAATTTTGTCACTCCAGACTTGCTCTTCGTGGTATCGTGCCAGAATGCTCTTGCTCAACTTGGTGCTTGCTTCCTCGTACCCCTGTTCAGCACGGCTTAACTCTTCATGTGCCTTCTGCTCAGACTGCTCGTTCGTGTGATCGCTTCGATAGAGACTGGTAAATCGCTCGAGGTCGTTGGGACTCCAAGAATGTTTCCTATGCAGGAGATCGTTAACTTCTCGCTGAGTATCCGATCTAGTCGTGACGGCGGCTTGGTAGGCATCTCGCGAGTCTTTGACGTGTTGGCGAGCAGCACGTACAGCGTTCTCTTGTGCTTCAATATCACGCTTCAACTGCTCAATTGAGGAGTAGCCTGTCAGATCGTTGAGGCGCTTCGAGGCAGTGAAGATGTGAGTTTGGAAATTGTCCATGAAATCGACGAAGCGGCCTCGTAGGTGGGAGTAGCCAGCCGCAATCTGGGAAGGTAGCTGATCTCTCGCAGATCGGGGAGTGGGAGGGGATTTGGTGGATTGATACTGCCTTGTCTGGGCTGTAGCATCTCCTGTTGATGTGCCATGATTATGTGTGGTGGCTTCTGAGCTCTTTGACAAGGCGGCTGCAGCTGCAGCATTGGCAGCGGTTTCTCCGGGTGAATGTTCATCGTAGACTATTGAGGACGACTCTGGTAAAGTATGTATTATGGTTTCATCCTCTTTTTTCTTCAGTGTATCCTCTTCAGGGCCTGGAAGATTTCCGAGAGTGTCGGCTCTCGACTCGATGCCTTCGCCGATTCTTTTCTGAGCATCTTCAATTTTCCTGTCGACTTCCGACTTCTTGTCTTCGCTGTAGAATCGCACTCGTCCAAATGGCAAGGCCTGCCATAGCTGTAGCCTCCGCTGTGGAGGGTTCTCTAACCGGAATCGAGGACACGGCTGATTCGATAATTGTCGACTCAAAGAGCTGTGTATCGGTCTTGCAGCTTTAAAGGCAGTCCATATAGCTTGCTGCAGTCGAACCGGAGCTGGCTGCATTGATTGACGAGCTTGCAGGGATTTGAAGCAAGCATCGGGAGCTGCTCAAGCAATATTCTAGTGCTCAAGAGTTGTTAATCTGTGTTGTTCTCCAAACTCGGACGAGGCTGCCAGATTCGGATTCGGTGCAGAGAGGAAATCGTGGTCGGTCTTTTAGCCGATATTCAATAAATGACGTGCCGTGTGCTTTTTTGGTCATGTAAATCCACCTCCAGTAAGCACGATGTTAGGCACGAAGGAGGGAGAATGAAGTAGCTGCAGTGCGACTGAAGTCAGTGCTTGCAACTGACGCGACCCGGCGTTCACTGCACCGAAGCAATCTCTCCAGAAGTTACAAAATTCGAACAGCCAGAATTGATATGATATAGATTACTTGAAGCCAAGGTTGAGATATAGTTGTTGAGAGGAAGTTTTACTATCTCCTTCCTTTCTGTGACCTCTACCTTGTGCATGCCTATTGTCGTGATCAATTCCAATACAGTGCACTACCAGCATCAAGCACGAGACCAACATGCCGTTCCCAAACACCTTGAACGAAAAGCCCAAGGTCATCTTCTTCACAGACTTCGATGGCACTATTACTATGCAGGACACCAATGACTACATTACCGACAATCACGGGTTCGGCCTTCAGCAGCGCCGCGCGGGCAACAAACTCATCCTCGATGGTGTCGACTCCTTCCGTGACGGCTTCCAGAAGATGATCGACTCTTGGAAAGTGAGTCTGACTGAAATGATTGCGATTCTCGAGCAGAATATTTCGCTAGATCCCCACTTCCGCGAATTTGTGCTGTGGGCGAAGGAGCACAAAGTGCCCATTATTGTGTTGAGTAGTGGTATGGTGCCAGTCATTGCGGCGTTGCTAAACAAACTCCTGGGCGAGGACCTGATGAAGGATATTGAGATTATTGCCAATGAGGCTGAACCGATCCCGCCATTGAACGATCTAGGAAAGGTGAAGGGCTGGAACATCAAATTCCACGACGACAGCTCTTTCGGACATGATAAGTCCCTCACGATCCGCCCATATGCAAATGCTATTGCTGCAATGCCAGAAGAAGACTCCAAGCCGACCTTGTTGTATGCTGGTGATGGTGTTTCGGATCTATCTGCTGCCCGTGAAACCGATCTTTTGTTTGCCAAAGAAGGCCACGACCTGATCGTATACTGTGAACGAGAAGGTATTCCGTTCACTACCTTCAAAGACTGGTCTTTAATTCTACAGGAGACGAAAGAAATCTGGTCAGGTGCAAAGAGTGTGAGGAATGTGGCTGAGGAGGGCCTACAGAGGCATAGGACGAACTCGATGGAGATGCAGAGAAGACCACCCACGAATGTCTTCAATCGAAAGATGAGCTTGTCGCAGGAGCAGAGACCGACCGGGATTGAGTAGGGTCCCAACCACTAAGCGGCAATTTTTCGTATCAAACCCTTTGCATTTGTTGTTGACGTTCCCATAGATTTTCCCCAAATAGAAGAGACAATCTCCTAGACCTAGTCCATCAAATCTCTAGTTTTCAGCTGTCCGTCGAATCCCTCTTTCAGCTCAGCGTAAGGGCTATTGATGTTCGGCTGAAGAACAATCAGGTCCACAGAGTTTGACATCCCTGACAGCGCGTAAGCATTCGGTTGCATTCGGTTACAGCCAGGTTGCAGCTTGTGAGTGGTTGAAGGTCAGTGACTACAAGCTGGAATCAAGAGCATGTATTTGCTGCACTGCACTTTTTGTGACACCCTCTTGCGCGACCTAGGATTCACTGCCGTGGTTTTTCAGCCCATGACCTGTGGCTCTATAGTTTACAGCACCTCATTAGTATCATCTCTCGACATCGGTGCAGCTCAATTGTGAACACATCTCGAGCAGGCGCCTGAAGTCAAGCACTCAGTTGTCGAAAGCTAACTGATGGGCATGCCACAAGAAGCAAAGTAAGGTCATTTGCGTAACGCAAGCTTTTTGTCAAGAATGCGTCAAGAGTGATAGCTTGTTTCTACTCGGGTAACGGCGCGGGTCGTGGACGAAGAGCTACTCGAGTCGCTCGGGATTCTTGCCATAATAAATGCGGTGGAGGTCACGTTTGTTTACCGTGCATCGACTCGATCTGATCTTGAGTGAAACCATGCTGCACACACTGTGACCACGCGTCTAAACCAGAGTGTCCGCGAGCTGTTGCTTAATTCTTCGTGGCAACGCCGAAGTCTTCTCTGTGATAGTTGTAGGGTTGTTGGAAATGAACAAAATGTTGTGACAGTGCAGTATTTTGGTGAGAAAATCCTCTTCGAGCTTTTTGGTCTCGAAACAGGGTTGTCAACCTCTTTGCCTATGCTTCATTATCGTCAGCGCGCTTCAAAAACAACTCCAGTGATTTTGACCTGCTGTGCAAGCTGATTTCGTCATTGTTTTCGCCAACTATGACCTCAAGTCATGGCTCACCAAGTAAGTGCGAAGATAACAAACAGCAGGAGTCACGTCTGAACATAGACGTCCCGATGACATCTCAACTCAATTCGAACGCGACGGAAAGCCCCAGGTCTCTTAAAAGAAGTGCGTTCGCTGAGCTCATGGCACCTAAACCGAAGCAGTCCAAGACAGCGTCTCAGATAGAAAACAACAAGTCAACACCATCAAACGGTCCACTTATGTCGTTGCCTCCCAATCTACACGCTTACCAAAATGGTCTACTACCCTACGTACACCAACCTGAGTCCTGTACGCCAGGCACAATAGTTCGTACCACAGAGAACACTGTACTGATTAGGGATGCTTTTCCCAAAGGATTGGTCCATCTTCTACTTATACCTCGAGATCCTGAGTGGTATGTCCTCACTCCATTCGAAGCATTTAGTCCGGCCAGTACCGAACGACAGAAGCTTGATAAGCACATGGCATTCCTGCAGCTCATCCGTGAAGAAGCAGGCTCTGCTGCCAATCTCGCAGCTAGCGAGCTCTCACGACTGGTCTCCCCATATTCAACATCTTGTAAGGCCCGCCATGACGCCCTCGAGGGTGATGACCCGCCCGCGACGTTGCCCGAGGGTCGCGACTTTAGATCTGAAATAAAGATCGGCGTACATGCTCAGCCAAGCATGGCGACGTTACACATCCACATCATGAGTGGAGAGAACCACTCCGACAAATTGAAGAATAAGAAGCACTACAATAGCTTCAACACGAACTTCTTCATACCGCTTGACGACTTCCCTCTCATGGAGGACGATAACCTGATGGACAAGGTCGAGCAAGATAGCTTGGTCAAGGGCGACATGAAATGTTGGAGATGTGGAAAGAATTTCGGCAATAAGTTCAAGCAACTCAAGGAGCACTTAGAGGACGAGTACAATGCGTGGAGGAGCATCTGAACACTACACCGTCCTACGGGTCTTACCACTTCATTAAGACTGTTCTGCTGAACTACTGGCCCATCAAGATGTCCGAATTTTTGGGACCCCCACAAAAGCCATCAACGTGGTGACAAGGCGCTTGCAGATGCCGAATCAAGGACAGTGTCCAGACGGAAAGTTGACAGATACATGTTCTATCGAGATCTAAGCAATCACTGTGCGAACACATAAAATCCTTAGCTGGATCGTACATGAGCTGGAGTCAATTTGGGTAACGCCTTCACTAAGCACAATGCCTCCTCTTCTCCAACAAGTAAGGGCACTATAGATATAGCACTTTCCGTTTGCTGGTCAGTACTTGTGCTTATTGACACAGCATGTGCAAGTGTAAATGTGTTCGTCTGCCAACGGCAATGGTACCCTTACTTGTATGCAGATGCAATAAATCATCACCTTCGTTATCTACTTTATTATCTCTGGTACAGCTTCAACGATTTGACCACTAGAGTATCAGACTCCTTGCTCGAGCGATTATGTCAAAAATACAAATTGTTGCCTCACTGGCATTGGCGACTGTCATATCGCTTCTTTGCCAGAGAGCCGTAATCTCTCCAGTCGCTACACCTGATCGAGTCAGCACCGCTAGAGCAGAGGCCCAGGAACAGTCCTCGAATTTGTCGACGAATACTTTCGTCCTTCGAGCATCGCCCGAGGTAGAAGCATTCGACTACAACAGCTATGTAGAGTTCTTCCAAGTTGAAAATGCTGGAGATCAGGAAGATAATTACAAGAATGCCTTCCTCACAGCGCTGATTGAGGTGCAAGCAATGGTGACTATTGCTTACGAAGGTGTTCGAGAACAATTGTTTACGCCAACTTCCACCGACTCCCCCGTCGAACGTTATTTCAGATCAGATCCGGCTGAATGGCAGCTAGTCCTAGACATGTACGAGCGACTCGCTCAAGCATTAGGCGCACCGCAATACAACGATCTTCGAAAGATGCCAGGATGCGTGCCAACGACGCCGAAACTCCATGTCTATTACCTCGATCCTCCTCCCTACCCGGATGGTACCCCGCCATATCCCAACTGTCAATCTCAAGGTGATCTCCTTATTTCTGCCTACGTTTTCAAGAATCATGGTTGGGATATACAGGATAAGATCGTTCTTTGCCCTGAATTCTTCTCCAAACATCGAACTTTTGAAGAAGTCGACGAAAACAGAGATTTGATTTATGATTACATTGAGTTTGGATACACAGATTCACGGAAGGAGCTTACTTACACCTCATCGAGGGTTCTACTACACGGTATGTCTCTCCCAACTGGGTCATGTGTTTCGTACTAATCAGGCCATGGTCTAGAACTCATGCACTACTCTCCTCTGTACAGTGATTTCTTCAACAGTGGTCTGGACGACGGCCGGATAGTAGACTTGCAACTATACGACTCCAACAGCGGCACGTTCTTTGGTGCCTACGGAGCATGGGCAGCAACGTGCATCACATACAATTTGGCGATGTACTACCCTCAGTGGGGTCCACTTGACCCAGATGTTCCACTACAAGCAATAGGGCTCGAACACCTGGCGAATCCGGTAAGTTCAACATCTCCTTGGCCAACAGCCACACGTGAAAGAGGCTGACTTTTCTTGTGCAGAAGACAAATGTCGACAACTGGGTATACAATGCCTTGGAGTATTTCTACAGGAGACGGTACAGCATTGCGGAGGAATGGCTGCAACCTCCAATGCGAGCTGGCGGACCACGTTTCCCGGAAGGACATCCCGGTCTAAGTGATCCGAGGGTTCAACCTCCTACTCCGCCTGGCTCACCGCTGGTCAACGTGCAAGACTAGGGGCACTGAGTACCGAGAGAGTGCATTTAGATGGTAATCATTGACATTACAGGCTCATGCGGACTTTGTGATGAGCCAAGCTGGTCTGATGGGATAATTTTCGGGTTTCGTATGAATGACGATAGCGTGTGTTGTATAGCTGGATGGCAAGACTGTGTGTATCAAGGCCGGATTGACAACGTGACAAGACCCTGGCTGCCTCACAATTTCGTGGCCAGATAGACTGCATGCGATATCGATGGCTTCATACATATAGCAAGTCCCAAGATGTGAGGTATTTATGATCAGATTGCGATTGATAAGACAAGAGGTTCTGTATATTCTACGCTCTAGTTATTCGGCAGCAAAACACCCCTGAACCGCACCTTGCCCTGATTCATATGCTCAAGAGCCTCATTCGCCTGATCAAGCGAGAACTTCTCAATCATACACTTGACTCCATGCGTCTTAGCAAACAATATCGTGTCCTCAGAGTCTCGTGCATGCCCAGAAGGCCAACCAGTCACACTCGTCCCTTGCATCAGCAGAGCGTTCGTATCGATTTCCGCCGGACCGTCCATAGCCGCCAGTACCAACAGCTTACCTAGCGGAGCCAGACCCTTGACCAAAGATGGGATGAGTTGCCGATTTGGTGCAGTGAGCATGATGCAAGATGCACCACCCAGTTTCTGGAGTTGTTCGCCGATATCTCCCTTTGAGCTGTCGACATATTCGTGGGCGCCGAGTTTTGTCGCAAAGTCTCGTTTGGCGTCGGATGAGGAGATGGCGACGGTGCGGTAGCCGGATTTGGATGCATATTGAAGAGCGAGATGTCCTAGGCCACCGAGACCTGTGGTACTGGTCAATACGCAGTCAGATAATTTGGATGTGAGTTCTGCTTACCTTGGACAGCAACAGTAGACCCTGGCATGATGTTCTGGTGCCGCAAACTGTTAAAGACGGTGACACCGGCACACAGCTGAGGAGCAAATTCAGCAGGGTCGACGTCCTTGGGGATATCTACCACTGCCTCTGTTCTTAACAGCACGTACTCAGCGTACCCGCCGTCACGGAAAACACCGTTCACGGTACCGTTCTGGCACATTTGGTAAAGACCCTTGATACAGTTTGAGCATGTTCCGTCGTGGCCACCGTGCCATGGGCTTGCGAGTCAGTGCTTACTCGGGGTGCTAGAGAACGATGGCACTTACCCTCCTACTCGATCGCCCTCCTTCCATTTCTTCTCGGAGGATGGCACTGCAACGACTTCTCCGATAATTTCATGACCCGGAACCATCGGAAGAGGATTGCCAAACGCGGCATGCTGGACGACAACGTCTGAATGGCAGACACCGCATGCCAGAACCTTGACTAGAACCTGCCGACCACGTATCAGTCTGTATTGTAGTGTTGGTGTGAGGTAATATTGCTCACTTCGCCATCGCCAGGTTGCTTGAGTTCACGCTCTTCGATAGTCAGTGGACTCCCTTTCTCCTTGAAGACTGCGACCTTGTAGGTCTTTGGTAGGTTGGACGGCATGGTTTTGTGTACGAGGTTGGTTACTAGGTCCTGCGCTGTCTGCATATGTTAGAAATTGCTGGATGTCGTTCTCTCAAACTCGGTTGTCTTGTATATACTTTGTGACGTTCGCAACCCCACACATGTAAGCCGGTACGGGCTGCATGATGTAGCTCGAAGGCTTTCTACACGTCACGATCCACGGCGATAAGGTTGCGAGCATGTGCAGTAGAGCTACGGTGCAAGTACAACTTTTGTGAAATTTATCGCACACGTAGCATGATTTGCTTCTCGGAGACGGAAATAACTTGATTCAGTAGTATTCTCGAATTAGAACATGTCCATCAATTGATACTAATGTAACTCGTTGTACTTGATGTCAAAGTGCATAGTCAACAACCAGTAGAGGTGCGCATACGAGGGGTGAATACAAGGATTAGAAGATGTGTCGAGCCTTGTGGCATCTCGCGTATGGTTGTAGTCTCTTGGGAGTCTCATGCAGCCTCTCCAGTAAGCTGACTAAGGAGGCACCTCATTCGCCAATTGTAGACCAACTCGTGGCAGAACATGATATTTGTAAGAAGTCACAATACCGAGGTTGGATATGATAAGAGACCGAAAAGCAGCAGCGACATGTTCCTTGCGCCAGCTCAAGTAACAACGACAAATACAAATTTGCTGGTTAGTATGACCATCTATCGCGATACTTTGCGGCAGGAATGACCAGTCTTGCCGTTTTCACTTCTGCGTAGCCCCTGACTCCACAGACTCATGTTTCTGACGAAGTTGACCTAAAGGAGCTAGATCCAATTAGAATGCCGTGCTAGACCTCCGCTTCCCGTGGTTGAAACGGACTATGCTTCAGATCTCTTCTCTTTTGAGTCGCCCTAACGGTCGTCCGTGCCTCCTTTCCTGGCGCGTCGTCGCAGTTTGTCTCCCTGGCGCAAGGAATGGGCCGTTTATCACATTCCTGGCGTCTTCGCACGCGTAGCAAACTCGGATGTACCGCTGAGAGAATGGTCTCTACCCAGATCGTTGACTGTCTGAGCAGCACGCAACGAAATTCCCTTCTTGCTTCACGGTAGGCAGCAACACCTCGTTTGCTTTTTCCTTGAGTACTGCGCTACCTTGTTCGTGATCTTTCGTATCTTGTTGCACATGCTCAAAATAGACTGTGCTGTCGTCCCAGAGTGATCGCAGGTTCGATCAGACTTATCTGGAACTTCCACTCTCTCTCTCCCGCTCTCTTACTACACTCAGGTCAGGTACCTAAGTTCACACTATAAGAGCTGGGCTACACTTCGCTCCAATACCACGACATATCGAGACAAGCCTGGTTGTTTTCGAACCAGCACCCGAACAGCCTTTGCCCGCAATGAAGACATCTCTACTGGTTGTAGGCTGGTTGACCTACCACGCCGCAGCTGATATAACACTATCAGACCTCCAGCCTATTGCCGAGTTTTCGAATACCTGCACCCAAGCATACAGTACCCCGATTAAGAAGTGCGATAACGTTCACTTCGCGCCCATTGGAGATTTGAGCTTCGCGACTTGTACACGCGATTGTCTGAATGAGCTCAACAGCTTGGCCACCACACTTCAAAGAGCATGTCAATCAGATGGGGTCAAGCCTGGAACAATCATAGCACATGCCTTTCAAGGCGATCTCGGCAACTGGCTCTGCGCAACTGGTCCATACGCCAGTGCCACACCCACTCCGATTAGTACTGGTACTGCCACGAATGCGAAGGCGACATCCACGAAGACCACAGTCAGTTCATCATCGACACAAAGTTCATCGTCCTCCTCAAGTGTCAGTACCACTAGTGCAACCGATACGGCGACAGAAAGCTCTAGCACAGAGAGTTCTAGTACGCAAGAATCAACCACAGAAGGTACAAGTACTTCGGCAACCTCAGTAACTTCTACCTCGACTTCTTCATCCGTAACATCTAGCTCCGCCAGCTCTACGTTCTCTCGGTCAAGCACTCCAGCTTCAGGCGTTGGACAGCCTGCCCAGACTCCTTTCGATTCAACTCCATTCGATCAGCTCGCGTTCTCCTCAGAAGCGGGCCACATTTTGACCTCGGCCGTAGTCGGTACAATGCTCCTTGGACTGATCATCTGTATCGGATGAACGAAATGATACCCATGCCGTGGTGGAAAAAGGTCCACGGACGCATCTGCATTCTTAGCCAGTCAGCTCGCTTGGCTGAGCTCGTCGATATGGTCGATAGGGTCAAGAGCTTGCAAATTCAGTCTCAATCTCAGCCGTCCACAGGAATATCGTGATCTGCACAACATTAAACTCATTTCTCTACAGAAGGCTCGTCGCGGCTTGGCGCCTTGGTGCCGAATGAGTGCAGCAGTTCACCCATGCCAATTCTGGTTGTGTATCCCACATAAAAAAAGAGTCATACCACTTTCCGGACGACTTACCGGACTGCTCTTAATGCACGCCACGCCAAACTGAAGCACAAAGAGAACAAACTCGACGCTTCCAAATTCATCTCAGAATTGTGGACACTGTGGTGTTGAAGCCGCTGGGATGGCATCAATGCATAAATGAAGTCTGGTCTTGAGGTTTGCACGCAAATAGTGGATCTGGTGTTGATGACCTCCTGAAGCGCAGAAGGAACCCTCGAGCCGATTGCGAAGTTTACGTCCTGCTGAGTGAGCCAACATTTCAACCACATAGAAGAATGCTAGAAGAGGGAAGAGAAGACGCATGCAAGATTGAGAAGGATACATGGACAGTCGGATGATAGGTGACATCGAGGATGACTGTATTGAGGGTATGTGTAATGCGAATTCTGCCTGGTGGCTAGAAGATGGGTCTGCAGGACGCTTTCCTTCAAGGGAAGACTTGGGTACCTACGGCTAGGAAACAGAAGGATGAACCCGAAGTACAAACACAAGCGTTGCGCACGTGAAGGAGGAGAACGCAGGTCGAGGATCGAGTATAGACGACGCGTTGAATAGGAATACTGCAAAAAACGAGACAGGAGGGAACGCGATTTTCAGGTCATTCAGCAATCTTCAGCGAGTTGTGTTCCTACGAGGATATCACAAATTCCAGCACACAAAGAGTGCAAAAACCAAGCTAGCTACGTACGATTACCCAAAGGATCTGGGCTGTTGATAAGATATACATTGGTACTATAGTCGAAGTCTTCCCCGGCCGACACCGCGGCAGGTCACGAACGGGCGGTCGCATCCAGTAAAGTACGAATCAGGTTACGATCCTACGGCTCATACTGGAAGCCACAGTCGAAGTGGTAATTAACAGCTACGAGCGGTTTTATACATTTTCTTCTGACCCATTCGCCTGTGGTACCCACGTGGTTGTCGGCAATGTGTCGTTCCGTGTTGCGCAGACATTGTTCATTCTAAATCATGATCACAGACTTACAGTAAGTTCCTTAGCAAAGGTGCATACAAATCGCAGTTCCTTCAGCTTGTGGTTCTGCTAGAATTCGATGACGTAGGCTCAGATCTTTCGGAAATGCAGCTAAGTGGAAGCGATACGCTGGATTTCACAGATAAGGAGCTAGTCATGCCTGGCCTGGTGCTTGTTTCTTGTCTGTTCACGTTTTGAACATCGGTGACGTGAACTCTGTTCGCTAGTCGCAATTGCTCGAGATAATCGTCCGTTCCTGTTGTGTAGCGACGACTTGATTGCAAGCTTTTTTCCTAGATCCTTGAGTGCTAAGAGAATCACGACACTCAGCTGTTTCCAAGGACTTGATAAGCTATGCAGCGTTAAAGGTTCTCGAACGGCTCCTTCAAGCCAAACCTCCTTCTCTACACTCAACTCATGCAGTCTGTTACTCGAACCGTAGTCCATCATGGGCTACGGAGGTCGCCAGTCACACGAATACATCGAATACAACCCTCGAGATCCTCCAAGTCTCTAGTGGAGAGCCAGAATGCGAAGAAGACTGTGTTATCTCAACTGAGAACGCGGCCGTTACGGACATTGAGGTCTATTCTCACACCAGCAGCATTTGGCCATACTCAGACGCGTGCTGCATCCATCTCATCGCCTTTGCCTCAGCGAAACCGCGTCGTCCGCTTTCTCTACCGCACAGCAGCTTGGAGTGGCATCTTTGTATTCATTTCAGGCGGTCTTATCGCGGCCTTCTTCGCCTACGATGCCACTACCTATACCCATCCAGATGGAAAGCTGGAGATCAATGTCTCCGAAGCTGCCTTGTCCCCGAAAAGAGGTGGTCCGAAGAACCTGCCCATAGCTGAGGTGCTTGTCGATGACGACGACACGGATGATAGGCAGATACAACGATACAAGCCTAAATTGGTTATCCTTGGAACAGGCTGGGGAAGTGTGGCCATGCTAAAGGAACTCAACCCCAACGACTACCATGTCACAGTCGTCTCGCCCGAGAACTATTTCCTCTTCACACCTATGCTTCCTTCCGCCACCGTTGGTACCCTCGAATTTCGTTCTCTGGTCGAGCCCATTCGCAAGGTCGTGAGTCGAGTCAGAGGTCATTTCTTGAAGGGTGAAGCCATGGATGTTGAGTTCTCTGAGAAATTAGTTGAGATCGCCGGCTTCGACGAAAAGGGCGACCGCCAGCACTTCTACCTACCCTATGACAAGCTTATCATTAGCGTGGGCGCGACCACCAACCCTCATGGCGTCAAAGGACTAGAGCACGTACACTTTCTGAAGACGATAGAAGATGCACGCATGATCAAGAGACGTGTACTGAACAACATGGAAAAGGCTTGCTTGCCCACGACTTCCGACGAGGAACGGCGTCGGTTGCTGTCATTCGTCATATCTGGAGGCGGTCCCACAGGCGTTGAGTTCGCTGCCGAACTCTACGATATGCTCAATGAGGATCTTCTCAGGTCTTTCCCTCGTATCTTGAGGAACGAAGTCTCCGTTCACGTCATCCAGTCAAGGTCGCATATTTTGAACACCTACGACGAAGCCCTGTCTGTTTACGCTGAGAAACGATTTGAACATGATGCAGTCGAGGTCCTCACCAATGCCCGTGTCAAAGAGGTGCAAGAGGACAAGATTATCTTCAGTCAGAAAGATTCGGAGGGCAAGGTCATTACAAAAGAATTGCCTATGGGTTTCTGCCTGTGGTCCACGGGAGTTTCTCAGACAAAATTCAGTGAAACTCTCGCGGCCAAGTTAGGTGATAACCAAAACAACAAGCACGCTCTTGAGACCGACACACATCTACGACTCATCGGTGCACCACTAGGAGATGTCTACGCCATTGGTGACTGCAGCACTGTTCAGAACAACGTTGCTGACAATCTGGTATACTTTCTTCGAGGCATGGCTTGGGAAAAGGGAAAAGACCCAACAGAGATGCGTATCAGCTTCCCTCAGTGGCGCGAACTTGCCGGTAAGCTTCGTAAACGCTTTCCACAAGCAGCCAACCACTTAAAGCGACTGGACAAGCTTTTCGAGGCTTACGACAAGGACAAATCCGGCACTCTTGACTTTGGTGAACTTCACGAACTCCTCATGCAAATCGACAGCAAGCTTACCTCCCTGCCTGCCACCGCTCAACGTGCCAACCAACAGGGTGTCTACCTTGGCAAGAAATTCAACAAGATCGCTCAGGCCGTTCCTGGTTTCAAGGCCAACGAGGTCGACTATGGCGACCTTGACGACGCCGTCTACAAGGCCTTTGACTACCACCATCTAGGTAGTCTCGCCTACGTTGGTAATGCTGCCGTCTTTGATTTCAACGGTCTCAGCTTTAGTGGAGGTCTAATGGCTGTTTATCTTTGGCGCTCTGTTTACTTTGCTCAGAGTGTAAGTTTCAGGACAAGGTTACTGCTTAGTATGGACTGGACGAAACGAGCACTTTTTGGAAGAGGTAAGTTCTCTGATTTCCTGTCGCGAACACAATACTAACATTCTGGCAGATTTGATGGCATATTGAGTAACCATACTAAAAACCTAATCGATCTACTCGGACATATTTGGACGCAAGAGATCGATCGACATATAGCCATGCAGGGATGATGCAGGCGCAGAGAATTTTAGGAGCGTTAAGAGAGCTTGCTAGGGAGACAATCGCGTTGTGACGGTTTCACGCTTACAGAAAACGTGAAGCGCTCCCAGCAAACTGGTGTAACAGACACGAAAAGTGCTACAGAGCTGTCACCAGATGAGGAGTCAGGAGTCAGCAATAGGTAACTGGGAAGATTTGGAAGTGCTGGAGTAGGAGGAACATACTTGATGTAACAGGAGCCAAAGCTGTAAGACATCAAGACAATACACAAGGTGATGAAATGTGGTCACGATTATTTCCTTGTCTCTAATCCCCGATCGCGATATTTAGTGTCATGCAGGCTGACTGACATCGACCACTCCGGTACGAGGATTCCTGTTGGAGAGGGATCGTGCTATGGTAACAACGAGGCTCGGGGTAAATCAACTGCAAACCATCAACAGCGACACGTTAGCAGTCGCAATAAATCATACCAGACTTCCGTAACTTGTTCTACAGTCACTCGAATCAACAAACACAGGTCTAAATTCTAAATTTAGATTTCTGCTAATTCATCAAATTTTGTCAATTTCTATGTGCAACCTGGGTATCAAATGCTTAAATGCAGATAAGACATGCTCAAAAACTACCATGATGTTGTTTTCTTGAACAATAAAATACAGCAAGGGCCCACCACTCATATCCCTTCACCCCGTCTATAATTCCTCTTCTTCCTGGCCTTCAGCACATTCAACGTATTCTCTCGTCCGGGCTGTCTCCCAATCTCGACAACTAGAAACCTGACAAAATCTGGGAGGGTCCAGTAACTGCTGTGCGCGCCGAGCATGTTTATGTACTGAATTTCTAGTGGTCCGCCACCTGATGAGAGGAAGTAATCGATTTGACCGTTGTCGTTGAGGAGGTACATTCTCTTTTCGGCGATTTCTTCACGTGTGAAATTGTGTGTTTCGAGCTCGACTGTACTGGGGAGTTGTGTGAGTTCGGGGCGTGTGGATTTGAGGGTGGTGGCGTGGCCGTAGGCGTCGGATGTGCGGCTGGTTGGGGCGTAGCGGAGGGAGCTTGAAAGGCGGGTGAAGAATGATTGTGTCGCGCTGGGGATGACGGCTGGTTCCAGGAGAGATGCGTACTGCCTGTCGACGCAGGAGTTTTGTTGGTATGCAATGGGATCGTTTTTGTGCATGATGTTGTACAAGTTATCAACAGCAAGACATCCATAATGTGGGATGTCGCTGGCCACGCCCTGGGCTTCGTCCTCACCATGTTGCATGCCTGGTTTGTATCGTCCTTTACGTGGAATGAGGTTGGCGTTGTGCAATAGGAGGAAGAAGCCTGCTGGGCTGCCGCAGCAGAAAAGAGTAGTGGTCTTGAACTCGAAAATGGTTTCGCTTGGTGCATTGTTGTTTAGGTCGAGGTCACGAGGAATATGCGTAGGTTGTTGTGAAAGTATGTCCATGGCCATTGCGGAGCCCAGAGAGTGCGCGACCAAATGAACACGGCCAGTTTCGTCGAATCCTGGGTTATTCTTGCACCACAACCTGTACACTCGATTTGCTTCTCGAACTACAGCCGCAATCATTTTCTGTTTATGGTGAGACATATAGTAAGGAATGTCAAGCATGACATCCGAGATCATCGACCGAATAGCTGGTAGAGTTTCTGGTGTTATGTCCTTCAGCTCGTATTTGTTCTCAGCATCCTGTGCCTTCTGCTCCTCGTCAAAACTTAAACCCAAACGCCAGTTTACAGGGAGTACCATGATTCCGGTGTTGTCCTTCAGGCTGCCCCTCACACTTTCTTTGGCCAGCTCCACGTTGAACTCACGTCGCAATCCGTTAATAGCATGTGTGAAATGAAAGCTATCGACCCTTTCGGACAGCTTTTGACCGATACCGTGAATGACTAGAACCAAATCGGTAACTTTCGAGCTAGTAGGCTTGTCGTTGCAAACGTGACAAGACATTCTTCTTGCTCGCGTAGCCGCATCTCCTGACTGGGACAACTCAGCACCAAATTTGGCATGCACAGCTTTAGCTGTTACGGCTTTGTAGGAGTGCAACTTTTCCCATACCCGTCTGTCAAATCCTCGAACCACAGCGATGCCGAGCTGTCTACCCTTCCTCAAGGCATGCAATGGCTTCCGGTTTCTGCCAACAGAAGGTAAAGCGTTAGGACGTAGAATTTGAGCGTTTTTGCCGTCTGTGTATACAACACTGTATGACTGAAACAGTCTCTTGGATTGAGAAGATATCCTGAGATCGACAGCAACATTATCGACATTCTCAGGTAGCTCTTCTTTGACAGTCTCATCAATTCCATCTAGTTTGTCTATTTGAGCTGAAGTAGGTCGACTCATCGGCTTCTCCTCTGGCCAAAGCTTGTAAACAACTTTCATTTCGGCGGCAGCACCATGCTCGATACAAGCATCGAGTTCGTCCTTGTAAGTGCCTGAAAATGGTTTCATATCTTCATAACCGAGCTCGAGACGATTAGCTACGTCAGCAGGAACAGGAAGCATGCTGTCTTTGTAGAACCACGTAGCTCGAATAACATGCGAGGTATCATTGATAGGACTCCAGTAGATAGGTTTCATAGTAAGATCGGGAAACTCAACCAAATGTAAACGCGAGACGCCCACAGGCACGAAAGCTCTCTTCTTTTCCTTCTGTGCTGGAACAGACTCATGTGCTTGGGTGAAGGGCTCTTGTTGCTGAAACTTGTCTAGTCTCGGGCTCGCCAGCGGACTTGAACCATTTAATCTTGGAGCGAATTGCCTGGTGCTTGGGGCACGAGCGAAGGGTCTACCACTGAAAGTTGACTCGGCCTCATGAGCGATCTGTGGATGTACTGCGGCTGAGTCGAACGAAGACGCATCGTCGTGCTCCGGAATAGTGTTCTCGGCAGGAGGAGAAATGTCGCTGCCATTCCTGCGCCTGCTCCGAAGAGGTGAGCGATGCTTTTTTCGCGTTATGGAGCCAAAGTCCAACTCTTCCTTTAATTCATCCGCTGTCACTCGTGTATCTGTACGAGTACCGTTCTCTCTTAATGGCTCCTGGTTGAGCATAACCTCTCCTCCGAGGATTACATTGCTTGGCAAGGGTGCAGTTCTTTCTGATTGTTTTCTGGTCATGACCGGACTCTGACTTCTACTCGAGGACTTCTTTGTGGATTTACGTCTTGGTACACTGTTTCGACTCTGGCTTCGGAAGTCCGGCACGGTAGCAAAGGCATGGTTTGACGATTCGGCGGTAGGTGAGGTCAGTTCTGGAGTGAGGACCTGACCACTCTGGAATTTGGGAAAGGAGAACATGCGGGTGAGGCCTCGTGAGCCAGGCCTGACGTTAAAGTCTTCCTGACGTTGACGCAGACCCTCCCAGGCCTCACTGAGAGCAGCATTGTCGCGAGAGGAGAAGGGCTGAGGTGGTTGATTTGCAAGTGTCTCGGCATTGATTTGAGGCAGTGGTGACAAGGGATCGTCTATGGGCAGAGGAGAAGCGTAAAAGAACTGCGCCTTGACTTTGGGAGGAGTATGGTCGTCTGTGACCGGGTGGTCATCGTCGGAATCATACAGGTCACAGGTAGGTCCATAAGAATGACCTTCTGCCATTGTTGTCCTGCGCAAGACATGTGGTCAACTGCTCGCCGATCGAGTTGTAACACTGCCGTTGAAACAAACTCGACAAGCAACGACGCTGGAAGAAGGCGAAGGAGGAGCTGACCGCCTCTGCTGGATGTGGTGGAGGTGCCAGTAATGCACCCGGTACTGCGGATGTTTTCGATTCGAGACAAGAACACACTTGCTGCCTTACGAAACGGAGCTTCTTGTGCCCATGAAGCGAGGCCTTTTAGTCCAGATTGACTGGCAGTAAGTCTGCCACATAACCGGATTGTCACATGGCTGGAGCCTGCCAGAGAAAATGCTCTCGTGCAAGTCCTGATGTGCAGCTGCTGTAAAAGAGGTGACGTTTTTGTCGCGTCCCGATCGCTGTTTCCATGCATGCAATTGCCACAGCTTTCCGGGCCGTTGCTGGCGTCCTGATCCCTGTCGAGTCGGAGCCTATTTCAAGCCACATCTGCTCTGTTGGGAAGAGAGCGAAATATTGCGGAAGTCTACAGAATATCAGGATACAACGCATCTCTTTCCCATCATGTCATTGAACTCTTGCTCGGAGGATGTCTCGACCCCAAGCTTCATCCCCCTTAATTGCGCCCACCATAGGTCTATATACTAATTTTAATACATGCTCTCAAAGTGATATCTCCCCGCTTGTAGCTTGTTTGTGTAGCTTCTCAAGACCAAACATCCGGTCCACGACGCTGCATCTTGTACTAACTGTCCTTGTACCACCCTTTCTGTGGAGGCTGTCTTTGGTGTTCATTGTTGGTGAATACCCTGCCTTACCAGCCTCAATATCGGCATAGAGTCCCTTAGCAATACACAAGCGTTGTTTAGCTCGTACCATCTTGAGCACCTCCACATATCATAGCGTTTGGTCATTGGTATTATTGTTTATCGATCGTGTCTCCAGCATATGTTTTCGCTCGTGACCCTGTTCAAGCGAACTCATTCGCCTTTCCCTGGACAAGCAGACCGATGATGAGGCCAAACAGCCCGAGTACACTTGAGAAGATCTCAATGACCAGTACCTTAACAAACAAGCTGCCGTCCGTGGCATCGGCCAGCGCAGCGCTGCTGCCGTTGATTCCTACACTAATACCACAGATCATGTTGCACATACCAACAGTCAATCCAGCCCAAAACAGAGCGTAGCCAGTGTAGTAATTCGATCCGCTGTACAGCTGGTCTTCGGGGACCAGACTAAGCTTAGAGGAGAAGACGATGGACATGATGACTCCGTAAATGGCGACAACTTCGCAGAAAATGATAGAGATCAAGTTTTTCGTTCGTATCCGTGGCGCTTTGACACCACCTCCCAGTATCGACGTGCCCGTGATGAAGATGCCCCTACAGATGTGAGTATTCTTCTTGGGGTGAATTGGTGTAGAAGAGTGTACCATGCTGCCCCCACGACAGATAGACCTATGCACAAGGCAATACCAACGTCTGCCCACGCATACGGCGATATCGTTTCTAGGACCTGACCAACCTGGAAACAGGCGTCAGCAGCGTTCTTCCTACTCTTCTTGCTTGCAACATACATTGAACTGTTCACCTTCTCCATTAAACAGCATATCTGCGCCTCATTAGCTTCAATGAAGGATAGACAGTGGTAATTCTCCTACACAAGCCGATGATCGTGAGGGCGGTGACTGCACCGCCCGTTGCATACGTGACGCTCATTTTGGGGCGCCGGATGCAGTTTAAACAACGACAACACAAAGCGAGACGAGACTGTAGGAGGACGATTGATGAAGTGGTGGCAGTGTACCATCGACCAGCTCGATGACGGCAAAGCTGCGCTGCGACTATTACGGTTGACCATGAAGCAGGCACAGATCTATCAGACACGATTGGACAGCTTGAGACTCTTACTCAACCCTAGAAATCTCACTTTACTGCTAGTAATCGCTTCCTATTGCGTCGATGTGCTGATTGTCATTTGGTGAATGTTACATCTTTCCTCTGCTTCAAGATAGGGACTTTAGTAGCTCAAGGCATGGATTCTCTGAGTCCAAAATCATGAGGGGTCAAGCAGATTTGCATTCGCCTGCTATAGACTCGCTGAAAAGCAAGCAAATGGTTTGTGAAGCCTGGATATCTGTCACTTCGTGCTCAAACTATCTGCAATTGGCACACGCGTTCGCCGTCAAGCTAGACTTCTTCCCATGTGGTGGTCTGCGAAAGTGATCGCTCGCTTCGTGCGCTTTACAGCTATTGTGGGCGCGCTTTCGTTGACCACCACGTGCTCCCGCTTTTGGTTGTCTTAGCTGCAGTAGTACTGCCGTTTAAGACTGAACAGGGTATATCGAGATGACTAACACAAGCAGTATATGCATTGAAATTTGTGCTAATTCAATCCAATCCGCCCTCGCGGCCGAAGCAGGAGGTGCAGATCGCATTGAGCTCTGCTCGCACCTCGAAACAGGTGGGACAACACCAAGTCATGGCCTGATTAAATTGGCTCAGCAGAAGCTGAGTATACCTATCTGCGTTCTTGTGCGACCACGACCTGGTAATCATGTATATGATGACGACGAGTATGCAATCATGCTGCAGGAGATCAGGATATGTAAGGAGCTTGGAGTACCTGGCGTTACGCTAGGAGTCTTGAAGCAGGGTTGTCGAGTCGATGTTGAGCGTACGAGAGCGCTTGTTGAGGCTGCGAAGCCTATGGATGTCACTTTCAGTCGAGCTTTCGACGAAGTGCATGATTTGACGCAGGCTCTTGAGGATGTTATCACCTCTGGCTGCACTCGCCTGCTCACATCTGGAGGTGCCAGGAATGTCGAGCTGGGCAAAGAAATGCTAACGAATCTCGTCGCAGTGGCCAACAGTAGAATCGCCATTATGCCTGGTGGAGGAGTAAGGCATCAGAACATTGTCGGAATTGTCAAAGCTACAGGGGTCAACATGGTTCACTCAAGCGCTATGGATCATGGGCTGAACGTTCGTCGGGAGAGCGAGGAGGCAACTGGCAATATGTTTGGCTCCACTCCTCGAGTTACGAGCACAAAGATTGTGCAACTCCTTGTACATCTACTTCAGGAGAATTTTCCGTGACAGTTTTTCCCGGCTGAACATCGACGACGCCCCCAAGCAATTATTTTACAAGCAAGAGTAATATGACCAAGGCTACAGAAAACAAGAAACCTTCACCGGATGACTGGGCAGGGCATATCGGGTGAAAGTACTTGTCAGAAAAGAGGCAGACCTTCACTCTTATTGCAACAGGACTAGCTGAGCTCTATGCTATACTATAAGTGACAACGTGAAATACCCTATCTGTTTTTTCAACCTTCCTTCGTTCCAACATTTCGATCAGAAGAGAGCAGCCGAGATGGATCGAGTCGAGATCGGTTCAGCTGGTGAAAAGGGCGAGGGCCTCTTTGCTCGACAGTTCATACCCAAGGGTGAAGTCGTTATGATTCTGCCATACCCAATAATCATGGCTATCGAGCCCGAATCACTCCCTACTACTTGCTATGGCTGTCTCGCATCTGTCGGGTCGCAACGAGCTACGAACCTCAGTATTGGCGTGCATTCTACCAGCACAAGAACTTCCCCATTAATCCGGTTGACCGCATGTGTTGACTGCTCCAAAGTTTGGTACTGTGGTAAGTCTTGTGAGGTGAGAGCCTGGGACGAGTTCCACCAATACGAGTGTGAGCATTTCGACAAAATGGATCTGGAGGCCACCTCAGCAGAGGCGAGAGCAGTCATACGACTCTTGTTATTGGAAGAGAATGGATGGATCACATCCGAGGCTATGGAGAAGATCTTAAAACTGCACAAACATGAGGCATATCTCACAAATGGCATAAGAGCTTCACACCAGTCAGAGACAGACGAAATAGTGCAGCTTCTGAAACATCAATGGAATAGATGCACGGTCGAGCAGCTACTAGCTATTGTTCACGCCAACTCTTTCAATCTTCGAGACGACGAAGGAAACAAGTTTGGTCTACAGGTTCATGCGCCTCTTTCAAAAGCGAACCACAGCTGTCGCCCGAACGCTTGCTTCTTAGAACACGAATGTGGCGATCCATATGCTTGGACTTGCTTTCCTGCAGAGTCCGAGCTTTCAGAGATGTCTTTCGGCGAGGTTCGAGCGACGAAGGACATCCAAGAGGGGCATGAGGTCACTATCAGCTACTTATCGAAGAAGTATTTGGCTATGTCCTTCCAAGAACGAATGATGAGACTGCACGGAGCATGGCTCTTCTATTGCAAATGCACACGATGCAAAGAAGAGAAGGAGGCTCACAATCTACGAAAGTATCGTCAGTCGTATTCGCCTCACATAAGAGCAAGACCAATCTCACAAGCTTCGCGGCAAACCCCGAGTCTCGATATCACCATGTCCAGAGGACCAGCAAAGGTGGTTGCTAGACTCCCTGCACCTTCAAAGGTTGAAGTTGAGCAGAACACAAAAAATACTTTCGGCCTCCAGGCAGAGCAGCTTCGAATAACTCACAACGATCGACGGTCGAGGTTCTTAAGCAGTGGTAGTGGCCGGAACGGAATCAGCGTCAAACCAACAGCGATGGATAGATCGTTGCCAGTAGGTGAAGTATGCAGGCGTATGATGGGCGCTGGCTCAAAACAAGAGACCTGATGATTAGCGATCGTTCACAGCTTGATGTGAGGAGGGTTTGCTGGCTGTCAGAAAGCTTTACTGGCTTCTTGCACGACTGTACTACGTTAGACAATGGATTGGAAATTGGCGAGAGCATTGGACTTCTACGACTTTGTCTTAACTCTGGTGAAGACGACGTCTTACAGACCAGTTAATTGACCTTTATTCCTAGAGTGATGAAGCTGTCGGAATTGTCTCCCGATGACGCATTGTGGTCACTCCACTTTGTGTGTGTCAAAGAACATCAAGTCAAGCAGGAGTGAAGATGGAAGTCACGACTGAGCCTGGAAGTGTAGGCAACCATACCCACTCGGGAAAGGCTGCCAAGCCAAATCGAGGAGGTTACCCGCAGGAGGTGTATATAATCCTTCTCTCTTTCTGTTTCCTGCTTCCTCTCTTCTAGCTTCCGTGAGTTTTCCAATTCGACTGCCACATTCAGGATCTTTGCTAATGACAACAACAGTTTGCCTTTTGTGAGTGTTCAGTACCATACCACATCAACCACATTGCTAACAACTTTCGAAGGGCTTAGTACGTCGACTTCCTGTCTCAACTCACCAACATTCTCACTGACAACTTCGCAGGATCAAGTGTAGTATCGTGAGTACTACCTCAATCATTCTCTTCTTAAGACCATGGCTAACTTCTCGATCAGTGTTCTTCTCAGTTTAATCTCTGAGATCGTTCTAAGGAACGATTTTCCTGATTATTCTCATTTTTGCACGTCGGCGAGCTTCCTCTGTGCTTGCACATGAAGTGAGTCACTGTTGCGTTGGTCCTACACTATCACCTTCTGCAGCAAATAATGTCTTTTCATCATTCGCCTCGTCTCGTGCGAGAGCTTGAGGAAGGGAGTTGGATAGATAATGCGATGAAAGAGGAGTGGCAGAGTAGAAAGGATGGATGTGATGCATTGTTGTTTGAACATCTTCCTGAGCACTGAAGCGATGACTGAGCTGGAAGGCCAACAGCGACAATTGTTCGGTGGTCGCAAGAGCAAAGGCCATGGCTACTTGAGGGCAGCATGATAGAATGCTACCTATGGTTAAAAAGCGCAGAGAGAGTTCAAGTTCTTGATCGTACATGAGCTGGTCTAGACACGGCTCGTGATCATCTCTTTTTACGACGAACCAATTTCGCTCCCAATACACATCTTCGGCGGCCATCCTGCAAGAAGTGAGCTGGTCATAAGACTAGCCAGCCTGCATCATCACACGAAACCACAGAATCACAACAAACCTTCTCCTCTATTCTCCAGGCCGACGTCCTAGATCGCCAACAATCCTTCGCCCTGAGTACCGAGGATGATCTCTATCGACATCACATCTGGGCGGAGGAGAGGATTGAGCAGGATGTGCACTACATGCTATCCTTCATGGTCGATCAAAAGCGACTATACCCTTGTCTTAAGTTGGCTTTTCAGAAAGTTTCTGTACAAACACGCAAAAGAATCAAACGAGGAAGTGGTCGACACAAGCATTGTGACTCGATTTGAACACTGAAATAGCTGGCCAAGAAGACATTCAAGGAAAGAGGAGTAGCAGAATGAGTCTTGGATATAGTGGTTGATGGTTACAGGAAGCTGGCTCACGATCTGTTGATTTCGCAATCAGATTACCGAAAACGTGAATTTACTAGGGAGCTGCCCAGGTCAGAAAGAGTGATACAGACTGCATGGCTTGAAAGAGGAGTTGGGCTGGTGCGGCACTGCTCAAAGACAGCATCAAAGTGCTGGCAGCTGAGTAAGAAGACATGTTCGAGGAGAGGGAGCAAAATACAAGACCTTGACGGAGTGGTCGTCCACATACATACAGAAGGAACAACAGAAATAGGAGCAAGGCTATCTGAACGTATACAACAACCCGAGGCTGCTGGCCTTGTTTCTTCTCCTCGAAAGACTCCTGCTAGTGCTGAGCGCACTTCCTGGCAACAGAGACGCTTGGACAGAGGACAACTGAAGCATGACACCCAATGCTATCACTGATTGAGCAAGCAAGGACGATAGATTCGCACAACGCTCGAGACACATGATAGATAGCCATTGATAGACCACATTCAGGATAACTCTGCCCCGGCTTAAGTATCGAAGACCAAAGAGGCAGGGATATCAGAAGATGCCCTCCATGAGTCTGATACAGGAGGAAAGTCGTGCGATGGTATCTCACAACGCTCATTCACATCATCTGGCTCGGACTCAGGTACCTTTACTTCCTCTAGGCTTCGCTTCAGATTATCGAAGTCCCATAACCTTTGACCATCAGACATAACCAACCCATACTGATTCGGACCTTCTTTAAATTCATAGGCGAACCCTCCAGAAAGGACACGAAGGGCGTCGGACGAATACAATGACTTGGCCTCATGAAATTCCCTAGGTCTTCTGCTACTCCCACCATACTCTGAGACGATCACCGGTATCCCTTTGCCTTCAAAGCGGTGTACGTCTTCTTGCCAATAGACGGATGACTCCTCTACCTGGTCAAATTTAACGAAAGAATAGAAGTCGATACTTGTGTCTTTGTTGCCCGCCGTGAAGTAATCGATCGAGTTCGTCGACTTTGCAGCAAAGTACTCGTCCGAAATGCCTACAGGAAGGATTCGTTGCCCATTCTTCTCATACTGTTGTTTCATATGGATCTTGACATCACGTACGACAGCTCGAATCACTTCCGCCGTTAGAGTGGTGTCAGGATTATTGATAACATGATCTGCTGCCACCACTCCAATGACATTGTCATATTTGGACGCACAGTCAACAGTCTCGAAATAGTGGTCAAGCAACTCCCTCGTGTACGATTCGCGTGGTCGTAGACGGTTGATACATTTGCCTGCACTCGGATGGGACAGTCCCAGGGTCACATAAATTCCAGCAGCTGCAAGCGCAGCGAAAGCGGCATCGTGCGCTAGCGAAGGAACAATTCTGTAGACATGGATGGCATTGATGCCGAGTTCTCGGAAGAGTGTAATATCATTGTGGATCTCGTCGATATGGTCATCAAGAAGAGGGTCGAAGTCTTCAGGGTTTAAGGAGCCGAACCTGCTGCCTCTGTATGGTTGATACACGACTCCGCGAATCACAAAGCGCTTGCCGTCTTTCACGAAGTGATTGCCTCTGATAGTGATAGGCATGATTGCGGAGGAGATTCTCGTATAGACAGAACTGTGTCATTAGATGGCATTGTCTTGGATACCACTACCTCCGTAAGGCTTGACTGCTGCCTGCACATCTGGCGGAGGCGTACATTCGTCCTCTGCTCATATCAGGACATTTCAGTCAAAGATGTCACTATCATGCACGTTGTGGCTATTCGTCTAAGTGATCATGGGTAAAGATTACTTACGCGTTAGCTTTGCGCAATAAACGCGCCTTGAAAGTGTGAATGTAGAACCTGAAGCATACAGTATTTTATATTGCCAGGCAAGCTAGGACGAGTGGTCAAAGATGGGTTTCTAGATAAACCCGAATTTATCTATCTGTGGCGCACCACGTTCCGTGTGGCTGAACGTCTACTCCATTCAAATTATTTCCGTCGCAGACCTTTGCTACACTCTTCAGCGCATCTGCTCAGCATGGCCGATGTAGCGAAAGCTCTTTCGGAGCAGACGCGCTCCCTATTCGGTAGCGACTATGGTCAAGCAAGCGCCGATCCAGGTCTGATCGCGCTCTCCTACAAGCGCAAAGCCGAATACGATGCCGTCAAAGAACTTCCTCGGGCCTTAGCAGAAAAGCAAGCGCAAGCAGCGACGTCGCGAGGCCCCAAGAGACCCAAAGTCCAGAATGGAAGGAGCACAGCGCTGGTCAGGATCAATAACGACAAACCACGGACGAACGGCACAAGTGCAGGAGGAAGCACAACTACCACATCGACCAGTCTAGTCCGACGACCAAATATGCTACAAGCGCGACCAGAATGGCACGCTCCTTGGAAGTTAATGCGTGTAATCTCAGGACACCTTGGCTGGGTACGATGTCTGGCAGTCGATCCAGACAACCAATACTTTGTTTCGGGTGCAGGCGATCGGACGATTAAGATCTGGGATCTAGCAACAGGAAACTTACGCCTCACACTTACTGGGCACATTTCTACAGTCCGAGGCCTAGCCATATCTCCACGACACCCATACCTATTCTCCTGCGGCGAGGACAAGAAAGTAAAATGCTGGGATTTGGAAGCCAACAAAGTAATAAGAGACTACCATGGCCACTTATCAGGCGTGTATACATTAAGCCTGCATCCTACCTTAGACGTGCTTGTCACCGGTGGTCGAGACGGCGTTGCTCGCGTGTGGGATATGCGTACCCGTGCGAACATTCACGTTCTCAGCGGACACAAGCAGACGGTCACTGACGTAAAATGCCAGGAAGCCGATCCACAGGTCATAACATCCAGTCTGGACAAGACAGTACGTCTGTGGGATCTTGCAGCAGGAAAGACTATGGGTGTACTGACACATCACAAGAAGGGTGTGCGAGCACTTGCGCTTCATCCCAATGAATTCACGTTCGCTTCTGCATCAACACAGACCATCAAGCAGTGGAAGTGTCCTGAAGGAGCACTCATGCAGAATTTCGATGGACATAATAGTGTCATTAATACGCTTGCGGTAAACGAAGACAATGTGCTGTTCTCAGGTGGCGATGACGGAACAATGTGTTTCTGGGACTGGAAGACTGGACACAAGTTCCAGAGTAATGATTCAATCGCTCAGCCAGGCAGTCTGGATGCTGAAGCCGGCATTATGAGCAGTACTTTTGATCGAACTGGGTTGAGACTGATTACTGGTGAGGCAGATAAAACAATCAAGATCTGGCGGCCAGATCCACAAGCTACCCCGGAGACTCACCCCTTGGACTGGCAGCCAACTTTGAGTCGTGTGAAGTACTGAGTCCTGATGTGCCGTGCATGCCCGGCACATATGGCCTCGAACTTGTTGAGGGCAAACGTCGCTTGGCTCTCACGATGTGCACCAGCACAACAATCGTCCCTGGCTCCGAGGTTAAGAAACCACGGCAAGGCTTACAAAGCTGAATCCGACGTACAAACAGATGAACACTGGTCTAGTTCACAATCGATCTTCGGATACAAGTGCTCTCACACTGACCTCCAGTGATTTACCAGATTCCCCCACCCAGGACTGCCAGAGCAGGAGGTAACAGTGCTGTCTGCTTCGCCAAAGGTGAATATTAAGGACACCCAGCAGATCATGCACTTTTGGAACATCACGACCAACCTTCGTGTATCTCACATTTGGAAAGAGCCGTTGTGGTGAGACGGCCTTGAGTCCCCGGAGGGACTTCGCTATTGTTGAGATGGACTGCCATTAATGGCGTCTCCCTGCTGTCATCCGACAGCACGCCTCTGCTAGGAATGCACCAATCGAAAATCTCGGAAGCGACAAGCTTGGAAGATTGTTCGAAAAGCTTGAACAGGCAGGCTCCCGTCCTACCACACTATTAAACTCGCTATGTCGATCTGCACTGTTTTTGAACTATACCCTGGAGCAATTGTAGGCGTGCACATGGTCATTCAGCAAGAAGGGTTGATACAGGTCATTGATGGTGGACGTTAAGGACAGTCACAGAGAGTGGAACGAGGAAGATGTAAAGTAAGCATGACTACGCTTAGTCCTGCTATACCAAGCTACCAATGCATACCAATCTCAACGACCTATTCGCTGCCAGGCGCTGACGCTTCCAAACCTCGTGTGACCCCATCTACAAAAGCTCCTGCCTCCTTTCTTGCCCTCGGCACATCGATACCACCTTGTCCGTAGACTCTTGCAATGGCGGCCTGCACCTCTTCATCCTGATAGACCTCTTCATCATCTCCTTCAACTTCCCTAACCTCAGTCCAGTATTCTTCCTCCCTCGCCTTCAGACCCCCATCCCTGACAACCGTATTGCGTGCAATATTCAAAGCCCGTAACTTTGCTTGCGTATTCTGCAAGGAAATCCCACTGTTCCGCACAAGATCTTGTGTTTGCACTTGCAACGACTCTAGGCTCGCACTGCTGTTGGGATTGGACAGGAAAGGAAAGAAGATAAAGCGATTTGTGCAGGTTGCCCAGATGTAGAATGCTATTCCTGCGTCGACAGCACAAAAGCTTAAAGGTCGTAGTGCGCGGAGCCAGACGTAGACGGATTGAGGCGGCTGAGTGCCTATTGCAAGGACGGCGGCTGGCATAAATGTAGCAGCGAGAATGATATATAGGTCCATCGCGAGGAGCACTAGAGCAGGGATGAGCAATTTAGTGCGGAAACGAGAGGTAATGTGGGAGGTCAGAGCGCCTGATGTGGCGAGTCCAAGAATTGTGAGGTGGATGAGGTGAGGTAGGAGGATTGTCGTTGGTAGCGCATAGAGGGTGTATGTGCTTGGACGAGAAAGATGGCAGAAAGGGCATGAAAGGAGAGCTGATGGTCCAACGGTCAAATAGATGTAGCGCGCTTCCTTGGTCAATAGGACATTACGGAGTGCCTCATCGGTAGCAGTCAATATGGTGCTCGGCCTCAACATGGCCAGTCGTGTGAAGAGGATATCAGCTGGTGCGCCAAAACGTGTGCTGGTCGCGCTGAAGATGTTCCAGACATCGCGTTCAGGGCCCCTTGGGTACGATTGAATCAAGAAGAACAGAATTGAGCAGAACAGTATGTTGAGACTTCGGTCAATTCGTGGTGGTAGAGATGTAGGTGGCGGGCGAGTTCGATATGCTGTCTTCAAGGCATTGTAGTAGCCGAGCGCTCGTGGGAGGCCGATTGTGAAGAGTAGCGGCCAAAAAGGCTTTATACTAGAACCCGACTTAGTCTTGTGTGAAACTGGATAGAAACAATGCTTACCTGTCCAGTAGTGTCATGGTGGACAAGTAGCAAGACTACTGCATATCGCGCCTCCGTTATCTCGAACCAGTTGACAGATATCAAGATGTAGCGGGACGAATGCCAAGGCCCGCCCTTGAAAGTACTGGTTGGCGGAAGTGACCCCTTATTCCGATACTTCGATATACTTGCTTTCTTCAAAATCAACCTCCGCTCTGCTCTGGTTGGTCAAGCACAAAATGCCGGTACGACGTTCTTGGCCTCGTACAAAGATCCACGACCTGTACGCGTTTGAGCAATTTGTAGTCTGTACTTCGACACGTTCTGGAATGACTCTGCTTCCGCCTCCTATGCGCTACAGAGCACAGCACTTCGAAAAACCCAGCAACAAGCTTTACTTTCATCAAATTTGCTCCAACAAGAGAATCCGATCGGCTAGCTTAGCTATCTTTCGAAAGGGCTGATACAATGTGGAAACCCTTCTCAACGCGACGCGTGTTCTGTGTCTTCCCAAAATTTCGCCGTGCTTTCAGTGAGTAGCGGAATGACGCGTCGCTCTGCTGTAGCTGTTGTTTCGACGGCATTCGAGGCTTTGATTCGCATGTCGGTACGTGGTATTGCGCACCTATGTACCGCTGGGACAAGACAAGCTTTACCGATGCTTGCTTGCCAACCCAGTCCTTAGTCAAGCCTTCGAAGTCGGAGCAACAACAATGCTTCGATGTGTGCACTATCATGTCTCTAAGTGAAGTCATGACAACGCAGTCCCCACAGGTGTGGTCGGCGCCTCATAGCATACGCTGCTTGCTTGCGTAATCCTTGTAAGTCAAGTTCAATATTAACACAATGTGCCAGCTCGTCTCGAATTAAGTCCTCCCTCTCGACAGCCTTCGGCTGCTAACTCTCAGATCGTCACTTCCTTTACTACAGTTCAGCATGAGACAGCATAGATGTGCAGCAATAGCTGCATTGGTGGCCTCAGCCAGTTCCGCGTCAATCTCTCGTCGTGCCACATCCCTTGCTGATGTTTGTACGGTGTCAAACGTGCAAGCTGTCCTGCCTTCGAACGGAACAATCCCCGGAATCAACACTATACCATTATTGGTGACGGCAAATGCAGTCTACAACTCTTCTTCGGGCTCAGCAGGTGGCGTGGGTATGGGCTCGGGCGGAGGTACCTCGACGAATTATCCTTACTGCAATGTCACTGTCACGTATACGCATCCAGGCAAGGACGACAACGTTGTCGTCAAGTACGCCTTTCCACAGCCTTCCGATTTCAAGAACCGCTTCTACGTAGCTGGTGGTGGAGGATATTCATTGTCTAGCACTGCAACAGGCGGTCTCCAGTACGGCGCAGTTGGAGGAGCTACCAGTGCAGGCTATGACGCGTTCGACAACAGTTACGACGATGTGGTTCTGACTGGAAATGGCTCTATCAACTGGGATGCTACTTACATGTTCGGGTATCAGGCACTCGGTGAGATGACTGTTCTCGGTAAAGCCTTGACCAGCAGTTTCTACGCTTTGGTCAGCAGCGCCAAGGTCTACACGTATTACGAAGGTTGTTCAGATGGCGGACGTGAAGGTATGAGCCAAGTTCAACGATGGGGAGAAGAGTACGATGGTGTTATTGCTGGTGCACCTGCCTTCCGCTACGCTCAGCAGCAAGTCAACCATGTCTTTTCCTCCATGGTTGAGCAAACTCTGGACTACTACCCACCGCCGTGTGCATTGGCAAAGATCGTCAACGCGACAATTGCAGCTTGTGATCCTCTCGATGGAAGAACAGATGGTGTCGTATCTCGAACAGATTTGTGCATGCTCAACTTCAATCTGAGCTCAATCATTGGCGAGTCATACTATTGTGCGGCACAGGAGAGTACTTCCCTTGAGTTTGGATTCAGTAGTGGTGGTCCTCCTACCAAGCGTCAGGTAGGAGGAGCACAAGGCAGCACGAGTAGTTATCAGCCAGCACAGAATGGTACTGTAACTACCGAGGACATTGCTGTGGCTCAAGCTATTTATGATGGCCTTCACAATTCTGAAGGTCAACGGGCGTACCTTTCCTGGCAGATTGCCTCGGAGTTCAGCGATGCTGGCACCACATGGAATAACGCTACTAAGTCATGGGAGCTCAGTATACCCTCTACTGGCGGAGAATTCGTCACCAAGTTCGTCCAGCTGGTCAATGCTACCAATCTATCGAACCTCGACAATGTCACCTATGACACATTAGTCGGATGGATGGAAATCGCTTACGACAGGTATCTTGACAGTTTGCAGACTACGATTCCAGATTTGACGACCTTCCAATCCTCCGGAGGAAAACTCCTTCATTACCATGGCGAGTCCGATCCTAGCGTTCCTGCTGCATCATCTGTGCATTACTGGCAATCAGTCCAATCGATCATGTACAGCAACATGTCGTCCAATGCCAGTCTTGAAGCTCTCCAAAACTGGTATCAGCTCTATTTGGTCCCAGGTGCCGCTCATTGCGGTGCCAATTCGCTACAGCCAGGACCATACCCACAAGATAATATGAACACCATGATCGACTGGGTTGAGAATGGCGTGAAACCAAGCCGCTTGAATGCAACTGTATCTTCCGGCGCAAATGCAGGAGAAACTCAAATGTTGTGCCAATGGCCGACTCGTCCTTTGTGGCAAAATAACAGCACGGATTTCGATTGTGTCACTGACGAGGCGTCTATCGATGCATGGACGTACACCTTCCCTGCATTCAAAGTGCCAATATACTGAGTAATTTGATGAGTGAATAGAGGATTATTTCGGAGAATTGGGGTTGTTTGGAGTTATCGGTGGCTTGACAGCATTCAAGACTCGAGATACTGGGACGGCAGACAAATGTGAGACGGTGCAGGGACATAAGACTAGAAGATCATCAAACAAGGCGATGCATTGATAGACGTCGGCCGTCAGGGTATTAAGTTGCCTTTCGGGGTCGTTTACTAAATACTCTTCTTTGCCCAACGCATTTGTGAATGAGTACGTAACGATTTGCCTACTGAGTGTTATCGTTCACTGTTTCCTCGCCTGACACCGTTGAAAGATGTTCCACTTGAGTCCTAGTATAGGTCTCCATGTGTAGTCATCATTGTCTACACTGGTGATTGTGAATAGGTTGTCAGAGCTTCTAGCCACACACGCACTGTACATGTCGGGAAGGCGCAGTCACGTGTAAATGATTCACATTTCAGGCAAACTACTGTATATAACCCGAAACCTGACTTCCTCCACCTCGCCCTTACTCTCGTCCTTAAGGAAGACAGCAGCTAGCGCTAGTCACGCCACAGCCTCTCGACCTACCACCCAGACTCAGAGAACTTTGAACCCTCTCACGAATTCAATATGACACGAGGCAACCAGCGAGACAAAGCCCGTGAAAAAGCGCAGAAAGAAAAATCAGGCGAGGTAAGTGAGCAGCAATAACACCAGGACAACACTACCTGCCGAATCAAGCACGACCGCGACATCCCAAAAAACGTATCGGGCTGATGAGAAATTGGTAAACAGAAAAAGAAGAACACACAATCCGGCTCGGAGCAACAGCGCTCAAAGGAGCAAGCGGCTGCTATCATGCGTGAGAAACAGGCAAAAGGTGAGTATGAAGATGTTATGCTGATAGCGCCACCTTTCCGACAATGACGGGTTTACTGATACATGCATTCTAGCTGAGGCGAAGAAAGCAGAGGGTGCGGCTGGTGGTGGAGCGAAGAAGTGAGGGCTTTCATCTGTCCTGCCTTGGATACCAACAAACACCATGCCTTCGAAGCCGTCCTAAGCAGCGAGCTGCATACATGGACTATTCCCCTCCTACGGCCTTGGTCAGCGAAAGGTGTAACCACGCATTTTGGAAGGAGCACGAGAGGAAGATTTTACGAGATATACACTGTTCAGCGGAGGCGTCTGTTTAGGAGTACGAATGACAACCAAAGATAGATCTTGGCCCGCGTTCTATCACTGGATCAGAAACCTCCCATACGCACCATTCCCCTCTGGTTCTGCAATCGAGTCCTGCTGAAAACGACTGTTGAAATATTGGCTGGCTGCCCACGTTGTGAGCCTCTATGCTGGCCGCTTTTCAGTGTGATTTCATGACTCAGTGCCTCCGAACTCTTAGACTACTATTAAGTCGTTATAGATGTCTACCCTAGACACTTCTTGCGGCGTTAGTTTGCATGTAGCATTATCCTCGTGTGACTAGGAAATACATGACGCAAACCTCTTTTAGCTCACCATAACAAATTTTGCAATTTCCACAATCAGCATCAAACCTAAGAAGGCAGGAACGATCTTTGGTCACTCTTCAGAAAAGGTGTCGTGATTAAGAAGCTAGCTACCCTATCGCTTCGAACACTGCTAAAAGTATCTATCTTACGAGAAAAACAAATTCTTCTTTCTCGGTGTCCCTGCCTCAGCTGGCTGAACATTCTCAAAATTCGTCGGCTTCCTGGCGTCTGCTGCGGGACTAGAGGTCAAATCTATGGGTGCTTCTTTTGCCTCTGCAGCCACTTTTTGCTTGGAAGGAGTTATGGGTTCGTCCTTGTCATATGGCAGGACTGGGCGTTCTTGATCGTCAATTTCATCAGGAGGCTGTGGAATTTCTTTGTGTGCTGAGATTTCTGCTGCGATTGAGACGCCTGGGGCGGCGTTGTCTTCCACGACGCCAGTAGGTATGTCGGATGCCTGCATGGTGTGGTCGCTGTCATCTGAAGTGTCGTCCATCCTTGTATCTTCGTTTGGTTCATGTCCCTCAGAATCATCAGAATTTGCTACCGTAGTCATCTTCGCCTGCCTCTTCTCCTTGGCTTTTTGGATAAGATCAGCAAACTCATCTTTCTGAGCTTTCGCCCAGCCAGGCCTGTCAAAATCTTTGACCATAACTCCTCCATTCGAACCATCCTTGCCTCTTTCTATTTGTCTCCCAAGAGTTCGTTCCCACGTATCAAGATCCTTGAGCAGCTCCTTCTTCGATCGTGGCCGCACTGAATCACAATTCGCGTTCCATAAGTTGACCCACTCGATATGTCGTTTACGCATAAGCTCTTTGTTGCCCAGCGCAGATATACCGAGCTCTTTCAGCTTCTTTCTGAGTGAGCTTTCTGTGTAAAGCGCATAATTTATGCTTGGTAGACGATCTTTCTGCGACGTAGTCGCGGGAGACTTGGTCCGTTGGGCGAATGCGAGCGACGAACTTGCACCATTTGTTGTGGTAGCATTCTGTGTGGTTGGTTCAGGTACAGGGCTTGAAGCGAGGCCCTGGATGCAGCGATCGAGGTGAGCATTTATGTTTGCTTCTTTCATGCGTCTAGTGCAGCACGGACATGCTACTAGACCGTCATCAGGTTCTTTTCCATTTTGCTCAAGTGGTGACTGTGTTTGCTTCCTTTGTGGCGAATGTTCTTGGTATACACTACCCTCATGTTCGCTGTCCTCCACCTCTTGATATGTAGATGCTGGCTCCTGCCCAGCCTGCGAACCAGAAGCTGCGATCCGCTTACTTTGACTTCTCGTGCTGCGTCTTTCCGTCTGGTTAGTCGCGGACTCAATCTTCCGCCTTTTCCTGGGTCTGCTTGGCTCCTGCTCTTCAGTAATTGGTGCGACAGGCTTCTGCGCAAAAGCCAGCATAGAATCTCGTGCCGCTATGAAATGCGCTACCAACTCTTCGACCGTCCAATTCCTGCGCAATTTTATTTCTTGATCTGACTCCCTGCATGCTGGGCAACGGCCCTCTTGCGACAAACATCGTCGTATGCATAGACTGCAAAATGTGTGTGAACAGCTAGTGATCATTGGTGTGGTAAAGAAGTCCTTGCACACCTGGCATCGAAGGCCAGATTCAAAGGGTGCGAGACCTGCAAGTGGCGTGCCCAACCAGTCTGTACTGTCTGCCACATCATCGAGGATTTGCATAGTTTGGATAGAATGGAGGGCGACAATCTATCTGGCGTACCGAATGATATTGTAACGGATTGACAAAGACTCGATGCTGAATGAGGTCACGCGAGGAAGTCGCGTTCAGCGCGTTTGTGATTACTACTAGTGTAGTGAATTGTGAACATTGACCTAGAACAGAAAGAACGATACACTTTGTCGCAGCTACTTCCTAGGCTCTACCATGTCTCGGCCATACTGGTTTTCTGAATTCATGGCTCTTGGTCTCGCAGCATGAGTTCGTTCTGGCTCTCAACCTTTGTGCATAGTGACGAACGATGTCACAGGCGGATCCTTGGAAATGCAGAGAATTTGGAATAAACCCAATGGTCAACAAACGGAGAGATGAGGAGACCTCTTCATTATTGCTCGACCACGAGAGGGGCTACGGTAGAGGAACTCTGATTATGAGTACGTTCGAGATCCAGTTTATCGTCTTCGAAGCCTCACCAGCAAAGACGACTTGCCTTGTGCTTGTCTCTATGTCTATCTAAACTGCAGAGCCGTACAAAGACGGATGCCAAATTGGTTCTAATCATCTACTCGACGCGTTCTGATATCATGGTACACTTGGCACCGTTGCTCGAGACTTATCCATGAGTGCTCCATGCGCACGCTTTGTGCTCAGACCACTTGACGTCGTCACAGTGCGAAGTGCAGCAATCCATGTCATCGTCGCATCCCTCAAACGTCGCAATACAACCACGTTCGGCCTCATTCTCGTCTTCAGTCGAACGTGCCAATTGTGGGGGGCGCAGAGTTACTGTTTCACCAGTTGGGAAGGGAGAAGCTGAAACATTGGTGGTGCAGCGACCCAATGACTCCGTGCCGTCGTAACCACAATGACCTGTACAGCATTGGATGTTGGCGAAGCATTTTGAATCGACTGGCAGACACTCATTGTCAGGAACCGGGGTCTCAGGCAGAGGGAAGATAGGCAAGGTGAAAGAGCTCGATTCGGTCACAGTAGGAGTTGAGGATACTGTCGACTGAGCAGGTGGACCCGAGGAAGGTACTCGATTTCTGCCGATGCAAAATCTGTGACCGGCTGAATCGGTGGGGCCACAGGAGCCAGAACAACATTCTTTGTCTTCGTGGCATTCTGCAGCATTTTGAAAGCACTGAGGGGCTGCCAATGCGAACGGAAGCGATACTGCAGGAAGCGATTTGGACACACCAGGAGTGGAGGCCACTGCTGGGGCAGGATGAGTGATGATATGGTGATCATCGATCACTGCCTCTTGTTTATCGCAGTCATTGCCACCGCCGCATACATATCCCACAGTCCAGGCGTAGAGGCACTGGCACGAGCAGCAGTTCTTGGGCTGGTTGGGGTCGCATACAGCAAAAGGTGGATCGCACGTCTCACCATTGGTACGCAATGGTGCCTCAGCTGTGTAAGTGATGCTTACACGATCAGCTCCGACCACGGTAGTTGTCACGATGGTAGATTTATCCTTACGAGCCTTGACGTCTTCTCGGACTGTAAGAGCCGGTGATGCTGTGGGCCAGGTCCATTCGTATGTGGAAGAGTGTGAGTGGAAAGGATCAAGTGTGCTAGTAGTGCTGAACAGAGGTGGGCTGTATGCCGGAAAGCGTGAAGTATATGGTGAAGTGAAAGGTGAAGTCAAGGGATCGATTGTGATAGTGGTTGTGGGTGACCAGCTTATGAAGATCGTAGTTGCGGAGATCAAAGTTGTAGCTGGGATGGTAGATGATTCAGCAACATCAACCTCTTTACTGCTGAGAGAGATGGCCTCGGGAGCTGCAGTTGTGGTAGGATCAACAGCCAACGGCTCTTGCCAATGACAGTCATTGCCGCCTCCACAAATGTACCCAATGAACAAAGCATACAGGCACTGGCATGAGCAGCAGTTCTTTGGCTGCTTGGGATCACAAGTAGCACCAGATTCATCGCAAGCGGCATCCTCTCGTGCAGAAGGAGTGCCTCTATCCCACAGCGTCATGTCGGATGTTGGAAGAGGTTTGGCGAGCGAGACAACTGTTGTTGTGTATGTCAGAAATAATAGCTGAAGAGAAGCTTGCTTTGCTTACCCGACAGCACAGCGCCAATAAGGGCGAAGGTGAAGGCCTTCATCTTGGCGTTGATGATCCGTTGAACCAAGTCAACTTGCTGGCTTGGTCTGCAGTCTATAAACTTCTATCGATCTGAACAAAAAGGTCTATCTTGAAGGAGGTGATTGAGGGGAGTGGGTGGTAGGAAGCCACGAGGGACAGGCCGAGAGAAACGGCAATCTATATATTCCTGCCTGTGTTTGCTGCAGAGTGACTAAGTGGGTCCTGCTCGAGTGAAGGTCGAAAGATGTTGACATTTTGATCGCTTTACTAACCAACGTGACCGAATTCATTGGCCTCCGATCATTGGCACTCTTAACTCAGTTCCGCATGGCAGTCAACAACTCTAACGGCCTTGCCAATTGGCCACTTCTGTTGGCCCTCACTGATCTGCTACGGAATTCAGCTGATCACATCGTTGGACTCACTCACCAGTGAACACACTGAGATTCTTCAACTCTTAACACCGACAAGCACATGGCTTCGACTATCCACTCTACCGTCGTAATGACGACCATACATGATCTGCCAGTGGAGGTCTTACGCATCGTCTTCGAGCAGCTATTCGATCCCATTCTTGAGCCATACGTTCGTGGTTTTAGACACGTAATCCGAGTCTGCAAAGCTTGGAAGCAGGTCGTTACTGGTATGCGGTTCATGGATTTCAGTCCATGGGACAATGTGCCTTTCTTCTGGGGCTTCGATTCAGCTCGCGGTCATTTTACTCGAAGAGAGATTTCAAATCTTCTCCAGTCCGACAACCACATGATCGTGGTGCACACAGATGCTCCTTGCCCTGAATTGAAAGCAAACGGACAAACAGAAGAGATGAGGAAAGGCGAGATGCAAGAGGTGAACGGCTGATTTCGCTCACGAACAGGACTGCTCCGACACGATCTGCTCATACACCGACATGGCAAAGGAGAGCCAAGTCTAGAATGGGACACAACTTGTCAAGGCCACCACTTCTTTCACAATGACTTGAAAGAGTGAGTAGAGCCGCAACAAAGGTGAGCAGCTTCTCCGACTAGAAAAACAATGATGTTCTTTGTGAATACCACTTCGTCTTGCCTGTACCTTCGTGCCTGCTGTGTGTTGTAGAGCCCTGCACTATACAGTCGCTGCACACAAGAACCTCGAAATGACTCAATACAAATACTTGAAGCTCTTCAAGCTTAATAAAACATCTTAACAAGCGACTCTATTGGTTAGTCACTACCAATTGGAGTCACGAGGGTGCGGGTGCGGGGGCCATGTAGAGGAGAGGCAGGAGATGAAAAAGTACAATATGGCACAGGATATTTTATCGCTGTTCTATCCTGATACCTGAGTGGTAGCTATCAGCCGTTCCACAAATTTCTAGACGATGCAACCAATATCTATGTCCTTTCAAAGACAACTCAGCTGTGAGCTCAACCACTATATACTCCTTTTTGAACTGCTGCTGGAAAGTCGGATGGAGTATACCAGAAAACAACTGACCTGGCAAAGGCATTTCTCAAACGAGGAGCAGCAAGATGACCATAATCCCGTCAGATTGCGGTTCCAGTGCCTTGGCGACAAGACTTATGTTTGTGCCCATCCGAATCCCATCAAACCTCTGTCATGACAACATCTTCATAACTCTGCCAATTTGTTGTCTACCCTAAGCTTCAGCAGCTCCGCCATCAAGCGCTTTCTTGCCAGAGACTTCATAGTTTCCTTATTCTCGTATGCTTCAATTGCTCGGAGTATCAGGTCTTCGTCAATGCTTGACCCATGGCCGATCCTGCTCTCAATCATTCTCGAAGCTGCTTGTAGGTCCACAGACATATCTCGAAGAACCTCGTGCTCGAGTCGAGCTAGATCTGTATCCTGGGTATCGTTCTGAGATAACAGCGTCGTGTACGTGGTGGTGCGGGACTGTAATGTTGAGATCACCTTCTTGAGCTTTGCATCTCCTGGACTTGTAGCAAGGTTACTAGGATTTTCGAGCCGCATTGGGGCGTAGATAGTGTGGGTTGTCAGATGAGCAGGGCGCTCTGTTGTTGTTGTCGAGTCTGTCTGTCCTTCAACTAGTTCGCGAGGAGCTGACTGTGAGTCTTGACGTCTGTACTGTTGGAAGAATCGAGAGACGTGGTCGCCTTCGATTGGCGAATATACCACAGGGGTACTGGAAGCAGGACGCTTACTATGCAGGAAAGAGGCGCCAAAGTTGTTGTTGTTGTTGGCGGCAGAAACGGATTCGCATGAGCCACTCCGTTGCGGAGCTTCTGAAGCGTGGTCAGTCTTTGAGAGGGGAGACTCCTGGTCGTTCGCAGGACGTTGCTCGTTTTGAGAGGGTTGAGATTCTTGGCCTTGGTCGAACACTAACAGAGTTGGGGAGTTCAAGATCTCAACGTCACTGTCATTTTCCTCGTGAACAAGAAGTTCTGTTTGAAGGTCTTTTTCGCGAAGCTCTGACTGTATTGAGAGCCGGATCGAGGGTGCTGTAGGAGTAGGGTGAGAGTGCTCTGGACTTGAGACTGAGGTTTCCATCCTGAGCGATTTGTTTCAGCGTAGGATAATGAGACGTGAAAATGTGAGACTCCTAGATGTTGGATTCCTGGAAGGACTTGATAACACACGGCATAGTGGCTTGTGGTTTTGAGTGGTGAACACTTGCAAAACCAGTAATTACTTCGCCTTGTTCGCGTCTTTTCTCCGCTACTGCCAAACGCGAGCACTATCACTTACTAGAAACCTCAGACTTACATGATGTACAGTACAAGAGAAAGAAGCATTAAGTAACGAACGATACACGCGAAAGGGGTGTCATAATTTCCTCTGGGACGGAAACTCCTAACCTTGTTGAGATGTATGTGCAGGCAAAGAACTCACTCACAGTTGTTGTAAGCCAGAGCAAGAGAAGTTGAACGAAACAACGAGAAGATGCTTGTCATGGAATCATCTCGTTGAAAGCCATTGTTGTAAACTCTGTACCACGGCTAGACACCTAATCATCATGAGTCACCCTATCGTAGTCTCGCGACTTACTCCTGGCGGCCTGCAGCAGACCCCCGCATCATGCGATGAGCGACGTCTCTTTTTCTCTCCCCTTCCATATAGATACCTTCGACAAAGGCACGTAATCCCTTTGGTGTAGCTGTAGCGAGTAGATCGCTGGTTGTAAGTCCTGGTAGTATGGTTGCGACTGCTTCAGAATCACGATTTGTTCTGGATAAGAGAAACATTTGATTTTGGTTTCAGAAGGACTAGAAGAACAGGTATGCGATCAAGAAACTCGCCAGACATAGAAGGGCCACAATCTGTAGAGGAACACCAGTATTCTGAGCCTGTTGTACGACCTGCTGGACCTTCTCTTGTGTTTCTGCGATCTTGCGCTGTCTGATTTGCGGATCTGCGAGCTGGTTCGTCAATTCTGTGATTTGTGCTCGAGCGCTCGCAAGTTGTGCGTTTACGTCATCCTGGGATCTTGGTATAGCGTTGGATACCGACGCGGCGGCAGATGAAGCGGTGTTGCTGGTTGTTTCGGCGGCCGCAGTGACCGCACGATTTACGCTGGTTGTGCCAGACGTGCTCTTAACGTCGCTGGCGGGGCCAGGAGAACCGTAACTCGATGCAGCATAAGCTGGTGGCTGTTCTTCGCTCGTCGAGGCGAGGCCACCGTTAACATGTGGAGCGTCATAGCCGCTGCCTGCCTGCAGGAATTGCACACGAATCTTCTTCTCCTGTATTGAGCCTTTAGCGGTCCTCTCGATGTTTGACCAAAGGGCTGCGACGTTGTTCTCGTCAGTCTCGTCGACCTGAACGGACTGAACGAGAAATTTGTCGCGGCAGCGTGCGTCGAGTGGAGGATCCTCTTTCATGGCTTGTAGCAGCACTAGCAGCTATTAGTGGGGTGGATGGGGTGCTCCGCCAAATATCATACCTTGCACCTCGACGGCATCATGAGGTCTCACCAAGCCACTGTTTGGTCGCACACAATATCTGGTCCTTGTTAGCTTTAAACTTCAGAGCTTGGACCGTGTCTCGTACTGTTTGGGAGCGGTTGTCTTGACCTAGAAAGATGTCAGTCCCTCTGAAGCTTGATCTCGCATATCGCGCGCGCGCGAGCGTACCTTGAACGCAACAGGAGTAGAGTTGTTGTTCGTAATCCTTAGGACTTGACTAACTTCATGGTTGAATGGCCCTACACAGTTTTGTGAGCACTACTATCATGGTGCGCTCTCAAATGAATGCATACTTCTGAAGCCGAGCTCTTCGGGGACCAAATCGACCGACATAGTGATAGAGGAACGATAGAGGAGTGGTGGGAAATGGGCTTCTGGCTTTGAAGGGCGGGTGTAGGTTGGAAGAATATGTATAGATTTGGTCTTGCGACAGAAGATCTGAAGTTGGGTAAATCGATCAGGGTGAGGGCCAACAATGATGGCATCCAAACAACCGCCTTGCCAGATCGAATGGCTGGGTTTGAAGTGGTGCAGCCAAGAACTTGAAGTCCTTTGGGTATGACGCTGCTCCTCGGGTCATCCAAGAAGCCAACCAACGCCATATCCCGGTCAAATTGCGTCAATCGACGCGCCTGTTTCGCCCGCACCACGTCCGTGTCTATAGTAATTGCAGCAAGTGACATTATTCACCACTAACAATTGACTGACCATTGTTTCAAGGCAGAACAAAAACAACCAGGCCTTCGACCACTTTTCTGAATTCTATTCACGCAAATTCAATTGCGTATTACCACCTCTGTTCATCTCATCACGACTCTCCATAAAACATCCTCCGTTACTGCTGACCACGAGGATTCGTCACTATGTCGACCAGCGACTTAGACCAGTTGGTGGATATGGGCTTTGACAAAGAGAAGGCCGAGCTCGCAGTAAAGAAGACGGGAGATCTATCTGGTGCCATCGATTGGCTGGACAAGAACGCAGACAAATCAATCGACGATATCAAGGCAGAAGATGCTCAGGCGGCTGAAGACAAGTCAGCTGAAGATGCCGCTCAAGCCCAGTCTTTAGTCTGCAACGACTGCGGAAAGCAGATGAGAGGGGTGGCCGAGGCAGAGTTCCACGCAACAAAGTCGGGGCATGAGAACTTCTCAGAATCAACCGAGCAGATCAAACCATTGACTGAAGAAGAGAAGAAACAGAAGTTGCAGGACTTACGCGAGAAACTTGCTGCTAAGCGATCTATTCAGTCTGAGCAGGACAAGATCGACGCCAAGAGGAACGAGCAGATTAGTAGGAAGAAGACGAAAGAGAGCGAAGATATCAAGGAACAGCTTAAGGCAAAGGAACAAATTAAAGAGGCCGAGAAAAAGCGAAAGGAGAAACAGGACGACATTGATGCCAAGAAGAGGATACAGGCCAGAATTGCCGCCGACAAGGAGGAGCGTCGCCTGAAAACCGAGCGTGAGAAAGCTGAACGTGCTGGTCGCGCACCTCCTCCTATGCCCGCAGGTAAGTTTTGAGACAAGACTAGTGTAGACAGAGAACTGACGTTTGTAGTTACCGGTCCTACGAGTTCTGGTCCCACCACATCCAAACCAGCTTCAGCATATACCGAGACACGAATCCGCTTCCAGACACCTACAGGCAACGTCATGAAAACCTTTCCAGTTGACACCACGCTCTTCGAGGTCGCCTCAGCTGTGGCTGATGAAACTGGCCAAGATGTCGAAAGTTTTACCCAGACCTTTCCCAAGAAGACATTCGACAAGGAATACTTCAATGAGACATTGAAGGATCTGAAGCTGGTCCCGAGCGCAAGCTTGGTTGTCAAGTAGGTCCTCCACTTCAAGACTTCATTGTGTCCAATCTGCGTTTAGCAGCTTTGATGCGTCACGAGAAATATGATCGTTATGAGAAACGAGAGCATGGCACTGACGGCACTGTACACAAGACCATACCCTTTGCCTTGGTAGACCTAAGCCAACAACTATTTTGCCAAGGCTCAAGCATGCAAGCAAGGAGAGTCTTGCGCCCAATCACAATAACTCTAGCTTGAGAGACTCAATCGAATGCAGTACGTTCTATTCTGGCTCCTGCTGGTCCTTGAGCTTCAGCAAATGCAAAGGCATATTTCAGTTCATACTGGTCGCTCTTACGTCTCCTTCTGTTCTCTGTTTTGGAAATGCTGCTGATCATGTCCTTACAAAATTCTCACGTGCTAACGCGATTCATCTTTCTGCAACCGTCATTGGTTGATCAATACAAGCAAGGCCGACCACTTACACACACCTTGACAATATGTATACTATGATAACCTAGAAGTGTGACAGTCCGAGAATGGCGGGTTCGGAGCTAGTTGTGGCTCTCGTAGCCTTACTCGTGTCTCTCGTGGCACTTTTGATTGCCGCGACACAACTTTTTGTAGACATCTTTGCAACAGCTGAAGGACGACGAAAAACAACTCCGACAGTTATGGGTCCTTTTGGGACCTTGACCGAGCAAAACAGACGATGGAAAGACTTACGCTTCGAGGTTCACTATATCTCGCCTCATCTGGTCTTGGTGCCATCACATCACCTGATGACCAGCAATTTCGCTGACAAACAAGCACAAATAAGGAAGTCCTCTTACACGAAGATCGAGAAGGATGATAAATTGAATTGTGACACGGTCTATAGTATTTACGATCACTCTATTGAAAAGTACCTCAAACTCACACATGATGATCCTCGGCAAGAAGGCTGGAAAGTTTTGCTCAATTCTCTAGTAAGAGATGTACCAGGGCGGGTTGCAGCAAGACCACTAAACGCTGAGCTAATTGGAGTACAATTACGCAAGAGAGCATGGGACGCATTCCCCGATGATCTTGGTAAAGCAATTGCCTCTACCACCTTGCATGATATTTTGGTAATAGCACGTCGGATGGGAGCTGGCTGGCAGTCATGTAACCCGAGTGGTGATGGTCTACGTTCCGAAGGTGGCGGCCATGCCTTCGTCTCAACCGACATCCGTGGCCTAGGTACTGCACTATCGTATCAGAGTGTCGGAGTTGCCAGGGACTTCATCAAGAGAAGGCCTGATCAGACCGATCCAAATGCCCGAAATTGGCAGACATCAAGGTCTTGGACCTCGGAAGCTGATAAGTTTATCTGGGGAGTTGCATCTGGAAATCCTGATTTTGCATTGAACGATTTTGTCATCCGTGATTCTGACGACGTGATAACTGTTTGGAACAATCGACAGTATCTAGACATACCTTGGCAACGGGCTATCAGCAAGGACGATCTCCGAAGTTGGAGAGACCTTTTTAAAGAAAAGGATGCCACTCAGCTGCGGCATGCGACGAACGATTTGATTGCGCTGGCCTGCCCCATGCTCCGATATCCGTCCCAGTTGCAAGGTGCTGCAAATGTTGGCCAGATATTGCTCCCTTTTGCAGGAAATTTCGAGAACATGTTTCAGGGATACACTCTTGAAGGCGACCGCAGAGGTAGACAGGTCTTCTTGGAAAGACTTGAGCAAGAACTGCATTCGAACAGCACTCCTTACTTGGCTCAAATCCAATCCGTCACTCGTGATCTGGCAAATCACGAACCTAAGGACGACAGAGAATATTCAATCTTCTTGGATCGAGCTTGTACTGGTTATAAGGTGACAACTCGCTACTTCAAAGCGATGGATGAGCCACATTCTTTCTATTGGCACCTAATGCGTGCACACTTATCAAAATCACCATTTGTCCATGGCGAAGCGATGAAGAATCACAGGAAGAACCAGGATCGTGAACGAAAGAACGTGAAATTGAATCGCAGGCGAATACGATGCGAGCAAGTGCATCTTCTCTTTGATAGCATTAGCCACTTCCAGCATTTTATGAAAGATGAAGGGTTTGACGATGCGGAACTTGTCAAAGAAGCTTGGATATTGCTGTTCTTTCGCGGGATGTGCTGGAGCTTGTGTCACACTGCTGATGAGTTGGGTGAATTTCTACCGCTGAAGCTCTATGGTAGTCAAACGCCAATACTCTTGCTGTAATAGCATATCTATGCGAGCTATAGTAGAGCCAGAGATTTTTGAGACAGTCTGTCTGTCTACACTGTCTTTCACAAGCGCCAGCTGAACTTGCGATGTTACTAAAGCAGAAAAGAATGAGCTATTCAATGCGTGCCAGTATGTAAATACCTCTCGTGCCTCTGTTGGGAGCTCTGCGACGCCCTGAAAAGCGGAGCAAGCCAAGAACCGTCCCTGCATAACCCCTAGAGCGATCGAATGGCGCCACAATTTTCTAGACCGCAGCCTGAAGGTGCAGCCCACTCACAATATTTCTGCTCGACAGCCGCCCGCATAATTGACCATGCTTCGAGTGTTGCGATAGCATATTCTTACCTCTCTCGCCTTAACCCACCATGGCAACAGTTACTGCCACTGAGACCAGGTCGGAAGCCACTGATCGAGCAAAGGATTTCGAGGTGAAGAAACGAGCCCATGGAGAGGTGGCTCAGCCGGAGGACAGGTTCTTCTGGACATATACCGAAGAGCCTCACCGAACAAGAAGACAAGCCATAATCAAGGCGCACCGTGAGGTCCTACAGCTGTGTGGACCAGAGCCACTTACCATTCCTCTCGTCGCCGTTGTGGTATCGCTCCAAATATTCACAGCATACCTGCTGAGGAACACACCTATACTCTCATGGACCTTGTTCCTCACAGCCTATATTGTCGGGGCCACAGCCAACCAAAATCTGTTTCTCGCCATCCATGAGATCAGCCATAACCTTGCCTTCAAAGACGCCTGGAAGAACCGCTTCTTTGCCATCTTTGCAAATCTGCCAATCGGTGTGCCATACTCGGCAGGATTTAGACAATACCATCTCACCCATCACAAGTCATTAGGCGTAGATGGTATTGATACAGATCTGCCGACCGCTTTTGAGGCCGTCTTCCTCGACTCCATCCTTGGCAAAGCATTCTTTTGCACCTTTCAGCTGCTCTTCTATGCTATCCGACCAATGATGGTCTACAAAATCCCCTTCAATTACGTTCACTACTGCAACATAGCAACTCAAGTGTTATTCGACCTTGTTATCTTAAGAACAATGGGAGGGAGGTCGTTGTTCTATTTACTTTTGAGCTCACTCTTGGCCGGCTCACTACATCCGTGCGCGGCTCACTTCATCTCTGAACACTATGTCTTTGCTAAGTCAACTATCAAAGGAGGAAAGATGCCAAAAGATGTGCCTGTACCCGAAACGTTCTCATATTACGGTCCTCTGAATGTGCTGACCTACAATGTGGGATATCACAACGAACATCATGACTTTCCTGCTGTTCCTTGGACAAGACTACCCAAGTTACATAAGATAGCGAAGGAGTTCTACCAACCTTTGCCTTGTCATAAGAGCTGGCCTCTTGTTCTGTGGCAGTTTATTATGGATAAAGAAGTTGGTATGTGGTGTCGTGTAAAGCGTGCGGAAGGTGGTCGTAAAGTTGGGCAGTGGAGTGAAGCTGAGGTGCAAAATTGAGTCTCTGGTATTGCTATCGCAGCCAACGAGAATCCTCCTTAGAAGAGAAAGAATTGCCTACCAGTACCTTCCATGATTGCGGAGTTCTTGATATGTAAGGCAGGCACGCCCAATGCACCTGTTTCCTTCGACAACATCCCATTTCCCCATTTCCAATTACTGCTACAACTGCTTTTTACTACATTCTCTGATCGAGCTCACCTACGTTTTAGGCGACCTTCAGGCTTTCTGTACGATGCCTTTCTTCAGGAGTGCACGAACTAATTCTAGACCATCCTCGAAGCATTCTGAATCGCTAATCAAACGGACGCCGTCAGGCACTCCAGCTCCTGACTTGCATAGGAAGCGAGTAACTACCAATGGTAGACCGTCGCCGACGGCCTCCCAGTCAAGCACTTTCCAGCGTACCCCATCAGGAACACCAGCCCCAATACCACCACGTACAATCGACATTGTACCACAACCACAGGAGGATATAGACGATGACACGTATGACCATCGAATACTAGCCTTCGACAAGACTAATCGCAATACTGTCGGCTGCTCGTACTACGTCGCTCGAGATGGTGTGTTATACTGCATGGAGGATGTCAAAGATGCGGACAAAGACATTTTCGACATTTGTGAGCGATCACTCGAAGAGCACAAGAAACGACTGACTCTAAGCGCCAGTAAAGATTGATGTCCAGCCAACCGTCGTGCTACTGTCTCCACGCATAGATACATCGGAGCAGGAATCTGCAAGCTCAACCCATCTTGAGCTGGATGGTAAGTTGCAGTGTCCTTTCTTCGATCGGCGTTGATTATTCCAGACAGTGAGAATCCATCTTCAGCTTACACAGTCGAGCTGCGGCCTTCAAACGATTTCAAGTATGAATCAGCAGTGCACAAGCTCTCGTCCATTTCAACTCTCGAGTTACCTGGGGTAAAGTTCCTTGTGCCAGGAGACGAAGAGGATCTTAATCAGGATCAATCTGCGAATACACTTGGATTGACCCAAGGCAAAGGACGAACACTTCACATTTCTGGCGATGTCAACCTAGAAAGCCATGTGAGCGTTGGTTGTGCCGGCGCTATAGTTACCTATCTTGCCAAAAAGAAAGCATCCGCATATTTGCATGGCGATCCTGCAGCGGGGGAAGCCTTTCAAATTTTGAGGTTCGAAGTTTTCAGCTTCAGCAACACAATGTAAGCACGACCAAATTGTAAGGCCGATCACTAATACTTCTTAGGCTTGTCAATCAGGATACCATTGCTGCTTTACAAATACTGCAACCCGAATCCCATCCAAGCGCTGCCAAGCAAGGTCCTGGCTCTTCAGGTGCTAAAGAGTCGTTATCGATCTACGGCTTATTTCACTTCTCTGCAAAGACACCACAGGGCAAACAACAGCTTCGGAACATGTTCCTGCGGCCTAGCACGGACTTGAATGTCATCAAAGCCCGACATGAGTCCGTGGCGGTTCTTGCGAACTCTAGCAATCAAGAACCCCGTCAGCGTCTGAGTAAAAGCTTGACGAAGATCAAGAACATGAGTCGAATCATGGTCATGCTTCACAAAGGCGTTATTAGTGGCAGCAGCAAGGTCAAGTCTTTCAAATCCGGAGTGTGGTCGTCTTTGCTCGACTTTTGCTTTCATATCATTGATGTCGCAGAAATTCTCAACCAAATCGTTGGTGTGGAGCAAATTTTACTTTGGCAGCAGATTTGTACAGCCTTCGATCGACTCGAGTTTCAACGACTTGGCAAAATTATCTGGGATGTTGTTGACCTACAAGAATCCGAACAGCAGCATCGTACTGTCGTCAAACGAGGAGTCGACCTCGAATTGGACCAAGTCAAAGATGCATACGACAGTATAGACGAAATGCTATGTCGTGTCGCGAGAGAGACGATGTCAGAGCTTCCTCGTATGAACCAGCTCCCAAAGCTGACTGTAACCTATATTCCCCAGCTTGGCTTTCTGATCGTTATCCCGCCAGAGGATTCGGATCACCTTATACTGGTTGGTCTAAACCAGGATTGGGAGAGAAGATTCGTGACTGATCGTGGTACTTATTTCAAGAACAACAGAATGCGTGAAATGGATACAGATCTTGGAGATCTCTGGGCACATATATGTGATACCGAGATTGATATCTCTCACGACCTGGCTCAACGCGTGCTGGAGAAGGAGGCCTTCGTTGTCGAAGCATCGGAACTATGTGGCCAGTTGGATGCTTTATTGGCACTTGCCCATGGCGCGTGCAGACACAACCTCGTGCGACCTCGTATGGTGGGCGACAATGTTATCGACATAAGAGGAGGTCGGCACTTGCTTCAGGAGATGACTGTTCCGTCGTATGTTCCGAATGATGCGTTCCTGATCGGAGGTAGTGGACATGAGGATGAAACAGTCGAGCAACAATCTGCGCAGTCTCCAAACCACCCAAGCCTGCTACTGGTCACAGGCCCAAACTATTCAGGAAAATCTGTCTATCTGAAACAGGTAGCGCTGATCGTTTACATGGCTCATGTTGGCTCTTTCGTTCCAGTCGATTATGCCTGTCTTGGTATCACCGACAGAATCTTGACGCGAATTACGACTAGAGAGACCGTCTCAAAAGGGCAGTCGACATTCATGATTGACCTGCAACAAATGGCCTATGCGTTAAACTCTTTCACTGCACGAAGCCTCCTCATCATTGATGAATTTGGCAAAGGGACGGACAACTGCGATGGTGCTGGTTTATGTGCAGGCGTACTAACTCATCTGCTATCCCTTGGTCGTCAAGCACCTAAAGTCTTGGCTAGTACGCACTTTCACGAGATCTTTGAGCAGAGCCTGCTTTCAGAAGACCTACCCGATCTCGGTCTACGCCAAATGGAGGTACAGGTCCAACCCAAGCTCAAGACAAATCAACGTGCCACCCAACAAGCTCACGGGACGGAAGTGACTTACCTTTACAACGTCCGACCAGGTCGCAGTACTCTCTCCTATGGTGCACAGTGTGCTGCTATGAATGGTGTTCCCGCTCCTGTGGTGGACCGCGCATGTCAATTGACAGAGCTGGCGTTAGCAGGAGAGAACCTCGTCTCAGTCTGTGCTTATGTCCCAGATGACGAGCTGGATGATCTACGTGATGCAGAAGCTGTGAACAAGGCATTTATAGCGATGGATTTGGACGGTATGGGGGATGGCGAAGATATTAGAGGACTTCTGGAGGAGCTCTTAGGCGATGCATCGTCGACTTCCGCAACAACCACGAGTCGATCAACAAATGAAGAGTCCTTCGCAGGGACTGCTTCGTAAGTATTTATACAGGCTTGGGGAGGACTTCGATATTACAAGCATTGGTTAAGAAACAGATGGACATTGCTTCTCGTACAGTCTTTGCTCTCGACTGCTTCTCCCCCCTCTCTCTTCTCTCCTCTTTCTTCACCACGTCATCCACCACCCCATCTGCACATCTACCCACTCGTCCTGGCTCAATGCACACACCGCAGTCTCCACGAACTCCTCCACAATGTCTCGCCAGACATGGTAGAAGAGCGCCCATCTCAGGGCCGGCCGCCTGGCATACCGATCGTTGGGGCACTGGATGAGAATTATCCGGTGCATCTCGGCCGGCAGATCGTAAAAAGACGGCATTTTGATTTTTTTTTTTGAGAAGGAACTAAAGTAGAACAGAGGGTTAACAAACGTTGATCTGAGGATTGCATTGGGAATGAACACAGTGAGATAGAGGGGATGTATACATACGATTCTTGTTTGTGTTTGGTTGTTGTTGGTATTTGAAGGAATTTGGGTTGCTGGCGGAGGGTAAGGAGGTTCAGGAGCGAGATGACGGGATGGGGTTGTTGTGTCCTGATTGTGGGAAAGAGACTGGAAATTTTTGCTTGATTGCTTGCTGGCATTAATTGAAATGAAGGTGGTCATATCGACATGTGAAAGATTTTCCTGCACATTGACCTTGAAGTTCTTTGCTTTGGAGTGAAGACACGACCATGACTGAATAGGAGGGAGGGCAGGTTTCCTCGGGATGAGTTGTATGATCTCTTAGATGGCGGTTGTCAATTCTCTCCTGGTTTAAGGTCGAAGTCATGGCAGTTGTTGTTGGTCTCTCTCGAGAAATGTAGAAAAAGGACAAGGTTGTGCCGGACGGGAAAGGAGACACAACTATGCAGTACGCTTCAGAGTGTCTTGGGCTTTCTTGTGCCATTCATGAATCCAGTTCAATGAAATTTAGCTTGGGCTTGGTGGATGAGTCTAGACATTGCGATCACACGGCAGCAACTGCCTCAGGATGTCTCTGGAAAGAGTGCTGCATTACTGTTGAATCACATAGATCCAGATATGCACCTCCTTACTTTGTAGAATTCCTCAGTGTTCGTGTACCATCCTTTTCGTGGGGCTGGTCATTGATGCAGTAGATCTTGAGCAGGATCGAAACAACTGGTCCTTTCCATCATAGCTTTTGAGCAAGCAGTTTTCATTTCATGTTCATCGAATGTACTATAGTATGCCGTGCCCTGGCTTATGCAAGCACAAATAGCATGTATTGCTTCCTGGAGCTTTCGCAACTTCGAGTCTCAAGTGGGTACGTAAAAATAGTGTTGTACCGTACTCTTTGTGCATAGACCGTCTTCCCAACTCTTGCATAATGTCCAAACAGGTTCTGACCTTATACAAGGTTGGCTGGCTTCCGGATTCTTTTCAAGCTTAAGATGACTAGTCGTGCTAGATATCCTCCCTGCGCTCCTGACCAATTCTTTTGTATCGTGCTTGCCATCTTCTGCGACATTGCTATACTGTGGTAAGAGTGCTTCTGCAATGTCAGTGCCATCGATTTTGAACTGCCCACCCTCGTCATGGACTTGGTCATGTAGTGCATAGTTAAGACCATATAATTCGATGATTGTGGTGCGAATTCTTGTTTGCGACCAGCTGGGTAGGGACGTTCGTTATTCGTCGCGAGGTCAAGTGCAAACAATCGTACAACATTCTTGTAGGTAATCAGCCGATCTTGAGTCTTCGTCTGAACATATGGGGCCGGAGGTTCTGTGATGGGGCGATTCTGGCTATCGCCTCGTCCTCATGACTACATGGCGGACGTATACCAAATGCTGCTGCCTCGTTCTGACATGTATTCTTCTTGCATTTCTCCTTCTCCTCGCTTACTCCAAACTGTTTGCGAAACCGAGTTCTCGGCTGTGGATATGTACGCGAGCGTAATATCGGACCACCCAGCTACAAGTAATAATGTGGCTGTTAAGGCCCTGAAGCTGGCGACCTACTTTTGCACCATGATTATAGTCTTAGCCCGGGTGGCAGGCAGAGGTATATGGCTAAGCAATTGCTGCAGCGCCTTCGAAAATCATCTCGAATCGAGTTCTTACGTCCTAGTCAGGTGCGTTGGTGCTCTTGAGAGATCGTCCTCGCCATTATTTCTCCTCTTACAGAGACCATCAAGTAGAAGATAGCTAGCGTAGTACTCGAAGAGCTGCGTTTCTAACTCCATCACGCCATGCATGCTTCCGGTTTAGCTTTGAAGCCTGCAGCGGGCCGCTACGAAGCTTCTCTGAGGTTCAAGCTTGAGCTCACCTCATTCTGTTCTTATCAGATTGCAACTTTTGTAGCAAGGTCAAGCGTAACTTGTAGCTCTCTGCACTTTGCAAGCTGCACTCAAGAGCAGTGGAACTTCAGGGCGCAGGTAGGGGACACGCTAGCCACCAAAGCTCGTCGGAACGCAGGTGACTTGTCCCTTCACAAATCGACGTCGTGCGGGATAATTCTCACTCATCTTCCTCCGAACTTGTTCTTCACTTCTATCTTCCACAAACAAACAAGCTCGATGGTTGACAGATATATTACTGCAGCAATCTTGTTCACACAATCACGCGTACCTTCGCAGGTTTGCGGTTACGACTTTTACTTCCTCTAAATGACCAAGTTTGACCAAGTTTACCCTGGATCTACCAGGCATCGTAGGGATGTAAATCCCTGCGGCTGCGGCTGAAGGCTGCTGCTCTATGCAGCAGTCAGCAATGCTGCAGAATCCGATATACTGCGTGGTTCAATGCTGCAGAATCCGATATATTCTGTCGGCTTGTGCAGGACTTGTCACGATTTGCAGTATGCTCGTTGCAGCTTCAAGCCTGTCCATGGTTGATTCAATATCAAAAAGTGTAGTGATGGTTGTGTCTAACCTGCTTCGCGCGCCACACAGCTATTATACCCTTCAAAGTTTGAGTTTGAAACGATCCTTTTGACTGAAAAGAGATGGTATACACAAGGTCTAAGCCTAGACAACAATCCTCACATATTGTGAATTATGGGTGCTGTTGCATTGATGTGGTGACAAGTGACGACGCCGCAGCCAAGTCCTCGTCCTTCGTCGGTGGTATTTGTATGCAAGACGCGTTCAAAGATTCGATGACTCGCGATATTTTTCCAAGTCACATTGTTCATCGCTTCACGTCTCTTCGGATACTGCGACGTCAACATCAAGGAAGGAAGGAAGATACTGTCCTCAAGCCAGACATCCAAACCAAGCTGCGGTGAAACTGCGACCGTGCCGAGACTGTCAATCTGTATCATGTGGTGGCACATGCAGGCATCGACACCGATTGTCCTCTCAAGGCTCATCAGCCGAGAGATATAGACTCGCACCCAGCCTAGTCTTACAATGCTCTCACTCTCAATCGGCAAGCAGAGATTCGAGTCGGTAACAAAACGCCTGACTCCTCTTCCTCACGAACTTCTCGATCACTCTCGACAACGAGACGATGCCAGCTTAGGTATTCCATGCTGCTCCGTGAGCAGAGAATTATTCTGAAGAGTCGGGCCAGAGAACAAAAAGAGCTTCACAGGAACAGATCCTCTTAGTCTGGTTGCCTGTCTGCAAGCCGATACACAATGAGCATGACTTGGACCAGTTGACCGCAACCATGATTATGCTGATGCCTCTATTCATATTGCACAGCAGGGCATGAGCCCTTTTGTAGCTCGTAAAGTGCAAGTCGGCTTCAAGTACAAATGCTGTGTTGCATGACAACATTATGCCTGCCTGTGACAGTTGCAGGGTTTACCAACTTGAGATTGCACCACTAGCCCGCTGGCTGTTACTTTCCTTGATCACACTCCAGTCCTGCAGGCCTAAAATTCAGCTTACACATCTGGCGACGCTTGCAAGCCCCCATTGTCTTGTCGTCGCATCTCTTGAGACGTGAATTGGCTATGAACAGGAGACATCTTGACACGACTGTGGGTCTCGGTGAGCATCTCGCCCTCGGAAGCATACAGCAAGCAATGTGCCAATGACCCTTTTCCAAGCTGCATGCAATGAATCGGCTGCTGGCTTCCTCAATACATGCCGAGGGCACGTTGCTATGGCCACATCAGGTGAGATGATCCTAAAGCAATCATCATGGCACAGGCATGACATCGGCTATGTCTATGCCCGCTGAGATGAGCTTGGCGAAATGCCATTCAATTCTCATCACCTCAAGTCAGTGCCGTGCTACCACGACTTATGGTCGGTCACCTCATATCGCGTCGATAAGAGTGTCACGCTGATTCCTCTCCGTCCTTAGTCTAGCTCGCTTGTCCTAACCACTACAATGGTTCGATAACCGAAGGTCGAGCATCCTCGAGAGAGCAAGACGCGTCACACGTACTGGTCTGGTATTAGCGACCGAAAGACAACAACATCGGCCTTATCCTTTCTGGCATGACCTGTTCTGCCACTAGCGGCAATACGTCAAGCGTGGCTCGGCATTAGCTGCTTGGGCTGCACGACCCTGAGTTGCCAGCCATACTTGTACAAGTTGGTCTTCTCCAAGTGTTTTCGTTATGCGGGAGCTAATACAATGTACTCATGTGGTTGTCAGACTACTAGTCTGTCAATAGCATTTACGGCCAGCCCAATCAATTGTCATCACATGGCAGGATGTTGCAAGTTCGCTAGGCTCAGTTTCCGAGACAGCAATTTGGAGCCGAAGATGAGCCGGCCGGATGTGCTCATGTCAAATTTTCTCACACATGTCGTCAACTCCTTGCTCTGAGCATAGGCATGACGGTCAACCATCCTTCCACTGGCACAAATGCTACTAGGAACACTTCGAACCCATGGGACTGTTTGACCGATTCTTGTTTGTGGAGTTTTCGGTGTTCGAGCGTGGTGGGAGCCACACTGTTCGTGGTTGAAGGCTGAATATGAGAAAGGTAAATGTCCACAAGCTTGAAAACAGGGACGTGTACCTACTTCCTTGCATCAAGGGTATGTGTTCTGTACGCTGGCCTTCCTGAATCTGGTATATAGGTATACACTTATTTCCTGAACCCTTCCGTCTATAATCTCACAGAAGACATCTCGCCAAAGTCATTCAGCCAACGAGAAGCCACGGATATTGGTATAGCCAGTGATGTTCGTTTGTCTCAGTTCAATCTTGCTGAGCAGAGCTGTCGTGGAAAAGCAATCCACACTGCTACTGCTACTACTACCAACCTTGTCCTCGGCTTGCAGAGGACCTGATGGGCGCCATCTGGCAAGTTCTCGCCACTGACCGACGATGGAAACTTGCTGTTGGTGCTTGCGCGTGCCCCGTTTAGGGGTTGTTTCAAACGATGGCTTCAGAAGTTATGCAGTACTTATGCTAAGCAGAGAGTGTTTGTACCATCCAGCAAGACCACGATGTTGTCAAGGACTCCTGTATGGAGTTTGAAGTTATTGGTCGTGCAAGCTTGGCATTGCATGCAGAGGGCATCAACAAGTGTGGCTTTCCACAATACAATAGCCATTGAACGACAATCCGCGGGAAATACCTGGAAGCGGCGATATGCTTGATCATTTTACCTGGTTGAGGTCTTCAAACATGAACCCTGATGCAAGTTCTTCCTTCAGACATTGACGTTAACATTGGGCGTCAGAGCTTGTCGTCGGCTCGAGTCGGTGGTAGTATGTCGAGATGCTGCAGTTGGTTGATATCGTCAATTGACTGCTAGAGACCCTTCATTCGTGGCTTTCAAATGGTGTGATGAAGATAGCGACTGACGGAGGTGAAGAAGGGTATACGAGGCTTGCAAGCTCGTCGTTGCTAACAACAAAGCTGCTGATACAGTCGCGATCGCCTCGCCGATCTGCCATTACACAGACCGATCTCAGTCGTTCAACGTGACTATTGTGACGAATTGTTTGACCTCCCTCTTTTGCCGCATGCAAGTTGCAAGGCCACTCTTGACACTTTCCACAGGCCTATACCAAGCTCGGCAAATGGTTGATGCTCGAGTATGCAAGTACTGTGTTTCTTCGATGCACTGAAGGTAATATTGCAAGTTTTCAGATGTGTAACGACCCTGGCTGCCTCCTTCGCTGTCAGTAAGAATAGTGGCACGTTTGGTCTGATGAAGATGCTGCATTGTGCTTGGAGCTAGTATCTCTGAATGTTGACTGGCCTCTGATCGATCCTGGCTCTTTGGTTCCGGCACAGCTTCGGGAAAGAACGAATGTTGTCTTGACTCCCTCTAGGCCATGACCCTGGCCGCGGTGTTCCGACAACATCTTTGCGTTCTACTGGCATAAGGATGAAGCAGAAAAGGTCTTGTGGCATTGCTCAATGTGGCTGACATGCAAGTGCAGGGATCCTGCCTGCCATTGTTGGATATAATTAGCAGATCTGGCAGGGACGACCCCATTGTCCCTTAAGTACTGGCTGATCCAGCAGTGTATCTGTTGAAGCACTATGAACACGCCATGGACCTAGGTTCTCCTGTCAAAGTGTGTTGACGTTTCTGTGTTGCCTGTGAAGCATGGTTCCGAGTTTCTGTGATCCTCAAGAAGTTGTTGGACATGTTCGATCCTGTCTGTGGGTGGTTTGATATTCCTCAAGAGAATGGACAATGTCGAAATGAGTTTTTGACATTTAAGGAAAGCAATTGACGACTTTCTTTAGCACAACCGGGTAACGATCTTCCTGAACTTCTGATGAATATACTCAGAGTGTTCTGAAATAGTCGATCGCCATTTTGGTTTTTGCGACGTTCGCGGAACGTCCTCAATGTGAGGACGAACTCGAGCTCCAACGCCTCGCCAAGGAGTCGCATGTTGGGGTCCGGTGCGCTTATCTAGGTCTGCAGTACATAGACCGTCGGTCCGCGGAGAATACCGGGAGGAGGAGGAGGAGGAGGAGGAGGAGGGGAGGAAGATGCAGGAACGACGCTACCACTTACTTGTGGGCTACCACTCACCATCTCCGATCTTGTCGGTTGGCTTCATCGTGGTAAGCCCAGTCATAAGTAGCAACGTCGTTCCTCATCAAGAGGAGCGTTGTTTGCATCTGCTGCTGCTTCGCTGCAGCCGGGTCCACTGCGTGGTCGTAATGACCCAAGTCACGGTTGGCATAGAAGCCCGCCCAAATCTCCCTGGCTGTGTCCAGGGGCCCTCGCAGAAGGATTCTCATGCCATTGCTGGCTGTTCGGAAGTAACTCTTCCCCACGATTAGAGACATCGTGGGCACAGGAACTAGAACGAGGAGGGAACTTCTTCGACAAGCGGTTTGGAAGAAGAGAACTGCGGAGACCAAGTGAAGCTCTACAAAACTCACGTGAAAAAAGGTGTGCAGGTCTTGCTAGTTCTTGGCACGATACTTTGCGGCTTTGTCTTGGGGCATTATTCAAGCAAGGCGTCGCTGCTGAATTCTATGACAATCCTCTACACAATCATTGGACACACTTCAATCACTGTACAATAGGTTGAGATTCACATTCAGAACACATCATGTGCGCAATGGAAACCGACACTCCTGACAACTCATCTACCTGTAAGAGAACCTTTGTTCAATCTGTGCGCAACTGCTAAGCTTTATCTCAGCTCTGACCTGCGCAATCTGCAAGAACTCCATCCCGCCCGATGTCAAGCACCTGAGATACTCCTGCGGATCCTGCGTGTATCACGAGGACTGCTTGTTCTGGATACTAAATCATTTGGAGGATAGAGCACTAGAATTTCTAAATAACTGCCCCTGTCGATCAAATAGCACCGCTGAAGACCACCCCATAGACGAGGAGTCTGATGAAGACCACTACAACAGCCATGACCAGATTGAAGAAAGCGACTATACTGTCGCATACAATGTGACTGAGCAGAACGACTATGACGAAAACAACGAAAAAGATGATGATGCTGACAATCAAGCTGAGGATGTTTTCGACGCCGCTCCAGATGACGAGGACGAATACTGAACTCAAGCATTAACGATGAGCACATTGTGCTGGTAATCGCGATCGAAGGGTTTCAAAACAAATACATTACAGCGAGGTTATACTGTACTAGTAAGCATTCGCTACAGCTCACTGTGCAGCTTGTGAGAGGAACCAATAAGGCGTAAAGGGTAGATTGTGCAATGAATAATTTGCTACTCACTTATATCAACTGGGGAGTCCTTCCGCACCTCAGAACTCCTTCTGCACTGCTCTTTTCAATTGTGAACCAAGGCGCTTGATAGCAATCACTCTGCCCTCACTCCACCAGATTCACTCGTCACTAATGTGAGGGGTCCACGCAACATATCAGATCTTCGCAAGCCAGGGCCAATGAACGCAACTACTGCATTTTGAGAACATTGACAATCGCAGCTTGTACAAGGGCATAATCACACGCAAGGGCAATCAATACGAGGGATATGAAGGCACGATACATCAAACGCATGCTCGACAACGCAAGAAGTCTTCACCGTTGACGGAATGCAGTAGACCCCAAGGACCTCTTCTAATGCTCAGGTCGCCAGCTATTTGTTGTATGAAACTTCTGTCGCAATGCTTGTTGGTTGCGACTGAGGGTTTCGCTAGCGGGTGAAGACTCTCTGAATTGTCGAGTACGACCTCCAGAATTAATCTCGAGCGCAGCCGATGCTGGTAAGTCTACGCACTCTGGCCCATTTCGACGAACGTGCTGCTCCACTACTACAAATCGTCTCGCAGAAGCCATGGCGTAAGTTGAGCTTGGCCACCACAATTCCGCCCAGGCAAAGCCGGAATTTTCTGCTAACTCAGCACGTGTGAAATTGCTCTTGAGGCACCAAGGCCTACATGCATCGTGAACTTTATCAAAAGCCCCTGCCAAGACCTGCCGAGCTCGCCGTATCACATCAATTCCGAAACCACCGAGACAATGGCGTTGTTCGAAATTAACTTTCGCCAAATTTGCGTGGCCGCCTAAAAGCGGCAGAACCAATGAGTCAACCAGCAACTCGACCCCTCTAGCTCCCTCGAGCAAATCTGTCACCCGTACACATTTTAACATCATGATCCTAGCTCGGTGGCATAATGCTCGCTTATCTACACTTTAAGGCGCTTAATATGTCATACAGCTTGTGCTATGGTATTGGCAATCGAACTATGTCTGGCGCTCAAGAACGTGTTCAAGGACTCCTCACCAGGATCTGCAGAAACATACACGAGAATCAAGCACGTTTTAAGCATGTGGAGTCTAGAATCGATGCTGCTCCTGTGCAAGGCCTTGTGCATGAGGTAGGCTAATCTTTGCTATAGGTAATAAACCCATCCTCCTCTCGAATTCGGTCAAACTTCAAAGCACACGTCTTTCAAAGCTTACCTACCTAATCGTACACTGTTTGTTGTTTGGTCTTCGTTTGAGACCGTCCACTCTTTCAGAGCACTCAGTCACTCTTTGAAAATGTACCTTCAAACGTCATTCGCTCTACTTCTTTCTGTGCTCAATGTTGTCGTTCAAGCTCAAAGCGACACCTGTTCTCGCCTGTCAAACTATCAGCCAGCTCTGTCATACTGCGCCACAAGCTACCCTCCAGCAGTTCCGACTGTGACCTCCACGATCACGAGGACTATGGCTCGAACAACCTCTTCGGCAGCTTCGACGACCATCCCAACCTCTAGTCGATCCTCCTCAACCTCTACTAGATCCTCTTCGGCCTCTGTTCAGGGCACGACTACAAAGGCGAGCACTACCAGCAGCATTGGCGGCAATGGTGGCACCACTCGCACCATCACTGCAGTCGCCGAGGTTACTGTGACAGACTGTCGCGCTGCATATTCCCTAGCATGTCCATACTCTCAACCAGCAGGTTCTGCAGGTCCTGCCGTCTCATCAAGCTCTGGCCGTGTCAGTACCACTAGCAGTGCTCGCACTAGCACAAGCGCAACTCTCATCAGGCCTGCGTTTTTCAGCAACCCTCGAGGTTCCCGTGGTCCAAGAGAAGCGGCACCTGAACCAGAACCTCAACGTGGTGGTTGGAGTGGAGCAGCCCAGAACCTTCAGGTGGCTGTATGGATGAATGTTTTGGCACGTGGTACTCCAGCTGTTCAGAGCGTGTGCTCGTGTATTGGGCCTGGCCCAACTAGGACCGCTACAGTAAGCACAATAATCCATGAATCTATATTCACGATGCTAATGAAATTCGAACAGACCGTCAAGACCGTCACTGTAACTGCGACAGCATAAACTGCGGCTCGAATCACGAATACACAAGCGCATGCAGTTCTTGATGTGGCTTTGGTGTGGACGAACCACATCCGTCAGCCGCTTTGACTGCAGGAAACCACGAGGGTAATATATAGCAAGGCAAGAGTGATGAGTTCTTGACCAAAGTGCAAGGATCTGCATTGATTGGCGTGGCAAACCCAACCTATTCAACTGGCCAGTTGAATAGAGTTACTTGTCTTCTAGACTTTAAAAACGGTGATTTAATCAATACCTATCGAGACATGTCGATGAGTGATAGACAATGGCCTGGCGTCGTCCAGCATACTTCTCGTGATTTTCCCTTATGGGAGGTGTTCGCCGCCTCGTAATCGCCCCTTTATGGTGGAAAGTATATTTGCGTGTATTTTTGAACAAACCCTCAATACCAAGAAAGCCAGACCCAGCCACGACCCTATGTTGGTACGTTCTGGTGGGACCACCTGACTCGAGTGGAAAATGACTTTTGTTCCCGCTATGGATAGGCTTGGCGGTCGGCAGAACAATGTCCGACATGTGCTTGTTGATCGGAGTTCAATTCATCTCACGCTTGCTTGGGAGCCAATTTAGGATGCTCGAACTCCTTTTCGTGATCAAACTCGTGTGCAAATCCTCCGATCTGATTGAGAATCAGGCCACTGCTGAGCGTCAACCGTTTACTGTCGAGTAGCCAATACCGAGATGACTGGGCTTTTGTGACGCTACGACGCGCGCAGTTTCAAGATCTCTATCCCAAGAGCGGCGATGAAGATCAGCTCTCTTGTTTCAGTGCGGGTTAGTAATGTTCGTCGCTAGTCGCGACGCTTGAAATAAGTATGCTGGGAGGACGTCGAATTCAGGGATCAGTGCTATGCCACAAAGCCTTTGTAGCACCACAAGATGGCACTGACAACCAGATCGATGACTGGTGTCGCGTACTGTTCGATTTCATGCACCGACTACTCACTCCAGCGACTTGCTTACCCTGGACAAACAGGTGTCGTTGAATACGACGACTATAACAATCTCTCCAGGCTCGCTTGACCCAAATCCGCCATATACAAAGAGTGGACTTGTAGCATCAAAAAACTACAAGAATTGTAATGCTGAAACATCGTGGTTGGTGTTACTCAGGAGCAGGAAAGCGGTGCACTGTGTACGAGCACAAAGATCGTGCAGAAGCTGGGGTTGCCAACCAGCTCGAAAAAGTCGATCTTAATTCGTCGCTGACAACTTAATAGCATGGGCTTGGCATTGATCGACCTTGGCGGACGATGAAATGCGGAAGGAGGCCTGAAGCCAGGCTTAGATGAGTTCACAAGCACTGTCGCATTCAGAAGAACGACTGCCCTCAAGCTACTCACTTCATATTCCTCAATCAATCGCTTCCTGTGTAACTTGTAGTGGTCCCCGAGCTTGCTAAATAGATTGACACTAGTATGGCATTGGAATCACCACTTTACCCATGTCTTCACCATTTAGAATCTTCGATGTCGCTCAGAGTGCTCTGTGCTCTTGAGGAGCTGAACGAGCTGAAGGGTCTTCAATACCGTCTCAAGATCTATCCACGCAAGAGGGTGACCCAGGAACCAAAGAGGTTCATCCACTGGGCAAATCGCCGGTTTTCTGCATTGGGCCCAAGCCAGAAGAAGCACTCACCGAAGCCCGGCTTGTGCTACAGTACCTATCAGATACATACTCGCAAGGTATCTGGGAACCTGACGCAGAAGACAAGGCGAGAGATGTTTTTTTGCAGGAGTTTGCGAACGCATCACTCCTCACGAAGGTATTAGCTGAACCACTGCATCTTGCGCCGATGCACACCATTGACGTTGCGGCAGGTTGACTTTACTCTGATCATGGACATGCCTGGCATAGTGTACCCCTTCGGTATCAGGCACTTAGCTGGCCTCCTGACCATGCCTTTCCGAAATCACTTCCGCAATGATTTGCAGCTGTACTTCCAGTACATGGAAGATGCACTGTCAGAAGAGAAGCCGTGGTTCACAGGCAGACGCCATGGGCTGGCTGATTTCAACATGATATTTGGCATGGATATGGCTGCCCAGCGTGGGTATTTTGACGGATCGAAGTATCCCAAAGTACAAAGCTGGCTCGACAGGATTCATGAGCTACCGGCTTATCAACGAGCCTTGAAAAAGGGAGGTATATACAACCTCGTCACGTTCGGTACTTAGCATCTGAGCGGGAGCGAAGCGATCAGTGCTCATGCTGGCACGTCGAAGCCGGCTCGTTCAGAATATGACAGCCACGCCGAAGATGTAGCAATGCCGTGTTTGCGATGACTCTTGAATCTGCACTGGTACCAGCACCGTATATTTACTGAGGTTCTCGGTGCTGATCAAGTTCACCCGTCGCGAGGTTTGCGGCCTGCGAAATTCAGGCAGTTTCAACCCCAATGATTCTGACCCGGATTATTTTGCCGTCCCGCTGCACCCTTTCACGTCACGATTCTGCACTTTCACATGCATCATACGTAGTTTGCAAAACATCGAAGGAACGAGGCATGATATGATCTAAAATCGTAATGCATTTTAGATATCCTCAGATGTTATTGTGTCACAAACTCTTTCGTCCTACAATATATCTTCGTCTCACGGCTTCGAGTAACAACAAGCCTATAACCTGTACATTCTCAACAACCACAAGAGTTTGTATTCGAGCTACCCAGACCAGTATGTCTTTCATTACGGGCAACAGCTTCAACCCTGACACAGAGATCCCGGATCTCAAGGGCAAGACCTACCTCGTCACTGGTGGCAGTGTAGGCATTGGATTTGGCGTCTGCGCTCATTTGATCCAGCACAATGCACGAGTCTTAATGCTGTCAAACAAAGAGGATCATGCCGAGGAAGCGATAGAGCAAATGAAGCAGTGGGGCAATACTGACTTGATTGAATGGATCAAGTGTGACCTAGCGAACTTGAAGCAGACTGATGAAGCTGCAAACAAGATACTGGAAAAGGAGAGTGTGCTTCACGGAGTAGGTCATTCTTCAATGTCATTGAACGACCTGAGCTGACCATGCCTAGATGTGTATGAACGCCGGCCTTGGTGTTGGCAAGTACTGGGAGACAGTCGATGGCCTTGATAGCCACTTTCAAGTCAACTGGCTAAGCCAGCTGCATCTCGTGCTAAAGCTGCTCCCACTACTCAAGAAGGAGCCCGGTGCAAGACTAGTATTCCAGTCATCTGACATGCACCGACTACCAGAGGACGAAACCAAATTCATCGACGTCAACGAAATCAATACCGACCTCGGCCCTACCAAACTATACAACCGCACAAAGCTCGCCCAAGTCCTAGGCATGCTGGCCATCCAGCGACGCATGGAAAAGGGTGGAGATTCAAAGGTCAACGCCAAAGCCAGCGATAAGATCTACGTCAACGCAACTCACCCTGGCGCCGTCTCTACGGATCAGCCAGAGCAAGCCATCGAAGCTTATGGCTCTGCTTTGAAGCCTGTAGTCGCGGCTATGAGAACATTTGTGATGAAAGACCCTGTTGCCCAGGGTTGCAGACCTATGTTGTATGCGGCTACCAGCCCGGAGATCGAGGAGAAGGGCATTACAGGAAGTTATATCGTGCCAGACAAGAAGGTCACGTCGCCTAGCAGTAAGGCTCAGAACGTTGAGTTGAGTGAGCAGTTGTGGAAGTTGAGTCTGCAGTTGTTGGATGAGAAGTTGAAGTAGTGGGATAAACTTGTATATTGGGGCTACACGAGAGTGTTCATAGCATCAAAGTAATTTCTTGGAAACTTTTCTATATGAGTATTCTGCCTACATGGAAATGGAACATTTTCCGGAAGCTTTGGCTGGGCTTGTATTAGCTGCAGTTAGCAGATACTAGCATATACGATCGTTCGCAGGGCGTGGCTTGTATTTGATACGAACGAAAAGAATGTCGAAGGGCGGTCTTGGCATATATACACAGGTAGAGAATTATCATACAATTCCGCCTTATGACCTCTGTCGCCATTAGTAGTCTATTCATTCGCTCACTCGCTCAATCGGTTTCCCGTCGCATGATTACCTCTGTGCCAATTAACGACCTCGGGTAGCTCCCAATAGATCTCAACTGAGTGAAGAAGATCTGAAACATGAAATGGTATGTGCTATATCATTTGTCCAAAGCAGCACCTCGCGCTATCTTGCTTCATGACACTCATAGAACGGTCTACATGCTTGCTGGCTATGAACAGATCTGAACCATACCACGGACCTTCCCGTCATAACATGTACAACCACACACCGAGTCGTCCACACATTGTTGACCTAGAAGGTATGGTGCAGTGCTCTTCTCCAGGTTGGCAAAGCTGCAACCCTCCTTCGCTCAGCGTGAATCTGATCCCAATCATGCTGTCGTCGACCTACATCGAGGTCGATCTGATCGAGCTTGAGGAAACTTTGCCTCTTCCAGGCGTACCCAATAATCCAGAAAAGTATAACAACGGGCAAAGCCAGATAAGATTTGAAGAAGCCCTCAGCATCGGACAGACCGTCCACGAAAGGTGGAGCGATGGCACTGTAGAACTGAGCTACCAGTGCGATGATTACTAGAGCGAGACCGACCCAAGAGCCGGCAACACCAAAGATGTGCTTGAAAGGAATCTCGTCCAGAGATCGACCTTGTCGAGACCATGCTTGTCGGAAGCGGATGTGTGCGAAACAGATCGATCCCCATGTGAAAAGGGCGGCGAGACCTGAAGTGGCGAGAAGCCAGTCGAAAACAACACTGCCAGAGGAGGCCAGGACGACGTAGGCTAGTGCACCGAAGGCCAGGTTGAGAACGACAGATGGAAGTGGTCGGCCGGATCTGTCAATGTAGGTGAAGATCTTGGGACCGTAGCCTTGCTGGCAAAGAGCAGTGAGGGTTCGCGAGCCGCCATAGACACAGGACATTCCGATCGAAACGACAGAGACGAGAATGACAACGTTCATGAAACTGTCGAATCCGGTCAAGCCAGCATCGCGTCCAGCAAGCACGAATGGTGAGGTTCCCTCACTGTATGGGTTCGAGGCGTTGAGCAGACGCTCGTCGGTGGAGCTGACCAGCAGACCAACCAAGGTAAGACCAAGGACGTAGAAACTAAATGAAGTCAGTACAAGTGACCCTGCGTAGCGGGAAAAACTCACAGTGTGATACGCCAAAAGACTTGCTTGATGGCACTTGGTAGGTTCTTTGCAGGGTTTGCAGACTCAGCAGCAGCAAGACCAACCAACTCGGTTCCAGAGAAAGCGAACGCAGCCGTGACGAACACAGAGCAAAAGCCTCGGAAGCCGTTCTGAAAAGCGCCCGGGTCATACCAAAGACGGGCACCCCAATACTCACTGTAGATACCTCTGGAGGGACCACCACCACAGATCAGGACGACTGCAATAATCATGAAAAGAACGGTTGCAATAAGCTTGAATGTCGAGGCCCAAAATTCTTCCTCTGCGTAACCGAGAGTGCCGAAGATGTTCATGAAAATGATGAAGAGCCAGAATATCGTTATCCATACTGCTACTGAAACAGTGTCATTCCAGTAGCCCACAGTAAACGAGCAGACAGTTAACTCCAGTGGTAGCACAATCAGCCATTGAAAGACCTGGGATATGTTAGAGACGAAGCATTGAGATAGAGCGGAATACTTACATAGTTCCAGCCCATTGCGAAACCCCAGGAGGGGTCGATGAATCGCATCGAGTACGTATAGAAACCACCAGAGACAGGATACATGACGGCAAGTTCACCAAGGGCATAGACAACGTTGAATATCATCACACCCATAACGGAGAAGCAGATAAGAACCGAACCAGGACCACCTCGTGTAAATGCGGAACCAGAACCGACGAAGAAACCAGCTCCGATAGAGCCACCGATAGCAATCATGTTCAAATGGCGAGCCTTCATAGAGCGGTCGAGGTCGACTACACCCTGGGCATTACCTTCACCTGCATTCGTTGTCAGCGTTTGCGTAGAATTGAAGCTTCGCAAAACATACGTCGCTGAAAGCTCTTCAAGTTGAGGCCGTTTCGGGTCATGAAGTCAGCCTCTCGCTCTGGATCGTCGTTCATAATCATCTCTGTTGATTTCCTGCGAGATCCATCTGCGTAATCTGGCGGGTGTGTGCCAGTCACACCAACATCCTTTTCGACCCCCATTTCGGCGGATGTGTATGGTCGACAGCTGCGGGTAGATCGATGTTCAAGTGATAAGTAAGGAATGCGACAGAGCGCTCGTCAGGATGCGACTGTAAGAACAGCTGCAGGGCGCAACTAATGGATACGGGGAAACAACAGCAACACAGGGACTGTTACTCAAAAAGTAAACGAAAAACGTGGACAAGCAAGTGCAACTTAATCGCATTTTGAATGTCATCTTGCATGCACCTTGGACAGCTCTACGCTTATCGCTAGCAAAGCGTCGATAAGCTCGATTACCCTTACCATGACACGAGAGCGATTCTGTATGGCTTGCATCTATCGTCGAATAGTGGAGGCAATCAACTGATATGCTTTCTTGGCATGGTGCGGGAGCCAATCGCTAGAGGCACAGAAAGCTCGAGAAGGGCAAACGCTGCCAAGAAGTTACAGAGCCAAGGACACAAGAGTCTTGGCTTGCCACGACGTATGATCTGACGCATGCTTGTTGGAGATTGGGACGAGATAGTAAGGGTCCGGTGTGCCCGTTCGTCTCCCCTTCCATGCGAACGCTACCGAGGCTTTCCTCAATCAGGAAGGTCGTCTGTTGCTCACGCTCGCGTGCCACTCAATAGAGATCGCGACAACAGGGAAGGATATCTTCCGTGTGCAGGGTTATGGTCACATTGGTAGATGGTGGGGTGAACCATTGCGTTTCTGGAATCGAAATTCCTTATTTGTGCCATGAACTATTGTGATACGAGGATTTTGTAATTATGTAGCAAGCTCGCCAAGGACTACTTTAGAGTCTTACAAGTGAATGAGTCCTCGAGCATGAAACCCAAGACGGAACACCTTATCAAAGACAGCCATTTTCAGAGCCTACCCTAGGCGTGGTGGCGAGGCAACCACGATCGAGTAGGAACAGGTGGCCTGAACTTGAGATAAAGTAATATCACTGTCTGATTGGATGCGGCTTGGGTCTATATGGACGATCAGCTCGATTTCTGTATTGGGAGTGCGGTGCCGATGCGACGCAATTTCGAAGGCTTTTGTTCGAGTTCGTATACAATACCTACTTTGGACACGCGTTGTCTTGGGTCGATTGTAGATGTGCTACTCGTGCTCTTCGGGTCATCGCGAGGCAACGAGGCAATAGTGTCACACGCCTGTGCTGTCATCTCTCTACTGAGTGACTGCGACTTGCTCCCTCGCGTTTGCTCTTTGCCGGCGCACTCTGTACAACAGTAAAGAGCTCCTTTAGCGATCAGAAGCACCTCAGCGAGGTAACTCTCTAACAAAAAAAAATTAGTGGACCTCGAGACTGTGAAACGGATATGATATGTACCAAATATTGATCGCAGGCAGATGGGAAAAAGAAAGGTTAGAAACGCTTGCTCGCTAACGTCTACAGCACCATGATCCTATACACCTACTAGCTTGAACAGAGGTCAAACTCATTGTTGCACGATTTCCACCTGAGACAAATGGCGAGTCTTCTCGATACGACGGCTCGATACAGGAGGAGCTACATGAACCGCGGACTCCGGCGCAGGCGAAAGTAACAAATCATTACAGTATTGTAAGCGTCACATTCGTGGATCCTGCTGTGGTCGGTCGGCGCGACGGGCGTGCCGAGATCCATAATTCGAGCCTAATTAGTTCGACTATGCACAGCATAAGGAAAGGTAAATTGTCTGCAAATCTCCACAGTCGAGACATCCGCCTGGTTACCCGACACAACGGCCAAGATGTATCAAAGACGAAGCTACGATGTGATTGATCTATGCAGATGGCTTTCACCTCAAACGAGGACATTAATAACACACTTGCAGATTATGCTTGCGAGGTACAAACTCGTCCACAATACGCCGGCTATGTCCTTAATCGTTTCTCAGGCCTGAAGGCTCGGAATTGGGAATGATGAGAAACAAGTGAGTTAACGCTCGAAGGTCTCGCAAGGTTTACTGGTTTCGGAGCAGACGGACTCATGCGAAAGATATTGATTCCCAAGGACTATATATGGTAATCCGCACGGCTCCTAAATCATATATTGGTTTCCGAAGGTCCTTGACCAAACCTACTCGTTCGATTCTTCAAGCACCTTCTCTAACGCGAGAGTTCACCCAATGCCAGCTAACCTCTCTATTGAGGTAGCAACGAACTAATAACCCAAAGGCAAGGAAATCCTACTATCCAGACGATGGTTCAAATATTCGTTTTCGCGTACCCGGTCTGCACCACAGCCCGTATTAATTTGCAAACGCTGAAGGCTTGATTCGGCGAGGTGGCCTCACAACCAAACAACTTCACCCCTCCCTCAGGCATATAACCTGCTCTCAAACGCTAGCCTCGCTAATATCCCGAATCTCAGCAACATTTCAGAAGAAGCCTGCTGCAACACTACACCATAGCCTTAACACACCTCTCCTTCTATTACAGGTGGCGAGAAAGAATCCCGAGTCACTGTCGACGTATTATCCGAATTCCGTCCACCTGGACCATCATTCCAGCTCTCTGATTTCATTGGATCCTCCTCCTCCTTCTTCACCTTTTTCCCTTCCTCCTGTTTCTCGTTCTTCCTTCTCCTAGGCCCATCAAAGATCTTTACAGGCTTGTCCCTCGCCGCCTCACCCTGCTTCCGTTTCTCCTCCTCAAGTCTCTCTATCTGCATCTCCCGACTTCGCTTTGTTGGAAAATAATTCGCATCCCGTTTCTCGTCAAGGTGTATCTGGCATGTTCTGTCGACGCAGCCCGTCCAGGAGAGGAGGACATGGTTGAGGTCTGAAGGAGATTCAATCGATGGAGACATAGTTGTTGACTTTTAAATTTTCAAATCTTGGCAATCAAAGGCGAGGCGGTGCCAATACTGTGCGAGTTGGTTTTTTCCCTTGTTGTTGTGCGTCTACTTGTCGCGGTATCGAGAGTGGTACGTACTGCTTCTACGACTTCAAAGTGCTGAAAGGAAGGACGAATGTGGTGAACAGACATTTATAGTCTCGAGACAAGCAACGGCAGGAGACAAACCACTGCATTGGGTGAGGACCTGGTACCAACCTATCCGCGTCCACAAAAATGTGCTCGGTCTGCAGGCAGCCATGAAAGATTGTGGGATACTCTTCTCTACAACGTTGTCATGGTAAACCCATTGGCAGCGGTCAGTACATGACGTCCACCATTTTTACGCCCACGAAATCACTCAATTGTGCTCAACTCTTGTGAATGGGCAAAGCGGAAATGTCGTCGGCTGTTGGAGTCACTCCGTCTCACTATCGCCAGTATCCTAGCCAGTGGTTTGTCCTTTGCAATTCAATCTTGTAGTAATTGGTGCTTGTCAGTGGTGCAAATGCTGGGCTGGTGGCTCCTAAGCCGAAAATGTCCGCCACGTTGTACTGGTCCGATCATGATACTCATAGCAGTGGCTTGATCAGTTTCGAGACGCAACCAGTAAGAAGGGGAACGAAATCTGCTAGTCATGGTGAGACCGCGCAATAGAACGAGCACAACAGAATGCGATGTACATCTTCGTAGATTCTGGGTTGAGGAACGTGTATACAGGAGAAGTCACACGGAGCAAATAGGTATTCGAAGGACAAAACGGAGACCAATCAGCTGCAAAGTCGTTAGCAACGTATCAAGACAAGTGAGAATAGCGATAAATGAAGCGTCGTAGAATGTCAGAGAAGCCGTTGACATCAATTCTTCCCCTAGTGTCATCGCTCAGTAACAGTAGTGTCATAACGAAAACTGCTGCCACCAAGCAAATCAACCAGACCACAAGCGCGAGACATCTTCACAACCTATCATTCCCGCTCGCCGAAAAAGCAAGCAAGTCCGGTATAGGAAGAGCTGGCACTCGTGTGGAAAGGCGCCACGCGAGGTGACTTCGGAGAATGGATAGACTTGGTTGCATCAGGGAAGGAGGTGTATCTGTGCAGTGGCTGACTTACAAAGAACGTGAACGGCGACGAGTGCGAGCAGGAGAGGAATGACCTGTTGGGCTGTCAGCAATTGTTTCTTTGACAGCTGGTTATGACAGAATGTTGGATATCGATATCAGACAAATGGTAAGCTGGTACAGTTTCTTCAATGAAGTTCAGAAGCAGAACTGTTATTTGAAACCTTTAATCATCATAAAAAGAGGTGTCAGGGTAGAATTGAAGGTACTTACAAGAAGGATGAACAGAACAGCAATGCTACTTGGCACGCTTAGCATATTCTTCAACAGACTCGTGCCAACATTGCTGATCCAGCTTAATGTCTACCTACACGGCGTCAGCATAACTCGGAACCACGTTTGTTGAATTGCCATGCTAATGCAGATGTATGTAATCAGATGGTAGTGCATGTTAAGTTCAAAGGCTCATGAAATGATCGCCAGAACGAAGTATGAAAGATTTCCTCATTTGAGTCTTTTGTGCATGGGCTGTTACTGACCTGATATTGCTGCAACTCTTTAACACCAGCAGCGAAAGGCCATGATATTCCACTAAATGTTGTCCTGTAGACAATTTGGATAGTGATGGACAACGCGAAAAACGCGTAGCAGAAATTGAAGAGCTCGAAGAGACGTGCTTTCGAAACTGCAAGACATTTTTTTGGTGAAGCAGAAAGGCAGGTTGGACGAGACTTGGCATATTGGGCGGCACTTCTCGTGTATAGACATGCAGCAAAGACGATGCCGGTAGTGAGGATTAGGATAGCCTGACGAACAAGCAATTTCATCGATACTCGATCAGTACTACGTCAGTTTCCTTCTGAGTGAAGATTTGGCTAACTTCCTTCTTGAGAGCACAAGTAATCTGGTCTAGCCACGGCCGTCCATTCTTTCACGTTAGTATGTCATGAGCGACCGGAGGCGCATTAATGGTCCAGCAAGTGGCACCCAGCCAGCTCTCTTCCAACACGAATCCAGAACTATCGCACAACCTCATCGATCTCGCAAACCCAATGAGCTGAGACGACTATGTACGTTGATGCTATTTGGGCGCATGAAATTATGCTGACAAGAAGCAGTCTTGCAGACAGGCCTCGTTCCTGCTGCTTCAGGATCGGCATACCTCGAGCTGGAAGCCCCTAGAGGAAACAAATCATTCGTCCCTACGACTTCCACTATTAAGCTCTCCTGTGCTATCCAAGGACCAAAACCTTTATCCCGAAACGCGCATTTCTCACCCAATCTTCATCTGACTGCTTCGGTCAAGTTTGCTCCCTTTGCAACGAGAAAGAGACGTGGTTATCTGCGTGACAACGTGGAGCGGGATTTGGGCAGTCACTTGCAGAATGCATTAAATGGTGTAATAATCCCAGACAGATACCCAAAAAGCGCTCTAGAGGTTGCCGTGACAGTACTCGAAGGAGAGGAAGACTGCCTGTGGAACGAAGACCAAGGGCAGGAGAAGGGCGTGGGTGGCATAGGTTTGATGAACGTCCTAGCTGCAAGCATTAACGTCGCGGTAGCTGCTTTGGTCGACGCAAAGATAGACTGCTTGGATATGTTAAGTGCTGGTGTGGCTGCACAAGAGCTTTCTACAGAGCTACTGGATCCATGTCCATCCGAGCATGAAGAGCTCTCGTCTGCATGTGTGGTTGGTTATCTACCTAACAGAGATGAGTTGGTTGAAGTCTGGTGCAAGTCGACGATTGGAAAAGTCTCGGACAGTACCTCGGAAGACCTCATCAACGCTGCCACTAAAGCGGCTAGAGGCACCTATAAGGTACTGACAGAAGTGATCAAGGAGTCCTTAGAGCAGAAATCAAAGCTAGAAACTGCCATCTCGAAAGAGGTTCCAGCTGATGATTCAATGAAGACATGATTGACGATTGAAACGAAGCACAACTTGGTGATCGACTCAGCCTTGCATTACCATGGACGATAATGCTTGAGTTCACAAGAGCGCAGGAGCGCATGTATACGAACACTGGCGTATGAAGCTGAGACACCTTACAATCTCTGTGTTCACACATCACAATCCATTAAGTCGCACCCTTCGTGACAGCGAGGAGTGGCTAAGTCGATATCCTTTCGGTACCGCCTTCCGTGTTCAAGCGCAACAACCTCCAAAACAATCCTGAACTGAGTATCACTATCATCGGTTTACAAGCTCACAATCAGCTAACACCTGCCGAACATGGATCACCCGAAAGGTTGAAAGCCGACCTTTCGTTTCTGTTCCTCGTCTTCTTATACATTTTCCCACCTTGTTCTTACCACAATACTTTACCACACAAATCAAAAACTAACGAATATGCCTCCGAAACTTCAAGTGGACGAGAGCTTCGCTTTCATGTTCATCTGTATCGAAGCATCGATGTCTCGCGTAAGTACACTAAGCAAGTTACCCGTCCAACATCTGAATACTGATAATATACCAGCTCGACTTCAAGGCAATAGGTACTGCATGCGATCTGCAACCCGCTGCGGCGCGAATGCGCTATACTCGACTCAAGAAAGCACTTGAAGCAGGTGTCTTCAAAGGTGCTATACTCACTCAAGGTCCAGTTCAATCGAACCCTCGCTTAGCTCTTATGGCCAACCCTGAGTCAAGCAGACTCGCAGCAGAAGCTAAACGTGCTCCTCAAACTCCTTACGCGGATGTCAACCTAGTCGACGATCTTGACGAAGAGGACAACGAGGAAGACGTTGGAAGACAACGAAGCAAAATTTCTGCTCAGCGTGAGAAGCGCAAGGCGGCAGTCGATGATGAACCATTGTTCTTTGACGACACGTCTGCCACGACTCGTTTTGCCAAACGAATCAAGCGCGAGGACGATGATGAGCAGCCTGAAGAGGTAGTCGATAATGACGAGGATAACGCCAATTATACCCCAGAGCAGGTTACGACAAAGCGACCTCGAGCTCAAAATGGTCGTGCTAGAAAAGCTATCATCAACCGACCTGGTAGAACAATCGCAGCTTCATTCGAGGATTTTGCCAAAACCATGACTCGAAACAATCGTGCCAAGCACCCTGTTCACCCGGCTGTTACTGAGCAATCACGATCAGCACCCCGAAATGCATCGCCTACGAGGGACTACAACTTCGCTGCTGATACAGGTCAGTCCCCAATCATTTATCGATATCCGAATCGGAACACTCAGGCTTATGCACCACGTGGCCAACATGTTCGACCTGCCGATAACCTGCCTGTGATAGCTTCTTCTTCATTTCAGAACAATCTATATCCAGGTACAGGGCCTGTGTTCCCTGGTTGTCAAGCTGTCAATTCTAGCTTCGGATATAATAGAGCCGGGTCGCAAGCCTCTGCTGAGCCTCAACACGCTGCTTCTGATCGAAGACATCCAACTTCAGTCTTTGACAACTTCGTGGCCGGCAATCCCGTCTCACTAGCACGCCCCGACCGAGCCACCACGTCTACCAGCGTTCACGATCGACTATCGTCAGAGCAGAAGCAGCGAATTGCTCATCCTACTCTTGTTCATCGAAGTCAATTTGTCGAGCAGCGCATGCCTTCAGCCGAACTAAGCCCAACCATGACTGTCATGAAACCTGCTGCTGATGGCTCTCGAACACCCCAAACACCCCAGACACCCCAAACACCGCAATCCTCCGCGGCTGTAGACGAAGACATTACTGCAGTCCAGGCCGAGGACACAAGCGCTAACGCTACTGCTGTGGAGGAGGATACTAGTGCCAGCACTCAGGCCATTGATCGAGGCAATACTGCCGAAGCTGCAGAGACCCTGGCAACTATGACTCAAGGCTAACGCTGAGGCTCTACCATCCACGTATACGCGATGCAATAGGATATGCTCTGAACAAAGGCTTTGCGCACAATCTTTCAATTTGTTTTTATCTTGGATTTGAACACATGATGTTATGGTGGTAACCGGAGGTATGTGCTGACAGTAGAAAAGGATGATCACAAAGAGCGCGTTGGGTGCAATTGGGTCTCCACACTTATGCTATAGTGCATGGATAGTATAATCAAGATTTGCATTTCGTGTTCGTCTTCATGGTGTATGGTTTTCTTATCGCTCGACCTATCCATCACGTCCCATCGCATCTATTGATAAGGATGATCAATTTCGCATACCCAGTCTGCCACGACTGTTTACAAGTAACCTCTCTTGCACCCTATATATCTGCTGTAGATATTCTGTACAGATCCTAGACCGATCTCAACGTCTGCTCATAACCACAAAGCATCCTGATCAATTGATAGCGTTAATACCCAACTAAGTGGTGTAGCTTTTGCCGAACCTTTTAGACCGATTTATGCTCCGACCAACGAAACAAAACAGCGGCACAAACAAGGGACTGGCTTCACTGGGGGGAGGTGGGTCGTGGATGTGATCGGAAGGAAGCCACGAACTTGCACGTTTCGGAACCAATGCCTCAGCTGTACACTAGTCACTGCTCAACATCAGCCCATACACCACCAACCTTAAGGTATTGATTGCGCTGGCCATTCTGTATGGTGACCGAAGTTCGTCCTCGAGACTTGTTGACATCGGCATTCTAGCTAGGTCGACGCAGTGTTGTTCCGCAAAGCCCAAACGGCATTCCATCCCTCATCCGTCTTTACCCAGCCCTTTCTAGTCCGGCCCATCTCTACAGTCTTGCCCTCACTTGCTTCTTCTGCACTTGGTAGTCGTATGTACTCGTCGACAGCGTCCGGAATCTCCTCCTTTACGTGACTTACCACCACTAGTGCTTGTTGTTGCGTTAGGCCTGGGAACGTGATGTCTCCCTGTGCGGTATCAGCACCGAGTAATGCGTCGCCATGCTCTAGAAATTTCAGAGCCTTCTCGCGAATTGCGGATGTAAGGCCTGAGAAGGCTTCGTCAAGGATTATGATATCTGGCTGTTTGATAATCGCCCGCAGCAGAAGGAGAAGCCGCTGGGTTCCGAACGGTAAACGCGCAAAGACAGGATGGTTCTCGTTGTCGCTTGCCCAAGCAAGGGAGTCATCGGTTCTATCTGGTGTCTGGCACAGCTCCGGCTTCCAGATCCGAAGGAATCGGTCAACCAATGCGCTGTTCTCGGGTTCCAGGGCTGGTTTCGAGGAAAAGGTTTCTGCCCAAGCACTTTCGAGGACTCTTCTAACTGTCATGTTTCGTGGGAAGAAAGCATGGACTTCTGGACTTGAATGTCCTATACGAGATTGAATTTCGAAGAGACTGAGGCCCCGTTTTCCGGGCTCGGGTAGACGTGTACGACCGAAGAACTTGATAGGAAGACTGTAGGAGTGTGGGTGATCTGAGGTCAGCAGGGAGAGTAGTGTTGTCTTGCCACTGCCATTGGGTCCGAGGAGAAGAAGCCGTGTGCCTTGTGAGATGGTTAGATTCAGGCCAGCTTCTGTGTGTCCTGGCTGTGGTGGTGGATGTCCAAGGACGACTTTGTCGCCATATCTTACGACTATCGACTTCAGCTCAATGAGTGGCTCACGTGCTGTCGCCTCAGAACTAATAGAGTCAGGGGTGTTTACGATTGCTTCAATCTGTCCATGACGATCTACAGTCTGTTTCTCATCTCTTCTCCAGAGAGAATTGCGCAAGTCAGAATAGAGAGAACGGCTTACAGGGCTCATAAGAGTCAACCACTCCGTCGCAGTCCGTTCTTGTACGGGTTTCTGGAGGGCTGCTTGCCGAGCGTGACGCTGTCGTGATCGCAAAGACTTTGAAAGTTCGCGCTCTGATTGTCGTTCTTCGACAGCGTTTTGGCTACTTTGCCGAATCGAGGACAGGTCACTACGACGTATGCCATCTTTGTCCAGTATGGTCGGACGCTCGAAAGGAGGTGGACCGTAGGCCTTTCTCAGAGCTTCAGCAGCTCTCATATGCATTGAGTCTTGATCCTCACCCCTCTCAACTTTTGCCCAAGAACATATGGAATAGAGCGCTTCGACGACGTCGCCTTGCACAATCACTGTGTTGTTTTCACCTAGGACAACCACATGTGTAATCCAATCTGGGATCGGGTCTTGAGGCCGTAAACCAAGCACGATATTCGGCGTGCTTCGTCCATGGAGGTCTTTCAGCATAGGGCTGAGTAAAGTCAAGGTTGGAGGATCAAGTCCCATGAAGGGCTCATCCAGAAGTAAGCACTCTGGTTTGTTCATAAGCGCCTTCGCGATCTTTGATCTACGTGTTTGGCCATTGCTCAGATTGCTTACAGGCATATTGAGCAACTGGTCGAGGCGCAGATTCTTTGTAATACGCTTGAACAGGCGTTGATCCCAGCTCTTGTCTCCAGGCACTTCAGAAGGGTTGAGCTCCGTTTCTCCTTTCAGGTATTGAAGTAGTGTCCAATCCGTTACTTCTCTTCTGCTCTCATACCTAGCGCTCAGGTAAGCTCCCTGCATACGACCAGAGCCACCTGCGCCATTACTAATGGCATTGCCAAATCCAACATACTGGACAGCCTCTGAGACGACACGAAGTCGAGGATCTGTCTTTGCAATTTCGTCGGAAGCTAGGTAGGGGTACGTTCGCGAGCCAGGAGGTGCAGCAATATAGTCACCCTTCAGAACCTTCAAGAACGGCGAAGGATTTGCCCCGATCACGGCCCAGGCATGTTTCTCGGTGTCGTATTTCCCGATACGACTACGAGGCGTACTGCGAAGTGAGAAGGATAGGTTGTTGAACAACGGGACATTGGTTTGTGTAGCCGCGTTGGAAGTGTCTGGGTGTTCGTTATAGAAGGTGCCGTTGCGAATCAGAATCAGAGCATCGTGCAAGAACGAGCGTTTCAATTCACCAGCGCGACGGATCAGCTGGGTGGGCATGACCCAACACGAGGCTATAGCTTCAGCAGGTCAGTGTATAGATATGGACCGGCAGGGAAGGAACTGGCGCCCGCCAAGAGAAACAATTTACAGCTTTCACACCACTATATACTGCAATGAACTCCATAAAACACAAATGAGCGTGTGCGTATGTGATTGTCTGAGCGATGCTCATCAGGGTCGGATTTTATTAATGTGATTCATCAAGAGTATTATAGGATATTATGGCTTGGGTATGGCCATGAATAAATTTGGTCTACAGCCTTGACTACCATCCCACTTCGAGTGCCCCCGAATGAGCACGGCACAGAAAGGTCAGAGCTATTACAGTACAGGATGTCAGATAGACCAGGTCAGCAATGGGCATTGATTCTAGACTTTGTTCTCAAGATCTCGAGATTCCTTTCGAGTCTTCTTCATGGTCGCACGCATCTCAACTATGTGGAGAGACGCACGCATGAAGGATCAGCATGCATGCATGCATGTACTGTATGCATGATTATCACTGGTCGTGGAACTTTCCGTAGATCCGCTGCACTTAATTCAGTTCAACATCGTCCTGACTCGATACTTGGAAGGCAGTCTTGGCCACATTTCAATGCTTGCTCGCAGCTCGTGCCAATGCCTGCAATTACTTTTGAGTCCAGGGACGATGAGAAGCTACCGGTGTCACGATACCGAGTCTGTGCCGAGTCTCAGTACAATATTTGCATCTGTGGAGTCTTTTCATGGAACAATTTCGGGTAATGGACACCTACCCATAGTCCAATGCATGGCACTTGGATGGAACAAAATAGCCTATACGCGATGTCACTTTACTGTACTCTAGGACGCGACCTGGTTCTCGCTGGAGATCAAAAGTCTTCTGGAAAAGAACGGAGTGCAACTTCAAAGATCTGTTACCTCGAGCGTACGATTGCTCCACTGCAAAGGCTGGTGAAAAAGTGCACGTGGTTGTCTAGGCCTTGTCCTGGGGCAAGTTTCGTATCTGATGGACATCTGTGACTCTGAAAGAAGCGCTTTGGGAAAGTTCCAGTTGATATACAGTGCTTTCCAGCTGGACGACCTCAGCTGCATACCTTGATATACTGGTGCAAGGTCGGACAGGTGTAGAACACCCATCGACCATAACTTTTAGATACATTGGGTATACGATTTGCATCTTCGGTCTGTTGACCTTGATAGTACGATGAGACCAAATCAATGTCCCGAGTTAACGTCTAATAAAACTTGAAGGTAGAGTACGCTTGAGTGCCAAGAGATCGACTTTTGTCTATTCTCTGACCGCCCCGAGTGGGTGTCCGGAAAAGTGCATGCAGGGAATATATTGATCCGAGTTTTCGCCAATCATGTCTCCAGACATGATCAAAATTACAGTGGGATGCGTCGTGAGCACGGAGCAATACGATTCATCCGAACCAATTTATTAGTCGTCTTATTAAGTGATCTTGATCGACCAGCTCAATATTACCCTGAACAGGCTTCGTTGTTGCAACAGTGCTTGGTATAAGGTAAGCTGCGCAGGTCCCAGTCGTACTCAGCTCGTGTCAGCTCGGCGTTTGTGACCGGTGCAACACCGCGACAAGAAAGACCTTCAAGAAAGACCTTCAGAAGCGAAATCCGGAGAATAGTAGACCGGGAAAAAGGACTCACTCCAGCCAAGCGGGTTGCCGGGAATCGTAGATTGGGACCAACAATGAACTTGTTAGCACTTCTTGAAGGATCGCCAGGATGTTGCTTTTGTTCGTGAGTTAAGTCGAAAACCGCCTGATGCCTACGCGTTTTAGTCAAGCGAAACACGGTACCGTAATCGAGTATGACTCCGTTGTGGTCGACCACAACGTTACTCTGTGCCAATACTATGTAAACTGTAGACACTGTGTCTGACTCAGCGAAAGGACGAACAAAAGCAAGCATTAGGATAGCACCTGTCATTGAGATGTATTATTTCAACATTAACCTGACGATGATGCAAGAGAGCATGTCACTTGCCTGAGACGCTGCTGACCTTGATTTGCACAAGGTCGTATTCAGGTTCTAAAGATATTGACCATGTTTGTGATTTGTGTGACCGCAGACACACCCTCAGCCACATTGATCCCACGTCTTCGTCGCAAAACGAAAACCCAACGGCCAGAATGAAGCACAGCCTAGGGAACAAGACATGGCCAAGGACTACCAATCATTGCAAGCACATTTGCAAACGGTAAGCGAATTGATCATTTTCGTTCTCCCACACGAAGGTGCAAACAAGTTTATTTCACGTGGACAACAAACAGGAGTGGTTGATTTTGCCTAGCAATAGGCAACAATTCTCGACTTTCTGATCGGCCATTGGTGTGGATGATTGTGATTGTTTGCACCGCTAATGGCACGAGAAAGGCCAGCCGACAGTGCCCCGGAAACAGAGCTTGAGCGAAGCACCGAGACGAGCGCCAGTCATTCCATCTACTGGATTGGGACAAGCTCAAGATCAGGGAGAGGCAAGGCCCCTTCCGTCCAACGCCTCTGTCCACAAGACGCAGCCACTAGACAGGTCTTAGCAAGTTCCAGTCAACCCTGCCGGAGACCAATCTTGGGCAGTAAGTCTTGCTTCTCGCCTGTGATTCAAGAATTCGTCTTGACCGCCTCAAAGTCTCGTCCAGTCATCCTCTTGCACAGCTGCAAGTCTCGAATCAGGTCAGCTACCACACCAGTTTACATGTGGTCACATCAGCTTCATTGTGACTGTCCGGCTGATTTATCTTGGCCATGGCTGCCTACCTTGCTGAAATGAATTTCTTTTCTGTTGAATTTCCGAACTCATCACCAACACCACTGGTATCAAGCAATTATCTCAAACAACGACTAACAAGCCACGACTCGTTTCGGCAATAACTCGTTTCCTCTGCGGCTCCCGGGAACGATCTTTAGGTCGACGCGCTCTGACCCACTATCCACAAGCCCGATTCAAAGGCCAAAATCCACTTTTCGGGATTCCATCGACGTGGGTCAAGCCCAGTATTCCGAAGTCACATCTTGGTGGCTCCTGGTAAAAACTCGTAGCTTTTGCGGCAAAGGAGCAACGGTACCAAGGGGCAAGGAAGAAGCAACAATCTCCATCTACATAACCACAGCTGCTCCCATCAGAAGATCCTGGAGTCACTGAACAATTTTCGACAACCGAACGTTTCTTGAGTCATACCTCGCTCATAACCCGAAAACAACCTGTTTGCTTGTTTTCAGACGATCACCGATCTGACACGTCCATTACCGCGAGATTCAACGCACAGTCCAAACGCGTCTCTTTTGCCGATCCATACCGCCACCATCGGATTGGACATTTTTGGCATGTGCAGCTGCAGATTGCCTTAATCCTGATTCATCCGGCAGGAGTGCAAACATTCATCCTGCATATCCTATCTCTATACACTGCAAACAGCTCAGGCGCCACAGCAGCAGTAGTCACAACATATACTTTGTCGTCGCCATCATTGCGATAATTTTATCACACCAAAGTTCGCACGCTTCTATCACAGCAGAGATGTACTTCACCTCATCAGTATCAAACATAACGCCAGCATACATGTCTACCGCTATGTCGCGTTCAGATTCTCGCGACTCGACATCTTCGGATTACTTTACCTCAGCACCTATGCAGGTCAAATACAGTATATCACCATCGACATACAGATCAACAGGTCAAGCAACTACTTCTTCCACGAGGATGCCTCGCGACAGCTTCTCATCAGGGTGGCTGCCGTCGCCATACAGGTCCTGCATGAGTCACAGTTCGTCCTCTCAAGGCTATGACTCGTCGTCGTCGTCATCATACATCTCAGACGACGATTTGCTAGCTCTCGACGATCTGGCCATGCCACCCATCGAGCACATTCCATCAGTCACGTCTGCACCACAACAACCAAAGCATGAGATGACCACGGAAGAGCATATCGCAATGCTCCGAGAGATGCAGGACCGAGAGCAGGCACAAAACCAGCAGCAAAGACAACGCGCTCAGCAACAACGTGCTGTTCGCTTCGCTACTGAGCAAAGGAAACCAAGAAGGCCTTCGAACTTGTCACAGAGGCGCAATACTTCTCAGACCATGGCGCGAAGAACATGATCCGATGTGTTCATTGTTCATTGGCACGAGCCTTGATGAGGCACTGTATCACCAATACTTGATTGGAATGGAACCGTTACGCGATTGCATTTGTGCCACATCCCTAACAGCGATACGAGCAATTTGTTCTACCATCCATCGTCTTTAGCGCAGCGAAACATTTCAATGTCGCCACATTTTGTGGTCATTACGGCCAACAGTTATCTAATGACTTTGATACCCCAGATACCCTTTGTCGTCGTTGAGCATTAGTTGCTCCGACAGGAATTATATAGCTTGTTTATTACTACCTATACTCACAACAATCTTTTAACTGAGATCTTTGATTCACCTTTCACATTCAGTTATTCGTTCTGTCGTACATGGACGGTGCATGCTTCTGCAACTCTGTTCTCAAACACCGCATATGCGAGATCTGGTATTTTTCCGTTCTCGTCTAACACCCCCGCCGGATAGTGCATGATGCAGGCATACAACCGGGTTACTATCCACAACATCTACAGTAATCACGGAAGCAAACCATTCGGACACACGCTCTCCCGCACTTTCGGCAAACCCCAAGTTTTTGTCGTGCTGCAACCGTTGATATTGCCGACAGACTCGCAAACGAATCTTGGGGAATGTCGCATTCGATCACTGGCCTGCGCTAACGTGTGAGTCATAGAACATCAGTCCGACTTTGCAGTCTTCCAATTCGGTCAATTAGACCATGCAAGTGTTCGGTCCATGACCCTCTGAAATACTGAAAGTGTGGTATTTCCACCACTTTGGCAGGAGTACTCGTACACGAATATGGTACAAGGACCTGACGATCTCGCTTATGCAGCAGCTACTTCAATAGACGCGACGGTAAACTACTGTAGGTCTGTGCTCCCAGGAATGCTATCCTCAGATATTTACCTGTTACCTGTTAACTCACCCCGCAAGTACTATATGTTGCGTTGCGACACGTCCGTACCACAACCTTCGTTCCATCAGCTTTTGCTCATACCGTAGGGTCTCTGCTCGTATCCTCAATTCCGCCGGACCGGCACCAAAAAGGGCAGGTTCCGAAATTTCGTGCTTTGAAGTGCGTCACGATGATCATGCTCCTCCTCAAGCTTGGTACTGCGCCGACTTCTCAAGGTTGAAATCAATTCCGAGATATTGCAGAGACATGCCGAGGGTTGGCAGCATTCACACTCGAGTAGTGACGATATCTGTCTTTGTGTCGCACACAAAGGATTGAGTTTGCTCGCCTATTTTGTCGAGTTTCTCTTTTATTTCTTGGACGTCATAATTACATGGGCTCTTTGCAAATTTGTCGACGGAACTGACTGTGCTTTCGCATTCGTGTAGTGTACTCTATGTAGAAAAAGAAGGGACGCTGCCTTGATGGGGAGTATACTCGCATTCCGAACCACGATGCAGTACAAGCACATACTGTTTCCGTTGATGCGATCATAGAGTCTGACCTTTCCGCATCTCCAGCCTGGCCGGGAACAGTGGCCAACTTACCCCGTGTTTCTGGTAAATTTCCCGGCTTTCGGTCTCGGTTTTCCTCTGTTTCCCACATCTTTCACCAGACGTCGCGGACACGACTTTCATGCGATTAGGCTAAGAACACGTGATTTTCAGTAGCAGTAAGCTGTTCGGGGAGCACTTCCCGCTGTCCGTCGGGACAGTCCAAGACTGCTCATGATTGAATTCTGGAGTCTTGCACCCCTAGGTATACTCATTAGAGGTAAACACATACTCTAGGCCTACAGATGTTGAAACACTTGACACGAGCATGTGCTTGGAAGCTTGTGTCCTGAGCAAGCAGCAGTGGCGCAAAGCCAGAGACTGCACAGATGTTGCGGCCATCGATTGGCTGTTTTGACCACTGAACAAAACCCGCTATTTCGTGTCCGCACTTTGAGCTATCTACGGGGAAGAACGGACGATGCCTGCCTTCCGGAAGTCTATTGTACCGCTTGTGAATCAAGAGAGATCTGCGCTCGCTTCGTGGCGTCGCGATGCGATGCGATGCAGGAACAAGTACTTTTTCGTGCTGGTGATGCAGGAGGCCGCTCCAGCTTATCAGTACCCCTCGTAACTAGGAACGATCGACGTTTGTGCCGCATCCAGCTTTGGAGGAGCTTCAATTCCCTTCCTTCGTTCATCGATATACCGCGATCTGGACGATTGAGATACATATACCCACTAGCATTGCTATCGTCCATCAAGGAGTGGACTGTCTACGTTATTCGTAGTGCGTCATAGGCGACCAGCATGCTGACTCGACACGTCTTGCACCTGTCAGCTGAAGGGAAATGGTGCAAATGAAGCAGTCGCTCTCCATCGATAGCTTGCTGGCGACTTGGTGACTGTACTTGAGTACTGTCGCGCCATACCCGTCATCAGTGATTTCCTGCGACCGCAAAGCTACAATATTATCAAGCACGATAGTCGTTTCAGCAAGAACAGCTCCGGCGGATTTGAGCTAGAGATGGCAGATATCAGCTTGAGCTTAGGATCCTCACACCTTACTACATGACTTGGCGGCCCACCGATCTAGTGAAGGAGTGAGATGCTCGATACCCAACCTGCTGAATTTGAAATGCGCTCGCAACAATGCTGAGGTACACGGTCTTCCCACAATCCGCCTGGACTCTCTTCAATCAGCTACGTACGTCGAACCAGTTCCATCCATACAAAATCCTTCACGTAGTCATCAGAGATACCCACCTGTTCCTGCATCGTGGGCGCCCTGGTGGGATTGTGTCTTGGACAGATCCGCTTCGAGCAGCTGTGGTCGACGTTATAGTAGAGGAGGCGTGAGTTCATCTGGTCTCCTGCTAACCACAATAACGAGCATCGATGTGGTCACACCCAGCCCATCTAAGGCCACGACTCTAAAACTTGCAGGCCAGGTATGGTCACGCCGGAGAAGAAATATGAGCGCCATCACCTTCACATTGGACCATCTCAGTACAGAGCTGAGGCACTGTCTCTGGATGCCTTCCTAGGTTCAATGTTGGCCTTGCGACTAATCTTGCGTAAGTTGAAGGCACGATGAACACAACAGCGTTGCGACCATCAAATCCATGCATCGAACACAAGTACCGCTTATTGGGCAAGAGATGTGGGCTACCACGAACAAGTCGTGAATCAGAGCTGCTGCAGGGGTTGACTCGTATACCGACCTATTGATGATCTTGAGTACTTGCGGTATTGTGTCTCCACCTCAACGTGTCTCGGTAGCAACTCAGATGCCATGTGGTAATACCTACCAGACGTGGCCGTGCGATACGACAAGCAGCTACACAGAAGAAAAATGCACGAATATCGATGACTAGTAACACGACCAGGTGCACCTGAGCTAGTAAGCTCGTGCAACCTGGCTTGCATCGAGTCATTTCTGCTTGTCGGCTGAGCCCACAGTACGGGGCCATTGTACCGTCACAAAGGATACTGTGATGACATCTGATATCGCTCAGGACTAAAACACAAGTTCACCGCTGGAATTATCTTGCATGCTTCTGCCGTCGATTATGCAACTCCGTGTAACGCGAAGCAGGTACGACATAAGAACGATATCGAAGCTCGAATAAAAATGCGGCGGGCGCGCTTTCCGATGCATGCTAATGTTTGCCGAGAAGGGTTGATGCAGCCGCATGACTTAACCCTTGTCCGGTGTCGCAAGCTCACATAAATGCAAAGCGACAAACGAGGACCATTGAAGAGTTTCATTCATTTTGAATCGACGTCGAAAGATGATGTGCATATAGATCGGTCCAGAGTGAGAGTCTTCGTAGGTCCATGGCGTCAGTTTCAGGACTTCTGAGACCGAGTTTGGAGTAACACAAACTCATATCCGTGTCCATCCACGTGGTAAGGCTGGCTGATCGGCACTGGCATACAAGCATACGATCGTTTTCTCCGAAAGTGTTCAACGAACGAAGACAATTTCTACAACTGCAAAAGATGTGTCGCGATGGTGGTTGTCGACGAGATCTCAGCACAGTGACGACCATCTCTACTAAGAGATGCTTCAGGTAAGAGATTGATATTTAGCCCTCATATCGAATTGCTACCAATCCCATGCTGCCTTGAACCGCCGAGTGTGGGCGCTTGGGGTCAGGTTCAGGTTCTAGTAGTCTGAGCTAGTACTGAAGAGTTTTAGTCTTTGAAACATAACCTTCGTGGCTTGTCAGGTGCAGGGGCCATGCCTTGACGCTCGCTGCAAAACCAGCACGATTGGTTGGGAACGTGATAAAAGCCTGCATTAGCCTTGGATAAAACCTGAAAGCCGAGCGAATCAACATATGCAATGGTCAGACACGTACCTGATCGTTCTTTCTCCTACCAAACTGCGCTCGACTTGATGCACAGCTATTCGTGCAAGCCATCGCATGCGCCCTCAGCGCTTGCTAGCCATGCCCTCGCTATCGGTGGTTCTATTCTGGCCATTGACATTGCGTGTCCGCAACAATCAAGCGCCGTGACCAGTGAAGCTCTGTATCTGAAGTGCTCAACACTCGTTGGTACACCAAATGGACCATTCCTCACAGCTACTCTCCCATCCGGCGCTCATATCGTTGATTTTTGTTGATGTCCAGTTCCATCTGGATTGCTGATTTCGCTCGACAGCACGTTTACTCGGTCTCAGTCTACAGCAGTCAGCGACCTGCTTCTCCATCACAAGAACCTTGCTCTACTGCATACTCCACCCGCGAGTCACTTTCTGCACTTTACAAGACCTCTACATAGAGGAATGCATGACCCTGGACTGCTTGTGTGACGTTTGAGATTCTCTACAGTACAGCGCGGGGAGGAAGCATTTCGTCAAGCGCTCGTGTCGAGGAATTTCACCGCAGTTGCTGCACGTAGCCGCGAAGGTCTCTTGGTCCTCGATAGAACTGCACCAGGCCCTGGATCTGGGGACACCTTCAACTCTGAACCATTGTGATCTGGGCCGCTGCTGCATGACATTTCTTCTCGAACAGGGTGAGGAACTCTTTCTTATCTGAAGCTGCGACAATCTCAGTCATCGTCCTCGTACCCAGCACACCTCTGCGAGTGATGAAGCAATACATAGCTAACCCTGCTGCAGCCGCCTTGTAGTGGCACGACTCCAGGAACATATGGCTTCAATGTCTCTCGCCAGACAAAGGTCGGTGTCAAACAGGTTGGAAACACCTCAGCTTGTTCTGCCAAAGGGCAAGGACGTGGCCATGGACAGTCCCTTCGAGCCATGTGCAGCTACCGCCTCCCACTTTCTCTTCTCCCAAGGCTCGACCATCCTCGTCCTACACCACGATACACTCGCTCTCGAACGGAGGTTCACGACCCACACAGAAGCAATAGCACTTATATCGGTTGATAATGTTAGTGAGAGAGGTCAAGGCAGACTGGTTGTCACCTATGATATAGGCAAGACTGCCATAATATGGGACTTGTTTACTGGCGAGCAGTTGTCTAGGTTCGCGTCCTACGAACCACTGCTGGTAGCCTCGTGGATGCGCAACGGTAATATTGCTTTCGGTATGGTATCAGATCCTATGCAGCAAAGCACTTCCGACTGACATCTTCAGGTAATGAGAAAGGTGAGGTCATATTGTTCGAGCCTTCGACCAGCGAACACATCTCAGCACGCACCATCAACGACCCCATCACAGCATTGGCACCCTCGTCCGATTGCAAGACCTATGCTCTTGGCTTCCGCAATGGATCTATTCTTTTGGCTGCTCTGCAACCACAATTCACCATCCTCCATACACTCAATACATCTCGATCGCCCTCGCCCATTGCCATGTTGAGCTGGCATGCTTCCTCGTCGAAGCAGAAATCCGACATGCTAGCGATTCAAAACTCCGATGGTGATCTAAGAGTCTGGAGTGTGCCCAAACCACCTACGGCGGGTCAGCCAAGGGTCATCCGTGTCTTGAGGCGTGTCGAAACTGCTGTCCAGGGCCGTAATTGGTGTTCTTGGTCGCGTAATGGTCGCATCATTCAATTTTCAGAAGGAGAAACATGGGCCTGGGATGTGAGAACTAAGGATGTCAACTACTACCCAGTACCCACAATAGAGTACGTGAACGGTATTGCTGCTCATGGCCCTACGGCAGCTCTCTTCACCCTGGGTCCAGAGTACACGGTGCAGCAGTACGATGTAGACCAGGGTCAAATGGTTGCAAATATTCGACACACGCCAATCACCATTCCACCTACTCCACCAGAAGACTATATCAAGCAGTTCCATGCGATGACGGAGCAAGAGCTAACATCACCACTCCAATCATTGCGTTATGAGGGCGAGAACCAGAAAATGAGAATCGAGAATCCTGCATCTCCTCACAGTCACTCAGTGTCCACGAGCTCTAGGAAATCAAACAGCACAAAGCCCAACATTCACGACCTCGTATCTCCAGCCAAGACGGAGAGGACAGCTACTACTTTCTCACAAGGTGCCTACGCTTCCCACTACCATCCCCAGAGTGCACAGCCAATTTCGCCTGCAGTTGCTGGCCCAGCAAGAGCTTCACCTTCGCTGAAGAAAGGCTCGCGACTTCGGCAAGAGGTTGTGATGAGTCCGATGACGCCTGAAGATGGTTTCGCTGGAGACTTGTTTCCTGTGGCTCGTCAAAGGCTTAGCCAGGTACAGCAGCCAATGAAGCCGATCAACGAGAGCAGTATGACCCCAGATGATCTTCGAAAACACATGCTAGCATTAGTTTTCGGGTGGGAAGACGATATCTATGCCCTCGTGGCGGATGAGCGCTCCCAACATCCTCCGGAGAGCCTAGCTGCATTGTTCCTGACTAAATGGCTTGAAGACGGTGCTGAAGCTGTGGCTGAGACAATGAGCTCGACCGCAGCCGACCCTGGCCTTGATTGGATTCGTCTCGCCATAGGGATACTCGACAACAGGCCAGAGAGCAAAAAGATTGGCCAGATATTCGTCGAGAAGATGCTGAGCAAAGGGGAAGTCCATGCTGCAGTGGTTACGCTTGTCGCTCTAGGTGAAAAGAACGATGCTATCGAGGTCTACGTCTCGAACAACTGGTATCTGGAAGCCATCTTATTGACATGCTTACTTATGCCCCAGGAATGGCAAAGGCAAGCTCACCTTGTGCGAAGATGGGGCGAGCACGTAGTCGAGAACTCCCAGCAGCAGTTGGCAATCAGATGCTTCGCTGCTACGGGAGTCGAACCGGCTGAGGCTTGGGTCTCTCCAACTGCACAATTCTACGGCAGAATCATAAGCCCTCAAAGTGCTATTCTCTATCAACCACCTAGTATACCGCCGCAGAGCCAGCAGACTCAGCAGGCCCACCAACCTCAGCACGTTCCGCAACCCCAACAACTTTCTCAACAGCACTATCAGCCACCCGAGCCATCAATACAGCTACAACCTCTGTCCGCCATCAACCCTCACATTTCTCGTATCAAGGGACGGGGTTTCGAGGCTGCCACGCCTGTTGCACTCATCGCGCCACCTACACCTTTCAGGACTGCGGCCGCTAAGGGCACTCGCATAACCCCTCAGACTGGCGGTCTCAAGCTAATCACCTCATTTAACAACAGACCTAACCACTTCAAATTTCCTGGCCTGAAGACGGATGATATGACACCCACGAATGCGGCAAACATTACCCCAATTGCCGAGTCCGCACTCGATCGATCTGCTCTTTCTCCTGGTGGTGTCGGCTCCTACAAGCTCAATAATATACAAAGTCTAAATAACGCGATCGCTTCGACTTCAGGTCTATCAAGAGCTCGTCTTCCTAGCATCGGGGAGACACCACTTGAGAGCGAAGAGACACCAGTATTCCCCAGTCGACACACTCCACATGGACCTCTAACTCCTGCCGACTCTAGCTCTGACAAAGAGAAAGAAAAACGTTTGGCCGCCCGTGTTGAACCCGAGAAGCAGGAACCGCGCCAGGAAAAGCAAGAGCCTTCGCTGACTCTGTTGACATCTGCAAGGTACGAACCTAGCTCTACTCCCACGCAAAGCAATAACCAAGACTTTGAGCCACAGACTGCTTTGAGGCCGTCGTCACAATCTACATGGCAAAGTTCTTTGGATAGAGTTCGAGAAGAGTCGCATACTAGAAATGGGTCTCGTGGTAGGAAGCCCGATGGATTGTCAATACAAATGCTGAGTTCGTCCGAACCTATCCCACGTCCGAGCACTACAGAGTCGACGAATACAAACTTCGCGTTGAGTCCTCTTGGTACAGGCGATAGTCTTCGCATGAAGAGTCCTAGCGTGAGTGGTCGAAGCATTGACCAATACATCAGCAGTCTTGATCAAGCTCAATATTACGGCAAAGCCCGTTCAAGAAACTCAAGTCGAGCTCCAAAGGAAGAGAAAAGCGAGCGCAAGAAGAGTAAACATCGCAAGCAAAAGCATTCGGAAGATGCTCATGGTCGTGAAGTGGCAAATGGAAAGAGATCGCCATCATCACCTGTGCCTATGTCTCCGGAAGACGTTCAGGACATGCGACATTATACTAACAGTATGGAAAGTCTTAATTCACTGTACGACTATCGCGACGTTGTGGCAAAGTCAGGTAAACATGGACGGAGAACATCAGCTTCTACTAATGGGACGGGCAAGGTCAGACATAGGTCAAGATCAGCTCAGGCCAAATTCAGGGCAATGACAAAGGAGCCGGAGGCGGAAGAGACACTGTTGAGCCGACGAGGACGCAGCAGATCACGGAAGGAAAATTCCGAGTCTCGATCGCCATCTTCACCTCTGCCCATGTTAGCTTCTGAGGAGGAGAATAGTAGCGACCCTGCTTTCAGATTCGTGTCACAGAACAGATCAAGGCTGCAAAGGAGCACAAGCCGACGTCCTGAGAGAGGTACAAGTGCAAGAAGAGACGCTTCTCCTGATCGAAGAAGAGGTCGTCCAAGATCACCAAGCCGCCAGCGTGACTATGAAACGCGGACAGGTCAAAGCAGCACCCAAATTCCAGACGACATTCGCGATTCCGACGAGCTTAGCCGAGCCACCATTGAAAAGCTGAATGCCATGACCCAAAGTATGAGAGGTAGTCCAGGCTTTAGGAGCAGGACGAGGGAGCTTGCACAAGCTGAACTTGAAGCACGACGATTGTCATTGGCTCGACGTCCAGCCGCACCTACTATTCCGCTTCCTGGTCATGTCAATGCTCATTCGAAGTCATCCTCCGACGGGTTTGCTGCTGTCGCGCCACCCCTCAATCGGAACTATACTGACAGCGTCCTGCGATCGGCTACACGAACTGCATCTCGCCAAGAGCAGCAAGGACGACCAGGCACTCCTCAGGCAATGCATGCTCCATTGGAGGAACTTCAGCATGAGACCAGTGAGAGCTTCCAGTTACCGGCCAGAACATACAGCGCAAATGCGATACGTGAGAATGTCGAGGCTTGGAGAGCTAATGCAGTGCCAGAGAATATGCCACGACATCCGGCCTTTAATCATCAGGTCAAGAGCCGTGGAAACAGCCGAAGCAGAACTCGGGCAGAATCGAGTAACAGACAGAGGAACTTGTCAAGAGAAGAGAATATGATCCTGGCTGAGGATGTACAGCCTTTGATAGTAGGCTATTCCGACGAGTCCGAGACTGCAGAGCACAGAGTCTCCATCGGGCCCACAGTTATTCCAGAGCTCCAGCATCTTGCTGTTCCTCCACCTCCGCCACCTCCTCCAGCACCACCTCGAGATTTGCGCATTCAGACCGATTTGTCCAATATCGCAGCTATCCCTCTTCCTAGGTCAGCTTACCCTACAAATGCCGAGCTTTCGAGCGCGACACCGGACAAGCCACATAGACGTGTACCCAGCCGTAACGGGGAAGGCGGCCAACTAATGGGCAAGATTCGTGGCATGATTCGAAGCAGCAGTAAACCTCGCGACAACTTCTCTCGAAGTCCAAACGCGGACGATGGGATCATGAGTCCTTACGAGACGGTTACGATGATGCCGCCTCCTCTCTCCACCATGAACGGTGGAAGGTGATAACCGTCGACTGAAGTTTCCCCCTCTTAACTGAACCAAGTACACGACGCTCCCTTCTCCAATTTACTTCCAACTAGTCCTTCGAGCGATTTTGCTCATCGAATTTGACCAGCGTTCAAGCGCGCTTTTGACGTATCACCTACATCCACCTTGTATTCAAGCGACCAAAAAGCAACCATTTCTTCACATATACTCTCTTTGATACACAACACGATATCGCGCTAGAGAGAGTCTTGCGCGTGAGGAGGAAAATGGTAATGCAAGAGATGGAAAGACGAGGCAGAGATGAGAACAAGAGAGGAGAAAATGGACGCTCTTTGGATACATATCTTTCTTGTGTATGTGGTCTGCACACCACGGTGTTCAGGTTCATTTCCGTGAGCGATGCTATACGGCTGTGAAATCATACAGGGAGAAAATCCTTTATTCCTGAAAAATAGCTCAGCAAGATCACAGCGGCCTCGCGGCATTTGTAACCAGTATTTAGCTGCCTTTTGTCCATGGAGTTGGACGAGATGAGTGTTCTCTCTCTTTCGGTTGAGGAAATTTAATATAGCTCCTTTTCCGCAATGTTGATGCAATGTTACTCATGGTTGTATGCTTCTTTGATCAACATCCTGCTAGTATCAGCTGACTGAGTCTAGTCATGCAGTCTCGATCCACAGCGAATAACGTTAATACATAAACACCCAAATTTACCAAAACAGCGGCCTTCAGGCCTAGTGTTGTATTGCTCATCACGAACACAGTACGACCTGCTATCCCTCATCTTTCCTTCCTTCCCGCTCCCGTTCGCGCTTCTTCCTCTTCTTCTTCTTCCGCTCCGCCTTCCGCCTTGTTCTCTCTCCACCAGAACCATTCTCAACCTCTGACATATTTTCACTACTATTACTCGTCGAGTTGAGCTTCGCAAGCTCTTCCTCAACCATCCGCGCTAGCCTCAGGTCACGGCGCTCTTGTTCCTCCTCTTTCCGACGCTTACGTCTGAGGCGACGTTCTTCTTTGCTTTTCTGATCTTCGCTTTCGGAGACGTTTTCTGATGGGACAGAGGCATGCTTGACTCTAGCGTTGTTGTTCTTTTTGGAAAGATCTTGTCCAACACCGATGGCGAAGAACTGTCCCATTGCAGTGAATTGCTCGATGTCGGTACTCGGGGTTTTCTTGTGTTTTCTTGCGCGGCCTTTTTCCCTTTCGGCTAGGTACGGGAGACTGGTTTCTAACTCTTTTACTGTCTGTATTCTCTTGACGGGTTTGACAGCTAGTGGGTCCTTCTGCTGAGTTGTGTCCTCTTCTGCTTCTTCCTCGAGCACATCACTCTTCCTCTTCTTCTTCGCCCTGTGCTTCTCCTGCTCCTGCTGCTCATTCCACTTCTCCAACGTCCCCTGCATAACCTGCCCAGCCACGAAATATCCATACAACCCACTATGTCTCCCTACATACCCATTATTGCCTCCACCACCTCCTCCTCTCGACAACGGCGTACCCGTCCCCGAAGTCGCAGCCGATGCCGTGCGCTCACTCTCGCTCTTCCCAATATTCGCCAGCGCACTCGTCAACCCTTTCAACCACCATTCGTTTCCTGACTGTGGTTCGTGCGCTTTCTTGCCGATGCCGTGGCGGGAGCCGTGGCGTTGAGAGACGAGGAGTGGTTTTATGAGGCCGTTGCCGTTGGTGGTTGTTGTGGTTGATTGAGTGGAGGTTGGATCGTATGCGAGGCCTCGATGGCCTTTTTGTTTGTATTTTGGGGCGCCGTAGTCTGTTAGGCGGGCGTCGAGGGAGTGGCCTGGGCCGAGCCAGCCTTGGTTGGTGAGGAGGGCGGCGGCGTTCATGGGTGGTGGGTGTGTTGGGTTTTGGGTAGGTAGGTGTATTCCTGATCAAGGTCGCATAGTAGCGGGTATTACATTTGTCGTGAGCATAGATTAGGCCTCGTTGTTTCGTTGTAGTATAGCCTGCTGTGTGTATTGCTCGACTATATTACTCGTAGCATCAACTTTTTGATCGGCAGAAACTTTTTGTTTTTGAAGCCGAAAGTAGATCGTTATCGCCGGAAGGCTAAATCGTTCTACGGTTGTGCAGAAGCACAACAAGCTCACTAGCCTTGGTAGAGAATTAAAATTGAGGTCGTAATGTCAACAATATCTGTGCTACACGAGCATGTCGGATACATGATGCGTAATGTGCCGTCAGCCCCCGCACCATCTGCTAGATCTTCTCGACAGCAAGGGGTGAGATCAACGTGCTGACTGACAATGTCTGCCTATACAAAAGCCATGTCCAGTCGTCCCTCAACACCCCAAGTATCAGGCTCAGGAACGCCAAGAACACCCTCTACCAGCACCCAAATCTCCCACCCAGCACACAAACTCTTAACCCGCGCCCACCCATCATCCCCAGAAACAGCCACCAAGATCTTTACCGACAAGATCCTAAACAAACCACTTCTCCTCTCAGCCTCCACAGAACACGCCGACGAACGCGCTTTACGACGCCACATCCGGGACCGCAAAAAGGCGTATGCGAGGAACCATGCCCGTCCCAAGCCTCTTTCTGCACGAGAGAAGCGTGAGTTGAAGCTGTACGAGTTGAGACCGGAGAATTGCCGGTACGAGGTCTATGTGGGCCTGAATCAGCTGTGGACGCGGTATATTCTTGAGGTGCTGGGGTATTTGGATCGTGACGGGGCGGTTGTGAAGGGGAGAGTGGGGATTGTGGCTGTGGCGAATGGTGCTGGCAGTTTGATGGCGAGTGCGGATTATCATGGGATGGTGGTTGAGGTTGTGAGGAGTAAGGATGTGGGGAGGGTGGGGGTCAAGGGGATTGTGGTGAGGGAGACGAGGAGTACATTTACTGTTGTGATGGATGAGAGGGAGGATAGGCAGAGGCAGAAGCCTGGAGCTCCGAATGAGGCAGCAGATGGACCGAACATGCAGAGGGACAAGGTTAGAATGATCTTGAAGAAGGGGAGTGTATTTCGCGTCGCGATCGATTTGCCAAGTGAGCAGTATGGACCAACACGAACTTCCGATACTGCCGAAAAGAGCGCTGAGCTCACTGGACCAACAGACAATGCTGGAAGCAGGCGACAACTAGTCTTCGAGTTACATGGCGACCAGCTTGAAATTCGACCAATCGAGCGCGCGGTCAAAAAGTTTAAGTGGAAGCCAATGGATTATCTCTAGCACACTCACATTCACAACAACTACACCTACATCAAACACTTCGATCAACATGCTGCGCACCAAAGTCCTTCTTACCCTCAACTACCACTTCCTCCTTGTACAACGCATCGTCCATGCGTCTACGGTAATCTGGTCCATCAAAGATCTCGGCTATCTCTTCCAGACTGTAGCCCTTTGTCTCGGGGAAGAGGAACCATGTTGTGATGAGAATGACTACCAGAAGGACGCAGAACACAATGTAATACCTCCAACCCAGGTTACCCACGGCTATAGGATTGACAAAGGCCAGGATGACCAACGAGCCATAGATACTCATCATTTCCACCGTCAGACCCTTAGCTCGGAGTGAGTAGGGGAAGATCTCTGTCGGATAGCCGAAGAGAAGCGGTGTATAGGCAATGTCGTAATGGAAGAAGTAGATGAAGATGAAAACGACGACTGTCAGCCCGGCAGCGTGAGAACCAGTTGTGTCGAAGACAGCTGAGCAAGCAGTCCAGATGACGAACGAGACGAGCATGCCGGCGCCAGACCAGAGGAAGAGTGTTCTTCGGCCGAGACGATCGACGAGGAAGGCTGCTGATGCTGCAGCCCAGAAGTTGAATATCTGGAGAATACCATTGATCAAGGTTTGAGTGTCAGGATCTTTGACACCGACTGTGTCGAGGACGAGCGTGAGGTAGTAACTGACAACGGCGACACCGTTCCATTCTGTTCAAGTTAGCTTGAGTATCATTGGTGGATGCAAGAGCATATCGTTGCCCGCACAGATGCAGGTTCGGGTATCCGAAGCACTTACGAGCAAAGGCGCCTACACAGATGGCAATTATTGTTCGCTTGCGGTTGCCTGGTGTAGAGACAAGTGAGGACCACTTCGTTGCTGAGGCTTGTTTCTCCATCTCAATGGCTCGCTCGATCTCTGTCATCTCGAATTCGATCAACTCGTGGTTTGCATCTCCACCGGTATGGTACTTGGCAAGAATGGTGCGGGCTTGTTCGATTTTACCATTGGCAATCAACCATCTTGGTGATTCTGGAAGCCACCAAAAGAATATAATCTGGATAATTGGATATGCAGCTTGAAGGACTGAAGGGGCACGCCACGCCCAGTCGTTGTTTCCGATGTGCTTTTGCGTGCCAAATGTAGCCCAGGCGGCAAGAATGGCTCCGAAATAATAGCAAGTCCAGAAGAGTGAAGTGAATTTGCCTCTATGGGTTGGATAGCTCAGCTCTGATATCAGCATTGGTGATGGTTGCGTCACGAGCATGCCACCAACACCGACCAGCAGTCTGCTAATGACGAACTGAGCGTAGTTGATAGAGGCGGCTTGAATGATCGAAGCAATAACCACAAGGACAGCACCAGAAAATAGTGTCCATCGCCGTCCCAGCCGATCAGAAAGGATGCCAACAAAAGGTAGACATGCGACAGAGCCAATACTTTGAGCAGCATTGACCACACCAAGAACCGAGCCGGTCGGGTTGTTGAAATAACTTTTCCAAGAGCTTGTTGCTTGCAAACCATTCATCATCGAACCTTAGCGACTCAGTCAGCTTGTTGTTTCAAGGAAGCACACTCTTCTTACCATCGTATCCAGCCACTGCTGATGACAGTAGTGGCACAAGCAGCACGAGATTGAGCTTCAAGAGGTGTGGTACTCTATACCATGGTTTCTGGTACGACGGCAAGACTTTGGCTAGCGCCTCGCCAACGATTTCGCTGTCCTTTACCATTATTGCTGATAATGTTGGTGAGTTGAGGTGTGTTGAGGATGGACGGGAAGAAGAGGATCATAAGATCTACATATTATATGGATGAACAGGGTGGAGCAGTAGCGGCATGATTGACGGCGAATGCTGCATCTCGTGGTATGCGGAGCACCCACTGACCCCGGGTCGAGGCGAAAAGCTGGGGTTGAAGAGTAACGTAGGTTCAGAAAGGCGGACGACTGTGTTCCGTTTTCTGCAATCCCGACAAAGCCAGCCAATGAGCTGGTTTTGCTGACTGCGGAGTGGACTCGCCGAAAAGTAACGGCGGTCACGCTCCGAAGTCGAGCCATTGGCTTTATTGATCACCAGCTCGAAATCTCTCAATTTTGAGTCGCCTGTGCTTGGGGACGATATATGACCTTAGTTTTTGGATGCACCCTTTTGCTCGACCTCGATTTTACCAATCAGTCTAGCGTTCAAGTCAGAAAAGGCCCTATTACGGGAGTGAAGGTCTGATGGTTAGGAATGGCCTGTCCTCGGTGCAACCAGGTCCGGTGAAGCTTTGCCATCTTGTGAGCGCGGATGTGTATCGGTAGTTTGTTCCTGGTCGTCATGACACACGAGCAAGCAGCTACGACCTTCTGGTGTGCCTGATTCTATGTCGAGACATGTTGAGGTATGATCATGCAATGTAGAAGTAGTTGCTAGTCCAACAAGCAACAGATGACCTGGCGTTTGCAAAAGAAGCTCATCTAGAACTCCTAGGTCCTGTTTGCGAGCATCTCTCGATGACACAACATATTCGTAGTAGAGCTAGAGGTCTTTATTTGGGAATAAATCCTGCTTCCCGCGCAACGCCAGAGACAGCATTGCTTCCTGTCGAGAAGCACAGTTCCTCGAAGCGTAGGAATCATCTTTGACAATTCAAGAACACCGCGAATAGTGTGCTAACTGTCCTACTCGAGAACTCGTGATCGCAGGTGGGTTCGTAACGTGCCTCAATGTGAGTAATGGCTTCCAGATATGCAGGCACATTTCAGTGCTTGAAGTGACCACCACGAGGCCATGGTAAATCTAGTGAGGCTTTCCGCCCCGATATCTAGGCTCAGCTCGAGAAGTGGCCGAGACACAATCGGACCTCAAGAACCCCTACCAAGATAGTTAGACCACGAAGCTAGAAGGTCATTAATTTCATCACGCTCGAGGAACTACCGCAAGTACGTCATTCGTCATCAACCATCAGCCTCTATGCTCTGCAAACTTGCATAGCTGTGCCGGCAACTCATTCGAGGTCATGCTCGAGTACTTATCGAAATTTGGAAGTGACATGCTCTTGGTCCCTCGATTTGTTCTTTGCACCGCTTTCCAGTCATGATCGCTGATAAGAGTCCTTGTTACTCTGTCTGAGACGTGACTATCTCAACGATCATAATGCTGGACTTTTACAAGCTCAGAAAGCTCGATGAATGCACCGACAATGGATGAACACTTACGCGTCGAGCGGGTGCCACCAAGTTGTGCGCCATGTAGGAAGAAGAAAGCAAAATGCGATCGAGGCGAGCCATGTACCCCGTGCTTGAAGTCGAAGTTGAATTGTTCATACGAAAGGGTCTCTCGTACGCCTTTGACGCGCAAGTACTTGACTGAAGTCGAACAAGAACTTGGGAGAACGAAAGATTTACTTCGCCATTACGAACATAGGGCTCCAGCACAGATTGGCGCTTCATCCTTGTCTGCTATTAACAGTAGCGAAAGTTCTAGAGAGTCTTTCATGCCAAATCAGTCCAGCCCAGCCATGCAACACGCAGGTCGACATACCAACGGCGAAAATGTTAGTCCAGCCTTTTCCCTCGAAACACCTCCCATGGGCGAACTTGACTGGGATGAGCGACCATCTAATGTACATGCAAATCGCTTGAATGATGGCATGGCTAGCTTGGCTGATCGCAATGGCTACATGGGCATAGCTTCTGGCTCAGCACTCCTGAGAATGGCTGGTGATGGCTATGGAGATGAACTTGTGAATGGACAGGGACATGCCTCAGCTCAAATTTCTCCTCCGATACTACCGGCGTTGTACTCACTAGCTCAGCTTGAGCCATTCATTGACTCGTACTTCGCCACGTACCACATATCGTATCCGATAGTTCACGAGCCCACGTTCCGAGCACAATTCATGGATATCATACCGCGACCAAACGGTCGGTCATGGCACGTCCTCATGTATATCATCGCTGCGATTGGTTGCTTCGCAGCTGAAAGCAGTGGTCCTCCTCAGGCCGACATCGGACTCTTCGATGCTGCTAAGAGTCGGATGAGCGTCGACATGATTGAGACTGGAAACATCACGTTAGTTCAGGCTATGACTCTAATATCGAATTATGTACAGAAAAGAAACCGGCCCAATTCCGGCTACAACTACATGGGCTTGGCGAAAAGGATGGCATGGGGCTTAGCATTGCATAAAGAATTTCCTGCTTGGAGAGATCAACCATTCAGGCTCGAGCTCCGACGTAGAGTCTGGTGGTCCCTATACATATTTGACGTCGGTGCGATCATTACTTTCAGTCGCCCTCTCGATATGCCGGCTGATGGGATCGAGGTTGGTCTGCCGCTAAATATTGCCGATAGTGCAATTACTTCTTCAACCAGGCGTGCGCCCGAGGGGAGCGCTTATACTACGTTGTACACTCACGTACGATGTCAATCACTCTTCCATCTGGCCACTAACAATATATATCAGCGTCTCATCTCGGTGATACCCTCAGCAGAAGAGATGCTCGAGCTCGATGCGATACACCTACAGCAATGGCTACAGAGTCTGCCCGTCTACTTCGCTGAGAGCAGTGTGCAGCCTGTCAAGTTTCGTCTGTGTCATGCTATCTTGCAATGGCGATGGAGGAACTTCAGACTTTTAATGTTCAGACCATATCTTATGCGAAGATTTATGAAGCACCAACAATCCAATACTTCCACCTCCAGCGCAACCGGATCAAGTCCTGCTGAAGATGCTGCAATCCGCACCTGTCTTGCTACCGCCCATGAGTCGATTCGGATGATTTCTAAGTATTGGATGGAGGAGCACCAGAACGTATTGACTTGTTGGTACGCGCTATATTTCCTTTTTCAGGCAGTTCTGTTACCAGTCATCTCTCTTCGCAACGACTCCTATTCAGAGCTAGCCCCGGGCTGGCGTGACGATATACTGCTCGCGCTTGACACAATATCCGACCTCAATCGTCTTAATCCTGCCGCAGCTCGTTGTCGTTCGGTCATAACAAAGCTGTGTGGGGCCTACCTTGCAATGGACATCTCTCTATGGGAGTCGCCGACTAATGAGAGCCCCCAAACACAAATGAACACTCTGTTTTCGTTCTTATGCGGGCCCATTACAGACTCCCAGCTGTTCGATGTGCAGAATTTACAGCTGCAGGAGTCGAGCTTCATGGACTTCATGGGCGAGTTAGGAGCTCCTTGACTATGGACCTGTCCTTGATCATGGCAGTGTATATGCGCCATCAACGACCAAGTTGGCACCAGTCATATACGAGGAAGCATCACTGGCCAAGAACACGTACGACTGTCATTGTCAGCACTAGCTAGTCCCATTGACGGCCACTTACCCCTTTCAGCTCGTAAGGATCGCAGAGTCGTTGTGCTGGAATCATTCGGAACCACTGCTCACGCCACTCCTCAGGATGTACTGACAGCATGTCTGTAGCGATGAAGCCAGGCGAAACACAATTTACCCGGCAGAAGTCGACCCATTCTACTGACAAGCAGCGCGCAAGCTGAACCAAGCCAGCTTTGGAAGCATTATACGCTGCCTGCTTCTGAGGCACGTTGACCAGAATTGCGCTTACCGAAGCTGTAAATATCAAATTGCCCGATCCTTGCGGTTTGAAGATGCGAGCAGCAGCTTGCGCGGTATAGAAGGCGCCATCCAAGTTTACCTTCATGATTTCGCTCCACTGCTCATTCGCATAGTCCTCTGCTGGATGATGGGACGCGATACCAGCATTGGCAACAACGATATCGAGTTTGCCAAAGTCTTTGGCGATCTGCTGCAATGTCGACTCAATTTTCTCGGAATCCTTGACTTCTGACTGGTAAGCACGACACCTGACGCCATTTGCTTCAGTAATTTCAGTGGCCGTGGTTGATGCATCTTTCGAAGTGCTGAAGATTATGGCAACATCAGCTCCTGCTTCGGCTAATGCACGAGACACTTCAAGCCCAATACCTCGAGCTCCGCCTAGAGAGTGTCAGTATCCACAAGCTCAAGATCCAGCGCCGTACCAGTAACTGCAGCAACCTTTCCATGCAGATCGAATGCTTTGAGAACATGCTTGTTTTCTGGCTTGTGAAGAACCATGTTTGCGAAGTGATTGTACAAGTTATTCACAATCGTCCCCTCGACACTCTGACAAGAAGCTGTTTCTTTTTATGTGCTCGTCTTGGACCTGATCTAGCACAGCGCTCGGCTTCCACACCGTGTGGATGGATCAAATTCAGGAGTGGGGCGGAGCTCATTCGTCCGGCGTCTAAAACGGAAGCTGAACCGCTGCGCCGGACTGCCTCCGCTGACCATCAGACAGCAGTACATGGTTTTTGGCTACGCCAAGGTTTACCCTACACATTCAAGAAGACTCAGAAGTCCTTCTAGACAGCAAGAGCGACCTTGGTACTTCAATTTCAACTTGAGAGTTCTTCGTCATGTCGGAACAGAATCAGTCTTTCATTCTCCGTGCCATCAAGGACGTTGCCATTGGCAATATATCTAAGCCCCAGATTACAGATCCACACGATATCATTGTGCAAATAGGGCAAACCGGTATCTGTGGATCAGATGTTCATTATTGGCAAAGAGGACGAATTGGTGATTTTGTCTTGAATAGTCCTATCGTTCTCGGCCACGAAAGTGCTGGGGTGGTTACTGAGGTAGGCTCATCGGTCAAGAACCTCAAGATTGGAGACAAAGTCGCCATCGAGCCTGGTGTACCATGCAGACACTGTGAGTACTGTCGCTCCGGATCTTACAATCTGTGCCCAGACACCGTTTTTGCGGCTACTCCACCTCACAACGGCACACTTTCGAAGTTTTACAAGACTGCTTCGGACTATTGCTACAAACTACCAGATCACCTGACACTCGAAGACGGGGCGCTATGTGAACCTGTGGCTGTAGCAGTCCAGATCTGCAAAGTTGGTAACGTCAAAGCCGGACAGACGATAGTCGTGTTTGGGTGTGGTCCAATAGGTCTACTGGTGCAAAGTGTTGCAAAGTCCTATGCCGCTAAGAAGGTCATAGGCATTGACCTCAGCCAGTCACGCCTTGACCTAGCTTCCTCGGTCCTCAATTCAGCAGACGGCGTATTTATGCCACCACCAATGCCCAAGAAGGAAGACGGCACGTCCCACACAACCGACGAAGAAAGTGAACACAGCGCCAAAGTCGCACAGCTCATCAAGGACAAATTTGACCTCGGCCAAGGTCCGGAAGTTGTCATTGACGCCACAGGTGCCCAGTCATGCATCCAAACTGGTGTGCATCTGTGCAAGAAAGGCGGCACGTACGTCCAAGCAGGTATGGGCAGAGAGAATGTGGTCTTTCCGATTACGGTGGCCTGTATTCGTGATCTTACGATCAGAGGCTCAATTAGGTATACTGCTGGGGTCTACCCTCAGGCCGTGGACCTTGTCGCTAGTGGGAAGGTGCAGCCCCAGAAGCTCATCACGCACAGGTATAAGTTTGAGGAAGCTGAGCAGGCTTTCGAGACGGTTAGGAGAGGGGGCGAGGATGTGTTGAAGGTCATGATTGAGGGCGTACAATGAGTCAGACTAGAGATAGGCAAAAAGTAGGCAAGAACGAAAATGATTGTGTGAAAAATTCAGTGTATTGCCATGCAGGCCCATTTCGCGAAAGAGCGTCTTTACGTACGACGTACCGAATTCATCAATCTGCTTTAAAGACAACAAGGGTTGCACAGTTCATTTCGTCAAATTAATTAATTTGGTTCAACTTGGTCTAACTTCTGGGAGAGCTTCTGTCGCCAATTTTACTGACTCGCTGATCATAGCGGATACGGAATCTCTTCCCACTCACTACCCCGAGGGTCATGCTCCTGTGCATACTCCATCTTATACCACTGGTAATTGACTATGCCCGCATGCTGTTCTGTAACTTCCTCCTGCCAATCGTGCATGGAAAGAGCCCACGCCAGCTCCTCTTGTTCTTTTTCTCTTCCGAGTTTGACCATGAACGCGGCTTCCTCGGCCTTCTGTTTGACCTTTAGACGGTCCAGATGAGGTCCAACGCGTTGACCTTGCATTTCACGCTTAATGTCTTGCATGTGTACGCTTCGCCGCCTGCGCTCTTGCTCGAATAAGAATTTCTCGATCTCGAGGTTCTTACCTTGCATGATATGGCGGTGTACCTTGTCGTGGTGGCGGCGTATGCAGGAGAGCTCGTATTGGAGCTCTTTCTCGAGTTCGAGGACTTTCATGAAGAATCGATCCTGGGCGGCGTAGCCGGGACGGTTGTCGAGAGCGGCGGCGTATCCGACGGGACCTAGCCCTACTGTACGGGAGCAGAAGAACAGGCGGAAGTCTTCTCCGCGCCGTTCTGAGGTCAATGATTTACAGATCTCGATCCGGCAGAAGGGACACTTGCTTTCGCCTCGAGTAATAGCTTCCTCCATGCATTTGGCATGGTAGCTGTTCTTGCAGTGGCTCGTGTGTACCATGATAGATTGACCTGCTGTTAAGTTCTCTTGACAGAATGGACAGACATCCTTTTCGTCTGTGCTTGAGACGGGTTTGCTGAAAATGACGACGCCCTGCATGTCATTCGCACATCTGCTACCAGAGCTAGATAGAATTCGGGTATTGTTGATGGCCCAACTGGCCGCATTGACTGGAGTCTGAGGCATGCTTTGATAGTAAAGGTAATTCGAAGTGTAGTGCAAGATATTCACAAGAATGAGGCGATTGGGTAGACTGCTGTTCAGCATACTTTAGAAACGTGGTGGGAAGTATAAGGAACAGATAGAAACAAAAAACTTGACAATGCATTGGCGATGTGTTTGTCGGTAGAAAGGACATGTCTAAGTTCGTTGTTGATGAACAACGAAGACTGACCAGGTGTTTGTGCTAGAAAGCTTGCCGTGCCATCAGAGTTACTCAAATGGGTCGTCCATTCAGAAGAGACCAGTATAGATCGTGGGTACGATGAGACTTTAGCAGAAATTTCTGAGTCCTAGCTCTAACCCGACTTGTGGATTGAACGTCGAGGCGAGATTGGGACCTGTTTCCAAGCGACAAAGACATGGAAACGACACGGGATAGGGTAGCTGCTTGTAGCGTGGCCCATCGCAACACAGCTGTTTTTGCTCGGACACGATGGTTACTCTGGTTCATTGTCCTGGTATCCGGGCTGCTCGTCTGTTAGCAACTTCACTCGGGCTGACACATGCAGCTGTCTTGAGATCGCAAGTCGTGACGATAGCTAACACCGAGTATGAATTCGAGCCGAAGTCCAAAGAGATTGAGTGCGTGGTCGGTATTTTTGATCAACCATCTCCTTCGTTCTTTACGTCGCCGTTTATGCTCGGCGCATTGCTGGGTTCACCACTTTCTTCCTGCTCACCACCAGCGTAGCCTCGTAGTAGTCTCTCTTCCTCTCGTTGCATCTGAAGACGTTCAGTCTCCTTGCGCATAGCCTCTAGATTCCAACGATCGTCCTGGTCCTCTTCGTCGTCGTCATCTTCGTCAGCGTCCTCATCCGATTCTGCATCAGAGTCGACCTTCCAATTGCCGCTTTCGAATAGTGCTCGACCAGTGGCGTCTTTGGCAGCCAATGCAGCCTTTTCAGCCTCTTTCTTGTCGAGGCGCTCCTTCTTCCACTTGGCAAAAGTCTCAGGCGTCACCGGGGTTAAGTTGCCGACAAGTTTATGCCGCTGAGACTCCAAGAAGTCTTCTAGGGTTAAAGTGCTCAGAGGCGATTTGTCCATGAGTGCTTTTTCAGCTGCCCTTTGCTCTTTCGTCTTGATCACGAATCTAGCGGGTGTTAGCACAAGTCATAATCGTGGACGCAAAGAACTTACCCAGGAGGCAGCGAATGTTTATACATGCATTTGTCACCACCATTCGGACACGTCCAGAACCAGCCGTATTTGCCTTCCTCGATAGCCTGAATGAAATATTTGCAGACCTTGTCGGTTGTAGTACGTGGGTTACCATGCTTGCTGAGGACGACTTGGCGTAGCTTCTCTTCATCCCAATCGTCCATCTTGTCCTTCTCCTTCTCCTCCTTCTCTTGCTGACGCTCATCGACGTAGAGATCCCTCTTCTGTGTTTTGCGGACAATGTCTAGGTCATGGCTGAATTTACATTTCTTGCCCTTTTCGCAGGTACCTTTCCTGAAGAACTCACATAGTACGGTCTTGGGATCGACACCGAAAGGTACTTTTTGCGCTTGAACCGGCTTGAATAATTCTGCAGCTTCTTTCTTGGCAGCTTCAGAGGCAGCCTTCTCTTTCTCTTTCTGCTCTTTCAGGGCCTCTTTTCGCTTTTCGTCTAGGGACTTGTTTGATTTGGCCTGGGCTTCTAGCTGCTTAATTTGTTGCTGTGCTTTCCCTCCCTTTTTATTCTTCATACCAAAAGTCTTGTCATCTACAGTGGCCTTCTTCTTAGGGGCATTGTCCTGCTTTTTCGGAGGCATGGTGGGCGCACGAAACTGGTCTCAGAGTTGGATTAGTGTGCTAGGATTACGAAGCGTGGTATGTGACAACTAGAGGTTTGACTGTATTTCGATGAGGGCAGTCGATGCTTGCCGAATGTGAGACTCTACTGCGACAGATCTGGCCACTGCCACGTGAATTAGCAAGATTGTCAGAATTGTCGAATATAGCGAACCAGATGCCCTGTTGGCGGCGGTTTGTGCCTGTAGTGGTGATGGACGCAAAGAGTTGCCGGCACTGTCGTCGCTTCAACAGCATGGTTGAGGTTAATCTAACATATAACGTGCCTGAGGTTGCAATGTGGACGAATTGAGAAGACGTCATTCGCGGTTGTGGAAGGAGCAAGCATGAGCGCGTCAACACGTACCTACCTAGTGCGGTACATGCGAGCACCCACAACAGGTCTTCATCCGAATATTTTGTATTGTTCTGGTCTTCTATATTTCAGGTTGGACAGCTCAATTCTCAGCCACTTGTAATTCTGCAATGAGAGTATATATACAGCTAAAGTAGATATCACCTTCGCTGCCGAAAGTCTACCTTTGCGACAATGGCCTCCACCGAACCTCCTGCCTCGGGCTTACCACCTTCAATGGGTCCTGGCGGTCGTCCCTTACAGCCGGGAGAGAACCCGGGTAGTTTGTTGAAAGAGATTACAGAAATACGATCACACTATTCCGTCCACCTTGCATCCGATGCGATCGAGCTAGCATATCAGCTCAAAGGTCAGAACCGAAACTACCGTTTGCCGTTCGACAATATCCCAGTTGGTGGTTGGACAAGAGCACTTTGCTATGGCGGTAATAGCAGCACTGCAGTCACTGGTACTTTGCTCATTGATATGATCCGTGCCTGCGAGAATATGAGTGGAAGACAAGTCACACAAGAAGAAGCTGAAGGAATAGCTTATTACAGCTCCAGGAGAATGATGACTATGTATCTTGGTCAGATGGGTGCTATCGGGCTTGGCCTCGGCTCAGCATGGACTGGCAGAAAGAATATGAAGTTTCCTTTCATAAAGCCGAAACCACAGGAAAGATATGAAAGCTTTCCAGCCCGAGTGCTGCCAATATTGAAGGGTCGATATGCTAGAGTGATGTGGCATGTTACAAGAGCAAACGTCTACATTGTTATGTGGCTCTTCCTGACCCAACCATTCGTCAGAAGTATCGCAGACACTCGCATGACTGTGGGTTTGTATCAGGATCGTCGTACACATGCTTTGACACAAACACTCAAAGGTCAATTCGATCGCTTGAGGTCGAACCGAGCAAGTGAAGCTGCAGCCAGAGGTCAGCAGCAACCACAACAGATGGTAAACGCGCAAGAACAAGACGATGCATCACCCTCAACCTTCTACGATAGTCAGCCCTTTGGTAACGATAGTAGCTCAACTGGAGACAGCTCGTTCACCGATGGGAGTACCGACACAGGCCTTCTAGCTGATCGTGACATGCAGCAACGTCAATCAAGGCAAGCTCCCCCAACAGCATGGAGTAAAGCTCAAGCAAGAGGCTCTCGAACAGACTTTGACCAGCCAAATTCCGCCTCATCTTCATCCTCTGCTGATATCTTCTTCGACGACGCATCACCAACCGCCGGCAACGATCCTGATATGGGCACGTCTCAGGGTTATTCGCGACAGGGGTCAGGGAGTGCCTGGTCTCGTATCCGAAAAGGCGAAGGTGTATCTCAACCTCAAAGAAACAGACCACAAGGAAACAGATCTGTTGGCGCGACTCAATCTCGCGACTTTGAGACTAGAAGCGATAGCTTCTCGTTCTCTGATTCCGAAGAAGACAAACGTCTTGCGAAAGAGCAAGCTCAGAAAGAGTTTGATGCGATGCTCGATCGAGAACGTCGCGAAGGCGGTGCTGCTGATTATGCCAGGGACATGCAGGCGACCACTGCAGGTGAAGACTCGAACTCCCGCGGCACAGGTGCTTGGTCCAGATCGCGGCGAGGCTAGACTTGCAGGCTCTCGTGGTATCCATTCAGAGCGACCTAGATCATGACTCTCCGACTACCACCACAGGTCGCGCTGAGGCAGCCGTGCTAGCAACAACGAATTTGCAGGCAGCCGTTGCGTAATGCATTCTTCGCTTTGTTGTGTCGTCGCTCTCCTACAAACTGACGATGGCAACAATGTGAATGATTGTCCGCAACAACCGAATGAAAACAACCTTCGACAAAGGGATGCTTGACTGTCTCGCATCAACATGTCTCACAATACTATCTGAGCTCCTGCTGCACAGCTTCTATTACCTTTCTGATCAAGCAACTAACCAAGCCACTGAACAAGCAATTGACCAAGCAATTGAGCAGCATGCCTAGCCCAATCGAGTCCTTGCCGCTCAGCGAGCTCAATGAAAGCTTCAAGCTTGGGCTCAAGGATGTACCAGAAGCGATAATCAGCATCCCAAAAGGAATATTCCATTTACACGAACGATTCTACACAAGCTGCCTAGATCCAATGCACTCGATGCTGGAGGCTGAAGCAGGAGCAATCCTAATCCGCAATACAAAGGATACTCGAACCTTCCGAAACCTTGTCTCGTGGCTGTTTAGTGGCCCAAACACTCTCTGGCGAGAACTGGAAGAAGGCAACGAAAAGGTGTTGCAGTCTCGTCAACTCGAGCTCGCACATCTGTATATTTGGGGAGACTGCCTCTCCCTGGACAGCCTATCCAGGGAAGCCCTTGAAACCTTTTACGACATCACACACGGCGATGTCAGCCCCGATGTGATTCAGTATCTTCTCGAGCTCGCTAACCCTTTTCCTAAAGTTCTAACCACAGCCTTCGCACGCTTCGTGCTCGATGACGTGGCTTGCGAGCTGTTCAAAACACCAGGACGCTTAGCCTCGAATGAAACTAGGGCAGCGCGATTGAAGTGGCTGATGCAGCTATATCCTCACCTGGCCCAGAAGGTTCTGGAGTCGAACTATGTTGCCATCGTGCGCCGTGGTCAAAGAAAAAAGCTTGGCTACTATCTTAAAATCGAGGACGATCGAATACGAGCTAAGTATGCCAGACCTGCAGCCCAGGTAGTGGATTCGACTGAGATGGAGATGCACGATCTGACTAACGATGAAGCAGATCTGCCTCCGCCTTACCCGGAGGGTGATGATGAGTCCGACTCGCCTTTGAGTTCCGCTGATGAGACAGGACAGCACGAAGAAAGCGACGAAAAAGAGGACGAAAACGGAGACCAAAAGGAGGATGCAGAGGACGAATCGGAAGGCTAAGAGAAACTGAGTGTGGACAAGGAGGGGCAGGAGCATAAGGAAGGACAGAAAGAAGGCTCAGAATCTTGAGTAGCTGAGTCACCTGCTCCGAGGACCGAAGGCTCCTGCTTCAATGGAGCGACCACTTCTGCACTACTAAACATTGAGCTGGTTCAGACTGCTCTTTCCAAATGGTAAATAAACCGCAATTGCCAAATGTTCATTTGCACATATTTCATCCTATCTGCAAACTCCGGCAAGGTTCTTCTCTCTAGCCATCCATTATCAACACCAATCACGCAGCACTGATTCATAAAATAACCATCTCCCTTGTCTCTACACAAAGCAGCAAATATGACATACACCTCAATTGCAATACAAGTCGATGCAACAGAGCTCAATCTCCACAAGCGTCAACGCCGACCGAGGTTTCTACAAGTTCCAATCCAATACATGATCTTCCTATTTCTTGTCTTCTGCTACGTATTCATCACCATAGTCTTATACACCTGCAAGGGATTCACGCCAAGATCCCCACGAATCAAGCGTTTTACAGCTGTCGGACTCGTCTCTGGGCTTTCAATGATACCTACACTTCTGATGGGTGCTATCTACATGGGTACTCGGCTCATTGACGAGACAGCATCCGCCTGGTTGATACCTTGCCAGTACTACCAATTCGTGCTGGGATTGGCTCTACATTGCATCTATGGTCTTGCTGGTCTTCGCGGACTTTGAGGTTATGATGTTTGCGAGGAACATTCAGGACGGGTGGATGTTGATCTCCGAAAGCTGAAAAAGGACAGCAGTAGCACACGAGATGATTGGTAACGACGAAAGTTTTGGCGTGCAGGACAGTCTTCGAGGATATTCTTGTTCTAATCCATGGTATACCCAGGCTGTGTATAGCTAGGGTACGCAAGAGTCGGCCCAGCATTCATCTCAAGTCTTTACAGAACCACACCTCATCTACATACTGTCCAGTCTTTGGATGAACGCCATACTGCTTCACCAATCCAGCTCTACTATATCCCAACCTCGGATATACATGCTCAGCATCCGTTCCGACCGTAGTATCCAATAGCAAATTCCATCGTCCATCTTCTCTCGCTATACGTTCCAACTCCTCCATCACAATTCTCGCAACACCCTTCCTTCTATGAAAAGGCGACGTGAACAGCTTCTCCACCAGCCCTCTCATCGGTCCAGTCTCGCTCCACGGCTCATATAAGCTAACAACTCCAGCGACTTCCCACCTCTCCCCATCAATCTCAAGTACTGGTATCGAAACAACCCCCACAGAATCAGCAGCATACAGCAAAGGCACTATACTCGCATCATCCTCCGAAATACTCCTCTCGTCCACTTTGAGTAACTTTACGATGATCCGTCGTTCTCCAGCACCGACTTGACGCAAATTAGTCTGCCAGAATTTCAGAATCTTGTTGTGAGACAGGGGAGGGAGGAAAGTAGCGAGTTGCCCATCGTGGAGGATACAGTGTGCGTGGATGTGGACGATTCCACGGATGAGGGTGTCCAGATGTGGTGTTGAAGACGTGAGGAGAAGTGGTTTTGTTGGGTTCATGGCTGATGGCGTGGTAGAAGTAGTAGAGTGATAGAAGAAAGGATATAGCAAGAAGAAAAGAGGAGCGTTCTAGTTGGACGATATAAAGATATAAGCCAAGAAAACCTCGTCGTAAGGCGCCAGTACCCTAGACAGCCTTTCGAGGACTCAAGGTAGTTGGTGTTTATATCAGATACTTAAGCATAAAAAAGCGCTCGTCAGATACTTCTCTACAGCTTTTACGAATCTGTTTCTCAGGCAAGATGATTAGAGCACCATATACGGTGCTGAAAGTCGTATTCGTCCACAGAGGTGTTCCACAGTAGAATCAGGTTGATTCTTCGAAAGCATCACGTATCCACGTGACGTAACCACACCTTCGATGCACTGCACGATATGAAGAAGCGTAAGTGTAAGATCGACGTCCGCGAACATAATGAAGGAATATAGAAGCAACTCGAGTAGGATGACGCTTGTCAATCACAAACTTGTTTCTACTGAAGGAAGTGGCCGATGATGGAAGAGCTACTTTCGCATCTTCCTCGCTTCGACGCTACAGTCAAGCGCTTCTCACGTGGCACCTAAGATCATGTGCTCAAAAGCCACAGTACTAGTCTGGTATCCAAGTTCTAGGCAATTCAGGCAGAACACACCTCGAACGCACGATGGACAATGAGTCGACTCTCTTCACCCTGAATGACTAGCGTACATCTCGAGGACGTTGTTGCCTCCATCAAGGCCCTTTTGCAGCAAAATGTCCACACAAATGTCCAATCTTGGCGGTACTGCTAATCATTCACCTAATGTCTCGCAACCGAACTCCTTAAACCTGGGTGGTCCCCAAACGAGCACTCAAACCACACCGTCCAACACAGTGTCTAATGTACGTCCGACCGTTACCAACGCGGTTGTTGGCCAACATGCGCAATCCGTCTTTCGGTTCCGCAAGGAGAAGGCGCAATGGCTTTCCGTACTTGGAATCTTGATTGCAATGTTGGCATTCTCTGTTGGAGTGCCGTACGCCCTTGATACTTTTGCTCTGGCACGATGGACGGCAGAAAAGGATTATCAGCTATACTGTCAGGGATTGAAGGTAGGCATGAATTCGTATATGCAGGTTGGTGAGGGAGCTTTTCTGTTGACATTAGTACAGGCTGCCAGTCAAGACCTGCCGCAAGACTGTTTGCAGGTGGTTGAGGCGGTGCTCCGGCCACCACCCAAACACTCACTCACTTCCTTCGTTGCTGCTGCCAAAGTCACTAAGCGCGCTGTGTTTGATCCTTTCCTCGGATACTCCAAACTATTTCAAGTGACATTCTGGACTATGGTTGCGACTTGTGTCATTGAGTGCGCTTACTCGCTTAGAGATCCTCAGATCGCGAGTAAGGAACACCGGACAGGACCGCCCTCGACATCTACGGATTATATTAAGACGACGATAGGGCTATCAATGTTCCGACCTGCTTATGTATTGACGCTAGAAGCCTTTGGCTTAACCTACCCGACTTTCTCCTCGCTACGGACGGACGCCTTGACACGAGAACATTTGATGTTGAGCACATGGCTCGTTGGGCACATGTGGGCCTTGTACTCGTGTTGCAAAATTACACGATACAATACTACTAGTAGACTGCTTCGTCTTTCAACAATTGGTTTTAACTGCTTCGTCTTTTGGCTATTGGTATTCTAAATCATATTTTCTTCGGTTAGTATCAGACTCTGACCGACTGGTTCCTGAATTCTGTGGCATTGTGCCAAGTAAGCGGCTTCGTTACAACTGATTTTTCAACGTGCCAGTGTGTCTTGACACCAGATGTTCTCTGCGTGGACCAGATACACGATTCTTCCTGCAGTACATTGGAAGGCTGGTCTCTTAAACGGCGGGAACATGCTTTGCGCATGACATTATTGTGGGCCATAATCTGTGTGGTACGAAGGGCTTTTGGCAAACTCGGGATTCTCCACAATTTACATGGTACAGCCGTACCACAAGACCAGCAGCCATTTTACTGATCATACACTTCTCTTGTTTGGCTTTCGACATATTCGGTTATGCCTCCTGACATCGTTAGCCACGTCTTTCAGATCCTTTTCGACGAGAAGCACTTCACAGCGATGCTGAACACGCCATCGGGATGTCACTAAGCAAATAGACAGTGTCCAATGTTGGGATGAATTCGACTTTGGCAGGCCACGAATATGGCTGGGCAAGTGTAGCAACGTGCCTGTGGACATGTACCTATCTCGTTGACTTTTCGCCATTTAGGGATCAAATGCGTCTGAGACTGATCAATGTTATCATCTTTCGTGGATATTCTGTACCGTCGAGCTTGCTTTGCTGGCCTCAGCGAGCGCTAATCTATCGCAGAGAAGATGGCTCGATCCAGCATAGATATTCGAGAGCAAGAGCTGCTGCGTCTCGATGATCGATTGACTCTGGACAGCGTGGATGATTTCTGCACAGACGTTGAGCAGTTAGTGTCATTTATAGAGAGGCCGAAGTACTTATTAGTCGACGAGCACTAGTAGGGTGTAGAAAGGAGCTATATATTACATAAGGTACTAGGCTTATAGTAAATTGTTGAATAGGTATAGGAAGTATATAACTAATAAAACCCCCTATCTGTGATTTTATTCATCACCTGCTCGATGTCACGGTTACGTATACCGACGACAATTACAACATGCCATGTATGATACATAAGTTCACTGGCATAGTGACCGAGAGGGTAGCATCCATTTTGTGCACGAGCCGAAATGTTGAGTTAACTCATTTTAACTGGACAATCACGGTCTGCAAGACAAGAGGAGGAGAATGGAGAAACATTTCCAAGGAAGTGATACGTGTATAAAGGCCCAGTTGTAAACCAGCGATGAGTGTTCAAAGAACGATTATTAGGGTATCAACTATAAAATGCATCGCAAACCAATGTAAGATGACTGATAGGTATCATTCGTTTCCACCATGACCGCAAACGACTGACCAACTCATCCTGTCAAGTACTGAGCGTACCTATCTCGCATCTCGCATCTCCACCTACAAACCACAACATCAAACGCGAGCTGGGTATCAATCGTGAAAGTGCCACCAACATTGCTTTTCCATCATGCTTTCATCATCTAGATTTATTTGGTGATGCTGTCGTAGAAGGTGGCAGAACCGACTTGGTTGTCACCACGTCTGTCACCACCAGCGAGATTGCTTTGACCGGTGCCAGTGGTGTTGAATGCTTGGTCAAGTTCACCTCTCAGACCGCTGGTGTTTGTCGAAGATGCAGTACCGATGGTGCTAGATCCTGGTCCACCAAGAGACGATGAGAGACCTGATGATGCTGGGTTTGCAATGGTGTAACCTGGAGCGGCACCTGATGTGCCAGAGTGGCCCGATACGCCAGACACACCTTGTGACGGAGCACCAGTGTAACCAGATTGACCGTAACCGCTCTGGTCATATCCACTCTGATCGTAGCCTCGCTGATCATAGCCTCGCTGATCATAGCCTGAACCAGATTGACCATAGCCCGATTGGCCTGACGAACCAGTAAGGCCGCCTGATGAATCGCTGCTGTTAGGGTGATTGCCACCACGGATACCAGCACTTCGGGTGTTGTGTGGCTTACGAGTAACCTTGCTAGCATGAGGTAGCGAAGTAGACTCCTTAGCACTGCCAATACCAAAGATTGGAGACTCCCATCGATCGCCCTTAGCAGCAAGTTGCTTGTACTCAGTAGCTTTTGTGGAAATGCCACCAGGGAGGGAGATATTCTTAAACATGGAATCCTCCTTAGTCAGAGCAACCTTGACGTCAGTCTTCTTTGACTGGTTCTCAGCCTTCTTCTTCTTCTCTGTCATCTTTTGTTGGATAGCGTTGACATATCTCTGATAGATATTGGCAGCCTGCTCAGGATCATTCTTGGCAGCCTGCTTGGATCGCTGGACCTCGTTGTAGACACTATAAGCCATGGCATCAAACTTCTCGAAGTTGTCCTTAATCTGCTTCTCGATGGCCTTCTGGATAGCAGGTCGCATCACTTTGAGCAACAAGCTCTTGGCCAGCTTGAAGAGCAACTTGTGGTTGGACTGCTTGACCTTGATGTCGAGAGTCTTGATGGTAACGTCGACCTTATCGATGTGTAGGAAATGAGTTCGGTCGGTAGCTTTAGTGGCATTGCGAGCGGCGATCTTGAAACCAAAGCCTTCACCTGAGAGGATAATGTCCATAACACCCTTGTCAGTGATGGATGGGAAGCCTTGCTTCTTCTTCAAGTAGTAGGCAACATCTCGCAGATCGAGCTGAATGCCAGAGCCAGCGATCATAACCTTATTCTCACGTGTGCTTCGGACAGTCTTTCGACCATATCGCCAGTAGTTGTCAGAACCAAACTCCAAAGCGTTAGGGAACAAGTTATCGGACTCAAGAACCAAGTTCTCAACAATCAGATCGACCATGGGGTCAGAAACTTCGATTCGGGGAATTGGAACATATTGGGTGTTGGCAAAGATAGCAGGAATAATAACCTCAGTGAGATCTTTGATGAGGTGTGGCTTGAAAGCTGGGTTGCCATCCTCGTCTTGGCCCAAGTCAAGGAAGAGCTTCTGCATGGAATCAGCGAAGGCTCTGTTTTGTGGATCTTGGTCAAATTGGTCGGCCAAGAATTTGAATTCGTCGAGCAGGTGGTCGGTATGGTCCCTATATCTGTCACGGAACAAGAACTGAGCCTGGTCGTAGAGCTCATTCCACTCTCGAGTGGCTTGGTCTTGCAAAATGAAGCCCTGCTCTCGCAGGCACTTTCGGATATAGGCATTGGTTCGTCGGAACCAGCTCTTGAGTTCAGGATCTTGGTCAGCATCGCGATAGACCTGGTTAAGAGAATCGGTAAGGTCATCGGTGGAAGTAAAGTTGGCAAATCGCTCGATCAGTGTCTACCTATATTAGTATACGTGGACTTGTATGATATAATTTGAGACGTACCTTGATGTTTCGCTCCGTGCGTTGAAGAGCGCCATCCTGATGGGCGCCCTTAACAGTTCCAGCAGACTGGTTGGCTAGCTCTCGGCCGTGACCAGTATATCGCTCAGCGAGGTCAAGTAGAGTCACAATGGCGTCTTGGTCTATAATGGATGTTAGTACGAACAGCATGACAACGCCAGGCTTGCCTTACAATCAGAATGACCCTGAATCTCGACGAGCATCTTCTTCAGCCGCCAGATAGTTTGGTCCCGGCGTTCTTGGGGCATCTTCTTGCTCAAATAGTTTTTCGTTCTCTGCTGAGTAGCATCTCTGGTCTCTCGTGCTCGTTGCTTGTTCTCCTCGGGAATGTTTTGTTCGGCCTTCGACTTGAGATTGTCAAAGGCGGCACGAGCGCCAGATTGACCAGCAGCTTGGTTGTTGGAGTTGGGGTTTCGTGGATCACCAGAAGATGGGTGCTGCTCGGCAGTCTCTCGACCTTGTTGACCGGCCTGCTTGACGTCCTCTCGACTGAATGGTTTATTTTTGTTGACAGTCTCATTGAATTGCTGCTTGAGATTACCTCTGTTGAGGTTGGAGGTGTCGTGCCACGTATTATCCTCGGCAGGTTCGTCGATTCGCTTGAGTCGGTCCTGGTCTGGATTGACCTTGTCCGCGGTTTTCTGAGCGGCGTCACCAGCCATATCCCGGAGCAAGACCAGGCCATCGTCGAGTAGCTTTCGGAACTGTCCGTTGGAGATGACAAGTCTACCAAGGGTCTTCAAGCCGTCAAGAGCTTGATCGCCGTGTTGTTGAGCGGTGTTCTTGTCAATAGGGGCATTAGGTGTGCCGGCGCCGGCTCCATCGATGTGCTGAGCATCCCAAATAAATTCTTGGAGCAGGTTACCCTCATTTTTGGACAGAAGCAACTTCTGGGTCTCCTTGATCGCTTGTCTTGCGTCTGCGACGAGGTTTTGACCTTCTGATGACAGGTTCTTGTGTGATGATGAAAGCGCTCTTGAAGCAAGGAAGCTGTTCAAGGCAATATCAATTTGTTTGTTCGAGGGAACCTTGCCCTGTGAAAAGGCAGTGAAGATTCCTGATACAAGTTAACATTCTGATAGCCACAGGAAAGAATAAGACTTACCATAGAGCTGGAGTTTCTGGTTGATGTCTCGCTCTTTCTGGGCAAAATCGGTAGGTCTGTTGACGTTCGCCATGATGGGTAGGTTACAAATCGGGGTATCAAAAACAAAGTCGCAATCAAGCCAAATTCGTGGGTATGAGTATTAGGTTCTGCTTGATACGAAGGTATGGGTATAGAATGGCGATTGGGGTTGGGGAATTTCAATTGTGTGAAGAAGGAGAATCAGGTTCAAAGAGCTTCCCAGGGCGTCATCAAGTAGGAAGTAGTGGGTCGCAACCAAGTGATATGACGATATCCAACGAGCAGACAAACTTGGCTTTGGCAGGCACGCTCTGAGCTCTGAGGGGAGGCGGACCACCGCTCCCACCGCTCCTGTTGTCACTACCTACGTCATCTGTGCTGCACTGAAATTTCCTGGCAACGCGACCTGCTCGAATCGAGCTTAGCCTTGGCTAGTGGTATGTCCGGGGCTACACTTTCAGTCTAGACTTATGAGAACGTGCGGCGGCAGCCAATCACTCTATCTCAACAAACCTGTGCGACATCATCCTTTTCGACCAGAGACTGGGGGAAGCCACTACAATCAGCCACATCAAGATCTGGCATTCCAACCTTCACATGCTTGATGCCCTACCTGTCTGGTGCGTCAAACGTTTTGCTTCGTGCATCTCTAGATTGTGGCAATGCTCGAAGCATGATCGCGTTTGTCCTTCGGACATGCAATCTGCGATCTGCAGTTCTGGAAAATTTCAGAGGTTGTGAACGTGGCAGTCGCTGTAGAGGAAGAGACTTTGTGTGGAGGCGTGCCTGTTAGAGCTTCATCAGTGGGGTCAGGAGAGATCGCAGTGTTGTTTCCAGTGATCCAATCGTGTTCAGACGTACCTGAATTCGATCTTATGACCTGAATCGACATTTAGATGGGTAGAGCATTGTACTCATAGCTCTGAAACATCGTAGTGCCGGTATTCAGAAAAGCCTTAGATTAACAGTGGACGTTTCTGCCACGTTCCAACCAGATTCTACTTGCAGCTTTTGCCCGTTAATTGGCCGAGACAAGCACGCTTGCTGAAGAACTAGTAATACGCGCCGCTTCAATATTTACGCTCGAAGATTGCGATGAGCTTTTCTAGTACCGTATCTCTCTGATGTTCGATTTCGTGTACTGTTGAGCACCTCATCTCGAAGGCTGTGGCCGACCTCCGGTTCTGGCAGATGCTCTTCTGCGCAGTCGCGAGACGCCTACAGTTGCACCTAGCCACGCCAGCTCTTGTTGCTGAGACAATAAAGTAATGAGTGTCTGCTTCCTGTCGTAGTATGCCTTGGTGCCTGGTTGAAAGTCGCAGCACGTTCGCGTGACACTGTGACACGTGCAGGCTGCGTTCGCCTGCTCAATTCGCGTCAAAATGGTATGCCGCCAGGATAGAGTACAGGTCAAGAATATGGATATTTTCATTCTAACATAGCTTACCGGGATATCTCTTCGTAATCTTGACATCGCACGACCATGACGGGCCGGTCGTTGCGACATCAGAAAAGGCAAACACGCCTCAGCTTTCATCCTCTACCCGACTTGTCCCCTGCCAAAGAAACATATAGCGCAGCCGTACAAGGCAGACTGGCGTCTGTGCGCTACCAAGGCTCTAGACAGTCATCAAGGTCAGCTGCGCGGAATCTCACCACTGAACCAGAACCACTTCTCACACCAGAGCCATCGTCCCAACCTAATGCCAATGCGCCACGTGCTTCATCGCCTCTGAGCGACCCGCCGTCAACTCCAGAGAAATCCGACGAGATCAGAGAGCAGGAGGAAGATGAGATTGTGGTGTCATCCAGCAAGCGAAGGAAGTTGAACGCGAATGGGTCAGCCGAGACACCTACACGAAGACCTTCAAGATTACATCACCTCGAAACACCACCTACCGATCTCTCACTACGGTCCAGGACGAAGGCCCAGAACACAAGCAGGATTGCATCTTCGCCGCCATTACTTCGAGCTCCGAGTATAGGCTCGCCAGAGACAAGTGGCGACGAAGAGATTTCTATCTTCACAAAGCTAACCTCACGAAGAAAACCAACACGGCAAGAAGGCGATGACGACCCTTTCGTCGTAGACGACGACATAGAAGACGAACCTGAGTTGCGACCGAACAGAACCAGAAGAACATCAAGACCAGATCGTGCCCCCAAAGATGACTTCGTAGCAGATGACGATGAAGTAGAGTATGTCTCAAGTAGCGACGAAGCTGTTCAGCGCATCGAAAAACAGAAGAGTCGCAAGAACAAACGACGCGAGAGATCACGGAGAGAGCAGAATGAGCTAGAGGAAGACCTTGAAGACCTCGTAGGATCCGGCAAAGATGACGATGTGCCAGATGTGGACGCCGTCAATACAAACGTCCGGCGCACACGAGGTGGTCCAGTCACGACAGAAAGAGACAGAAGGCGCGAGCATATCGAGACACTCAAGCGTAGAAGGGCTGGAGAAAAGATCCCACGTGTCCAGGACTCGGACGACGAGCAGTTGGATGAGTTCGACGAGCAGGACGGAGCAGACATCAATAGAATCGGTCTCCACACATCTTCACCACGGCGTGCCCTTGAAAGGATAGAGATATCGTCCAACTCTGAGGATGAGCAACCTCAAGAAGCGGAGTCTATTGAAATCGAAGATGACGATGACTTTGTGGTCGAAGACGAAGAGGAAGTCCAGCACGGCAGGAGCCCTCAATCTGGCATACCACTGGCATTCACTTCCTTTGCCAGCAGCAAGCCCAAAGAGCTCTTCATACATGTAGTGGAATGGCTAGTGAAGAACAAGATCGCACCAGCATTCCAACGGGACGACGAGCTGTATGAACTTTCCTGGAACAAGATCAACGACCAAATAAAGGCACAAGCAGGTAGTAGACTCATCTCAAGTGCTTGGGGTGAGGAATTCAAGAACACCATTCTTGCACGTCCACGGATGCAAGTCAGCTTCACATCCGGAGGCGATGATGAGCTCTTTCTCAATTGTGATGCCTGCAACAGGACCAACCATCCAGCACGTTACGAATTCAAGTTTTCTGGTCATGCATACCACCCAGACACTCTCGAACCAATCGATGAGGATGCAGACGAGAGCGAGTCAGACAAAGAGGAAGACGACGACGAAGATCAGGACGACAAAGCGTCATACGATGCAGCAGGACACCTTCTCCCTCGAGCCGGCCGCACATTCAATCTTGGTCGCTTTTGCGCTGCGAACGCAGAGATGGGTCACAAACTGACTCACTGGAAATACCACTTGAACCAAGCCCTTCTATCCTACCTCGACGAACAAGGCGTTCTCTCCGCCGAATCCATCCTAGCACGCGAAAAAATGAGCAAGAAGAAGCGAGAGAAACAGGCCGAAGAAATAGTCGACACTATGGACGCTACGGGTGTGATCAACGAGATGTGGCGGGACTTGCAGAATGACCTTGAGGATGCAAGATTTGGTATGGAGGATCATGTTGCGAAAGGTGGGAAGAGGAACCACAAGAGAATTGGAAAGGTGAGAGTTGATAGAGGAGATGGCAAGATTGAGGAATGGAGTGAGGGCGGAAAGATGAAGATGGTTGTGCTCAGTGACTCGGACGGCGAGTAATTGCTTTGCCAGAGTTTAGCTCTTTGGCGACCATTTTGGGCTATAGTTTGTATGCTCAGATCAGAGCTAGATACAGCAACACAAATAGCTTTCAACTTCTAAAATAGATGTGTGCTGCTATGTTCAATGATTTATCGCTCAAGATATTGTGCTGGCCAGCGCGTTGGACGATGACGTAGTAGCTGTACATGGCTTTTCTAGCGAACTTCAAGTTCCCTACACAAACTCTCTATCCACAGCAACACCTTCCAAACCTAGCTACCCTCAAACCTCATCTCGTACCATGGCACCTTCCAGGGGCTCATCCGCAATACCATCAGCAGCCCACAGCCACCATTCAACCAGCGACGACATAGCCGTCCACCAACAATCCAACTCCGCCCTAATCAACGCCCGCCGCAACTTCAACTACCTCGTCAACCCAACCACCTCCCCAACAACCGACCGCCCAACCCGCCTCCGCACCCGCGCCCTCCTCCGCACCCTCCGCTATCTCACCCAGTTCATCTTCTGGCGGATCATCCGCTACGCCAAATACGCCGCCTACGGCGCCATAGCCGCAGCCGTCTCAGCAACCGCGATCGGGACGTTCGTGTCAGGCGTAGGATGGGTGTTGGCGCCGCCGAGTTTCGGAGCGAGTATTATTGCAATGAGTGTGTGGGGGACGGGGAAGTTTGTGGCGAGGAGGTTGCATAGGAGGTGGCAAACGACGGGGAAGGATGCTGGGGAGGAGAGGAGGGAGAGAGTTGCTGATTTGAGTGGGGAGGAGGAGGTAGTTAGGCAGGCGGGGAGAGGGTTGGGATCTGATACTGGGCCAGAGGCTGTACCTTGGTAAGAGCCAGTGTCTGTGGTAAACAAGGAACGGTACAAAATACGAAGAGTGTTGGACAAGACTTGTAACTTGGTTCACTGCAGATACAGACTGTGATCACTGAATCAAAAACCCTCCTCAACTATTTTCCCAATGTTTTTGATATTGTGCTATCTAGATAATGCCTGATAGCAGCGTATTCTTGTAGGTTCTCGCCAGTACAAGATGCATTCATCTTATGGTTTTAATTCATGCAATCAATCTCGGGTATCTAAAATACAAGAACAAAAGAATCACGCACTCGGTGAGCAGCCATGTTCCTGAAGATCACCGATACTCCACCAAATAAGCGATACAGCATAAAAGCTGGACAGAAGAATTTTAGTAAATGTGAAAAAACCAGCATCTACCACAAAGAATCTCTCAAGCAGTTCAGGCAGCAGGAGCCTCAATCTCCTTCTTGTCTTCCTCTTTTGCGCCGTTGGCTTGTTGCTTCATGTATTCGTCGTAAACATTCAGAGCCTCCTGAACTTTGGCCCGGAGAGCTTCTTCGTCATCGATACTGTCGCAGTGTTAGCATCTTTTCATCAACCACAGATCAGAACACTTACAGTCCAAGCAATTCAGAATTGTCCATCTCCAGAAGCATACCAGTAATCTTGCCAGCAAGTTCTGGTTGCATAGCAGCAATCTTGGGGTAGATAGCCTCACCAAGCATTTGTTTCTGGTTTGCAGCAGGCATAGCGGAAAGGTTTTGGAGAGCACCAGGAGCAGGACCTTCATCACGACCAGGGCCGGCTGGCGGGAAGCTACCTCGACCTTGAGGACCTGGACGGCCACCTTGTGCCTGTGGGAAGACACCTCGACCAGCTTGTGGGAAGTTACCGCCGCCTCGAACGTTTTGCATGTTCGGTGGCATCTGCATACCCATCTGGCCACGGCCTGCGCCACGACCAAGTTGAGCCTGCATCATCTGAGGATTGTAACCATTCATCATACCAGGTTGACCCATGAATGGCATCTGACCAGGCATACCGAAGTTAGGAGGCATTTGGCCCTGAGGCATACCTCGACCACCTTGAGGAAAGCCAGCTCCTGGGAATTGGCCACCTCGTCCACCTTGCATACCTGGCATCATCATGCCTGGTTGACCAGCAAAAGGAACACCTCTCTGAGCGCCAGGAGGCATGAATTGCTGGCCAGGGACGCCGTACATCATCTGAGGATAAGCACCGCTCATAGCGGCGTTAGCAGCCTGCTGCTGTTGACGAAGAGTGTTTCGGGCTTGAATGCTGGCCTCAAGCTGGCTCTTTCGGACGTCCTTTCGTTGAGCAAGGGCAACATAGAGTGGCTTGCCATTGGCCATCTTCTGGTTCATCTCGGAGACGGCCTTGGAGGCCTCATCGGGGTTGCTGAAGCAGACGAAGCCAAAGCCCTTAGACTTGCCAAAGGTTCGCTGTACGGTCTTGCCATCTTTCTTGATCTCCTTGACGTCTTCATCCTCCTTCTTGTCCTCGTTGTCCTCTGCATCATCTTTCTTCTGCTCTTCCTCAGCAGGCTTGTCTTCGTCCTTCTTGTTCTCCTTCTCTTTGTCGGAGTCAGGGGAAAGAGGTCGGTCTGTAGTATCGCGCATGACTTTGGCCGAGGTAATGGTACCATAGGCGGAAAAGAGCTCTCTCAACTTCTCATCATCGACATCATCAGCCAGGTTCTTGACGTAGAGGTTAACACCTTGGTACTTGTTGGCCTTTTCCATACGAGCAGCCTCATACTGCTTGCGCAGTTCCTCTTCTCGCTCGTGTTTCTTCTGTGCTCGACCAACGTATAGAGTCTTGCCCTTGAACTCTATGTCATTGAGCTCTTCGACGGCCTTTTCAGCAGCTTCGTGATCAGTGTAGTTGACGAAGCCGAAGCCACGGCTCTTGCCTGCATCATCGCGGGTAATAGTGGCAGAGATGATGTCGCCATACTTTTCGAACATCTTTGTGAACTCATCATCAGTAGCCGACTCGTCGATGTTCTTAATGTACAGATTTGTGAAGTTTGCCTTTAGCTCGTCGAATTTGCTCTGGCGATCTCGTTTAGCGATGTGGTGACCAACGTAGACTTTCTTATCGTTGAGCAGCATGCCATTAACAGCCTTGATAGCATTGTTGGCCGCCTCGGCGGTCTCGTAGTGGACGAAGCCGTAACCCTTGGAGTTTCCGAACTCGTCTTGAGCCACCTTGCAGGACAGAATGTTGCCAAACTGGGAGAAGGTATCATGGAGAGCCTTGTTGTCAATGGCATTGTCCAGGTTCTTGATGAAGACATTGCCTTGACCAGTCTTTCGGAGAGCAGGATCTCGCTGAGACCACATGATTCGGCATGGTCTTCCCTTGATAATAGTGTAGTTCAGATCTTCTAAAGCACGTTCGCCATCAGCGATATTGTTGTAGTTAACATATGCATATCCTAGAGAGCGACGGGTGACTGCATCGCGGCAGACACGGATAGAGGCAACCTGGCCGATAGAGGAGAAGAGCTCGAAAAGCATGGCCTCGGTGACAGAAGGGTCAAGTTCGCCGACGTACAGAGAGGCCGAGTGCTGGGAGTTCGGGTTGGCAGAGGCTGGAGTCTGAGAATCTGCATCACCCGCTCCATCAACTTGGGTGTTGATGGCGGCAGGACCGTTTTGAGCAGAGATATCAGAGCCATTCTGACCCTCGGTTTGAGGTTGAGCCACTTCCGCAGACATGTTGACTATGAAAATGTCAGATCCAATTCCTTTCGATGAACAGGAGAACTAACCTTTTCGATGTAATTTCTGGAAAGATAAGGGTAATGGATGGGGTGATAACACAAAGCCGAAGGGTAATGTCGACTCTGTGCGATGAGTTGTTAGTCTTGAACAATGGATTGGTCAACCCCAGGCACAAAAGAGTGACTGAGCGCAACTGCCATTCACTTACTATGTGACGTATGGGTTGTTTTTTCTGATTTTCCTAGTTTTTTTGGTCACGAATGTTTTCAGGAAGGGGTACGGGCAGTAAGAGATTGCAAGTGAGTGGCAAGCAATCAACCACGAGGAGATCTGAATGTGTTTTGACAGGACGTGCAGAAAGGAAATGCGGACGATAAATTCCAAGACACGAACAAAAAGTCGCTGGCAGGCAGTCGAAGAATTTAGCCACTAGCCCTTTTTGAACTAGCTCAGCTGCTTGGTAGTGCCTGCCTCAGACAAACGCGCTATCAGGAAGCTACGACGCAACGCGTTTTGTGGTGACAGTCTACAGTGACAATTCTCTATTGTGTCGGTGTCGTCCCTGTACTTCTGACAGCAAGGACTTACCAACGACGATATGACTTCAGTGTTCGTACTGTGAGCAAAGCAGATAACAGGAACTACCTGTGTCCGACTACGAGATGAAAGTTACGTCCCTAATTGATACCTGAAATATTGCGAAGTGCAAGACGTACTCTACTGTATATCTGTTGGGAAGGGACAAGAGACAATAGTCGTCTACTGCCACTCCTTCAGCACCACAACCATGTGATTTTGATCGCTTTGACCTCATATTGACAGCGACTTTTCTCACACGACGATGTGTCTGACTTAGTGAAAAACATCTCGGTAGTAGCGACCATTGCACGAAGTCATGATGATAGTCGATGCTGCGAAAACTGGTGAGAAAGACTTGAACAACAAAGATCACATTAATGGAGGACAAAGGATTCAGCAGAGCTTTGCTAAGCCAGAGCCAGGATATTGAAGCCTGGCAAAGATAGGAAACAGTCGCATAGGCTCGACTCATGTTCGTGCCATCTCAATTCGACGTCAGCTTGAATTGATTGCTGGTCGGACACTTTGGACTGACAGTTGATGATTGATGCTCCCACCAAAAGTAGCAAGTCGCCTATCACAAAGAGCTACAACACAAATTATCTGATGTACACCATGTCAAGATGATCGTTCAGGATCTCATAGCTCCATTGTTCATCCTGGAATAGAACAAAGACCTCGTAACGATCATTGCAAAATGCCTGGCTAACGGCAAGGTTTTATGCTTAAGCCTTCGCTCGACTCACGGGGTGCTCGCCGGTGTAGACTTGCCTTGTTAACCGTCAGAAAAGCAGCAATCACCTATGTGATGGAAGAATTGCACCAAAAACCTGTATCCGAGTCAGATCAGACTGCTCGACTAATGAGTGGTTCGTCTTCGGAGGAAGAAGTCCAGCCATGTTATCCAGCTAAATATGTTGCATGCAGGGCCGTGTCCAGATCTTGCTCGTCCCAGCACCAAACTTCGAAATCAGCCACAAGCAGAGGAGCAACAGACGAGAACTTGCCTTACGATGGTACAGTTCAGACCACACTCCGCATTGTGCAAGCTCTACTGGCCAGCCCTCGCATTGACATCGAAGAATTAGCCAGTCGCAGCAGTTCTCCTAGCAGGTTGTCTAACGTTCGTGATAGTGTCCGACGAGGTGGAACCACCGACAGAAGCAGTGAAAGTGGTAAGTGGACACCTGCCAGGCTGACAAGTATGTTGCAGGAGCAAAAGGTGCATGAATGTCATCCTTCATTGACGACACCACAAAGCTCGTCTGAGAAGCATAGGACGTTGGTAAGTCCTCAAGGACGAAGCAGAAAGAGAGCAAAGTTGCTCAAATTGTGGAAGGAGTTTCAAGCTGGACGGGAGGAGAGGATACGGTGCATGCGTAGATTTCTTTAGTCTTGTTGAGGCGGTCTCTTTGTGGCTTCGTGGTTGAGCATGGTAGAAAGTTCGAATTTTTCTGGTCGTTACGCTTTTCACATAATACATATAGTCGTAGTGGATCGACAACAAGCACATACTGAACGTAAATCGGTCATCCTTGTAGCCAGTTTCGTCCACTATTGCTCGTACTTGGGACATCTGATTCGACATATCGGACTTCCAGTAACTAACGCTCGATGTGTGGATCGACAGTGCGATGGGTGACAGGTTTGAAGCTAGACAAACTATACGGTTGCCCACTTGCTAGCAAGTTGACTCTATCAGAGACTTGAAAAGCAAGAGAATTCCACTGAAACCCTCGGCATTTGCGCAGAGAAGGTGGCAGTTTCGTGGCTCTAAACTTAGCTATCGTCAGCGATTCAAAAAGTCAGCCAGCGTTGTGGGCAGATGGGCACTGGCACGGTTTCGTCACCAGGGGTGTTGAGTACCGTCCCATCTCCAGAATGTGCCACTATGTGAACTCTTCTTGTCATGTAGCACAGCTAACATAGCTCGAACACTTTGCTCCGCTGTAATAACCCCCTCGACTTCCCATCCAAGCTCAACATTTGCCATATCTGTACTTACTTCACCAGGATGCATGGCCAGTACACAAACTTCGTCCTCCCATGCTTCGATTGTCCTGCCTCGTGATTGCCAGTCTATCTTTGCCTCCTCTTCCTTGTTTTTTGCTCGTCGCTTTAGCTCTGCAGCCATATGACGTATCATCATATTCAAGGCGACTTTACTAGCACCATATGCTGCGAAGCCGTCCTCGTACTCGCGAAAATCAGCCATTGAGCCAGAATCAGATGACATGAAGACAACCTGCCGACCCACAAGCACGTAATCCGATGAGTCCAAAGCTTGCTCTTGCTCTCGCCTTTGTTGAACAGCTGGAAGATGGTTCAGCATCAACAATTTCCGAGCAAGAACGACATTTCCAATACAGTTAACCCTCAGGTGTCTTTCCAGCATATCGAACTCGACATTGAGAGCTCCAAGACCCTTCTCATAGTCTAATATACCAGCATTTAATATTATACTGTCAATGTTACCACCACGTTCAACAAACAGCCTCATGCGTGACACAAATTGTGCTATGTCTGAGGATGAACCAACATCACATTGCTCAATGATACACGAGCCAGGCCGTGACATGAGATTTCCAGTCACCTGCCAGAGTTGTGACGCTGTGCTCGGATCACGTACCACTGCAATGACCTGATGCTTGAGTTGCAGAAGCTGTCGTGCAAATTCGAGACCAATTCCACGAGAGGCACCCAATATCAAGTAAGTCTGCGGTCTGCCTGGCGGAGGTTTAGCTTGAGGCGGAGGAGGCACTATATTATGCGTGCTCTCTGGTGTTACTGGTGTGGAGGTCTTGGAGAGTGGAAATGGTGCCTGCAAATTACTGAGGTTTGTGGTGATATACTCCAGAGAAGGCGTGGTAGAATGTCCGACAGGTACTTGGTTAGTATTCGACATGCTTCTCAACTGACTAGACGAATGCTCTCGTGCTTCTTCATCTTCTTCCTCCTCCAATAAGAGACGCCTCTTTGATGCAGATGACCCATGCAGTTGGTAGAACGAGGAAATGGTTGCACTGGATGTCTTACGCTTTGGTGCCATCGATATTTCCTGAGTTAAGATGTGAGACGAGATAAAACCTACCAATACTCAACAAGCGATGAGTAAGTAGATCAATGTGATATTGCCCACGACGCGTGCTGATGGCATATCATGCACCGAGGTCAGTCCAGGTCATTCCCTTTAGCTACAGGAATACATGCCCGTGCATCATGATGACAACGGTTTCGAGTTTGACATGCGGCATTGTGCATAATTAGCACGGGCGCGGGAGCTGGCATGCTCGTCAGATAGCAAAGATGGAGAGCGTGCTTCATGTGTTCCACTTCATAAGGTTTTGGCCATGCCACCACGTGGCAATGAGTAAGAGAACATTCCGAAGGGGTAAGACCATAACATCTTTGGCCTTGTAGGTCAGCATATTGAGAGGTATTGGAGTTCATCCCCGAAAGACCATTGCTGTAAGCTGCTGTAAAAGACACTTGTAGCTACCTGTTGACAATAACCGAAAATTATCAGCTGCTTGAGACATGGGCATTGCATCTATATATTTAGGTTGTCCTTAGAATAATTGGACTGTGACACATCACACTCGTCAAATGACTATAACCAGAGCTCTATCTACAAGATATTCTGGAAAGCTCTATCCACTGGTGATCGAGGGTTGACACCCTTGTAGAACTCGACAGTAGCCTTGGCGCGCTTAGCAATACCTTCAGGAGTAAACTCAAACTTCTTGTAGACGTCTTTGTAGGCACCAGAAGCACCAAATCTGTTAAGACCGAACTGCTCATGTGAGTATTTCTCCCAACCAAGAGTAGACATAACCTCGACGGACATGGCCGGCTTGCCACCTGGAATGACCTTCAATTGGTAATCCTTCGGTTGGGCATCAAACACTTCTGTACATGGCATCGAGACCACACGTGCCTTGATACCCTGCTCGCTCAGGACCTTGACAGCTTCGACACATATCGAGACCTCGGAGCCAGTCGATACTAAGGTGATATCTGCGTTCTCGTCTTCGATGAGTGTATAACCACCCTTGATAGCGTTGGGTATCGTTGAGTTCTCGAGCTGTGGCAGATTTTGTCGGGTCAGAGCCAGGATAGATGGAGTCTCGTGCGACGTGAGAGACATATAGTAAGCAGCCGAAGTCTCGTTTCCGTCCGCGGGACGCCATACCATCATGTTTGGTAGTGCTCTGAAGTGGACGAGTGTTTCGATCGGCTGATGAGTAGGGCCGTCCTCACCAAGACCGATGGAATCGTGAGTTGCAACATAGATTACGCGTTGGTGTGAGAGCGAGGATAGACGGACTGCACCAGCCGCATATGAGACAAAGTTCAAGAATGTGCCACCGGCTGGGATAATGGTTCCGTAGGCAGACAGACCATTCATGATAGCAGCCATAGCATGTTCACGAACACCATATCGGATATATCGACCAGCCCAGTCACCGATACCCAGACTTGGTGGCTGGAAGTCAACAGCGTTCTTCCATCGGGTGTTGTTAGAACCAGTCAGATCAGCGGAACCAGACATGAGTTCAGGGACGACCTCGTGGATGGCCTCGAGCACTGACTCTGACAACTTTCGTGAGGCGACAGCTGGGTCTGTTGGCTTGTAGATTGGCAATTTCTTCTCCCAACCTTCTGGGAGAGGTTTCTTGGGGTCAAGACGTCTCTTGAGGTCCGCACCAAGTTCCTTGTGCTCTTCAGAGTATTTCTTGAACAGGTCATTCCATTTCTGCTCAGCAGCTGCGCCTTCAGCTGATTGTTTGTTGCACAGCTCATAGACCTCGTTAGGGACGACAAAAGATTCGTCGGCCTTGAAGCCGAACTTCTCCTTGACCTGTGCGCAGTCGTCCTTCTTTAGAGGGTTACCGTGAACACCACCGGTTCCTGCTAGTTTGGAGCCGAATCCGATTGTGGTGGTAATCTTGATCATGGATGGCTTGTCCTTCACATCCTTAGCCTTTTGAATTGCAGCTTCAATGCCGTCCAGATCATTGTCACCGTCCTCTACATGCTGAACGTGCCAGCCATATGCCTCGAATCTTTTCATGACATCTTCGGTAAATGCACACTTTGTGTCGCCATCTGCATTGCATTAGTATCAACTTTCGCTGTCAATCTGTCACAGCTAGGAGAGCTTACCGATAGAGATGTGGTTGTCGTCATAGAGGGCAATCAGGTTGCCAAGTTGCAAATGTCCAGCTGTGGACGCAGCCTCAGAGGCAATACCTTCCATGGCACACCCATCACCGAAAAGGACGTAGGTGTGGTTGTTGATCAACTCATAATTTGGCTTATTGAACACACCGGCAGTATGTTGCTGAGCAATAGCAAGACCAACAGCGTTGGCAAAGCCTTGGCCTAGAGGTCCTGTGGTGACCTCAATACCTGGAGTGTCATGAGCCTCAGGATGGCCAGGGCAGATACTGTCAACTGTCTATCATTGCTGTCAGCTTGTTTCTTCTCTTTCGTCGAACCTCCTTACTCTGAATGATTTGAGATCGTCCATAGAGACCTTGTAACCATAAAGATGTAGCAGGGCATAATGAAGCATGCAGCCGTGACCGTTCCTGACTTTCCGTTAGCACGTATGACTCTTTGTACACTCTCCAGCTCTTAGATCCAATCACATACGAAAGGACGAATCGATCTCGGTTGACCCAGTCAGGGTTTTGAGGATTGAATGTCATGAACTTGTTCCATACGACATGTGCAAGAGGGGCACATCCCATAGGTGCACCTGGGTGACCAGAATTCGCTTTAAAGGTGGCATCGACCTATACAACCATTGCATTAGCCAGCTTGCTCAACACAGAGATAGGGAGTAGGCGTATGTACCGCTAACACCCGGACGGTGTTGATGGCCTTCCAATCGACATCAGAGTAACCCATGGTTGCAGTGCTGTAGAAGTAGGTGCACAATTTACTGAAAGGTTGTCCAGGTATACAGACACAGAGGGGAGAGACAATGGAAAGGGTGATGAGATCGGTGATAGAAGGAATTTTTACAGGCTCTGATACACCGAAGGACAACTACCTGCAATGACTAAGTCGTGGATTTCCTAATCGGCACTTTCCAAAGTGTCTCAACAGTTCACAGCTTGAGCTTCAGAAATTCGACCACCAACTTTACTACTAGTGGAAGTGGGGCTGCACGGATGATGTAATCTGCAAAGTTCCGTACCCCTCGGTGCTGTTCTGTTTGGTCTGAACGCGTTTGCGACGGGTATTGCGCCGGCTGTTGCTGAGTGGTGTTGGGCATTTACTGTGCGGCCAGCTTCAGGCCGTAGAAATTGAGGGTAGCAACATGCCTCCCACGCATTTTAACGCCGGCCAGACACCAGCAGAGGGGCGCAAGAAAATTGCCCAGTCGAAAGTGCAACTTTGTTGTCTCGAGTGGAAAGGAGCCATGTTCCGACGGCATAGCATTAACACACCGCTGGAAGCACCTCCTACAGTCGGCACAGACTTTCGAGTCACGATATGCATGCCCAACGCAAGCAGACATACTGTTGTCCTTCCGCGGAAGTGTGTTGGTCTTGTAAACTGCATGGCTTGGATAGCGCCTGCGTATCTGCATTTTGAGAAATCTAGCCTGAAAATGTTTCCTCGACGTTTCAGATAGCATCAATCTCAATTAATGCCAAGATATCCAAGCGTACTCGTCGCTCGCAGCAGATGTATCAATATTCAACCAACATACTGCTGGCATGGAGACTGTCACAGATCGCTCCAGAGAGGTCAAAAAGTTGGCGAGACCTGCGTACCAACCAAATTTGGCAAGTTGTTTGTTTCGTCAAGTCCATATAGTCGAGCATGAAGAAAGGGCATGCAAGTAGATATCGTTTTGTTCGACCTCTCACGTTAATCAACTCAGGCTTTTCCGACCACCAACTCCATCGCTATGCATGAAACGAGAATGAGAGATCGTCTGTCCACTTAATAGCCACTGTACCCATTTTGCCCATAAGCTGTGGCGCCGTAGGGAGTCCTGTTGCTGTCGTAATAACCTTCCGCTGGTGCAGGCTCGTACCCGTCAGGACTCATCCCACCGTTCATGGCCTCGCCACTATTATCGAGGCCTTTAATAATCTCTGCCAGCTTGGTCTGCAAGACTTTAACGCCTTGACTGACAATTTCATCTGGTTCAAGCACACCAGTTGCTTCGAGGTCGAAGAAAAACGCACTAGGTTGTGCATCGGGATCAAAAGCGGCATCAGCTGCAGTCTCATCAGCCTCCCATTGGGCGTTTTTGAGATCTACTGGCCACTCTTCCTTTGCGTCAACCTCATACCAGTAATCGACATGACGCAGCTTGTTGTGAGGATCGTACTCGAAGCCGATGGCTGCAGTAGGTGCCCATTTCGCATGCTCTTTCGCGATTCCTTTCTTTGCCACGCATGACAGTTTCAGCTCTTGTCCTTGCCTTAGTTTGGCCAACAGAGGACCTTGTCCTGCAGCATCATTGAGAACGGGTTTGCCTATATCGTCCGCACGACCATCCACCATTATCAAGTCTTTTGCGAAAACGGAAATGTTTGGTCCACCCTCTGTGCATTTGACGTGAAGCCTCAACGTGACTGAACACTGCTCGCAGTGGTCATCGCAATTTGAACAGTCGTAAGAGTATTCCAAACGATCCGCGACGCTAGTACTGTGTAAAGGGACCAAGCCAAGGCGATGCGCAAGAAACTCGTCAGGCAGTACTGTGCTGTTGATCTCGATATTGACCAGGTCGATCGCTATGGTGGGGATCTCAGCTAGCATGACGCGACGCACCGAGTTGGCGAATGCTAATGAGCAGTTCTGAAGGACGAAATCGCAGCGAGCTCGTTCAACCTGCAGTCGCTCAGTCCTCATGAAGACGAAAACAAGATGTGCAGACATACTTCTCTCACCGTCACTCTTGGCCCAGTTGAATCAGAATCGATAACATCATCCGCATAGCCCCCGACATTGTAGTACGCCATGATGGACACGCACGACTCACGTTCGACGTCGTTGAAATGCGCTCGTCAAAGAAAAACAAGGGATTCGTCGAGCCAGGGCGCTGACTTGAGTTGCGAGGACACGAGCGCGTTATTCGGGGCAAGTCGACCGAACACGGTCAAGCTAGTACTCGAAAGATCCAGACACTTGATTATGGTGAGCAGAAATGATAGTATCACTTTCGTATGAGAAGCCCAAACAGAACAGGATCCTAACTGTATACCATCCACCAGCGCCGGTCAAGACTGCTCTGCTTGGACATCGTCGCCGCCAGCACGAGAAAAGCAACAATCAGGCATCACGGCAGCAAGGTGGAGTTAAGAGGCACTAATGTGGATGTAACTTTTTAGATCCCCGACAATATGTGTACTGTAGACGACCACCACCTCAGCTTCTAAACTTTTCGTTCATAAGCTGACTTAGTCTAGTCCACTTTGCGATCGACATACTCGGTGAGAGATCTGGCACTTATTCAGGAACGTCTTGACTTAAGGCTGTTGGTCACACATACCCAAGTCTCGCTTGGACAGCTATTCTGGGGAAACATTATTAGCTTCATGTACCTGGAGCTAGGTCTGAATTGGGCTTGGAGCTGACGGACGTGGCTGCCACTTGATCCGAAGCACATGCAGAGCTTTGCTTCGTGAATAGCTTCACATTCCAGTAACGAGGGCTTTGAATTCGGAGGTTACTAGTAATGATATGTGTCTAGCAGTTTCTCGACCCTCACAGCCAAGATTCCATGGCTGATCTCAATGCCCTTCCAATGCGTGAAGATTTACGGACTGGGCTGACTAGGACTTTAGACGCGACGCGTACAACGAAATCCATCTCCTCCAACGTTCGCGACTGAAATATATGCTTGTAACCAGAGGACAGGCTCTTGAACGTCCGGTCTTTCCTGCGTCGCGCAGTGAGAGGGACGCTTACACACTGTACGGGGTCGCTTGTGTGCACTGGAGACCACATGCCTGAAAGAGCCAGCTTCACACGTTTATTCCATGTCGTCCTCCTGGTAGTCTGTACCTGGTTTGAATTCGTGCATGCTCAATTTCCCCGCTACAGTGACAATGGCCTGACGACGATCCGGTCACCATTGAATCCAAATATAACGATCAGCTTCAAGAGCCCTCCGTACGGTACCTGTACCACAGTCTTCGAGACGCAAAAGCAGTACACGGGATATGTCCACCTTCCACCAAACGTCCTATCACCGAGTCAGGGCAATTATCCCATCAATACCTTCTTCTGGTTCATAGAGGCACGTCAACTTCCCGAGACGGCCCCTCTAACCATCTTTATCAATGGTGGACCAGGAAGCAGCTCGATGGTGGGCCTGTTTCAAGAGTTAGGACCATGCAGTGTCATAGAGCTTGACAATCAGACTTTAGGCACACTGGCCAGAGAATGGGGATGGGATAGAAGCAGCAATATCATATTCATTGACCAACCAGTTCAAGTGGGTTTCTCCTACGATATTTTGACAAACAAATCGCTGAATCTGCTTGACGAAACCCTGACTATGCCTCCTGTTGATGTGCCTATCACTCAACCACTGTACACGTTTCTGAACGGCACATTCGGATCTAATGACGGCCTTGCGACCTCTAATACTTCTACGATTGCTGCTCAATCCATCTGGCATTTTCTGCAAGGCTTCCTGGCTGCATTCCCGCAATACAACCCAGCCACGAGACCTGACAGAAATACAGAGGGACCTGTCGGTATCAATTTGTTTACCGAGTCATACGGCGGAAAGTTTGGTCCTGCAATGGCTTCGTTCTTCTCTGCTCAAAACAAATTGCGCGAAGTCGACCCGGTTTTCCAGAACTCTACTCTAGAAGTCAAGCTTGTCTCATTAGGCGTCATAAGTGGTTGGATCGACCTCATCGTCCAAGCTCCCTTCTTTCCGCGTTTTGCCTACTCTAACACATACGGTGTCCAGGCAATCAGTCAGGTCCAGCAGTTGAACGCTCTTAGTGCCTGGAATGGCGTCGGAGGATGTCAGCAATTGACTCAGTCCTGCCGTTCACAGCAGCGTGCTTACGACCCGACAGATGGGGGTAGTGTGAACCTTGTTAACGACGCTTGCTCAGAAGCACAAGCGTACTGCCAAAACAACGTCGTTGCACCCTACACAACCTCAGGCAAGTCACTGTACGACGTCTCACAAAATTTTCTAGACCCATTCCCGAACTCGTTGTACCTTGAGTACCTCAACCAAGCAGATGTGCAGCATGCTATTGGTGTGCCTGTTAACTATACACAAGATTCGCTGGCAGTATCTGGCGCTTTCCTCGAGACGGGTGACTACGCTCGTGATGGGATCATCCAAGACATAGTTGACCTGTTGCATGCTGGCGTAAGAGTGGCGCTGATCTACGGAGATCGAGACTACGCCTGCAACTGGCTGGGTGGTGAGGCTGCATCATATGCCATCGCAGCTGCAGCAGGATCTAGTTATACTGCTTGGGCCACAGCTGGATATGCTCCAATCGTCACGAACAATTCTTACATCGGTGGTGTCGTACGAGAATATGGTAACTTGAGCTTCTCAAGGATCTACGACGCAGGCCACCTGGTACCTGCCTATCAGCCTGAAACTGCGTTCACTGTGTTTTCGCGTGTCATCGCCGGCACGGGAATCAGCTTAGGATTGCCAATTGACCTAAGTACCTTTGCAACCACAGGTGACGCGAATGCCACTCATACCAACCTTGCGCCCACTGCAGCAGCACCAATCTGTTTCCTGAGAGCAATAAACTCCACTTGCAATCGCGATCAGAAGAACATGGTTGCAAATCGAGCCGGTGTGGTTATCAATGGTGTCTTGTACAGTCAATCTGCAAGTTGGCAAGCGCCGGAACCGAGTGTCAGCAGTGCCGCTGGCAGAGCAACAGCCCCTCCGTCTAGCTACATTGCGAGCGCACCGCCACCTGCGAGATCAACGACTAGTTCGTCGGGTTCGAAGAGCGCATCAGCTACGTCTCATACACAAACAACAAGCCTGCCAACTGGAGTCTTCACTGCAACAGGTATCCCGACATCAACGGTGTCGAATATCGCGGCTTCAAGCTTGCTAGCAGTCCATTGGGTTGCAAGCAGTCTACCATCTGCTGTGATCTTTTTAAGTATATTCGGCAAGTATATACACATTCTCGCTTGACGGAGTAGATCTCATAGATGTGTGTCGCCAGCAAACTGCTACCACTAGCCTTCCAGGTACTGCGGAGTTAGAGGTAAGAGGGAGTCCGCCGAAAGATCAGCCATATCGACACCGAGAAGTCATATAATCTCACAAAATATATCAACCTCCTCGCAGATCACGAAATGATGTGTCAAAGGTTACATAAATATCAACTCCCAGCCTTGTTCCTGAACAGGCGAGTGGGCCAGAAATGAATAATGTGATCAGCTCTTAAGCTTCTCCTCAGTATCGTGCAAAATATCCTCAAGTGTTTTCTTTATGCTTCTCACACCGTGTAACACGTTCTCATCAGGCCCTTGTCCCGGCGTCCAGTGCGCATGGGCAAAGTCAATCAGAACCACCTCCTCAATCTTCTGTTTGGGCGTCTCGTCATCGTCTTCATCATCTTCGTCCCCGGCCCTGTCCTCTTCATCTTCTTCTTGTGACTCAATGACTTCGGCGCTCACGATCTGATCGTTCTGCGTTTTGAAAGTGATGACGCTGTCGAGTGCTTCAGGATCTCCCTCGTAGACCATCAAGACACTCGCACTGTACATCCGGCTCTCCTCGTTCAAAAATACATATTCGATGCTACTGACTTCGCGCAATAGCATCTCGACCAGCAGCTTCCTTTTCAAGAGTTGCTTCCTCCTACCTTGCTTATCAGCCGCATTACTCAGCAGATCCAAGCTCCAGAAGAACGCATCAAAAGCACTCTTGACGTTTTCCTTCGTGATTCCATCCCTGCCATAGAACTTGTTGTACGTCTTATATCCATCGGCGACCTCGGTGTTTACCTCTCTGGTCACTTCGCTATTAGACTCGTCACCAACATAGACCTTCATCCCTGCCACGCGAAAACCCAGACTGCTACTCGTCGTCGCGGCAGAGACTTCATCCAGCTTCTTGCGCTTTGCGGCGGGCGCGTCGTCATCCCAGAGCCTCGCGCCGAGTTTGAGGTCGATGACATTGGGTTTTCGGAAGCCGGCTGTCGCGTTGGAGAGCACGATGGAGAGGTTGCTGTCGAGCTTGGCGCCGCCACTTGGTGTCCATTCTTTTCTGGCGGAGCGGGCGATGAGGGGGTCGGAGATGATGTGGCCGGAGTCGACGCGTCTGTGAGTTGAGGTTGAGCTTCGAGCTGAGGATTGGAATGTGTCGCGTTGTGGTGCGCCTGCTATTGGGATTGGGGTGCTCGAGGCGGATTTTGGTGTGTTGATGATTGCGCTTTGCTGCTGTTGCATGAGCTGTTTCGCTTTCGATTGGTCCTTCTCGTCGGCTAGGCTTACTTGACCCATGTATACGGGCATATGTGCCTGGAAGGCTGGATGGGCCTTGGCAGACTCGTAGAAGTCAATCTCGGCTTGGGTGCAGGGCTTGATGAGCATGGCGCCAGTTGGGTCTGTGGCGATGCCTTGATGTCCAGCTGCGGCTGAAGTGTATGGGATAGTGCTAAGACTTTCGATGTGTGTGCCATTGAGAGGCGCAGCGCTTCGAGTTGCCGAATCTGACATGGTAATGATCGAGCCTAGCAGGATGGCAGGTCATATATGGTGCGGAAGAAGTAGTGAAGAAGGTCGTTCTGAGTTTGGCAGTGTTAAGAAGGAGAGGATGGTCAGTAGAGACCGGTACTAGCAGGTCCTCATTGTCCTTTTGACAATAGTGCCTACTGTCACACAACTGATTGGTGATTTCTTGTTCGTGGAGTCAGCACTTTCGAGAACAATTGTGTGTAGACAGTCCTGGAGCACGACGATTTTAGAAGGAACTTTGTTGTAAAAAGACATGTGCTGTACATGTGGTTACAAGCTGTGAAGATGAATGGTCAACCAATGTTGCCAAGAGAAACGTTGACGATAGGACGCGTCAACGGCGCCATTGGTAATGCTTGTCGCCTGTAAATTTAATGGTGTTTTGGTTTTGGTTGGCTCTTTCTGGTCGACAATAGTAAATGTGGGGGTTGTGACCTCGCGGCTCGGCCAAGCACAAATACGGCAACTTCGACGAGTGTGTTGATAAATTTACCACTAGTAGTAGGCATGACGACGACCTTCATACAGTAGCGGCAATGAATTGGTGAAGACAATGGATGCAACAATTTGAGATCTTGAAGTAGTGGTCACGAGTCAACGCTCTTCTTACTCTGCTTCGATATGGTGCGCGTTTGCCTGCTCAGGTGAAGCTCTTTCGAAGCTCACCATTTCGCAGTCTTCAATGTTTGCTCGTTTGTGGTAGCCAAAAAGACACCATCCTCGAAGCAATCAACGGCAGGTATAAATAAGTCTTCTACGCTTTTCCTTTCATCCTCATCGTTCGTCCATGATGCTTTTGCCTGCATTCTAAGGTATTGTCGCGACTTAGATTCTGGTGTGTACAGTCCTTGCTGAGTACAGATACTGTCGTTGGCTTGATCACAATGGCAGATCAGCAATCGTCGAACCTGCCAATCCGGGTCAAGGAGAGTATATCGACCAAGCAAGCGGCCGACCCCGTTGAGTCAGAAGTCCAAAAAGCTAATGATAAGACTGAACTGGATGGCCAGATTCAGCATGGTAACCAAGCCAAGATTGAGGAAAAAGTCGCTACCGACAGTCACACGAACGGTGCATTTGGCGCCGGCGACGATGACGAAGATGAGGAAGGAGAAAGAGGTGTGGTAGTCACTGATCCTGCACTGCTGCCTGAACCAAAGAAGAAGAAGAAAAAGAACAAAGTCAGATCTGCTGGCAAGCGTGGTTTGGTAAGCTTCTCGCGGATGGCTGAAGAGAACAACTAACGCAAGCGATGTAGAACAAACCCACTGGAATGGAGGAGTTTTATGCAGATGCGCCCTTGACAGCAGCTGAGTACGCAGAGCAGAAGGCTCTTTACGATACGTGGGTGTAATGACTTGCTTTACTTGATCACCACTAACCTCTTGCAGGGACTTTTCTTTTGTTGAGTAGGGGACTGGTCGTGCACCGCCCTGGATTTGTTGCTGACGAGAATAGTCGACTACTTACAGCAATACAAAGATTCGAGCGGACACGAAAGCTAACTCCAGAGCGACGTGATATCTTCTACAAGTGGCTTCACTATGGTAGCATCAAGATCGGTCCCAATGTTGGTGGGGGTGGTCAAAATTTGAAAGAAATGGACAAGGGCGAAACAGCTATTGCCCTGTCACAAGTTTCAGTCTCGAGTGAGCTGAGAGATGCACTTGATAGCATTGGGACAAGTCAGGCGAAATATGTGGTCGATTTCATGGGTTGTGTCAGAGGATTTCTCTCACGAGTGGCACCCTGCATATACCCATTCGACAACAAAGAAGCGGTCGAGGTTGTCACCAGCACCATCGAAAGATTTCTCGATTATCTGCTGCAGCACGATATTTGCCCGGAGTACGCAAAGGCCATTCTTGAAACAAGAAACTTCTGTCGAGAAGCAAGCTTTGAGCTCTGGTCTTGCGCCGAAGCACAAAGATGGTTGCCTGGTGATTTCAATATTGCTTGCTCGACCCTTCTCGGTGGTAAATACGCAAGAGATTACGACGGCGAAACATGGTGGGGTGATGAGAGCCTGGCTACGGGTCCAAAATTTGTCGGCTTGTCAGAAGAGGAGGCCAAACACATCTTCACGCTGAGTGTGGCTGGCGCCGCAAGCGAGGAAGCATACCAGGCATATCTGGACATTAGTCGCAGTGACGATTCCGAGGAGGGTCTGGAAATTATCAGGACCATAAAAGAACAGGGATTTGAGATTGTTCATCTTGAGAATCCGACTGCTGACTGCAAAGACATGTACAACGCCAACTCAGACAAATATAGACCTGTCGGGAAGGTCATCGCTAAGCCATGGAAGAACCCCGAGGACCCGCCAGAAGATGTCCCGGTAGAACAGACAAAGGCAGCAAGAGCCGGCGGTGCGAGTCCAGACCGATATGAGTTTCTGATCGAGGAGATTCTCTTGCAGCATTTGTCGATTGGACAGAAGATCATGGCTACCATCCACCAGATCAACTGCGGAATATGGTTCTTTGACGATGTCACCAAGGTATTCCCAGACTTCGACCTCTGGCTAGTAAATGAATTGGTGGAAGATTACAGAGAAGCAAGATGGCTACCTGACGCATACGCACCTGGAGCGCCAGGATGGGATGATGCGATAGTGGACGACGAAGCTGGTTCCAAGGGCGGCGAGCCAACAGCTGCATGACAGAAGGAGGAATAGGCGTTAACGGGGCCAGCAGGAAGACGGGCAAATTGGCAGCTATGTCCAGGAAGGAAACCGTATCGTGCTACTGGTAGTTACGATATCTTCGGATCAGTGTTCACCACCAGAAGTGCGGCTTGCATCTCTGAGAGAAGCTGGCAGAATATTGAGTGCCCAGAGCAAAAGATCCGCCTTTGCCACCAACAATGCATGTCACTGCGGCCACAAATGAAAATCGCGAAAGAACTTTCCACCTGGAATTCTAGGTATGGGTATTCGAAAGCACCTAATCTCTTCTTGAACAAGCGTAGCCGAACCCCTAGGTCATTCACGGTCGTTTTTGCCTCTTCGATGAGCGCAACATTGAACTTCTTCGAAATACTGTAATTCTACACTATCACTGTACATCACCCGTTGCAGTATCTGTCGCCTCGCACCCTGCAATTGTCCCCTCTCGCCCTCAATGCTATCAGCCTCGATCTGAATGTCGCTTAATCCTACGAACACAACCAAGCTACCGCGACAGACAGAGCCATGCTCACGCGAGCTGTTCGCCGGAGGCAAGACCTTCGATTCACACAGTATGCTGCCGACCACATTCAACTGCCATGGTTATGTCCGGCCATACGCTCATCGCATACAACATATACCAACGCACGATGTCGTCCTCTACCGATAGCACGATCTCCTGTGACCAGGACTCGTGTGCCTGCGGCTTGCTTGTCGAACCATCCACGTAGGCTAGCCTCAGCTGCTCCTTCTTCTCGTATCCTCGATCCAAAGAACGAATATGACACTTTCAACGCTCAGAAATCGTCGTCTCCACCGCCATACTCTCTACCTTCTCTTGCTCCCGATTTGTCAAAGATCATCATGATTGACCACACGATCGCGTCCGCTCCTCCTTCGATGGACGCGACAAGGTCTAAAGACTATGTCAGAGGAAACATCTGGGAGGTCGAGGTTACTCTGGAGGCTTGTTTGCAAATACACCGTTGGGACCGGGCGATAACGATACTGGCTCAATTAAGAGCCCTCTACGCTGGAAACGAGCCTGAGCTGCAAAGACTATACAACAAAGTCCTCCAAGCCATGGTCTTTGATCACATTTGGAACCGATCCTCTGACAACATTGACAGAATTAACGGCTGGGTCGAGAACCACATGAAGAAAGCCAATGTCTCTCCCAACGCTCAAACCTTTGCCCTCAAAATAAAAGCTGCAATGGCCACACTAGAGGGTCGAAGAAGAGATCGTACTGTTCGACGCTACTGGGACATGGCCAAAGAGTACAACGTCGACTGGGAGGTTGCCAGCCTGCGAGAGATTTTGTCCGATGGTGATCTGGGAAAGCTCAGCGAGATTTCGCCTCTTGAGCTAGACGCTGATATGGCCGACAATGCGGCCTTGGACGATGAAGATTTGCTTGTTCACGATGATGTTCTGTCGGAACCAGCCTTGCCGTCTGTACGAGAAACTGTTCAAAAAGGTTTCGGTATGCCATCGTTACAAAAGTCTCTATCTCTCTTTAATGACTATGATCACCTCGCCGAATGGGAAAATCTCAAAACTGCCGATGCTGAAGTTCGTCAAGCTTATGCCCGACAACGTCAAACACGACTTGAGCGCGATGCTCTTGCCGCTGCTACCGATAGATGGAAAGTCGAACACGATAATCTGACTAAAATGGGTGTTGCTCCTGCCATGACTCACGGCAAGGTTGGCTCTTTGATGTGGACATGGCACGAGAAGCTAGCAGAAAGCATCAAGGCTGAACTTGAAAGAGTGACAGAAGCCGAACAGATGCAGGGTGGCCGACTTTCCGAAGAGATACGTCTTAGGACAGAGTATGGTCCTCTCTTGCGCTTGCTCGAACCCAACATCTTGGCTGCCCTTACTTGCACATCCACCATCACCTTCATGAATAGACTTGGGTTGGATGATCCTGTTAAGCTCGCTCGCCTTGTCGTTGAGGTTGGCCACGCAATCGAAAACGAGATTAATGTTCAATATAAAGCGCAGAAAGAAAAGCTGAGACAAGCTCGACTCTCCAGCGACAACAAACCTTCGCGCGGCCCTCGAGACTATCTCGCTGAACTCGATGAAATCCCGCCCCGAATTGCATGGTCCAGCACTCAGGCTGCGAAGGTTGGTTCTATTCTCCTGGAGATGTTGTTCGATGTAGCTAAATTGAATATCGTGCATCGAGATGCCGAGGGGCGCAAAACTATCTTCCAGACTGACGCTTTCGAGAGATCCTCTCGGAATGTGAACGGAAAGTGGGCTGGTGTGGTTCTTTTGCATTCGGCTTTCGTTGAAATGTTGTCGAAGGAGCCCGTAGCAGATTTATTGGTGAAGCAACTGCCTATGGTTTGTGAACCAAGGCCCTGGACTGGGTACAACGATGGCGGATACCTGGTAAGCGAGACCAATGTAATTCGAGTCAAAAGCGCCGATGTTGCTCAGAAAGAATACGCTTCAGCTGCAGCACAACGTGGCGATCTCGATCTACTGTTCAAAGGTCTCGATGTTCTTGGTCAGACTGGTTGGCGTGTCAATCACGACGTCTTCAAAGTTATGCTTGAGGCCTGGAACACAGGCCAAGCTGTTGCAAACTTAGCACCACTTATAGATGAGAGCGTTAATGGCCCCGAAATGCCAGAGAACGCCTCGCCCAGGGAGCGATACGATCACTATCGACGTGTCGAGGCATACAAGAATATGCAAAGTGGCTTGCATTCAAATCGGTGTTTTCAGAATTTTCAGATGGAAATCGCTCGCGCATTCCGCAATGAGACTTTCTACCTTCCACACAATGTTGATTTCCGAGGAAGAGCGTATCCTATTCCGCCATATCTTAATCAAATGGGTGCAGACAATGCTCGAGGCCTGCTTCTGTTCTCTGAGGGGAAGCAGCTTGGTGCCCACGGGTTCAAATGGCTCAAAGTACATCTAGCTAACGTCTGCGGTTATGACAAAGCTAGTTTGACAGATCGAGCACAGTATGCTGATGCTCACATGGATGACATTCGTGATTCTGTCGAGAACCCACATTCTGGGAGGAGGTGGTGGCTTTCGGCAGAGGATCCTTGGCAGTGCTTAGCCACTTGTCATGAAATCGTGAAAGCCATTGACTCTGGCAATCCAGAAACCTTCGTGTCTCATCTACCAATCCATCAAGACGGGACCTGCAACGGCTTGCAACACTATGCTGCTTTAGGTGGCGATATCGCAGGTGCTCGTCAAGTCAATCTCGAACCTGGAGACAGACCTGCAGACGTCTATACAGGCGTAGCAGAATTGGTCAAGGCCGAAATAAAAAAGGATGCAGAAGCAGGTAACTCCTTGGCAATCGAGTTAGACGGCAAGATTACTAGAAAGATCGTCAAGCAAACTGTTATGACCAATGTGTATGGTGTGACTTTTGAGGGTGCTCGGCTTCAGGTTAAGAAACAACTTGACGATGCTTTGCCGGAACTGAAGCAGAAAAAGTTAGCAATGTCTGCATCGACGTATGTCGCCAAGAAGATCTTCAAAGGTCTTGGCTCTCTCTTTGAAGGTGCTCACGACATTCAATATTGGTTCGGAGATTGTGCGAATCGCATCACCAGCTCCATCTCACCAGCACAGCTTGAAGAGCTATCGGGACCGCAACAGACTGGACCTAAGTTTGACAAGCGGAAGAGATCACGGACAATACCTCTCGCTGAACGTGCAATGATTGAGCCTCGAGACTTTCGATCAACAGTCGTCTGGACCACACCATTGAAGCTGCCAATCGCTCAACCATATCGCATACCCAATATGCAGCCTATAAACACACATTTGGCTCAGATTATCTTGCACGAACCCAATATCACAGAATCTGTCGACAAGCGGAAGCAGCTTCAAGGCTTCCCTCCTAACTTCATTCACTCCTTGGACGCAACTCATATGATGCTCTCAGCAATTGAGGCACACGAGCGCGGCTTGACCTTTTCGGCCGTGCATGATAGTTTCTGGACTCACGCTGCGGATGTTGACATTCTTAGCTCTTTACTTAGAGATGCTTTCATTCGTATGCATTCCGAAGACATTATCGGTCGACTTGCTGAAGAGTTCAAGCTTCGCTACAAGGGTCATCTTCGTCTTGCCAAAATCAAACTGAATAGTCCTCTTGCAAAGGCCATCAAATCATGGCGGTCAAACAACAGGACTAAAATAGCCAAAACGTCATCCGTTAAGAAGGGAAAAGTGAATAACGCAGAGAAACACCAGCAGTACTGGGAGCTCGCGCAGGAATACAACAGACAGAAGCTCCTGACCTCGGACAATCCGGAAGACGTGGCTAAGGGTAGAAGGATAGTCACCCCTGCAAGTCTCTTCGAGCAGGATGATGGCGAAAAATATTTGAAGGCATCGGCCTCCCTCGGTGAAAGTGCCACACACAAGGTTCCCGAAAGCCAACAAGATCCTAGCTCTTCGGCAGTAAAAGAAGCTCTGAGCAACGACGAGATCGACGAATCACACGACGTCGACATGATCTCAACACTGGAACCTATACTGGATGGCGCGGAGAAACCAAACCCAAGTCCTGTTACCGAAGCAGAATCCGCGAAGAAGAAGACACCGGAGAAATTCCTATGGTTATGGTTACCACTGACATTCAAGCCTGTTCCTCAAAAAGGCGATTGGGACGTGCGAAGGCTGAAAGACAGTGTATACTTTTTCTCATGATCGCCCATCATATTCATCTTTCGATATTGTCATTACTAGCTGGCTGTAAGCGAATGTCAGCGTTTGTCCTTGCATTTAGCGCTGGAGTTTATTGTACAAAAATCCAAAGGAAAGATAGAGTTTTGCATGTCTGGGTGTTGAGAAGAGATGGCTTTTTGTATGTGAAAATACAAAAGATATGTACAGCTACTGCTACTGTACCAGAAGGATGATGTTATCTATAGAGTTGAGATAGATGGGGGTATACTCGTCTGTTTCTACGCATGTACTGTATTGTGATGCATGCCTGGCAACCCTACCGAGTGAGATTTGAAGAATACCAGGCAGGTAATGTACAATCATGAAAGACATAATGATATAGATAGAGTATGATCGAAAACCAAGGGAGATTTAGGTTCCATCATGTTGATTCCGCTGTCTAGTGACTGCTTTCTAGATTCTTGTTACGGCATAGTAGATCCTTTGTTGTCGGTAACCCGTAGCCAGACGATTGGCGCCGATGGAGTAAAAACGTCGGGTTATACATGGACAGCCAACGAGCGTGAAAGAGTACGATTCGACTTCTCGAATTCGTAGTTCGTGATGGAGAGCAAGCGGCAAGCGAAGGACATGATCGTTCCCAGCGACTATATCCAGGTAGTATAGAGATATATGCATAGATACATCCATCCACTCTAGCCAAGAAAGAGCATACCGCAACAGCCGACTCTCCTACGTACCTATTCACGTCGTAACATGCCTCAATCCAGGCGGTAAAGCCCCAATAACCCTCTAAGTCATCGGCCTACCACTACTACTACCCACACCAGCCTCTCCATCTCTACTGAAGCTCATATTCTGACTCACCAAACTCCCTTCATAATCCGTCGTCGAAACCGCGTCCTCCCGTTCCCCATTCTCACTGATCTCGCTCGCAGTCAGATCCTCCTTGTTACCATTAATAGCAGCTGAAGCCTTGGGCTTCTTACGCATAAAGTTCCAGCTACCGAGACTGGTACGACTGCCTTTTTTGTCGTCGGCGGGGTTGGGTGTTGCGCCGGGTGTGCTTGAGGTGCTTTCGAGGGAACGGCCAAGGTGGAGGTGTTCTGTCGAGCCACTGGTGGTTGGTTCATCGTCGTTGGCGTCCCCAGTTGGTGTCGTTGCTTCGCCGGGAACTTTGTTGCGGGAGGAGGAGAAGATGGATGTAGATTTTGTCTTCCAGCTGTCGAATTTGTTGGAGGAGGCTTTTCGGGTGATTTTGGAGATGAAGGTGGGTTTTGAGGCGGGTGTGGATTCGAGGGAGGGGGAGAGATTTGAGAAGCCGGATGGAGTGCGTTCGAGGGATTCTCTTGATTCCATTGTTGATGTGGTTAGGGCGATTGAGTGGGTGTCTTTGCTCTTTCTGGACTCGGGTGGGGAGGCGGCTTGACTGCCGTCTTCTTTTAGCTTGCTTCTGTCCTTTTCCTTTACTTTGTCTCTGTTTTTGCCAAAGCTGAACATGGTGAATGTTGGTGCGTTAGGATTCAGCTTGGGTGTCAAGGGTCGTTGCGAGGATGCTGGCCGAGTGCCGATCGGTGCTTGGAGAGGTCTGTTGTCTCTTCTTGGCTCGATGAAATCACCGTCTTCGTCAGGTTTGAGCGACAGATTAGTTTGTGAGCCGAAGCCGACTGATGGACGTCGAGAGTGACTTCTGGATATGGATGAAGCCCAATCTGGCACCAGCGGGCTATTTCTAGCACCTGGTCTGTACTCCCACGATACCTGCTCGACAGATGGACGTGGTAGGACATCGAAGGAATAGGTCGATCCAGGTCGTGGAGACGAGCTTCCGCCTCTACCATTAGGATCCAACGAATTTGTTCTAGCTGGTGCAAAAGGATCGTAACTTCTGGTAGCTGAATGTTTGCCAATACCAGGCAGCAGATTTGGAAACGCTCGGCGCGTGAAAGATGGCTTTGGCTCGACTTCGTCTGCATCCTTGGCAAGGAAATTGCCACCGGGGAAAGCCCAGTTTCCGCCATAACTCAGCCTGCGTCTAGGTTGCATACTTGAATCGAACTCTTCTACCTTGCGTGGAAAAGAGTGGCTCTCATGCTTCAACGAACCAAGTGCTGGCGGCTGATCAGTAGAAGATGTCTTCCCTCGTTGTCTGCTGAAGCTGAAGAGGTTTGACATGCTCGTCAGACGTTTGTGAGGTGGCTCAGCAGGCACGCCCGCTTCTTCAGGTATTGGTGGATGACTTGATCGGATTGACCTCCGGTCTTGATCAGCACCCTCCGAGAAGAATTCTTCACGCGGACTAGCGAAAGATCTTGGAGAAGAATTTGAGCCTGGAGACGGTGAAGGTATGGCTGGATCGCGTTCGACACCATGCATACTTCCTGGTCTGAAAGTGGGAAATGGCTCTGCTTGATCTGTCATGGTTGTAGGCATGGTCGGCATGACGTCGTCGTCCTCATCTGGAAGCATTTCGTCGGCAGAATCATCGCCTAGCAAGTCAGTCGGAAGGAGAGCATCAGCTCGAGGGCTCATCGGGATCGCAAGTAGAGGATCATCGTCGTCCTCATCCATACCCTGAGGCACGTCGACAGCCATCGTCATACCATTGACATTGTTGAAGAGAGGATTTCTGTGACCTAATGGGGAGGAGGTTGTGACAGCTTCGTTGACAGAAGCATATGGTTCTGGAGCGTATGCCACCCTTGGGGAGGATACATTGCTTCCATGGGAGCTAGTGTGACGGCCACGCCGACCAAACCTGTCGACTCGGCGGGTACCATCGATGTCGAGAGGCACCATAGGCGCAAAAGTGACAGCAGTAGCTCTTCTTGCAGTATCGAACATGGCCAGTCGTTGTCTTGCCAGAACATGCTCCTGCTGCATCTTTTGCAACTCTGACCAGACCTGGTTGTATTGCTGAGAAAGACTGGCCAGGGTATGCCTAAACAAGACATCCCGTTCCTGGTCGCGTCGATCGGCCTCTCTCGACTCATCAGTCTCTTCATCAGCAGAATTCCGCTTCCGCTCCTCTTGTAGTTCCTTAAGCTGAGCAGCCTTTTCTTTATTCTCCTCTTCCAACTGCTGAATCTCTCGCTGCTCCTCGGCAATCTTCTCCTTGACCTCACGCACCTCACTCTCCATCCTCCTACGATGGGCTTCCTTAATCTTGTTCGTTCCCTCAATCTCTTCTGCGATATTCTTGGCCGACTCCTCCCACTGAGCCATCTCGTTGATCTTTTTCTGCTTCCTGTTCTCCTTGTCCTTCAGCTGCTTCTCCTTCTTCGTCTTCTCGTTCAGTAAGGATCTCGCAGCAGCTTCAGCGCGATGGACCTGCTTTTTCAAGTCGTTACTAGCTTCATCTCGCTCCTTGACCTCTTGCAAGTATGTTTGACGTTGCTCTTCCTTTTCTTTTTTAGCTGCCTCGAACTCGCGCTCTTCTTCCTGCGTCTGGGCCTCGATACCGTCGATTTCTGCGTTTATCTCGGAGAACTGTTGGGATAGCTCGGCCAGGTCTTCACCTTGGTCATCTTCAACGTCCTTCGGATCGGGGAGAAGGTCGACCTGCCTAGCTGGAGACGTTTTTCGCGCAGTTGTGCCGCGTCGACCAGTTATCTGAGGCGCATTCGGTTCTCGAGTAGAAGGAGGAGCGGGTGCAACGACAGGAGCGGAAGGAAGTCGTGAGGGTAACACGCGAATGGTTGGATTGCCTTCATTGTTGCCATCTTGTGAAGATACCGAAACAGCTTTGCAAGTCCGTATGTGTAATGTTCTGCTCGGGGTCTGAAACCGGCCAGGACTAATACTGAACACGCGCACCTCGTAGAGTGTCGTCGGACTGAGATTCGCTATAACCGCGGCAGTTTCATGCTTCTTTGTCGCGCCTATCGTGCGCCCATTAAGTTCGATATGGTACTCATGAATCGAACTTGTCGTCTCTTCAGGCTTCCACGAGATCTGAATCTGTCTCGCAGCTATTTCTTCCAGTGTCAGGATCGGCTCCGGTGGGATGTCCAGGCCTAGTTTCTCCACGAGCACATCATTATCTGTGCTGATAACGGTATAGGCGCGCCATAATAGCCTGCATGGTGTCAGTAGATGTCAGCCCCAAACCACAGAGCCCACTGACCAAAGAAACGCCCACAGCACAACGGCGAGGACTAGCAGAGCCATGCGCCCTCTAACATGCACCGTCGGAGCCAGGAATCGGTAGGCATAGGCAGCCCATGTCCATGGGTCACCTTGCCCGCCTATTGAGTCCATCCACGTTAAGACCTAAATGATGCGAGTAACACATCAGACGCAGCGGCACAACAGCACACGTGCCTCCTGATATGCGGCCGGTATCGAGATGGGATAAACTCTTCCGCTAGATCGTCGCTCCGGCTTGCACGCTTGGCAACGACGGGGTTGGAGGCTTCGGCTGTTCATGGTGTGGCGGAAAGAGGTTGCCTGAGAGCCTTAGCAGTAGTGAAGATGCAGGATCTCCTACCAGCATATGGTGTATGAGATCTAACAGTGAATGCTTACAACATCACAAACTAGATGGAAACACAGACATAAAGTCATTGGTTGTCAGCAGTAGTCAGCAGTGCTTAGTTGTGTTTGTCTATGTCTCTTCCCTGAGATACCACCCGATATGGTCCGCGATCCATCCTTTCCGTCGCCTACTGCCCAATAGTGCTCCCTCACATCCCGTAGACATACATTATATGTACAAAAGCTACAATCCCAACATGGCCAGGCATCCTCCAAGTCCCTTACTCCTCATCCCAAACCTGATCACTTGAGTTGTTATACCTACTTCCACGTCTAAAAGGTAGCCGAATCCTGACTGACTCGATCGACGCAGAGCCCTACCTTCGCAACGACCGCGTCACCCTCCTCCGTGGACTGTCGACGTAGTCATCGACATAATCACCCTCCGAGTCACTAGCTTCTGGACTCGCGGTTACAGTACTGCCACGACTTGCGACGCTATCCACTATCTGCAATCTGTCCAAGTCCGCCTCCTTCTCTACCTCGATCGAGTCGCGGATGATCGAGTTCCCTAGCCTCGAATCAGGTCGTGGCATAGTCGATGCTCGTGACAAGTAATTTTGCGAGCTGGCTGCCTCATCGTCATCGTAGTCGTCCTCTTCCGATTCCGAGGGCTCGAACCGGTCGATATCGGCGCCCGGGTCGTCTCTCCAGTACTTGAAGTCGGTGTAATCTTCACCGCCTTCTTTGACTAAAGTGCTCACCGGTGGGAATGAATGATCCACGATCTCGCGCATACTTACGTAGCTGGATTTGTAACTGTTTAAGCTCAACAAATCCAACGACACTTCTGCTTTCGAGTTGATGGTGAAAATCCGAGATGAGGGAATGTGAACTGTTCGATAACTCAATGCATCGGTCAACCTGTTTCCAAACCCAGCATAGAACGGGTTGGTACGGCCCGGAAATAGACTAAGAATGTCCCGCAGGCAGGCCATCTTGAAAACCTCCGGTTTGCGCAGATAGACTTCTCTCCTTAATGCTGCGATTGTGCGGTCTGGCGACATGATAACGGGGCCTTTAGGCAATTTCCAGCCGTCCTGCACGATACTGTCGAGGTAATTCCGCGTTGTGTCGGCCTGACCCACTGACCGCGATGTCAAGTAGAAGATGTTGTAGCCGTTCGCGACAATATCGGAATAGAGCTTGGCAACTCCTGTATGTGTCCAATCCTTGCCAATGGCATTGTATACATGACCCCATACGTCAGATTTAGTAATCGTTCCATCAATATCAGAGATGACAATGGGTACGTCGTGCCGCCACAGGTGCATGTTGGCTGTGCAGGTAGACTTGTTGACTGTAAAGCTGACAGGATTTGGGCCTGGCCTCAGATCAAGCTTTTTCAACTGATCGCTTGTTAAGCGTAATGTTTTAGCGAAGTGACTTGTTTCGGATGAGAGTCTCATGTTTGGCATTTCCTCTGATTTGGCGCGAGCATGTGATCCACTTGGGCCACTCGCGGAGGTGCTTCGATCACTGTCGGAGTGGTAGCCAGGATCGGAATCGCTACTGCTGATCATAGATGTGGCGACAGTGTTCTGTTGCTGAACTCTTTTGTTGGCTGCGTCCTTTGCCTCTTCACTGCTGTATATCCATAGATTACCATTCTCATCTGTGCCAATAAGCGATCCAATGTCGTAATTACCTTCGAGCTCTTCTGACAACAACTTTCTGGCGAGAGCTTCAGCCCTGAGTGCCTGGTCTTCACTACTTTTGTAACCAGTCATGTCAAGCATGACATCGCCTGTTTCAGTTACCTCGGACCTGATATTTGAAGTCGATAATCTCTTAGATAGAGTCAGGGCACGAGCGATGGCTGGTCGGCGTGGTTTGCTTGTATTTGCTGCTGAACTGCTACTCTCTGAGGTAGAATTAGGAAGCAGAAACGAACCTCTTCGGATGCTCTGAGAATACTCGTTGATGTCCTCTTGGGTAAGAGGGGAGATTAGCTCTTCCGAGGCAGCGCGGAATAGAGCAGGATGTGAAGGTTGTCGCACTGCAGTATCAGCCGGCCAAACTGATTTATCCGTAGGGTTTGGGATTGAAGTCGGATAGATGCCACGATCACTCAAATTGGACCGTTCGTGACGCAAGATGGGCGCGGCGTGTTTTCCGGGATCTGGCGAGGCCGGTCGGGACACATCATCAGCAAGGTCGAGATATGTAGGTTCGTTTGAACCGGTCGGCGTGAGGATTTCAGGCTTTATCGTGTCTGGAGAAGAAGCAGGAGACACCAGAGGAGAAGTCTGCATGGAAGGAGGAATATCATGTTGGGTCTCGAAAACGAAGAAAGCCTCGCCGCCATCGCCTAATTTCATAGCATACTCCTGTTTCTGACCGTTGACTCGGAATTCAACCTTCTTCTCAGAAGGTCGCAAGAGCTGAAATTTACCGAATCTGACGTGAAAAGGACTACAGGCCAGGGAGCCATCTTCCTGCTCAATAACAATGACATCGATGGCTCCAGAGAGAGTGGCAGGGTTGATGGAGTTGTAGGTCTTTGAGATAGCACCGCTGATGCCCCTAACGTACTGCATGCTGAGATTCTAGTGAGGGAAAGGGTCAAGAGGAAGTTACTGTTGAGGTTTGGTTGAGGTAGAGTTTCTGTTTATAGCATAGTGGATGTGCCCGAGTAGAGGTTTAGCCCTCTGCTGACGCCTTGCAACGCCCCGAAAATCAATTGTTTTGCTTGTCAAGACATGTCCTTATTACAACGAGGGGTACCTCTACTTGAAAATATACAGTACAGGTAGATTAAGAAAGTAAAACTGATGTGAGGTGGAGGGAACAAGAGGAAGATTACCTTCAATAGTCAAGTTGAAGGTGACATCAGGTCCTGGACGTGTTCACATGATGCCGAGCTAGACTGCTAGTTAGGCACAAGCATCGGCTTCTGGGGTCGCGGCGCAAGAGTTATCCTTGCTAGGCCCCAATTCTGCCCATTCTGAGACTTTGCGGTTCCGAGTTGAGCCCGCAATACGTGAATCCGATATACGAGAAACGCGAAAAGTAGTCGCAGCATATCAACAACGTTTGTCGTTGTGTACTATTGTCCAACATGGCTTCGCCTGCAGAACCCGTCCATCCACCTACTCCTCCACCAGAAGCGACGCAACCTACAAACAGTGCAACACACACCCAGTCGCAATCGCAGCAGTTAACAGCGACACAAGACCCAGCAGCCCGGGTTGAGGCACTGCTCAGTGAACCTCTCACCTCCCTTCACGACGATGGCACATCCAAGCGACCACGAGACCACCGACTAATACATCTCCTGCTCGCACAATATGGCATCTCAGCATACCAGGAGCGAGTACCCCTACAACTCATGGATTTCGCATACAGATACACTTCTGCCGTCCTCAGTGACGCCAAGCACATCCAAGATGAAGGTTACGATCAAGCCAACGCCGAGGCCGCAGCTGCAGCAGGCAAAGGGCGCGGACGTGCAAACAAAACCAACGACGACGGGGACATTAGCATGGCAAGTTTGAGGATGTCCGTTTCTAGCAGGCTGGGCTATCAATTCTCGTCAAGTCTGCCAAAGGAGTTCTTGAAACAGCTTGCGGACGAGAAGAACAGGACGACGCTTGCGACTTCTGTCAATAATACAGAGAATGCTGGTCCATCGATTGGTGGTGTACGTCTGCCTCACGAAAGGCACTGCCTTACTGGTAGGGGTTGGGGCCTAAAAGACGAGTGGGAGAGCGAGGGTGAGGAGAGTGTGGAGGAGAACGGCGTTACACAGACATCAGCGACGGATGGTATGCAGATCGACGAAGAGGAGGGCATGGAAGAGGACGAGGAAGGAGTTGGGAGGATGGAAGACGTTTTTGGCGAGGAAGGAGGTGGTGATGGTGATACTGAGATGCAGACGTGACAATCTGTCGTGCTCAAAGCTATTTACTCTTCTTACAATGATACCCCCTTTTGCGTCCTGTCTTTGGTACGAGATCTCTCCTTGACCGATGCTGTTCAGCCTCTGCCACTACTATGCCAGGCATGTTCTCAAATAACCACTCAAATCACTTGATATGTATAACTTGTGCCCAGACGGTCGAGAGTGACCTCTTTCAGCATCACGGGTCGGCACCAACAGCCAGCTATTGGTCATCACCCCAAAATCTCAGCTCCCAGGTCTTAGCACTCTTTCGAGCACAGAAAGCGTCTCACGACTCGGCTGGCTCGAACGAGGACAGATCTCCTGCAGTGCATATCCCTAGATTATGGCTGTCAGATCCGGTACTGTCGTTCTTTCATGTTTCGTCCAACTTATATGGCTCCGAGGACATTAACATTCACCACCAACTCTTCTTCGACTCAACCACCTTTTTACTTTCAGCCTCAGCCTTTTCCTGCTCAGCTTTCCGCCTCGTCATGTCAATAACCTCCTGCCTCCTCTTCTCCACCTCTATACTCTCTTCTTCCTTCTTCCGCCTCCTCTCCTGTATACCTTTAAACCACTCCTCTCTCGCCTTATCCTCTTCCTCAGGGCGCGCATTCGCAACCATACAACTATTCATCTTATGTCTCTGCTCCCTACATCTCCATGTCGCACTGATCGTCAACCCTTTCGCACACGCAGCGAATTCTTTGATTTCCGGATCGCAGAGCTTACGCACACGCTTGTAGTAAAGGTCTTTTACCTGAGCTTCTTGGGCGGCGGATAGAGGGAGTGGGTTGTGGAGGTTGATTCTGCTGGCTTCTGGGTGGTGGATGCCGAAATGGGAGGCGCTGTCTGTGCCTGCATCGGGGATTTGAATGTGGTGGCCAGGCATGATGGTCGTGGTGTTGTGTTGAGAGGATGGTGAGGCAATGCTATCTAATGTCTGGGTTTGAGCTGGTTTTGCGGTCTATGTTCGTCGATCTCATCTTCGTAGCATCACGTTTTGTCTCTGACCCTTTCGTTCGTCAAGTCGTGTAGATACAGTGTATTCTAGAGCCGTAGTATCTAGTTACGTCTTCTCGTTCGTGAGGTGATGCATGCACATGAAACCGCCAGTGGAGCCCCGGACCATTTCTGCCCGACCAAAACTTTCGAGTGGTCGCAAAACAAACACGAAAACGCCTTCTACAACTTCTCGCAACCACACCACACCTTCCACAATACCACCTCCCGCCCACAAGATATACATACAAACCTTCACAAAATGTCCTCCCTCCGCAACGCCGTCTCGCGGCGCCCCCACAAAGAACGCTCCCAAACCACCACCCGCACCAAATACGGCCTCCTCGAAAAACACAAAGACTACAGCCTCCGCGCCGCCGACTACAATGCAAAAAAGCAAAAACTAAGTATCCTGCAGCAGAAAACACGCGACCGGCATCCGGATGAATTCGCTTTTGGGATGGTGTCGAAAGACAAAAAGCAGGGGAAACATGGGAGGAGAGGAGAGGAAGAGAACAGATTGGGGGTTGAGAAGGTGAGGTTGTTGAAGGGGCAGGATGCGGGGTATTTGAGGGTTGTGGCAGGACGGACGAGGAGGGAGGTGGAGAGGGTGAGGGAGGAGACGATATTAAGTAAAAGAGGGATTGGGAAGGGAAGTGGGAAGGTGGTGTTTGGGGAGGATGGGGAGCCGGAGAGGAAGAGGAGACGGGTGTTAAGGGACACGGATGAAGATACAGACGATAATCTCAATTCCAACCAAGATAACAAGAACGATCCAAACACCCACGAAGCCATCATTACAACATCTACACAGACCCTAACAAACCCCACCAAAGCAATGTCGAAAATCCTCTCCACGAAACAAGCCCAAAAACAACAAGACAAACTCTCCCAACTAAAAGCCGACCGCAAACGTCGCAAACGTCTTCAAGACCTCCGCGCCGCAAAGTTAGAAGTCCTCAAGAAAAGACAGAAGGAGATTCTGGCTGCTGCTGACCAGCTTGATCTGCAGCGGGCGAAGATGGCGGGGGTTGTGGGGGGTGTTAATAGGGATGGTGTTAGGTTTAAGGTTAGGGAGAGGAAGAGATAGGGAGTTTCGCAAGAGTTGTATTGTATGAATAGCGCTAAGAGCCAGGGACGATGGAGACTGGTTGGGTAGGTTTGAGGTCTTACTCTTCCGTACTCTTTTATGTAATTCGCGTCACTACGACCTTGAGTCTTGAGATACAGGTCTGCTGAAACGTTGACTGGTTCCTGCAGTGGTAGTGTACAGCAGCACGAAAAACTTCTCATTTCTACCTATACTGTACTAGCACGTCCAACAACCAATCTCACCACTCCTCCTCCCTTCAACTAAGAACCCATCCTTGAGCCGAACCTTCTCCACCGTGCTCGCCGTCTTCCCCTCCATGTTATCCTCTACCGTAAGCTTAGCACCTGCACCCAAATCCCAATGTCTGCCGTCAGTCTTGTCATAGACCTTGACGATATCCTCACCAGCAGCTGCAACGATGTGGCGCGTGTCGAACATCATAGAGGTGATCGGGTTGTCATAGGCAAAGGCATCGGCGATTGTGCCGGTACGTAGATCCCATATCTGGTCATGTGTTAGTAAGAAGACTTGATGGAGAAGGAGTGTAGACTCACGCGTATACTTCGATCAGCAGAGCCAGTCACGAGATGTACATCGTCGAACTGGAGGCAGGTAACGGCACCGGTGTGGCCGACGAGACTGCGGTGCACTTGGCCGGACCGCAGATCCCACAGTCGCACCATACCATCTGCTGTACCGCAGGCTAATGCTGCGTCGAAAACCTGGAGAGCACCTACAAAGTCGTAGTTGGCATCTGCGCCGCGGGTGGTTGGCTTCCAGTCAGTATCGCCTGTAGTGCCTAGACTATGCGAGGCTGATGCTTGAGCGGCAGCCCAAAGCACGTCGAGGGTCTGCACGCATCGACCTTTGACCATATCCCATTGACGCAAGGTCTTATCCGCAGAGCCAGAAACGAGTGTGTCACCGCGTAGATGTATAGCAGTCACCTCGGCGACGTGTGCCTCCAAGGTCATGAAATGGCAGTCTTCCATGGCATCTGGATGTGGCGGAGGAATTTCGTCCTCACCCTCGTTGCCAAAGCCTAATCCGTCATCCTCGGTATGGACGTTATGCTCAAAGGGCTCATACTTGGCTCGACTGATGTCCCAAAGACGGATGGTAGCATCTTGCGACCCCGTGGCTACGATGTTGTCCTCGACCTGTAGGCAGCGTACACTTGCAGTATGACCTTCCAGGAAGCCCATACATCTTCCGAGGTTGAGATCCCAAACACGTACCGTGTCGTCCAGGGATGCAGTCACCATAGTGCCGAAAGGAGCATCGAAGTCGATAGCAGTAACAACATCGTTGTGAGCTGGTAAGGTACGGATATTCGAACCAGGTTCCAAGTGCTCGTGGAGGACGGGCATGCTCTTCCGTTTGACGTAGCTAGGTCTTTTCTTGTTCTTCGGCGACTTGGGAGATTTGACAGAGGGTAGCTTCTCGTAGATAGATTCAGACATGAAGGAAGCATCCATGGCATCGTCGGCGGCAGGAGGAGTCATTTGGCCTGGTTCCAACGTGGTGGTCGACTCGGCCAGCGCACGAACTGCTTCTTCCTCAGTCATATCCTCAATTTGATTGTCCAACTGAAGAATTTCCTGCTCAACTTCGACCTCTTCGGCTTCCAAACCAGCCAGTCGATCAAGAACGATTCTCCGCATAGAATTGAGGTTGGCAATCTTGTTATCGATCTCTCTGATTTCTGAACTACATAGGTTCTTCCGTATGCCCATCATTTCCAGTCTGTGATTTGTCTGATTGCGTCTCTTCTTCAGCTTCACCAGATTGGGCGGCCCATCTTCGTCTATATCTGGACCGGCTCCGAGTAACTTCTGACCACGCCGTCGATGACCCTTTCTGTGCTCATTCTCATCGATATCAGGAAGACTTGCCTGGAAGCCTTGAAATAGAGAGTAGGTGTGCTCGGTCTCAGGGATGTTGTGAAGCTGTTCATCGGAAATAAAGGCGACTGCTCGGTGTGCAATCTCACTGGTACTGATCTTGGAACGGACGAGTTCGGTAGGAGCTTGCTGGGTGAAGCTCAGAACTGAGCGTTGCATGTGTGGACGGCGCATGGAGCGTTGAATGCTTGTGAGAGCACCGCTGTAATGGGGCGTCGAAGCAGCATCGCTCATCAAGTGACTCGCCGTCGCTGTCACCTTGCGGCCAAAGGCCTCAATCTGTCGCGTCTGGCAAAGTTGTTAGTAATAGTGCTGGTGCAATGCTTGTGTAGAAGGTCGTACATCAATGACCGCCCCGAGCACAGAATCATTGTCGCTGTCGTTTGCTCGGCTTCTGATTTGTGAAGCATTCCGGCTGTGATTTGCTCCAGCCATACGACAGGCTATGGGATCAGAACAGATCTACAGAAGTTAATGTTCATGCGTAATGAAAGCCACTTGAAGGCAGTGGAGTAATCAAGTGAGCACGAGGACAGGAACAGCACGATCCCTGCTCCAGATGCGGCAAGCAACCATGACGTCCTAATGCAAGGCACAAAAGTTCTGTTTACCTCTGTGTGTATTCTAGAGGGGTAGGAGATGCATTGTGGTATTTCTAGCAACTGCCACGCGCACGGTAGCAGAGCCTTTACTTGACCTTCGCTGGACGTCAGCTGTTCCTCTGGCAAGCATGGATACGGCTCTGGATTTGTCCAACCCAGAAGGAGCACTTGATCTGGACAATATTCGCTTCCAGCTCATGTATGCTAGCTATTGGCTCAACACCACCATTACACAGCACTAACTACTGTAGACGGCTCGAAGACACCATAACCTTTCACTTGATCGAACGTGTCCAGTTTCCTCTCAATGCTGCCATCTATGACCCAGACAAGCTTCCTATACCTTCCTACAACCTTGCCCTGCCTCCGAATCTGTCGCTGGCCGACTACATGCTGTCAGAGACCGAGAGGTTACACTCTTTAGTCCGCAGATACGATGCTCCAGACGAGCACCCATTCTTTCCTCAAGTCCTGCAGCGGCCGATAATGCAGCCTATCAAGTATCCTATTATCCTCCATCCGAACAACGTGAACGTCAACTCCACAATTAAAGACAAGTACATCACGGAGATTCTGCCAGAAGCCTGCCGCGATTTTGGTCGCACAGATCGAGGCGAGACCAAGGAGAACTACGGCAGTGCCGCTTGCTGCGACATAGCCTGTTTGCAAGCTCTGAGCCGGAGGATACACTTTGGTAAATTTGTGGCTGAGAGCAAATTTCGCAAAGAGACTGAGCGTTTCGTCAAGCTGATAAAGGCTGTGGACCGGCAAGGAATTGACGAGGCCATCACAAATGCTGCAGTTGAGAAGAAAGTCCTGGAAAGACTACGGCTCAAGGCCAAGACGTATGGCACAGATCCTTCACTATCAGCGGCCGTGAATGATCATAAAGAGAAGATAAATATTGAGGCTGTCGTAAAGATGTATGCTCAAGTTGTGATACCACTAACGAAAGTGGTTGAGGTTGAATATCTCATACAGAGACTGAAGGGCACTGAGTGGGAATGAGGTCCTTCAGGTTGGTGCCTGTACGTACTCTGCCACTTCTTTTATGGCACCTTCGAATTTCGATGCTTCGATCAGAATGGCGTAGGATTGCGGTTTAATGCCCAACTCTTGAAAGGCTCTCCTTGAGTCCGAGGCACCTTCGTCCTGCGGTGTCGAGTAGTTGTATCCACCATAGCACAATGCGTGCCGCTGCAACACTTCGTCTTCTGGGTGGAAGTACATTGTCTCCAGCTCCCTGCTAGCGGTCTTCTTTTTCTTCTTTGGTCTGTCATCTTCCTCGTCAAGCGCAGATGCTACCTCAGTATACGTCTTGGACAGAATCAAGTAATGCGAAAACTGGTAAGGTTCCTTCTCCTCCAGCGCCCACTGTATCTCCTCCATAAGCATTGTATACATCGGAGGCACCGTCTCAGCAGGAACATTGATCAACCGCTCCGTCAAAACCAGCCCAATCGCAGGAATTGGAGACTGCGACAACAGCTCTGCCAAACTAGCCAACGCTGGGTTCGAGTTCGCCTTGCCGCGCAGATATTGAACAAGAGTCTGAATAAAAGGCTTCTCCAGATGTTCGTGCAAGTTGATCACCGACAAGAACGCGTAGGCATCCGTCTCCTTTCCGTCAACCTTGACCGTCGAGCCGAGTAGAGGTTGTTCGAGAATGAGGTTCGTCACCGCCGAAAGATCGAGCATGTGCGCGTCGACATCGAAGAGTTGCTGTAGCAGTGTCTTTATGCCGTGGAAGTCGATCTCGGGTAGAGGATCGAACCACTCGAACTCGACGTCGAGCATGTCGAAATCCTATAGCAAATAGTCCTGGTCAGCCTGTTCGAAATTATGGTCTGATCGGCATGTGTTCGGAGCATACCTCGTCGTCGCTGCCTTCGCCATCGTCTTGACCCCTGCCGTTCTGAGGCTGCTCTGGTTCTTTCCTCTTGCTCATTGTCGGTAAATAATTGGTATACTAGGAAACTTCGTGTGGAGGACTCACGGTGGTTGACGAGTTCAAAAGTTGCGGACTTTCCATTTGTTATCGATAAGCACTTGGAACGAGGCGCTAAATTTCACAGCTGTGCCAGTGCTCGTTACTACCTAGAAAATGTAATGATCTGAGAAATACAGATGGCTTTGCTATATGTACACACCCTGTTCTTTGCAGTGTAGTGATAACCACTCCCAAATGTATTGTACAATACGGAGGGAAGCACCTCTATCGTAGCAGTTTATTGAAACCCTGACGCCAATCTACCTAGATGTAATGACTGGTACAATTTTACTACTTTTTGTTTCCTGTTGTTTTTTCTGTGATCGATCTCTCTTAGTACCAAGTAAATCTGCATGATCATCTCGCAATCTATATCCTTCACACGTCATTCATACCCAGTTTTCATATCTTTTGCATCAATCACCCCGTAATCACAGCCTCTTTCTTGTGGGACTATCCTCTCCTTTCCACCGTTGCTCTCTTTCACCTTCCTAGGGAGCAAGCACAAGCGCCAACAGAGCCATCCTAGTGAACAGTCCATGCTTCATCTGTCTGAAATACGCCGCTCGCTGATCGAAGTCCACTTCCTCGCTGATCTCGGCATTCCGCGGTAGTGGATGCATTACAATCATATTTCGTTTGGCATGACTGAGAAGTGCATTATCCACGATCAGACTATCTTTCAATCTTTCGTACTCCGCCTCGCTGGGGAAGCGTTCGCGTTGAACGCGTGTGCAGTAGAGCACGTCGGTACGTGAAACAATTTCCGGTGTCAGGGACTCGGAAATCGTGATGGGAGAGTTTACGTCCTTGAGGACCTCTTCTGGTAGTGCTAGCGCTGAGTGTGAGACAAGGTTGATTCTCACATCATAGTACTGAAGAAGCTTGACCAGTGAGTGCACAGTGCGACCATACTTGAGGTCACCTGTGAATGTTACAGTCAATCCCGTCACAGTACCCAATTCCTCACGTATTGTGAAAAGGTCTAGGAACGCCTGCGTGGGGTGCTCTCGAGCTCCGTTTCCACCATTGATGATTGGCACCGTAGAGTACTTGGCTGCTACTGATGCGCTATCATCACTAGGATGTCGCAGCACAACCACGTCTCCATAACAACCAAGTGTACGAACCGTGTCCTGAAGAGTTTCTCCCTTCTTGGTAGACGAATGCTCTGTGTTGATCACGATCACTCGACCTCCAAGACGTTGCATGGCTGCGTCGAACGAGGCAGATGTTCTGGTTGACGGCTCATAGAACATGGTGCAGAGCACGCGGTTTGACAGAATAGGCACAATACCACTGCGTTGTACACCAAGACGCATCTCTTGAGCAACCGTGAAAAGCAGATGAAGGGCTTTGCGGTCGAACTGTGACACCGACAGGATATGCTTGTTCTTGAACGGCGAGCTCGCCAGCAAAGACATCAACGATGGTGAAACATCTGTCACTGCTTGTGGCTGATACAAGAGTGCTGATTGTTGCGGAATGACGGGTGTATCTGGTGTTTCATCAAGATCACGTGCAGGGGTAGCCAGAGGTTGTGGTCGAAGTCTTTGAGTGGTTGAGAATCTGCGCGACGTTGACAGATCGGCAAGGGTACCACGTCGTCCGAAAGGACTTTCTTGTGCTCGAATAATAGGCGACTGCACTGCTTTCAGAGCTAAGGGGGACTGTGGATGTAACACATGTGACGACATATCAGAGCCTCGTGGACTCTCTAGTGTAGGTTCACCGTCGAGACAAGCAGTTCTGCCAGTGAATGTGACCCTTGAGACAGTACCCTTCAATGTCCTGCCAACGAAAGGTGACCAGACACTTCCAGCTTGTAGTACATATGGCCGATCAATATCCACTTCGATTTGTGTGGCATGTTGCTCGTGAAGTTCGAAGATCTTCTTGGGATTGTCGTATAGACGTTGAGTCACATCCTCAATTGTAAGCCTGCTGTCTGCCACGGCAGTGAATAGCAAGGGTAGAGCGTCTGCAATACCCACAGTTGGGACAGCCTCACTTCCGGCAATCTGGTAAGGAATGCTGCCAGTTGAGAAAGCATCGATGGCGTTCATCTGGGCCCACAATGCTTCCTGGTCTTCTAGTGTGGGCAGTGCTGAACAATCTGGATAATCAGCTTGAGACAAAAAGAGGCTGTAAACCGCCACATCGCAGGTGACTTTCAAGCCTTTTTCTTTGGCTAAAGCAATGATGTTGATGTCGTCCTTGGATGTGACTGATGTTACGTGCACTTTTCTCCCGTGCAGACTAGCGAGCAACAGGACCGAAGCCAGATCAGTTGTTTTTGCATCTGTGACAATAGCCTTTTCTTCAGGCCACACTGCAAAGTGAGAGGTTACCAAAGCCACCTTGTTGATATTGCCAGATAAGGAGTTGAAAGGCAGATACATCGCACCAACCTCGTCAATGACATTCTTAATCTGTTCTGAATTGTCCAGTGTTGCAGTCACCGAGAAATTGAAGTCACAGTAGGCTCCTCGCTCGCAGTTAAGTTGTGCCATCTTCAGCGTTCTAGCATCGGTAATAGCTGTCTCAAATCCTATTGGCATAACTCGAATCATACTGAAGCCTGCTGCAATGGACGCTTTGGTAACTAATTTGAAGTCATGCGAACCTCTTTGTGCAACACCAGGTATGAAAGCCCCAATATTGATCATGCCTGGCAAAGCAATCGTTCTATGACTTGTCTGGAAGTCAATGTTCCGAATTTTCAGATCATAGTGTCGTGCTATAGCCTCGACCAGGATCTTGGCGATTTTTACGTTCGTGATCAAAGGAGTTTGGTAATCCACGGCCATTCTTCGAGTTCGATAGCCCTTACTCATATAGGTCGCTGGTCGTCTGAACTTGTTTGCAGAAGGGAGGTTGATATAGAGGTCGATCATGTTGTTTGCCAAATGCTGTGTCAACGAGTATTCTGAGCGCTGGTCCTTATCGTCACGGCCAAGCACTTCCAAAAACTTGGCCTTCACACCATGCTCCTCCAGGAAGTCTGCAGTGCCAGCGGTGGCAAAGAGGTTGAAGCCGAGTTGGTCGAGTTTCTGGACCGAAGGTAACATTTCCATCTTGTCCTTGAAAGATCCAATGGATAGCAGAATATTCTTTCGCGGGAGCTTGAAGCCGGTCGAGATTGTGGCCTTCAAATAAGCCTCCCATCTGTCCTTGCCGAAGGATGCCACTTCGCCAGTCGAAGCCATCTCGACACCCAATACCGGATCAGCGCCTGACAGGCGTGAGAACGAGAATTGGGGAGCTTTGACGCCGACATAGTCTTTGGGAATATTGAGTTTAGGGTAAGGTTCGACTGGCTTGTCCATGATTACTTTCGTTGCCATCTCAATCAAGTCCAGCCCCATGACTTTAGATACAAACGGAGTCGACCGCGAAGCTCGAACATTGCACTCAATGACCTTGATGGCATTTTCCTTGGCAATGAATTGGATGTTGTAAGGACCTGTCACGTTCAGAGCATCTCCAATCTTGCGAGTTGCCTCTTCAATCTTGGCGATTGTTTCGTCTTCGAGATCTTGTGGTGGACAGATCAGGGTAGCGTCTCCTGAGTGAACCCCAGCATTTTCAACATGCTCGGAGATGAAATGCCCTACCATGACACCATCTTTGGCAACAGCATCCATCTCAATTTCCTTTGCATCTTCGATGTACTTGGTGATGACCACAGGGTGTTCTCTCGAGACCTCTACTGCTTGATTCAGGAAGTTAGCCAGGTCAGCTTTCGAGTAGACCGTATTCATCGCGGCTCCAGAAAGCACGTAAGAAGGTCTTACGAGCACAGGATATTTGACTCTTTCGCAGAACGCGAGCGCTTCTTCGATACTACTGAGTTCTTTCCATTCCGGTTGATCAACACCTATTCGATCAAGCATTCGAGAAAATTTCCAACGGTTCTCGGCGTTATCAATCATCTCCGGAGAAGTTCCCAGGATCTTCACGTTCAGTCTGTGCAGTGGCAGTGCAATATTGTTTGGTGTCTGCCCACCCATGGAGATGATGACACCACTGGACGATTCCAATTGATACACGTCAAGAACTGTCTCGAGGTTGATGTTCTCGAAGTAGAGGCGGTCGGCCTCATCATAATCTGTACTTACAGTCTCAGGATTGTAGTTCACCATGACCGTCTTGTATCCTTGCTGCCTCAATGTGCGAATCGCTCTTACTGAGCACCAGTCAAACTCCACAGAGGAACCGATACGATACACTCCTGAGCCTAGAACCATAATACCCTTATCCGTGAAGTCGACGTCACTTTCCGAACCGTTGTAGGTCAGGTACAGGTAGTTGGTGTAAGCTGGAAATTCTGCCGCAACCGTATCTATCTGCTTGACCACAGGTTGAACACCGTTTTCAACCCTCAGACGACGTACGGCAAGCTCGTTCGAGTTCCAATATCTTGCCAGCTGGCGGTCTGAGAAGCCGAGTTGTTTCGCTTGCTTGAGCAATGTCGGTGTGACTGATCCAAGACTGTATTTGGACATATATTTAGCAAAATCACTGAGACCTTTCAGCCGGTAGAGGAACCACTTGTCAATCTGAGTCATCTCCCAGATTTTGTCCACAGAATAGCCAGCATGCATGGCATTCGCGATTGCAAACATACGTTGATCAGATGGTGTTTGAAGCTCATCATCAATGGACATAAGGGGATTAGGATTCTCAGAAAATCCTAAATTGTGAAAGTCCACGGAGCGGATGGCTTTCTGAATAGCCTCTTCGAAAGTTCTGCCAATCGCCATAACCTCGCCGACACTCTTCATAGAGGAGCCAAGCTGCGTGGACACTCGTGTAAACTTCTTGAGATCCCATCTCGGAATCTTCACAACGACATAGTCAAGTGATGGCTCGAAACAAGCCACTGTCTTTTTCGTCACTGAATTAGATATCTCGTTCAGAGGAATACCTAGACCAAGCTTGGCCGCAATAAAGGCGAGAGGATAACCAGTTGCTTTCGATGCCAATGCCGAAGACCTAGACAGACGAGCGTTGACTTCGATGATGCAGTATTCTTTCGAGAAAGGGTTCAGGGCATATTGGATGTTGCACTCACCAACAACGCCTAGATGTCTGATCACATTGACAGCGGTGGTACGTAGCATGTTGTAGTCTTCGTCAGAGAGAGTCTGTGAGGGTGCCACAACGATAGAATCACCAGTATGGATGCCCAGAGGGTCAAAGTTCTCCATGTTACAGACCGTAACACAATTGTCGCGTGCATCTCTAACAACCTCGTACTCGATCTCCTTCCAGCCCTTCATGCTGCGTTCGATTAGAACTTGTGGACTGGCAGCAAATGCTTTGCTACAAAGTGCTCGCAGCTCATCCTCATTATTAGCGAACCCGCTACCAAGTCCACCTAGAGCATACGCAGCTCGAACGATGACTGGAAAGCCAATGTCTTTGACCACATGGAGAGCTTCCTCTAGGTTCAAGGCTGAAGCGGACTTGGCACACTTCTCACCAATAGATTCCATGCTGCGTGCGAATAATTCACGATCTTCTGTGGTGATGATCGTTTCTATTGGAGTACCGAGCACTTTGACACCTAACTCTTCAAACTCATCCTTGAGCTGTATTCCAACTTGTAAAGCAGTCTGACCACCAAAGGTGCAGTAAATGGCATCTGGTCGTTCATGTTTGATGACCTTCCTTACGAATTCGGCATTGACTGGCAGAAAGTAAACCTTGTCAGCAAGACCTTTCGAGGTTTGAATTGTCGCAATGTTTGGATTAATCAAGACAGTGTAGATGCCTTCTTGCTTCAGCGCCTTGATGGCCTGACTGCCAGAGTAATCGAACTCGCCGGCCTGACCAATGCTCAAACCACCACTGCCCAAAACGAGCACTTTTTTGACACTGACTCTTGGGTGGGCCTTCTCGTTTTGCTCGGCTGTTCCACCTGGGAAAGACACAGGCTCAAGCAAGGCATTGACCGATCGGAGCGATTTCATGATGGCGTCAATAAAGACATCAAACAAAAATTCTGTGTCTCGTGGACCAGGTGTACTTTCAGGATGAAATTGTACACTGAAGTAGGGTCTTGATATATGGCGAATGCCTTCGTTGCTACCATCGTTGGCGTTCACAAATAGTTCCTCCCATCCTTGTGGTAGAGTCATTGAGTCGACAGCGAAACCATGATTCTGCGAAGTGATGTAACACCGTCCTGACAGCAGGTTTGTGCAGGGAATGTTTGCACCACGGTTGCCAAATTTCATTTTTAGGGTGCCAGCACCAGCAGCTCTTGCTAAGAGTTGGTGGCCTAAGCAAATGCCAAAGACAGGTGTTCTGCCCTCTTTCATTGCCTCTGCAATATGGTTGACTGTATCAGTCATCATGGCTGGATCGCCGGGACCGTTAGAAATGAACAAGCCGTCATAATCTTTGCCAGCAAGAGCTGGGAAGTTGTAGTCCCAAGGCACTACCAGAGCTTCGACTCCACGTCGTAAGAAGCATCTTAGCTGGTTGAATTTCATACCTACATCTACCACAACCACACGAACCGGACGACCCGATGGATGAAATAGGGCTGTGCTCGCATCTGGTTTGTACAATTTTGGTTGTTTGATTGACACTTCTGCGACCAGATTCTTCTTGTTTTGATCTTGCCAGGGCGCCTCCTGCACATCATCTCGCCAATGACGAGGACCCAATCCGTTGAGACCGTTGATGCCGTTCACACCATTCGTCACTGCTGCATGTCCTGTTGAGTCGTCTGTAGTGGATCGAGCAATCAACATCCGGCCGAGCATAGCTCCCTCTTCTCTGATGACCTTGGTCAGAGCTCGAGTATCCACCCCATACATTGCAGGCACACCCTGTTCCTTTAGCCATTGGCCAAGAGATGACTTTGCAAGATGATGAGAATACTGCTCTCCTGCGTAGGTAGCAATAATTAACCCTGCTACATGGATCTCCTCAGATTCAAAGTACTTTGGTAGGTCTTTCAGCACTTCGTCCATAGCGTCGCGAGCTGGTACGCCATAGTTGCCTACCAACGGAAATGTCACCACCAGTAACTGACCTCTATATGAGGGATCTGTAACTGATTCAGGGTAGCCGACCATGCCTGTCTGAAAAACGAGCTCTCCAGATACACTTTTGTCAGCACCGAAGCTGAATCCCTCATACACATCACCATCTTGGAGTTCCAGAAAGACTTTTCGCTCAGATTGCTCGGTGAGGTGAGATGTAGCCATTTGGGAAATGGGAGGAATGAGTCGGCGAGCCGACGAGTGTGAGATTGATGTTCGGACTGGTGTAGTATCTAATGGTACATTACTGGCTGGTGAAAGCCCATCCGGCATCGTGCCGTCTGGGTCGACTGTGCCATTCATAGTTAAAGGTGCTGAGATATCTTCAAACCTCGAGAGGGCTCAGCCTCAAAGTATGTATCTATGGCCGCATGGACAGTAATACTATTTGCGTGCTTCTTTTTGCCAAAGTAGCTTGCTAAAACAAGACGTAAGTAGAGCGAGACAAGGATGTCGGTGAGCTGACCCAAAAATTTGTTAAAACCCAAAACCAGAAAAATAAGCTGAAGCATAGCACTTTTAACGTTCTAACCCGACTTGGCTTAGCTCTCCATACGAAACGCTAGTGACGCAAGGTCGATCTAGTGCTCCCCACACCTGTTGCGGATTCTTTGGACATTAGAGACACGTCCTTATACGAGCACTGCTGTCATCGAAGAGCAAAGAATGACCATCACGGACTTGATTTACACAGTCGCATGAAGGAGCATTGATGCTCAGAAGAGACTTGATGAGTAGAGGAATCGGGGTCGTAAACCCTTACAATGCTGCAGGTCTAATTGAGGCTTGGGCGACGACTCTGGGACATACTGCCGTCTGCCTTAGTGGCTCATTTTGCTTGGAGCTTACCCGCCCGTACATTGTCGTCTTCGGTGCGCTTCTCGAAGACTAGGTTTCCGTCGTGTAGATGGTGCAAGAGCTGCTCAACCTCTCTACTTGCCGAAAATAGTAACGACCAGGTACGTCAACCACCAGTGCATGGGGTCCGGCCAACATCGCAACACTCTTTCCCGTGTAATGTGATTGAGTCGATTTGGTTAGGAGGCTAGAAGCATGATAGCGCCGGCTTCATAACGACGCCTGCCCTAACTCTTCGATGGACGCTTTGTCTGCTGAACAAGGAGCTGAGCCACATGACGCGTTGCTGAGATAGAATACTGTACCAGAGTCCATTCTCATGCTCTCATATTCGACTGGTTGTCAGAGATATGAATGCCACAATTATAGCTTTCCTTCAGTAGCTCAAGATGGAGGAACCATGGTCACCGGTGACTTCGCGGGGCATGTAGACAAAAGCAGCACAAAGAAAAATGAACATCACTGTATAGAATGCTGGACAAATTGGCAGGATCGAAATACTGGTATCAAGAACGCTAGTGGGTATAATAGAATCAGGCAGATGAGTGGCCGTTCGGAAATCATAGCCGCGCGAACTTCGTTCCATGGATCTTGCTTCGAACATGAGTCGTGATGGACCACAAAAGTCTCCCGAGATAGGCTATTAGTAAGTGGAGGTGATAGAGCCGACGAAGAGGGATTGCAGACAGCATGGATAGTGTGGGGGCAAGCACATGACCTTGGTTTGGGAATGTGTCGTGCATAAGCTTGATCGTGTCGTGAATACGGACCAATAGATTATGCTCTCTGAACGTCGTGCTTTATCTCTGGGGGCACGCCATACCTAACAGCTTGATGTCACCCACATATTGTCGGTCTAAGAATCAACGATTGCCTCTGCTCTTGCCAAAGAATACCGCATCTTGGTGCAGGTGCGGTGCTTCGATGCGGGCAGGCGCGATGAGCCAAACAATACCAAGGAAGGAGCGGCTGACAGGGGGGTGGAGCTGGGCGATGTGCAAGATAAACAATTGTTCGATGTCCTTCAGGCCACACGCTGATCTAACACTACTTATTTATCTATCCTGTTGTCTATGCTTCGTGCCAGTCGTTCCTTGCTTGTTTTGTTGCCTTGGTTTTTTGTTGTTGGTCTGTGCAGCATCGATATCACCTGAGCTGATCAGCACGTAGGGACAGGACAACAAGCGATCTACAGCACAGGAGCATGCCTCAAACCTAACACAATGTTCTCGATGCTGACCAGGTCAATCAAGCGGCAATTCTCGAGTAACAACAATGCTTCAGACAGACGTACAACGCGTACTACTACTCTTCCCAAGAACCATCCAAAGACATCAAGCGGCAGAAAAAGAATCTTGTCCCAATACCGCGAGCGCGATCGTCAGCACCTTCCTCAGGACGCGGACAACGATGACACCGAAGAAGAGGATGATTCAGAAGAGGAGGAAGAGCTGGTGGACGAAGACGGCGGCTCGTCTGCTCACGACAGAGAAGAGGCTCCTCTATTGCCTATTTTCTCCTCGGCTGATCTCGATGTCCTACCCGTCTTCACAATGACGCATTTATTCCGAGAGATGGTCGTTGAAAGATGCGATACGGTCCTGACCTGGGAGCAGCTGCGATCTCCTCAAGTATCACAATTTTTGGTCAAGCCTATTCAGCAGGAAATCAGACAGAATCATATGAACTCGGCTACCCAATACGCTCTCATGGCCAATGCTTTACAATTCAACAAAGAGGCTGGCATACTCCCTGGAAACAGTGGCACGAATAAAACTCGTGCAATGCTCTGTGAGCTCATTGCTATCAGGCTGGTCAGAGAGTGTACTACTCACGAATTGATCGATGCACTTTCCTATGATTTTGATCCTCTACAAGGTCAGCCGTCGACTGAGCCAATGCTTCCTGCTGGAGGTCGCCGATACGCGGCTCCTAGGCCTGCCCGTATCTCTTGCATCGAGGTTGCTATTCGAGCCTCAGCCAAGCGCTACCTCTCACATCCCTTAGTCATTCAGCACCTTCAAGCCATCTGGAACGGCACCATTGTTTTCCATTCGCTGGCCGACAGCATGCATCGCAAGCGCTCCCTGGCTCCTCAGCAATTGTACGGTACACATTCCTCCACCTTACTTGCTGTACCGTCATCTACCAGCAATCGAACTGCCACATTGTACAATCCACGTGAGGCGTCGCTGTTCAAACTCTCCAGGCTCCGTGTCCCTCGCTATAGGAACATCCTAAATACTTTCTCTTTCGCTATCCTCCTCATCTTATTTATTACAGTTCTCGAGGACAAGTCTTTGGACATCACAACACTGGAGTTGGTCTTCTGGGCCTGGACTGCTGGATACATGTTGGATGAGGTTATTGGCTTCAACGAGCAAGGTTTCAGCTTGTATATGGCTAGCTTTTGGAATACTTTCGACCTTGGCATCTTGGTTCTCCTATTTGTTCACCTATGCTTAAGGCTCTATGGAGTCGTCCTTCCTGATGATAATGAGAACAAACACTATATTGCCAAGTTGTCCTATGATGTCCTTGCTGCGAGTGCGGTCCTCCTCTTTCCCCGGCTCTTCAGTGTCTTAGATCATTACAGATACTTTTCCCAGCTTATCATAGCCTTCCGCATGATGGCTGCCGACATGGTCGCAATATTCCTCCTTATCATCGTCTTTTGCAGTGGGTTTCTGGTCGCTCTAACTTTCGCTTTCAGTCGTGGTCCCCAAACAGACACTCCCAAAGACGTTGCTTATGCTCTACTGCAGATGCTGCTTGGTTTCACGCCCGCTGCGTGGGACCGATGGACGGACTACAACATTCTGGGCAAGATGGTCTTGGTGCTCTTCTTGTTTGTTTGTCACTTTGTGGTAGTCACAATCCTCATCACCGTCATGACCAATTCTTTCATGGAGATTGTGCGAAATTCCAACGAAGAGCACCATAATCTCTTCGCTATTAACGTCATCAGCAATGTCAAATCAGATTCTTTGTTTGCCTATATTCCTCCTCTGAATGTACTGCAGTGGCTTGTCACTCCTTTAAGGTACATTTTACCCTTCAGGCAGTATCTCAAAGTCAACCGCACTATCATCAAAGTCACCCATTTGCCAATTCTGTGGACTATATATTTGTACGAGAGATTCTTATTACGAGCCCGATATGTCGATAGTATCGACCTGGTGGAGAATAAAGGCCGTGTTCGAAGAACGTTCTCAGAACGCCTTCCCCGATTGATGAGAGAGCCTTCGATAGCCACCTTCCGACAGGAAGCTGCCCTGGAAGAGGTCTTCAGACAAGCTACCTTCCGATCCACAAGGAGTAGAGAACAGCATAAGTCTACCAACACTGTTGACAATTGGATAAACACAATGGACGATGAGGATGCAGAGCCTCCGCAAGAACAAGACCGCAAAGTGGTGGATAAGCTTGAAAGAAGACATCTCGGCTCTCGCAGATTAAATACTTACCATATTCGCGACTTTTCGCTCTCGAAAAGACCGACGTCTGTGGCTTCCGATCCAAACGATCTCACATCACACGCTGATCTAATGTCGTCACATGCATTCTTGCTTCCTGCTGCAGATATGACACCATCAGGACTCGATCTGCCTGCTCAACAGACAGATGCTGACGGCGACGACGAGCTGATGACGAACGAGCACGAAGAGGACAACGATACTAACGTGGCTCCTTCTGATCTGCACACAGGCTCATTCATCAAGCTAATTCCTCGAGATAACTTCGCGACTCCAGCGGCCTCAATACAAAGTCCTTATCTTGTCGGTTCTACGACCTCTGCTGGTAGTCGACAAGGAGGTGTGCAGTTTTTGCGACCCCCGGGTCGACGCAATCGTCCGCAGCACATGCGCAATGTGTCTTCAGCGACTATGATCTATAACCCCCCTGCTGGCTCGGAATCTGATGAACGTGTTGGTGGAAACACTATCAACGAATCACCCAAACGGAAATCTCCCAAGGCTATAGCTGCACGATCGCAGTCGCCATCCTTAAAGCCCTCATCTGGCCAAGGTCGTAGGAGTCCAAGACGAGGTCTTCCGGTGTCGATTGAGCGCACCAGCCTGCCGCCCAGAAATAGTGCCGCTTTTCGATCTGTCCCTGATATGGCGAACCTTCATGCACTGCCACATGATCGCGCTGACAGACGAGCATCTCCCGGAAGACCCCGCCGCTCGAGTCTGGAGGTGGATCTCGTCTCAGATATTGGTGATAACAAAGCAATTGGTGGCGGTTACGTCGGTGCCATACCTTCCTCATTCGCGAGTCAGATGGCGCACGCCACGAACGCTATGCGTAGATCACAGCATCAGCTGCGGGAAGACGAAGAGAAGCGACGACACGACAACAATGAGCTGTTTGGACGGCTGATGATGGCACGTATGAATTCGCTCGAGGAAGGTTTTCGAGATGTTGTGCATGAGGTCAGAGAGAGTATGAGGCAGGTTGGCAGTGGTTTAGCAAGTCGACAGAGAAGTCCAGACAGGGACAACGCTGCACAAATCCAGGCTCAGAAGCGTCCTAACAAGAGGTTCAAAGAGCGTCAGGAAACATCTACGCGGTCTTCTGATAATGTGAGCGCTTTCTCTGGTGGGCACAGGAACAATCAAGTCGAGACAGCCGAGAAAAGTGATTCAAAATTGGCTGGTGACGCAGCTTCAAATGGTAGAGACGAAGCAGCAGATGAGCCAAGCACTGTTCAAGTCACAATTGACAGTCCTGCTAGTACGATCAGGGAAGAGCGCAAGCCCGATACCGAAACTCGGACGCATCCTGACAATTCCAAAGAGTAAGTAAAGGAAAGACGCGCAACGCACAAGGACCATCAATCATCAGGACGTAAAGAGCCTAGATATGCATATTCTTTTGCTTGAGCTGTATTCGCATATTTCTTCAGTAGAATGTCCCATTCTATCAATAACTATAAGTTGTGTATCACCGTCTAAATTCCTTCCCAAGTGGTGTATCTGCACCAGCTTTAGGGTCAGGTAACTTGAGCTCGTATCTTATCTTGGCATGTGATTCCCTACGAATAAAATTGCAGAAAATCGTAAAATTTGGCTTTATTGCTGAACTGCGACTCGCCAATGGAAACAATTAATGAAACCAAGCACGCGAGAATGTGAAAGCTCTTTCAGGACCTGCGAATAGATCCATGGGCGTGGCCATGTTTACCTGCGTATTCACAGGGTGACAACCAACTAAAATAACCACCCACAAACTACTTCTCAAAAACAAACAAGACAATCCCGAAGTCCCGTGTTCCAAGCCTGCTATCTGTCCTCCCAATTCAACGGCAACCCATGCAACCGCACCCGATACAAACACGTATGATCGCTGCCATGATTCGTCCTCACCCTGACCAAGAACCGATTAGTATAGTGCAGTAAACCATGCTGGTTCACATTCAAGTTGAATCTCTGCACGTGATCTACCTCTACCTCTTCTCGTGCATGGTTCCTGCCGCGCATACTGTCTTTGTTGTTTCTGCTGGCTTGACCGTAGGTCTCGTCTGCGGACATGACATACTCTGACCCTGATCCTGCTTTGTTTGTGTCTGATACAGCGGAGGTCGCATACGTGGCGGTTCCGATGCGTGCCCAGGTCTTTGCGCCGGCGCTGCTGTCGGTAGATGGGAAGAAGTTGTCTGCCGACGACTCGTCAATCAGATCTTGGATGTGCAACTTCGTCCATTCTTGATAGCTTAGGTCTGCAAAGTCGGCCCAGAGCTCGATGTCTCTGGGTGCTGTGCCAGGTTCCAATGAGGCGGAACTTGGGAAGTGTTCGACTACTAGCTCGGTTGGGTAGATATGCTGTGAGGTTTGTATCGCGAGACGCATGCTGTCCTGGCGGATGCTGGGTGCTTGAGGCTTAGCACTGTTTGGGGATGGTCGAGGCACGCTCGCAGCACACCAGCGATCACCTTCGTCGTGCCATGTCTCGAGTGCTGTCACGGGCGGTGGGGAGATTGTTTTGCGGAGACCTATCATGCGGAGCCCGACTTTGTAGGGGAGCCAGTGGCGCTGTGTGAGAGTTGGTGATGTGAGGCTGGGTATTATTATGGCTCCGGAAGAAGGAGAGAAGAAGTTCATCTTCTTTATTAGTGGTGAGGCAACGTCGTGCGAGGACGCTGATAGAGCCGTTGGATGGTGCTGTTCGTTTAAGCGATTTATCTGTAGCTCGAGAGCTGCTTGGTGCGATCTTAGCGCTGCTGCATCGGCCGAAGTAGATGCTAGCGATGTGTCTATTCTGGAGTTAAGGCGTGTCTCGATTTGTGAAATTTGAGACTGTGTTTGTCTAAGGGCACTCAGCAGTGCATTCATGTCATTAGGACTTGCGTGTGTCAGGTTCCATGTCGATAATTGTGGCAATTCGGATGTTCTGCATTGACCACAGAGTTGCTGTAGAGTCTGCGACACAATTGAGGTCGACGCTGCATCGCAAGTGCGAGTGAAGATGGTGCAGAAGGCTAGACCGCTAATACCAAAAACAGCGATCATGAAAACCGTTTTGAAGAGTGCTGCGGTGATAGGCGAATCAGGAATTTCGAGTATGGACTTCTGCATCATATGGATCATCCTACTTATCCATTGCCATATTGCGCTGAATGCGCTCCTAGTCAATCTTACAAATGCCATCAACGTTCGCTGACAAGCCGAGTATGCTCTTGAACCGAGGGAAACGTGTCGTTGTGCACTCAATGTTTGGGTCTGCCGCTCGGGTGGTTGCTGAGGCACGGTATTGGGTCGTATCTCAGGCTCGGGTTGTGGCAGGTTGGGACGCCGTAACCCTCTTTCGTAGTTGTAACTGTGGTCAAGACTTCCAGTAGGGAGACTCGATGGTTCTGATCCTGCTCGGTCTACAGGTGGCGTTTGTGGTTGGCTTTCCGGACTATCGTGCCGTGTTTCTTCTTCGGGTATGTCATCTAGTTGACTGTCATCGATCCAAGCCGCAGTACGATTCTGCTTCCTGACATTATCAGGTGTTGATGAAGTTATCGGCCTTTGAGGTGCTTCTTTCGATGCCCTTCTCTGTGCTCTGTCCGCTCGGGCGGCCTTTTGCGACTCAGGACTGTGACTTCTCAATTCGGCAGCATGTGCTTCAAAGTTGCGCTCGGCTTCGTCTACCGCAGCATTGAGTCGATTCTCGACAGCGCGTCTTTTCATATCTTGCGCATGTAGCTGTTCTGGAAGCGCTGGTGTCTTTGACGACCCGTAAGCATAGGACTGCTGTGTTTGAATTTCTGGTAAGGCTGGATTCGATATGACATCCCTAGGAGCGACCGACAAACGAGTTGCACCTCTTGTTGACCTTCGCGTGCCAGGAGTGTCTGGAAGCGTTGTGGTGGCAGCTCTTGTCGATCGTGCTGGAGTAGCTGCTCGTGGCCGGAGCCCCGATTTTGGTGGCATAGCTGGAGATTTGCTTAGATTTGTCGATTGCCAACAGACTCGTGTGGGTTTCCAGCGTCCTATTCAGCTGAAATGTCGAAGAGCTGAGTAGAGCAGATCCGATCTACAAGATATGTGATCGATTACTTGCCGCGAAAGTGCGAGCGGTTTGAGGAGGTTCAAGTCTTGATGAAAATCGAAGTAAGAAATGGAAGTGCCCACCGTCCTCCCAACTTCCTGATTTCTTGTGCTTACATTCGAACTTGTTACTGGTTGATTGCGCGGTTGGTGTACGATGGGGTAAGCATGTCCATCACTGGCACGATCGCTGTCTTGTTCGCACGTTGCAGACAGTATACGAGTATTTTGAATGGAAACAGTTGATGAGAAGCTTTAATTGAACCAACCTCGTCCGAATATTGTCATTGAAAATAATGTGATTGTTGTACTTCGTGACTAGCAACGCGTGTTGTTGGAATGCGAAAAGCGTGTTCGTTAAAGTTTACTAGCTCATTTGGGTGTCGTCTGGGTAAAATCAGGGTTTTCGGAAAACCTGCTTTTGCACCATTTCTACGTCGTTCTCGTTCGTTGTTACCAGACATCGGTCTACTTGAAAATAACCAGATGACAGTAATGCGTAAGAATGAATATATGTACATGTGTTTGTTCTACTTGACTTCCTATATTCACAAATCCCAACCATCATAATTCCCCACACTTGACAATTCGACGCTGAAAACACTGTGCTCAAAGACGTGTACTCCTAACTCTCAAGGACTTTCCTTCTCGGCCGCAGACACGTTGACAGGACTTCCAGGTACTCTCGAGTCTTGTGACATGATGTCTGTTGATCTTCGCTGCAGACCTCTAGTCTCAACGTCCTCGTTGCCTGTGCTTTCTTTGCTGTATCTTGAGTAACTACCAGGACATTTGCTTCCGTTTGGTATATGGAAGAGGAGGTCGATGCGAAGGACCAGATACATGAGAACGACGATGAGTTCGAGGGTGAAGTTGAAGAAGTAGAAGCACCATTTAGCATTGTACCATGGTGGGTTCGTGTTATACTCTGGTTTCCAATCGTAAGATGCAGTAGCAGTCCTAAATGCCGCGCCCAGAGATAGGATCAAGCTTGCACTGAGGACCACGGCTGACTTGAGCCAGAAAGCGCCTTTGCCGAAGTGATCTGGTTCGGACCTTTGAGGGTAGAGCAAGGCGAAAGCTGTGATTGGAACTGGGAGAAGAGATACAAATAGGAAGTACGAGGAAGCTGCTCTCTGAATGTTGATATCTATTCTGACGATGTTTCGATTGGTCGTGAAGAACAGTTGTGTCGTTGCGGTGACGACCATTGCAAGCAGCGCAGGAATGAGAAGATAGAGGACAAGGAAGCACCTTGATAGCGCTTTCTGCCAGCCGACATTCGGATGGAGGCCTCGAAGTATCCTCTGCGCGAACACTAGGTTGACAATGAACAGCAACAGCACACCAGCAGCGACGAAGATGGTAGCGGATATGCCTAAACCTCTGTTCTCGATATCGTAAATCCACCCGAGCCGGAGGCAGCAAGTGACCACTCTTGCCATACAGAAGCCGATGCAAAGGCCGTTGAAGACGAAGAGATGGCCCCGCTTCTTGTTTCTGATGAATATAAAGGCATGGCTGAGTGCTGAGAGGAAGAACAAAGACAAGAAGACTGCTGTGGGTGCGGTATCGGTATTTGATTTCGGAAATCCCTGAGCCACATGAACTCTTTGCCTCCAAGCGGCCACCATTCTGGGAATCTTCAGCTATTTATGCTAGTTGTTTAGTGTAAGGCGGGTCTTCGGTAATGGGTATGATGCCGTTACAGCAAGGAAGGGGGAATTGTTCGTGGGCTAGCGTATATGGTGGATTGAAGGTGAGAGCAACTCCTGTCATCGAAAAAGTAAGGAGAGAAAGGTAGATTCAGTCATGTTATAGGGAAGTGCTTCGTGCTCCCGTGTGCTTACAAAGGTCTTCATTGTAAAACCACGCGGCACAAGGTTAGGAAGTTAGTAAGCAAACCGAGAAATAGAACGCGGGCAGAGTAGCACTGCAAAGGCTCATCGGTGCGCGGACACCGATGTCACAAGTGAACACGCAAACCCCTCGAATCATTGTTGTAAGAGTGTATGAATGGGAGACGTTGGCTATTACCTTCACTCGGGCTGTTCAAATACCGACCGAGGCGTTCTCGGCGTGGACTAAAAGCTCGTCCGCCCTGAACGACTCGTGCGCCTAGTTTACAGTGCAAGATCGTGCGGTACTTCCAGATGTGATAGCATTATCATCGTCCTCTTCTGATTGATCTAAATCACCAAGGCTTGTACAATACAGGTTTCTGAATGGCTTGTTGTGCAGTCGTTCATAGACGAACAGAAGAGAGAGAGATCGCAAAGCGGACAATTTTTGCTCCATGAGCACGGCCCATGACATCATCAAGCCATGCGGCCTCTCCCCACCGTGTTGATGCCTGAAATGTTGTCGTCTCCAAACACCTGAAGCATGCATCGCAGGCGGTCATACGCGTACAACTTCAACCTATCACATATGCATTGACGGTTTCCTGTGATCGACGCCCCTGCTCACAGATGTAACTGCAAGTATATTTACATGAAATTCAATCATGGCGTCAAACCCATCAGCCCTGAGCGCAGATTCACTCGTCTCGTACATCTCGCAGTCAATACCTGCAGACCAATCAGACAAGCCGTCACTCAAGAATGTATACTCAGCTCTTGCCCTTCTCTCACATGCTTGCATGCTAGCTGTAGGCTTTCGGTTAGTCGGACTCGGTGAGGATGACAAGATTGAAGCACATTCAGAACCAGCCAACACACAACCGTTACCGACAGAATGGGACCAGCATTCGAGTTACGCTTTTCGATATACGCACCCACAATCCTCCATGGAGTTCCTGCTGAAGGTGACAAGGCTGGGCGGGAAGGCCATAATACTCGGGGTCGGCTTGGGTGACGATAAGACTGCACAGCTGGAGATCAAAGCACAAGACTATACCTCCGAAAACTCGTTGAAGGATGTCAAGAAGGATGAGAGAGACAGTATAAAGAATGCCTTTATTTCATCTGGACGGATAGAAGACCTTAGCTCGCTTCTCAGACTCAACATCATTCAGAAGCTGATTCCGGGCTTGAGGAAGGAAGGATACGAAGAGTCGACGAACACAGCTGAAAGGGAAGCAGCTTCTTCAGCCACGCGCCAGCCTCTACGACCTGAGGAGGATAGACGACCTGACCGAGACCCTCTGCGCGATGATCAGCCGAGACCTGCAAGACCTTACCCATTCGACGATCCGCTAGCGGCTGCTCCTCGAAGGCCGGGACCAACCCCGGATTTTGCTCCACCGGGGTTTGAAGATGAATACGACTTGCAAAGACCTGCGGGAAGAATGCCACCAAATTTCGGACAGCCTTTTGGCAACATTGGAGAGCAGGACCTATATCCACCAGGTCTCGGTCCGCATGATCCTCTGAGAATAGGTCCAGGAGGTGGTTATAGGGGTGGTGGAGGCATGCATCCTACCTTCGATGATCCTCTGTTCCAAGGTCAAGGTGGTCCGGCAGGCTATGACCCAAGAGCTCCTCCAGGGGCACGATATGATCCTGTTGGGCCGGGTGATGGACCGCCAAATCTGAGAGGAGGTCCAGGTCGATTTCCAGGTGGAGGTGGGTTTGGAGGAGGACGCCCGCCTAATCCATTCGGAGGCTTTGGTGGTGGTGACTTTATCTAGATCGCAGAAACTATGGATGTCAGTTCTTGTAAAGAGACAGGCATTTTGTTCTGCGGGCTCTGTAGCAATACAGATGCATTTGTAGACAGTATTTCAGCCAGAACTGTAACAATTCACTTGACGTAGAACACCTGTGTATTCGAGGATTTTGTTCAAAAATTGTGGTATAGTACGTATTGACAGAAAGAAGACAACTACCAGAACTCGACCACTGTGTTTCTGCCTCATTCAGCGTACCCACTTAGTCAGCGGCTTAAGCGTCATTGCCCAAGGGTCACCAAAATACCTTGCTGTTTGTCTGTTCCCACGCACCAAAGCGTCCAAATAGAACCTACGACCACGATAACCGCGCACCTGCTTTGCGACCTACACTGGTCAGACAATCGGAAAAGTCAGTCTGTAGCAAACACACCGACTTGGAAGCACCGTTGTTATCCCGTGATCGACATCGTTCCTGCAGCCGCACGCGACTGCCCCCCTCGAACCACTCATTCGACCGCTGACCCTCAAAACCGCAAATATTACGGAAAGACAGTTCAACATAGAGTCCAGTATGGACTCGAAGATGGATGTCGACGTTGGCAAGCCAGCGCAACCACATGGCTTGTCGCCCGTCAGCGATCAACAATCGATACCCACCTTGGATGGCTGGATTGAGAGTTTGATGAACTGCAAACAATTAGCAGAAAGCGATGTGTTGAGATTATGCGATCGAGTATGTTGGGCAGAAGCTGGGAAGACAACATCAACTTACACGTTGCTAGGCAAGAGAAGTGCTGCAGGATGAGTCGAATGTGCAGCCTGTGGTATGTCTCCTGGACTTCAAACAGGTGTATCGAAGCTGATCAGAATACAGAAATGTCCAGTCACAGTCTGCGGCGACATCCATGGTCAGTTTCACGACCTTATGGAGCTGTTCAGAATTGGTGGACCAAATCCAGACACAAATTACCTCTTCATGGGTACAGTTCTCCTATCCTCAAAATGTAGATTGTTTAATTCTAACAACCTCTGTTTAGGCGATTATGTCGATCGAGGGTACTACTCGGTTGAGACCGTCACTCTGCTTGTCGCGCTTAAGATCCGTTATCCTTCACGTATCACCATTCTTCGCGGTAACCACGAATCTCGCCAAATCACTCAGGTCTACGGCTTCTACGATGAATGCCTCCGCAAATACGGCAACGCGAATGTCTGGAAATACTTTACCGATCTCTTCGACTACCTTCCCCTTACTGCTCTGATCGACAATCAAATCTTCTGCCTCCACGGTGGTCTCAGTCCAAGTATTGACACGCTCGACAACATCCGCAGTCTCGACCGAATTCAAGAGGTACCTCATGAAGGCCCCATGTGCGATCTCCTCTGGTCAGACCCAGACGACAGATGTGGCTGGGGAATCAGCCCAAGAGGTGCAGGCTACACATTCGGTCAGGACATCAGTGAGGCCTTCAATCACAACAACGGCCTCACCCTGGTTGCAAGAGCACATCAATTGGTGATGGAGGGCTATAACTGGAGTCAGGATAGGAACGTGGTCACCATTTTCAGCGCGCCCAACTATTGCTATAGGTGTGGTAACCAGGCTGCTATTATGGAGATTGATGAGCATCTGAAGTATACCTTGTAAGTCAAAGCCAATCCTCAGAAAGACTGTGACAGCAATACTAACCATGTGTTTAGCTTACAATTCGACCCGTGCCCAAGAGCTGGTGAACCAATGGTTAGCAGACGTACCCCCGACTACTTCTTGTAAATGGCTCAACCACCTCAATTATGATCGACAAACAGAGTGAAGTATCATTTCAGCAGAGCAAGAAAAGCGGAGACATCCCTGAGCAAACAGCTGCACGGGCAGCCTCGTGTCGGCTTAGAACGGGTACGGATCTAGATTTACCATACCGGAAATGCTTCACTGAGCTCAAAAGCAAGACATCCAACCAGCGCAGCATGAGCGCAAATCAGTACATCTTCAAAATCCAGAATAATAGAGCAAGCGTGGGAGGTTGCATTCGATCGGCTGTGTGAGCGATCAGAGAGAGCACGTAGACAAAACGAGAAGAGTAATTCACAATAAACTGCGCTGTATTCCTTGTTTTCGCACGTGAGGGGTTCCATGGAAATGACACGATAAGGAGGCAGCCAAGTCACGCAAATACACCGTGTACTTAAGTGACCAAAAAGTATCGTCAGCCCGGATAACAATAACTACCACGTTGCATCACATATTGACACCAAGTTCCACGTGTATCTCATACACGCCGCCGTTTCCCACGCCCAGCACCCTTCTTGCGTGCAGACCCAAGGACTTCGTCCAGACGTCCATCATCATCATCGTCGTCGTCGTCGTCGTCTTCCTCCGCATTCTCCCGCTCCCAAATTTGACCACGATCATCCTCCTCCTCTTCCTCCACCACCCTCTTACATCGTGTTCTCTCCTCCACCTTCCTACCATCCTCAGGCTCAGGCTCCTCATCATCCACAACCCTATACTTCGGCCTGACATTCCTCGACCTCCGTTTACCCGCGGAGACAGCCTCGTTAATCTCATGCTGGTTCTACGGCACGTTCTCCTTGATCTCCTTATTTTTTCCACAGGCTTTGATTGTGTCCCAGTAGATCTTTTCTTGTTCTTCGGTTCGATGGTGGTGGGTGGGTGGTGGCGAAGAAGGGATTGGTGACGATTTTCGTGTTTCTGTTCTTCCTCTTCTTCTTCTTGTCGATGATGAGCTTTGTTGTTGGGGTTGTTGTTCCTAGCTACCTGGGTCGTGTTGTTGTTGTTCCGGACGCGTGAGATATGCGGGTGGAGACGTGGGAGAATGGGATTGTGGTATGGTTCCGAGTGCTCGCTGTGCGGGCGGGGGTAGTGGTGATCGTCCACCTAGTGGAGTGGTGCCTTGTTGGGGGTAAGTATTGGTTCCTGGGGATGGACGTTGGGCAGCATTGCCGGTGGCTGGTGGGCTGAGGGCTCCCCTGAGAGCTGCGGAGGATTGAGCTGTCGCAGCGGCGGTAAGTGGTCGGGTTTGTGGTGGTGAGGAGAAAGCTGATCCTTTGAGAGGTGAGTTGCCCTCGTCTTCGGGCATTGGGATTGGTAGGTCGGCGTCTGAATCGCTATCTGCCTGAAGGTTGGCTGTTTCGCGGATGAAATCAAACACCTCGGGAAGATGTTTTTGCATCATCGAGTTCAGCATGGTCTACACGTATATGTTAGTATTATTCTTTGAATAGGTGCACGAGTACACTCACTTCTGGACTCTTAAACAGTTTGCCGTATCGCTTTGAGGGAGTCTTGCCCAGTTGTTCTGCTCTTCGCCAGATCTCGTGGTTCTTAGCCACATATATCCTAGAGTGTTCACGGAACCAAGACGAGGCATATGCATTGTTACTATTGGGGTTGATCTGTCGTGCAGGATGGTCGCAATTGAAGCCAATCACACCATTGAGCCGTGTGTGGATGTTCTCCTTTTCGGTAACCAGTTTCCAAACAGCATGGAAAGCACTTCCTGCGCCGATAAGCCAGATACCACCCTCGAAATCATAAGGTTCAATATAGTTTTCCCATATATAGCTCGCAAGTTTTTCACCTTCTGTACGTGCAGCGTCCGTGTAATGACTGTTGTATGCAATCTCTTGGTGAGCATGTTTCTTGTCATCCACGCTCGGGTCTGCCGTAATGGTTATGAACTCTGGTATGTTGACGTCGATCACACCGATGCCGTGCTTCACAGCAGATTGTATGTAGGCCTGCGAACCATCAAGCTGTGGTAAATAAGTCTTCAGTCAAAGTGCAGAACGAGAGAAAAACAGGGCTCACTTACCATCCAAGTGTCGTGAGGTTTCTGTTGCGCCGCTAAAGGATTATTGCCGGTCAGGAGGTCAGGAGGGTCGTGGAAGAAAACGATCAGGTGTTTTCGTCTCTCGTAAGATATCGAGCCCAACACTTGCTTATCGAATGACTTCGAGATTTTGTCTCGTAAAATCAAGAGTTCCGTAAGCTTGTATTTGTTGAACAAGTTTTGAGCTTGGTACGCTCTGATAATATCGTGCAGCCTCTCACCACCGTAAATTCCGCTGGTCGGCGCTCTCGGATACATGCATCTCCAGTATCTTGACTGAGTCTTCTTGACATCTTCGATGACTCGGACCGCTGAATCTGTTGCACTTGTTGCCTCCAAGCGATCCGGTGGTTCGCCCATGAGTGTGCGTGTGACTGCCAAAGCAGATCTTGAAATGGCTCGGAAATTGTAACCGCCTTCTAAACATACAGCAACTCTTCCCTGAGCGAGTGACATCAGCATGTGTGTCATGTGGGCATAGCAAGCTGGAGTGACGTTGCATCCACCGAGTTCATCTCCAGCGGCGGCGTCGAAACCAGCTGACACAATAACAAGATCAGGGTCGAAGGATGTAGCGATGGGCATAACAACATGCTGAAATGCATACATGTAGTCACCATCTCCCTGACAAAAGTTAGCTCAGGCTGTCACAAACACCATAATTGCTCAGATGAACTCACCATCCCTTTAGTCTCCCACGGGATGTTAACATTGTATCCTTCTCCAGCACCGACACCACATCTGTCCATACCGCCTTCTGGACCTGACGGGTAGAATTTTCCACCCATGTGAACGTGGAGCGAGATGTAGAGAATATTTGGGTCGTTGTAGAATGACTTCTGGCAGCCGTTTCCGTGGTGAACATCCCAGTCTAGGATCAAAACCTTCCTACATTTCATATCATAGAGTTTTTGACAGACTTTGGAAGCAATACAAGTGTTGTTGAACAAGCAAAAGCCCATTGGTTGTTCAGCTTCAGCATGATGACCTGGCGGGCGGATGACAGCGATAGCATTTTTGACCCGTCCTTCCATCACCGCTTTGCATGTCTCGATGGCTCCACCAGCCGAGAGCAACCCAGAGAAATATGAGAGCTTATTGAAGTAGATCGAATCGCCATGTTCCGCTAGGTCAATGAGTTCTTCGTTGGTCATCCCTGGCTGGGTTAGTAGTGCTCTGTTCGCGCCGAAGACCCACAATTACTCACTCGATGTGTGTTGCACAAATCGGTACTGTTCGTCAGTGTGAATCAATCTGATCTCATCCTCAGTCGCCTCACGTGCATCGATACGAAGCAGTGGTTGCTCAACCATAACATCGAAGCCCTTTGCGACTACCAGACCAGCTTCACAAAGCTCCTTGTAGATGTAGTAGATTCGGCGAGGATCCTCTGGATGAACCGCCTCTGCTGACAAGGCAGAAACCTCTGCATGATATCGCATGCGCTCATCATAGCAAAGCCCAGTTGGTAACTCTCTTGTTGTCAGGCCTCGTGGTTGGAAGGAACTTTCGTCAACTGAAGATTCATCTGTACTCTCATAATCGTTCATTTCTTCTCCCGATGTTGAATCGACCTTCAGCGCTCCCATCTGATTTGGAATATCCATATCAACCATTTTCACGTCGACCGATGCCATACTGTTGCACCTGCAAGCGCGATTGCGAGAGCAAATTCTCAAGGTTCAAGTTTGTTGTTTGCTTAATCGGTCGACATTTTCTTTTATAGCGTACAATACAGGTCCTACACCTTCGCGAAGAGGTGGATGCTGAGCACAATATAGAAAGCCTACTTATGAGGTCTAAAGTACTGAAAGTGCAACTGTGTACATTACAGAGAAGTGGTAGACACTAGTAGCATCTGGGACATTGAAGATACGAATTGTCCCAGGCAGTTAATGCCAAGACTTTCCGAGGCCCTGCAGGGCTCGCGTTTCTGGAAAGGGGTCCGGGTGCTCAACGCTTACATGATTTGCGACAATTAAGTCTGAGAAAGAGTAGCAAGTTTGGTATTTAATTGGATCTACGGCCTGCTCAAAAGATATTGACTGTCGTTGCGCTTCATCAGATGCTTCTCAATGTATACACTTGGCTTCAATAGCCTCACCGAATTTTAGGTTTTTACCAGGTAGCCAACGGTGTGAATAATTTTGCTCGGGTGATATCCTTTGAAGTCGAGCCATTTAAGCGTTTCCGTCAACCCTGGAAATATTGTTAGATCACAAGCTTATCGAATCATGTCGGGAGACTTACTTGGCAATGTATGCTAGGAGATCAAGAACTCTTCGCGAGTAGCCCCATTCGTTATCATACCATGACACAAGCTTGACAAAGTGGTCGTTTAATGCGATACCAGCCTTGGCATCGAAGATAGAAGAGTGGTTGTCACCGTTGAGATCAGTGCTGACGATCTCGTCATCTGTGTAGGCAAGGATACCCTTCAACTTGCCCTCGGAAGCATCCTTGATTGCCTTCTTGATATCGTCGTAGCTGGCTGGCTTCTCGAGTACGCAGGTAAGGTCGACAACGGAGACGTTCGAGGTGGGAACGCGCATCGACATACCGGTGAGCTTGCCGTTCAAGCTTGGGATAACCTTTCCGACAGCCTTGGCGGCACCAGTGCTTGATGGAATGATGTTTTGTGCAGCAGTTCGACCTCCTCGCCAGTCCTTTGCCGAAGGGCCATCGACAGTCTTTTGTGTGGCAGTATATGAGTGGATTGTGGTCATTAGCCCCTCCTTCATGCCGAATGTGTCGTTGATGACCTTTGCAAGAGGTGCCAGGCAGTTGGTCGTGCAAGAGGCGTTCGAGATGACTGGGATATCGGACTTGTAGTCTTCGTTGTTGACACCCATGACGAACATAGGAGCATCGGCAGAAGGAGCAGAGATGACAACCTTCTTTGCACCACCCTTCAAGTGAGCGGATGCCTTGTCGGTGGTGGTGAAGACACCAGTTGACTCGACAATGTAGTATGCGCCGGTCTCGGACCATGGGATCTCAGCTGGGTCTTTCCTGTCCAGAATTTAGTATTCATCTCGTGAACGGAGCAAAATCTGCACGCCAGGTCACCTACTTCATGTAGAACTTGACTTCTTTGCCGTTGACTGTAAGACCATCCTCTTTGACCTCGATGGTACCCTTGAACTGACCGTGCTGAGAGTCATACTTCAGCATGTAGGCCTATAACTTATCAGTATCTCTTGCTCGCTACCACGTCCAGGATTCGTACAGCATATTTTGGCTCAATGAAAGGATCGTTCACAGCGACAACGTTGACATCGTCGTGTAGGACACTGTATTAATAATCAGTTGGATGGCTGCAACTCGAAGGCACAGGACTCATACGCGTTTCGAAAGACCTGAGGGATAAGTTAGTCCGCCGAGCCTGTACACATTCAGTCCGACTTACGATACGACCAATACGACCGAAGCCGTTGATGCCAACCTTGACAACCATTGTGGCGGTGTTGATATGCTGCAACAGACTATCAGTATGGGTTGATAGGCCATAGCAAGTGCTCAAGCACAGCTCGCAAGGTGAACTTACAATTGCTTTCCTAGAGTGACTGTGTGTTGAGGTTCGGTTTCCTGAGAGACAGAAGTAATCAATAGCTGATAGGTAAAGGATGTAGCAGATGTGAAGTTTGTGTCTTCAAAACGTTGAAATGATAGCTTTCAGAATGCTATTGTTTTCAGAGGCTAGTGGGGTACTCTCAGATGCTCTTTCCACATCGAAACCCCTCAATGAAACACTTTTCTTATGTCATCGAACTGGGGCTTGGCATAACTTACAGCTGTCAGATATGACTCGCTCAAATAAGTCTTGGGTGATAGGTGTGAAGATAAGATTTCTGAGCAGCGATAGTGAAGAGAAGAGCAAGTGACTACCCGAGTTGTCTCTTTATGTATTTCTACCACTGTGGTAGCATCATCAATGGCGTGTAGTGAATCTGCTCCATACTTTGAATCTGGAAGCTGGAGCTCGCATGACCCAAGTCCAGCAGCATGCAGTGCTTCAGAATTCGCGCTTCCCTACCAATCAGCTTTAAAGAAGCCTCGCTATAAGCCCGCAATCACGGCACCAAGCAGGAAGAATAATCTTCCGCCATGTTAATCCGACATTGTATCCGCTATATCCTTACCATACTACTTACTTTCGAAGGGCAAGTCACTCACAGTCATGTAACAAGAGGACCGAATTTCGACATAGTCCAATAATTTGGTGCTCAGCAGTGAGACTAGGAGACGCGGAATGAATTTGGAGAAGATAGGTCGGAAAGAAACGGAAGGGCTTTGACCTAGCCGCTACAAAGAAGTTGTTGGCAAAGACATTGGGTTCGGATTTGGTGGAATTCCTGAATCATTCATCAGTAGTAGTACAAACGTTCCATGGGAAGCATCCGATCTAGTTGTCTATTCTTCTTTAGCACCGCCTCGGCCGGCTCTTTCAGCGGCTTCGATTGATGCCTTGTCGGTCTTGACATCACCCTGAGCGCCTCCCATGCCCATAAAACCTGCGCCACCAGTCTTCCATGGGCGCTTGAGTTCTCCTACTGCGGGCTTTCCAAACAGATGAACTTTGGCAATATTGCCTTCGAATACGCCTTTCAGGGGAATGATAGATTGTATGACCAAGGGGTTCGTGTATTTCATGTAACTGGCAAATCACATCAGTATGGCAAACAGGACGGATGTATGAAACGCACATGTGCAAAAAGCCCATCATCGCCAGGCCTATCATCTGTTGCTTTTGTGCGGCCTTGACCTGGTCGAGGTCATACTCCATGATGGTTGTGGTAACCTACGGCAGTCAGTGTGAACCAAGGACAAGCCTCAATTTTCGATTCTTACAAGTTTGCTATCCTCTCCACTTCCTGGCGTAGGTGGCTCAAGGTATTTCAGGGTCGTCAGGTCTGCAGTATTCTCAGCCAAGTTCGTACTCTATTGGCGGAGATATCAGGCGTTGCCTCTCTGTTGTATAGGAGCAACACGAGCACGTAGCTTGATAGCCCACCACCTTCCAGCTCCTTACCCTTCTTTCTTTGTATTTTGGTGGTGATGTAGTAATACACTCCAAATATCAAGAGGTTCGAGACGATGTATAGGGCGCGCACGCCCATGAGAACGTTCGGATCCTCGAATGGTATCTTCTTGCTGACTTGCATCATTCCAAGCATGATCACCAAGTTCTGCACATTCGTTAATTACTTTGTATTCCTCAATTGATGTGATGGAAGCACTCACGGTGATCTGTGGGTTGACCATGATGCCGGTGATAGTATCTGTCGTGCGGTTGTGCTTTTCAATGGATGGGGGCAGGTCTGTGCCTCGAATTGCCAGCAGTGAATTTGAGCAGACTTGTGCGGCGATGCGACGACTTCGAAAATTATGACGGGCAAATATCATAAGGTGAACCGTGTCCTTGCCCGCAGGCGCTGCAACGCCGGCGGCTGATGAGCGCCAAGACTCGCAAGCTCTGACCCCGAACCTAACTTGGCTATCTTCAGCTCATCCAGTCAATTTGGTGGTTTCAGAGCTCCCGAGCAACCAGAACGACCGAGGAACTGCTTTCCTTTCAGTGTTCTTTTACCAGGACTGAGGGAGACTTGAACTGTTCGTTTTGTGGCTTTTGTGTTTGTCGTCCACTATTTGTGTCTTCATAGTGACTCGTGGATTTGAGCTGATAGTGGGTTTGAATATGGTCTCTGACCTCTCGTTGCTCGACGTCTCGCTACTGGTATGCTTATGGTTGTAGTCGTGTTATTCTAGCGCTCTGCAGGCTACAAGCTGATTTGAGACTATCACAACTACTCTTCCACCATCTTCGTGGTTATGCCGTCAATAAGCTTCGAAACTTGGGACGAACAGATAGGCAATCCACGAGCGCAACACACGTCAAACACACAGATGCTGCATCTCACAGCTTTGAAACTGACATTGAAGCATGAAGGTGGAGGCCAAGCGAGTTCGTCGTGAGTGTCAGCTTCGGAAATCTCGAAGACCAAGAAGATACAGATAAGCTTGATGGATGTACATGATCTGATCGCGCCGGACAGGCGCCCACCCCAACAGTCCTTGAACTTATCGGCAACTTCGTGGATCTCAGAGGATACAACCAGTCAGAGAATGAAGTTGTTTTGATGCAATAGGACGCTGTTAGGCATTCACTATCGACAGTGATTGCAGTAATTCCATCGTCGTTCGACTCTTCACCACTTACCGGCCTACACACCAATTACCAGTCATATCACACATCCACTACTATACAGTACAGCATCAGCAAGGCCGAGAGCATAGCTGCCAAGTCCCGAGACTGTGGATAGTGAGCTGTTGCCCGGAGCGAACAGGCATGAAAGGCAAAAACACCAGAGCGGACCATGTACCTACATTGCGGCCTCGGTGTCCTTCCAGAGAACATGTACATAACCAGAACATTGAGGACACCAGTATAGTCGGAGGCTGAACTCACCGAACACCTAATAAACAAGGAACCGAGATTGTGGAGCGGTGAGTTTCGAGGCAATTTCTGCTTCTTCGCTATACCTCAATGTATTCATTCCTGTCCCCCAATATGCTCAACTAGTATGTCAACGACCAACGACGCTCTCGTCTTAGCCTTCTATGAATATCTTTCTAAGTCGAGTATCGTAGTCGAGCCGGCAACAACCAGGTTGACGTGTACCAGTGACTGTATCAGTGACAAAGAAATCGTATATCGGGGCCATACGTGAACGAAATTGCAGTGCAAGATATCATCGTCACTCTGACTCGATTGCTAGTTGTCCAGAATTTTTGCTTTCATCAGCCGAGGCTGCAGAACATTAATTACCAGACGGTGGCGCCACCTCTTCAAGATAGAGACAGGTTCAATGCCTTCTAGATGGATTCCTCCCACTGCTTTAGCACAACATCTATGCACGCACGGACTCAATGCAGGCTTATCTGTGTGTCATTTGAGCTTCTTGAGTCTGAAGCGACCACAACCACAGTGACAATCGATCAGAGCCAGTGCCTATCTTGCGAAAAAAGCACGAGCCAAGACTGCTGCTATGTCATCCCCACGGGAAGCCACCCAAAAACAATAGCATCTCCGATCTGCCTCGGTAAGTGACCACTTGTTTTATGCTTAAAGAGTACCCAGGAAAACATTCTTGATTGATGACTCGCATTCGAGGTTCGGGAAATGACCATGTTTGTGTAGAACGCCTGCAGTTCGCCTATCAGCGATTGTCCAAATCTGTTGATGAGCCGAACGCTCGGTGCACTTCCGTCATCTCTGCGCAAGCCTGCTAATTCAGGCTGCGCATCGTAGTTTCACACAAATTATTATCCGTGCCCAATGGTAGAGGCCGTTAGTAGTTTTGACGGTCCCGTTTATTTGCTATCACCCGTCAGAGACAAGATTTTGTGCAATTCGACAGGATCAACAAGATGTTATTTAGCCTTCGAACCTCATGGAGCAAGGAGTTCCAGTTGCATGAAGGCGGAAAGTTTCTACAGGATCATGCAATAAGATCTGCTGATATTGCCCCTGACACATGGTTTGGTATTGGTACCAACGTGGAGACCCCATACGAGGGTATGCGCGGGGTTGTGACTGGAGAACCTGGGGTGTCAAATGTTGCTGCTGAAACATCCTATTGTCCAGACACGAGAGGCCGCACGATCTCATGAATCGTGGCAATGCCAAGCTATTAATGCTGGTGGCCAAGAGAAGCTCATTCCTTGGTAGGCAATGCCAAGCTCGAACGATCTCAAAATCATGCTGAAGCGAGCAACATCTCCGGGACCACCTTTTTCACCCATATTCGGAGTTTGTGACCGTTGTGGCGGACGAAGCAAATATGATAAGATCTGCGTACGACCTGCACCGCAGTTCACTGTCTTCACTTGCTTTTCGACTCCCACGCAGACAATCTTGTGTGAGAATCTGAGGAATCACAGACAAGATGGCAACGCACAGTAGCTCGCCAGATACTTCTGTATATGACAAGGTCACCGAAGCCAAACATGTCGACGAGGCTCTTTCCGATAACTCCAAGGAGGCTCTGGACTACGATCCCGAGTACACACCTGCGGAACAAAAGAAGATTATCCATCGTGTCGATATGAGATTGATCAGTACCTGTGGTGAGTGCAACTCTTTCCAAGAATGAAGACCTCAACGGCGGCTGCCGCACAGGTGTTACACACAACGACCTTTGAACTTGAACTGTCCGATGAAATACAGCGTTGCTTGCCACTGCGAGTGTGCTGGCTCACCTGGTGGTCGTTTGAATACCAGTGACAGTGTTGACTCATATATCAGGTATATTGTACTGCATTTCCCTCATGGATAGAACCAACCTATCTGCTGCCGCCATTGCTGGAATGAACGTCGAGCTTCGTCTCAACGTAGGCTTCCGCTATTCGACCATTGCGCTCGTGTTCTTTATCACGTACGTTCTCTTCCAACCGCCGATGACTGTCCTGTGCCGAAAGATTGGGCCAAGGCCTTTCCTCGCCGGTATCTGCTTCGCCTGGGGAGGTGTGATGATCGGATTTGGATTTCCAACCCAGTGGACATCGATGATACCTCTAAGACTAATCCTAGGTAAGGAAATACCTCCACATCCAAGGACGATTGCTAATAGCGCTTGGCAGGCGTTCTGGAAGCCGGTTTCTTCCCAGGATGTGTGTATTTGATTTCCACTTGGTATGTCCGATACGACTTGCAGAAACGCTACAGCGTCTTCTATCTCATCGGATGTCTGGCCTCCGCATGTGCAGGCATACTAGCATTCGGACTCATGCAGATGGATGGTATCAACGGTTATCGCGGCTGGCGATGGATCTTTATCATGGAAGGTAGGGAAGCTTGCAATATCGCTTTTTGCAAAGTGTTATCAGCTCGAAAGTAGACTAACACTAGCCAGGAATCTTGACATGTGTCCTAGGAGCAGGTGGTTACTTTCTTCTTGTTGACTTCCCCGATCGAGCGCACAGAACGGCTTTGTGGTTCCTGAACGAGAAGGAGTGTGCCTTCATCTTGCGAAGGATCAACAAGGATCGGGACGATGCGGCAGTTGAATCCTTCAATTTTAAGAAGTGGGTGTCAAACGGTCTCGATCTTAAGATTTGGGGATTCGCAATGATCTTTTTCTGTCTGACAACTGTTTCGTATGCGATTGCATATTTCTTGGTTGGTTTCCAAACGTGTGCATCGAGTGAATGTTCACTGACATCTCCAGCCGATAATTCTTCGAAATGGAATGGGCTTCTCGGTTGGTGCTTCACAATGCCTTGTGGCGCCTCCTTATGCATTTGCTGGCATTGTGGTAAGTCAACGATTGCCTCGGTGACGTCTTTGGGCGCAGTCTGACAGTCCTAGATGTTTGGTACAGCATGGCTAGCCGACAAGTACAGAGTCCGTGGCCCGATCTTGATCGGCAACGCAGTTCTTGGCCTAATAGGTCTGCCTATGATGGGATATGCTTCGTCCAGCGGCGTTCGCTATCTTGGCGTTTTCTTCGTGACCGCAAGTGCGAACGCGAATATTCCAGCTTGGTAAGTCCTTGCGCCATTGAGCAGCAGGACGTGAGCTGACGTTTTCCAGTATGGCTTACCAGGCCAACAACATCCGAGGGCAGTGGAAGAGAGCCTTCTGTTCCGCCACTCTGGTTGGATTCGGTGGCATCGGAGTAAGTTGATAAAGAGTAAGCACAGTGAGTTTGAACTGACATCTGAAAGGGTATTTCTGGTTCATTAGTGTTCCGATCACAAGATGCACCTACTTACAGACCTGGTATGCAGTTCTTTGAATTCTGCCATGTTAACAACTAATGGATGCGTAGGTATCTTTGCAGCCATCGCTTGCAACTTGCTCATCATCGTGATTGTCATTTGTAACACCATTTACTTTAGGGCGGCAAACAAAAAAGTGGACAGGTATGTGCATATCGTCGATTTTCTGCGATCTGTAGCGCTAACTGGTGCACAGAGGTGAGAAGGTGCTTGAGGGATTGCCTGGATTCAAGTACACGATCTAGACTGGACCTGATTACCCAAAGTCAGACAAAGTGGCAGCTGAGGAGGACAGTCAGAAGCCAGAAGACTAAAGCAGCCTGTATTCCTTGAGCGCATGCCACCTGTACATTGGCCGTGTCCTAGCTGACAATGTATGAAGAGTCGGACAACAAATGTCGTTCGGTCTGCTATACGTGCTTCGGTACTGGTATCCGATGATTACAAGACGCGGTCGACCGAGTCCGATGTAGGTAGGGTAGCGCGACTGGCGATCTTCTGTCCACCGTAGTCTGATGAGCGAAGTATGCCAGTTGGTTGAAATCGATTCACAGGTGGTTTCAGGCATTATTTAGAAGTACCCTTTAGCAGTCCCTAAATGAGCTTGCGCTGATGTGGTAAAGCCTACGGTCGACCATAGATCCTCATGTTGCATAGTACCGTCCTGCCTGTACACTCCATCATCATATCCGGAGAGGCGTCAAGGTCCTCGATTGTGGCAGACAGACGGTGTAGCGGTTCGATCATTTCTGGCGAACAGGTGTACAAACGGAAATCTTGATGAACACGGGAACACGTTCTTTGTCACTGTTCGGGAAGTGGCTGAATCTATCTCTAATTCATAAGTCTTTGACACCACGAATATATACAAGCCGAAGATTCATTCAGCCTGTATCTGCATGTCAGGTCAGAAAGTACGCTACAGTCATGGCTTCTCAAGTCCGGACGATCGCCGATACTCTTGAAAAGCCAGAGCTCGATGACAGGTCGTACAAAGTGATAGAACTGCCGAATCGCCTTCAAGCACTTCTCTGCTCAGACCCGCTTACTGACAAGGCAAGCGCAAGCTTGAATGTCAATGTCGGAAACTTCTCGGACGACGATGATATGCCAGGGATGGCTCACGCAGTTGAGCATCTTCTGTTCATGGGCACAGAGAAGGTACGGTACGACTACAAGCTAAGCACAGAAGCATACTAATGCATTTACAGTATCCAGTAGAAAACGAATACAGCTCCTATCTCTCTGCCAACTCAGGTTACAGCAACGCCTACACAGCCGCGACTCAGACCAATTACTTCTTCGAGTGTGCTGCTTCCCACGAATCTAATGAAAAGATACCAAATGGCACACCCAACGGCACCACGAAGGGGCCTCTATATGGCGCACTGGATAGATTCGCCCAGTTCTTTGTTGCACCCTTGTTCCTAGCAGAGACCTTAGATAGAGAGTTAAGAGCAGTGGATTCAGAGAACAAGAAGAATTTACAGAGTGATAATTGGCGGCTCTCGCAGCTTGCAAAGTCTCTTTCCAATCCTAGACACCCACACCACCACTTTTCCACAGGTAATCTGAAAACTCTCAAAGAGATTCCAGAAAGCCGAGGTGTTCAGATAAGACAAGAGTTCATCAAGTTTTATGAGAAGCACTACAGTGCCAACAGAATGAAGTTGGTTGTACTGGGCAAAGAGCCTCTGGATGAGCTTGAGAGCTGGGTAGTTGGTCTCTTCTCTAACGTGAAAAACAAGGACCTTCCTGAAAACAGATGGGACGGTGTGCAGCCATTAGCCAAAGAACAACTCCAAACCGAAATCTTCGCCAAACCTGTAATGGAATCGAGGGCTCTGGAAATCAGCTTCCCTTACCAGGACGAAGAAGGAATGTACGAAACGAAGCCTTCTAGATATCTCAGTCATCTGATAGGCCACGAAGGACCTGGTAGCGTTCTGGCGTATCTGAAGGAGCAAGGCCTGGCAAACTCTTTAAGTGCTGGAGCTCATACAATCTGTCCTGGATCTGCTTTTATGGAGATCGAGGTCAATCTCACACCTGAAGGATTAACAAGATATCGTGACGTGGTCAGAATCGTGTTCCAGTATATTGGTATGATGAAGGCAGAACCGCCTATCGAATGGATGTTCGAAGAGCAAAAGAACATGGCCGAAGTAGAATTTCGCTTCCGTCAAAAAGCTCCTGCCAGCAGAGTAAGTCGGTCATCAGACAGTATGGAGCACAAGCTAACAGGCATATCAGTTTACCAGTGGAACAAGTAGCGTCATGCAAAAGCCTCTGCCTCTACAGTGGTTACTGAGTGGTAGCAAGCTGAGAAAGTTCGATCCGAAAGCAATCGTTCATGCTATGCAGTTCCTCAGAGAAGACAACTTTCGTCTCATGATCGTTAGCCAAGACTTCCCAGGTGATTGGAATCAAAAAGAGAAATGGTATGGCACAGACTACAAGGTGGAGAAGATATCAGACGACACCATCGCAGAAATACGCCAGGCATTATCTACCAACAAAGACAGACCTGCTGAATTGCATTTGCCACACAAGAATGAGTTCATCCCCACGAAACTTGACGTCGAGAAGGCTGAGGTCAAAGAACCCGCCAGGGCCCCACGACTACTTCGAAACGACGAACAGGTACGGTTATGGTGGAAGAAAGATGATACTTTTTGGGTACCGAAGGCAAACGTAAACATACTGATACGAAATCCTGTGGCCTACGACTCTCCTGCAAACCACGTCAAAGGTGCCTTGTTCGCCAACATGGTCAAGGACGCATTGCAGGAATACTCATACGATGCAGACATTTCAGGTCTAAATTACGGACTCATGACCCTTTCTACCGGCTTAGAGCTCAATGTTCATGGTTATAACGACAAGTTGAGTGTTCTCTTGGACAAAGTTTTGGGGACGATGCGAGACCTTACATTCCGACAAGACCGATTTGATATCATCAAGGAACGTTTTGCACGTGAGTACAAGAACTGGGGCTTCCGACAACCATATATGCAGATTGGTGACCACACAAGATATTTGATAGACGAAAAACGATTTATTACAAAAGAGTATGCCGCAGAGCTGCCTCATGTGACCATGGAGGAGGTCAAAAGCTTTGCTCAGCAACTACTGTCTCAGGCGCACCTTGAAATGCTTGTTCATGGCAATGTCTACCGTGATGAAGCTAAGAAGATGGCGCATATGGTTGAGACCACGCTTAGACCCCGTGTGCTACCACCGTCACAATTTCCAACCAGACGCAATATCTTACTTCCTACTGGCAGCAATCATGTATACAAGCAGCCGCTGGACGACCCGGAGAATGTCAACCACGCTATCGAGTACTACCTTCAGGTCGGCTCAAACTGGGACTACGCGCTGAATGCAAAAACACAACTATTAGCTCAGATGACTGACGAGCCCTCATTTGACCAACTTCGTACGAAGGAACAGCTTGGCTACGTGGTTTGGAGCGGCCTTCGACCATCTGCAACGATGATCGGTTACCGAGTACTCATTCAGAGCGAGAGGGAGCCTGAATATTTGGAAAGCCGCATTGAGGCTTTTCTGGTCAAGTTCAAGAAAGACCTCGCGGATATGACCCAGGAGGATTTTGACAAACACAAAAAGAGTCTCATCGCACGAAAACTGGAGAAGGTCAAAAACCTTACGACTGAAACCAACCGACTTTGGAACTATATCGCAGGAGAGGCATACAATTTCTTTCAAATTGATACGGATGTAGAGAGTATCCGGAAGTTGAGCAAGCAGGACATGCAAGACTTCTTCCACCAGTTCATCGACCCACAGTCGCCGACGAGGGCTAAACTATCGGTACATCTGGTGGCGCAGAAGGCGGCGAAGTTGGAGACCTCGCCAGCAGATCAGAAGCAGCAACTGGCTGAGATGCTCTCGCAGTATCTTACAGGACAAGGAGCTCAAGTTGAATCTGCGGCTTTGCAGTCAAGCTTTAGCGACATTGAAGTTCATGATCAAGCAGGCGTATTGGCAGCATGCAAGACTTCCATTGGCTCAGCCTTGCCAGAGAACAAGCGTGATGAAGTCCTGCAAGGACTTGAGAAGGCCTTGCCACAAGTGTTTGTTGGTTTGAAGATACAGGCGCCGGAAAAGGTAGAGCAGCTAGAGACAGCACTGGAGACACCAAAAGCTGTGGTGATAGAAGACGTGCATAGATGGAAGGCAGGATTGCAGGTCAGTGCAGGTGTCGTGCCAGTCACTGACATCAAAGACTTTCAGGACTTTGAGAGCAAGCTTTGAACAGGTTGGTAGTGGTTTGTGTATGCGATAGAGACTGCGGGTAAACCGCGAAGACTATCGATAGTCATAGACTCATAGATCCGCATCACCATCACATACTTAATCAGTACTTCCAGTATCACCGTCTGGCCTGTTCGTAGGCATACAGCTATGCTCACTCCTGTAGAAGCTCATACGGACCAGTGATTATAGCGTTTCTCTCCAAGCCTTCCGTCGGCTTGGCACTTCCTGCATTGTACTTCAGCTCAAGTCCGAAGAGCCTCATCCTACCTGTTACATTTATTTTGTGAGGGTGTCGGCTTGGCTTGATGTCTTGTAGCCACCACACTTGAACGTAAGACTCTTTGCACAAATTCGTCTTGTATACATCAGTATTAGAGGCGGATCAGGCGATACCGACACTCTCTCCGACAATGACTTCCGACTTCACACAGCAATCGGCACATCCGTAGGTGTACGCGCCATTATGCAGCACTGTAGTGATCAGCACTGACCATACACAGGCCTCTGAACCCACCACCATTTACTGCAAACCAACCGCAGACGATACGATTACACCCTCTATCCAACTACACGTTTGGTACCAAGGATGTCCAGCTTGAGGAGGATCCCTCCGTGCTGACCAGGCTGAGGAGACTGGAGGACCACTACGAGAAACATGGCATGAGAAGGACATGCGAAGGCATTCTTGTATGCCACGAACATAATCATCCACATGTCCTGATGCTACAGATCGCAAACGCTTTCTTCAAGCTGTGAGCTGGTTCAGTGTTCTGATATAGGAGGGACGGCACACTGATGCAATTACAGACCCGGAGACTATCTTCCACCTGAGGCTGAGGAGATACCTGCTTTTACCGACTTGCTCAATTCTCGCCTTGCGCCTACAAGTCCCACGACGCAGGATCTTGAGTGGCAGGTAGGCGACTGTCTGGCTCAATGGTGGCGCCCAAACCACGAGACTTTCCTCTATCCCTTTCTGCCTGCGCATTGCACACGACCGAGTAAACTCTCCAATCCCATTGAAAGCAGAGTGAATTGGTTGAAGCTAACTAATGGGCAGAGGAGCTGAAGAAACTCTACTTTATACACTTACCGCCAAAAAAGGCACTCTCGATACCGAAAAATATGAAGCTGTTAGCTGTCCCTCTCTTTGAGCTGTATGACAACACAGCACGATATGGCCCGCAACTGAGCGCGATCCCACACTATTTGAGCCGATATCGATTCGAGTTTGTGGACGAAGAAGGAAGAGTTAGTCGCGTGACGCCTGGTGGAGAAGCTATGAGTGGTGGAGGCGGTATTAAGGTGCTTATTGATGGAGAGATTCTTGATCAGAACGGAAGTGCACAATTGAAAGGGGAAGACGACGATGAAGTGGATATGAAGAAGATCAAGGTCGAGCTGGGAAACGTAGAGGGAATGAAGGATGAAGACGACGTCAAACAGTGATCTGTACTGGAGTGGTCTTACGACACTGAGCTGCAAGAGGTTTGAGCTTCATGTCCTATATCGCAAATTGACATGACACAGTTGATTAAAGTCGCGCGATCGATCAAGTAATGGTCTGATGTGTATCAACCACAGCCACCACTAGACCTCGACCACCAATACGATCCAGACCTGCTCTCTATCTATATCCAAGAAGAAGCTGGCATCTACCCAGTGGCGGTACTCGCGACCTCCAGAAACTGGCAGGTACCACAGAAGCGCGCTTGCAGGTCTTGCGGGATTGAGGCTTGTCGTTCCTACAGCGTCAGACTACGAGTAACGTTGCTCGGATATTCCGCGACACCCACTCAAAGTATCATAGTACGGGTAACTTCTTAAAATTTTCATTCTTTCCATCGTTTGGCTCGGCATATTACCAAAAAATCGTCTCGAATCTATACCGCTCGATCGATGCCCAAGCGTTGAGGTCGATAGACATATCACTTGTGGTTATCTTCACTAGGAAGGTTCAACTACGTAGTGACATGGTAGATCAAGTCACTCTGTCTGGATCAGCGACACAACGTTTCTGATATCTAAAAACCTTGGTGGTTCTCCTGGCGATTTATACCACAATGTCTGGAGTCGAGGGGCAACGAGAACCACGACTCATGCAGCCAACGGTGTCGACTCTGTCATTGTACACTTCACATAACCAAGCATTTTTCTCACACCTCAAACATCGCCTTCGACGTCAAGCTTACGATACTCAACTACCGCCTCCCATTGGCCAGGCAAATTTGCACGAGTTTTCTGTTGGTGGGCTTCGCGTATTTGACGCTAAGTACGTCTCACAGCATCCAGAACGACTTTTCGCAAGATACCAATTTTGGTTTTTAGAAGTTTCGGATGAGCTCCTTCGCAGGATCTGTCCAGCTGATTTATGCAATATACCTTGTCCATGGGACGAAGAAGCTCCCAGACACTGCAGATTGCTCAGAATGTGTCAGGTAAAGCAGTTGTGGCAGCAAGATGACTCCGGAAGAGCTTTCTGTATGGGCAAGCTGTGCCCGTATCTTCACGACATTGTGCCTACTTGCAGGAGCTTGCAGGACCAGGTTTCCAACACTGTTATCAAACCGAGGAATCAGTTTCGAAGTTTTCAGACATGCAAGCACGTCACAAAACAGTCGGAGCAGAATCAACCTGACGGGCAGTGTTGCTTCTGAGGCCACGATCTAGAGGGTGCACGGATTGAAGCTATGTGGAACTATTTCAGCCACTTCTGGCAAGCTGGGCTGGCAGGTTGCACAAACATGCTACAGAGAGTCGATGCTCTTGGAGACAAAGTCGTTCTACCTTACTTGCCCAGTCTGACCACCTTGAGAAGTAGCCGGATGGATGCAGATGGTAGGACTTTCTCCGGACTCACGTTTCATGGTCACAGAGTGATAATGCCTATGTCCGTCTATGAGGCGTATATTCGCGGCGCGCTACGTGGATACGAGAGGAATGAGGCACGAGACCTAGTTGGGATAGACTCAAGCTTGGACAAGAACGAAAGAGATTTGCCAGAGGTCCAGGACTATACTGCAGAAGGAGCCGGGGAAGCTGACACAGCAGCCAGGATTGGAACCCGGCATTGTCGTTGCGCAGGTCTTCCAAGCATAGACAGGCCAGGGCTCACTTGTTCAAAGCGTTACTCGGCTTCTGTCTCCGACTTTCACCAGAAGCACGAGGAACAAATGAAGAAATATTCGCGTACAAGCAACAGCGAGCTATGGAAAGCGCAATGTTGCCGTGCTTTAGCTGCTAAGGACATAGAGTTAGGTGACCATGGTTGGACAACGTGCTAGGCCGGGGAGCAGGAGTATAAGCCAAAAGTTCAGGCCAGAAGGGGTGGTAGAATGCCATAATATAGTTACTTCATCTTGAATACAGAAGATCAAACTCTTGCCTCGGCTGGGGTTTGCACACATTTGTAGCCACTACGTCATTCTCTATTTACCAGCTCAGGTTGGAATCAGCCTGCTCACAATGTGCAGCATGGCGCACGACCTTTGTAGTACCCGGTCATTCGTACACTCGGCGATCTCAAAGAAAAGAGCCCCTTGACTGATGCTCAAATCAATTCAATACACTCAGTGACGAGGAGCGGGCCTTATTCAAGAAGCTTAGAGCAAGCTCGTCGCATTCACACACTGATGTTTAATCTTTGTTCTTGTTTACGACACTCCTCAACATGCGCCTCATAGGTCTCACAGGCTCAATAGCCACCGGGAAATCCACCTGCTCATCCCTCCTCTCCTCCCCGCCACACAATCTCCCCATCATCGATGCCGACCTGCTGGCGCGCAAAGCAGTTGAACCGGGAACATGGGCATACAGCCGCATCGTGTCGACTTTCGGTCCAACAACTCCTGATCTCCTCCTCCCACCCTCCGACCCTGCCTGCGAAGGTCTCTCGGACGGTCCTACAGGCAGAGGCCGCCCACTGAACAGACCAGCTCTCGGCCGCCGCGTCTTCGGTACGAGCGAGGAAAAAGCCGTGGATAGGAAGAAATTGAATAGTATTGTACACCCCGCAGTGCGGTTCTACATGCTACGCGAAATTCTGTGGTACTACGTCATGGGACACTGGGCCGTGGTCCTCGATGTACCACTCCTGTTCGAGAGCGGGCTGGATATGTTCGTGAGCACGGTCGTGGTCGTCGCGGTTTCGGAACCAACCATCCAAATGCAGAGACTACTCGATCGTGACGTGCATCTAAGTGAGGAGGACGCGAAGAACCGGGTGGCTAGTCAGACGGATGTGAGGGAGAAGGCGAAACGGGCTGAGGATAGGAATAGACGAGGGAAGGGGAGGGGATATGTGCTGTATAACGATACGGATAAGGAGGATTTGAGGCTGCAGATTGATGATGTTATGAGGCAGATACGTGCTGATAGTCCGAGGTGGTGGAGTTTGGCGTTGCTTGTGTGTCCGCCGTTGATGGTCGCTGTGGCGAGTCTGGAGGTGTTGAGGGGGTGGAGCATACAGAAGGAGCAGGCGAGAGAGCTTGGGAGAGATTTGCCTAAGGCGAAGTTATGATATGGGAAATAGATTCCCTTCAGCTGTGTCGATATCTTTCACCAGTCTACCAATTACATTATTGCCACCTCACTTCGTCACCTCCTCGTCCTCCGTCTCCTGGCCAGGTGCAATTGAAGATTGTGCAGCATCCTCTGTCGCTTCGCCATTGTCAGCCTCAAGCTGCTGTTCGGCATGCGGCTCCGATTCTATGCTCTCCCGTCGTCGTTGCTGAGCCTGTGGACTGTTCAGAGGCGTCCTTTTCGCCACGTCGTCCTCGCTCAGCCGCCGGCTTCCTGGTCTTTTTGGTTGCAGGTTTGAGATCATTATATTTATGTGGATCCCGCGACACCGAGGATGAGCTAGAGAGTGTGATGAAACTTGTGAACAGCGTGAAGATGCTCACATTCGAGTCGGTTGGTGGCATCATAGACCAAGGTTCTGGCACGGTAATAAGTTGCCGGTACCTTCCACATCTCGATTCGACATGACGGTTACTAATCCACAACTTTTAAAGTATAGTGGTCGCCGACAATAAAATCGACGGTACTCAAGAACACGGGGAAAAGAGCCACAACTACTCACTGCGTTCGAACATACAGCGCGAGGATTCTCAGCATGAAACGAAGAGTCTCTGCAACCATTCGAACGTCCGTCGAACGGAGGTCAACATCATGGACAGCGACATGAACTATGGGTACAGACCAGTCCTTTCCCACATCATGAACAGCCCGATCAACGAGGCAGTGCTCGAAAAAGGAGATCACGATTCTCGAGACCTGTTACGGTCGCCCGGCTAGCGATCACGGTATATGACCCGCGGACGGTACTACAAAGCACGGAAAGGTACATTCAGCCAGATTCAGATGCAAAAACGGCAAAGTATTGTGTTTGCTCCCTAGCGAATGTCGCACGACATCTAGATTCTATTATGGCCTTTCCCAGAACAAAACTGGCTTTATGTCGTTGTTTTCAGAACTACTTTTTGTACATCAGCGCATACAGAAGGCATCGACAATGAACTTTATCTGGCCTCCAGAAGGCGATTTTGGTGTCATTGCTAAATTAGCTTCTCAGGAAGCTGTCAACACGTTCGATACACTCATTTTCGATTGGGAATCACCTTTCGACGCGGTACGGTTAATTCTTGTATGCTTGGAACACGGAACCAACATCTTCGAATCAAACAGCACACAGCCTTTCAACAGTGGTCCGTACGAGATTGGCGATGTTTGGGGTATTTCTTCGCTAGATTTCCTCGGTCTGTCTGATTATGCAACGTACCCAACGTCATGCGAGATCGTACCAAAGGATTGGGAGGCAACGGATGATCCGCCTGATCTTGGGTTCAACGGTACAACGCAGTATGGCACCATCGGCCATTTGTTCTTGGTCACGAGCAACGATGCGACGTCAACGACATATGAACCTACCAGGTCTACAGCTACTGGAATTGAAGCAACTACAACCGAGACATCTGAAGCCAGTACATCCACCACCTTCGAATCTTCGGCAGAGCCAAGCTCAACAACCTTTTCCAGCACGAGCTCGACAGCTTTCTCTACACTCGCAGTAGTGAACACCAACACCACCAGCTCCGCAAACCAGCCCACCACACCCCCTCCACCATCGACCTCCTTCACCACACCCGAAACGACCATGTTCTCCGCCTCACTACCGATAACAGACCCTCTAACACTATCCTCTCAACCAACACCCTCGCCCTCACCCACCACTCTCCCACCCCTCAACATCCCCCTAGAAATCGGTCTTGGAGTAGGCATCTCACTCGGCAGTCTCATCTTCATCGCGCTAATCATCCTGATCTTCCTCCGGCGCAAGAAATCCCGACGACGACGACAATGCAAAGTTGAGGAGAAAGATATGATGATTATGACTCCTTCGAGGGCGACGGCTGGGCTGAAGAGTGAATTACCTGCTTATGCTGAGAAGGCGGAGGAGAAGAGGTTGTTTGAGGTGTGTGATGGGGGGGAGGGGAGGAGGGATAGATGGGAGCTTGAGAGTCCGAGGAGTGGAGGTGTGGAGGGGTTGTTGCTGGGTGGTGGTGGTGGGGGAGAGGGAGGGCGGATGCATGAGTTGGATGAAGGTCGTGGTGAAGCACGATGGTACCGCAGTCGTTGAAATCGCGACTTTGTACCGAGCTACCGCTGTGGGTGTTTGCGAAGTGATGAGCCAGGTCGGAATCAGAAAGAGATCGTGCCGTCATAGTAGATGATATAATAGTCGTTGCAGCATACATTTGGCTCACTCGAATGTGTAAAGAAGTGTAGTACTTGGAACATGACGTTCCAGGCGATCAGATTGCGCTCAGTGTAATTCATTGTATGCCTCTGACTCCTTGTCCTGCAGGCGAAGCTGATCAACCAACTTGTCCCTCGACTCCTTTTCGGCCCGTGCATCAGCCACCTTTGCACGGTGCTGTTCTTCGACCCATGTTGTAACCCAATTTAGAAGCTCTTCCTTATGGTGCTCGAACTCGTCCCGGTTATACTCTTGCGCAGCGTCCTTTGATTTACGCACCATCTCATCGTAGATGTCAAGGCCGAGCCCGTGTTCCTCATAAATCATCCGCTCGGTCCGGTCTCTCAAGTCGACCCAGGCAGGAAACATATCTTGCGCCGCTGTCTGGCTAGTGATTACACGAATGAGCTGTTCCGATGCATAATACGACTCGAATGGGTCGCGAATTCTCAGAGCGAATGACGCACAGCGTAGGATTTTGCAGTGATCTGGATGCAGAATCTCATTGTTGCCAACATGGAAGACTTCCATAGTGACATGTTTCCCATGAAGCAGGTTGTGTAACATCCGACAAGCAATAAAGAAATCATCGTAATCAGAATGATCGACGAACACTGTGAATCGTCGAAATCTTTCGAGTACAGGATATATCTCTGGTATCCGCTTGAAGTTTCCGAATTCGTTGTTGCTCGTAGCTGATGTGTAGATCCTCTGCTTCGCATACGAGAGCAGATTTGATACGTAGTTATTAGCAAGATCGGGTAGGCTAATTTGTATGTCGAAGACGTTGAGTGTCATGACTTGGGGGGCTGAGCACCGATGACCCTCCCTCAAACGAACCACGATAGACAACGAGTTCTCGCAGTACAATACGTTGCCGCCCTCCCCGTAAAGTCTTTGACAAATCCGTAGTGCTTGTCCAGAGAGGCAGGCATCTTGCTTGTAGATCTCCTTACGATGTTCTTCTTCTTGGATGTCCATATCTCCCCATACTCCTAAGACTGAACAATCCGTGGAAGCTGTAACAACTGGGTTGATACATCGATCTTTCTTAAACACAAGTCGCAGTATTTTTTGACGAACTTCTGCCGGAAGCTGGAACAGAGGCGAGGAAGACTGGTCATCATAGGGGAGTTTCGGAGAACGGGACAGCATCGTCGATAGTGACATATCGGAAAATTTTGTATTGCTTAGAGACATATCAAGATGGCGCAACGAGAGGCAGTGATTTTGTGCTTGATGAAATATTCTGCAAGGAAGGCGTAGCTAGTGAAAGTTGAGACGTGCCCTTTGAAACGAAGTGAAGGTACGCCTTGAGGTCGAGGCAAGAAGAGAGTAACGCGAAGCCACTTTAGCGAGTGAAGTCGTGCCAAGTGTCACTCAACATCGTTGCACAGGCACAAGCAGGAAATAGTCAAGAAGAGCCTTCAGCGCTATACGAAGACCTCTATTTCTGTCCATGGTGACCGTGTATTTCCTTAATTCACATACAACAGCGAACGTTTCCTTGTCATACTAAGCTGTATCGCCATGCGCACACACGCAACTAGATACTCAGCTGTGTAGGTCGTCATATATACTATACAATTAGTTCAACATTACTCATTAGATCGTGTTAGTACATCGTGCCTGCGCACCTCTTGAAAAATGTACAAACCATATTAGCGTACACTGTTTTTACACTTCCCAACCATCGTCCACTCTTCCCTTTTCGAAACTAGGGACTGTCGCAACTCCAGTTTTTACCGATTTGTTAGACCACCAGGGTAACTTGTGCTTCGGGCTAGCAAATGCGTTTTGCTGTCCAGCTGTCCAACGATCAGCAACCTCCATAAGCACGGCTCGTTGAGGTTGTGCATAGACTGGGATTGCAGGAACTTTTGGTTTTGGTTTCCTTCCTCTTTTTGCGGCAGGTTTGGGTATGCTGCCGTCGTTATTATCATCGTCGTTTCCGGTGAGTGCCTTCTTCGTTGTCTGAGGTTTGCTTTCAGCCTCGATCTCTTTCACTATCGATTTGAGCTCTTTCTCGTCGGTTGCGAGTTGAGCCCGAAGGTAGCGCAGGTCGTTGGTCGATGAGCCGGATGTAAGGCTCTCCATTACTGGTACACGAGGTATGTACTGCATGTTGTCCAGCTCGAGAACGCTCTTGTCCTCCGGTATGGTATCCTGGTTTAGTATGGCTTGATCACCTTTCGCAAGTAATTGGTAGATATCGAGCGATTCGCCTGGAGGAATAGGCGTACGATGCGAAGGTGTAACGCAATCCATATCAACTTCTTTTCTGAGCACGAAGTCGATATCTACTGCACTGAAGAAAGCGCAGGATTGTGGCAAATCATTAATACCCATCTGCTGGCTGAACATCGCTCTTGTCCACAAGTTTGAGATTTGTAAAGCCATGGCGGCACGATATTTGTCTTCTTCCTTCACCAGATACCTGATCTCATCATGCACTGTGATGGCCACTCGAGCTTGTATGTTGAATCGCCTGGTCAGATAATCCATCGACATTACGAGTAGATGTAGATAGTCAACTCCCGAAGACTGAATGGCCCAGTTTATGCGTGAAGTCATGAAGGAGCCCTGGTTGATGAAACGCCTCATAAGCGCTTCCGTAATGCCAGCGCCGAGGACTGGTGTACGAGGCTGCTCTTGCTCTGCAAACTCTTCTAGTTTGTTGAACACGAGACTCTCGGTACCTCCTCGCCAGAAGGCAGTTCCATTGCCGAGAACCTTTCGACGTGTTTTCGTGCCTTTCGTAGCTTGATAAAGTTTGTTGGCAATGTCTGTGGTCTCCTTCTCTGCCAAGTTCGCGTTAAACTGCCGTAGTAACGTGCTTGCAAATTTCAGTCCAGCTCCGTATATCCTACCATAATTGAATACTTTCGCATCGTTTCTGGAAATGCCAAGAATCTTTGCAGTCTTTGAGTGCAAGTCGGTACCGGCAGCTTTTGTGCCTTCGAGCGTCATGAAGCCAACGGCATTACCTCCGTGGAGCTGAAATTGGGCATCACCGACGAGCGACGCGATCCACAATTCCTCGCTGTCAACGTCGGCGCCAACAAAGACGTAGCCAGGCGGTGCCTTGACCATAGCTTTCAGTTCCGAGCCTACTCTATTCTTCTTCGCATTGGAAGCGGTTAACCAGGTATTTTCCACAGATCTTCTAGTGATAGTGCCCATAGGAATTACTTGAGGTAGGATGAAGCCCAAGTCACTTCTGCCGACAAGACTAGGATCACGATCCGATGCTTTGACCACCAGCTGACCTTTGATTCTATCACGAGCTGACATCCAGTAGGAACAAGAAGCATTCATCTCCAGTGCTTCCTTAGCCAAAGCGAAACGTGAAGAAAGCTTGCCAGATTCGAAGTACTGCAGATAGCCTTTCGCCAGTGGGCTGGCACACCGAGCAGTTGGGCCATCTTTATGTGGTAGCTTGAAGTACGCGTGTTGCCTGTCGTCCCGAATGGCTAGGTTCTGTTCGTCCAACAGGTCAGCTGGAGTGAGGTTTCCACCCTCGTATCGTGATGCCTCGGACACTGGCACACGAAAAGTCCAGCCGTTCTTGTCAGACCAAACCAGGGGATAGTCATCCCAAGTAAGCTTGAGCAGGAGGGGAGCAATTCGAGTCCGCACAGTCAGATTGATCGGAGATGTGCTAGACATGAAGAGGTCACGATACCAATTTGGCATTCCTGGCTTCTTTTGTCTGGCAACAGGTTGTGGTTCCTCCCCCTTCTTCTTAGTCTTCTTGTACTTGATCTCTTGCCCTGCCCAGTCCAGCTGCATCAGCCAAGGATCTGCAGTATATACCTCTGGCTTTTCCTTTATCTCAAGTGCATCCTCGGCTAGTTGAAGCAGGCGTCTCTCTACGTTCTCGAGACTTTCGTTGAATGTCCGCTCAGCAGTCTCCAGGTACTGCTCCCAAGTTTCATTTACTGGAAGGATAACAGATGACAAGTGTCGTAAAGCGCCGAAACTGACTGGATGCGGACACGTATCTAGGAAGCTAGGAAACACTTTTCGAAAGACTTTGTGAGTAATGTCGACATCGGCTGCACAATAATCGAGAAGCTCTTCCAGCTTTTTGCAGATACCATCTCTATCCAATTCGCCGAAATAATCACGTTGAGCCTTGTCAATAGTGACACCAGTGTGAAATTTAGCAACGTCGCGTAAAGAATTGATGGAGCTGCGACCCACCCACAACTCTTCCTCCTCTTCACTCAGCATTTTGTTCTCTAGGAGAGAGGCTAGTTCAGCAGAATTGTGATCGCCAGACATACTCTCCTTCAGGTTACGATTCTTCTGGTGTTTCATCCAAGTTGGCCTTTGTCGAGAGCACATACCATTCACAGCGACGTGAAATGACATGGTGTCGAGAAAGAAATTTCGACTCTGATTAAGGTCATACTCCTCCTTGATCCTTGCACGATCATAACCTATATTGTGCCCAACGATGATGCGCTCTTTCGTAGGATCTCCTAGTGGCACCAACTGTACAGTGTTTTCGGTCTCACCAAGCAACCAAGGCGAGATCCAGGCATACCACGCGTTTGGGCTTACGGCGCATGCCATGACAGCGAATGGTGTTTCTTTCCACATAACCTCTACATCGAACGAAAGCATCTCTTCTTGAGGAGCGTCGACCTCCTCTGTAGTCATGTCCGAGTTGTACTTGGTCCAACCACTTCTGCGAATCCATTTTCGAGGTCGTTGAGGCGTGGTTGCCGCGGCAAAGCGCTTCGCGTAGTCGAGGTAGGGCTGAGAGGCATAAGAGGCAATGCGTTGAAAGTGCTCGTCGAGAGTAGCACCTTGCAAGGGAGGTATCTGCGTGTTCACAGGAGGATTATTGTCCTGGTTCTTGCCCAGTAACTCATGCTGTTCGAGATGTCTTCGCGACAGCTCAACGAGATCGTTTCGAGGAATGGATTGTTGGTCTGGAAATATTTGTCGATGGACATTGTCGCTCAGCTGCTGGATGCCAATCTCATTGTATCTGGACCCCGGCGCTCTCGGGCTGGTAGAAGTGACTGTCGCGTCGACGGCGTAGTGGCGTCGTAAGATATTTGCTGTTCGCCAGGCATAATAAGGACGTAACCGAAACTTCTGAGCAGTTCTTGTGTAGCCGCGCGCGCACTGCGCAGGAGCAGGTGGCCAAAGCATGGCCGATACTGAACTTATCTCGACATGGGTAGAATCCCCGTCACGTTGGATCTGTGCTTAAAGGCCGAATAGGAGTTGATGATGTACTTCAAAGTGAGCAAGTGTAACTATATTGTGGCCGTGACTCACTGGACGTGAAGTGCAAATTGATAGGCCACTATCTCTCGATGGTTCAGCTCTCGCGACCAGAAATTATTGAGCGTTATCGATAAGTGCAGAGCGGGTTCCAGGGCTCCAACTGCCGCCACGACCATTTCCAAACGACGCAATATGCTCTGGACTCACTCGTACCTTAGAGCCTATCCACACTTTACGGAAATCTGTTATTCAGTAGACAAATGTCTGAGCAAGGCAGTGCCTTTGCCTTTGCCTTTCCAGAAGACTCGGACGACCGCGACGACAGCAGGCTTTTCGTGAGTCCTGGTAGACCGTCCACAAGTGAAGCACTTCACTTTAGTTCACCACCCCAACCTCCACGATTGTCCTCTCCTCGACTCTTGCGCAGTGCTCTCTCCACACGTGCCTCTACTTCGACTCTTCCTCAGCCTGTCAACTACCAAGATACATTGCGTGACGTGGAACATGCTCTGCACAACGCAGATATGGCCCTCAGGAATGCTCAGGCTGCTTTTAGGCATGGCAGGATGGCCCATGCCAGCAGCAATGGTGTTGTTGACCTTACAGCAACCTCAGATGATGCGAACGATGACCTATTCATGACACAGACTCGTCACCCTCACGACTCGAACAGGACTTCGCGGCCTGCAAATGCTATGAACGAGCCAGCTTATGGTCCTCCTCCTCATCTTCCTCCTGCCAACCAGGACCGGCATCCACCGTCTTTTCGATCCTTTCTTGAACCCAACATCTCCCTGCATCCTCCACACGATTCTGATCCCAGACACTATACTGGCTATACAGAAACAAACCGCTTCAATGCTCAAGCTGACGCTTCTGCCGTTCGGAGGCAAAACCAGGCACGACGATCATGGGAGCGTGTGGCCCGAAGAAACAGACAGCGTGCCCAGCAGTTAGCTGAAAGGGAGGCAGAGGAAAGAGACCGCAGAGGACAAACGAGGCAGGAACCACCACAGCAAGGTCCAGAATCAACTCGCAGGTCACGACGCCTCTCCAATACATCCAGTGCTAGTTCCGACTCTGAATCCTCAGGATCTTCTGTTGCCTCTGGCTCTTCACAGTCTGATGTCGCCGTCGCTGCCGACTACAACCGACCAGTCGAAACATCAATCGGTACAATAGATCTTACTGGGGTAGATGACTCCAAGACTTTGAGCAATGTCCTTGCAAAGGAGCAACAAGATGCTATTGCTGCCCAAGCCAAATCCACTGTCACTTCTGGCAATGCCAACGCCTCTCCGTTGAATAGTTACAAGTGCGCTATTTGTATGGAATCTCCTACCAATGCTACAACAACCACATGTGGTCATCTCTTCTGCCACAAATGCATACTCGATTCTCTCAAGTGGTCAGAACGGCAAAGGAGGGAGGATCAGCCTCCTGGACGACGTGTACAGGGCCTGTGTCCGGTATGCCGAAAGCCGTTATTGAACAAGGAGTTCGGCAGTGCTGGAAGCAAAACCTCGGGTGGACTGGTCAATTTGGAGATCAAGAAAATTTCACGCAAGCAGTATCAGCAGCGCAAGGAACAGGACGACTTCTTTGGGACTGGTGGTGGTAAAGGAAAGCAAAGAGCCAAAACAGCAGAACACGATGCTGAGCCCGAGGCCACAGGAGCAATCAGAATCGACATTGACGATAATAGCAGGAGTCCCGGCCTAGCAGGAGGCAGGGGCAGACGGAAGCGGAAAAGAGAGACTACAAGTCAAGCGCGAGCTGATAGTATCGATTCGCTATTCGACTAATTCAATGCTGCCACAACGAGTGAGAAAGATAAGAGCACTCAGTTGTGGATACGATGCCCAAGCTGAGGTTTACTGTCTCGACCTGTAACCTCAGAACATGGCTTGATACTTCAGTCCACTGATTCTGCTATCCGTATTCTACATCGTATCTGAAAAGCAGTTCAGTCTATTCGTAAGGCACCGTTTTGCATAACTTCCTTTGGCTGAATCCTCTTCTCTGCAGCAAAAGCTCCGTAAGCGTCCGTAGCGGATATTACTCAAATAGACGAAGCTCTTCGACTCGCTGGTAAATTTCCGAGGTTTCGTATCGCAGGTTCCGATCCACAGTATGATGCCAGTTTAGTCAGCAAAACTACTACAAACGGCAACCATGTGAACTTTAACGTCCAAAAGCCACAAATTAGCTGCAGATATCCATTTTAGGACAAGTTACCCCCCTTCGTCACTTTTCTCAGGTCGTCCCAAGCCTCCATCTGTTGGTATATATCCGTACTACTCTACGGCATTGTAACAACCTCGAAATACGGTATCAGAAGCCCATGGCAGGTAACTTGACCCGATGATGGCACTTCTTTTTCATGCACAGGCGGAGTTCCATTTGAGTCTGAGAAGTCCATGCCCGAAACCCATCGGCTCCGACCTTCGCACCCGACAAAATTTGCTTTCTTTCGGCCTACACTAAACAAAAACAACCCCCTTGAAGTTCCCAACTCCGAACCCTGTCGGACCTGGCCACCGAACTTTCCACCCTATTACCCAACCAAGTAACTCCCTTACCCATATCCAGCAACGACGCGAAATTTCCGATCTAATTTTCGGAGTCATCATGTCCGCGAAGTTTCGGACGTGGTTGTGTTCTGTAGTCCGAAATTTCGGAACTGGGTAATGAAGATTCACGAGATTGCCGGTTATAGAAGGTGGGAGGACTGGATTGGGGGGGAGGTAGGTAAGTGCGAGGAGGGGAGATGGAAATGGAGCTTTTGGGTCCGAAATTTGGAAAGTGAGGAATGCAGTGTTGGAAGGGCTTGGTTCTGTATCATTTAGCACTGGAATACTGGATAGAGGTGGAATACAATCTTGCAGGTGTGTAACGCATCGCGAGGACAATGTACGCTACAGAAATTGCTTGTTATTGCAACAAGACTAATGGCTAGCATTGTCATACAGTATACTCATGTTCTTGTTCGCGAATAATGCTTCCTACCAGACTGATATCTGCACATCAATAGACTACGCAAGCAGCATCTGAAGATCCTCAATCGAACCTCCACCACCACCCTGACCATGGCCAACGCCTAACGTGCCAGCAACAGCCATCTTCTTCTCTTGCACCTTTAGCATCCTGCCCTCAATACTTTCCTTGACCACGAACCTCACTACCTCGACCTTTTGTGTTTGACCCATACGATGTACACGATCAATGGCCTGTGCCTCAACAGCAAATGACCACCACGGATCCATCATGAAACATCTCGAGGCGGTCGTAAGATTGAGTCCTACACCACCAGCACGGAGAGAAAGTAGCAGGACCTGAGGTGAATTTGCACCCTCAGCGTTAAACGCTCGAAGTGTTTGTGCTCGTACTTTCTGGGACATTGTACCATCGAAACGCAGATAGGAAATGTTGTGTCGTGCTAGTTGAGGTCCGATCAGGTCTAGGAACGAGGTAAATTGGGAGAAGACCACGGACTTTGTTGTTGATGGAAGTGCTATGAGATGATTAAGCAGAGCAGCTATCTTGGCCGATGTCGAGGCGGTTGGACTGTATGGGTGCAGTCGTCTAAGGGATATTCGTGGAGGCTTAGGTCGATCACCTCCATACATGTCTTGTGTCTCGGAGTCCTCGTCTTGCTCAGCAGCAGGATCGGGTGTGTTGTCAGAATCACCGGTTCCATATTTGACAATTTCGAAGATATCCCTGGGGTTAATTGTACCGCGGCATATTGGACATCGTGGAGGTTCCTTCAGGTCGGCTTGCTTGGATAAATAATCTTCAAGGCACTTGCGACATGTACTATGCCAACAAGTCGTTACCACTGGGTTGTTCATAGGTTCATCGAAACACAGCGAACATTCGCCACTGCTATCACTCTGAATCTGTTGTAGAGCATGAGTCGTGAAGGCAGAAATCGGGTCCTTATCCAGCTTGTCCTTCTCAGCTACCTCAGCGTCCGCTGTAAATCGATTGATTAAATCTTGCAGATCGATGTCGTCACCTAGACCGTTCACATCTGCTGCAGCGGCAGCCGTGGCAGCCTCCTCTTCATCTGCTACGATGTCCTTGTTCCTAGTCAGCACAGGATGACAACAAGACTGTCGAAGACGTAAGATTTGGGCGAAGATGGTGGTATACGATTTCATGATGTTGCCTGCGGCTGCTGCTTCGTTGAAAGTCCTCTTGGCGCGTGTGAAGATCAAATCGTAAACTTCTCTTTCTGTTTTCGATAGCTCAACTTCTTGGATCTGTAACAACTTCGGTGGCAGTGGCACTAAAGCCTCACCATCAGGCGTCTTCATGTCTTTTGTCCTTCTGAGTACTAACGGCTCCAGAACTGTCTGCACCACGTTGAGTGCTCTGACGAAGTCCTTGGCTTCAAATGGTACCGTAATGAATGTTTTCCAGTATGAGAAGTTGCTCCATGGTTCTACCTTCAGGAAACGAACCAAGCTGAAAAGGTCTTCCAGTCTGTTGACAATCGGCGTGCCTGTGAGCACCCATCTGTGCTTGGCTTTAAGCTCATAACACGCTTTGGATGTCTTTGCTTGTCGATTTTTGATCGTATGTGCTTCATCGAGGATGACCCTGAAAAAGTCAACAGAAAATAGGCCTCCAGTGATAGCTCGATCACCTCCAGCCGATGCGATCTGGTTGAACTCAGACAGAACCACTCCATAGCTTGTGATGATCACATTAGGTGCCGATGCAGCATTTGCAGCAGAACAGAGGGTCTGCAGATTATTTCCTTTTTCTGTGCCATAATAAACCAATGTCTTCATGGTACCAGCCTTGGAAGACTTCACTGCTTCGCTCTCCCACTGTGCCAATAGTGACATTGGCGCAACCACAAGAGTTGTGCAAGGCGCTGATTCCACACCACCAGTGGTTTGTGGTAGTCGAGGCAACTGGTTAACGTTAGTTACACTCTGTCCTGAAGCGGCTTGTGCTTCAGCGGATTTATTGGTATGGATCAAGCTGAACATTTCAATAGTCTTGCCTAGACCCATCTCGTCTGCTAGGATACCTCCTAGACAATTCTGCTCCTGCACTGGGAAATCGAGGCTAATCTCTCCGGAATAGAGGTTCACGTAAAATTTCTCCTGACTTTCAATGACTGGCAAGGCTTGGTCATTCGCATCCTTGCTTGGCCACGTATACTCCTCCCACAATGGGTGCATGGATGCTTGCCGATCTGACTTCTCGTCGCGCTCTTTGCTTAGCATCCAATGCAATGCTTGCTTCTGATACTTGCGAAGCTCAAGTGTAAAGCTCGAGGCCGGTTGGGCTTCAGGCGTGTTGAAGTCAAATTGTTGAGCTTTCCTGTAAAGCATATCAAGCTGATCTTCTTCGAGCTCCTCGCCCTCTTCCTCCTCTTCAGACTGAGGTGTAGAAGTATCTGTGGCCTTCGGCGTCTCTTTCTTTTGCTTCTCGTATTGTTCTGCCATTTCTGCGGCTTTGAGCAGGCCTTGTCGCTTGTGTTTGGCTGTCGTCGTACTTGTAGTGGTAGGATGGAGGTTAATCTCATCAAAGAGCTTGACCAGGGCGACCTGTCTTAGCCTGAGGTCTTTTTCTTCTGTGCTTTCCTTCTCCAGGAAGAAGCCAGTCTCGCGGTTGTCGTCATCTGGCTTGATAAAATTGCTGCTTTCGAAGGCGGATTTTAGCATGAAAGCCTGGATCTGGAGGTACACATTGTCGTTGACCCTTAATCGTTCTTCAGCAAATACGCAAACACCTTCTAGTCTGCAGATCTTTTGGTCAAGTAGAGGGGCCACCCAGCGTGCAACATCTTCAGGTAATCTTCCGATCTCTTCCCCCTTAGAGTTTGTGAAGCGAGTGATTACGTCTGCTTTCTGATTGCGAGAAGGGACAACCACCGACTTGCCTCCTCTTCCTAATTTTGTCTTCGGTGCTAGTTTTGATCGCTCGATCCGAACCTTTTCGCCCGATCGCAGGAGATTGAAACCACTCTTCGTTGACCATCCTTCGACTCCGAACGAGCCAACATATCGTTCTGCAGGCATCTGTTTCAGCGTAACTGGTAGTGCAACCTCCTCTGGCTCCTTCGGCGATCGCACCCGTGGTTGACTCTTGGCCATCCACGAGGACAGGCCATTGGTTGGTGGATGTGCTGGTACACCAGCCTTCCAGGATCCATCGAAGTACATATTGACTGCTCGCTCCATATCACCATTGGAGGCATCCTGTATCTTTTGAACAACATCCTGGTCCAGTTGCTCTCCGATGAAAGCACAGAATGTATCTACATCAAAGGAAGTCTTCGAAACCACATCGTTTGCTGGCTGGAGGTCTGCTGGCTCAGTCTCGGTCAGGATTCGCTCGCCACCAACCGAATGAGCGGATTGAGGTCGGCTCGAGGAGGAAGCATGTTTCGAAGAAGAAATAGCCTCATCGTCTGGATCGTCGACGAAGAAGCGACGCCTCTTTGTCGGGCGATTGTCAATATCCATGCAGTGCGTAGTACTGGAAAGCGGAAATCCAACACGTCTATAAATTGTGACGCGTTTTTACCGGACGCGTCGACTACTTCATTCGCGGTTTTCACGTGACATGATGAGGTCGGCAAGTTTGTGATCGCCAGTCCAGGTAATGTAAAGAGCGAGCAGAGCATAATGTACAATATCGAATCATGCTTCCACGACTAGAGTGTCGCTTCGACACGAACAGTTTGGAGAGAGTACCATGGCGACAAGTAGGTACCTAATCGGCAACGCTTCGTCGTTTTGCACGAAGACGCCAAAATGCTCTCGTATTGCCTCTCGTCACCTATCGAGAGCCTTCTCGACTACCCCAAATGTACAAGTAGCACCAGTTTCACTCGCCTCACAGGACGCACAAGCGTCTCTGACATATTGTACCAACCTTGTTAGAAACTTCGATGGGCCAGCATACAGTCTCTCCCATTTTATTCAGCCACACATCATACCAGCCTATATGGCAATCCGAGCTTTCAACATTGAGATCTCCAGGATACCAGATATCGTGTCGAACACTACCATTGGACAGATGAGACATCAGTTCTGGAAAGATACAATCAACAAGACCTTCAATGCGAACCCACCTGAGGAACCTGTTGCTACTCTTTTGTCCGCTTATATGCAGGATACTGGTATCAGACTGAACAAGACATGGCTCACAAAGATCGTCTCCGCTCGGGAACAAGCATTGCTACGACCAGGATTCACCAATATTTCAGAGCTCGAGAGCTACGCTGAGTCAACCTATTCAATGCTCCTGTACCTCACCCTCTCTGCGATACCTCTCAATTCTCTGACTGCAGACCACGTTGCTTCACATGTAGGAAAGGCAGCCGGTATCGCTGCAGTGCTGCGAGGCGTACCCCTTCTTGCCTTCCCTGGGGCGCCCAATTCTCATTCCAACAATGCTGCAGGAATGGGACTGCCGATGACCAGGGACAGGCAACGAGTCGTCAATCTGCCTTTGGATGTTATGTCACAGTGTGGGGTACGGGAGGAGGACATCTACCGAAATGGCGGCAATGCCGAAGGCCTCAGAGACGCAGTTTTTGCAGTCGCAACACGAGCCTCTGATCATCTGATCACTGCTCGGTCTCTGGTCAAGGAAGTCAACTCGTACCAGGAACCTAGCCACGAATTTGAGCACTTGTATGACGAGGGACACGAATATGGAAGTCAGAACACAGACACTCAGCAGCCACAGGAAGTTCGCAAGCGTGATCTCCAGCAAGTCTATGGAGTAATAATGGGTCCAGCTATAAGCACACAACTGTGGCTAGATCGTCTACAAAAGGTTGATTTCGACATCTTTCACAATTCTTTACGGATACAGGAGTGGAAACTGCCTATTGTTGCTTGGTGGAGGAACAGGCAGAACACGTTCTGAGTTGCAGCGACCTGAAGAGCAATAAATCAAGAACTTGTCCTAGCAGCGATGCACGCTCTGTCAGAGAGGAAGTTTCAACGTTGGTCAAGGCACGATGGGCCCAAAATCCCGTGGACATTTAGTTGCTGTCGCCTCAGACGGTCAAGCCGGCGCCATTGTGAGATCCGACAGTCCATACGGAAGTGAGCTGTCCTGTGTCTTGTCACTAGAAGCATATCACAATCGAACGATGAAGCCATTCGCCCAGCTCCATCCACTCAATACTCACTATTCAGCACCGGCCATTCATGTCGAGGTCGACAATGCTCGATAGACTTGAACTGGATGTCCTTCTGAAGATACCAGAAATTTGTCGTTCTCATTATCCTTTGCGACGGCCGGAGAACAACGTTCGAGATTTCGAATCGCTATATCGATTTGGAAAGGTCCGATGTGAGAGGGCATATTTGTCTAGAGCTTGAAGAAAATGGCGGAGGCTGGAATGGCCCACTACTTCAGTCACTGAATGTATAGAACATCACTTGCAAGTCAGATATGCAGGTAATCGTAAAGAGCCATTAATTATTGTGACAGGCATTGTGCTCATTAGTAACATGTATTTACATTACATCATGTTTCCTCTCATCCTATGTGGCGTCCTCTTCAAACAGCAAACACTCACATGACAATCACGCCTGGGGTAATCGGGGATACTCTCTTCTATTTGACATCCTGGAACCACGCCGTTGCCTCTGCCAGGATTCTCGAGCCGCCTTTTTCTATCACATCGCCATGGCAGGGTATAAGTCTGTCGAACTCGCCCCACGACTGAATCTTCCTCACCGAATCTCTAAAGGCTCTACGGTCCGACGATCCTGGTCCGTAATAAATGGCGCGCTTCTGCCACTTCATGTCACCCCTCGTATTGAGCATACCGTTGACGAGCTTCGTCAGGATACCTGAATTAGCATCTTCGCCTGACCTGCTGAATTGTTCTGTGGCAGGCAGATTGAAGATGACATCGGCTTCGATAAGCGTCCGAGAAGGCTTGTGAAAGAGGACGAGTTCCTTGTTCTGATGGCTGTGCATGTATTCGTAGTTGAAATCATCGTCGAACTCGGGTGTTATGGTCATCGTTGCCTTATTCGCTTGTGTGAAGACATGACTAAACTTGAGTCCTTTCGTGTCTGAATCCTTCTCACGTTTCTCTGGCAAGCCTTCAGGCCCGATAATGTTCGCGTCCGGGTATTCTTTAGCCCAAGGTCCAAGGAAGATATGGTGCTCGAAGTCTGGTGAAACGATGTAACGGACGGAACCGGATGGCCTCAATTGGCACATTTGCTCGACTTTGGCTTTCGCTTCTGTGGTGAGAGCCACTGGGGAGAAGACGGCCAGGTTACCGGTCTTCAGCTTGACTATTGTGGCCCTGCTACCGAATTTGATGAGACCGAATCGATGAAAGGGAGTGCTGAGGGTTGCTATCTGGTTAGGCACAACATCTCGAATGGACATTGACGACGTCGGATCGCGTGGTACGAGCTTCTGTGCCGACTTTGATATCCCTTGGTTGGCCATGGTCTTCAATTATGCTTGCGTTATTAATGGTTACTGGTATGATGAGATTATCGTCGCGATGAATTACTAGCTGTGTACAAGGGGCGAAAATTGTAACCTGTGGTGAATGTTGGCTGTCGTTGATCGAATTGCTCGAAGGAGAAGTATAGTAAGATTATATTAGTCGTGGAGTGGTATTGTACAGTCTAATCAGTACAGTAACTTCTGGCGGCCCAGTCACTATTACTTAAGGTACTGCAATGAATACGATTTCGATTCTTGAGCTTCACAGGCGCGGAAGGAAGAGGATTGGAGACGTCATACACTGATAATGACTTCGCTGGTTAATAAAAAACAGCTCTGGTTTGAGTTTCTCTTGGCTGAGCTGCTCTGACCGTCGATCTCGACAATAAGCTTGCACTCAGACTCAAAGCCAATGCAGGCTCTTATGGCGAAATCAGCAATCATACAAGCTGTGCGACCGAATGCTACTCTGTTGTCAGGCAGATGATAGAAATCAAGGTGCTCCTGTCTCAATCATACTCCCTATTTCAACCAGATTTCTGCTTCCTTTTATTCATCCTTGACTTTGAGCCTCGAACGTGGTGAGTCTACCTCTCTCCGAGACACAACGCCACAACTGTTCGCTACTTTCACACGGTGTTGTGTCGAATGACCCTGACTTCAGTGTGACCTACTGAGTAAAGGTTACTGTGGTCCTGGAGGACATCACCTGAAAGGTGTGCTCTATAACAACGTACCCAGCTCTTTACAAGCCACGACCAATATTGAGGAAATCGGCTGGCACCGTGGTAGAACCTGATTCACCGGGTATAGAACTGCTTAAGCTTGGCCTTGCAGAATCGTACCCGCGGCGTGATTTGTCTTCAGTGCCTAGCGATCGCGAGCCTGAAGCTGACGAGCCAGAACCTGGTCCCTGTCTCAGCTGCTCATCAAGTTCATTGCCAATGAAAGTCCGTCTAGTCTGTTCCCTTCTCCTTTCACCACGAGTTATCCAAAGCTCTCGGCTACTCATGGTTCCGCTTGTGAGCCAGACAACGATGTTGATGCACATGAATGTCCAGCAGAGCTGAATTAACGACTTGGCCACGGGAGAATCTACCTCTTCTAGGTTTCCCTCTGGTTTCGGTTCTCCATTCATGCGCAATAGCGCGAATACTGTCGACCAGGCGATTGCCATGACGAAATCGAGAATGACCTCAATCAATTCCAGCCTCCTATGCCGATCGTAGAGATTTGCGGCGGAAAGCCAGGCAAGTGGTTTGATGGCACTTCCGGTTGCGAGTGCCATGACTGGCAGCCAGTATTTCTGCGGCGTTTTGGCCCAATCGCTATCACTGTTGTTGTCTTCAACTAGCTCGATGCAGACAGCTTGGCCAAGGACTGTCTAACACACATGTTAGGCAGAACTTCGTGTACGAGGAGAGCATCGCACTTACCACGGCACAGATGACTTGGAGTATCCGAAGCAGAAAATATGTCTTGTCCCGAATGATTCTTGCCATTGTATGGTTACCTTTTGTGCTGATAACGAATGCAGGTCATCAATGACATACCTTAGAAATTGCAGCTATCTACGGAGCACTTCGCACGATTTATACACGAAGGCATGCCATAACTACCCGCCTTCGACTACGAGTCGCAAGAACCACAACGAGTTACACGCAAGCCTGCAACCAGAAGCAAACAGCTGGAACCGTCTCGTTAGAATGTTGACATTGTCATCCACGGAACGACCGCTGTAATGCAGCATCATGAAGAAGCAAGGACTCACACGATGCGTGAAACGTGTCCACCAAATCGTGTGCATGCACGACCACGAACTTGCCATGATGCAGAGTTTCAGCTGCCCACGGGCTGTACAAGATGCGGCAAGTGGAAAATAAATATCGAATTATGGATGCAGGTATCCGTGTGATTTCATGTAGGACAATAACGACGAGCGAGAGCAAGTCGTTGCAATACGACGCTAGGCCTGGAGAAGGGTGATCGAGTGGCAGACACGAACAACAATGGTTTCAGGAAGGGAGTCTCTCTACGGGGAGAAGGGAGTAGTACCAGTATCTGGTAGCGGTGCTTGCTATTGCCTGAGTGTCTTCCTAGATATGGTAGCATAGCGACCCGTATTGAGTGACAAGCCATTATGGACGGAATGCAAGCGGTCATGCAGGACTGTTCGAGGCTCTAGTAATATGTCCCTGACCACGAGTCTCGAATGGAAGGAAGTTGGGTAAACCTGGATTACTTCATAAACCCGAATTGCCACGTGATATGGCGACGGAGGGACTCGGGATACGGAATGTGACGAAGCCGGCTGCGGGTCATGGCGTAACGAAATACTGTAGACGAGCGGCTGCTGCTACTAGCTGTACACACTCGAAGCACAGGTCCAACAAGTGAAGACAACTAAGATGGTAAAGCCTACCTCTGAGCGACTGCGACAGCGTTGACAATATAGCAGGCCTCAGAAACTCCAGCTTTCATCCTCGGAACTCTCACCTCAATCGGCGGCATAATCGGCTATGCACGCACTGGATCGGTCCCCTCAATAGCAGCTGGATTGACAGTCGGTCTGCTTGTAAGTTCTCAATACCGCAGGACTTAGACCAGAGTAGTGACTTTGCTGCAGTACCTTTTCGGTGGTTACCGCGTACAGAAGCGACAACCATACGGTATCGAGATGGCATTGGTGGCTTCGCTCGTGCTCGCTGGCAGCAGTATACCTCGTGCGATCAAGACTGGAAAGCAACTCCCAGCAGGTCTCAGTGTGTTGGCAGTGACGGGGTTGGTCATCTATGGAAGAGCTTTCCTGGCAAAGGCTTGAATAGGGACAGATAAAATGAATGTAATTGAGACTGGGGTATCTTTGAGAAACACAGAACGCCTTCTACGACCATGCTGAAGATCGCGATGCCGTGAACCTTACTCCCTGAATGTTTAACAAATTGCGCGACCAGACTTTTATACGTCGCTCACGTGCTCATCACGTTTGCTCGGATTCAATAGCACCCTCGGTGGGTTTCGCCATGTCACCCTGCTCTGCATTATGTTTGCCTCTCTTGCCACGACGTTTCCTCTTTGCAGTCTGTTGTGATGGATCTTGGTTCTCTTGTGCTGTAGCTGGAGGAGCTGGTTGTTTTTGATCCTTCGGCTGCTTCTTCTTTACTGACATGGGATTAGGCCCACGAGCTCTCTTTACGCCTCTGTTTTTCGAACCGTCATCATTGTTTGTGTCCTGATCGCTGTCATCGTCTTCTCTCCCTCTCTTGACTCCACGAGCGGCACCGCCAATTCCATCTTTGAACTTGTCTTTCTCAACGCCCCTGATCGCTCTGTCTGTTGCAGCACTTGGCTCTTCTAGCACCATGACACTCCTCTTCACATATACAATCGGCACTCCAGCGATTGTTCTTGCACGGTCACGCACATCGACGTCTGGGTTTCCTTGTCTTCGTCTCTTTCTACGTTCCGCTTCGAGCTTCTCTCGTTGTTTCTGGTCCTTGATACCTTCATCCCAATCTGCTGCGGCCAGCACAAAGTGGTTCTTGTTCTTCGGCTGCTGGTTGCCTTTCACCTGACCACTCAGTAGATCAATGAGACACTCTGCTTCGGGAATGACACCTCGCTCCTGACCTTCATCGTCTTTGTGCTTGCAGTAGCGTAGTGGAACGTCCATCGGCGGTGGTAGGTATGCAGGTCTGCCGTCTCTTCCTTTGCCAGAATAGCCCTCCATCACCTTGGCTAGAGTACATTGAGTTATATATGGGAGTACTTTGCCCTGTAGGGTGTTCTGAAGGAATTTCTGAATGGGCATGGCAAAAGCATGCATGGCTCTTAGACAGTCAGATGTGATCAGTACTTGATACGCTTCACGAAAGTCATAATGCATTTGGTATGTCTGCATAATCTTGCGCTGGTTTTTCATTCTTTTGGCCTTCATTTTGGCGACAGCTCTGAACCGACTGTTTACGGCGATACACTGCTTAACTTCCTTAGTTGTTGTATCAGACACAAGTAGGTGGGAGCAGTGAAACAGTCTGACCAACTGCCTTCCTCAAGTCGATTCGCGACTTTTTTCGCAGCATCGAACCGAGGAGCAGCCGAAACCACAAGGTCATACCAGGCAGTTAGGCAGGTATTCATGCATGTGGCGCTCCAGGAAAGTCTCCCAGACCAATGCAGCATGACGATCAACCCAACATCACGGTCTCAAAACGGTCGTCTTGGTCATCAACTCAAGGCCTTGGGTATCTCTTCGACCTAATGCCTTGTGTTTCAGCATGCAAGTGGACAAGTGGTTCAAACTCAGGGTCGCCCCCATACAGACGCTGATCTCGGATCGTACTAAGTTAGCGCCTGTATTCCCGTGGCTGTCGACCACTCGATTCCTGAAGCGCCTTGAAACATGAGAAGCTCCTGCATGAAATACCTCCTCTCGACCTCATACTGTCGGTCACCAGAGTCCCCGTATGAAGACCCTTGGTCCTGAGACTTCCATCTATCCTGCCGTGATCACCCTTGTTCGAAGCTAAGGACGAAGCCCGAGAGCTATTTCGCAGCGACTGCAGCGAACGAAGTTAATTGTTGCTATTCCAGGCCTAGATACAGTTGCCTCGCTCGACCGCCCTCTTGACATTATGTACCACGACATGGTATTACAGGGTTATGGCCTCGACAGACACGAGCCGCACAAGGATAGCGCGTACAGAAGACTGGATAATTACCGTCATCCTTATGGTCTTGAGGAAAGTCTAGATGGTCGTTTCCTTCACTTCGATCATTGCTACTCACAGCTTCAGGCAGCAGACAGTTTTGCTTACCATTTTCCTTGTTGTTACTGCTATTGTGCCTCTGTTCAGTCCTTCGTGATAACGTCTTGCTCATTCTCTCATTCAAAATTTCCAAACCTTCAATCTTCCAGTTCCAAGTGTCAATCCTTACTCGTCTTCGATCTTCGACATAACAAGACAGATCCAAAGCACATCGACTTCGACCTTCAAAAGATCCAATCTACCAGCCACATATCAGATCTATTCGACATAATTCAAGCTATTAAAGCTATCTTCCTTGAGAAAACTTCATTCTTTAGCAGCATTCTGACGATACATCTCGCTGGGTCGAAATGGTATCCATCAGAGGCAGATCACTAGCCGGCGCTGGTTACGTCGTGCTCAACATAATCAGAGCTATGAACATTACTGCACTACTCGCTGTCGTCGCCGCGAGCTCGATAATGCTCGTTCGAATGTTCAACACAAGAACTTTTTTCTTTTTCGACGCATGCGAGAACCTCATTCGTGCAGTCATCGCAGGTCAGTGCAGCCACAAGCATCTCGGACACAACAGCTAACCACCACTACAGGCTTCCTCATCATTACAGAAACACCCCTATTCAAAGCCTACTTCTGCAGGCACTGGCCCCTCTTCAGCCCAGTATCCGGCTTCGTCATGCTCGGGGTAGCCCAAATCCTCCTCGGCAACGGCATCCTCGCCAACCTCAATAAATCCAACGCCTCCCAAGAAAATCTCGGAATGGCCTTTTGGCGCCTAATCATCAGCTCCGGCATCATCGTCTTCACCATGGGCTTCATCAACATCCTAGCATCCTACATCTTCCGTGACACCACCCTCAGCCTCACCGCCCGCCAAGTCCGCTCCAACGGTGCCGTGGCAGGCCACAAACTCGACGTCGCATCCTCCATCGGCGGCGGCTCAACACCAAAATCCAATCGCAAATCCTTCGCGCAGCGCTTCTCCCGATTCATCCCTGACAGAATCCAGCCAAACCGAGATAGTCTGCCCAGCTACAAGACTGAGACATACATGGCACAGGTTCAATCGCCCGTCCCACCTGTCCCTGCCCTTCCTAGCAGCAACACCAATGCGAACCACCACCAATACACAGCCTCTGGTAATCTGAGAATGCCCCATGAATCCGACTACCACCAGCACAACCATAACGAGAAGATGGCACAGTCCCCTGGTGCCGCGTCGTCAAAGTACTCGATCAACACGCGAGGCGAAGATATGCTGTCCCGACCGGATCTGGCGCATCACCCTGCGATGACGGCGGGCTATGCTCGATAGGATGGAGTGTATGAGCGCGGCGGTCCGGGCAGAGTGGATGCGCAGCTATCATTACCACCACCAGTACCAGTACCGGCAGAATTCCCCAGTCATCAGCGGCGATCGTCGAGGTCAGTGTCGCCTGGTGCTGCTTCGTCGATTTATATTATGCGTCTGCCTTCGCCTTTGAGTTGGAGTCAGAACCCAAGAGTCGGGCCAAGCGCCGACGGATAGATGACGGATGAGTGTTGCTGTTGTGAGTGCTTGAACTCGGTCGCTTCACAGAGAAAGAGGATACGGAGTTTACGAATTGCAGCATACATCAAGTGGGGAACTCCTGCTATTGAAATGTGACGCGGAATAGTATATAATAATGATACTGGAAAAAATGAGATACCCACACGGCGTACGGAGTTTGAGCACTAGAGATGTGTACTCTCTCTATATCTTTGAGATAAGGCAGATTAGTGCGTAAAGACTTTGCAGCAACATCCAGACAATGGCAATGAAATTGATTAAGTGAATCCTCCCCCTCTCTTGTTCTCTACATCAGAGAAGATTTCGTGGTATGAAATAGCAAAGCAAAGCTCATATGTTCAGATCCAGACCCATACTCAGTGCTAAAAAGCCCTCTTTATCCTGGTATATCCACGCCGGGGATCATGCTATCAATCCTCCGGTCCATCTACCAGCAAGAACTGTAAAATATCGCTAAGTGATATGCAGCCGACCAGCACACTATGCTCATCGACAACGGTCAAGCGGTGGACTCTTGATTTCTTGATTGTCTCGAAAATTGTGTCGAGACCGTCTTGCAAAGAGCAAGTGTAGACACCAGGATGGCTTTTAGGTCTTTGTGCGAGGGCCTTGCCGACGGACCAGTTGAGGTTGCTGTAGTCGCCGCCTTTGAGTAGTTCTATGACGTCGACTGCTTCGAAGACGTTGAGGAGGACATCTGCTGAGGAGTTAGTGTAAGTAACGTTGTAAAGAGATTGAGGGACTTGCCATCGGTTGTGCAGACAGGTACACTGCTGATATTTCTTGTGACCATTTCGTCAATCACGTCGAGAACAGTTGCCTCCATACTACATCTAAAAACGTTCTCGTACGTGCCGATACGTAGGTTGCCAAGTGGCTTACGCAATTTATCTGTCTCGTCCACGTTCATAGCGATAAATTTGAGGATTCTGTATTGGGTGATGACGGAGACGACCATGGTTCTTGCTGATTCGGAATCGTAGCTGACGAGAGGTATACGTCTCGCTCTGGAGATGAGCTGTTTCCGAAGCGCATCGTAGAGGATAGCTTCTGGAGAGGTAGATATGGTTTCAGGACTCTTGACTTGAAGAACGTGCTCAACCTCCTTGAGATCACTCAACAACAGGTTGTCAACATTCTTAAGCTGATCTGTGTGCAGATTGTAATAGCGGATGACGTTGAGATAGTCGTTGACAGTCAGCAGTCCGGCGTAAGTCGAGGTTTGCGAGTCCCATAACGGCGCAGAGACGATACCGCATTGGACGAGGATACTGAGACTTTCTTTGACGGTGAGGCCGACATCGAGCTCGATCAGACGGAAGCTGAGAGGAAGGACCTCGTAGCAGTTTCGGTGTCGCAGGAAGTCCCTGATCGCTTTCTACAGAAACCCTGTTAGCTCTTGCATATGGATGCGCGTGACCTGTTGAGACATTGCTTCTGACGGGCCTCATGTGGGATGATAGGGTCTTGCGCATGTGTAACGTACCAGGCCCGATCGTTCGTCTTTGTCTATTGGACGGTCATGTTTGACTGACTGGCGTGGACGCAAAAGGTCTGATGGCCTAACATAGGAGGGTTCGGCGGTACTTTCACGTTGTGCGAGATGTTCGTGATGGGAAGGTTGAGTGCTGTTAATAGGCGGGGTATTGTCGCGTGCACCTGCGTCTACACCTGAACTCTTCTTCTCAGTCGACATGATGACCACCCTAACCACATCGCCGGCCGAAATCCTACTCGATTGTTCCTAGCCGTGGAGAGCCGTTATGCTATCTCGATCCAAGTGTGCTGTACAGTGGGGAAGAATGCGAGGAAGGCTAATTAGATGACGTGAAATTGTGGGTGAATTGTGGAAGTGATATTCTTGCTGTGCGCAGAAATTCTGACTTGAGACATGTGAAAATCACGCTTCCCATGCAAAAGGGAAACGGGTGTGCCTGCATTGCCTGCATTACTCGATGCATATTTGCAAGCCCAATCAGGAACGATGACCAGAAACTGGCTCTATCCAGTGCATAACGCTTGCCCCATGTGTCTATTTAGTCTATAGCAATGCCGTCCGAAACACCTCTGCCAACAAACCCATATGCATCATGCAACCTTGGCCACCTCCATTAGAGGCTTCTGCTCGCCGCCGCGCAAGTACATCTCGTATTCACCGATCTGCTTGCCTGCTGCCTCCCACCGCTGTCGATACGCTTCTCGCTTCGTCCCAGCAAGCTTAGTCAAAGCTGGCCAGTATGCTGCATGATCGTACTGGAAGTTCACGTTGCCCTTCGCCTCCTTCATGAGTTGTTCTCTTGGCACGTATAGACCGTAGTCTTCGTTGAACTTTATCTTCTCTCGTGTAATCGGATCAATGAACGGTGTGATCATTTTGAAAAAGCCCCAGATCAAGAAAGGGACATTCGCAACCAGTGCTCTGCCTAGTCTTTCCGGGTAGTGGTTCTGAAGAATGTTCAATGTCTGTCTTCCCTGTGCTACTGTTGCACCTTGTCCTGATTTAGTTTCCGCAAAATTTATCAGGAGAGCAAGCATTTCTTGGCCAGGAGGCATCAGGTCTATGGTCCGCTCCAGCATGTAGACAAGATGTTCAATCTGACGATCGCTCCTCTCTGTGTTCTGTTTTGATGGTCTTAGGTAACAGCACGGTCTGCCGTCGTTGTCCCAGCCCAGAATGACTTGCTTGCCAGTCTCGTTTTCGACAGAGATATAGTCGGCAGTATGCTTGTCTGTGCCATACTCCCGTCGCCATATCAAGGTATTCCTCAACCTGATTTCAGCTTGATCGACCTTCCATGTCGTAGCTCGGAGATAGCGGAACAAGCACTCTCTTGTTAGGAACATTCGCTCGTGGTCTGCCAAGGGCGTCGAATTGGAACCTTTGACTGATGAATCCGGAATGTCGGTCCATTTTGAAACACTTGCGAGCAACTGATCGTACTTTTGGAGTTGATCAGTAGTGTATAGTGGTCGAGCAGTTGGTTTGCACGTATCCAGAGCCTTTCCTAGTGGTGTATTGATTATATCAGCATCTTTCGAAGAGGTCGGTAAGTGTAATTCGGCAGTCGTAGTCTGTATTCTTTGTACTGTGTTTTCATGATTCGGAGCATCTGCTGAGAGTGGCTGTCCAGTACTTGGAGCAGCACCATCAACTTGCGATTTCTCGTTCAGCGACAATTCAGCTGCATTTTGAGCTAACGAGCCCATTCCATCAGCCCTGCCGTCGGCCATGCTGAGTAGTTACTGCGGGTGGTTGTAGAAATATTGAATGGGTCAGCTGTTGACCTGCAGGATTTGTTGAGTACATATTTACTCGAAAGAAGAGACCTCGATCGTATCGAAATTTCTTTCGACCTTCGAGTTTTCGCATTCGCTCACACCGTTCCTGCATGCACCTCCGATGCACCTACCAGGATTCGGCTTAGGCGCGGAACTAGGCGCAGAGCCTGCCTCTTAGCGGCTCAAAAGCATAACCAGTGAACGTCATCCAGAGCGCGACCAACACTCAAAATTTATGGTTCTCGTTCAATGATCGAGGTCGCATGTTAGTGAAAACCCTGATAAGCGAAACATCAGGTCGCAATACAACGTACATGTTAGGGCCAAGACAATTACGCAGGCTGGGTTCACCACATAATGCCACCACCAATACCAGCCCACCAGAAGCGCTTTACAGCAAATCCAACTAGACCGGCACGATACAGACCTGGTAAAGCAGTTCCCGAAGACGAATCAGATGAGAATCTTGAGGACGAAGAGGAGGAGGAAGTTTCACAGCCTGTACAGCCACAGAGGAGACTCCAAGCACCCCCAGCTGGACCTACTCGCCCACAGGCTGAGGACGAGGAGGAGGACGATGAGGAAGGCTTTGTGACAGAGGACGAGGATGATGCGGATGGAGGAGCACCACTACCAAAACCTGCCGCTAAACCTGTTGCACAGACAGCTCGCACTTTGCAGCCATCCGCACAGACATCTGCCACACCAGTAATACCTGAGCAAGTGCAGGATGGGCATGAAGATGAGGACGAATCAGCCGGCTCTGAGGAGGAGGAGGAGGAAGAAAGTGAAGAAGGCAGTGAAGAGGAGGGTTCAACTTCTGAGGAGGAAGAGGCACCTCAACGCAGATTTCAGCGCCCGACCTTCATCAAGAAGACAGAACGCAAGCCTACCTCCGCCTCGAACGCAGACGTCTCTGAATCTGCCACTCCTGCTCCTGAAATAGCTTCCTCTCATCACAATGAAGATATCGCAGCCCGTCGGCTCAGAGAAGCCGAATCCTTGATTAAAACGACTATAGAAAGAGATACCGCAGCTCGACTGGCTGGCAGGAAAGACTGGGACGACGACGACGATCTTCCTCCCGAAGCACTAGTCGATGACACTGACGGCCTCGATCCCGAAGCTGAGCACTCCGCCTGGCGACTACGCGAACTCCACCGCCTAAAACGCGATCGTGAAGCCATGATCGCGCGCGAAAAGGAGCTCGAGGAAATTGAACGGAGACGCAATCTTACAATAGAGGAACGTGAGGCCGAAGACAAAGAATACATCGCAAAACAGAAAGAAGAACGCGAAGAAGGAAGAGCCAAGTCCGCCTACCTGAGCAAGTATCACCATAAAGGAGCCTTCTTCATGGACGATGAGGAAAGTGCACGGCTGGCAAAGCGGGATCTTATTGGTGCTAAATTCGCTGACGACGTGGATAAGAGTACACTTCCTGAATACATGCGCATAAGAGACATGACGAAACTGGGAAAGAAAGGTCGGACCAGGTATACTGATCTCAAAGGCCAGGACACAGGCCGGTTCGGTGACGAGGTAAAGAGATGGCGGGGTAGTGGTTACAATGACCGAAACGACGGGCAGAGAGATGATATAAGAGGCGTGGACGATAGATTCCTACCTGACAACGATAGGGAAAGAGGAGGACCACAGGTTAGTGGTACCAATGCCGTCGCTGTGGGTGTTCGGCGGGAACGAAGAAGAAGTAGAAGTCGCTCGGACGATGAGAAAGACCGAAGGAGGGATCGAGGTGATCGAGATTCTTACCATCCTAGGTCACGTTCACGTTCGCCGCAGACACGGAGAAGGCGCTATTCCAGCTCAAGGTCTCGATCAAGGTCGAGGTCGAGGTCGAGATCCCCAGTACACAGGTCTAGGAAGCGGAGAAGTTCTTCGCCGTACTACGACCGTGAGAGAGACAAGAGGAGGCGAGTCGAAGTGTAGGCCGTATTCGTCTGAGTATATATAACGTGCTCAGATCGAACCGCGGATTCACAGCACAATCTACAGCTAGCTTTACTCGAATCGATGTCTACAGAAGTAAACTCGTGCCCATTTGATACATTCCTTCGCAGCTTCCCCCCAACAATTGACTACGCAAAGCAACTTCACATTCGCAAATACCACGGCACTTAAGAAAACAAAAAGGAACCACGTACTATGCTTTACAGCATGAATATCATTTTCTCATCGTCTCAGCCGAGGCCAGGCAGAACCAACACTGGAGTACCGCTTGGTTGGTTCCTCATGACGAGTCTGCAAAAAACGATCTCATGAACACGTCCCAAAGTCAATGTCCCGTCGTGCTTCTCATTTCCTGCAGTAATTGTCCAAGGTATATAATGTGCAGCTTAGCGGTCGCTGAGTCTTGAGAACCTCTCTTCTCGGGGACATAAGTCCTATCTACCGATACGTCAGAGCATGGTCTAGGTGGCATGTCTCCTGTCTTCAGCTCTTGTGTTTTCGTTACTGCTTATCCCTGTATGTGCTTCGATTGGGCTTGCGGGTGGTTGTGTCTAGGAGGGAAAGATGTGTGGTGGAACGGCGATGGACCTGATACACTTTAGTAATCGCTCGAGGAGAGGCAAGAGACGTCGGTGAAGAGCACTTACCACACAGCGATGCCGCGGTTAGTCCTCGTTCTTGTCAGAAGCAGCTGCATCAGCATCCTCAGCCTTGACTGCAGAATCTGCCTCGTCAACAGCACCTCCATTGACCTCTTCGACATCATCATCAGCCGCGTCCTCCTCCTGCTCCTTCTCCTCCTCATCGGCCTCTTTTGTCACCTTTGCAGCCGCCTTCTTCGCAGCACCTCGCTTAGGTCCAGGAGTACGTTTCTTCTTGGCTGGGGTATCCTCCTCAACGTCAGAGTCCTGCTCATCGTCGGTCGCTTCCTTAGCCTTTCGCTTCCGACCACCAGTAGAAGCTCCAGTTCGAGGAGTACCGGCAGCCTTTCGGCCTGGCTTGTTTGGAGTAGCAGGAGCGGCATTGGCATTGTTAGGGTCTTCGAGGTCGGTCACCTTGCCGTTGATCAGGGCATATCGCTTGGTGGATTCGATGAGTTTCTTGAACTTTTGTTGACTAAAGAGAAACAAATGTTAGCAAATGTGCTCATTGCCATGGCGTACGTAATAGGAAGTGGTTAGTATTCACGCTGTCCTAGCATGCGCAATACCCATAATGGCTGCGACTTGGTGATAGTTGGGTTTCAGTTCCTCGCATGTCGACAACATTGCGAGCACGAGTGCAAGGTCTTTGTTCTCTTCGAGTGACATTGTTGCGGTCTAGATCCGATATCTAGATCGATTCTTGAGGTATTGTGGGAGAGCATGAGTCCTGATGTGATGAAGACAGGTCGAACGGTCACCAAAGAACGAGCGTATCGATTCAAGGTAAAAGTGACCTGCACCAAGCACGTGCACTAAATAGCACGATCGAAAGATTGCTCACCAGTTTCGAGCTTGACTTATTCCACTCTTTGCCGCAGCCTGGTGGAAGTCGATGTTCAGGCCATCTCTGTCGCATGAGAGACAGTTGAGAATGAAGTCCATATCTTTGTCCGAAAATTCACTCATCTTGTCTGTATTTGATGTGATGGCGATGAAAAATAACTGATTGTATTGACTAAGGATAGAAAATGGGGTTTTGTTTTGGTGAATCTGAATTCAGAAGTGATAGTGACAGTTTCAGCTGCCAAGTGCCCGCCAGGAACCGAAAGCAGAGATCGGTGTGTAAAGATGGATCGAATGCTTACACGACGTCTGGTCTGGACATGCCAAGCTTGACATTGGCTGCCTTCCAGTTCGGGTTGAATTCATCAGCTGAAGCAAGAATGACTAGGAGAAACTCGTAGTTCTGATCAACTTCAATATTGGAAGGCACTGTGAAATCTCTGACTTTGCTTAGACGGCGAATGTGATGAGATTGCGATTGAAGGTCGGGACAATCATTAAGAACAGGCAATATGGCCAGACACGTGGAGTCTATCAAAGGCATCCCCCAGATTGCTATAAATCACACCGAAGCGAAGGGCCGCTTTTAATGACCCCACGTGCCAGACTGAAGTGATGATCGTTGAAAGACCCGTGAACTGGTGTGCTTAAAAATCGCTTGACTTTCGGAAACACTTCACTCGAGTGAAAAGGAAGTACTCTTTGTTGCGGTTTGTTTTTGAGTGTCTCGTTACATCGTAGAAATCTCGAGATGAAGTCTTCGTTCTCGGAAATTGTCTCAAACACCGCTCCGATGCAACAACTCCGATAGACGACATGATGGTAGTGGGCAAGAGTGTATCTGGACAAGTATGTGCTGAGGTCATGGACTGGTGATTAAGACTGAAGGGGACACCGGATTGTAAAGCACTCACGTATTGTTGGCATTCGAGTATCCAAGGTCCTGGCAAACAGCTTTCCAATCTGTTTTGAGAGGCTCACTTTGCACGAGTACTCGCATAACGAGCTCAAGATTCCCGGATAATTTGTCGTAGGCCATATTGCTGAGGTTCAGATGTGGCTGGCGTGGTGGTTAGATTCCAAAAAAGGATGTGTCTGAAAATCCAAAAAGTGACTGGCCCAATCTTCGAGTGCAGACAGGTCAAGTCAAAGTGGAGTATTCAGTAGCAGGATGAACTTACGTGTCTGCGGCGCGAGAGTAGCCATACTCGCTTGCAACACTTTGCCAATTCGTCTTAAAAGCCTCAGAGTGTGCAAGGACAGTAAGGAGAAATTGTTCAGTGGTTGGAGCTGATTTGGCCGGCATCTTGCTTATTGCTTGGTTCTTTTGCTAATAAAAAGGTCGAGGACGTAGGGAATTTCGAAGGTCTCTTTCGACTTTGATGTAGATACGATGTGAAAGAGGTGCTGAAACTGGAAGCCAACATGAATGATGACACCTTCACTCCCAACGTTCAACGGTTGAAGTGAGATGTAAGTGAGATCGGTGACCGCACCTAAGCCTTTTGAAGCTTGAGTTTATATGTTTGACCTTTCTGAATTCTTAACGACTTCTCTGCCGGTAGCGTCTTAATTGCTATTTGACAAGAGGCCAAGGTTGACGTTGCTGAATTGGGTGTCAGGTCATTCGGGATAGTGAAAGCCCGAAAGTTGTGAGAGACGCGACTTCGACGGCTAAGGGGACTGAATGGCTAGACCACGTCGCAACTCGAGGTCAGCAGCCAGGTATGAGGGTCAGTTGACGAATTAGTCCTCGGCGAACGATCATCGTGCGTGAGGCTGTCCTAGTGTCAGAGGGGTTGGGTATAGGCTTTGAGCTTACGCTGCAGATTCTTTCCGGCCTGGAGTGCCTCACGCGATGCCAGCGACTGCATACCAATCGACAATGCTGAAGTCGGGGTGGGACAGCACTCGCAAGATGTAGTTTACGTCTTTTCCGGTGCTGTACACCATGTCGTACGCCTGGAAGGAATCGCGGTTGATATGGCTGTCAAGAACCAATGGATGGAATATCGAGCAGTGTATTCAAAGACATTATGCGATATGCGAGCAAGAATGCTAGGGTGCAAGACAGAAGAAAGAAGAGAAGGAATACGTACGCTTTGTTGGCATTTGAAAGACTGCTCTCTACAGCGACAGCAGCCCAATCACTTCGCGGCAGATCAGTGTGCTTGAGAACAAGCAGGATGTATTCCAAGGCACTCTCTGCATTTGTCGAGGGCGCCATGTTGATGTCGTAGTCGTTGGTTCTGAATCTTTGGCAACAATTGACTGACAAGGTTGTGTGGAATATTGCAGATACAGCCAGAAGTGAAAGCCGAAATACACAGTGCCAACCTCAATGGTGCAGGGTGAAGTGCGACTGACCTGGGTTTCCGTTTGCCATCACTCGGTGGTTCAACGCTTGCAGGCCAGTCGTGTAGATGCTGGGGCTCGTTTATGAGCTCATACTCCTTCAAGGCTACTCTACTGCTTACAATGCTCAACTTTAGCTCGACTGAAGTGTTGCTGCCTCCATTGTGCTTCGACCGAGAGATCGTGTAATTGTCTTGGCCAAGATCTTTAGTCAATTGACATGCCTCGAGACCCATGCAATCGAGCGTTCCTGGTTGGGCGAAGGATAACTATGGCTGCTGTCGACAATTGAGCCCATGCCGGCTGGTCTTCTCTTAGATGTTTGGCTGATTGATCCTATTTGTCTCACTTTATTCCTTGCCTGTCTAGCTCTCTTTCCCTCTCCATGACCTGCTCGTCGAAGGCGACCAGAAAAACAGTACGATTTGGCCATACATCAGTTCCTTGATTGTGTGCGCTAACCTTGCATTGAAAACCTGCACCGTCGCAAAGACCTTCAATAATACCTGCGATGAAGGCGGCAACACTAAGCTGGCTCATCTCTTTCGGAATAGAAATGTAGGTGTTCGTTAGCGGAGTATTGTCAATGATCATATATTTGGATGGATCTGAAGTATCTTGCTCCAGCGAATCTGCAGGACGAGAAAACAGTAAGGGATAGAGCTTGTTGTTGATCAGAGTCAGAAGAGGTAGAATGCGTAACGGTCTAGCAGCAGGTGTGGAACTAGATGATGAGCTTCCTGCTGGACTTGCACGATACAGCAGAAGATCAAGCAGTTTCATTCCAAGTGGGTAGCCCTGCTCGTTCAACTTCTTCTCAAAGTCCGAAACACTCTTAATCTTCTTCTGTGCATATGTGACCATTTCCATGAAGAGGAAGGCGAAACTGGCACGGCTTAGTTCGGCATTGCGACTGCGATTGAGGTTGCGGTCATAGATGGTTTTACGGTTTGAGGGCAATCGTAGACCAGCTCCTGCAAAGGACGGTGTCGACGAGCTGGATGGACGTGAGTCATGTGAATATGAGGGACTGGAATACATGGCAGTCGAGAAAGACGGTGGTACCGCCATTCTGTCTTGTCTAAACCATTGCTGTTCGACTGAAGTGTTGATAGGGCCGTGGTTCGAGTGAAGTTAAGCCACTCTGAGTGGCAAGTTAGCCGAATATTGCATTTCAAACCTGAATTGAGCTACCACAGTAGAGCTACCAAATTGAATGCTAGTTTCTATTATATGCTATGGTCTTTTTCGTCGCAAATAACCCAACAACTCAGCTCTTCCCGCTGTCGTCTTTGAACGCTTTCTGCCTCTGTCTGGAGTTCCATTGCAGCGTTCTCGAGATACTGTTAACCCAGTCTTCACTCTTCCTTCCTGGCGGCATGACATGAGCGAATGGATATCTAGATGCTGAAATGGTGACATAGTCTCCTGGCTGGAGCTCGACCCTGTGAATGTTAGTGTCTGATCGCACTCCAGGAGCGGTCTACTCACCTTTCTCGCCCATCGAAACTGGCCCAAGAGCTAGTTCTAGCGTCATACGGCACAGCCAGTCTGAGCACCATTGTGTCTGGAAGTACGATTGGACGAAAAGATAGTGTATGAGCACATATCGCCGTCACAAGTATCACAGGGTTTTCTGGATGGCATAGAGACCCCCCTGCTGCAAGATTATAGGCTGTCGAACCGGTCGGCGTAGCCACGCATATGCCGTCCGCTTGCACTGTGGTTAGATGATCACCATCTCCGAAGAGCTCTATCGTAGACATTGTCGGGTTTGGTCCTCGGTCTACGACAATGTCATTTAGTATCTCGAATGTGCGATCAGGTTTGTGTGTTCGGTTGTCGCCAGCTTCCTCACCGATGAGCTCTTCTACTACGTCCCTGTCTTCGCTCTTTCGGTATTCCTTTTGCTTCCTCATAACTGTACCCTCAAATCTTAGGCGCAAGCTAATGGTGATGCCATCACTAAACGCCTTTTCCAAAGTATTCTGATAGTCATTAAAGTCGAACTTGGTCAAAAAGCCTAGAGAACCCATGGAGAAAGAAAGGACTGGCGGAACCACTCTTTGAAACAGCCAGCTAGAGTAAAGTACGGTGCCATCGCCACCAAGCAGGACGCAAAAGTCAAATGTATGCGGCCGCTTTCTGGCGAGCTCATTGTCCCAGTACTTCAATCGGCCCTCGAACGAGGGATTGCCTTTGAGTAGTGCTTCTGCACCAAACGATTCATTGTCTTTCATCGTGTGCTCGACATAGACTGTGTAACGGACAGCACGATCCGGAGAGAGTAGCCACTCCGTCAGCTCACGAGACTTCGTTACCAAGCTCGGGTCGTGTGCTTTGGTAAGCAAGAAAATCGTTTGGATATTCAGCTTGACTTTGATACTTTGCAGCTTCTTTGCCATGTTGCGAACATTCAGCGCCATCTCAGATAACTGTTTTTTAGTCAACAATCGAGAATGAGTTGCTCGTGGCTCATCGTGTTGAGGAGGCGATGTCCCATTGCGCATCTCGGTCGCGCCATCAGTTGTAGTCTCATTGATGGACTCCAGCACTCCATCGAGCTTATTCTCGACCTTCGGCTGATCACCTGTAGAGGTTTTTTCTACCAACTTGTGCACGTAACATTGAGAAGTCATTCTTTGTGCTTTCTGTCTTCCAGAAACTTCAGGCCTTTCCGCTTGGACTATCGACGATTTTCTGCGCCAGACGTTGTCCTGGTCGAATTCGACCTAATGGCATCAGTTCTTTGACGATAAGTAAGTTGCTAAGCATGTATGACGTGAGGATTACCTCCATATGTCCATTCTCTTCATCATCCGTCGAGTCACCTTGTGCCTGCATTTAGTTAGCCTACAAAGTCTTTACACCGAGTGGTGCAGGTCGCTCATACACCAGATCCAGATCCAGATCCAGGTCCGGATCCATGACCGACAGTCAGGTAGTCGCTGATGCCTCTGTTCAAATGAGGCGCCGAGTTTTGCTTGCTTGACATTGTGTCTACTGTCTCTTGACTTTAATCGTCGAAGATAGTCAGATTAACTACAATGTTTTTTTTCCCTAATCGTTCGGCTCATGCTCACGTATAGTCGTTTTCACTTTGGTAATGACGTACTCGGCAACCGGTTGACTACACGCGTGTCTTGCCCTGGCGTCGCGTGGATTGCACGAACTTAGTCAGCTTGTCTGGGCTGAGTAACAACTTCAAGATACTATGGTGGGCAAGACGCTGTTCCTACAATACACGCTACATATCGACAGAGAAGCCATCGTGTGCCATGTATGGTATGTTGAACAAATGCGTGGATCTATGGTCTGTGACCCTCCTGCACAGACCGTGGCAGACTTTTGCCTGGCTTCACGAGTGACCCTGGTTCTCAGACAAGAACGTGCTATGTATCGTCTGATGAGATGAGTCTACCATATCAATGGATGAGCATCGAAAACCTGTTGATGACGTGTCCTCACGAGCCAGATCCGACAAAGGTAGGTCAGGGCTTATCAGTCTAAATGATAGGAGAAGTGGGTGGACGCGTGCTACATGACTGAAGAGCTATCTTGGTATATGCCGAAAGAAGCGAGCCGCAAAGCTAAAACCACAGTTGTCAAGGATTTGATATCGAAACTTTATGCTACCTTCTCGTGTACTTGTGTGCAATGCCACGAGGCCTCTCCGCCCGACAAGCCCTTGGCATAGACACATCACACGTGGCGGAAGCATCCCGATACAAACACGTTTCCAGTTAAGGGCTTGTGGTATTACTCTGTGCCATGCCTAATTTTGATGCTACGATGTGCCCTCCACTGCTGCATAGCGACGAGGAATGGATCTACTCTCGTTGCCAATGCTGGGGCTTTCTTGGCAATATCTCGTCCTAGACCTTGCGCTTCACACCAAGTAACGATGAGACAGACTTCATTCGTCATATTGCAGGATATCAGCGGCATAAACGATGTGACCAGGCTTGCGGCAGCTATCAGTGCAGCACAAACACTACTTATATATCTACTGATGCTAGGTGCTTGCTGCTCAACTATAGGGTCTGCTCCTTCTCCCACCACTCAGTCGCACGATGTCCTCTACCAAGAACGCTACCGAGTATACTGGTACTACACCGCCAACACCACCGTCAAGACACCAGGATGAAGGACAAACACCGGACAAGCAGCCATGGCACAAGTCCGCCTACGTGCTTCTAAAACAGCCAGGGTCTGCGTTACAGATCATCATCGCGGCCATCCTAGCGATAGCTATAGGCTTAGCTGTGACAGCAACCGTTGATGATGTTCCCGAAGCTGCCCCTGTTATCCTCGAGATCCCCGGCACGTTATGGCTTCGGGCTCTGCGGGCTACAGTTCTACCACTGATTGTTACAGCGATCATTCTAGCTGTGCAAAACCTAAAAGCGATGGCAAGTGGTGGCGCAAAATTGGCTCGCTGGACAATCTTCTACTATGTTGCCACGACTTGCCTTGCAATAGTTCACAGCATCATTTTGGTGGATCTAGTCTGGCGACGCCTCATGGTGCAGGTCGTGCCTCGATAGCTGGGATGACGATCCATCTCTTCATCGTTCTACCGATCATTTTCTTTGCTGTGGTTAGACAGAATCCTTACGCCTACTGGGCGAAATGTGCACCTGCCTGGATTACAGCGTGGGGCTCTGCTTCATCTGCTGCCACACTACCTGTCACCATTCGTCAGTTGAATGCTCGGCAAGTACCTGAAGTGATTGTTAAATTCACCGCTCCTCTTGGGGCGTTGATCAATATGGATGGGTAGGTCAATCGGGGCTCGCGTCTTTGTCTACGCATATGCTGACCATTCGCAGCACTGCAATCTATTTTCCTGTCGTCGTGGTTTTCCTCGCCATCACACAAGGCATAACTCTAAATGCAGGAGACTATACACTTATCGTCCTCCTCTCAGTCCTTTCCTCAATCGCCACTACGCCCATTCCCTCTTCGTCGCTCGTACTTACCGTAATGATCGCAGGCTCAGTTGGAATCCCAATTACTGGGATGTACGCTGTGGTCGTTGCCATAGACTGGTTCATCGACCGGTTCAGAACCATGACGAATGTCAGTGGTGATTTGTTTGCGGCAAGAATCTTGGAGAAGATTACTGGCATCACGGACGAAAACACGCCTTTTGTGGGCGAACCGGGCACCTTGAACGGAACAACGGCAGACGATAATCGCAGAGAGGTGGTGGAAAGCGATAAGAGAGCTGAGGCGTGATGAGCGCTAAAGAACCAAAGACGTCGACGTCTGACAAATGCTCATTTGTGAGTACGAACAGCCGGACAGAGTCAATGGGCACAATAGTGCTATGAGGGAGTACATAGCATCCACAAGCAGACCATCTCAAGTTCAGAGGACATCAGCAACAAGCTATGGCACATTTCGGCGACGATATCTTGTCTTCATATGCCCATCCAAAAGACCGGTCCAGGCACTGTAGCCATTCTAGATCCACATCTAATTACTGACATTGCTGGTTTGGTGGCTGCGTGTTAGGTTCTCCAGGCCCAATCGGGTCACCTCTTGAAGTCCCCTGAAAAGTCACTATGTATCCGAGCAATTCCTTGGTACTGAACGACGACGGCGCGAGTAGAGTTCTTAAGTGAAAACCGGGCTGAGCAAAATTTTGAAAGCTGGCACGGGATCGACTGAAAGCAATTGTTGCATGTTGGGCAGCGGCGACCAGTCGTTACTCTACATCAATCGCATCCGAAAACTTCGCCCCACTTTTACCGCCTTCACCACTGCAGCTGTGGGGCTCCGAGTACTCGTACTCGTACTATCTCATTAACATCCAAAGCGTGTCTTGGCAGGATATTTAGATTCAGCTCCGGTGGCTTCAACCACGCCAACCGCGATCATAGCAACAACGATGTATACTGTATCGTGCCAGTAGCTTTTTGGAATCGACGAGAGGGTCTATACAGCTCCGACCATAAGTGTGCCAAAACAGCCACCGCAAAGCCCTGGCATGCTGTATCAAATGTCGTAAAAGGTTTCTCGCGACATATGCGGCACAGATATGACCCGATCATCCTCCCGACACTGTATTTCTCAGTCTGCATGAATGCAGGCATTGTCGATCTCTGTGTCAAATCAACAAGAGTCATTCGCTGACATAGTAGCACGACTCAAGACAGAGTCGTGATGAAAAAGCGGCACAGCTTGTGCCCCTGTGCGTTCGACCAGGGGTATACTGTGTAGTGTAGAGAGCTGCAGGTTGTTCATGAAAGAACGAACACCAGGAAGCGCAAGAACTAATAAAGCTAGCGAGAAATCCAGGTGCAACGTTCAGCGATCTCAGACTCGAAAAAGTATCCCTGGTATGCACTAGTGCGTACCACTTTTGGAGTCTTGCTTCGGCTCAAGTTAGAATTCCGTACTTCATGCAGATGTGGTGGCCATGTTGTCGTATTTTGACGTTGCGGCTTAGCGATGACGCCAGTATCTATCATCAAAGGGTGATCCTTTTGCGGTTCGAACAACAAGGCAAGGTTAGGAGAAAGAGTCGAACGATATCCTGTAAATCCACGTCTTTTGAGCCATTGAGCCATTGAGCCTCGGATCCTAGTAGCCAGTTAGTGAGTAAAAAGAAGCTGTCTTGCTGAGAGCACCAATGTGCAAATCGATTATCGAGCTCACCCGTACCGCTTCGTGTTTGATTGACCACGTTGTTATCTAAACCTGTAATGGTTAGATTGAGTGGAGATGACACTGCAAGCTCCAAGTATATGAACATGGCGCGTGAATACAGCCTGGGCGTTGGCCAGAAGCTGTATCAGAGCAACGATCACACTATGGTGTTTGGCTAGTCAGGATCAACTCTTTCTGATGCGCTAACGCAAAGCATGATGTATTGACGGCCACGGTGGTATTGGAAGTGACGATCCAAATTTCTTGGTGTCGGCATAAAGCTCCAGATCCTCCCGTAAAGGTTAATCGTCTGGGAAAGCGGATGCAGCGAAGGAAAAGGCGTTGTTAGTTTTCAGTAATCCTCCGCCTATCATCACAACTGCAGCATTCTCTGCTGCTTGGGACAACCTTTACTTCATTCCGGTTCAGCCACTTCTGCAAATTGCTATTAACGCCCCGGTTTTACTGCAGCGATTGTGGTGAGGGTCCGCTGATTGACTTCTGCCGTCCACTGACGACCCCTCACAACCTGATCGAGATCATGACTGGTGGTCTCCGCCTGCGGCTGCAGCGTTTACCATGGAACTCCCATACCCTGTTGCGACCACACCGTACGGTTCTTCAGGAAAGTATAATTCCAGCCACGGCAATGATGACAATCATGTGTTCGGATCATGCTGAATAGTTGACTTTCCTTTGCTGTTGTAGCTGCGACAATCGGCCAATAACACTGTTTGTGTGCTACGTTGGGATTGTTTACGAGTAGTAAAGTCTCGTGTCGGTTTGACACAATGATACTGGAAACAAGGACGATTTGGCGGTCTGTGCCAAATGAGATATGCAGTATCCACCACAAATGTCATCCTTGTCGCCCCCAATGATCATGAAAGCTGACGCCTCAAGCTCGAAACTATAAGCCCATATCATCCCTTGTTCCTGTGAGTCGTTCCGAAGACATCTTGATGAGTGCTAGTCCTTGTTCGGCATTCCTATCTTTCTAGATCTAGTGGATCGTCATGAGGTAAGTTTGACGGACTGTCCACCACCACCTGACGGTGTGGTTCTGCATTGTTCGATCTGTCCTTGCTCCCACAAATCCCAAGCTTTGAATCTGCATATTTGCAACCCCTTCAAGAACCTAGTCAACTCATTCCCGTGACGCAGGATGATTCATGGTACCTGGTCCGACCAGGTCGTTTGTCACAGACACTAGGCTTTCAAACAACAGAAGCTGTTTGACAAGGTTTGCTTGTTACAGACTGCCCAGCACAGTGGTTTGATCTCTGACATCTATTACTCGCCGTCCATGTCTCGTCTTTGGTCGTACGTTTTTTCACTTCACATCTTGCAGCTTCTTCTCATCTATTAACCGCGTTCGTCGCCATGTCTAACTGGAAGATGAACGCTGATTGGAGGTTCAGCTTTACGACCGACACCTCCAATATTGCTTCCGTCCCTCACAATATCACAACACACTTTAAGGATTCATCGAAGGTCAGCAAACCAAACAGCCGTAAACAAAGTCCATACCACAACTTGCGAAGAAGAGTAACAACACATCTACCCTCACGAACTGGGCCTGCTGTCGACCACCAAATACGAGCTGGAAATGCTCAGGATCGGATCTATGGTGCTGGCATACAACCTCGTCCAGTCAGTTGGCATCCCGATTTTGCTGGTGGTTTCTCAGCTCAGCAACCCATATTCCAGCATTCTGAACCGCAACAGTGGAACGCGTCAACGAACACTGCTGTGGCCTACGGACTTTTCACGCCCGTTCCTGCCCCGACCATGGTAGAGTCATATCTCGATTGCCCGAACGTGCCACTCAATCAGATGGCTGACCAAAACATGAATCTTTTGCATTACGACCATCAATACTTCAATACATACCATGAATACGATCAGAATATCAACAGCTATACTCCCTTGTCTATGTCTGGTGTTGACACGACAAATCATCAATCGCGAGATATGACCTGGCCTATGCTTCCTGCTACTGGCTGCACCAATTTCCCGACTGCGCCATCGTCTCCAGCATATTTACCAATACCAGAATTAGGTCAATCTTTCGCAGAGACACGATTTGAAGAAGAGAGCAGCACAGAAGAATTGGTCGGTCTAGGTCTGTACGACTCGCCAGACCAAGTGCGGTCCGCAAACCTCTTGTTCAATGGATCTTCGCCAGTACGGCGAAAGGGCTTGAAACTAGAAGAGTCTTTCGAACCAACACCAGAGGTCGATGCAGACGAAGATGATGTCGAATATGATCTAGCAGCAGGGGAAGATTTGTTTTCTTTGGCGGACGTGTCTCGGCAGCTTTCCGAGTCCATGGTCGGGAATATGCCTCAGCCGAACACATCGTCAATGCATTATTACGATTATGCTCCAACACAGTTTCTGCAGCACCAAACAGGACACGCAGTAGCGTCTGGTTGGATATAGATGTGCTTCCCAGCGATTTGATTTGGTTCAAGCGTTCAAGCGTTTTCGTTTCGGTCTGCTAGCATAACGACCATTTTTGAGATATTATATTCGTACAAATACGTACCTTGAATTATAAGGGGAAAATGTTGCTCTGTTTGCTACGCATTTTCGTCTCTTAGACTCTTATTGAGGTATAAGACTCTCCTAGATTTGATGCTGAACGAAGGTAGTCAATGGTTTCTGTACATGTTCTACTCAAGTACTACTACTGTGCTCACAAAAATTAACGCGAAAAAAGTTGCCGTGGAATGCACTCTACAAGGGCTCGAGGTTCGGCATGTGACATGGCACAATTTCGTCGGCTTTGCACCTGCTGAATAAATTGGTACTGGTAATTCAGGTCTCGTACAAGAACGTACTCAACAACCACTCATCCCTTATATCCTTCAACCCTCGATAGATCAAGCACAGTAAAATCAGATACATCTAACCAGCTGCTGATCACACTTATGAAACGAACAAAGTGCAGTTTGTGATACGTACTGTTCTCGACTCAGTAGTGTCTTACATCTTATGTCTACACCGGCAATTCTTGGATGAGTACTCATCTTCTTTGACACTCATTAAGAGCCAGATTCAGGCGCCAGAAGCTCGTGTACCATGAATACGAACATCCCAGGGCCCTGGCAAAATGAGGCCGAGCTCGCCATGGTCAGAGACTGGTTCTACCCTAGCCACTCGGTAGAAGACCCATACGAGTTAAAGTCACGAGAAGACATGCGATCTGAAGCAATAGCTCGTGTCAACGTTTGGACCTTCAAGTCGCACAAAACTCCAGTCGCTGTGATATCGACAGCTGATCTGACAGACTCAATCATACACTATGAAAAGATGGTGAGCACAAATAATCCCGATTCTTATCGTGCAGTACAATTTATGTTTGCATTTGCGTTCTTGCGCTTTGTGAACAGCTTCGTTGATCGAGACGTCGCGAAGGCAGCTACTGCAGCACTAATCACGAGTGAGGACGACGACGATGACGAGACTTCTGTCAAGATTGCTGGAGAGTCGTCAATGTATGCTCATGCAGCAGCTATTTCGATGCCGAATCGCTTCGTGGATCTAAGGCACCAGGTTAGCCATGGTCAGCTTCCTGATGTCAAAGCACTTCGGGATGCAGCAAATGAAGGCTTGACATGGTTATGGGAGAGATGGTGGAAGGGCAATGCTACAGGAGATCCTACGACAGCATTGAGGTATTTCAAAGCTACGAGCGAGCTCAGAGCGCAGACACAGAGGCCGGCGTAGCCACCAATGCCGTGCGAGCGACTATTTTGCGAAGCAAAAAGCTGATCGACTGGCCATCACAATCACTTGACTACAAGTAATGTCCATGCGTTTGTGAAAGGCGCGTATGGCTTCACTTGGTGCGGAAATAACGGCGAGTCGCGTCTCTGTAAATTATATGTAGCAGCAGTCGATTAGAAAAAGCAAGCCTTTTCTATGTAGCAGGAAGTGATCAATTTTCCATCTTGGGCCCTTTCCATCTTTCAGTGCCCGTGCGCCACCAGCCACCAATGACGCCTCATCCCTGTGCCTGCAATTGTGGTGAACAAACACCAGCACGATGAACCACTCGAACTATCCTCGGTGTGCAGACACTTTAGGTCGATCAAATCTTGCCGCACTACAGCGTCCATAGCTCAGCCATTCACCTATGTCTACCAATATAAGCTATATTCAGAATCCGATCTGCCACAGATATGAACCGCCTTGACACCAACGACGAGGATGCTCTCATCCAACAAACAGCAATACCACAACCATGGCAAACGTCACTTACAACTATCCTTCTCTTAGTTGCGGCATACTATGTATGGCCTTACCTCGTATACAACACGACTATCAAGCGGCGCATATACGATTTCTGCAACTCAATAGTGCCAACACGATCTCTCCACGTCGTGGAGAAAGTCGCAGCACGAATCTCTGCCTTACCGAAAGATTCGCCCGGCGACAGCGTGGCGGGCAGAACCAATCCCTTGACTAGGTTTTACGAAGGATCTGGCACTTCAGCAGTGGTGCAAAGAGCAAGAAGCCTTTCGGGGTTCGATAAAGTGGCAGCCGAAATCTCCTTCTCGGGACTTGGAAATTGGGACAACTCATGCTTCCAAAACAGCGTCCTCCAGGGTCTAGCGTCTTTACCGATGTTTCGAGATTTTGTGAACAAGAATTGGGATATGAGTGAGGCAGCAGGACTTAGTGCTCCAACATATCGAGCGTTGAAAGACTTTTTAGGTCAGCTGCTACAGGAAGTGGATGGTAAGAATATTTTGTGGCCACCCTCAACTCTCAGATCAATGAACACATGGCAACAGCAGGATGCGCAAGAGTACTTCTCGAAGATTATGGATGCGACAGAGAAAGAGGCTGTCAAATACCAGCGGACCATGACTAAGCGGATGGCACCTGCCCTCGACTGCCTGTCCCTGTCGACGTTCCACGAAGAAACACCAAAAACGAATCCTAAAGCCAATGCTGGGTGGTTGGACAACTACAGATCAGCTTGCTTCTCCCTTCAAGACAATCCCCTTGACGGCACTATCTCCCAATCCTTAAGGTGTCAAACTTGCAAATTTTCTGAAGGACTATCACTGATCCCGTTCAACTGTCTTACTCTCAACCTTGGACTTGGTGGTGATTGTGACGTGGAAGACCTTCTAGATGCGTACACAGCATCTGAGCTGATCGAGGGAGTTGTGTGCGATGAGTGTACAAAGCAAGCCCAACCCGCACCTTCACACCTCGAAGAGTCAAGTGACGGCCAGATGGTCTCGGAGTCAAGTTCAAAGGAAACCAAAGTACTCCGAACCAAAGAGAAGCAGATCCTCTTTGGCCGGCTTCCGCAAGACCTCGTTTTACACATCAACCGCAGCATCTTCGACGACTGGGGCAACCAGAAAAAGAACGTTGCATACGTCAGGTATCCTTCGATGCTCAGAATCGGACCTGACTGGATGGAGAAGTCTCTCATCGATAAAGATACTGACGTGCAGGCTGTTTACGAGCTACGTTGTATCGTCACTCACCAAGGTCGACACGACAATGGTCACTACGTTGCCTGCGGAAAGCGTGGCAAGCATTGGTATTCCTTCAACGATGAGGTGGTCACAAAACTTTCGGAAGAGCAAGTGCTTGCCAGAGGAAATGTCTTTATGCTCTTCTACGAGCAGGTGAATCGACAGCCCATGCTCGAGGTCTCAATCCCTGATAGCACTTCTTCGGAGGATTCATGTCAAACACCTGATTTCCAGCCTTCTCACGCATATCCAGGTCTAGAAAATACTCGGACCTCTGCTAAAGCTGCTCAACAGAGTATAGTGGCATTCACCCAATCATATGACGTCATTCGATCGCAGCTTCCGAATGTTCAGAGGGTGAACGCATCCGCGGCTTGACCTCCGCATGACAGCGAATTGCACTTCTAACAGCAAAGCTCCAACGACACGATCTATACGTTCATCCAATGCTTGTACCATCTCTCCTCAGGCCACTACTTCACACATCTCGCCAACCGTCGCTGAGAAGAGCCATGCATATCCAATCAATTCCTATGTGTATGTCCCCGAATATCAAGCAAGAGTGCTAGCCTTAACACTTACTAGGGGTTGGGTCGTCCAACAACTACGCCTATATCGTGACCGATGAAGACACTAAAGAGGGTATCATTATAGACCCTGCAAACCCTGAAGAGTATGTGAAGTGTATTGAAAGCGATGCAGGGCCGACTGACGCCTCGAAGAGCAGGACCACCTCTATCAGAAGCTATAAAGTCCGGTGCACTTAGACTGAAATCGATCGTGAACACACATCATCATTGGGACCACTCTGGAGGAAACTCAAAGATTCTTTCGAAACTACCTGAGAAGGTTCCGATTGTTGGTGGAAAGGACTGTCAAGCTGTCACAGAAACGCCGGCAGATAGATCGAAGTTCTCGATTGGCAACAACATCGAAGTGACGGCACTGTATACACCATGCCACACACAGGACAGCATATGCTGGTTCATGGAGGACAAGAGCAAGAACGAAAGAGCCGTGTTTACAGGTGATACTCTTTTCATTGGAGGTTGCGGAAGATTCTTTGAAGGCACCGCAAATGAAATGCATGTAGCACTGAACAAGACTCTGGCAAGCTTGCCGGACGATACAAAAGTCTTCCCGGGTCATGAGTACACCAAGGCGAACGTCAAGTTTTTGGCGAAGGTAGCACCAGACGATCCTGCCATCCAGAAGTTACAGAAACTGGCGGAGGACAACAAGGAGACGCAGGGACTAAGCACAATCGGAGATGAAAAGAAGCACAATTTATTCATGCGAGTGGATAGTGATGAGATGCGCAAAGCGACTGGGAAAACCGATCCTAACGAGGTTATGGATGAGTTAAGGACAATGAAGAACAATTCGTAGTGGTGTGTAATGGTTCGTGGAAATAGCAAAATTGAATTGTGCCGAAGCACTTCTTTCTCAAAAGTGGTCTTCATGGACCATAACACTGTAGAAGTGAGCGCCGAGGCGTAACAGGCCAGCACAAATCTTTCAGGTCGACTTTATTTTTGTGTTCGCGACCTTTTCTCTGGTCATGCATCGAGAGAGCTTTTTCATGACTATGGCTCTGCCTATGGAATGTATACCGGCCGACGTTTGACCTGATTGCTTACACGACTGCTACTTCTCACGAAACACGCACGGTGACCATTACTATCATCCGCCCGGAATTTGGCACAACCAGCAACGGTACAGAGATGACCAGCCTCCATTCTATCGATGTCCAACGCTTCCAGTGCAGACGCGCTGCATGTCAAGAGGCGCGAGCACCCTTTTCTCTATACCTGGGTGAGTACACGCAAGAGAATACACTCGCAAGCTCCCAATTGACCTGTTCAGAATCGTCGGCTTCGTCACCTCCACGGCATCTCGTTGCGCAATCTCAATATAAACGCTCCGACCTCTTCAGTACGAGGTAAAACCAGTACAGATGATGAGTACAATCTCACTACACCTGCAAAATCTCTAGCCCGCGACGATGCTCACACACTCCACCATGCGAAGTCCTATGACCAACTCTCGAGAACCCAAGCGACAAATGGCGGGCAACAAAGCTCTATACACAGTCCGGTCAAAAAGGAAAAGACGCAGAAGAGACCGGTGAGGCCAGCACAGGGCAATATGAGGAGAAGAAGCACTCTACATTGGGCATCCTCAGATCCAAGAACGAGACAATCAAAGTTGGAAGCTCTGGAGGTCGACAGGTTGGTCACATCCTGGTTCTCAGTACATCCTGCTAAGCTCGAAGAACCAATATATATCAGCGAGATCATGGAGGACTCAATGAACCCTAGTTTCAGCCATTTTGACTTGGACAGCTCTATTGCCAGTGTGGCTCGCAGCGACAATTTCGTTCTACGGATATGGTCCAAGAATGAGCATATGGACGAATACCGCATACTGGTCGAGCTCGATGTAAACTTGCGTTCGCTTCAGTTTATTGGCAGATCTCTAGAGACCTTCCAGCACCCTCTGCCTGAGAACTGTGTGCTCTTTCACCTCTCAGATGGCATCTACACAAGCTTTACAGATTTACCTGCAGAGGTTCACCAGCAGCCTCCGTTGACGCCTGCTATGAAATCGATGGCGCCTACTCAAGGCCCAACGTTTGATATTCTCCTCAAGCTAGCCAATTTGGATGATGTGATCCAGGATGCGATACGTACTCGAAGCAAACTGGAAGCGGATATCAATTCTCTGCTTGCTGATATGCCTCAAGCTGAAAATGCTTTGTCGCTTTTGTCGTCACAGCAGGAAGACACGAAGAATGCTAAGCGGTCTTGCGACAATGAACATAAATCCGTGGATCATTCCCGACGTTTGAAGTCCGAACTGCAAGCTTCCATACAATCCAGTCGCGATGTAGTGAACAGTCTTCCCACAATACAGAGTAGGGCACTAGCCAGGCAACAGCGACTCCAGGAAACAGCTCAGAAGGTTCGAAAGGAAGATGACCAAGTCAACGAATCCTCCAATTCCCAAATTCGCCGTATATGCTCAAGCCTCATGCATATCTTTCCGATTGAACCTGTCAAAAACAGGGCATTGCAATTTACAATTAGGAATCTTCACTTGCCGAACTCGTCGTTCAGCGATACTAACAGCGACGAGATTGCTGCAGCTCTAGGGTTCGCAGCACAGCTCGTCCATCAGCTATCGTTGTACCTTTCCATACCACTTCCTTATCCAATCCGGTCGAGTGAGTCAAGCTTCTTCATACAAGATGACATCTCAGCAGGCTTAGCACAGAGGCATTTCCCACTACACCCAGTTGGAGCGGCTTACAAGTTTGAATACGGCGTGTTTCTGCTGAATAAAGATATTGAATTCTTGATGAACAGATCTGGACTTCGAGCTGTGGACATTAGGCACACCTTGCCCAACCTCAAGTACCTAATATTCGTGCTCACAGCAGGAAGTGGAGACTTGCCGACAAGAAAATCGGGTGGAATTCGTGGTTTGCTTAGAGTGCCTGATTTGTCGAGAAGGAACAGTGAAGAGAGTGTGATAAGCCAAGCCAGTGCTGCGTTGCATGATAACAAGCTTGCCCAGCAGGAGAAGGGCGGCGATCTGAGCGATGTTTTCAACGGTCCTCTTCGTGCTAAGGGCTTGCCTTATCATAGATCTATGCTACGTGATGCTGGGTGAGCGTTTGATATTACTGATAGATAGTGGTCATCAATCGATGTCGTAGACAACACAGAAAGCTCGAGATGGCCATGATCGTTGATCACATTCTATCACTTCGAGGCCCGGTAAGTGCGAGACTCGCTCTACAGTAGATAGTGTTATTGCGCGTCGTCGAGGTCACTTTGCCCTCACCAAGAGTGTTGCATCTAGCATCACTGTCACCTATCGGGACAGCCTAACCTTGTAAAGATGCGCCCCACCGCAGTATCTTCGAGGCTGATACAGCACAAACGGCAGTCAAGCGACCAAGATTCGCACTTCTGTAGCATCCCAGTCCACTGGTACCTTGTTCGAGCATTGATGTCCTTATCACAAACAAAGCTGACCTGGATAAGCTGGTGACCTCGGAGCGATAAGTAGAAGCTTACAGCACTCGACAACTGTGGACCCCAATTTCTCTCCCGCGATCCCACTGTCGCGGTTAACGACGGTTCTCATTGTACTCGAGTCACAATACGGTCGCGACTTCAATCATGTCTACGTACCACGAGAACGTGGCTACACACAACCTCGATCATCTAAAGACTGATGATGGTGTCTCAGATACTTTGTCGCCAGAATCAGGCGAACACCCGCAGGAGAACAAAACATCCGTGAAGCATCGTCGCAACTATCAGGCTTGTGAACCATGTCGCGAGCGCAAGATAAAATGCGACCTTGGACCTGTCGACAACCCACTGCCACTTCCTTGCGTGACTTGCAAGCGACAGTCTAAGAAATGCTGGTTCCGCGAGACGCGAAAGAAAGAGATCAAGACGAATGATGTTGAACCACCTACCAAGCGAGCGAGAATCGACTCGTCGCACTCGACCAGAACATTCGCGACTCTTCCTGCTAGCCCACATATCGGTCACACATATGCATACCAGTCTAGCCCTTTGTCACCATCAAGACCTTCCATATCTGCGACCCCTCCTAGTGTACATGCGCTTCCTCAACCCACCATAGGCAACCTACCACCTCTGCCTCGATCTACACCTACCTCATTGCCTCGACCGAATACTGGTGCGACAGGCCTTCAAGAACATGCCGAAAGTCCCTACAACAATCTTAGTGTACCAGCTAGGACCACTAACGGCGATGACCATGTGGCGATGCCTAAAGCCAGCAGCTTGGCTGAATCATTTACCAACACTACTGACAATTTGAGTGTCTTGGTCAGAGCTGCAACCACAACCCAACCTCTGGACTCGACCGGCCGTCTGCAGCATAACAGATCTTTGACAGGCAGTGCTAGTGATATCAATATCAGATCTCTACCAGGGCCAGAAGCTAAAGCTTACAAGCAGGCTCAACAAGTTTGGGCTAAGATGCGCTTCGTCCGAGCTGGATGGTTTACAGCCGATGAAGCTATGCAATACGTTGAGTACTTCTACACCCATCTCGCTCCAATGACACCTGTTGTCATCGACCGCTTCCGAAATCCTGCTACGCATTACCAGTTATTGACAGAAGAACCCATTCTTGCTTTGGCTATACTTGCCATCACCTCGAGATACTATGAATTGAGGTCAGACTCAAAAGTCTCTCGAGGCTACTACATTCACGAGCAACTGTGTACTTCGTTCCGAAACATTGTTCAACGTTTGTTTTGGTGTCAAGAACAATTCGGTGGTGGGTTCACAGGTGCAGGTCAGGTATCGACGCAGCGAACAGCTAGTGGTCAAATCACATGGAAAGGTAGTCTCCGAAGCCTGGGCACCATTGAGGCCTTGCTTCTGCTCGCTGACTGGCAGCCCAGAGGTCTGCATTTCCCGCCAGGCGACGACGAGAACTCACTAGTCGGAACGAACCTATCGCTTTTCGGCGATGAGCCGTCCGCCCCTCAGAACTCAAGCAACTTGCCATATGCGACCTGGCTGGAACCCGCTTGGCGGTCAGACCGTATGTCAAGAAGTCTCGTCGGTTTGGCGCAATCTCTTGGTTATGAGTTGGGAGTTTTCGATCGTGCACACGAATATTGTAACGGCGACCACGGTCCAATGTCAGACTGTTTGAGACGACGACGCCTTCGACGTTTAGTCATTGTCTATATCTCACAGATCAGTGGCCGCATGGGCATACAGTCGTCTCTTTCTCCTGAGCAAGATGACGATCCCCACGGGCCTGATGCCAATGAACCTGTGGATATGATGCAAAAGCTGTGGTTTGACATTGGTTCTCTGATGTACGATGCCAATCGCGACATCTTCCCATCTCCAAGAAAGAATGCCACCTATATCGAAAATGGTCACTATCACACCTTGATTGGTCAATACGCTCCGAGATTGAAGAGATGGACCAACAATTACTGTGCCGTTGAAGAGTACATCAAGCCCCAGATGAGAGTGGTGCTTAGAATGGAGTACGAATATGCAAGACTTTATGTATACTCGCTTGGATTGCAGAAAGTTGTTGGGCAACTGGCTGTGCAAAATCGCAATAGCGTTGGTCGAGGTCTAGCGACACAACTTGGTTCGGTATATGATGACAACAAGGCTTACATCGATGAGGTCCGCAATGCTGCAACGCAAATCTTGGAATTGTCCTGTTATGGTATGGGTAACAGCAAATCTCTTGGATACTCCCCCGTTCGAACTTTTCTGCGAACGCTTTCCGCACTCATGTTCAGTCTCAAGGTAAGTACATATGCCAACGTTTAGATCTATGCAGACTAACGATTTTTAGCTCCTTAGTCTAGGTAACGAGGAACGTGCTGTTCGAGCCGTGTTTAGGCTTCTGAAAGAGACGACAAAACGAATGAGCGAACAAGTGGCCGATGATGTTCACCTGGCAGCTCACGTGGCACGATTAATCCAGAAACTCATGGAGGACGTTCACGGCAGTATGGTTCGCATTCCTAAGCCCGGAAGTAGAGGCCAGTCTCGTCACATTTCGCCTCAACCTCACAACACAACGATGTCGTATACCTCGGATCAAGAATCACCAGATCCTCTTGGTCAAATCCCAATGGCCGACTATGCTAACCAAACACTCATGCCACCTTTCGGCTTGGAGAACTCGGCTTCCTACGATGCAAACATGATTTTCGATGCCAACGTCGACCCTTCACTCTTCTCGTCTGGGGATGACTGGATTGGCATGCCTCTTGACAACCTTTTCGACCTTGGCGATGATACGGTGCATACCGGGTTTGGAGGTATTGGTCCGACTCTTGGTAACAGGGACATGCTCAGTCTTATCACTGGCTCGCATCTTGACCAGAACCAGCATGGACTTGGCTCAGGCATGCCGACTTCCCTTAGACCTTATGGAAATGGGTACTAAGAAGATGTTGGAACAGTGCTGGTGACTTTGATGGTGATTTCGGACGAGTGTTGTATGTGTTAGGAAACAGCACAGATGGAGTGGATTTGGTTCTCAGCGTGATGCTCTGGAGAATTTTGCCATGCTATTTTTGTGACAGGACATCCCGTTCGCGGAGCTACGACAACAAGAACAGCGATGCTACTGATTTTTACTGTGAAATACGTCGGATTCATTAATGTGAGTGATGGAGGACCGCTATGTTTATACACAGCGTCTGTAGATCTGCTTCACAACAATGCACAACTTTCTATGAGTACAATGAGTTCTAGATTAGGCAACCTAGCACGTGGCAAAGAGCCTCTTGAGCCCCCGAGCCCCTTTCCAGGCACGCCATCATGCGTCGGTGGTACCTGCAGCCCACTCCGCAGCACCACCCTCGTGGCTTCCTTTGTTCGTGCGACTCCCTCTTCGTACTTCGTCCACTCGCCAGTGCTATTGTCAAAGTCGCTCTTTTCCATACCAACACAAAGCTAAACTTGTACTTTCCCAATGTGGACTGTATAGACGAAGCGCATGTCCCTGCTCCCCAGTCGACGGGCTGCTCCGAACACTTTTACGTCACGAGAACCTTGAATGTTCAGATGATACACATCGCAGATCTGCGGACATGCCGGTCCTCACCAACAGCAAGACTCCCAATACAGGCGCAACAACAAGAACGAGTGTAGATGACGCTGAATCCCAGAGTTTCGAGATGGATGACTCTACACTCCTCGGAAACGACCAGGAAGTAGAGCAGAGGCCGGCGGAGAGCAGAAAGAGCAAGAGTATAACATCTGGTTTGGCGAGACATACTCTGGGATTGATTCTGTTGCTTTGCGTCGTTTTTTTATGGACAACTTCGAATTTCTTGGGAAGTGTAAGTTTTTGTCTCCTTTATCAGACTCGAGAGGTTGCAGACATTCTAATCAAACTTGCAACAGAGTATATTTGCGGATAAAAGTTATGCAAAGCCATTCTTTTTGACATATCTCAACACCTCCGCTTTCACATTATGTATAATACCTCGATTAGCGAACGGCGCTATACGCAAACGAAGAGAAGGAACATTGAAGGATGATTTACGGTCTACATTTACGTTAAAGACATTACGGAGTTTTTGGAGAGGAGATGATGAGGAGAAGGAGTACACGGCTGTCCGCGGTGACGAAGAGGAGTCTTTCTTGAAACCTAGTGATGGAAATACAAAATCGACACGGTCTGCGTCTAGCGAGACAAGAGAAGGCAGCGGTAATCTTGGTCTGATACCAACTGCGCGGCTGTCGCTGGCCTTCTGTATATTGTGGTTCCTGGCAAATTATTTCGCCATGGCCTGCTTGCAGTACACGACAGTCGCCAGCGCTACAATCCTCAGCTCAACGAGCAGCGTCTGGACCTTGCTTATTGGTGCGCTCACACGAACAGAGAAGTTCACTTGGAGGAAGCTATGTGGTGTGCTTGGAAGTCTGGCCGGTATCGTGCTAATATCGCAGGTTGACCTAAACGCTGGGGATGACAAAGCAGGGCAGAAAAGAGCAGTCGACGAATTTCCCGACAAATCACCTTACGAGCTGGCTCTAGGAGATGGGCTAGCACTCTTGTCAGCTGTCATCTATGGTTTCTATACCATCACGTTGAAAAAGACCACGATTTCAGCTTTACCCAAGGCCATTCATATGCCCACTTTTTTCGGTTTCGTGGGCATGTTCAACATTGTGCTGTTACTTCCGCTATTTCCGGTATTACATTTCACGAAATTGGAAATATTCACCCTTCCTCCCACGGCACACATCTGGATGATCCTCCTCGTCAACTCCGTCAGCAGTCTAGTAAGTGATATCTGCTGGGCATATGCAATGGTATTCACAAGCCCGCTCGTCGTCACGGTCGGATTGAGCTTGACGATTCCTCTAAGTTTGGTTGGTGAGATGATCATCCAAGGACGTTTCGAGAGCTGGGTATATTGGATTGGAGCTATGGTTGTCGTTGGTAGTTTTGTATTTGTTGAAAGAGAAGAGAAGCATGAGGAAGGGGAGTCTGACACTGCGGGCGGTGAGGAAGACTTGGGTGAGCCGGGGCCGGCTATTTTTATAGAAGATTACGATGAGGTACAGGAGGAATTGCTGCGAAGAGAGGAGAGTCCAGCGTTGCTTGAGGACGAGGAGGAGCAAGGAGACGATCGTGTAGTGCGTCCAAGCTAGCTTCCATCTAATCAATCGATCTGACGATGATACCAGACCTGCAAGATTCAATATCCTTGTATATGATAGCTCAACCCATAAGTACAGAAGTGGATTTGTCTAGTCCAACTTTTCTCCTCCTACACAGATGAGCTCACTTTCACGTCTCCCAATCATTGATCTTACCAAAACCCTACGCTCCTCCACTCTCATTTTCACCATCCCATCCCCCCTTTTCCTCCTATCTCCCTCCCAAATCCACAACCGGAAACTCTGCCATCCGAATCTTCGCACCCCCAAACGGCCTCAGCTCAACCTCAAACGCCTCTCCAATACACTCGTGCTTACCAGTCTTCGGATCAGGTCTAGGCGGTTCCACAGGATACCCACCTCTGACTGCGCGTTTTTCGCTATTATGGTCTTCGTATTGGATCGGAGCGGTCAGAGGCCAGGAGATCTCGCAGGCGGTGACTGTTATGGTGATGGGGGAGGAGGTGAAGGGGGAGGTGCTGTTGGTTGACGAGGAGAGATTGGAGGAGAGGTTCTCGTGTTCGTGGACACGCGCGGTTGATGGGTCGATGGCAATGTTCCATGGAACTAACAACGACGATGTATTGTTCTCAGTAAGAGGCACGATAGTCCAATCATTCGCTTGGGGCGGTGCTTCGCCTTCACGCTGGTAATTTGCTGGGCGGCGAGGGATGGAATCACTGGGTATGTTGAGGGCGAAGAGGAGAGCTCCGTGTGTTAGTGCGACGGCGTTGTTGGGGCGTTGGTGGATGGTTGGTTTTGTGTTGGAGGAAGGGGAAAGGTAGACGGTGAAGTGGAGTAATCCTGCTGGGAGGGAGATGGTGTGGAGGCCTGTGTGTGGGTCTGGTTTAAGCGGGGCGGGAGGTCCAGGGGGTGGTCTCGAGGGTAGTGGCTTTTGGGCTGTGGGATGATGGGTGTGGTGGAGGTCGGTTGACTTGTCGAGGTAGATACCTGTCTTTGGGTTGTTTAGGTCTACCCATTCGGGCACACGGAAGGAAAAGCTAAATGACTCCTGTGCTTCGACATGGTATTCGAGTAGTTGTGTGAAGGGATAGTTGGTGTTGCAGCGTATATGAACGTGATTCGAGACATGTGCCTGCTTCAGCACCGTCTTGATTTCGCTGGGGATCAGAACCACGTGAGCGATACCGTTGTTTTCGGGTGTTCGGACCCATGAGCTAGACAGGAGCTTGGGATAACCTTGAGGAAAGTTGACGGCACAGCAGGGATAGTTCGGCTCGACGCCGAACGTGACACCCCATGGGCCGACGTTCCAGAAGTGAGTGTCGGGTATCTCGTAAGAGTATGGCTGATTGATTTGAGCCACGTATTGATGAGCCCACCAGTCGGGCATGATCATTGCAGGCATGGCATTGAAGGCGGCCTTTTCGAGACGATCTGCAAAGGAAGCGTCGCCGAGGATTTGATACAATGTGCTGAGAGAGAACATTGCTTCGACCACTGAGCATAGCTCCGAGCCACGTGTGGCAGAGTTGCCAGACATTCTTTCATCTCCGATGATGGCACCGGATGAAACTCCGTGATGGTCGAAAGTGAGCTGCACGCCTCGGCGAGAGCTATCGAACAGTGCCTGGTCGTGAAGCAATCTTCCCATCACGGCAGGTGATTTCAATCCTTGCGCTGTATTGACAACATGTAGGAAGGGGAAAAGCGGATCGATCAGCTCGTCTGGATACGATTCAATGTCGTTTTTCAAGAAAACGTCGTCTCTAAACCACCATGACCAGTCATAGGCCTTTGTGTAGATCAAGAACATACATTCGTGAATTCTTTCTTGATTGTTATCTGGATGGTTCTCATAAAGCCATTGAAGAGCGAGTACCATGTCTGCAGCACGAGATCGACCCCATTGCTCATCGAAGTGGTCGCCCTCTCTCCATACATAGCCCTGATGGTCATTCTTCAGCATGGAGTGCATAATATTGACGAACCGATGCATAGCCTCTAGCATTTGTTGCGATTCGGCTGCACCAGCCGCTTCAACGTATTGTGCTGCCGCCAGAAAGAAAGGGTAACGACCCCAAAAGTTCCTTGTAGGCACATCTGCTTCTGGCCCGAGCCAACCGTCTGGAAACTGCTTGAGCAGAACATAGAATATTTGTCTGTTGACCGCGTCAAGTACTTGTGGGTTGTCGACGGCGAAAGCTAGTGGCACAAGACCATTGATATAGTACGGCCATGCTTCATTCAAGATACTGTACTCTTCTTTTCCACCTCCCCATGTGGCATCCTTGACTAGTCGATAGAATTCATGCATGCGACCCGGCATTCCTTCCGCCATCAAGTCCAACTGCTGCTGAAACCATCCTTGAGCCTTAATGGTCCCAAGAGGCAGTGGCTGGAATTTGAGTGGGAATACTGCATCAATTAGAGCCAACACTTATAAAGCACATATTGAAGAGCGTACGTGTCTTGTTCAGCCTGTGATAAGGTATACTATCGTTTTGCTCTCCATAAGTTTTGGTGTTCCACTGCTGAGGCATTCGGAATATGCTTTCAAGCTCCGGTACTTCATGACGGAGGTGTTCTAGGAAACCTCGGTGGTTAGGCAGCTGCTAGATAGACACCAGTGTCGTAGATTGTTCTCACACACCTTTGGAATACCTAGGCAAGCTGTGTTGTCCTGAAGAAGCACCCGTCCAAGAATGTGCTGATGCCAGGCATGTCCAGGTTACGAGCAGCAACAGCCACGGAATTATGCTATTTGGAGCACGATAGATCATAATTCTGTGTCGTTGAGTCCATGAAGGTCAAGGATTGCAGGGAAAGAGAACAGTCGCATCAGACTTAGTTCCATCCATTGAATGTGGAATGATGCTGTGGCAGCACTGCTGGGCAGTCTAAAGGTTGTCACGCGCCTTGCTAGAAGTGGAGTCATGTATAGCACGATTGAAAAACGCGTCGCACACAAACGCTCGGGTACCACGCGACAGCGAGCCCCAAAGACATGGAGAGGTGTTGTCTCAAGCCAACAATTGACCCGAGGTCATGGTGTCCACAGACGACAGTGCTATTGCGAAACCATTGCATACTTAGACTACACTGCACAAATTGCAGCCCAGCGTGGTAATGTATTTACGGATAGATCATTAATTCATGACATTGAGCAACTTTTTGCTCCTATATGCATCCAATCTGGCCTGTCTATACATGCCGTGAGAATGTATGCTCCGAAAGGTCTGGTGCGTAGACAGCAGCAGGTGCGCATCGAAGAGACAAGCACATTAAGGCATATCGAACATGGCGTCGTACTCGGTATCGTGAGGACTTATTATGTAGTCATCCATAGGCAACCCAACAATATCCGATTCCAGGTTGGAGAAGGTCCTTACACTATATGATCCGACAATGGTCTGGCCAAGGGGACTGGGTGCCACAGTAGTGTGTGCATGCGGTGTAGAGGATGTGGAGCTTGCAATTGCTGCACTCACTTGCCAGTCCGAGTTGATACTTTTATGTCTCTTACGGGTGCGTTCACTATCGGGGCTCGAAGTTCTTCCCATACGGCTTGCAGCAGGAGATTCGGGGCTGTTCGAACGAGCCATCTCTCGGTCGATCAGGCGCTTCAGTGACTCGATTGTGTGGCCATGCGGATCCCTGGTAGGTAGTTTTCTTTCGAGTGCTTTCTCTGCCTCTAGTAGTATGATTCCTATATTGTGGTGGTTGTTTGCAAAGGCAATTTGCGACGCAGATCGATTGCCGTGCTCGGCTCTTTCGTCTCGTGGTTCAGCCTTATGAGTTAGCAATAATTTTACCACTGCTTCTGAACGTCCAGTTGCGGCCGCATCGTGTATGGGGGAACAGAACCCGATGCAATCTTGAACTTTGACTCCATATGCAAGTAACTCAGCAACAATGTCTTCGTTTCCCGCCAAGCTTGCGAGGCTTAGGATACTTCTTCCTGTTGCAAGCTGTGCACGTACGTTTGCGCCTTCGCGCAGTAGGAGGCGAAAGATCTCGAGGCATCCTACATAAGCAGCGATCATCAGTGGTGTGAAACCAAGGGTGTCTCTTTGCTCAAGATCGAAGCTGGTGTCTCGCTGTTTGTTGTTTAACGTCCACTCCAGATAGCACAGATCGCCTGTTTCTACCGCCAGGTGAAGCTCGTTGCGACCAGTGATATCTGGTTGCATGCTGATGCCACACTTTTCAGGTTCAATTGTGTTGTTCATTCTTCCACCCAATATGGCGAGATGTGATGTGTCTATACGAACGCATTTCTTCGGATCCAGCACGTCTTGATATTTGGGGTTAATATCTTTGAAGGCATACTGTAGCACGTTGCAAAGCTCTGCAGAGAGCCTGGTGAGCATGTCGAAGCTGAAGCCAGTCAGATATGGTTGTACCTTGAGGGTGGACGTGCTTATATAATTGGCTTCGGCATGATCTCCGCAAGAACGGTAGAAGGTAACAAGTTCTGCACGCAGACTTTCAAAGGCTTCTTCAAAGCTCGACGACTGCCTCTTGTCTCGATCACTTGTATGACTGTATCGTATGAAGCGTAAGCCGGTGTCGAATGCGCGCCGACGGACAAGCTCTCTTTCTAGAAGTGTAAGTTGTGATTGCAAGTGGACAACATGACGCAAAGCTGTCAACATCAGGTGACCCAATACCGCTACGAGGAAGTCTAGTGCTGTGCTGAAGATTTGGACGTCGTGGAGAGGTAAAGCTGCTTGCATGTTATTCAGTGCTGTTGAACGCTGCTGACAGTAAGCATATAACTCCACTAGCCAGCCCATAAGGCAAAGTCTGTCGATGTTAGTTGCTCGAAGCCTGAGGCGATATGTGACGTACTGTTTGAGCGCCCATTGGAAGGAGCTATGGGTAAGGGAGACTGGAATGCTTTGGCTCTCCACACTTTGACTGTTTGGCAAGTACTGTGTGAAAGATACCGAAGGGGAGGGACTTGCTATGCTGAAGCCAATATCAGCATAATGAGCTTAGACCAGTCACCTGCATCAATGGACGTTCATCGCCGTCCATGCAGCTCGATAGATGCAACAGGACTGACTTGTGCCTTCGTAGCACGCGCGCATCGCCAGCAACCACTGGAGAGCCGAGTGCGTCTTCACAGCCACCGAACAGGTCGATCGGGCTGTAAGCAATTGGCACAGGAGTGCTTGATTGAGAGACGACAGGACTTTGTGCTTGTTTGCGAACTCGCGTATTGGGACCACAAGGCAAGCCCCTACTGGCACAATCATCGCACTTTTGGCCGCGAGAAAAATCGCGGACTATTGGATTGCACTGCAAGGTAAGTCAGCGATGAAACACATCTGTCTGATGGTAGAATCCAAACAGTAGGGGATCAGTTCACAGTTGTCAAACACTCTCTGCCGAAGGCAATGGGGCCACGAAAGCGAAGTGACTTGTAGGAAGAGGAGCCGTGGACGATGGTGGTCCAAGCAAGCCGAGTACTAGTACCAAAGCATGGTAGCCTACCTGACGTGTCTTGCGGGGCGCACGACCGGCAAGATGTGCACAGCATAATCGGAGAAAATAGTGGACCACCACTCACTCACCTTGATCTTCCTCGTGCGGCAATTGTCGCACTTATCGAAGGTCTTAGGAGTCCTCGGTGTGAGAGTAGGGGTTATGCTGGGTAGCGAACTCATGTTGTACTAAAAGAGTATAGTGAAGAAGCATTATTGTGACAAGGCAGATATGTAAGAAAGGAGGAAGGAAGGTGTGGTGCATGGGCGGCTGCCTGGATAAATACCAGACAGCCATGAGCATGAGGCAATGCGCAACTTCGCATGAGACATGCGAAGACATCTCTACTGTCTACGAGCTATACTACCATCGAACAGAAGTGTGATGGTCACGGAGTACTCTATTCCCACATTGTTTGATTAATCAAGACCCATCCTCTTTTCAGATACAGAAACACAGTGTCCTGTAGGAGGGACAACACTCTTATATGCCTACTATAGCTTTGAAGAATGTAAAACTGGCAGAAAATGTTTTCAAGCGTTCGAAGAGCGACGCATAGAAGGTGCGAGGCGGTGCGATGCGTGAGGACAACAGAATGAGAAGCGATTGGACCGCTGGAAAAGAATGGATGCAAGAGAAGACTTGTGCTTGGCTCGCATCATCGTCTCACGCGTCAAGCGAAGCGTGCCGGCTCACGTGCCATCCTCCTTACAGCGAGGATGTAGGTCGTCTGAACTTGCAGTGATACTGCAAGATCATTGGCTTGACCGACTTCACCGGCTTCATGTGGTTATCCAGGAACGACTCTAGTATACTTTGAGGTTTAGTGCTATACAGAGTTGTTGCGATATGCCCTTGAGCTGATTATCAGGAATGGCATCCGCTGCAGAGTTCCGCGTCCATCCTGCCTCGTTGCGCGGAATGTCAGGATGAACAGGAAGCGAAGTCTCGGCTGAGACTGATCATGGCGCCACGTACAGGCACACAGACCGCAATCGGCACGCGGTGGTCGGACATGTCAAACGCTTAATCGTCGATATTGACGATTGAACAAAGCACACACTATGTAAAGCATGCTCCTCTCCTGGATACGCAATGACAGTCCCTCACGAAATTCGAGTGAGGGAAGTCATCCTCCTAGCAAGTCACGATGTGGTTAGAGCAACTACTCTGGGATCAAACACGACATTGTCGTAATTATAAGGTACAGCCTTGCTATATACAAGCCGACCATATATGCAAAAGAAGAAGGAGATTTTTGCATTCGCAAAGAGATCGTTCCACCTTGCACATAGGACGAATCTCAGCTACCATCTGGAGCTCACCATATAACGACAGTCCGAGAAGCCACCTTTGCGAGAGCATAATACAACCCGAAGCGCATTCTCAAGAAGGCTTGTACATAGACCCCAGGCCTGATGACTACTATGTCGTTCTTGACAGTGCGGACGAGCACAGCGCTGTGGAAGTCGAGACGCAGAAAACGAGCACTATGCTCGGACGCCTCTCACAACCACTTGCTGGACATAAACAGTATGTAAGATGTGCTCAATCAGAACTGCTTGATTTAATGCAATGGCTGCTCTGGCTGCAAACCGAGCCAATCGATATTTTAATAGAGCCAAGCTTAGCCATTTTCGAAGACTATGATGATTATGGTCTCCTACCTGAGCCAGATTTTGACCGCTGCAAGAGGGCTGTAATTCATCTGTTGCAAACCAGGTCGGTTGACGAAGTTCAAATTGCTTTTCTCGCTCTATGTCTGGCGAGCACTAGCTTCAGACGCCTCACGATATCCGAGATCACTGCCGGGATACACTGCGTTGCCAGTATTGAAAACAACAAAGTTGGCGGAATCTTACGAAGAGCACAGAGCTTGCCAACCGAAATGTCACTCGAGAAGTTGTGCGGGAATTTGATTCAACACGACAAAGCAGGCACAATCAGTTTTCAAGAACCTTCAATGGCACGTTTCCTTCGAACTGTTGAGATACCTGGCTTTGATCAAGGACACAGCACAATCACGCAAATGTGCTTCGAACAGATACGAAGATTAGGCACTGTCATGATTGCAAGGCCTTGGTACTCGTTCAGGCGATGGTTTCAATCTCCCAACGAATGGCCATTGTTCAACTACGTCTCCAAATATTGGTTTGCTCATTACAAACTGGCTCCAGCATCATTTACGAGCGAGCTTTTTCGAATGATAAATGATGCTCTGGTTGGCACGTCGCCGACAGAAACTCCTCTTCTACTTCAACGTGAGGTCGTGGACGCAGGCTACGAGATCTCACAAATATACGATTTACCACGCCTTGCGTGTATGTACCTCAATATGGGTGCGTCGAAAAAATCTCGTTTGATGTGTGTGCCTTCGCCCAGTGACTGGCAACAACTGAGGCCTTTGCACACCTTCTACTCTGCTTTCAAGGCAGACGCGAATTTGGCATGCTGGTCTTCATGTGCTGGATATCATTCGCCAGAAGATAGCGAAGAAATTGCAGAAATCACCAAACAGCTTGGACGAACAGATCTACAGACAGTGACCCCGACAGCATCTGAGCGTGACGACCACTGCACCACTGTAGTCTCGGTTGGCATACACCAGCAGGAAGAACAAGACGACGGATGGATGGCAGTCACCTCAGATTGCATTATCCTAAAAGCACATTCTTCCATCCCGCAGGAGGACTTCGAAGACTGGCACTTCGTCGCACAGGGTCAAGAAGACTTTGATTGAGCTTTTCCAAACTTGAACTTTGGTTAATTTTTGATGTGACTCACTGACTCTTTGTTTCGTGCACGAGAAGAGTTACTTCGTGGTAGGAAAGCTGTCCAATCAGATACGCTTCTTTGGTGCGAAGCGAGGCGGAATATGCGAGGAGTGGATTCGAATCATGCGAAGTGAATACATGTTGGCACAATTTAGTATAAATGTTGTTCGTCTAGCAATACAAGCAGTGAATTATTTCACATTCTCGTATAGCTCGTAAGCTATATCTTCGTTTTGGAAATTTCATCTGCTGCTGTTTATGCTTTCCACTACCTGCTGCTATGTTGCTCCCTGGTTTGCAAGTTCTACCACCGAGTAGAACGCAGATTCTGCTGCTGCCGTTCTCTCAAACTTGCAGTTCCTGCCTGAAGCTCAACCACGACTGTCGGAATGCTCTGCATCCAGACGTCGTATCGGGTCTAGTTGAGGGACTTTCACAGAGTAGGTATCCTCTCGCTTCTAAGCTATCACCCTTCATCACGCACAAGATATTGACTTAATCCGCGTAGCACTTTCGACTATAGAGACCACAAGCGGGAACGCCGGAAGATCAAGTCTCGTTAACGTCTCTACTTCCAAGACGGAGGCAGAGATGCTTCAAAAAGATTCAAGCCAGGATCTTGCCAGTATTGGTGTATTGTTTTCCGAGACATAAACTATCTTGGTGTGCTCGTTCGACGACAAGTTAGCACGCTGGATTCCTGCAGTGTATGAAGCTAGTATACGTTCATACCTGCCGGAATTTCGAGTGCACCTCGCTGCTGCGAAGCGTCAGCATGCTGACATACTGCGGTCATGAACAACAAGTCCCTTGGATGATTTTATATCAGTATTGGCAGTAATATCTTACTCGCAAATACGACCGCCATCAGCCTGCATTCGCGACACCTTATTGCCTATATCTGGCAGTGCCACTGACGAAACAGTATCAAATTGTTGGCAGACATCACACATGTGCAATCGAGCACAGCGTGTGGAGAACAAGTTGGTGATTTCGATCAGAGTGGTATAGCATTACGGTTCTGTTGAGTTGATAAGCTTGCCTATTGCAATAGTTTCATGGTCGAGCCGCCGGAAAGTCAAAACAGGATCTTGTGACGCCAGTAACACCATCGCTAAGGTACGAGAACCGAGTTCAAAATTCTTCAATAGTCGTTTAAGGTACTTCCACTTCTGTCGTTGATATCAAGCACCGAGTACTGCTTGACAAGATTTCCTTCTCCTCCTTTCGAAAGGTCGATGCTAAAGACATAAAATCCACCTTCATTGGTCACCACCATTATTTGTGGTGAATTACTGGACATGGCGACCACAGAGCGAATAGGACCTGTCGCTTGACCAGACGCTGGCTTTGGCAAGCGAATCCAGGCAAAATCTCTTGAGGGCTCCCATATCTCAGTGACACCCTTGGGCAGATAACCACCAAGATTGCTGGCCAACGTGGTACCAACAGATTGAGACGTTCGCCTGATCATACCCATGAAAGTGCCGTTTGGTTTCCTAGACTTCAACGACGCTGGATCTTCGGTCTCTGCGTCTTGACCGTCAAAGTATGGGCTGGTTTCACTACTCTGGCTGAGGCGCTTCGACGGTGGTGCAGGTCCAGCAGGTGACATGGGCTCATCACTAGTAGCTAGATTATCTTGTCCAAGCTTGAAAATGTGGATAGTGTCTGACGCAGACGACACACATAGTAACGTGGTGGTGATATTGAAGGCCATACTATATATTCGAGAAGGCATTGAGCCTCTTCTGAACTGATAGAGCTTGTGTCCATCTGGGATAGAGAACACACGTACTATAGTACCTTTGTCTGATGCTGTTGCCATGACCGTGCCTTCACTGTTGAATATAATGCATGAAAGGGGAGACTTGTGTGCTTCAACCACGTTGATCGCCTCGAGCTTGATGGCGTCAAACAAGAGGATTTCGCCCGATGTAGGTGAGATATGTGTACTATTCGGAGGGACATGGGCAGGAGCAGAAGCTGCCTTTTGAGGAAGTGGGTAGGCCAGATAGCAATTCTCAGACGAAGGAGAGAGGGCACCGATCGCGTTCGGATTGGGCGAGGTTTCAATCGTGTAAAGCAGTTTCATATTTTGAACATCGTACATGTACATCTGATCCTCGAGCACTACCACCAGCCTTTTCCTGTTCATTCGAATCGCCAGAATCGAGGTCACGAAGGTCATTTCGCAAATTAAGGAGTCTCGTTTCGTGTTCTTGATCTGGAGACGGCGAGGTGAAAGTACTAGGGCGACTAGAGAGGAGGAGAAGAGCACCTCGACCATAGCAATGTGCCCATCTCTTGATTCATATGTCTTTGAGAATGGCTCTGTGGTAAAGATGCGGAAGCCTCTCGAGGTACCTGCAGCTGCTCAGCTTGCTTCTGGAGTGACCCATTGACTATTGATAGACTCACCCACAGCCAGGTGGCTGTAGTCCTGGTTGAACGTCACAAAATTCATGGTCATGGTTATCACGTTGGTTGAGGAATGGCTTGTGTAGGCTTAACATAGGCCTCCAGATTGCCAGTAAGACGGCTATCCAGTCATCATGTTACTGTGATTTCTCAAGGCAGACCGTCGTCCAGATACAACGCAGCTCTCAGAGTGCGTGGTGCCATGACTGCCCTGCTTTATGAACAAGAAGCAATATGAAATAGAGGCTTCGCAACTTGCATGTGACCTCGGGACGTGCCTGCCTGTGCGCCAAAGTTGAACTCTGCAGCCTGAGGCATTACCTGAATACCGCGTTGTTACTGACGCGTTCCCTCGCCGTCACTGTACCAGGTCTACTACGCCTGGTTGTTCTCAAAATTCAGTTCTTATGGCGGAACCTATGGACGTAGATGATAACGAGCCGAGAGGCGCGAAGAGGACTGCCTCAGAAGCAGGTCTTCCATCTGAGGCTCCTCGACGAATAAAGGCACGTCTCATCTCAACTGGTAAGTCTTCGTAGAGCTGATAGTAGAAAGCCGTTGGCCCAAGATGTCGTCAACAAAATCGCTGCCGGCGAGATAATTGTTGCGCCTGTGAATGCCCTTAAAGAGATGATGGAAAATTCTGTCGATGCAGGGGCTACAGCCATAGAAATCTTGGTCAAAGATGGTGGCCTCAAGTTGCTACAGATTACGGACAATGGCCACGGTATTGAGGTCAGTAAAGAATGCTACAAGTCATACCGTTATGCTAACCAAACCCAGAAGGATGACCTGCCAATTCTGTGTGAACGTTTCACCACTTCAAAATTGAAGGACTTTGACGACTTGAGATCTATAGGTACATACGGTTTTCGCGGTGAAGCCTTGGCCAGTATCAGCCACATCGCTCACCTCAGAGTGACCACAAAAACTGCTGGTTCAAGTTGTGCATGGCAAGCCTACTACCAGGATGGAAAGTTATCCCCACCAAAACCAGGCCAAAGCTCTGATCCAAAGCCATGTGCTGGTCGGCCTGGTACGCAAATCACTGTCGAAGACCTGTTTTACAACATCCCCAATCGACGTCGTGCTTTCAAATCACCAAGCGAGGAATACGCCAGAATACTTGACGTTGTCACCAGATATGCCGTTCATTGCGAACATGTCTCTTTCTCGATCAAAAAGCACGGCGAGGCGGGAGCTGGTTTCTCTGTGGCTGCAGCGGCGAGCAAGATCGACAGAATCAAGCAGGCTCATGGAGCGGCTGCGAGAGAGCTGATCGAGTTTAAGACTCAGAACGATAGATGGGGCTTCTCTGCGTCGGGTTATTGCACAACTGCCAACTACAGCGCAAAGCGGACTACGATTCTACTCTTCATCAACCATAGATCTGTCGAATCTTCGGCTGTCAAAAAAGCTATTGAGCAAGCATATCAACTTTTTCTACCTAAAGGCGGGCACCCTTTTGTCTACCTTAGCCTCGAAATCGATCCAGCAAGAGTCGATGTCAACGTTCACCCAACCAAACGTGAGGTACACTTCTTGAGTGAGGATGAAATTATCGACATGGTCTGCACCGACATTAGAGAACGTTTGACGCAAGTCGATACGAGCCGAACATTCAAGACACAGACACTAGTACCTGCAATTGGTTCCAGCACTATCAACAAGCAACAGAGTCCACTGGCTGGTGGTGACGACAAAAACCAGCCGTCCACAGATGCTTTGCCGCGTACTCCAGCATCCAAACGACCATATGAGAATAATCTTGTCCGCACTGACTCAAAACTCCGCAAGATCACCTCTATGCTACCGCCAGCTCTTACACCATCACAATCTCTCGACAACCACGACAATAATACTACCACAGCAGCGTCAGGTCATGGTATCCAATACATTACAACCGACAGAGAACAGGTTACTACTCGGCTCAGCTCTATCAAGACTTTACGCGCTCACGTTCGTGATGCAATACATCAAAACCTTACCGAAGTCTTCGCATCACTGACCTACATAGGTCTTGTTGATCCCTTTCGCCGTCTTGCTGCAATGCAATCAGGTGTCAACCTCTACCTGGTCGATTACGGCATGATCGCCAACGAGCTCTTCTACCAGATAGGTATCACTGATTTTGGAAATTTCGGTGCGATACAACTGCGGCCTTCGGGCTCAGACCCGATCCAACTCAAAGAGCTACTGCTTGTGGCTGCAGAACTCGAAGTGCAGGCGGATCCCTCACTGGCTGACCTTGAACCGTCGGCGATTGTAGAGAAGGTCTACGAGCAGATATACTCGCGTCGAGAAATGCTCAGGGAGTATTTCAGCCTCGAAGTTTCGGACGAAGGCAACCTTCTCACAATCCCACTGCTCATCAAGAACTATCTACCCAGCATGGCGAAGCTGCCTACCTTTCTTCTGCGTCTAGGTCCTTTTGTAGACTGGACAGACGAAGCACAGTGCTTTCATACATTCCTTGTTGAGCTAGCTGCGTTCTATGTGCCCGAGAAACTACCACAGGCAAAACAAAAATCAGCTAAAGAGACAGAGAACGAGCTTTTAACGTCACCGACAAGAGTAGCAGAGAGAGATACTGCGACACCGGAGTCTGATGTTACAGCTGGACAATCTCCTATCAAGAACAGACAAGCAGAAGAGGACTCTTTCATCACTAAACGCCGAGTTGAGATTGAATATGCCCTGGAGCATGTCCTCTTCCCAGCCTTTCGGAGTCGCCTACTTGCGACACAGGGAATGATGCAAGGTGTGGTTGAAGTCGCCAATCTGAAAGGACTCTACAGAGTGTTTGAGCGATGTTGAGCAAGTTGTCCTTCAATCCTCACTATACCACATTCTCGTAATATATAATCCTTCATTCGTTGTAGTATGTGTTCCATTCGGCATACATTAACCAGATCGCTAGCATGCTCAATGGTTGTCAGGTCGTCGAGTACAGAGGAGCAGTCAGAAAGGTGCGGTTACATATCCTCATTTGCTGATACCCGCACCATCTCACGCTGTATGAAGTGATGATGGAGTATGTCCATTCTGAACCAATAGTAATCCATCAATGTGACCAGGTAGTATCGATTAGCGAGATCACCAGGATCTGGGCTTTTGAGACATTCTCGTCTTTCGGCGTCGACTTAGCGAACTCCACCATGACTCGACTCGTGCTGCAGATTCGGCACAATTCCCCTACCTTCAGTTACTAACGTCCACTAAGGTATTGGACGCGATTACTGGGTTTCAAATTTTGAGCTGATTACTATCTTCCAGCTAGTCAAGGACTATTGTGCGCCACTTCTGGCAGCCAAGCGAGGGATGAGTGGAGGAAACCACCACCGCCGATTACATAAGAGCTCATGCCTCACTGCACCTTCCGCTGAGCTCAGATGCTGTGACTTATAGTCATACTATGACCAGTACGTCGCGAGCAAGTTGCATATGCGATCACACAACATTATCTCTCAATAAATACTCCATGAAAAAATTGTCCAGCTTCTGGACATGACACGACCATGAGCAATTCCGAAGGCTCTAACGAAAGCTCAAGCAAAACAGATGTAAGGTCAAAATCTCTACCCACTGGAGATCGTGGATTCAAGAAAAGAAGACTGGTCCAGCTTGCTGCGAAATTACCACAATCGCCATCTCCAACTGAACAGAAGGTGAACAACTGGCTCATCGGTACACCAAAAGCTAAGATCGCAAGCAAATGTCCTGTACCAGGCTGTATCATCCGCAATTGTAAATTACAAAGTCATCGGCGATGGAAGCCACTAGTCACAGCCCGGGAACCATCACTAGATCGGGCCACTTCATCGGCGAAACCCCCTTCACCGCACGACTTCTCAATAATAAAGGGCGGCGTCGAGGGTCTGCCAACTTTACCTCTTGCTTCTCTACGGAAACCCATCTACCAAAAACTTTTCCACAAATTTTGCGTCGATGTTTGGGATAGGATCGCTATCCTCCTCGGTCCGCCAGCTAGATCCGCAAACGAGGTAGAACGATTGAGGCGCGAAAAAAGCATGATGCTTGCTCAAGCGATGGAAACGCCGGCTTACTTGCTGAATTTCATCGTCAGTGCTTATCTCTGTCTTGTGTTGAATGATGATCACACCGCCCAGGGCGATGACCTACTTCACCTCCAGGTCGAGCTCGCTAAGCATCTCAGATTAAAACTCGACGAATTCAATCCAGCAGATTTAGATCAGCTGATTTGCATCGTGCTGACAATGGTCATGTTGGAGATCATGTGCAGCAAGAAGTACGATAATCTTGCATCGCACAAGCAGATCATGGTGTACCTCGTGCAGAGCCGAGGCGGCATACACAATCTTGGCAGGTCAGTTCCGTACGTGCTGAATACGGACCGTATTATTGCCTTGTACACAGGTCAACCACCACTATATTGTCCGTGGAAGGATCCAGCGCTTAGTCCCCAGAGAGCAGCTCGCCATCCTCAGTCGTGCGGATATTTTTTCGAAGACAAGCCAAGAGCCGCACTTCTGGACCCAGATATTTCCTGGTACTGTTCTGCGACATGCCGTGCGATAGAAATTCTCGAGGGGGAGGACTGGCACTTTCAGTCAGGACAAATGCGTGATTCATCCGAGCTCTGGTACTTTTACTTCCTTCGTGACCAGATCGTCTCGAACTATGCACATCTCAATGCTCGTTTCTGGCACGATACTTCGATATCTCGGTGTGTCATGCTGGCCACGAAGATTGTGGAGTATATCGTGCTTGTCGACAACTACATTGTGACACTGCCACTCTTCTTCGCGGACACATTACGAGACGTGCTTTGCGCTCATGAACTCGAAAAAGCCTGGCAAGATTCGAGTAATATCCTCAGATGGATCCTGTTTGTTTTGATAATCTATCCCAAACAGTGGAGCGGACACGATTGGGCACTTCGACTTACCAAACAGCGACTAGACCTTGAATATGGAAAACTTTGGCCACCTTCATGGAACCTTCTTGAAGTACTCAATGCTCGTCAGTTTGTATGGGCTGGTAGTTATATCCGCCAAGAGTTTAAAAGTGCTACCGAAGAGCTGCGCCAGTTGAAGGCAGAAGAAGATCTGAAGGCAAAACGATTCGACTGGTTGGCACCCACGATCCGTACAAAAGCCACGAACCCTTCTTCATATAAGAACCGTACTTGAGGAAGTCAATATGCCGGACGCAGTTGCCCTTTGCTGAGACTGTCAAGATTCTTTGTGCCTCTCATTCAATCGTGACTCGAACACCTCGACTGTCTGACTTGGGCAGCGGAATGAAACAGTGGTCTCTGACTCGAATGTCGCTCGCATCGGTATTGAAGAGCTGCATTGTCGGCGCCTCGGGGCGAAACAACAGTGCTGTCAGAATGTACAGCTCTGCCCATGCTAGACTAAGTTTGCGTTAGTATGAGCTGGTCACTGGTACTTTAGCTGCACTTACTTGAAGCCCACACAATTGCGAGAGCCCTTTGAAAAAGGGACGAACTGCCGGTCCATCTGTGGGTTGTATTTACCGAGCCACCTTTCTGGAAGGAACTCGAATGGCGCGGGAAATATCTCGAGGTCGGTATGCATGAAATAGATGCTCATGCGGATTGGTGTCTGATTATGTTAGTCGTGTTCATCCAAATATAGTGACTTTGCCTTACAGCTTTTGGTATAGTGTACTGATGGTATTGAAACTCAACATCTGGCGAACAGTGAGGGACAGCTTGCAGTTGTAGATATGACAGTCTGTATTCATGTAAGGACAACACAAGTCGTTCAAATAAAATGTATCATACCTGAGTCCTTCTCGAACACACGCGCGCAAATACGGCAGTCTCTCCAACTCAGACCGTCGTGGCATATGTGCATGAATATCTGCCAATGGTTGCGCCAATTCTGCTGCAAGCTTCTCCCGAATCGTAGGATTTGCTAGGATGTGGTAAAACGTCATGGAAAGCGATCGAGCAAGCGTAAGTGCTCCAGCACCCAGCAATGTTGCTGCTTCGTGGCTGAGACGATCCACACTCTGTTCTGCTTTTGGTAGTGTCTTCTCGCAGACAATGTATCGAAATATCGAGCTTCTCGGGTTCGCAAGCACGCTTGCGGCTGATAGATCTTGGTTCTTAGCGTGGATGATATGGCTCGTTACTGCTGTCATGTACATGGTGAAAGTGGCACCGAGAGGATACAATTTCAGGGCGACAGTTTGCGGAATTAGCTTCAGGATGCTGTTGATGTTAGTAGGCTGTAGTTTAGGGATGTTCTTACTTACACCGAAATGAGTGGCAGATGCATGGCAGGAAGGATCTGTCTTGCTCCTCTCTCAAAGAGACTGTACCTGCGCACCTCTGTCAATTACCTACGCAGGCAACGGCTGCTCAGCTTACCACTGTGGAAAGAAATCTTTATCTTGCAGGAAATTGCTAGGTATTTCACAGCACACCCTCCCTACCACATCTGATGCAAATGCGAAGAATGCATGCTCCAAACGAACAACTCTCTTGGAGATCTTCATCTCGTTCAAACGTTTATCGAGCAGTAGTGCCTGTTCGACAATCATCGGCTCAATACGCTCGATGTTGTGTCGGGAGAAGAATGGCTCCACGGCTTTCCTGCGGCCCCTATGTATTTCATGCGAAGGAGCAAAGACCATCGACCCACTCAGGCCCAAGATTCGAGAGAATAGAGATGGGATGTGGGTGCGTTTTTTGGTGCTGTCTGAGTGAAGCTTGTCAAAAAATTGAGCGTCGCGAACAGATAATTCGTTTGGGTTGATTCGGACGATTGGGCCTTGGGAAAGATATTAGACAACTTTCCGTAGCATGAATGGAGTACCAACCATATTGAATGTGCATTTGCTCGATGACGTGCACGTATTGACCTTGTTTAACGACATCATACCATAACTCGTACAGTCCGGTCATTGCTGCTATTTTGGGACCAGGGAAGTCAGCGAGGGAGTGGAAATAGAGTCGGTAGACAGCAACCATAATAGTGGCCACAGAGAAGAGTGGTAGAATAAACGTGATTGCCACAGGCCATCGTCCACTGGCAATAGCCAGGCAAAGATTTGCGAGACTCATGACTAGGTCCTGATTCTTGATCGTGAGCTGGATCACTGAAGAACAGAAAGTTGTTGTTCATTTCCATACTGACGGCCTTATAAATACTCCTCAGTTGGCCTGCCGTGCAGACTTTTCGTGGTAAATCCAGCTGGTTAAGTGGATAGCCCGGATGTGTAGGTCACAACTCGAATCAGCTGGTAGGTTTTCACCTGAAGACAAACTCAAGGTATGCAATGTCGAAAGCAGATGGATCACCTAAGTGGGCCATTTGATCACAGCGAGCCCTTGTCAGCTACCTCGCGCATAACGAGTGCCAGTCAAGCATCGTTGCATGTAGAACATAGATCAAATGGTGCTATGGTTGTAACAGCTCTTCACATGAATCCCGTGCTGTCTAGCTTTGAAGTATCCTGCATAAATCCAAATTTGTATGGTCTTCTCGGTACAATAGCACCGGCTGAGGTAATGTTGACTGCACAGTACAAGCAGCTTTTTCCCAGCGAGCTTTCCAAAACTTGTCAACAGTGTCAACATAGATAGGATGATTCGCTAGTTGTTGACTTGGCTAATGCAGTATTGTTGCATGAGCAACATACGTACATGACAGAAAGGGCAGCAGCCCAATATGTTTTCTTAGTGCCATGGCTTGAGTCATGACATTAGGTCTATCCGTCCACGACTCAGCTCCTGTTCACATGCAGCACGGTAATGCTTACGAAAGCTGAATCCGAAGTGTAGCACAAAATAAGCTGAGGAGTGGATGGGATTCAACGTGGTTCCTTCAGCAAGGAAGTAGCCGAAGTTCTCGCATGCACCTGCCCATTTCATCGTTCAATACCAGATACGTGAGATTCGAGTGATCAGCTGCATCTGCTCGTCCCTGACAGGATGTCTTTCCCGTTGAATAGCCATACAATTGTTTCCTGGATGTGAAAAGATATTGTACTGGAAAGGGAGCATCTTCTATTTACGTGAGTGATGGACCATCTGATAGGTTCAAGGATGCGAAGCTAATGCAAAAATATTCGTCAAGCGGTTCCGAGCCTACGCTAAAACCCTTAGCGTGTAGCTCATGTCTGTCACTCAGCCTCATTGACATCCTACTGACAACTACGCCTCCCTCATACAGCCAAGTCAACCATAGCATTCGCAATACGACGGTGAGACGCGATCACTCGAGGTCACTGGACTATTCTCGGCTATGACTACCAGTCGATCTGATCATTCAAAGAGTTTCTGTCTCTTCGTGCCCGACATCATCTTGTCCTGACTTGACCTACGAAAATCTCGCATGCTTCTCCCATCTCTGCTGCGGGACGACAATTATCACGAAGACTTTTTTTCCTCCGACGAGCGAAAGAACGACGGTACACTTGTCAAATATGAACACTACCTACCATGATGGAACGAAAAACAGTTAGATGGCACTATTGAGAAGCGCAGGACTTCTGCCCTATGTAATATCGTGGTTGTTGTACAATTCGGAACAACCCCAGGTGTGTTCACATTTTGTACGTGTTTACCTTGGTAAAACTTTATCTTACATGTGTGTGCATAAACAAACGTTAGTAGTGGGTAAGAGCTATTAAGCCTTGTGAAAAGAGCGCTAGCATTTGCGATTTCAGTTGTTCTTTCTATTCTGAAGATCCTAACGACCCTACGCCTATAGAAAAAACGTTGATGAACTAGTCGTGTACTTCTCGTGCCCTAGAGCCCATGAAGTCAAACGTGGGAGGCTTGAATGCCTCAGGCACGTATAGTGCTCAAATTTACCAGCAACATCGCGCAGGTCATTTATAGCTAGCATAGGTAGTCTACTTATGTTCCACCATATGAAAGTGACGCAATCCTTAGGATTGAAGCGACACTTGACCTTTGGGGCAGATCTGCTTTTTGAGGGTGGATGTTTTGCAACAGAGGATGTCATACAAGCCGGAGGTCTGGGAACGTCGAGTGAAAAGCTTCGCTTCGACCCAGTCGTGAAGATGTGATTTCAGTACTCAGGCTCCTGTGAAGAAGAGCCTTCCAGCCCGGTACCCAACGCAGGTTTTCTTCGCCTCACCTTGCGAGCTTCGGGACGAGTCACTAGGTTCTGCTGTGTTCATGTTCGTGGTAACTCAGAGCTTGCTGCAGAAGTACTGTCAGCATTCACACAACGATTTAGTATTCAGTAGAGGAAGTATCTCCTTCACGTGCGAAACGACTATATGGAGTAAGTGCTTGCCGATTGTCGGTCTGGTGCAAGCATAGGTGTACAGTATATACTGTATGCATACTGTTATGCACCTACAGTACATGGTCAAGGAAACGAGACAGGGTGAGACATAACATCCCTAAGATCTAAACCATGGATCTGATCTCACACTCCGAACGCAGAAGACATGTGTCTTATCTTACCAAAGATCGGACACCTCCCGACCCCCGGCCAAGGGGGAACTCACTGCCTCGATCGAGGTGACTTATGAATAACAAGCTCCAGGGATAGACTCGAACTAGATGCCGTCGAGATGGTTACTCAACGGCGATCTCTCACTTTTTCGACGACGTACATCAACTTGAGTTCACGTGCGTCCTGTTTAGACTTCTGCGTCCTTGGAGCGAGGCAGGAAGTGTTTCAGATCAGAGAAACTCCTGACTAACTCGTTCACGAATACGAGCCAGGATTGCCATGATTTGGAATCTCTCCACATCGAAGGAACTCTTCGAGGCCTAGGATAGCAATGACCTGAGATAATCTACTGTAATTTGATAAGATTTTTTCATCCAGTCAGACAAGCATGAATTGTCCCTGGTTCTGTTGTGCCCTTTTCCGCTGAGCAAACAGCCATACCTTATTCACGTGATCTAATATCCTGATCAACACTAGCGTGACTGACCGATCGATAATTTTTCCGAAGCTCTAGCCGCTCGCGGCAGTGTCCTTCGGCAATTTCAACCATCGAGCCAGCCAAAAGTCGTCACCAGCCAAGCAAAAGCGCCAAAGTACGCTGTGGACCTGATAAACGAGCAAACAAGCGAGAAGATCGAATAGGAAGACTCGATCACATCAAATCCGAGCTAACGGCGCTGTGATCGACGTTGTGCTTTGGCGTTGTAGATCTTACGACTGGAAACGGTAAATGCGCATCGCCATTTGACCAAGAAAGTCGTGGTGCTTCGAGGATCATCGACTTGATTCGCAGTCGTCCAGGCCATTGGGCCGTGCGGCACTGACCTATTCGTACACCCGCGGCTCTAAAAATCTACTGGGATCTGAGAAGAGGCATTTTGTCAGAGCAGTGTCGATTGCTGAACTATTAGACGATGAACGACATTTGCGAGCTAGACATTGGTATAAGGTTCAGCTTGTCTGAGTGTCGCAAGGAGCACCGTGTTGGTTTGCGAATTTGGTATGGCGATGCTGCGTGAAAATTCCGAGTATTGTCTACGAGCGCACCCGTAGCATCCTGAGGATGGCAGCCAGGTGCCATGTTGTAGAAATGCGTGATAGGGCAAAAACGAGTGATTGAAAGTGGTTCTTCGTGTACTAGAACGACTAAATAGTCACCTTTAGTTCGCTTCTGCATGGTCGATGCTCTGCTTCAATGAATAATATTGGCATCAATCACGATCAGTGATTTCCATCTCTAACAATCCATTCTTAGAAAGCCCTGATAACCCTCCTGTTCCGTCGATGTTGCTGTGCACTTTCCAAAGATTTTGCGATATCCTGCCCGCTGAGATAGTGAAAATCCAAATTAGATTGAAGATTGTTAACGATGTCCGAAAAGCTGGAGAGACGTTTCAGGTGGCCAAATGGCAAGACGCTCGAACGCTACAATTAAAGTTCGTGAAATTTGCTTCACAGATCAAGGTGAATGTGCAGTTCGCAGTGTTCAAGCGGCAAGCCTGCGATTGATCCTGTAAGTGGGAAGCTTGAGGTCGATCTCGATTGAGCTATCATCATCCTCGTCATCGTCAACCTCAATGGCATCCGTTGCCAGGGGCACGACCGAGGCTGACCTCACAGTATGTGGTGAGCGCTGCTTGTGTTGATCCAGCAAGGTTATTCGTGGTGCCAGGTATTTGTTGTTTTCATACATTGCCTCTACCGATGGTTTTTCGCAAAGTGTACTCTGCACAGACATGCTTGCACTCGTGCTAGAACCCCTCGGAGACTGTGTCTGTTCGTCACTTGTGTTATGCTTTTCACCTTCGAGTACCTGCAACGTAGATTTAGCCAGGGCGAGCAAGATGTCGAGTTTATCACGAGCATCAGTCAATTCAGTCTTGCAATGTCCATCGCGAAGCATCTGATGTGCGGCGGTCTCACACAATGACTGAATAACTTCGAGCTCTTTGTCTGTATTCGTAAATGCTAGATCGGTTGTATCTGTTGTGGAAAGAACAGTGGTATCACTTTGTGCCTTTGACAAGCGTGGAGTCGGTCTCGAGGGCGTGCTGTGGCTGAGGTTGTCCAGGCTTTCGTACCTCCGACTAAAGCCAGCTAAAGGGCAACCTTTGGCGACAGTGTAGGCGTTCTTTCCTTTCCGAAGATTGTTCCGTGCAGCGCCTAGGGCTTTGACGATTTTGTCGAGCTCTGACTGGATATGGGAGTCGTAATAGATCACGACCATCTGCTTGCGAAGAATGTTTCGAGGCACAGAAGGGTGGGAGCGAATGGATGTGCGAGACTTTCTCTTGATTCGTGCTTGGGCATATATGAGGCCGGTGCCTACCTCGAGAGATTTTGTTTCAACTAGTTCGGATGGCCGTGGTGACTTCCGCAGCTCCGAGCTCATCACAGGGTGGTCTTCTTGCTCATCGTCACTCTGAATTGAGGCTATTGAGGCTGGTTTCTCTTTCTTGTGTTTGATTCGATGTAAAAGCTTGGAGTATTCTGCCACGAACTCTTCATGTTTCAGTGTAGCATGGGCCAACAATTCCACAAGCTGCAACTTCCAGTCCGGAACACTGTCCACTATATGTTGAAAACTCGAGATGGCATCCATAGATTTGGCCATTTCGTAGATCGGTATTGTTTATGAAGGTCTCGAGACAGATTCTGGGCTCTTCGGGTCATAAGAATCGTCAACACATTGTCATCGTGAATCACCAGGGTACAGCGTAGATGCAGCGAGCTTGTAGTTGTGCCTCAGGGTCGGGATTGAGGGGTCGTGAAGAGGAAATCTGCGGTTTTCAAGGTTAAGCAAATTGTCCAGGTGCTGAATATGTCGTTCCGGAAGTGTAAAGGTCTGGTTGCAAATGAAGAGTGGTAAGCGGCTATACATGACTAGAATCATGGAAGGAAGTGGAGCGGATGTGTTGGTCGACCTTTCCTGAGGAGGGCACGATGAGCAGAAAGCACGCTAATCGTCCAGCTGCTGTTGTGGGGTCTCAATGTCCGACTCTGGTGGAGACTCCAGGTCTGGGCACTTGCCTCACCGAGAATGAAACCTACTGCTAGTTAGTGCCTAAGACGCGCTTACGATGACCAGCTGAACACTTGCTGGTAAATGGCCAAGGGCCACAGCATACTTGATGTTGGGAAGAGCTCTAAAGCTGAAAGTAGAACATCAAACGATTTGTGAAAGAGAACACGATTGTGCCCGAGCCCAAGCTTGTGACTGCTGCTCGCGTCGTGCCTAGTGGCTAATTTGCTGACGCCATCACTAAATTGACTGAAGAATGTTACAGTTGCATTCTGTAATTTGGGCTTCTCGAAAAACATGGGCAGCCGAGTACAAGTGAGTTGGATGAACCTGGTTGGTGTGATTGATGTATCGATTTAACGAATCACATACTGCTACGTTCCCTAGCACTGTAGCCAGAGGTATTCATGCTTGACAACCTTAGACTCAAGAAGCCACCACAATCATGCATGTGTGATAAGGACTAACGCCTACTTTACCCTGGTATCTTCGAATCTACTGTAGAGCTTCCACGAGTCACAGTCATAATCGGCGATCCGTCGTCATTTCCGATGCGAGTTACCGTATAGCTGCTTGTCTGCAGCACCCTAATTATCACGATAATAGGCGTGGTGGTTTCCCCTCCACCCTCTGCATGCACCTCCCGTGTTATCGCCTCCACTGGGTTCGAATTCCAAAAGGTCAAGCCGGCCCGTGCCTCAGATATGTATCCTTCCCGTAAAAGCTAGGTACTCATATCAATATTTCTGTAGAAACAACGGCAACCGTGCCAGCTCTCAATAGGTTCAGTATATAATTCACGAGCCGAAGGCAAAGGCAACACCTTCGCTCCTGATAGGGATTTAGCGGCAGCTCAGATTACATGCGAAGACTCCTCTTGCTTGCTTTTCAACTTCCGGTTCCTTGCGATAAACCAGTACGTAGTATCCCCCACTAGATCAGCACATCTCTCCTGCATGCATGAGGAGGTTCACGTGGATGCTCTTTAACTTTCATTGCTGTCTACTTGAGCGTGACAACCATGTATTGCGATTTTGTGCGTGTTGATGATCCTTTCTTCTGACATGCATATGCTTGTTAAAGAAAAGCTTGAGCTGTCTCTTGACAGGATTGGATCGAAAGACGGTGAGAGCTTGTTGTTAGTCATACGTGGTCAGCTACTAGGTTGCAAGCTGTACGCCCTCAGATGTGTGTTCTGCGGAAGAACATCATCAGTGGTGTCGCGGGTCGGAACACTGGGTGATCTGGCAAAGCTAATTGCGATACTTGCATGAACCTGTTTTTCCTGCTGGCCACATGTCCTTAACGAGTCTGATCTGCAGAGGGCGGAATGTGATCGCCGTGCGGCCAGCTTGACAGCCATGGCTGTACTCATATTGGCAAACACACTTCCAATGGCGATCTCGAGGTACTCGTTGTTGTCCCAGTGTATTACAAAATACGTGCAGATCACCTCGTCCATACTACAAGACTAAATGCTGAGATCTAGGGTACGACCGGCGTCAATGTATGCTGGTTTGATGAGATTACACGAATCCATTGACCAGAGACGCGGTTGACGTCAAAATTGTCCGACTCGCCGTCACTTGGAAAGACATTTCGGTGCTCGCATGTGCATTGTCGTACAAGACTATCATGACCAACCAACGGTGCCTGAATCCCCCTGCATCTTTGCTACACGTTCTCGATTCGTGCAAGAAAGCTTTGCACGTGGGATACGACCAGTGGACGCGAACCTGAATTGTTTGCTATGGTATCAGTTTTTGGTGGGCACAAGACCGATTGCGAGAAAGACACAGTGAGCATGCATCACGAACATTGAAACATATGCTCTCAAACTGGAACTCAACATGGAGAAAATTGAGCAAAGGAGAAATGCAAAGTCTGTATTGAATTGTCGGAGCTGCAGCCGAACTTTAGCAGGGCTCTCCTGCCGTGCCGCACGCAAGCACACCTGGGACACCCTTTATCAACTCTGCTCTTCGTCTCTCAGCAAGCGTGCACACTGGTTGCAGATCCTCACACCGACGCTGCCAAGCCCCACGTCCTCTCAGACTGACACGCTTGAAAGGATGTCGAGGTTGAAGAAAATACATCTTCGACTCACGTTATGCCTCTGTGTATTGGTCAGCCCCTGTTCCAAGCAGGAAACGTCTTCATGGTTGGAGCTCGACGTGTCTGCTGCATTGCAGCTGTGCATATCCGGTCTTTCGTGTCATTTTTGTCGTAAATCGTTCAAGTTCCTTGTGTCGTTACATCATGATATATTCACGTCGTAGCTGTGGCCGAGCCCACTGCAGCATCTATGGCCTGGGCAGAAGCAGTCTGCAGTCGAGCCTCATCCACTACACCCACGAATAGCTTTTCCTTGACACTGTTGGCTAAAAGACCAGCAATCGCCTCTTGACTAATCTTGTTACCTCCTTTCACGAGCTGTTCAAGAGTTTTATCTGGCAAAATCTTGATGTCTGTCCTACTCCCCGAAGAGGGCGCAAGCTCGGCCCCAGTCCGTCTGGGACCACCGCTGTTCTGTTTGATCTTTCTAGCAGCTTCTTTTACTTTGATAGATTGATCGGCGATCTGTAATCTGGTATACTCAGCATTCGAAAAGAGTGGTGACTGCGAGATAGTAGAGGTCCAGTAGGAATTCCAGAGAAGGTCAATTAATTGCTGATCCAGGGTAGACTTGAAATGAGAAACTTCCAGCGAGTAGTAATCACTTGCATGAGCGCCGAAGTCTTCTACCTTGGCGGTGGGAATTGCCTGGAAGCCATCATCCTGATTCTTGTCGTGAGGTCTATAGCCGTCGGGATAAGTTCTGAAAGCACCAATCTCGACTCTGCCAGCAGAAACAGTTCGGTGGGGATCAATGACAACGGCCATTGCGGGATCAGAGCCTAACTGCCAACTCTTCTGAGTACCAACATCAATGCCGGAAAGCCAGCAGCCGTAGCCCGGGTGTGAGTGATACCAACCAACCACGTTCTCTTGCCTATCCGTCTGTCTGGACATCTCAGGAAACGTAGTCATATAGCCGTATGCCTCCTCATGTGCGTTGACTCTTGTCTCTGTAGCCTCAACAGGCAGTCTGAAAGCATCTGTGACGATGAAGGACTTCTCCGATACATACCCAACCATTAGGCCCATGACTTCGATATTGCCTCCATCTTTTGCGTGCATAGTCATCTTAAGCAGAGCTAATGCTGATATTTTGACGTCTGTGAAGTAATTAGGGTCGGCTTTCCATGGTCTCTCCTCTTCAGTGAATGTCTTGTAGCGTTTGGTTTCTGGGAGAGTGTAGAGCGCATTCTTCTCAGGATCGATAGTGATAACATCATTCTCGGCCTCCCACGAACGTTGCGCAGCGTTTGTGGACATATTTCAAGACCTGACGTCTGGTTTAGATGTGCTGGTGGTTGTGTTTTGGTCTGGAAACTTAGTGTCAGACGATGAAGCAGCCAGCTGCATGATGGTTCAGCAATTGAGGCATCAGATTCATGAAAGCGATCAAAAGGCAGTCAGGCACACCAAGACTAGCGTGTTTCTTGGTGGGCTCGCGGTTCCCTAAAACGAATCCTAACCCATCGAATCACTCTGCGGTTGTGCTTGGCGGACACTCGTTGCTGTGACAACCACCGAACCAGGTCGTTTCAAGACTTGTACGACGATTGACAAGCGTCGATGTATTGGACTGACCTATACTGGTACTTCGTGATGCTCCAATCCTTATCACTTCACAACGACCTGCACGATTTCTCTCGTTTGAACAAACACATACACGTTTTGACCATCTCGTCGACCTGAGGCTGCTCAGCAGTCTTGCGACCAAGCAATCCTCTTCTCATGCTCTAGTGTCAATACTCAATATGCCTGGCGGGATGGACACCAGTTTCCTGCAAACGCAGGTCACTACCATCATCGCTCAATTACATTCTATCTTCGACGAAATAGGCGTACCTAGGAGTGAGCGCGAGTCCAGAGAGACAGAGGTACGCGTTAATGCTGGTATTGCGACGAAGCAAATGCTGATATTTCACAGCTCTTCACAGCTTTGTCTGAAACACTTAACGACCAGCTACGGGTTGCAAATGACGAGAAGAACAAACTGACTAGTGAAGCTCAAAATATCATTGGTACAATCAAACAGATGGAGAAGTCATTGGAGGATGGCAAAGACTACGCCTATGAGATCAACTTGGAGGATATGAAAATTAGCTATCCACTTGTCGATTGCTTGCGCGACTTGAAAGAGAAATACAACATCATCAGTCGACTTCATCGCGAACGGTTCGAACAGGTCAAGAAGCTCGTTCAAGCACTAGAGTCCTATTCCTCACACCTCGAGTCCTCCTTCATAAAGATCAAACTTCCTCCCACAAACACAAACTCGTGTCCTCCAACCTTCGATCTGTCACCATCCTACGTCGCAACTCTAGACGACGAGTTTACTCGTGTCTACGATGAGTATAACAAGCGAGTCAACGTTGTCCAAACAACGGCAGAAGAAATTGTGCGACTTTGGTCAGACCTCGGGGTTCCGCAAGCTCAAACGGATTCAGGCATCGTCCAACACTACCGCGACTCGCCTGAACAACTTGGTTTGCACCAGTCAGATGTTGACCGCCTGCGCAGCCGAAGAGACAAGCTCTTGGAGGAGAAGCGCTCAAGAGAAAAGAGATTGAGAGATATCAAGGCCACTATAGAAACTCTATGGGATCGACTTGGTATCACTGAACCAGATCGCAAGGCCTTTTTGGCTGCAAACCGTGGCTGCGGCTTAAGAACGATCAATGAGTTTGAAGACGAACTCGCACGATTGAACGAACTCAAGCGCCAAAATCTCCACTTATTCGTCGAAGATGCCCGTGTAAGAATACAAGAGTTGTGGGATGCCCTTTACTTCTCCGAGGAGGAAATGCTCGACTTCACGCCCGCCTTTTCAGATGTCTACAGTGATGCCTTACTATCAGCACACGAAGCCGAGATTGAACGTCTACTGACTTTAAAGGATCAGCGAGCTCCTGTGCTTGCTTTGATTGAGAAGCATAAATCCCTTATCTCAGACCGTGACGCTCTGTCAGCTTCAGCCGCGGATGCCTCTCGACTTCTGCTCAAACCACAGAAGGGGGAAAAGAGAGATCCAGGTAAATTGTTGAGGGAGGAAAAAATGAGGAAGCGAATTGCAAAGGAGCTGCCTAAGGTCGCGGCGGACCTTACCAGGACTTTGCAACAATATGAGGAAGAATATGGTCGACCATTCCTCGTGCATGGAGAATCGTATCTAGAAGAATTAGAAGCTCTTGAAGTGAAGGTACCACCACCACGCTCGAAAACACCGAACGGTATTCCACCTAGATCCAAGACGCCGGCTCCAACTCCATCGACTAGAGCTGTACCAAGCGCAGCGTGTAAACCTGTACAGCCACCCAGACCCAAGAGCGCATTCGGCACTTCTTCTTCTCAACCACGGCCAGGAGCGAAAACACCCACCAGCATAAGACCAACGATGGCACGGAATCCTCCTTCTTCCTCCATCCAGCCACCCTCGAGGATACCACAGTCACCATCGAAAATTCCAGCTCGTGTGCCGGCAAGTCATGTGCAGCAGGGCAGTCAGTCTCCGGAACGTCGCGTTGCCATGCCACAGCCACCAGCACAAAACTTTGACCAGTCTTCGATTCAACAAAATTTCGCGCAGTCCACGAGAACGATGGGTCCACCTCGCGCTCCTCCACCGAAGATGCGCAACCTTCTCGAGACTGCGGATCAGATGCCAGCGGCGCCAGCACCTTATGTCGCTTCAATCAGACCACCAAGTGCACTTTCGAGTTCGACTGTATCAGATATTAGCAGTAAATACATTCGCCCAATCAGTCCGGAAGATGTCTATGATGATCGGGAAAGGATGTCGTATATGTCAGCATCGCTTATTGATCGGGAGAAGCACTATCAGCACCAAGCAAATTTCCATGCTGCTGTACAACAAAACCCTGCACGGCCAGCCTCGCGGCAAACATCTAACACATCCTCGAACCTTACGACCGGAACCACGGCCAGTGGTAGTGAGAATTGGGAAACCTATTCCGATGCCAGTGAATTCGAGCCTGATCGTGATGCAAGAGATGCTTATCATGTCACAGCACATGGCAAGCGGACAGGAGGTGCATATGGACACATGGCGCCACCGCCTAAGATGCGTGTGCACGACAAGATCCTAGAGCAAGACGAGAACATGAAGAGATTAAATGGAAGTGATGCAGCCTGGACTGAATGTTCAGAGACGTTCTGAAGCAGATCGGAATTGAGCATGCCATTGCTGAGCCATATTTAGAGGCGTTTGGGACCAAAAGTGACGGACAACATAGGGCTAAACTTGGAGCTTTTCTTGCGTTGTCATGTGGGGCAACTGATGGGTTTTCTAATGAGTTCTCGCATGGACGAGCTTCTTGATAGTATATACATATCTGTACCAAGCACTTCAAACACAGCACTGAATCAAAATCGGCACGTGTTACCCGATGCCAAGTATTGTTAAGCTTGGTGCGAAACATGTTCTTGACATGTGGATCGAGATTAGTTCCGATAGAATGTGCGCCACAACGTCCATGCACCGGCCACGTGAAATGAGACTCGCAACTGGCGACAAATTTCTCTCCAACCACCTTCATGCGAACTGTTCGCGATATCATTTGTCCGAGACACGCGACTAGCATTATTCGCTGGCCTCCGTTGCTGCAGGAAACAATCGTATCTTGGTCCTTCTATCAGTTCCAACGCACCTTCAGTGTCTTGAGTGCCGCTCATTCCTGCCACGAAGTCAAAAGTCTTGATCCTGGTCCTCTCCACTTCTAACTCCGCTGGAACTGACATTGCCATCCTCATCAATTCTTCCTTCATGCTTCATGTTAATGTCCTCGATTTCTTGCTTCCTTGGATTCTCGTTGTTGTATCATCTTTCTGCTTGGAATTGGCATTTGAACGCGTCTTTGTTTGACAATCTTCGAGATGAACTAATTTGCTGGCTGCTCTTCACCATGTCAGCCGATGAGGTCACGCAATGGTGTCTGAACGATAAGGCTCGGTTGAACGAAAGCTAATAGCACGAACCTATCATGTTTAAATGGAGGTCGACCACTCGGAAAAGACGACAGACGGCAGTTTTGGGTGCGCTCGCATTAATTCTGATTATTCTCCTTACGGCTCAGCAACATAGCAATAGAGAAGCAGTGCCGGGTTATTACAGATTGAGTTCAGAATCAACATCAAGTCCTTTGGGCTTGCGAAGCGCTCAATTTTGGAAAATTCTGCATCAGCTCATACTGAACAATGATCCGCACTGTAAAAAGAAGCCAGATCTCGTGGTACCTCGAAATCCAAGGATCGCCTATGACCCGGAACATGCACATTCCCGTCCTGATGTTCTTTGGATGGACGGGGCTGATGTTTCACGCATGAAGAGTGCACATGCGAACTTCGTCAAGGATATCCGGTCACTTCCTACTAGTCTTGTGTATGTGGCCGGAACCAGAGGTATCGTAACCACAGCTTCCGACAGTCTCCTTACTGTATTGGCCATCTCCTTGGGAATGCTTCGAAAGACGCAGTGCACGCTTCCCGTAGAGGTATTTCTCGACAGGCCTTCACCTCGTACCGACGAGTTCTGCGCTAAAGTCTTTCCATCCCTCAATGCGGATTGCCGATACTTTTCCGACATCTTCGCAGAAGCCGACACGAACGTGAAACTCAACACCTATCAATACAAGATCTTCTCGATTCTGTTTTCATCTTTCGAGGATGTGCTGCTGCTCGACTCCGACGCATGGCCTGTCACAAATCCAGAACCGCTCTTCCATTCTTTGCCGTTCACAGACTCAGGATTAGTACTCTGGCCGGATTTCTGGTATGCAAGCGAATCGCCATATTTCTTTCATATTGCCAAAATATCCAGTCCGCCTACACTCGATGCTCGGCCAGCCACAGAGAGTGGCGAGATTTTGTACAGCAAATCGAAACATTGTTTGAGCATTATGTTAGCAACATACTACAACTTTTATGGTCCGGAGTACTACTATTTACTGCAATCCCAAGGAGGTCCTGGTCAAGGTGACAAAGAAACTTTTGCCTGGGCAGCGACGGCCCTCAACGAGGAATTCTACTTTGTGAAGCAGCCCGTCCGAAGCTTTGGCAGGCACGATAGCAGTGGAGAGTACATTGGCACAGCGATGATACAGTTCGACCCTGTAAACGATTTCTTCCACAATGCAAGGCTCCCTGTCACACTCAAAGACCCCAACGAGGTTGCTCACCCAGGTCCCGTCACAGTCGCATCGCCTCCAAAACCTCTCTTCATTCATGCCAATTATCCCAAATTCGACCCTTACACGATATTCGATGATAGCATATCGGCAGTACAGACACCCACACGCGACACCAATGGAAAGCTTGTTCGGTGCTGGATGCCGAAAGCTGACGCGCTCGAAACTTTTGGTGTCGACATCGAGAAGAGTTTCTGGGAGACTATACAAGAGACAACCTGTGTCAGTTTTGCGAAACTATGGCAAGATGGAAGTCGACCTGAGAAGCATGTGCTTGAACAACTCCGAAAAAGAAACACGCAAGTGTGCGAAAAGGTCAAATCCCACTACACAGAGGTTTTCGGTAACGACTTGAATAAGTCTTAGACAGGGCCGATGCTTGCTGTCGAAGGGGTGAATTTTGTGAGTATTTCATTTTATAAACTTGGCCTTCCAGGTTGAGAACCATACGGCCACATGAGCAAACACGACGTTACGATGGGACACACGAAGACACACGAACATAGAGATTTGAGGCATATTAGCGCTGAACTTTGCTACAGGTTCCTTCTGTTAGTGCTATGATACCCTCACTGCTGTTTAAGTAACATTACATTAAGAACTCTTCATCTCTGATTTCCATTGTAACAGGCCGTGTGCTGCTTCCTGCCAAAGGAAATACAGCTGTCCGGTAAACTTTGCATTGGCATATTTGTAATCGAGCTTCTACTACTGTAGTATCCTGACTTCGCCGATACATACGACTTGACCGGGCAAACTTCGGCACCACTTTGTGCTAGAGCTGTCAAATCCCGCTGATCACGACCTCCGCATTTTTACTCCCGAAGATCAACCCCAAGATTGAGCGTGCCAAGACTTTGTAGCAATCACGAAATTTACTGGTTCCATGGCTTCAATAGCACATCTCAGCGGTCACAAATTTCAGTTTGTGGAAACAGGCTCTCCATCGCGGGCGTGCTCCTGTTTCTGTCATGGCGCTCATACAAGAAGTCTTTGAGTAACCGGGCCGTCCGATCGCTCGATACATGAAGAAATGCAGCCTATTATCATCCTTATTCAGTGTAGTACGTAGCGTGATCAAGAGAGAGGAATGTCTGGCATCATTATGAGAATGGAATGAGCCTACTTCAAAGGGTAGTACATTATATACTTTCGATGTAAACGTCGTTGAGCAAGACCTTGTCATCTTCTTCCAACTCGAATTTCTGTCTGAAAATCCAGGTACGGCGGGTACAACTCGCGACCGAGTCCTACAAGCTGAAAAGGGTTCGATACACGACAACTCGGACATTGTCGACCTCATCACTTGTCTCATGGCTCCGAGAAAGATCTTCGGCGTCAATCGCAATGGCGGAGGATCTTCTACAATGACCATGGAAATGCCGACATATCCAGAGGAATCGAAGCAAACAGCACAATGGACGTCGACCAAAGCCAACGACACAACACCAGCGAATCTCACAACATTCGATGAAGCCAATGAAGGAACCTTGCCTAGCCCGACGACCGCAAACACGACGCCAGTTCTGCAGAGATGGAATCATCCAAGGATCAACATAATTAGAGTGCTGGCTACCTTTTGGGATTTTATGATACTAGGAGCGAATGATGCAGCTTACGGTGCCCTCATACCTTACCTCGAGACTTATTACGGCATCGACTATATCACAATCAGTCTCGTGTTCTTGTCTCCCATAGTTGGCTATACTGCCTCCGCGTTGACAAACAACATGATCCATAACAGGTTTGGCCAGCGTGGAGTTGCAGCCATAATGAGTGTCTCCCATCTGGTGGCGTACATCGTTATCGCACTCCATCCGCCATATCCAGTTCTGGTCGTGGTGTTCATGCTTGCTGGATTCGGGAACGGACTGGGAGACTCAGGTTGGAATGCCTGGATCGGGGATATGGCGAATGCCAACGAAGTGCTTGGCTTTCTCCACGGCATGTATGGGTTCGGTGCGTTACTCTCACCTTTGATCGCCACATCTCTTATCACTCAAGCTGGTTGGGAATGGTACCAGTTCTACTACTTCATGATTGGAGCTTCTCTCATCGAAGTGTTCTTTCTGACAGGTGCTTTCTGGAAGGCAACCGGCGAAGTATACCGAGCTCACGCCGCAACTCTGGCTGCGGCACACCACGATTCTCCAGACGGCGGCTCAGGAACCATGACACCAGTCACAGACGAGTCTCCTGAAAGTGGCAAAACAAAATCCCCATGGCAACAACGCTTCAATCCCTTCCACGACGCTTTCATCATGAACAAACCAATACGAAGCTCCCGCAAGCTTAAATCAACATCAAGCCCCTCGTTCTTACAAAAGCTCAATCCGTTGAAGAAAGCACCAAGCACAACCGCAGAAGCCGTCAACAATCGTGTCACCATTCTCTCCGCCCTGTTCCTACTCTTCTACGTCGGCGCAGAGGTCTCCGTTGGCGGCTGGATCGTCACCTTCATGTTACGTGTCCGCAGCGGCACTCAATTCGCGTCTGGTGTCGTAGCGACAGGATTCTGGTTAGGCGTGACTCTTGGCCGGTTCGTCCTCGGCTTCGTCACCGCGCGTTGCTTCCCGACTGAGAAACACGCCGTCGCGACTTACCTTATCATCTGCATCGTTCTCCAATTGCTGTTCTGGCTGATACCGAGCTTCAACGTCTCGGCAGTGATGGTTGGCTTGCTTGGTTTCTTTATTGCCCCGTTCTTTCCTGCTGCTGTTGTGGCGATGACGAAGCTGTTGCCGAAAGTAAGTACATTGCCCTTCCACTACCCACTACGAAGAGGAGACCGTCCACTGTCTGTGTTGTTCTGCACTTTGACCGTTTGCTAACTATCTGCCAGCGTCTACACGTCGCCGCCGTCGGATTCGCAGCAGCTGTAGGAGCAAGCGGCGCAACCGTGTTACCCTTTGCGGTCGGTGCAATCGCACAGAGTAAAGGTGTAATGGTTCTGCAGCCGATTGTGCTGGCTTTGTTGGTTGTGATCACGTTCATCTGGTTGTTATTGCCAAAGTTGCCAAAACAGCGGATGAGTTGATTATGCAAAATGTTCTGAGGCGTCTTCGCGAAACCGGGTATATGTATGTATGCGTTTACTTAGCAGTATCGAAGATCTTTCATCTGTACAGGTGGCTTTACTCCAGCCTGTGGTGTTCATCTGCATCATTCGTGCTTGAAACCACGTGTGGCGTGTGTGAATAAAGTTATCACGGCTAAGTGATTGATGCCGAACGTGATGCTCCACTATGAGATCCCACGTCCCAGACACGCTCACGGTTGAGTAGCGTTCTTCAGAAGGTACGTGAAAGAATGTCAATTGCATGAGCAAAAGTAAGTATGCATGCTGTCTTCTATGTGCTTGCCTGTGTGACGAACATAAATGATAAACTTTTCTACTGTAACCGACACGTCCGAGCTCAATCCCTTCCATATTTAGTGGAGCCGTACACGCCGAAAGCATACGAAAATGTTCAAAGTGTTACTGTTGTCTCTGCAGCTCCACACCTAGCCTCATTGGATCCTCCTTCTTCCAACGAACGACGCCGGTCATTCCACAGGCGTGGACGTACCGCGAGACTTGGACATGCTGTACGGCTGCAGTATCTTGCCAGCTTCCACAATTCGGAAAGCAAGGTTCGATATCCGTCCATCTGCTTTGACTACCTGCGGGTGTAGCTCTAAGCCGAAAGCGTGCTGTATAAAGTAGACGACCCGACTGGCCCACTTGCCATTGCGGTCGATGAGGCCACCGTAAGTCTCTTGGGGCGTGCTCGGAGCAATCTCCGGGTCTCTTTCGAAACAGTTGCGAACCACGGGCAACAGCGTTTTCTCAATGGCCCTTTGAATGAACTCTTCTGTCTGTATGCTCGACAGAGAGTCGCCTGACGAGTCCAGGAAGCCGAGATTGTCTTCGTTGAACCGAGGTATGCGGATTTCGAAGGGTTGCGATATGGCCATAACGTTGTGCTTGCCGTTGTGATGGTACCTAAATTCGAAGATGCCTTGTTCCCAGAATAATTTCTCACCTGCAAATAGTACCTCACCAGTCATGAGCTCGACTTCATGTCCGACTTTGTCTGGCCGGGTTACCTTCACATCTGATGCTATGATGCCTTGCTCTGGTGTGACATCGTCATATTCTCCTGAATTCGTGGCGATCCAGCGTCCTTTAGAAGGGATGTGGGTGACTTGGCGAGATGTATTACGGGACGCCAATGAATAGAGCCCAATCCAATCACGTTTACTGTGGTTGGGAGGCGCAGTCCATTTCACTTTGATTGGGCTGCCATACTCGAGCTGTAGGATAGAGTCGGAGGCATTCTTTTCACATTTTCGCTCGTCGCCAATAACCTCGATGGCATAGTCGCTCGTATCCATATTCGTAGTATCCATCTCTGAGTTAATGATGGCAAGGCTAGCTGGATATTGTGAGAGCCAACTTCTGGTGGGACCCACAACATTGGTAAAGCGAGCCTCGAGTTGTGGTTTTGCTGCATCGAAGTATTCTTCGAGACTATCAAGTACAGTCGCAAGGCGCTTCTCGAGACTGTCTTGCAATTGTCGCAATGGTGGTGGTAATGACCGTTTGAGGACACGAACCATTCCGGAGTCTTCACGGATATGTCTTCCGTACAACTTCATCATGTGCTTTCGTTCAACGTTGCCTAGAAACCATTCTAGTACATGCGACAAAATAGTAAGACCTAGGACAGATTTCGACTTAGTGATTATGCTGCAGCCCCACAGCCCAGCCAGACCGAGAACTCTGCCTGGATTATTGAGGAATCGGTAGATTCCCGAATATGACAAGTTGGATGACTGGTTTTCGAAAAAGAAGAAGAAATCTCCGTAAAACCAGCCATATTCACCCAGCTGTTGATACACACTAACTGCGACCCAGATCTGGAGCGCCACCAGACTCAATCCAAACACGTGTCTGAGAAGCACAAGATCTTCATCCCATGCTGAAGGTGGATGGTAGCTTTTCCAAGTCAGGGCAGCAAATGTGGCGTATGACAATGTCATACTCATGTGGTAGATACCTTTCCATTGTCGGAACGCTTCCTGTCCACAATGTCAGCTATCCTCCGATAACAGGCTAGCTAGCTAGTTGATAGTTTGGTAGTCTACTCACCCCAGTGCTTTCTCCGTGCTTCAAAAAATGTCGAGTCCATGCCTGTTTTTCGGATTGACGATCAAGCAGGTAGCCTAGACCTAAGGAGAACCAGACTCTGCACAGTACTGCAGCGATTAGAAACAGGGCTTTGTATGGTGCACTTTTCGGTGTGACGATCGTTAACAGGAACAGGAGGATCTGGATAATAATCGTTGAGGTATCGGTTACGCGATATAGATCAAGGCTGAGCGTGTTGTGCGTCTCTGGTGGCTTTTGTGGTGAATGGTCTAATTGTTTTCTGGAGGGCGGCGAGCTATAGATACGATCTATATGCGGTTGTTCTGTGTTCCAAAGGAAGAAGAACTGATTCGCTTGACCAAACAAGCTTAGAAAGAGTACCTGGTACGAAGCGGTGGCAAGTGCTATTCCGTAATAGCCGATGTAGCCAATGGAATACATAGGGTGAGGGGCTAACTCGAAAACACCTAAGTCGTCAGTCTAGTTCTCCATGAACGGCATTTTCACCAACCACTATCACACGTTAGCTCAGAGGATATCAGACGTTAAGGGCGACTGACTCGAACACCAATTCCTGGTCCACCAGAAAGAAGAAATCTCCTGTTCGGTATAAGCTTGTAGAACAAGATGGAGCTGTGAGCGAACATACCCCAATACCAGGCGAAGTCCTTGACCACTCGATGGGCATCAAGTTTGACCCAAAGGTTGAAAGCGACAAGGATTGCTGCAACAATCCACCGGGTAATAGTGGTCAGGAAGAACTCTCCAATTGGCCTTGAGCAGCTGGCAACGGCGAAAAGCATATAGGATGTGAAGTCACACATGAGGATCAGGTCAACGATACGTCGGAAAACGAGCCATGTGTTGTACTCAAGAGGTGCATCGTCAAAGTCGTAGTTGCGAACGATCTTTTTCTCGAGCTCACTTTTGATGAAAGCTCGAAGTCTTGGATGTTCTGTCGCAGAGGGCTTTCCAAAAAGTTTCGATTTTCGTGCCCAGCGAACAAGGGTTTGCTGCTTGGACTGTTTTCGTAACAACCAGCCAATTCCTATATTGTAGGAAAGTCTCCAGAAGACGAAGAGGCAGCCGAAGGTGGGTACTTGAGTCGCTTTGGGCAGCCACAACAGCGAGATCATGGAAGCAAGAACAGCCAAGATGAGGAGATCTGATATATTCTTTGGCTCGGATGGCGATAACAGCTGCGACACCATATCCTTCGTTTCAGGCACGACAAATACTAAGTAGATCAGTATGGCACGCGTCCACGTCGGTGGCTTCATAAAGGCAAAACGACGTGCATGACTTACCCGTCCCACCTGGTGTCCTCCCAAAGGTTCTCTTCTCGTTATCGGCATCTTTGGTATTTTCCTCCTGAGAGTTGAGCTGCAGCACAGCTTGGCGAGCTTCCTCTTCGGAAGCCGCCTGTAGAGGCACATTTCGTTGACGCAGACCTTCAGTCCCCAGCGAGTCGGGTTGAGCCATTTCGCTTTGCGTCAGGTGTCTTTCCAATGCTAAGAAGAAAAGATGTTTCGTTCTGTTGCATGTCAATGTTCAGGAAATAAGAAGAAAACGGCAAGACAATCACATGTGGGAAAGAATGATCGACAGCATCACGGAAAGTGAAGGTGCAGCACAGCACGTGTTGCTTTCAAGAAAAGTTGCCGTGCTTGACGGATAGAATACGGCTAATTTGAGGCAAAGACACGAAAATATGAAGGGAGCCCGTGGTTCGAGAAGTGTCGCAACCACAGCGCCTATTGGCTTGATGTGAAGCGAGAAAGAACTGTATCCGCACTACGGCAGATGACGCAATAAGTCAGGATCCGCGGAGGTTCAACATAAGGTATTTGGTTGAGACAGAGAACGACAGCTGCGAGAATGAATAATATTTCTATCAGGATCTGATTAGAGCGTTCGTCAGATATGCAAGATGCACGAGGGTGCGCATCCGAAAACACGAAAGGTAATTCAAGCTGTCAGCGAACGCTGCTGTAGTTTGATGACGCAATGCTGCAACCACGATGAGTGGCTCCATGTAGCTTGTTGCCCAGGTGCCGCCATGTGAAGCAGAATCTACCGGCAAGTATTGTTAAGATGGGCGCGATTGTCATTACTAAGCCGATACACTCTATCAGAAACACTTGCCGCATGCAACCGTGTTGACCCCGCAAAAGGTATGGCAAGTCTGCTTAGTGCAGATCAAGCCGATTGCAGTCGCCGCTCGTTTGCCAGCCCAGTACTTCTAGCAGTGCTGTCAGATCGTCAAGATGTTGTTCATGCAGCGCGCATCGTATGAAATTCTCTTCGTATATTATTCCCCTCATTAAATGGCACCATATCTAGATGATAGGCCTTTGGGATCCGTCGACGAGGCGCTCGAGACACCACTCAAAGCGAAGCCGAACCTAGTCGCACCCGAGCCAGGCAAGTGGTCAAAATTATGATGGGTAGCACTCTCTGACGTTGATACAGAACATTGTCCAGGTCCAGAATCTGAGCAAGCCGGTCAAGGCGATGCTTGCGCAGGATGTCCTAACCAGCAAATATGTCAATCTGCGCCTAAAGGTCCCGATCCAGACATTCCCATAATCACCGAACGTCTCGCCGGCATCAAACACAAGATCCTAGTGCTCTCAGGAAAAGGAGGTGTTGGAAAATCCACTTTCTCTTCTCTTCTCTCCCATGCTTTCGCGGCAGACCCCGACTCAACAGTAGGCATCATGGATACTGATATTTGCGGACCCTCCATTCCTAAAATGATGGGAGTGGAGAACGAAAAAATACATATCAGCAATGCTGGTTGGAGTCCTGTATGGGTAACGGACAACCTGGGCGTTATGAGCGTTCAGTTCATGCTCCCAAACCGCGACGATGCTGTAATATGGAGAGGACCGAAGAAGAATGGGTTGATAAAGCAATTCCTGAAAGATGTGGAATGGGGTGAACTCGACTACCTGATTGTAGATACTCCTCCCGGTACATCGGATGAGCACCTATCAGTCAACTCATTTCTGAAAGAGTCGGGTGTGGATGGCGCAGTCGTTGTTACAACTCCGCAAGAGGTATCTCTACTGGATGTGCGGAAAGAGATTGATTTTTGCAGGAAAGCAGGAATTCGAGTTCTGGGCCTTGTCGAGAACATGTCCGGCTTTGTGTGTCCTAAATGCACACACAAGTCTCAGATTTTCAAGGCAACAACAGGAGGGGGAAGACAGCTATGCGAAGATATGAACATCCCCTTTCTGGGTGCTGTTCCTCTTGATCCACGAATAGGTATGTCGTGTGATGAAGGTGAAAGCTTCATGGACGCCTATCCAGACAGCCCAGCAGTTGAAGCTCTGGAGCACGTCGTACAGTCTGTTCGAAAACTTGTGCACGAAACTTGATGACGGTCGCAACGAACTCAGGCGGGAATTACGAATACCTTCATCGTTAGCACGCTTCAGTTACTGCGCTGTGCTACCATAACCCCTCGAATTCGAGGTTCTCGGCTCACGAGAAGTTATCTAACGGCATGACTTATGCTCAGAGAGATCACGACGCTTCGGCTCGCTTGCACACAGTCCGCAGATCTCTTGAGATCTTGCATGTAAGGTCAATGTCTGTTCACAGGATTTGCATCCTCGACATGCGAGTCTCAGCTAAAGCTTGGCTTTCAACGTTCTGGACCACAACCGCATGAAGCGCTTTAATGTGTCAAGGTCAAGAAGGACGCTCAAAACAAGGAGTAGTCACGAACACGAGTTCAACATCACATTCATGTGACGTTGTGATCTGTCTCGTACAAAGCGGCGTCTACATAACCAGTTCCGTTCAGAAGCACTCCGAGTAAATGGTCCACTCGTAGGTTCGCTGTGGTACATCCATAAACAATTTCAGGGGTCAAATTCAGTGACGCGGAATCCGCATCGGGTGGGCACCTGGTGGTCAGCAAAGGTGTCCTCCGAATATACACAAACCTCAGCAGACTTCGCGGCTGCTTTTGCTGACCACAACGGGCAGGGCCTAGGCTTGCCAAGAGCCGTAGCCTTGTCGCGGATGAAACTTCAGCTCCTGTTTACCTTGTTTCATCTTCCAGGAAAATGGCTCCGGATTAGCCATTCATTCGCTGACAGCAAACCCAACTGCTTTTCGATTCTTTTGACTCCTGTTCTCTGCTTTTCAGCCGCTCCACTGTTTCGGAGCTGTGACTGCGTTCCCTCGAAACTGCATCTTTTGTGGATGATACTATGCTAGAAACGAACGTGTACCATCGCTTCCTGTTTTGAAAAGTCTTCTCCTGCTGACGAAGTAAGCACCGCTATGATAGGCATGCCAAAACTGCCGCGTATCTGTGTTCCATCTGAGGTCTACGCTCTGCCATGGGCGTCTGCTCCAGGTCGCTCAGATCCGAGGAGTCTTGGTATACCAGAAACATGGCTGCATATCGTTCGTCTACATCCCAGATTCTTGTTGATGCTTCGTACCACGCCCATTGCTTTCTCGTTCACTATTGCCATTTCTTGAGTACGTTGCCTTCTTTGCGTTCACCTTCTTGACTCACGGCACTGGTTGTCTATATCTTACATTCTCTACTAAACTCACGCGCTGGAATCTTCCTGGTTAGAAGTCCTCACACATCCTTGAAGCATAACGTCTGGCAACGTTCTTTACAAACATCCGACAATTATTGAAAATGACCAAAAGCATCATCACTATCATTCTTACACTACTGGCCGCATCGACGTTAGCGATACCAATCAATTCGAGATCTATTAACAAACGCTCTTTTAAGGTCCCCAGGGTCGAAGTCAAAAACTATGTCCCAAACGGTCCAAAAGCACTGAAGAGGGCCTACGCAAAATTCGGAATATCAGAGCCGTTATCTGGTCCATCCTCACTCCACAAAAGAGAGCTCAAGTTTGGCTTTGGTGATCTCACAATAGTCCCTACTGGCGATGTCGCAAAGAAAATCAGTTCGGCTGTAGCTGGTTCCACGAGTGGCACGGAAAACGGCGAGACAACTGCCACTGGAACACAGAACGACGCTCAGTTTCTCTCGCCTGTTACGATTGGTGGACAGGAGCTCATCGTCAACTTTGATAGTGGTTCGGCAGACACCTGGGTTTTCAATACTGGTCTTCCAGCACGATCGCAACAAGGGCATACTGTATTCGACCCTAGCAAGTCTTCTACCTTCAAGCTCCTCGAAGGCGAAACTTTCAACATCTCCTATGGTGATGGTTCAACCGCAAGTGGCCCAGTCGGCACAGACTCTTTCGATGTCGGGGGTTCGACGGTCGATGTTCAGGCTATCGGTGTGCCCAACATAGTCTCGCAATCCTTCGTCACAGATAGTGCTTCAAACGGACTGGTCGGTCTGGCATTCAGTAAGCTCAATACTGTATCCCCAACAGCACAGAAAACGTTCTTCGACAATGTCATTGCAGAGCTTTCGCAACCCGTCTTTACTGCTCAACTCAGAGGCGACGCGGCAGGTTCGTACGAGTTTGGGCATATTGATACCAGCTCCTTTACCGGAGAGCTGAACGTTATACCTATTGATTCTTCTCGTGGGTTCTGGGAGTTTGACTCTACTAGTGCTATCGTCAACAACAAGGCTGTTCAAATCCAAGGCGGCAAGGCAATTGCAGACACTGGTACATCACTTATGCTCGTTACCGATGACCTATTGACGGCCTACTGGAACGAGGTAGAGGGCGCCACCTTAAATCAACAAGTCGGTGGAGTGATCTTTCCATGCAACGCCCAACTACCTGATCTTCAAGTGGCCATTGGTAACAAGATGGCGACCGTGGCCGGCGCGAATTTCAATTTCGCAGCGATTGGAACTGACACCACATCTGGAGAAGATTGTAAGTTCATGTCTTGTTTCTTGCAATATTTACTAACATGGCACAGTCTGCTTCGGTGGCATGCAGTCCAGCGGTGGTATTCCGTTTTCGATATATGGGGATGTGTTTTTCAAATCTAATTTCGTGGTATTTGAAGCGACCACGCCCTCTCTGGGATTCGCACCACACTCATGAATATCTGACTTTGATTAGCATAGCGTTGGCGTTGGGTATACAGTATAGAAGTGCTTAACATCAAGGAACAGTGTATGGCTCGAAATTCCGTTGCTGACTGTCAGTGCCTTGTTCTGTCGTGTAGATTGAATGTCTATCGATAGTAAGAGACAGCACTAGCTTCTTCAATTGTTCCATAAGTCCTTCCTTCTCTGACAACTATCTTCGCACCAGCTTGGTCAGCCCGAGTCTCGACTTCCTCATCTGAACACCTTGTGTTACTCCTTCCCTCGTGTCAAATTCTCAACGTACCTACTTGAAGATCACATTCATTCACTATGCTCATCTCCTCTTCTGCCCTCTTTTCACGTAACTGCATACACCTTCATTCCTTGCACTATAAGTCATATTTATCTCGGCCCTCATTTGATATCTATTTGCATCTCGCAACATCTGCATCGTCCACAATGGCTGGACCCAAGCATGTCCCTCAACCATACGGCCGTCGCGCTCTGAGCACCAGCCTCCAGAGCAAATCTCTGCGGATCCAAGCAGGTCAAGCGAGCTCGAAACTGCAAGCCAATGACGCACACAGAAATTTATCTGATGTGCCCCACTATCCTTCGTTCGAGTCGCAGCAACTTCCCAAAGAATTTCTGAGTCAGTTCAAGCACCCTGCACAAGTCGAGTGGGAACAGCTGTGGTACCACGGCATAGTCGCTGCCTATCAGAAAATCGCACATCTTTTTGCAGAATTGAAGTCACCGCCCTCAACTGCACTAGCCGACCAAAGTGTGTCAGAACCTACCTTGAACATCTCAAGTCTCAAGAAGGAGGAACAAGCATTGTTCGAACAGGAAGAAGACTCATCACACCTGCCATTTGCTCCAAAATCTGAAGCAGAGCGTCTGAATCGTCTACAGCGTGCAACACAAGCTACAGACGAGCGGCAGAGGTTAGCCTTATTACTAGGTCTCCCAACCTTCCGAGAATATATAGAACAGAGTTGTCGTACAAAGATACCCTGCGAAACTGACGCGTCTTCGCCTTCGAAGAGGCAGCTCAAACGCGAAGTCAAGTTTGCTCAACTAAAAGAGAAAAAACAAGTGCGAAAAGTGCAGCAAATCACAGGCCTCGAAGGACATTCTATCAGTGGTGACATTGCTGCCAAGCTAAATCCCGCAGAAGCACACTGGGAAATCTTGCGGGCTGGCATGAGTCGTTCCAAGGCAAACTCTCTGACCACACCTGCAGAACACAGGCCTCTTGTTGTTGGTCTCACGAAACCTCCGTCCAGTCGATCCGTCACGACCATGGCTTCCTCCTCTGAGGCTGCGGCACTCAACAAAGAGATTGCGGACAATGTGAAGGAGAACACAACTGAAGCTGCACCTTCAGAAGACAATCCGACCGCTCCAGCAGCCGCAAAGCCAAAGAAAGAGAAAGCACCAAAACAGCCGAAACCACAGAAAGCCGCAGCATCTACGGCACCCACTTCACCAGCCCTGATCGACCTGAGAGTAGGACACATTCTTCGAGCCATAGCACATCCAAACGCAGACTCGTTGTACGTCTCCACTATTGCCATGGGCGATGAGGAAGGCACCGAGCACACTCAGGTTGACGAAGAAACTGGCAAAGTAGTCCGAACAGTATGTTCAGGTCTCAACGGTCTCGTTCCTCTAGAGGAGATGCAAAACCGTAAGATCATCGTCGTTGCCAATCTCAAACCAGTCAACATGAGAAGCATCAAGTCTGCAGCTATGGTGCTGGCAGCTTCACCAAAACAAGCAGAAGGTGCAGACCCTCATGCACCCGATAGGATCGTGGAGCTTGTACAGCCACCTGAGACTGCTGAAGCTGGTGACAAAGTGTACTTCGAAGGATGGCCATATGGCGAAGGCAAGGGTCCTGAGAAGCAACTCAACCCTAAAAAGAAACAGTGGGAAGCTATTCAACCCGGGTTCTACACAACTGAAGATCTCACTGTCGCCTTCGATGCTGGCCAATGCGAGGAGGTCGATGGTTCTGACAAAGGTAACCTGGTCGTGCAAGGGAAGGGTGTGTGCACGGTGAAGTCTTTGAAGGGTGCTGTCGTACGGTAGTGAGCTAGACATTACAATCTCGAGGGAGCTCGAGAACGACTTTTTACAAAAGCTGTTCTGCAATGATGCGAGACAGATATGGAAGAAACGCGGAAGTATTTTATATTCACATTTTAGCGTAGCATCGAATGGATCAATCATTGTCTTCCTACTCATCGAAATCTCTGCCCAGCTCAGAGGACCCGTTCCGAGCAACTGGCTCGATTCACTACAGCTTAACTCTCTCCTGGCTACTACTTCCACTCGGTCTCCTCAAAGAAGGTCTCGTAGCAGAAAATATCGGGCTTGTTGACGCGCTACTCGGACCGCTTGCAGAGCCGACGCCAGCACCACTATGACACGCCGACCACGCAGAACTCATGCTCCGACTTATGTCAGGTCTCTGAGTACTTCCACCACCATCAGATCCAGTCCTACCAGAAGGTATTCTTACACTTCCACCGACCTCACCAGTCCCTCCACTTTCTACAGCACTAGAATTGGCCGTGACAGGCGCTGCACCAACCCTCCCCCTCATCGCCTCACGCTGCCCCACAAGTCTCTCCCGATTCAGCAACCACTGCACCTGCGCCCGCGTACTGTACATGGCGCCATTGATTTGCGCCAACTCCTCCCTGATACGGAGAGTCTCATTCATCAGTGCCAGGGAGGAACGGGCGTCCAGATCCGATAGTTGGGCTTGGACAGTGCCGAAGTGGTTTTCTAGGGTTGATAGACGGTGGTCGAGGTGGATCTGTGGGTTGTGGAAGGTGTGGTGGGCGGAATTAAATCCGGATGCGTTGTGCTGGTTGTGCTCGAGGTCGAAGTGATTCGGAGAGGGAGTAAGTTCGCGTAAATGGGCAGGAAGGACTGACAGATCGCGAGGGATCTCTTCAACGTCAGACATTGAGGAGGCGTTGTCGTGGTCTGCTAGGAGAGTCTCGAGTTTTGGACGTATGGTGTCGTTGACGAGTTGGCTGAGGCGGTCGAAGCCTGTTTCAAGGACTTCGTTTTGGATCTTTGTCATGGTGAGTTGGTCTTGGAGGCGCTGGAGGAGGGTGGCTTGCTTCTGCATGTGTGGTGCGAGACGGGCCAGCGGGCAGAGTTTTGTGTGGGTTTCTAGGTTGTCTGTGTTGTTCAGCTGATCTGTGCATCCAAATTCTGCTCCTGGACATGTGAAGTCTTGAGGCTTGTGTGATTCTGTGTTGTTGCTCGCGTTATTCTCAGCTTGAATTGACGATGTTGGGTTGGTAGATGAACAACCTTGGGCCTTGTGCTTGAGCCATTGTGCAGACTCTAGCTGTAATACAGCACCACAGCCGCATTCTACCTGTAAATTATGTGTGCATTGTCCTGGAAGTAGATTTTTGCGTTTGACCTGCTTGGTGCACAATATATCCGGGCAAGGTAGTTCCTGCTCGGAACACTCTGTTATAACATGCTGTTCAACGCAACCTCTTGCCATAATCGACTCGCAATCCTTGTTCGGACACCGTACTTGTATATCATTACACATGTTCCTGATCAGCCTGGACGCTTTTCTTGAATCCGTAAGGTAGTAAGACCGACACGTTGGACACCTCGCACGATCGGTGCTGGAACCGCCATTCTTGTATTCCTCAAAACAGTCTCCACAGAATGTGTGATCACAGTCAAGCACAACGGGCTCGATGAAGGGTACGTGGCAGATGGGGCACATCAGATTTGAGTCGTAGTCTGAGACATACTCAAGGCCTCGCAGCTCGAGGGGAGGTTTCTTGTGTGGAACAGGGCTGCTAGCATCGACGATGCCTCGTAAGTGAGCGCGTGTAGGCGTGCGAGGAGACGAGAGTCTGGAATGGCTTCTTGCGAATTCGGTCCACAGGGTTGGAAATGTGCTGTTTTCGTCGTTGGTTCTGTCGAGGCGGTTGATAGGGACGGTCAAGAACTCAGGCTCATGTCGGTCAGCCATGTCCCCTCGAATTCGCAAAATAGTGAAGGCTTCGCTGTGGTGTCTATACAACACGAATCCTCCAAGCTGGTGAAGAGCACATTGTTTACCCTCACGCACAGCGCAGGCCGAAACATGCCGGGCACCATGCCCCACGTTCAGCGAGCCAGGGATGTCCGCAGCGGGATCGTCTCCACTGCAAGCCACATCGCTAAGCGACTTTAGAGCCTGGAACAAGCCGACGATTCCGTTTCTTAGAACATCCACCGATCTGCTGGATGTCAGACAAGGCAGATATCTATACCCATCCTCCACAAACCAACAGCATTATCTGAGCTTGCAGCACTGCTTCCTACGTTCATAGTCACGCTCGATAACTTATCACTTGTAGCTGAGTATACTGGAAGCAGACCTCACTCAACAAAGACCATACCACGAGATACCAGCAGCTCGATCAACGATTAGCTACGATTGTGCTGCGCCTACTTATACACAGCATGTCGAACCCTTCGCAATTACTGCTTCTAGCGGACCACATAAAACTGTCGCTCCTCGAACGACAGCGTGCGCAGTCGCTCAACCTCGAGCGCAACCCTGCACAAGACTCCAACATCTCACGCTCATTAGAGTCCTTCCGAGAGAGCTTAGCAGCACTCGAATCCAAATCACCAGATGAGGAAGCACTTCCAGACCTAAGAGCACAGTACAATGATCTGTTCCGCGAGTTCCACGGCGAGTCCTCAACAACAGCCGAAGCCACCCTATCACAACCAAACGATCTTGCTTTACGAGAAGACTTTGCCCACGCACAAACAAGAACAAGCATAGACAGTTCGAAACGAAACACGAACACAAAAAACGTCCGTTTTCGAGACAACCCTTCACAAGACTCGCTAGACTCCGCCGAAGAAGCGAATAGAGCGGCCCTGTTCCAAGAACGATACAGAGACGAAGAGCTGCCGGATCCGACGACAGACATGTCGAACCAGCAGGTCCATGAATATCACCAACAAATCATGCAAGATCAGGACGACCAGCTCGATCGTTTAGGGGAGAGTATAGGTCGCCAGAGATATCTCGGCATGCAGATATCAGATGAGCTGGAGGGACAGATAGCGTTGCTCGACGAGGTTGATAGGGGCGTTGACAGGCATCAGTCAAGGCTAGACGGGGCAAAAAAGAAGTTGAACCGAGTTGGGGAGAAGGCGAAGGCCAACTGGGGCATGACGACTATTATTGTGCTGATTGTAATTCTGGTGCTCCTTATTGTGATACTGAAATGAATAAATGGTTTCAGGTGTTTTGTGACGGTCCTTCATATACTGACTAGTCATCGGTCAAATGTGCCCGTGCAAGAGTTTTGTGTCATTTACGTGCCATGGTATCAGCTCAAATCCTGGTGCAGGTACGTATGAACTGACATATACCCTGTTCTTGTATGGCAGACGAAGCAGCGGGACAAGCATGTCAGGTTGCGAGCAAGGAAGAGAGAATGCGAAGCGGTGAACAAGGTGCGCAAAGGATCTGGCTAATATCGAAACTGGTTGGCTATGGTCAAAAAAGCTCTCGCCTATTATATATATTTTTTTTCTTTTTGTGAATCACAAGAAAAACCCGATTAGAAACAAGAACATCTACTTACAACAAGTATCTCACCAGCAGGTAAGGTGGTCACCAATGAACCATATTGTGAAGTTTCGAAATCGTTTTGCGCTGCCCAAGACGCCATAAGCAATCCCAAAACTCCAACTCCTTCACCTATTCGTGCTCCCACATCAAGTCGGCCGCATACAGCATAACGCCCGAATGCTCGGCGACAAGTTTCGCGAGCCTCTTGTGGTTAAGCAATGTCTTGATGTTGTCCAACCGAATCGCGCTGTTACAGGCAGGACAAAATAAGAAGTACTGCTTATCGTCCTCTTTACCAACGCTGAACTTCGGCAAATCAATACATTTGTCCATCGTCCAGGTGTTATGGAGGTTCTCCAAATCACTCTTGCTCAGCCGGATAAACGTTCCTGGATCGTCGACCACCTGAAAATGGATTTCGACTCCATTCACCTGTTGGCCCTGGTACAAGGTCAAGGTTTCAAATTCCCCCGACATTGGACATGTTCGGTTAATTTCGTTGTATTCGAAACTTTGAAGTATTCTGCGGCTGATTTGACTTATTGACACGGAGGTATCCAGCATCTGCGGCAAGCAACGCGAGGGAATAGATCTGGACCCTGCCCTTGCTTCCCCGGCTATATATATCTCAATAGAGGTGCTCAGCAAAGCCTGCACCCAGTTCTCATCCATTTGCGTTGTGTCATTGACTGCCATCCTGCTGGCTTCTCCTGAGTATGAGTTAGGGTTACCATGATTACTTGCCAGCGGACGTGCCAAAGGCTGAGCTATATATCAGATGATATCGCGATTAGGGTCCAAGGATACCGCTCTTTCCGGCAGAAAACTATCGTTTGCCAGCGCGTCATGCATTGCTTTCAGGTGTGAGCAATCAGCGACGTGTCTGCCTGAGCCGTACTCCATTGCCAATGAAGAGTGAGCCTTTCAATTCAACACGATCAGCAGACTGCATTGACCCCTGCCCCTGAGACTGGCTGCAGATGGCCAAACTCGAGCTCATCGCTGTCCAGCAACCACTCTACGAGCTGTATCAGAAGACGCGGTGAGTGAATGTGCAGGAGTCATACTGTTCTAGTATCATGCTACTCAATCTCGTACGGCCAGGCTCAGCATTTGAGAGACTGAAGTGAATGCCCTTCACCGGCTCGGCTTGTTTCGATCTATGCTCCCAGACGAAACGTAGAGCAGTGCGTCAGATGTGTGACACGCTTCGCGGGATGGGTTCGGACAATGTTATTCGTCCCTAGAGCTCGGCGTTCTCAGCTCCTGTTATTGGACGTCACGAATTCTCTCGACTCGCTCAATGTCCTGCAAAAAAATGGCGGACTGGTGCATTCTAAGTATTTGGTGGTGATATGTTCGCGTCTCAGTACACATTCTGCTAATGGAAGACTAGCTTCTGGCACGACATAACATAGTTCGTTCACTAGTGCACTTGTTTTGTTACACCTTGCAAGCATTTTAAACTTCCCGATTGGCTTGAGTATCTCACCAGACCTCATCTTTATGGTCACTCGCGTCGAGAAGTCTGGGGACGGTCGCCAGCCGAATTCCTTGGCCTTTCGCTCACGGACTATACAGAAATACGCGTTGCTGTCGTACTCAACCAGACATCTGAGTGTAGGGCCAAGCACAGCATGCGTCTTCTGATCGAGAATCTCGAGGGTAAGCAATTGAGGTGAGGCCAGTATCTCGAGCAATGAGAGGGCTTTACGACCTGCCTGAAGTCGACGGCATATTTCTCTTGCACATGAATCCAGACTCATAACTTTTCCTGGGGTGCGGAACTGTGACATCGTATGCAAGTTCTCTTGCGCATATCCGACTTGAGGCTCGATCAGTACCTGTTGTCCGGAAGTTGATATCTTGTGGTTGCTCATGCTTTCTTGTTGTTCTGACGCGCGATGCTCAAGAGAAGCCGGGTGTCCTGGTTCAAGCAACGGCCGACAGATTTCTTGGTTTGTTCGCTGCTCACAAGACTGCTCACTCAAAGCAAGTGGATATATGACGGGTGATGTCAAATCAGGGGATGAGCTGCTGCTCAGAGGTCGCTGATATGGTATCAGCGAAGGTGAGGATGTGTCTATTGCAGCTACCAGCCGTGACGCAGGCTGTGGCCCAGCACCAACAATACCCTGCTGCTTCTGCTCTGGCATCTTGATCACAAACCGCGGTTGAAGAGCTTCTAAGCACACAACGCGTCAACTTCTCCCAGCTGGAATCTCACCACTGAGAGATCGTTGATGTCCAGCTACAGTCCTGCCTTTTAGCTCTTCTCGCCGTTTACCACGCACACTCGGACTGCTGCTTTTTCTCTCTGCGTGTCTCACGTCCGTGGATCGATAATCACGCTTGGGGATAAGGAGGTTGGATCAGGAACTGGAAAAGGTCGACTACACCAGCTGAACCTGGCATTTTCGACGAAGAAAACACGAACAAATTGAGACCAGAATGTGCGGTGAACGAACATGTTTGGCATTGCAAGGCTGGCATATCCTCAACGCGTTGCTCTGACAAGGCACACACAAGAAATGAAAGAATGAAACGAGATGATTGGTCAGATGTATTGTGAGGTCAATAAGGGGAGACAGTATGGCTGGCAGAATTATCGTTGTTGCCGGCGTTCGAGCGCGGCAGGCGCACCTCAGCCAAGCTGGGGAAGGTCCGACCCTAGATGTCGCGTTGAGACGACACGCGCTCTTTATCTTTCCATACCATACAAGATCACCTTCAGCCAACAATCTTGTTACAAAAGGCAGTATCGAGAGCTGCTTCGCTCTTGGAAGCTTCCCTTTCAAAGTCATATTCATTAAAAAGCAGATTGCAAAGCTGAACAAGATAAAATGGCGATGCTTTTTAGGTGTACCTTTGTAGACTTACTAATTGTGGAGTAGCTCATTGCTCTGACTTACAGATTTACCATAATAGTGGCCGAGCAACAAGTAAATAGGCAAAAGAACTATATGCGTCAAAAAGACAGAGTCAGGAACAGAGAGACGACATGTTACATATTTGTACCTTGCGATCTGCTCCTCCCCTATGGCTCGGAACGCTCGCACTGCGATCGCACAGACGTCTGACGTGCTATCGTTACACTAAGCTTTAAGCTAGGTGAAGTTCGACGAACTCCTGCTCCGCGCAGTATCAAAGCTCAGCAGATGGTTCGGCCGATCGGTCCAAGTTTCCCTTTGTGGCTTCGACATTCGATGCTCTCGAACTCGCATAAACCTATCTCGGTAGTTGTTGAAGGAAAGCCGTGCTACACAATGTCGTTAATCGCTATGATGGCTTTGATTCGGAGCTTGGTGATGTTCAAGCAATTACACTTCTTGGGTGGCACTCATTCCTGGCGCTAGAGATGTAATCCTCGAATCACGCTTCTGCTGTTAGCATGCCCGACCCTCCTGTGGCGCTGCATACAAGACGACTGGCGAACTAGGCATGCTCAAAACATGACCTTGGCTCACGTCGATCACATCACAGCTTCCGCATGTCTATGTGAGTAATGGAACTCAGCTGTCAGTGGGCCGTGTACAAAGCGTTTTGATGCCCAATGTGCAGGCCTAACCGAGACAACCACCGCATTGTGAAGGACATTTCACATTATTCTACCAATAGGAACTTGCAAAGACGCTGTGGGCACACAAGTCCTTAGCCACAAGCACTTCTATTAGCTTACCTCCCTGACGCGAGCATAGCTGACCACTATTGACAGCCATGACAGAGGAGGCCAACTCTTAGTTCACACATATGCAGCCCATCCACCAAACAAAACTGCAAGATTCCGTTCATCTGTTGCTTGCCGGATTAATTCGTTCACAGTCGCTTCGACACTCAGGGTCGCAGACAACTTTTTTGCTACAACGGCCAGAGCTCTGTCGGCTTCTCCAGGCTCGTCCGCTTTCCCTCTTGCTGTTGGTCCGTCTTCCATCGTTCCAGCGGTTCCTTCAAGGCTCGCTCCGTCTACAAGCGCTTCCTCACGTTCTTGCTGTTCTTGAATACGCTGTAGGCGCAAGGGAGAGGTGGACCAGTTGTGTAATGGATCCCAGCGAAGGACATCAAGAATGGTCATAATAGCGTCTTGACTCTTACGAAGAGCGTCCAATGTGAAATTACAGCAACGTCGAAAGGGCCCTTCGACACCACTGATGCCCATGCCATCTACGAGATCGCGTGTGAGACGGAAAGGTACGACTTCTGGCACAGGCAGTACCCTACCTGCCTCAAAGGCCACACCAAGATCGATATGAACTACTTCGCCAGACTGCTGATCAAGTAGGATGTTGTGCCCATGTCGATCACCAAGCCCAAGGACGTGACCCAGCATACTGATCGCTGCTGTTGACCGAGAGTAATTGAGTCGTTTTTGAAACCACTCATCGGGGTCAAGAAAGTTCTCCATGAAGAAGAAGCGCATGACTGGGTGAAAATGTTGAGTAATAGAGCGATAAACCTTGACCCTCTCTTCTAGTTTCTTTGGTGCTGCATCAACGATCATGCGTCGACATTGATTTGATTTCCAATCTTTGGGGAAATAACGCGCATGTGCCGGTAGTAAGTAATCGTGTAGAGGCATTGTATTCTGCACAAACTCTATGATGCCTGTATTGTGCGTAAGTGGGATGACTTTGTAGGTTCGTATGCCGAGTTTACGTCGTCGAGTTGGTCGATGATCTTGCAGGAGGTCAGACACCTGTGCAAAGACCTGTTCCATGATGACATCCTGTCGAAGGTCGTCGTTACCGCCCTTGAGAAGCATCTTGTACTTTAAGCCGTCCGTTGCAATCATTGTTACGATCTTGGGTGCTGAGACACCTCCCGCGATGCTTACTTTTGGCTCAAACATGGTGTATGCAGGAACAACAGAGTAGTCCTTGTCGGCACGGAGTGCAATACTCATGGTAGGTGGTGGTATCTTGTACGTGGAAGTCTGTAGTGTTTGCTCCAATTTTACACCATACTTGAAGTTACGAAAAGGGATTTTGGAACCAGCTTTGGTATCCTTTTCCGCCAGCTTTTCTTGGGCAAACTGGACGAAGTGCATGGCACTGTTGTGCAAGGATACCCATACTGACGATGGAGTTCCTCCCCTTGTACGTACCTTCTCAGCGAGGATATTAGCACTTTTGTTTCGTGATCGAGCCACAGTGTCGCTTTCTGCGCCTTTACTCTTGCAGGCAGAGAACAGCTGATAAAGACCGTGGAAAGGGTGGTCACACCAAATTCTGAGCAAGATATCTTGAAGTCCCTTTTGGAAGATATCATCTTGGTTCAACAACCTTGAGCACAACTGTTGGACAAACGGCGCTAACTTCATCGACGGTACGAATCGCAAGTAGTCTCGGACAGTCTTGCTTGCTTCAGGAACGTCTGCATTCCCGAGCCATAAAGCCATCAGCCGCAAGGCGTCTTTCTTAAAGTCGTCACATGCTCGCAAAGATAGCAAGTAGTTTTCAAGTGACTGCTGTAAGAGCTGTGCTCGATTTGCCTTCAGTCTCTCGTACTCTTCGTCGTCTAGCTTCAACCAAGTCTTGGCCTTTGCCAGGTGTCCCGACAGGACTTTGCGCTCTGTACCAGATGCATTTTGGCACATTTGAGTCAATTCCAGCACCTCCTGCGACTTACGATCTCTGATCTCAGAGACACGTTCATAGTCATCCTTGGCCGCAGAGTCCTGAAGTTGGCTGTCACAGAATGACGCAAAGTTGTGGAATACGCGGCCAGCCATTGACCCCATTGTGTTCTTCTGAAGTGCTTCTATAGCTGGTCGCAGGTAGTGCGTCGTTACTTCGTCAGGTCGATTTAATCGTGCTTGGCTGACCTTTTGGCCCAACTCGGTCAGAAGTTCAGCTCTAGTAACTGGCAGAGTACCTTTGTCATGCGATTTTGCATCTGCAAGTGATCGGAGCATCTCGATAGGTGCTGCAATCTCTCCCTGTGACCAGAGTGTATTTGCTATGTCGAACGTGGTGGCGGCTTGTGTATCGAGACCAAGGCGAGTAGCGGCGCCGTGCAAATCGTTCAGATAGGCGGCACGGTTCAAACAAAATTGTGACGCGTCGTGTTTACTTGCAACGAGTAGTGAAGAACGAACAGCTTGAATCTCATAGAGTAGTAGTTCCGACTCACCTATGTTAAAAAGACTGGACGATTTGGTGTTACGTCTCATTGCTGCTGCGGCAGCCTCCCGAGTTGTAAGTATAGTCGAGCTAGCATCGAAACTGAGGCGGTTAGTACACGAAGGATTTGTCATTTTAGAAGTACTTACCTTTCCAGGTTCTGCCAGGGAAGCGGTTGTATGAATTGCGTCCACACGTCTCTCAAGTCCTCCTTTGAGGTGGCCGACACGAGCCGTTGAATATCCGAAAGTGCGGCAACTTCCACGAGGTTGTGCATGTCATTATGTCGAACTGAGGCCGTCCTTGCTAATCGCGATACTGCTTCCTGGAGGCCTGCTTCCACGAGTGCCACTATCTTGGCTCTCGAGCTTGAAATTTCGACCTTGGACAGCACTTCACCAATCGTTCGCTTCAGCTGCGAGTCCTGGTCTGCAGTGGCTACATTCCACTGATGCGTATTGAGCATGGATGCGCCAGAGCTTTTAGTTGAAGCTGCTACGGAGCTATTGGTGTATTTGTGCGTCACGTATGCCAACCCGTTCAGATTCGCCAACGTTAGAGCAGTGGTCATACCTCCGCTTCGATATTGAAGTGCAGATTCCATTCCATGGAGTTTGAAGCTCGAGTCAAATAAAGCGCTCTGGAAGGCCAATGCTTTGGTGCCATCTAGTTCATGCTCCAATTTGTCCATAACGGAGAGCATATCCTGTTTGTCGTTACTAGCATAGAAGAAGTCGTGATCCTCAACGCTTCTGAACAGCCGAGACAAAAGCTCCTTATCGTAAGAGTCGTCTGCAACTGATGATCGACGTGTGCGGCCAGCTTGTAAGTCCTGCTCAGATCGTCCAATCTCAGCCAAGAGAATCGCCCACTCGGGCATTTGACACTGTAGTGCTGCCATAGCAGCTTTACGATAGTCGATCTCGAGCCAATGGTTGCGGCTGGCATATGTTGATTCGTTATGTATAGTACAACTGCGTAGGTAGAAAATGACCTCAAGCACGAGTCGTGCGAAACCTTTGGGTCCGTCACTTTTGTTCATCAATACATTGTCGAACAATTCTGTCAACGTGTTCCGTGCAGTCTTGATCTGTCTTGCGAGGTACCATTCCAATACGAGGTGTACCACGCATGGCAGAATCTTGCTAGCAAAATCGCCACAAAGTCGTAGAGCGGCTTTGAGGCCAATCAAAATCGGGTCGTCAAGATCTGGGGAGATGAGCGACTCGGCTACGGTCGCAGCCCAATGCTGACTGCCTCCAAAATCGTGCAAAGCGGACAGTGAGTCTGCATCATGCGACAGGGGTTCTTTCAACAATGGCTCCGGACATTGCATTGTGTCGAAAGTCAAATCTTGAAGACCACGATAGACTGGTGAGCCTCCTAGATGTGACTGCCGATCCGTCTTCGAAAGATGGGATAGAACGAATGACATGATACGTTCCGCAACACTGGCGGCTCTGCTATCTCCAGTAAAGATAACATCAGCCAGGGTGTGAAGGATTCGTCGATAAGAGTCCTCAGGTAATAAAGAGTTTGACTTGACACGATCTGTGCTTATCGTATTGCCAAATCTACGAGAGACGAGTGTCGGACCCTGGATAGAGTATGCTCTGCCTAAAACGCTCCCTATCCACGCTTGAAACGTCACAGAGTATTGTGATATATCTTGTATAGACTGCAACACCGAAGCTCCTGCTAGTAGGTCGGGCGAACTAGCGAAAATATCATTTGTCGGATCGTCAGTCAACTGGAAGTGATCGCTCAACATACGGAGCACGTTGATAAAAGACTTAGCCGAGATCAGGGGTTCTGGAGCAACCTGGTCGAGGATGATGTGATAGATCAGCATACCCTCGGGTTCATTCTTGTTGTTGGTGGCTGAAGTAGTTATGTCTTTGGCACTAGTGATCATGCTTCGATATCTCCTAGCACGATCTGTCTCGGGTGTCTCCATTACTAGTGATAACAAAAAGCCAGCCAACCAACTCCGAAAATCATCAGCTTTGCCCAATGTTGTATGGTGGTGATTCTCTTGTGTGGTGCTTTCCTGCGGAGAGCTTGCGAAAACCGCAAGTGAGGCGAAGGCAGACACACCGAAGCCGCTCACAAACGACAAGTTGTTTTGCAGATGGCCTCGGCCGTACTCCAGCAAGTACCAGCAAATACCAATCGTATCTTGAGAGCAGTGGAACTTGGTCAGATATGTCCTCAAACTGTGCAATAGCATCTCCAGAGGATAGCCTTGGAGAGCTATAGTGCCGCTTAGAACCACGGCAATACGTATTCTCCTAATCATAGAGGCAACATGCAAAGGTCCAAGCGCTGGATCTGCATCATCCAAGAGTTCTCGATATAAATAAACCAAGAGTGCAGAATTCCAGAATGATTCTGGCAGTAAGTTCGCTCTGAGGCAGAGTTTGGAGAGTATCTGCATCAGGTACTTTGCCTTGAAAGATGGTTGTTGTCTTTGAGGTAGCACAACTGTCGAGGCACCTCTCTGATAGATGGCTGCATAAGTCTCGAAGAGACTCTTGTAAGGTTCATGAGAATCCAGGACCTTCTCTAGGCCTTTATCGTCGCTTAAGCACAGCATGACCTGAGTCAGGATCTGCGCGAAATGGCGCTTGAACAATGTACGATAGTCCGCTTGACCAACAACGGCTTGCAAGGCTTCTTCGAGTGGACCTATGTCAGCTCCAGCACGATTCTCAACGATATCCGTTGAAACAGCGTAGGCTGCTGACTTAGGGAAATTCTGCAACACCAGATCTCGCCAGCCTGTCTCAAGCATATTGCACACCATCTGCTGATTACGAGGGTTTGTCCGCAAGACAAGCTGGGGGACAAGCTCGCCGCATTCGCCCGAGATCAGGTGCTGCAGTGACTCGAAACCAAAAGCGGTGAATGGTATGGTGTCGATAGTACCATCTTGTAGCCAGGTAAAGAACAACTGCGACGCAAACAATCGAAATAATGCAGTTGGCTGGGTGCCTAGACGCAGATTTGTGGTCATAATCTTGACAGCCTTTTGAGAAGCATTTAAAGAGGAAGGCACATTCGCAGCTGTTTCGAATATGTGATAAACAGCTTGTCTCAATACTGTCGTCCAGCGACTGCCGAGCTTGGCAAGCACAAATAGTCTCACAGCAATTCCCTCTCTATCTTCAGGATCTGTCGGTAGGCAGTCGACGACATCGTCAAAGACAGCAGCGTGTTCTGTCAAGATATAGCAATCGAACAAGTCTTCCAGAATGGGCACCATATTGAAGCGAAGACTCGAAGTGGCTATCTTCAATATCTTAAGAAGACTGGTCCTGGGTGATGGCAAGTCATCCACTCCATATTGAGGTTGACGATGCAGCAGTTTGGCAAGCACGCGAGCAAGGTTGTGAAGTACTTGCGTAGAAGCTATACCCTTATCCAGAGCTATCTCAATAAACCAACTGTAAACAGTGAAGGCCACATCTCCGAGCTTCTCATGTTCGGTGTTCTCCCACAAGTGCATAGTAGAGTATAGAACTTTCAGGCAGAAACACAATGCAGCCTCATTGCGCTCGTGTTTGTCGTCCCGCAGGCAACAATTGGCCACGTGATGCAGCAGCTGATAAGCGTCGGATGTGCTTGGAGAACCGCCATGGTCGATCCAATCCAGAAGAGCTGTGCGACTGGCCAGGAGGTCGTTTGAGGATAACTTCACCACCAGTTCTGTGATGGACGAAGCAAGCACCGCGGATTTTGCATTATCCGTGCTCAAGCTTTCTCGCATCAGCATGATCCTCGTCTCTATGAAGCGACTCCGAATGTCTGCAGGAGTCTCGATGTCTCTCCGCATGACATGTGGATCAGTATTTTGTGATTTACTCTGACTGTATTGCGAACCCACGACTTGTGTACCGAAATCAAGGTCCATCTCATCGGAGTTAAGCTGACACGACGATTGGTCTGCGATGAGGACGTTAAGTGAGCTCAAGAGTTGGTGTGTCCTCCTTGTGTATTCGTGCGAGTCGGTGACGTTCTCATGTCGAAGTGAGAGCAAGCGTTGTCCAAACCGTGTGCAGGTCGACTGAAACCCTAGCTCGTCGTTGAATTGAAGTTTTGTGTAATCCAGCACGCATTCCCAGGCACTATTAATAATCTGCAGATTGCCCTTGAGGTGGTTTTGGTCCATGATAAGAGAGGCAACAGCACAAGCATTGCAGATTATTTCAGCCAGGTCAAGGCTCAGGTTAGCGCGCCTCTTGTGATCAAGAAGCTTACCATCTTTATCCTTACAGTCCGTCACCTCGATCTCACGAAAGCCATTTCGAAACTCCTCGAGCTTTCTCGTTAAAAAATCCGTAAGGCTTTGAACCACTTCCTTCGACATCAGAGGCGCAGAACGTTGCATAACCTCAGCTCCATGTGAGTGCGCGATATGACGTTCCTCTGAGCCTACAGTACCTATGCAGAAGTCGAGTAAGTCAGAACTTGTGGCGGTTCGCAGATAGTAATTGTAGATCGTTGTCGGATAAGTAGCTCGACACTCCTGACACAAGACAGAGCCTTTACCGTTCAAAGCTGCAAGAAGTCCGAGGAGGAGTGTCGGCCGTGCCATATTTGATATGTTGACAAAACCAGCATAGTCGCGAGCTGGCGGAATTATCCAGGTCGTGTTGAGCCATGCCATGATTCGACCATGAAAATTCGTGAAGTCTCTATCGGCGGGCAGGAAGTTCGATCGAAGACAGAAGGTGAATAACAACAACGCGGCATCTGTTAGAATAGGAGGTCCCATAGAGCCACCGTGAAAGCAAGAATCCATAAGTGCAGTGCTTGAGAGGCGGCTGTCCACAAGACCAGCCTCAAGCAAAGCCATCATAGCGAAGCATGCGGCTCTCGAGTTGACAGTGCTGGTAATCAATTGAGAGGCCACACTCCAGGCGCGGTCCCAATGAATCGAAAGAACTTCTTCGGCCGCAATTGAGCATCTACAGAGTCGGCTCAGCACCAACAACAACCACGAAGATCGTCCTTCGCGATCGTCCGTCAAAGTAGGTAAGATGTGTTCTAGAAAATGGGTCGCCTCTTCGAGCCCTATTTCTTGCTCCTCCACAAACAGTATACGGACAACATCCGGGAAAGCTAACGATAGACGTTTGCGCTTAGGCAGTCGGTAACCTTCAATATCATCATTGGCTTTTGTCGATTCATGATGCTGGGACAGTGCTTTGAGCTTTGCGATGAGCGAGACAGTCGTCCAGTTCAGAACTGCTAGAGGAGAGTCCAACTTAGGAGAGATGCCTCTCTGAGAAAATAAGTCGTCACTTGCAGAATTTGTCAAAATCAGGTCAGATAGCTGCAGACAATCTTGGCTGGTGCGGCTGTCGTACTCTTCGAGCATATGTTTTGCCAGTGAATCGATGCTGGAGAGATTAATTCTGGATTTCGCGAGCTGGCCAACACGTAAGCATGGTAGAACAAGTAGAACATTGACTAACATCTGCTCCCGCAAGCTGATAGACTTGTGATCAACCTTGTGTGTCCACAGCTGCTTCATGATAACCAGAACCTGAGCCGCAATGTGGACAACGAGGTCAATATCTTCCGTGCGCGCCACCAGGACAATATTGTTCAAACACTCGAAGGCAGCATCCTTAGTTTGTAAGGAAGTGGTCAAAGTATTAATCACAGTCTGAGAAATATCGTTGGACCGTAAATGTAGGGGGCTATTGGGCGTGCTTGACAAGTTGCGTAGAGATATAATGAGATCATCCATGATTTGCGAATCTTGAGCACGAGAGCCTCTATTTCCACTATTTTGACTCGCACGCATGGCCACTGTGCTTCTCATAGAGCTGTTTATGCTCACACCGCGAACAATCGACATGACATCGTCGTTGTCGTCATCGTCTATGCCGGTCAAGCTGGCTAGATTTGCATTAATAGCACATAGGATGAGATCGACGCATTTTGACCACTGGCTGGCTCGAAGATGTTCGCAATGAGACTCATTGTTGAGGACAACACGATAGGCCTTGACGAATTCTGCCTGAACACATTGGCGAAAGGGTTCTTCGGTACTCCTCTCGTAGTCGAGCTGATTCGAAATATGGTCTAGCACAGAGTGAGCGAGCTTGGATTGAATAAAAGGAGTGCATGTGGTAACGACAAGCCTGAGAGCAGACGAGACAATCTCCAGTCGGTTAGTGGCTCTCTTTTTCGCAGTGGCTGAGCCGTTCAGCAGATCATGCTTGTCGTTCTTGACCAGAGTGAACAGTACATTCAGGATCTTCTGCCAACCAATATCACCGACAGTTTGCAACCTTGATGATGATTGCAAACTGTTCAACGCACGTCTCAGGTCCTCTAGGCCCTCCGAGCGCTTTGCAATCGTTCCAGCCTCGAGTTTCTCAATAGCTCCAAGTATGCTACCCGTATCCATCTTGCAAATTGAGGAAGGGAACAGGTGTTCTGGGGCAAGATGACATGCTCACAGAGACCGTTGGTGGCAAGCAACGATACAGTGATTTGCTATTGCTCATTGTGCAGATTTTCTGGACACTGAAGGAAGTGAGACGAAGAAGTCACCAACAGATTCAGTAGGAAAGTCTTGGCAGGCAAGCGCGTCGGTCGATAGTTTTGCGGCCGCGGCAGGCACGCGTCGCTACACGAAAAAGTGCTGCAGCTCCTTCCTTACACTGATTATACATAAGATGTTACTTCGATGACACAAAGTGAGCATGGAGAGTCTGGCACGCCTGCAAGGGCTACACCAAGATCTGGTTGCGCTCACGCAGAAATCCAAGGACGTTGACCGCCTATTACAAGACCTGAAGGACTCGGTCACTGACTTCCGAAATTTACTGAATAAGCCTGTATCAACAGAGGCAGAAACTAAGGGATACAACGAGGGGAAGATCGAGGTCAATGGCCAGGAATATTCCATCAATGAAGAGTTCCGACACCTGAGCAATGCTGTGGGCGCAACCCTTAGCATCTCAGAAGAATATGCTGGCCGTCTCATTATTGAGACACAGCAACAAGGCACCTCGGACGAGGAAAGCTTGATTGCTGATGTAGTTCAGCTGTACCACGACCGCCGCGATTTTCTCCTACAAGACTTCAGACTCCTCCTAGCCTATTCGCTCGACCCTGATTTTGCAACTCAACCCCGGACCGAACTTGAAGAGCTGGTTAGAGAGGTCTTGGACACCAGGAATGGAGTAGTTGCCAATGGCTCTAATTTCGCAAGGAAGTGTATGCAGACCATGCTTGATATCGAAGCCTGGCAGGTGAAGTTGAACGATGCAATTCTGAGCAAGGCTGTTTTGAGTAAAGCGAGGGGAGAGGCATTCTACAAAACTCTTGAGTTCCAAAGAAGCAGCTTGTTCAAACAGCATGAGGCACTAGGTGCTATCCTAGCGTTGCTCTTTCGTGGCAATTACACTGCTTCGGAAGACTTGCGCAAGTTACACGAACAATCACAGACATGGAAACGACTGGATTTTAGCTGGATCCATTACCTTCCTGCTTTCTCCGCAGCCTTTCAGCAATATGGTTCGTCCAACTATGGCAATCCTCAGGATGCGCAAGCTCTGAATCGGTTTCTGGTTTCAGCCACACCAGATGTCCAGAATGGCCCTTACCGACCACTAGCTGCAACACTCGAGATGTGGTGGACCGCGGAGTTTAGTAGCCACTACAGCGAAAGTGCCGCTCGGGATCCTGGTGCAGTCAAACGTGATGAGATTATGAAGAAGTCCCTAGACGATGGAAGCTTGGAATTTATGCTCTCCATCTGTACCAACTTGAAGAATGATCCCTGGGAGCAGGTAGCACGCCTGGAGTTGGTCGACATGTTGCTTGATGGCAGCAACATCACCTTCGAAAGTGTGGAACCCTCTTCCGAATTCTTTGTTGCCATGATGATGGAAGCCTATGAGGTCTTTGCTGATGCCTGGATCACCAACATGCCTGATAGTATTAGAAAACTTAAATCTGAGGAAGACGATCTCCGACTCCGACAAGTCACAACTACTCCAGATGGTATCTTGCAGCGTCCGCCGCGGGAGCAGGGTGCCCGCCTTCACTTGGAGGCTTTCCTCGTCGTAATTGCCTTCGCCTATGAGGGTCGACCTGAAGCAGCAGAACAGTTCTGGCAAGACCCAGACGGTAATCTACATGGGTTCCTGCAGTGGACCTCGCGACGACAGACCGTTCCACGTGTTAGTGCCTTCTGTGAGATGCTCTGTGCTATCTCACGATCTGCCGAGAATGCTGACGCAGCTCACAAATTTCTACTCGACGATACTGTTCTCGTGCCAAATACCAGGGGCAAGAAATTTCCATCCATGAGCTATCAGCAGATTTTTGCGGAGCTAGACTTCTATTCAAGGAAGGTGCACGAGAAAGGGCAGGTGGCACATACTGTAAAAGTCAGGTCAAATATTGAGCCTGAGCTTAACGAAGCAGAAAGTCCTATCATGCTTTGCTGCTACCTTCGACTACTAGGTCACCTTTTTCAGCAAACATCGCTTGCCCGCGAATATGTGCTGAATTTGAACGACATTGACCTTTTGAAGGGTCTACTAGCACTAAGCGCCGGGTCCATACCCTCCTACATGAGAGCTACCATCTTCTCATTCTTCGAGTTCTTGGTTACGGACAAAAGTTCAGCCGTGTCAGACAGGGTATGGTGGACGATTGATGACTGGGCATCCACCAACCAAGACAGGGCAGGCAAGACGCCTGGTGATAAGCAACCTAATCCCACTACGATAGCATTGCAGAACACTCTAGGAGCAATCTCGACTTCGTACGATCAGTACGACGCTTTCGTCAAACTGTTACGTGCACTGATCGCCCCCTTACCAACCCACAGCGGCCAACCTTTACCTTTCCCACCAGACCTTGGTAACACTTACAGAGTTCCTGGTGTTGTGCCGTACGTCGATTTGGTCTGTGGAGAACTGACACCAGCAAATATGCGCCGTTGGCTTGAGGATGCTAACACACAAGGTGTCTTGAGAGTGACAAATGCTATCGAGTTTTCGTTGCTTTGTCTTCAAGGCTTTAACGAGAACTATGTGACAAGCCTAGACAAGACAGCTAGGGGATCAGGCAACCAAGAGACCTATGAAGCTCTATATGTCCAGCGGCATCCTTTTGCAAGGGTCATGCAGTGGCTCTTCACCTCAAACTTTACGCAATGTCTTACAGAAATCGTACACGGTCTCGTGGAAACAATCCTCGATGCGAGTCTAACTGATCCTAAAGTGCGTTGTTTGGAAGCTGCTGTCGACCTCCTCAACTATATCAGTCAACTTCAGCCAACCTTCTTTGATATTGTGAAGCCCAGAATCAGGCTGCAGGACGGTTATAAAACGATTCCATCTTCTGGCATCATTGCGATTGAGGATCTAGTCATTAGCCGACCTGAGTTACTCCTTGATCTGTGCCAGTATGCTGCGTCAGAGCATGTACAATTGTCCTTACGAGTCCTCGAATTCCTGCAACGACTATCAGAATCCGCGAGGCTCCAGAATCACCTCTTTGTTGAATCCAAGCGCGATCGTAGAGGTCGGCAAATGCTTGAATTAATTGGACCCGAAGGTGAATTAAAGCTCAAAAACATATCTACGAGATTTGCTGAACACTTCATCGTTGACCCGCGCGAGTTAGAGGAAGGAGGCGACTCTCCAGGCTATTTGCTTAAGGATGGCATAGTGTCTTTCTTCAATTCATGCCTCGCTACACAATCAGAAGCACCAAATATCGCTCATCTCTTACTTGGCTTTAAGAGACTCGGGTCCCGGTTAGTATCCGACATTGAATTCGACGAAGGCAACTCAACGTTTGATGCTCTCGCAAAACTCTCGGTGGATTTACCTGTGCAATGGGAGGAAACCTTGCTATCATGGCTAATTCATCTCAAAGCCGAAAGCATTTGTGTATTGAAACACTTGTGGTCTTTCCCGGTTTCTGCCGAGCTCACTATGGTGCAGCTCAGACGTCAAAATTATCTCGTCAAGCAGCTCAGTGGCCAAGTTGTGGCAGACCAGGACACTATCTGGGAAGGGAGCATGATTACTGATAATGACTTCTACTTTCTGACCTCCGCCGAAGCTTTGACGGACTTTATGTCCTACAGAACGCACCTCTATGACTACGTCACAAGAGAGATTCAGCAGGTTGCGAAAGCCAACATAAGGGCACTGCAAGAAAAGTACTTGTCTACATTACAAGGCAAGTCTATGGACGATAGTGGCATTCCAATCAACCATCCCTCTGTCTTCGACCTTTTTGACTTCGCAGAGCTGTGTACAGATGCGCCGCAAGTACTCGCCTACGGTCATCTCGACTTCTTTCACGATCTCGACTTCGAAGCCTACCAGAGCGGGCCTCTATACGATGTTGACAAAGTTCAAACTGTTGTTAACAGACGATGTGCTTTTGTCCTAGACGAGTATACTGCAGCAAATAGGCAGATCGACTCAACTGCCCTGAACGAAGAGGCTGCTTATGTTGTTGGTCTTCTCACAGCACGAAACCGTTTTGTCCTCGCACAAGCTGAACGGCTGTCCTGCTTGAAAAGCTACGTGGACATGATCATCAGTGTCGTAGGATGCTGTCAGATGGAGCCAACCACGAAGATACAATTCGCCCTTCGTATGCTTCAACTCGTTCTTCCCAAGCTCGATACATACCTCGCCGATGGCACTCAGGAAGCTGTAGAGCTGACGCGCCTAGCGGACACATTACTCCTCGTACTTGCAGAAATTCAGCCTCAAGTCAAGCAAATTCAAACTCGAGTAGATGTCACGATAGCTGAGAAACTCTTCCAGCTTTTTCGTATATGTGCAGAAGGTGTTGCTTTTTCGGCCAGCAATCCAGACCTTCGAGCAGTGCTCTATAGCATATGTTCAGAGTATTTGACACGAATCCTATCCTCGGCAAGCTCGAATACAGACTCAAGTCAAAGGGCCCGCACCAACGCCATGGACACGATTCGTTCAGTCGGGAACCAGCTGATTACCATTATTTCCGACGACGCAGACGACGGCCTTGATGCATGTCGTCTCAATGCTCTAAACTTTCTATCGCAACTCGTCAGCCTAGCACGCAGCCAGAAGGTGAATATCATGATCGAATCATTTGTCAAAATGAACATACTCGAAGTCCTGCTTGATCCGATAAAAAGTGTGGCGGCAGACTTTCAGTCCGCCAATCCCAGCAGTAAGTCCTGCAATGCACCTCGACCCGTGTTGTTCGCTAACTTGATCCACAGATCGTATCTACCTGACCTCGGTCTTTGAGTCACGAATTTTGCTTCTCCTTCAAGTATCTAGAACCCATCTTGGTGCATCCGCTCTCCTCGACGCAAATCTCCTACAAACGCTGCGTGACTCCGGCCTATTCGCAGCAGACCCCGACCTAGGTTTCGACCTTAGTTCCATCGGCCCAGCATCGCTCGTGCGCTCTACAACCCAGAATGGTGCGAGTGCGAGCATTGTGAGTGCACAAAAATCTGCATTACTCACATACTTCTTCCTGCTACAGGGATGTCTACGCCTACTGCTCTCCACCTTCCTAAACTTCGGTCAGGAGAACGAGAAGATCATATACCTGGTCCGTAGCTTCCTAGCCGACCATAGAGGCAATATGGTTGGTATATTTAAGCGTGCCGCCGGTCTAAGTCTGGCAAGTCAACAGGCTGCGCAGACGAGTTTGTTTGCTAGCATTCCTGCTGGAAGTGTGTTAGCCAAGGAGGACAGAGACATGAGAAGACTGGTCGACGAATGTATGAAGGCGTATACAGGTCTGGCTATTGGCAGTGGCTTTTTGGATTTTGAAGAGGACAGTGGTTTGGCTGGGAATGGGATGGTTAGGGATGGGGGACTTGGCCGGAGTAATTATGCTGGTGGAGGATTCACTTGAACTGGCGCGTTTGTTTGTGAGCAGGCGAGCAAGAATATATGCTTCAGTGTGCGCAATGGAAAAAGTTTGGTGTCTTGTATATAGCCAGCACGCGAAGATAGTCAAGTTACATTAATGCATTGCTGTCTATCACTTTTCTTCCTCGCGTCTTTCAACACATTGACTTCGCACCGATACCGTACTTAACATTAACGATGCTCATTCACGTACAACAAATCGGCGGCTCTCAGCCACAGAGGAGATCAAGAAGAGTTGATCAGATGGTTGCAGTAATCAGGGAATGCGACTCTCTATCTGCTGAATTTGTGTCGGTCAGCGACCTCATTCACAACTTCCCTAAACAGTCACAGTTGCAAGTATATCTCGAGCACAGAGCTGAGTGTACTTCGCGTAGCACCCTCCCGATGAGACCTGAGGAGCGGAGAAGTAGACGTAGGTAGTCAATCGTACATGAACCGAGCTCTTTCCTCGCCTGGCTCAAGCGATTTGGAGTGGCCATGACCATGTTTGTAGCCACGCGTATATCCGAAACTATTGCCATTACCTTGAGTGAAGATGAATTGCTTTGCCTCATGCGATGTTCGTCCTTGCGAGATTTGCCCTTGTGTTTGACCCTGGGCAACTGCAGCTTTTCGTTGCTGTGCGTGTTGGACGAGATGTCTCTGGAGCTCCTGTGGTGTGACTTTCCGGCTGTCTGATGTAGTGCCAGAAGAACCGGAGCTGGAGCCAGGCAAGGGCGGTGGCCCGTCTGCTCCGTTCAGTAAAGCCGCCTCATGTTTGAGCAGAGTTGTTTGACTACCATCGCTGACGCTGCGTCTGTGATTTCCTTGTGCATTGCCAACTTCCTCCCGAACGCGTCGCCTGGCGCGCTCCTTTTCTGCACTTCCGATGACAGCCATGCACAAAGAAGTGAGCTTGTCCATGTTTGTCAATGTGATTGGGAGAGCGCCTAGCAATTCCAATACTCTCCGGCCATCGTGCAGCCACCGTCGAACTATGCTGTCTGGCATGCATAGTGTCTTCACGGACAATTCTCGGATGAGTATCTTCCATTGGTGTAGGACCGAATTGAGGATGATAGCATCTTGAGCATAGTCACTGTAGAGCTTGACAGTTCTTAAGTTGGCGATCACAAGCTCATATTGCGTGGTCTGATCGTAGTAAAACTCGATGACTTGTGGTCTGTTACGAGCTTGCCATTGACGCTTGGTTCGGAGCACACTATGACGTTGGAGACGATTATGATCAAATTCGTCCTTCAGAAAGCTGTTGCAAGTTTCGATCAGCATGTATTCGAGCTCGGACCACAGTTTGCTCTGCCCAGAACTCTTGATGGAAACAGGAAAGGCACTTCTCTCGTGCGTTGATGGAGGTGTGATGATACGGACTGCATCGAACCTGTTGTCAGTCGCATATTGCTCCATCAACTCTTCCTGTTCTAGCTGCTCAAGATCTGGAGTCAAAAATCCATGCTTTAGCTTATGACCGAGTTCCTTCCAACGACGCTTGTTCGTGCTCGATGGTGTGGTAGTTGGTGGAAGCGAAAGATCAGTAGGTATTTGATTGGTGCTCATGCTCTTCACCATTCCCACTAGCCTCTTTACTGGGGACCTTGAACGTGGTCGAGGTGTCTTTGGGGACGAAGGACGCTGTATGTTGAACCGTGATCTGGAGGGACTCGATGGTGGAGTCAGTGGCTTTCGCCCTCGCTGACCGTCTTCAATCGAGATGTGAGGTTTTTGCGGTGTGCTGCGACCTCTTTGAGCTGAACCATATGCACGAGCGTCACAAGACTCCTCGATAGCATCTTCTTGGGACATAGTATTGTCGGAGGCCCGAAAAGGCCACACAGTACTAGAAACCTCATTTTTGTGGTATGTCAATGGTGCTGGGTGCGCTGCGGAAGTTATCGGTGGCTCATTCGAATCTCGATAAGGATTCTTTGCAGCAAAGGTTGTAAATGTTTTAGGACTGGAGACGTTTAGCAATTTGCGCATGCAGTATTGGCATACTCACGACGACGGCGCAGACTGTGACGTTGAAGATGAATATCTGTTCCAGAAATTCTTGTCTTTTGGTGACAGCTCCTGTGGTCCTGACATAGTCGCTGAAACTAATGATCGCAGCTCATCCTGCTCTCTTATTCTCGTAATGCCAGAAGATACTATCGAAGGATTATAGTTGAAGCTCTCAGGCTGCGAAACATCAGCAAAGAAGGTCCTTTCAACATCACTTTGCAGTGAAGGTCGTGCGTTGCCATCGATAGGGCTTAAAGGCAACGGCTTGTGGCCACGTTCATCGAACGTGCCATCCAAACCTTGCCCAGATCGAGGGTCTACCTGCTGCATTTCGGGTATAGGAGAGGGACAATCTCGTTGTGAAGCACTACGATTGTCGTTCTGTTTGCTACCGAGACCGCAGTCACCTAGACTCGAGTGTCGCTTACGAAGTTTGGGTTGTTTAGAATTGCGAGGATGTTTGCCCAAGCGGATCCAGGCATTGTGTAGCCAGCTGGCACGTGAAGATTGTTGTTGTGTTGACTGGCAGCTTGATCTTTTACTTGCGAAAAGTGGTTCCCCGGGTGATTGTTGTCGTCGATTTTCACTCGCGATGACATTCTCCTTCCTAGTCTTTCCGTGGAAAAGTGCGCCGTCAATCATACGTGCCTCTCTGTGAACAGCTCTCCTACGGTTGGGTGTTGCTTCGTTGTCGGTAGAACCAAGGTCAGAAGGGAAGCTGTATCTGTTATCTTGCATACGAAACAAACGCTGCGTTAATGGTGTTCTTTCCAGCATTGCATTCGTTCCAACATCAACAATACTCGTTGCAGGTGATTTTGACTTCGACAACGATTCTTCGATGCCGTCAACAGGTCGCCTGTCTCCCAGCGCCGTATTCACTGCTGGCATGAACACGTGCTCATCGTGTACAACAAGCTCTTTAGTAGAATCAGCCAAGGTCTTGGTCTTGGTCTTGGGACTAGCGAGGTTGAACGGGAATGTATGCTTTCGAAAGGGAACGGGAAGTGATCTTCGAGGTGAGCCTGTACTGCTGTTGCCTGTATTATACGGAAACCAATGGACTGGTAGCAACCCACGTTCCTCTGATGGCTGACTACTTACGGAGGAGCCACCAAGGCTGTGCTTTGACCGCTTGATAGTAGTCTCTTGCCGTCCTATTTGGTTCAGAAGGACTCGATGGTAGTCGTGAGCGACTGGGCAGATATCCGCTACTACATTCTTTCCTAGATCCGAAGCCAGGGACTCCGTTTCTGTGACACTAGGGAGACCGGCGACAGAGTATCTCGATCCTGGATAATGGTCGTGTTTCGCTCTTGGTGGCTGCAAAGTCATGAAATTGGCAGCTTTGAGAAGGCGGATTCGAGCGGCAGTCGGCTGTGAAAGGATACGGCCTCGAACACGAGGGACGTAGGGATTATATACATCATCCTGGTTCAAGTCAGTCATAAGAGTGAAGGATATATTTGAGTGACTTGCGTTTCGGTGTCGCCAGGCGTGTCTCCACGACCTCCAAATGTCACCATCATCACCAATGCCAGTCGCAGTACCTTCGTCCTCAAGCAATTCCTGTAGTACGCTCATTGCGTCTGGCGCACCCTCAAATCCATATTCATCCACAATCTGACTAAACACATCGTCCATGCCCACGGAGAAAGGGTAGAACTGGACGACCCTTCGACCAAGTTCTCTGAGAAAGAATCGACACGATTCCTCATCAAATGTGCCAAGACATTCTGGCCATGGGAGCACGGTGTCATATCTTGTATTGCCTTCCATCATATTCGATCACCGACAGCAGTGTGAGGAGCACGGAAGCCATGATGAGATTATCTGTGATTGTGTTGTCGAAATGGCTTGGCGTAGGGCAATTGAGAAGGTGTGCGTTCGACCGCATCGCTCCTGCCTCTGTTATAGCAATGGAATTCCTTGGCCGTGGAATCACATCTCAGCCGGTGCCTCCGAACTTCCCACTCGTCGCTCCCTCAGGGTCGAGATACTCACACATGAATAGAAAATCTTGAGGATACTATTCAATGTCAAAGATTAGCATACCAGTTTCTTTGATGGCAAAGGCCAGCTTTATCGTCACAAGCCAGTCAAAGCTCCATCATGCTTTGCTCCCATCAAATCGCCAGCATCCTAGCCTAGGGCATTCTCAACGTCTATGCTAGGTCTGATTCATTTTGGCTCGCACATGTATGATCGACGCAGTCAGTGATGATACAAAATATAAAAATACTGGCCAACTGATTGTCCCATGATGTGAATGCTGCAAGATTTCGGATTACGTGAAATTTATGAAGTTACACAAACGAGCTTTGGAAGCTTTAGGGCTTCGGCGTATGTCAGAAGTACTCTGAGGCAGTCATTGTCTCTGACTACGAACAACTAGTCGACTTCAGCTTCAAAAAGAGCCTGAAAGCTCATCCGAGCTCTCACTTCAAAATGGTTCCAGGCCCAGACTTGTGTGATATGCCGGTTGTGTCGTGATTTGCTCTACAGAATATCGGCATCATTAGGTATTTCCAACGTCGAGCTGAGCTCCGAAACCACCTGCCGACAACACTCCATCTGGAGAAGTGTGGGGAAAGCTCGACCACCGCGAAGGTCACTCTGCCAATCAATCAGGACCTTTCACTCATCTGCACCGTCATCCGCTCAATCCAGCATGGGCTTCTGGATGGCGGACACACTCAAAACGCCTCTGTCCACGGCAAAGTGGCACGGCGCTGTGAGTTATAGCACGGTCCTCGAGCTGGGAAGTTTCTGCTCAACTTTTGGTCACATATATAGGTAGTACTCGTTGTCAACTTGTTCATTGATCGTTCTGTTTGTTCGCGCTGATTAGCGACTCTCACGTAAGCATCTGAAGTTTCTCTACGTATGTTTGTCCAGAGGTGCTCGAAGCAGAAATAGCACCCAAGCTTGAACTATTTTACAGTCCTCCTTCATCATCATGGCTCAAATCGAGAAGTACGACGTGATTGTCATTGGTGCTGGTCCAGTTGGTCTGCTAACCTCGGTCTGTCTGTCGAGATGGGGTTACAAAGTCAAGAACATCGACAACAGGCCCGTACCAACAGCCACAGGTAGAGCTGATGGTATCCAGCCTCGTACATTGGAAATGCTGCGCAACATGGGACTGAAACGCAAGATTATGGCAGCTGACCCGGCTCGAGTTTACGAAGTCGCATTTTGGGATCCAGCTCCAGGTGGAAAGATCATCCGCACAGGCACATATCCATCATGTCCATCCTTCATAGACGCACGTTACCCATTCACTGCCCTTCTTCACCAGGGTCTGATAGAACGTGTCATGATTGAGGACCTCGAAAAGACAGGCACAACGCTCGAGAGACCTGCAACAATTACACGTTTCGAAACCAACAATGCAGATCCTGCCTACCCTGTTGAGGTCGATCTCAAAAACCTGGACAGTAATGTCATAACCACATACAGAACGAAATATCTCTTTTCCGGAGAAGGCGCACGATCATTCGTCCGGGAGCAGCTGCAAGTTCAAATACGACATAAAGATCCCATTTCTTACGTCTGGGGTGTGATGGACGGTGTTCTAAGGACCAATTTTCCTGACATCAAGATGAAATGCACGATACATTCAGACCACGGAAGCATCATGGTCATCCCAAGAGAAAACAACATGGTCAGGTTATACATTCAAATCGCATCAAGCACAGACAAAGACTTCAATCCTCGTAAGACTGCCACTGTCCAAGAAGTCCAAGCAGCAGCTCAACGCATCCTTCAACCATACACCTGCGAGTGGGATCGTGTAGCATGGTACTCAGTCTACCCCATCGGTCAAGGCCTTGCAGACCGCTATACTCTCGACAATCGCGTCTTCATGGGCGGCGATGTTTGCCACACTCATAGCCCCAAAGCCGGTCAAGGTATGAATACTGCCTTCCACGATGCCGTCAACTTTGCGTGGAAAATCCACCACGTCGAATCGGGCTTTGCCGACCGATCGATCCTCGAGACTTACGAAACAGAACGTCGCGCAGTAGCCGAAACCCTCCTCAACTTCGACAACAAATACGCCGCCCTCTTCAGCAAGACCCAACAAGCCCAACACGGCGACTCAACCGCCGAACAACAAGCCCAAGCCAACCAAGACTTCATCAACCTCTTCAAAGAAAACTGCGAATTCACATCCGGCTTCGGCGTCGCCTACGCCCCCAACATTCTCAACTACTCACCCTCCCAATCGCTCCCCAACCTGCCCTCCGAACTTCACTCTCTCATCATCTCCGACGACAACGCTCGCCTCCGTCCGGGCCGCGTCATGCCTAATAGCAACGTCACCCGTGTCGTCGACGCCAACAAAGTCCACCTGGAGAACGAAATCCCCTTCAACGGCTCCTTCCGCCTCTTCGTCTACGCCGGCTCCAACACCTCCCCTAAACCTAACCAGCACCCTCTCCTCACAACTCTCAGCAACAACCTCCTCAAACCAGGCAGCTTCTACAGCCACTTCATGCACCACAACCACCGCCAACTCGACACCCACCACGACAGCAATAACCCGCACAGTCCCTTCTTCAGCGTGGCACTCACCCTCTGCGCCAAGCGACCAGAAATCAAGATCGAAGAACTCCCCGAATTATTCCAGGCATATCGCGACCGCGTCTACGCCGACGACGCATTCAACGAACCAGTCCTCAACGCCACGTTCGGCTCACACGCCAAAGTCGGCCTGGTGCAGAATGATAGCGGTGAGCAGGCTGATGCAGCCGTGGTTGTGGTTAGACCTGATGGACATTTGGCGATCGCGGTGCGGTTGATGGAGGATGAGGGGACGACTAAAGTACTGCAGGCGTACTTTGATCAGTTTACTAAGCCAGGGGAATGGGATGGGAAGAGCGGGAGTAGTAGGACGAGTACGTATTATAATGAGAGGGGCCAGAATAGGGGGTTGCATGGAGGGACGGTGTTTGCTAAGGCTTCGCTTTGAGTACGGGTTGGAAATGTATACGGAGTTTCATGGCTGAGATTTTGTGCGTGAGCATCGATTTGTTTGGTACTACTACTAGCTAGTTGAGTGTTTCGAATTATCCTTTCTCCGTCGTTTCAGTGCACATGCTTCAACACAATAGTTTGCTATAACTACATATTTCGTACATGAGCACGAACCTTCTGTGCGACATGCACTAATGTTGACGGCCTCGATTTGAAGTACAATCATTCTACCACATGTTTACAGTCCGATTTGACTGCACTCGTCTTATCATTGTTGACACTTCCTTAGATCTTAGCATGCTGAGATTATGGGCCACAATAGACAAATCATCGTGGTCCAAGGCATTCCAAATGACCGTGGCCTGTGCAAGAACGCCCTTGGGCGCAGCTATATTGGAATCAAGCAGCTCCTCGGAGAAGTGGCTATCATCGTTACCGAGTTCATTAGATTTGACCTCATCGAGGTCAACCTCGTGACTGTTCATATCGTCGTCGTGAAGACGGATTATGACCTGGCCTTTTGGAGTTTTATAGATGAGGAATTCAGGAATGAAATCCTGAAACTCTTCAATAAGTTGCGGTAGTCGTCGGCTGTGCCAGCTGGTCTCGTTGTGACTGCCAGACCAACGGGGCTCTTTCAAGACACGGTATACTTGACGGAGGAGCAAGCCGTATTGGCTGGTGGTGGATAGATAAAGTCGCTGATAGTCACGTCTGAACTCAATGAATTTTGCAGACAAGATATTGTTGTCGATGAAAGTCGATGGAGATTCGGCCATAGCCTCGATCGTGCGAACCATTAGCTTGAGCTCCTCAAGATGCGAAGTCAACGTTTGGACCATGGAACGAAGAACATCAAGGGTGGCATCCAATGAACGTCTATCTCGGTAGCTTTTAGCAAGCAACAAGCGCATGAAGGCTGTAGGCTGTATATTGTAAGGAGCATCACTGATTTTGTCGTACACAGCCCTGAAGATCTGGGCGGGTATTTGACCTTGGCCTTGACCCTGTCTAACCTCGGTTGGATTCCTTCGTATGCTGAGGAGAAATGCCCGTTCCAACACTTCTTCCCAAATATAGACAGGTATGTCAAGGACGTAGTTTCTCGAGGTATAGTCAAGGAGGAAGATAGCCTTGTCGATGGCGTTGTTGATCGAGTAAGCATGGACAATGGCATATAGCAAGCGGTGAGAGGGCCGTAATGGATGGTCTTCCTGATAGAAAGTTGGGCTTTGGAGCTCTTCCTCGTCGTACTTGGCTAGGGCGTCGACATCAATGTTCCACACGGATTTGAGGATACTATTGACGCCTATAAGATCTCCAGCTCGTGCCATACCCGTAATAAGGTTGATGAAGGTGTCTTCGTTGGTGACCAATTTCCGGGAGCTGATGTCAACGAACAGAGCTAGGACTCTCCCACGTAATGTCCACAAGGCATCGGGAGTTTGGGGACTGACAGCGTAGCCACGCAGTCTCTTTGGTCTCCATTTCTTTGCACGCAGTTCGAGGTTCTGTGTATAATTGCGAGAGCCGGTAGAGGAGAGCTCGGAATAAAACGAATGCCAGTTGAGGGCGCGCATGTAAGCGTTGTAGCATTCTAGGTCAGGAAGGAGATTTTGTGAGGGCATGACATGACGCCAAAACCATCTAGCAATATTGGCATCACCAACAGCAGCAGCACAGCGCATGACATGGCGACAGATGGGCAGAGGGAGGGGCCAGTTGTTCTCCTGACGTCTGTGGAGGATTTGGGAAATATGTTTGCCGAAGCGTCGCAGGCGAGCGACGAGAGATCTCTGGAAGGTTATGTCATTGTGTTTGCCCGCCTCGACCAGGCCTTCGCCGAGTTTGCTAGCAGCCTTGAAATGATCGAGAAAGACGTCGGGATCAAGGCTCGTGAAGGCTCGTTCGAAATCGGCCTCGTTGGCGGTGGCACAGAAGGCGTGCCCTTGAGGATGAACAGTCAACCAGGATAGGAGACGTTCGGGACATGCTTCGTCAAGCAGATCAGAGACAGAAATATCAGAGGCCGAAATGGAGTTCAGCTCGCTACTGGACTGGACTGGAGTGTGGGTGTATGGTGTTTCGGTGTAGATCTGGGTGTTGATAGCATGAGACTCATCGTCTGCTGGTGTATCGACATGATCATGTTGAGATTGGAAGGGTGAAAAGCCCAGAGCAGGGCTGGTGGTTATGCTGTGATTGTGTCGGCGAACAGTTTCGGTCGGGTTGCGAGCTCCTCGCACTCGTCTTGAGATGTGGTATTCGAGATGTGGGATGCGAGAGGTTGATGATACTGCAGCACGAGTGACCGACCTAGCCAAAGGGGCTGCGACTTGCATGTGTTCTTGTTGCTGGCTTGAAGTTCAGCTACGTGCAGATGCTTCACTCAGTTCAGAAAGAGTGCCGCAAAAAGGCTCCTGTGGAAGGATCGGCGCACCTGCTCTTTCGAGCATCCGTGCCAGAAGTCAATTCACAGCTGGTCTCGTCTATAGTCTTTGTACTACCATAACAATCGTCAGCATGGCAGATACAGGGGAACAGGGCGAATCGGTCTCTGAGCCTCTCGATCTCGTGCGATTGTCGCTGGACGAGATTGTGTTTGTGAAGCTGCGTGGTGACCGAGAACTCAAGGGCAGACTACACGTATGGCTGGTCGCAGCACTACCATTCATACCATTAACAGGATCTACAGGCATATGACAGTCATTGCAACCTCGTACTAGGCGAAGTGGAAGAGACTATCATGACTGTGGAGGAGGATGAGCAGGGACAAGAAAGTGTGAAGGTATGTTGGGCAGGATGAGATGATACAGAAAGGCTCAGCTAAAGGGCATGCAGACAATCAAGAAGCAATCCGAGATGCTTTTTGTTAGAGGTATGTATTATGGCCAGAATGTGCACCAGACCGGATCTGACCATCACAGGTGACTCGGTAGTCCTCATCTCTCCACAATCTCCTTCGTGAGATATGCCATTTGAGTGAAAGTCGTTCCACGGTGAAGCTGCTAGAGTCAGATGGCTCATACGGTACACGAGACCAGAACAGTAAGCCAGTTACAATCTTTTGGTCCCTGGTCTCTAGCTACGCGATCATCAAAATCTCCTAACCGGTGTCGACCACAATGCAGGGCTCAAGATTCCAATGTGGTCTGAGAAGGTGAAAAGAGAAGAGTCATGTTACATCAGAGACAAAAAGCAGCAAGCCAAACTGGTGCACGAGCACGCCAGGCACAGATTTGAAGATTCACAGATTCTCCGATCAAGCACGATTGGTCAATTGCTGGAGTGGGGCACAGAACGTGGAGGTCCCCTGCGTGCTCGATGATGACTCGGTGTGAAGCTCGATCTGGTATATTTGCAGCAAAGAGACACACGCGCCACAACTCCAGTCCAGCATATCGCGCACCCAGACAAAATGCACCAACAAACATGTTAACTGCGTCCGCTTGCTGACTTCAAACTACCTAAGCTATCTTTATACTCCGAAAATGATCACTCAAATACCTCTGTGAACGCGGGGACGCTACCAAACATTATCTATTTCCACCACTTACTTCACCTTCCATCTTTCGTAAATTGCCACTATTGCCTTACACTTATCTAGAGCCGGTACAATGTCTACAAGACCTAACAAACAGACCCCTCAAGAGAGGCGAAAGGGCGAATTCGTGCGCATACCTTGCTGTTGTTGCTAGCACTTACTAATACTCAGCACAGGCTCTCTCTGATTTCGCTGAGTACGTCGAGAAGCAACAGGCTCGTCAGCGCAACCATTCCGTCGCTCCCAGTGACAGTGGCTATTCCACTGCTGGTCGTTCCACTACTACCACCGAAGACCACGCCGAGCTCGACATCATCGACCAACTCGGCCTTTCTGATGCGCCCAACCAAGTCAAGCTGAAAGACTGGCTGTTAGACACCTCCGAAGATGCTGGCGCCACCTTTCAGTCACTTTCTGGTCTGGTCCAGGCCAGGTTAGATGAAGGTCATGGCGAGACCCTGTTCAACCTTGGTCAGGAAGACAGTGGCGATATCATGGGCTTCAATAAAGAGCAGTGGGCTATGGCTCTCACAAGGATAACAGAGGCTGCAAAAGCACTCAACGCCGATATCAAGGTGCTGTTGACCTACAATGTCGGAGGAGACGTCGATGCTGTCCCACAGAATGGCAAAGAGACCGCCTGCTACGGCAAACTTCTGATACGGCAGGCTCCTGCCACTCCCGAAGAGGTCATCGAGACCAGAATAGCTGTTGTGGGCAACGTCGATGCTGGGAAGTCCACCATGCTTGGTGTGCTTGTAAAAGGCGGACTGGATGACGGCAGAGGTAAAGCTCGTGTCAACCTCTTCCGCCACAAGCACGAAATCGAGTCTGGTCGAACCAGCTCTGTAGGTATGGAGATTATGGGCTTCGACACCAAGGGTGAAACTGTCACTTCTTCCGTCCCTGGTCGCAAGCTCACCTGGAACGAAATCGGCACAAGATCCGCCAAAGTCATCTCCTTCACTGATTTGGCTGGTCACGAACGCTACCTGCGCACCACTGTCTTCGGTCTACTCTCCTCTTCACCAAACTACTGCCTACTCATGGTCGCCGCAAACAACGGTCTAATCGGTATGTCCAAGGAACATCTCGGCATCGCCCTCGCACTTAACGTCCCCGTTATGGTCGTCATCACCAAAATCGACATCTGCCCCCCTCACATCCTCGAACAAACAATCACCCAACTAACCCGAATCCTCAAATCTCCCGGCGCCCGCAAAATCCCCATCTTCATCAAAACCCACGAAGAAACCGTGCAAACCGCCACCCAATTCGTCTCCCAACGCATCTGCCCTATCTTCCAAGTCTCCAACGTCACAGGCGAACACCTCGACCTAGTCCGCACCTTCCTCAACATCCTCCCCCACCACGGCCACTACGACGCCGAAGCCCCCTTCGAATTCCACATCAACGATACCTTCTCCGTGCCCTTCGTCGGCACCGTCGTCTCAGGCGTCGTAAAATCCGGCGTCATCCACACCGGCGACACCGTCCTCGTCGGCCCCGACTCCCTAGGCCAATTTCAAACAACAAACATCCGCTCCATAGAACGTAAACGAATCTCCGTGCCCTTCGCCTCAGCCGGGCAATCCGCCAGCTTCGCACTAAAACGCATACGACGCAAAGAAGTCCGGAAAGGCATGGTCGTCCTCCCCAAACTCGACGCCCTCTCCCTGCCAAAAGTCTACAGGGAGTTCGTCGCGGAGGTCCTCATCCTCTCTCACGCGACCACCATCAGGCCAAAATACCAGGCCATGCTGCATGTTGGTCCCGTAAGCCAGACGTGCGCGATCATCGAGATTGATCGGGAGTTTATACGGACGGGCGATCGGGCGACCGTGGCGTTCAGATTTGTGCAGAGACCGGAATATTTGGCTGTGGGCGATAGGATATTGTTTCGGGAGGGGAGGACGAAGGGGTTGGGGATTGTGAAGGCTGTTGGGTTTGAGTTGGGGAGTTTGAATAGTAGGCCCGAGGCGCAGGCGCATGGGGCTGGGTGGACGGGGAGGGAGAAGTTGAAGGAGAAGGGGGTGGTGGGGACGGGGACGGGGACGGCGACTACTGCTGGTGCTGGTGGGACGGCGTCGAGGACGGGGCCCGCGAAAGAGTCCACGATGGGTAATGGTACGGCTGTTGTGAGTGGCAGTGGTGTTGCGAAAGTGAAATAGTGGGGGCGTTCAGGCTGGCTTACATAGATTGCAGGATAGGAGTCTAGAAATGTGTTCAAGCTGTTACAGATCAAAGCATCAATCGTGTACGTTCGTTAACTTCAATGTATAGCAGTTACATGGTGATAATGGTGATGATGGTGCCCAGCATGTCCATAACTACCCACCGAATCATCCACCTCAAACTCTACACTAACCTCCCACTTCTGCCCCGTCCCATTCCCACCACCATACCCACCACTAAGCCTATTCCTTATCAAACCCACAATCCTCTCCCTCAGCCGAACAAGTGCCCCCTCCTCGCTCGCAACACTACCAACACGTAACTTCAGATTCGCGATCCCCACGCCATAATGCGCCTGCCAGAACTTGGCTGTGTCGACTTTGCGAACCAGTGGATCCTGCTCAATGTCTTTGAGGACTTCGTTCACGCCCGGGCCAGGATAAGAGAGCAGCAGCATGCCGCCGACGGTCTTGCCGAGGTGCATGCCGAGAAAGAGCATGGCGAAAGCAATACTTAGGCTGAGCAGTTTATCGATCATCTCGTAGGTGTGGAGTTCGAGGAGTGGGAGGAGGAGCATGGTAGTGGAGCAGGAGAGGGTGAGAAAGTGAGAAGGATTGCTGAGGATACCGTGTAGAGGCAGCGCTGTTGGTAATTTCTCCATGGCTGTGAAGCGCATTGCTTTACCAATTCTGGCGTGGTTTTTGAGGCCGACGGCTGATATAAGTGTTGAGACTAGAGCGAGGAGGACGGTGAAATCGACAGTGCCGGCACCGACGCGGTCGTGGTGAGAATGTGAGCGGTGAGGCTCGTGGCTGCCCAGTCCCTCTAGAGCGTGCTTAGCGTTGTGAGAGATCAGGTCGAAGCCGAAGAAGATCAACAGGACGGAGAGTGCAAAGCCTGCTATGACTTCCATCCTTTGTAGACCGAATGGGTGGCGGATAGATGATCGGCCCCAGACTTCAAAGTTGTGCCAGACTTCGACGAAGACACAGAGCATGGCCCCAATTCCATCGTACATTATCAGATGTGACAGAGCTTCCATGGCTGCTGACGAATGTTTGTTCCATATCACATAACCTGCCACGGCCATGTGAGCGACTGACCAGTAGAGACGAATTTTCTGATCACCAGTCATACTGGCGCGACATTCGTTCCAGGTAGGTATGGGCAGGGATGCTGGTAGAGATAAAGCAGGTCTGGCGGGTGTTTCTTGGAATTGAAAGTTGGACATGGAATGGTGGGAGGCTGAATGCTTGTACTTGTGCCCACGTCGAGCAGAGATATTAGATTTGATGACTGGGCTCTTTGCCATTGACATTGGCTGGAAGTTGAACGGAGCGGCACCACCATTACTATCGCCTGACAAGGAGGGACTGAAATATGCTGTCGACGCAGTTGGTAGAGGTTCTTCGGCGTCTATAACTGCGCTTTCAGGAGATAGCATCTTGATAGGAGATGGTGGTCCACGTTCATACGACGCAGACAGGGATGATTGAGATGCGGAATGTCGAGGTGAGGCTGAAGAATGTGGAGAGGTTCCGATGCCGAGACCATGACTCTGGCTTCGTCCGTGCGTAGACGCATCTTGCTGCGGTACTGAGGGAGTCTGGCTATCGACTGGAGGTGGTGGAGGTGGTGTTGGCGTTCGTGGTGCGAGGACAATATTGGGAGGAGCGATCTGGGTCATGGTGAAAGAGGGAAGGTAAACTCTGTCCAGCAGAGTAGCTGTTGAGGTGATGCAAGAGAATGTGAATTGTCAGTAGAATCAACAGTAGTGATACAAAGAATGTAGTATTGTGGAGGGGTCGATCAGACCAAGTACTCTTCGTCAACTGCGTTCCCCTGAATATGCGGAATATGGCCAACATGCTGCTCTCCGGAAATACAGTGATATGATTGGTGCTGTTCTCTAGCCTCGAGCCGCCACGACAATAACAACCATGTCGCCGTCATCCTTTTCTCCATTTCGTATCTACCCTCACTTGCTTCGAACTCCGTCGACGATACATCATCGCTGTGCAAGAGTGATGTATGGAGAGTCCGCGGTTTACACTACTTCTGATTCTGTTGCTGTTCATCTTCTTCTCACCTGATCAAACCAGCGTTCATTACTCCACACAAGATGACAGAGATCGGCTCGCTGTTGAAAAGGAACAGGACTTCGATGCCCTTACACATTCCAAGTATGGCGAATTACCATCTAAGGGTCTCAACTTGACTGGCTTACGGCTCGAGGATGGCTATCAGTTGCAATTGCTACCTGTTGCACAAGATCTAACTAGGCAACAACAGGTCGACAGCTGGTATGGCTTTGACAGACTCGCCCCTGTCTACCACGATATTAATGGCGAAGTACGAGGTGACTTTCGCTTTGTTGAGGTACAGAAGGATCCTCAACGATCGCTAAATTTGACCGAGTTGGATCCAGGCACTGAATTCTTCCACCCACGCTTCGATCGTAATGTGACAGACCAGAATGGTCAGCTGACCATCGAGCTCAAAGAAAAAGGCACACCATCCAGATATCTACCACGAGAAGTAAAGGCTAGCATATCCATCTTCTCCGACTCTTCGCCAGGGAATGGTTGGGATGCTCGTTTGGCAGGCGTCCATTTTCCTTCAGGTGCTATCGTTCTTACCACCTCAAGCAGAAAATGGAACGCGTTACCTGCTCTACCTCATCTTACTCTGAATCAGGAAGAATTTGATCGTTCCAGGATAATTATGAACACCTCTCTAACCAATATATGGAACACCATCGGTCAAGGTGCTGCAGCTGACCCTTCACTCGAGGCCGCCCCAAAATGCGAGCTGATTGTATGGATGCACCAGAAGCCGCTCCTCGGTAGCAATGTCTACATCGAGGAGATCGAAGAGGAGTTAAGGAACCCTGATGGTGCTCCTATAGGCCAGCCACCACCTATGGCATTCACAGCTCTGGTTTTCTCTCCCGATTGTGGCTACATCTTACGCGCAGATACGGTCTTTGGTCCTAAAGCAGAATCATATTCAGATTTGGTTCGTCACTTGACTGCAGCTTTCGCCCTGATTCTTGTGGCTCAGATTGTCCTGCTGAAGAGGCAGATGGAGAGGTGTGCCACACCCTCCACAAGGAGCAGGGTATCATATCACACTTTTGTCATATCTGCTTTCAGCGACGGCCTCACTTTCTTCGCTCTCATTGGCCTCCTGGCGGTCGATACTTCGGTCTTCTTACTCGGTGGGGTGGCTGCTTTTTTATGCTGCATCCATGTAGCATTCCTGGAGGTAAAATTCATCTTCGACATCTGGACTGTCCAGGTGGGTGACCCCGCCAATGCAGAAAGAGAACGACAACGAAGGACTGCTGCAGCGAACTCAAATACTCCTCCTACTGCCAACAGCACAACGACAGAGACTGCGAATGCTCAACCACCGAGCAATACACAGACTGAGAACAACAATCCACCTGCGCCACCACCACCGCTCAGCGAAGCCGGTCTCCCCCTCCCCGCCACAGCACGAACCTCACCAACCCCACCACCCACCATCATCAACCTCCCAACCGACCCAACAATAACCACCACAAACGACATTGTCCCCCCACGCACAACCTTCATCTCCCTCTACTCAAAATTCTACTTCGCCCTCCTCAACCTCATGTTCTTCACCCTCTGGTCCTCTTCCTGGTCCCCCACCCCCCGCCACATCTACCACTCGCTCCTCGTCTTCGCCTTCTTCTCCCTCTGGCTCCCCCAAATCTACCGCAACACAATGCGCAATTGTCGCAAGGCCCTGACCTGGGAATACGTCCTGGGCAGCAGCGTCCTCCGCGCTGTCCCGATCCTCTACTGGTTCCTTGACGATCGGAACGTTCTGTATGCGACTACGAATCCGACAACGGCGTTGGTTCTAGGTAGTTGGCTGGTCGTGCAGATCGTGGTGTTGGCGGTACAGCAGTTTTCTGGTCCGAGGATTTTTGTGCCGGATAGTTGGTGTCCGGCTGCGTATGATTATCATCCTGTTTTGTATGATGATTTGGAGGCTGGGGGGTTGCCGATTGGTGAGATTACGTCTGCTTCGGAGGGGAAGGATGCTGATCGTAAGGACGGTGTGGTATTAGCAGCAGGGGCGCGGAAGCTCTTTGATTGTGCGATTTGTATGAATGAGATTGATGTGCCTGTCGTATCTAAGGATGAGAAGAGGCAGGGAGGTGCAGGTGGGAGGAGTTGGCTGGAGCAGAGGAATTACATGGTTACGCCCTGTCGGCATATTTTTCATAGTGAGTGTTTGGATGGGTGGATGACTATGAGGCTGGTGTGTCCTGTTTGTAGGGAGGGGTTGCCGCCTTTGTGAGAGATAAGAATGTATATTTGCCCTATACATATCAACTAGGCATCAGACGTTGCTGTGGATCTTCGCTTTCGCTCTCATCCTCCTCGCTCTCGGAGGCTTCTTCGCCACTACTTGTATCCTCCTCTTCTTCAGTCTCTGTCTCCTCCTCTTCATCCTCACTTTCCTCCAACCAATCATCCAAAGTCTTGCTCTTCCCTGATCCTTTCACGACCTTCTCAAGACCCTGCTCTTTAATAGCCTCGTCAATGCGCTGACTGGCAGCGACCGTGCTGACTTTACTCGCTTGACTCACATACTCTTCCTTTGACCCATCCGCTTCGTCTCTCAACTTAGGATCTGGCTCGTGCCCTTCTTCAACCCAGTCTGGGAGGCCAGCATATCCAGGTAAGCCGTTGATTCCAGCGATGTTCCTACCAAGGGCTAGTGTGCTTGAGCCGAGCGCCAGATCCTGTCGATGAGCTGACGGTGAGGGTGTGTGAGGTACTGGTTTGGGTGCTAGGATGAGTAAGGACGCGAGCTGGGTTGATGAGGGGTCTGCCAGGAGAGCTCGAAAGAGTCTCATACGGTCCCGGAGGTCGTAGGATGTGTCGTATCGGACCAGTGTGAGGAGATAGGTCCAGATTTTAGGTATCACATCGTTGGAATCAAGTTGTTTGGTGGTGTTTTCAACATCATTAATCTCTGTGCCATTTTCGGCGTGCTGGTTCTCAGACAATCGTTGCTGTGCTTGTAGATATTGTAGGTAAACTTTCGCGGCTAGGAGCACGATTTGCTGCTTGGCTTCCACACTTTCGTCGGCAAAGCCTTTGGCGAGTATTCGGAGGACGTCAGGCGCGATGTTGTTATCGGGATCCACGCCAGTAAATTCACCAACAAGCCAAATGATTGTCGCTCGAGCTTCTGGACTGGTGGTTCGATCGAGGTTACGAGAGAGTCTTATGATCGTCTTTCGGTGTGCCTGTGGATCCTGCTGTATGAGATGGCGCATAACTGTAAGTACTTCCGACACAAGGACGTTGTCAAAACTCGTCATCTGAGCAAGCAAGACTTTGTAACATCGTGATGATGACCGTGAGTCGTGTTGAGCACACCGGCCTATCGCCCGGACTGCTTCTTGTGTTTGTTCGACATTCGAGCCTCGTGAAAAATTGTCAAATTCGTTGAGAATCAACTCTTTGAGGTGAGAGTTGGCATGAGGAAATATCAGAGTCAGCATCTCCATTTTCAGTCGCCACACTTCGCTCGGGTCTCTATCGCTGATCACAAAGTGAGTTGTGTAAGGTACGAAGAGCTGAGCATGCTTCAATGCTATCAGCACAATATTAGGTAATACTACCTGTTGTACTTCGGTTGAGGTTCTGAGCAGTGCTATGAGAGGACCTATCGTTGTTTTGATATGTTCTTCCGTCCCAAGATATAGTAAGCAGCTAGCCGCGGCAACAACTATGGCCGGGTTGCGGTTTTGCAACAGGATCTGGCATGCTTTCAGAAGAAGATTGAGGTCTGAATCAATGAGTACTGAATCTTCTTCAGTCTCCTCGACCTCGTCATTCTCATCCTCATAGAAGCCCTTCTTGTTTACCTTGGTGAACTTCTGTCTGCGACGAGGAAAGCATTTACGTGAATAGGTCAGGAGTAGATGTAACGTAGCCAGTTGTCCCCACTCGTCCATGTCCACTACCTTCTTCACCAGTCCTCGATAGTGTTTGTGAAGAAGATCTATACGGTCCGGACAAAGCTGAAGGAATGTCTGAGCAGCAGGACCAACCACGTAGTACTGCTTGTCTGAAAGTAGAACGGAGAGGTTGTCTATAAGCAGAGGTAGAGTATTGGGATCGAGAGCGTAACACTTCGGTATCGCCAAGGCAGCAGCCTTCCGGACAAGTGGACTGAGATCTGTTACTCCTCGTTTGATAGCTAATGAGACAATCTGGCTGATTACAGGTATCCGCATACCAGCCATCGTCCGTAGAGCCATGGCGCGGACCTGTGGATTCTGATCACTCAGACTCTTCTGAATGGCATTGACTGACAACAATGCAAGATCTGGATCAGACTCTGCATAATGGAGGAGGTAGACGTAAACAAGCTTCTTGACTTCGAGATTCGGGTTGGCAACGTTTTTGACAACAGAGGAGAAATAAGGTAGGCACGGTTTGTTCTGGTAGATCATACTAATAACTCGTTTCAAGCCATCGATAATATCTCGATCACTCCGACTGTCAAGTAATGCCTTCATCTTGACGAAGGGTATGTTTCGAGAGGAGGAGCCATTCTTCAATTTGGCTCCGACAGCCTGAGCAGCTTCGACTGTCAGGTCTCGAGCTGGACGGGTTAGTTGTATCCTCGACCTCTGTGAAGCACGTACCAGGATCGACCAGAGTCGAAATCTTCGAGACTGATTCCATGCTTGTCTATCTAGAGAATGGCTTCTATAGAAACATGCCTACTCTCGATTTGATGACAAGTCAGTACTACTCCCGTGAAGGAAGGAGGTAGACGCGAGTTAAGTCTTGGCGTTCCGCCGAGACAAGTCTCCTGCTCGCCAACCTCGAGAAGTCGCACGATCGACAAAAACCACAAGTAAGATGACTAGTTCTCAAACGCATGGCTAATTTGGATCTCACAGAGACCAGCAATGTATCTGTTCATAGATAGCATATTTCAACACCAGATACTCGAAAGCTGATTAAATTCTTTATGAAGTCATTGAATACAGTACAGGAACTGAACAGGTGTATATAGGACAGCCAGCAGTTCAATACAATGTGATGTCAGTGGTCAAAGAGACAATAACGACGATACCTGAGTTCGTCGAAGACTTATGTTCTGAAAGCCAAGGTCATGTGGTCTTGGTCGCATGCTGTCGACGGTCGTGGTTTCTTGAGCAGCTGAAACTTTACGACTCTGCGAGAAGGGCCAACGCGGCTAGCCGAGAGCAAGACGATGAAGTCCCGGATATATCCTCTATCTCGCTCACCGAGCCCACACTCGGTCTACTTGCAGTATCGACGACAACTAAATTGATATTCTGCCCAAGTATCCCAACATTTCGAGCGCTCACACCGACTTTGCCTCTTCGGGAAGACATTGTCAGTGGTAGTTTCTCAAAAATCATCATTCTCGATATGCTGGCACTACACCAAGGGACATCAGAGTTCACCATACAAGGCCTGTCTCGGTCATTTGCCATGGTTGCTTCGGCACAACATAGCCTACAAACTGAGTTCGAGATCCTCGAGTGCATGGATTACTCCGACTTGACGAATCCACATAGAGGTCCGTTGCTGTGGGAGACAGAGGTACCTCTACTGAGTGGTTCGGTAAAAATAGGTGAAGCGGGACAGGGTTGGGCGACTCGAAGAACAAGAATTAGGACGTTTGCGGAGAGATGGTTCGACTTCGTCGGTTCTCAGTAAAAAATTTCAAATATGGGAAACAACGATACGCTATACACATCCAATATGCAATTCCAGCTTCCAAACTCACAATGGGTATCACAAAAATACAGCAAACCAAAACTCCTTCCTCGTCAAGTCGTTTCACATGGCTCAATTCGAATCAGGCAATGCTCTGCTCCATCTCGGTAATGTAGAGCCTGATGTGTGATTCGAGCTTGAGGTACTGTTCATGGGCATCTTTGACCTCTTTTTCGATAGCTTCTTTCAGCTCTGCCATCTAGTGTCGATGTTAGTGACGCTTCACAAGCAGCACGCACAAGTTGAGGAACTCACCTTCTTCTCGGTCTGGTCAATACGTGCTTTGCGCCTATCCATATCTCGACTCTTTATCTCTCGTTCTTCGCGAAGCTGTCGTTGCTGTTCCCACAACTCCTCCATCTTCGTCTTGTTTTGTTCCTCTCTCTCTTTCTGTTGTTTTCTCAACGTCTCTATTCTGCTCTCCCACTTTTCCAATTGTTTCAGCAGAAGTTGCTCGTTTTGCTCGACTTCTCGGACTGAGGCACCTCGCTCGTTTAGATCGTCTTTGTTCTTGGCCGCTTTGGCGTCTTCTTCCTCTTCCTTCTGCAGCTCGACTGCAATTTCTTCAAGGACTTTGATGCATGACTGTACATCGTTCTGTACCACTCCAAAGGTGTCGGATGATGTTTGTAATGCTCTACTCCTGCGCTCGAGCATTTCTATCTGAGCCTTTTCTCGAGCTAGACCCTGTGACAGGTCTGTGAGGGCACTTTGCAACGCGGCTGGACTTTGCAGGACGTATGGCCTTAACTTTTCACTCTCTTGTCGGCATCTAACCAACCTTTCTGTTTTGTCTTCAAGCAATTGCTGTGCACGATTTTTCTCCGCTTTCGATCGCTCCAGCTGTTCTGCTATCCTTTCTTGTCCTTTCCTCAGCTCAAGTAGCCTCTCTTTCAACGCGTCATTTCTTCTAACTTTCTCCTTGACTGCAGCTTCCATGGCTTTCCTGTTGCGCCTCATGTCCTCGAGCCGCTGTTGCATCTCATCGTTTTCGTTGTACAGTGTTTCTATCCTGTTCTTGGTCTCTTCCGCCTTGTTGTAATTGGCATCGATCGCCTCAGTCTGTCCCTCTCGAAACCGTATGAAGTTTATCACGTAAGAGAATATCTTCCCTAATCGCTCGTAGGTAGGACGAACGAGGTCGTTCATGGAAAAGTCGTGGACACCACATTCTATGAGCATACGTCGAAGACTGACGAAGAACCCCATCATAAGCCTGATGTCCACTGGTATCAAATCGGGGTAGTCACTGCAGATGTCCTCGTGAGCCGCATTCATGGCTGGTACTATCGAATCTCGAGTCGCGTTCATGAGAATGTCGCCCAGATGCTCGAATACCATCTGAATCTGTTGTGGTTTGGGAGTCTTGAGGTCGTTCTCGGAGAAGGGTACACCTATGTCACTGATACATCCTGCTATTTCTTGATCTGACTTTGCAACATATAAGTCAGCAAGATCACTCAGCTACAGAGCATGCGATACTTACCAGTCGCATAAACGCATCTGGATCCTCTTCCTTTTTCTTCTTCCCAACCTGCTGGGATGTTCTATAGTGTGAATTCATCTTGCTTCACCCTATGTTGATCTTTGCTGCTCGGATCATAGCAGATATAAGCAAGAATGAGGTATCGGCCTAGGAAGTCTTACTCGTCACAACTCGAAGTGTTTGTTGTGGTTTTACTGTAAAGGTATGTGGGGCGCTTCTTGCGACGACACCAATCGCGAACGAGCATGAATTCAAACGTCGAGGATAAATTCCAAGCCGAAGAGCTGCCGGTATAGCATGCTGATACAGCGGTTGAATCAGCCAGAATCTGTAAGCCTAGATATGCAAGCAGGGTATGACTATATATCGATGTTCTTGGACGCTCGTCTTTTGACCATTATCTTACACATTGAGCACTGAAAAATGGCTGCAAGTTCTCGAACTGGTAAGTGAAGATCCTGTTCTGTATGCGGCTGCGAGGATGAGCTGGGTTGAAGCGTACTCAAACGTGTTGAGTACCAGTACATAAAATTGCTTTACTCCTGCAGGCCTGGGCGATACTGCCAAGACGAACCGTGTCCATGATCAGGACCATTATTGCGAAGGGCTACAAAAGTTCCACAAGACCTACTGATTATCAGATGGACGAGCGCAACCATTTTCAGGAACCTGCTAATAAATACCGCCATCACAGGTCTTGCGACGCCACCTATAGAAGAGAACAACGCTCCAAGTTTTGATATAGTCGCTCACTACACGCGCTTCATATCCTCCGACCCATCTATCACACCAGCGATTGCAGCAATCGAATCCCTAATCGCAAGTCTATCCGCGTCTTCCCTAACCACAATCTCCGAAACTCTCGCCCTCCTCAAAACACAAAGCAACACTCTTCTTGCCTCCCAGTCAAACCCTATCCCTCTCAGCGCTGGCACCGAGCTTCTACAGCGCTACATAATCACAGTCGTACAGCAACAGCCCACACAACTATCCGGACACGACTTCAGCCAACTACGTCGCCAGCTCATCGCAAACAGCAAACTCTTCGTCAGCCGGACCAAATCAGCCAGATCCAAAATCGCCAAGCACGCTTTGCCCTTCATACGGGATCAAAGTACCATCTTCGTTTATGGCTCGAGCAGAGTGATCGACGCAGTTCTCGATCATGCCGCAGAAAGCAGACGGTACTTTAACGTCGTTTTCATCTCCTCACTAACTTCAGACCCAATACATCAGAGCTTGAAGCGTCTGTTGTCGCTGGGCATACCTGTCGCGACGATCCCGTTACCAGCCTTGTCACATGCCATCGACTCACTGGACAGGAACAATACTAGCAATGTGCTTTTCCTGTTAGGTGCAGAAGCCGTCCTTGAAAATGGTGCGGCTGTCTCAAATATAGGTTCTCGTCTCGTGGCATCGGTTGCTAAAACTTCAGCAATACCATGCTATTTCGCAGCAGAATCATACAAGTTCACACGACAATTTCCAACCTCGTTTGGTGATGCTGATCTCCAGGCTATGGGTGCCAAGCAGCAGGTGCTGAAGTTCAGAAACGACCTTGACGGCGAGAAGATGGAATTGCAGGTTGACGCAGAGAATCAAGGAAGAGGAGATGGCATGGTTGATATTACACCGCCTTCGTTGATAGGAGGTCTAATCACCGAGAACGGAGTGATGACTGCTGAAGGAGTAGCTGAAGAGCTGATCAAATTGTGGTTCTAGTTGTCGCAATGAATTCAATTGAGCGCTTCGCACCACATCATATTCTCTTGTCGGCTCAAATTCAAGGAAACCACTTCTGTAGCTCTTCGTCCTCACTCCAAGGCGGTACTTCCTGAACTTTGCTGCTGCAAAACCAAAAGGAAACTTTCTTCTGGGTTGGGTCTTTCAGTTTGTAGTCCGGATATGGATATCTCTTTCCTTCCCTCTTCCACAGCTTTTCCTCCTTCTCATTCCTGTCTTGGACGTTCGCAACATACTCACAGAAAAGCTGACTGCTGTTGTATTGTTCGTGTGTCTTCGACAGACCATCCACCAGAGACTTCTCCAGCACTTTAGCCACATCCCTCAACATAACCTCATACACCAGCCTCTGCTCAGTGCCTGCCGAACGTGTATCCTCCAAATCAGAGCATGATCGTCTCCTCCGCACCCTTTTTCGTGGCTCAGCCTTGAGTACTTCCTTAAAGTACCGTGCTAACTTTCTGAACCTCGAGAAGCACTCTCCAAAGACCTTACGGTAGTGGTTGAAGATGATCAGGTGCTTGATATGCAACTCTTTCTTTTCCTGCTCTTCGGCTATTGTCCAACTGCCCTGCTCGAGCCATTTCATGACCGCACGATATCCCTTCCGGACTACATCAAGTGCCTCTGTGACTTGATGGCAGAATACCCTTGTCCGGTGCGCTTGCAGCAGATCTTCGATTTTCGCAAGAAAGGTAGGAATTCGATGTGATAGCGCAACTACCAGTTCCTCAATCTCCAATCTTTGGTCTCGTGTAGCTCGCCAAATCGTCGCCTGGTGGAAAGAGCCTGCTATCGCTGTCATCCATCGCTCTCGTCTTTCGTGGGGAGCTAATGAGGAAGGAGGCATATGTCGCACGTTCGTGTGTTGCTGAAGTGAAAAAAATTCTCTTCTGTATTAAGGCTAAGGTGTGCTAGATTGCTGGAACAGGATTAAAGGTATCGTTAGTAACCACACATCAGCGCCTAAGAACAGAATGAGTAGACGTGTTTGAAAGCATGTTCAAGAAGACTTTCTTTGTGATCGCTTATTGGACTTGGGACAAAGGACCTTGCAGGCAGTGTCGCGAGCATTCTTCTGTATATTTATTGTCATTCAAGGACGTCAGAAGAACAGCGCCATGTCACAAGGAGTGGCTTGTCTGATTCATGGCAGACCGCGCTGAGACATGTCAGATGCGTCGTCGCAGCACTGGGGATCTAGCTGGTCACATTTAGCGAAGCAGGACTGGAAGGCGCCAGAGATACAACTGTATTGCGAGCTCAGGTGCAAGAAGCATAGAGGAAGACTTGATAGACGTTCTCTCGCGAGCTTGAACGATGCCGATGCAGCACAAAACTCACCATCGCTAACAAATTCTGTCACGTGCTGACGGAGTACGCGACGCGTCCAACTCAAACCGAACACGTTGAGGTCCAGCCACAGATAGCTATACACAAGGGAATGCGTGCGGGAGAAGAGTGAAATTACGTTTCCGTGCTGTATATTACAGTCAAACGATAAGAGCTTGCTCCTCGTCGTTGGTTTCTTCGTCCGAGTTGTGTTCTGATTCACTTCCATCTCCATCGTCACTGTCACCCGTGATACCCTCGATGTGTTGCCACATATTATCCAAGGTCCTATTGCCAACTTCGTGAGACGAGACATTAGATCGGTCGTCATCAAGATCATGCTCGCTGTCATCCTCAGCAGACGTGAGTGGAGATTTGCCAAGTTTCCGGGTGGCACGAGAAGCCAAAACTTCTTGTGCAGATTGTGCACCTGCCTCGACCAATAATTTGACAGTAAGATCACGGTTTGGATTCTCCTTCCAGGATCTGGCAAGATCAAGGGGCGTTTTCGATGTGTCTGATAAAGGGTTGAGATTGGCACCTGCCTCGACAAGCAGCCGAACAACTTCCAGGTGACCATCTGCTGCAGCCCAGTGAAGAGGTGCCCAACCATAGATAGTCTGAGATCCAGGGTCAACACCCACTTCAAGCAAGTAACGCGCGACTTCAATATGCCCACCTGCAGCCGCTCCATACAATACGGATACACCCTGGCGATCGCGCATGTTAGGATCTGCTCCGGCTTCGATTAATGCATCGAGGACTAGAATAAGTTAGGGTATTGTTCTGCTAGAGTTGACGGGTCGTTACACTCACCTTTTCTTCTGTCAACAAATGTTTCTGTTGCTTGGCCTTCATTAATGAGTGACCACGCGGTACGACCCTTACTGTCCTTGTAATTGACATCCGGATTATAGGTAAGTAACATCTCAATCATCGCCAGGTCATTGCGCAGCGCTGCTCTATGCAATACTGTATTACCACGTGAGTCAGTATCATTGACGTCCGTTCCGTTCGCAAGGATAGCTTCTGCCGCCGTGGCAAATCCGGACTCGACCGCTAGAAATAATGCCATCTTCACTGTGTGAAGACTGTATGGCTCGACGTCGCTGATGTATTCCCTGGAGAGAAGTTCCTGGACTATGTCAGCCTCCCCAAGCCCTGCAGCAGCCAGAAGCCGGAGGTTGCTATCGCAAAGGGCTAGAATGGCCTTTTTGATGTCTTTCGACATTGGCTCTAGCACTTGAGCTGGAACATCGTTGTTAGTGTTCGATGATTTTGTGCGCGCACTCAGTATAAGCCACACAAGCTGGAGAAGCAATTGAATTAGAAAGTCGAGGTAGTTTTCCTCCTTGCGAAGATGTGCCGGCGCAGATGTGATGGATTGCGCCTCGTACCGTTTCAGGACTTGAGCCAGCGTCATAGTGACAACGTCAAGATGTCCTTCTTGTGCGGCTTGTAGCATGATATCTTGACCAGCAGGTCTTGTAAGGTTTAGGCTTGCGCCCGCCTCCAGTAGTGCTCCCACTACATTGTAATGTCCCTCCTGTACTGCAACAATGAATGGTGTGCGTCCATCGAAGTCAACAGGGTCGAGTTCGCAACCTTCACTAATCAGCACTTCCACCAGAGGAAGCCAGCCAATATAGCCGGCGACATGCAGTGCTGTTATCTCCCTATTTGGTGTGGAGCCAGATGACCCACCGGAAGTCACGGCTGTTGGAGGATCGCCTTGTAGATCCGACTTGTCCAAACTGGAATAAAGTTCTGGGTCGGTAATCTTTTGTTCTCGCTTTGCATAGTAGAGACTCATTGTCCACCAGAGCCTGCACAAGAAGTTTCTCTTTGCTCGAGCCCGAGTCAAATCCTTGAGAAGCTGAATCAGTCGAGCTTGCGAGTCTGCATCTACGACTTTACGCAGATGATAGCCAAGGTTACGTGCTGCAAATCTTGCAAAAGGAAAGCGCTCGAGCTTTGTGGTGAAATTGAGCCGTGAAGATTGCTTCTGAGCTGCTGGCGATGGTGTTCTTGATCTCGAGTTTCGACCAGGAGAACCCTTGCTGCCGTATCTCTTGTGAATTTGAAGAGTATTCAGCGAGCCTTGAGGATCCTCCCAGAGGTCATCGGCAAAAGAAACCTTTTCCTCACGATCATCGGGTTGCTCAAGTGCCGGCATGGAGAGGTAGTTCACACAAACTTCCACAATCCATGCATGCACGTTCACCGAAAGTTCTTCCATATGTTGGGAGAAATATGTCTGTGCAGTATAGTGTACAAAGCGAACATCAAGTTTGGTGACAGTGACAAGCCCTCCACAAACATCTCGGATTCTGGTCTCTTGGTGCAGATATTCCGGATCGAAAGCTCGAGTAGTTGGATTGACCGACAGGGCGTGCTGAAGTTCTGGTAAGGTCATGGTACCTGAATGTAGAATCCAGGCGAATATGTCCAGTGCTAGCTTCTTCTTTTCTTCCTGCTGAGAAAGTATACGTTCGACGGCAAGCTTGTAGGTTGAATTGATATCGGTTGGCAGTTGACGCAGACATTGTCTCATGTTCTGCCAAGGTTAGTTTTGAGGCGAGTAAATTGACGTGGATCGTGGCGAGGAGGAACCTATACAAGAAGATTAGCCACGATGATTGCATGCTGAGTGGAAGAGATCAACCTACATTCCATCACATCTTGAACGGACAGCCACTTTGACATCGTCCAATAATGTTGGATCTTGCTGGCGGAAGTCTTCCAGGTAGGCATTTTCGCTAAACATACGGTCAATAAAGATGTCGATATCTCGAGAGTCAGCTCGTATGTTCACGCGCTCGAAACCACGTGCCAATGTTTCAAACTCGTCTAAAAGTCGTGAGCTGATGAGAAGATTGAGCTTCAAGTCCTGAAAACCATGAGGCTGCAGCAGCTTGACCAGAGATGCTCTAGTCTCACGGTGACACTCGTCCAGTCCGTCGATCACGATATAAAGAGGTTTCAGCTGGACAAGATCAGCAAGCATTATCGACAGGTCTTTCTGTGTAGGAGGTTCGTCGCCACGGTTCCTTGAACGCTTAAATGCCTCCAGGACTGGATCAGGCAATTTCTCGTCATCTTGGACAGCCTGTCGAATGATACTACCCAGGAGGTGTACTAAAGAGTGCTGCTCCTTGTAGCTTAGATAGAGAAACGCGACCTTGAAAGAACTCTCTTTAGGTAAGGCCTGAGATATACTGAGGAGATGATCGATAATGATCGAGGCGAGGACACTCTTGCCTGCACCAGGCATGCCGTGTATCCATAACTTCCGTATTCTCCTCGATCTCCAGTCATCAAGCGTGTCAGATTCGAGCAGCCATCTACCCGAATACTCTCCACTTGTTCGTGCCTGGTTGGAGTCATCTTTCTGTATAGCTTTGTCCCTGATCTCTTCGTGGAGGCGTCGAAAGGTCAGAGGTGAGAGCCATTCGAGTACGGCTGTTCGCAGGTTCGTCTCTGCTGCATTAGGCACGCTGTATACGTTGTTGACGATTACGTTCCCGAACACGGCGCGGGCATGACCGCTGACTGTTTGCGAGCCATACGAATTGCCTGTCTGCTTGACAGCTTGTTGAGGGCACAGCTCATGGTGATGTGTTGCATCGTGCATTGCAAATATCGAGCGAAGAAGAACTACACGAACGATGAGGCTCTCAGCTTTAAATATGACTTGCACGGAACGGGCAGTGCTTCAGCAGAGCCGCAGGGTCAGTTCGCCTAATGGTACATGGGTGTGGTAACATTGCTGTAGCAGAGCACGCCTAGCTCAGGCGAGCAGATCGTTTCAACACCAAGGGCCTTTCAAGCTGTGCTCATATCCTAAGGGCAAGCCAAAGGTCGCCGCATCAGAAGACTATCGTAGACCTTTTGCGAGTGTGTATGTCAATTGTAAGAGTATGGGCGCGTCGAGGCAACAACAACGCTGGCCGTCGGCAGTGACCGGGGCCGTCCCGCAACTAGTTCACTATAGGTGATTCTCAAAATAGAAACGTAGCCTCGCCAAGATTTTTTCAAAGTTCTCTCCAAAGCTTCGAACAGCCCTTGAACGTCTCAAGTTCGTTGATGATATCACTTCACGAACTTGTCGATGTTCGTTTAGAGCTTCAGGAACATTGCTGTCCTCGCTACGATCTTTCAGGCTTCTCCCTGACCTCGGCAGCATATTCACAGAAATACCGTCTGGCAGACAGCAGAGCCGCAGATATACGTGCCATACATGTGTTTTCGGTTCAACTCCTTAATCCAACCCACAAGAGACATACAAACGTATTAGATTTGATCAGTTTCTCGGCACCTGAGTCTCCTGGATCCGTGGCTCCCTCCACACTGAGACAGACAGAAAGACCACAGCAGATGGCAGCCAGCAGCTTGCGCAGAGAGTCGCTCGAATATGTGTCCAGATCGCTACGACCTCTGGGACAGGCAAGCTTACTGGGAAGCAATGAGCCACGTTCGTGTCACGATATGGTGCCTGTGGATTCAGCACTAGGTATGTATCTTGATCACTGTGGTCTCCCTTGATAGGTTACATCCCAGCACAATAACCAGGCAAGACCAGCACACCGCTAGTCGCAACGATGTAACATTCCAAGGCCGCAGTCCTCCTGATCAGAACGCTAGATGAGGTCTTGATGGCAGAAACATGTCCAATTCTAAAGTGCATCTTTGCGGTAGCCTCCAGGCAATGGAACTTGGTCTCATAAGACCGACCATTCGAATCCGTTCCATCATGTGCTTGAAACGCGTGGAGAATACTGGTTCGGATGAGCGATTCTCGTAAAAATAGTGGTACGAAATCGACAGCGAAATTAACGCTAATATTTGAGTCGTGAATAGGATCATGCTTCCTCTACGGCTCGTCCCTTCCCAGGTCGTGTGTCCACATACTACGGATCCTTCCCGTCTAGGCAAAATGCACTATTTCATCGGGGATCTGCCTGTGTACTTAGTAGTAACATAACACGCGCTCTGTATCCTTCTCATGGGAAATATACCGACATCACAAGTTGAACTGCTGGCTGTGGAGACGGAATAGCATCCCGGTCTGACGTTGATTCCGGCCATCATGCATGGGATAGCATCCGCGCCGCATCGTATCTTTGTTGTTATGGCTTGCGGTGTAGTCGTCCTGGAAATGATCTACACGGATCCCAGAAGAAACGACATACCTGCAGGAAAAGATGTCCGTCCCGTTTGCCAATGTCACTTCGTATTCTTCTTCAAAACTATACGCTTAGTGGAATCAATTGTGAATAGACCTCAAACTCGTAAGTCACATCAACCAGCCGCGCGACAAGCTACATCAGCATGTCCAGTCAAGGTCTGCCGTTTCTCGCCACGTTATCAAAAAAACAAAACCGTTGTTTTGTTGGATAATGGTACTCAAGTGGCCTGAGTCGAGTACTTGCCACCCATACCTTCTTCTGTCCTAGTGCCGGGCGGAACAGGAAGAGTATGCGAATTGTGGGTGGGGTGATGTTGACGATGACCCATCGATGGATCCTCGTCATGTTGTCTACGCCTGTGAGGTTCCAGCCATAGGCGCGTACAGGTTCAGCTTACAGTAGCTGGGCATTGACGAGTCTAGAGCAATTCGATCTCAAGTCGTATTGGCAACGAAACATGACAATCCCAACGGCATTTCCCTTCGCCACCCTCCCGTCTCTTACCTGGAACTCTCCGGATGATCGAACGTCTCTGTGCAAGATCGTTCCTAGACAATCCTGTCATTGGAGGTAGCGCTGTTCGAGCGCTTCAACCCTGGATCTAGGGGCAATAGTTCATGTACGGTCGTATGAACTCCGTTAATTTTGCGGTTAATTCTTTCTTGTCCTGGCGTCATGCATTTACAGGATATGCTGCCTGAAGTGGTGCATAATAAGACCCATAGTCGCCTCATCCATGAAGCATCGCTACCCAGGTATTGTCGCTAGTATACGCCAACTAGCTAAGGAACGTCTGCTCACCGTGGCCGACGGAGCAGTTCGTATATCTTAGAAGACTCAACCTTCTCTCGAGAAGACAACTACTACTTCCACGAACCATCAACTGACGCTCATCATGGAAGGAACTGGGTTGTATGAAAGACCAGTACGGTGCAGATTCTGTGACAGAATCTTCGACTTTCCTACACTTACCGAAAATATAAACGAGCGGTATGGTACCAACGTTTTGACTTTGGTCGACGAAGCTAATCTTTCTCTCAAGTGGTGTGCCGGTACGGACAAGAATATGTGGTGCTTGCTTAGCTGAGGTAGCTGACGCTAGTATACTCTGAGCTTCACGTGTACTGATTGACGGCAGATGAGAGACAACGAAGAACTACATCGATTCAGAATGCAGCCTAGGCAGTCGACACGGCGCTCGACTACATCACTCAGCGACGAATCGAACAGTAGCAATATCAGTCACGACTGCACACCGACCACAACGCAGACAAATGAACAGTTGCCCATAGATCCGAACATCAAATCCGAGGCGACTGAATCGCCAGAACAACAATTTGCCCATCTGCAGGGTGAGAGGCCAACTATCAAATCCCAGTCCCTCAGGTCGTCGCCTGGATCAAGGTCGTCTGCTGACCTCAACAACATTCTGAATTGAGCATCCATAGCTTCGCCATATAAATAACTTCTTTCATATCTCGGAACACAAACATCTATCTCGGGTACCCCCGATGAGCCGACAGACACGAGAACGTGATTATCCCGAAGACGTAACCTAGAAAAGAGATCCTACAGAGGAATTGAGGCACGACACGAGGTTGTACTTGAATTTTGTCTGACCCATTGATGAAAACTATTCCTGCGCTACAGCTCTAAGAAGGGAGGCAAGCCACTGACAGTATACCAACGCAAAGTCTCCAAGACCGTACACCACTTCACACGTTACAATCAGCCCACCTCAGCTCATGGACATAGATTTTACCATCCACACGGCATCGAAAGTATGTCTTCAATTCCATATCGACTCGTACACTAAGCAACGAGATAGCCGATATTATCATGGCCTATCGTCAAGGCCCAGCCATGCAAGCATATGAAGAACGAATGAACGGATTGGAATTTATTCTAGACTATCGAACCAGCCCTGCCAGGCACAGAGTCGAAATAAGGCGCTCAGGGGGTCCCCGTGCAATAATCCTGGGTAGTGCGAGCTGTTCGATAGGCGAAGCTCAGATATCGCTGGCAAGGCAAGCTCCGCTTTAATGTTGTTCCAATCAAATTTTCGCACCATCAATCCTTCGAAGCGGCGTCCTACGTGAACTAGCTGCTTAATTTTCAGACTACTAAAATTTCATTCGCAACTCATCTTACATGCAAGCATCTGATTGTATTCGTCCCTCGATGCCTGATTGTAGCTCGAATGTCTACAAATTCCCCCTCCCCTCTTTCTGTTTCTACTAGTAAACCGTGCCATGGTGCTAAGTCGTAGCGTGAACGCCTCGAGACCCTAATTGGTTGCACAGCCTTCAAACTGTAAGAAATTGCGTGTTAAGGCGCTCAACTCCGAATCTTTTCAGAGGCTCCCATCGTCGCTCTGCAGTCAAAAACGACCAGCTTAAGAGATATGCTCACGTCGAGCGCGAAGTTAGCTGGCTGCTATCAAGATTATGAGTAGCGAGGATGACAATGTCACGGTTGGAAATGAGATAGACTGAGGGTGCTCGATCTTCGAGCTCCATGACCCGAACACCCTTTACGCGAAGGATCTGCATATTGAAAGCAGTCGCTAGCGTAACACGATCAGCAGAAGCTCGTAGGTTCACTCTCGCACTCCAGACCCCGTACTCTTCGCTGGAAGGAACGAGATGTACTTTTGAAATCGTCATGAGGATCATTAGTGCCAATCATGCATGGTTGTTCTAGTGCTGTTAACAACCAGGCTTGACTCGCAGCTGAACTTGAAAGTTAAATATTGGTGCGCTTTGAATCTGGATTACGGTTACACAGCATTAGTGTGAGATCGTTGCTCGAAATCCGAGATACAAACGAATGCCATGCTGTTAATCGACAGTTGTTGTGGTCTTCGGATAATAGAGTTGTCATGATGGCGGTTCGTATCACAACTATGTGACTTTCCGTGCCGTGTCTCTGGCCTCTCTTCTGGATGAACAGTGGTCCCATTGGCATCGATACTTTACCCATCACTTTCATCAGCCAGAAATGGCGATGTTGAAGGAGAATTAGGCGGCCAGATCACCACCAGCTGATATCGCAGTCATTACAAACAATAGGCTAGATAACAAAGAAATGAAGCTATGCCCCACAAACTCGAATGTACAGGGATGTACGTGTCTAGGACGCGATGGATCAGAAGCCGAGCGACCATACCTGGTCTCCTCCGCAGCAGGGTTGCGCGAGCGCGATGATGCGATGGTGATGAACACGTATGTTACACAGACCAAAGAGGAGAGTCAGCTACCCAATTGCCAAGGCACTACGATGAGGAGCTACTTCAGCTCTAGGACTTCTGACAACGGATAGGAAGCAACACGACGGAACAAGTCGTCGTTCTGCTCGTGTCGTCCTCTTACTCAACCCCAGCAACATGCGTGGGCATGTTTTCTCTGATGCGTCGCTAGATCGTGGAAGTTGTGCGTGCAAATAGTCTCATCCGTTGTGAGTGAAACCTTCATACACTTCAAAACAACGGCTCGAAGACTTCGAATGCAGAGTTCTATATCAATGTGAGTAGTATAAACTGCATGTGGAAGCTGGTGTATGAAGGAAAGTATGCTTACGAACAGGTCAGGTCGTTGATCGTGCCTGCCTCAATTCAGCAATGTTTTGCAAGTCAAGGCGCCTGCCGCTCGTAGTCAAGTGATTGGAACCACTTGGTCTGTTCTGATATTCCGTCTCACGCAAACATAATCCAACGATCTTGCAAGGCTGTTCTGTGTACTCTGTATACATTCCACATTGACTGATTCAATTCACTATTTGCACATCTTTTACAATATGCCGCGTAGTGCAAGGGCCAGTTCAGTATCAACAGCACCAAAGAAACGAACCACGAAAAGGAGTGCTTCAAAGCAAGCTCAATCCTACGAGATACCTGAATCACCACAATCTCCTTCTCAAGACGATCAGCCAAGGCAATCAATAGAGTCCAGCTCCGAAGCAGGCGACAAACCTTCACTATCTAAGAACCAACGTGGACGTTCTATGAGCAGCACTGCAAGCACAATGGTCGAAGATCACGACGCCACTCCCACCTTATCAAAGCCATCTCGCAAAAGAACTACGTCCGTTGAACTGCCAAACTACCCTATCCCCGGATTTGAAGCACTTGAAGCTGTCAATGGACTTTATCAAAGGTTGAGAGATAGCCAGACTGAGATCGAGCGCTTGTCAAAGGAGAATGGGAGGTTAGTACTACAAGAGCAGGCCTCGTCGGCGATGGTTGGAAGTCTGCAAGCGGAATTGAAGACTGAGAAGGACAAAACCAGGAGGGCACAACAAGCTCAGGAAAAAGAAGCCGAAGCTACTCATCATCATGCTGAGAAGCGTCTCAGTGAGATGGTAACATGTCTGCAAAGTTTCGGATCTGCTGCCTTGAAGATCATGCCCTTGCTGGATGTGTTGACTGGGGCCGCTGACATTGAATATGACGATGCTGCCGAGAAGTTGTATCGCATCATCAAGGATCAGACTACCAGCGCGTCAGCAAGTAAGACGAAAGAGGATGTGAAGGATTGAGTGAATCTGAAATAGACGAGCAGATTTGGATAACCCAAAAATGGTCAGGATGTATATCGCAGTAAGGCAGATAATATGCACCCTTATCGTAGACGATGGATAGAACAAATGATAAACATGATACGTTCGAGATGCAACCATGGTCCAGTCACTGGTTATTCTATACTGTTCAAGGTTTCAGTGAAAAGCTTCCTCCGCGACGCAGCCAATAAGCACATCAATTGCGGCCTGGATCAAGGTCAATAACAAAGGTTGCTGTCCTCCTTTGCGAGCTGTTCTCACCATGTGAAGCACCGCAGCATGCACTTGATGACAAGGCAGAACGTTGAAGCTGTTTCCCAGTGCGTTCACGTCGCTAAGCACTGGGTCACTTTGTCATGACTTATGTCAGCGCTTTCTACCAGCTGTGGTCTTCTGATGGAGGTCCACCCCGACTCATCAGTTCAGGAACAGTGAGATAGTCTTCCGGAGTCAAAATTGTTTCCTGTTGAAAATGGCCAGTCGTGAATCTGAGTATGTTGCGTGTCATCGTAAAGCCCCTCAAGCATGGCAAAGGCTTCAACCACGGTATTTATTGGCGTCCTCAACCCTCGGCTCCAGTAGTCCTTTGCTCTCCTTGATCTTAGCTTGCATGCCCCTCAACAAGCCATACACAGTAGTCAATGTCGGACAAGGTACACCCAGCTTCTGCGCCTCCCTCATAGGCTCACCGACAATATTCTCGAACTCCAAATAGTTGCCCTTGATGGCGTCCTGACCCATTGACGGCATGAACCATGAGTCGAGAGAATCAATCGTGATGAATTTCATGGGCAAGTCTTCTGGTAAACGTACACCTGCCGCACCAGCAATCGCCATGATCTCTTCCATTATCGGCTTGACGAGATCATCGATGACGTGTTCGTGTACTCGCATACGCGTGACGTCCATGCGTAGGATAGCTGAGATGGAGTTGTAAGAGGAGTTGTATACCAGTTTGTGCCAGCGGGTAAATTGTACGTTCTCGTCGAATTGGCAGTTTACCTTTCCGCAAGCATTGTATATCTCGACAAACCTCTTAGCGCGAGTGATGTGTACGTCTCTCTCCTGGAGGACGCCCGTGTCGCTGTTGTCAAACGGACCAATTTTGCAGATATCAGGCTCGTTGTGTACAATAGTGCCTGGTGAGGTTTCACTTGCTCCCATGAGGTGGACGCCCGAAAGTATCGTGTTTTGCGGGAATTTATGTCTAAATGGCTGCTCGATGTTTAGGCCGTTCTGCATCAGGACAATCGTAGTCACTTCGGGCTTGATCGCCGGCTCAATCAGGTCTATCAGACTGGGAGCCATGTCGGGCGTGTTCTTGGTCGAGACCACGATGTAGTCGTACTGCTTTGACCCGTCGCGGCAGTCAGGTATTGAACGTAATATTGTAGATGGTCTCCAGCCTCGTATGTCCTTGCCGTGATCAATTGAGTCGATGGTGAAGCCGAATTCTTGGACTATCTCGTAGTTAGAACGCAAGACTGCTGTTACCTTGGCTTGTCCACCACTCTGAATTGCGTATGCCGCCATGGTCCCTATGGCACCCATTCCCACAACAAGGACTTCTTCCTTCCGCTCCATCTTGGCGGCCTTTGCTTCGAAATAGGTTCTGGAGGAGAGGTAGCTATGTACGAGGAAACACCGGCAGGCAAGGTATGTACGATCATTCCAAGCACAACAAAAGATTAGCAGTCTTTTCTCGACGTCCTCTATCGCTGTGACATAAGGCGCACAAATGAGCAGACACCAGAGATAACGGAGATGTTCGTTGCGTAGTTCAGAGTCAGGAAACCTACACTTGCTTTCAATTTACCTGCAGATGAGGTATGTCACCAGTACTTGCGGTGATTGAGCCACTTCGCATAGGGTGTTCATTGCACCTCCTGGATCAGAATGCTGCACTCACAGGTTGTCGAGAACTTGAACCCTATACTGCTACGACGACGCGGAAGATACCACTAATTATAGATGCCACAATATAGCCGAAGTATTCCCGTTGCGACAATACTTTTTTCTACAAGTCCAATATCGATAACGGCAATGAGCTAGAAGTTCTGTGTAGGACTCAACGCCTAGGAAGCCTGTTGACATCGCCCTCCGAATTGACCACCCCAAGATGCGCGCACTCACAGAAACCGAGACAGAAACCCTCTTCAAAAAACTAGCAAACTACACCGGCCGCTCACTGACTCAACTCATCGCACCCTCAGAATCCGCCGACGACACCGGCATCACCACCAACAACGACAGACATGTCTTCCGCCTCCACGAATCTCGCGTCTATTACGTCAAACTCTCCCTCGCCAACCTAGCAACCTCCGTCGCTCGCGACAACCTCCTCTGCCTCGGAACCTGCATAGGAAAATTCACAAAGACCGGAAAATTCAGGCTACACATCACCTGTCTGGACATCATCGCGCCGCACGCACGGTATAAACTTTGGGTCAAGTCGAACGGGGAGATGCCGTTTTTGTACGGTGGGAATGTGGTCAAGGCGCATGTTGGGCGATGGAGCGAGGATTGTCCTGAGCATAGTGGTGTTGTGGTGTTGAATATGGATGATACGCCGTTGGGGTTCGGTGTTACTGCGAGATCGACGGCGGAAGCACGGAAGTTGGACCCGACGGCTGTGGTGGCGTTTAGACAGGGGGATGTAGGTGAATATTTGAGGGAGGAGGATTCGTTGTTTACGACTTGAGAGAGTGTGTACTACTGGATGATTGAGAGAGGGAACAAAGACTTTCAGGAATAATGAAGAGTCTGTAAATTCTGAAGTCACGAGGGCAAAACGAGTTCTCTAAGGAGTACAGCTGTCGTTTGACAGTGCTGGTGTCCGGTCCAGGGCAAACGGAAATTAAGATCCTGCAGCGAGGCGACCCGAAATGTTTCAGGCACACCAGATGCGAATCAGGTTTATACTCATGCGGTCAAAGACTCGAGGTTGCTGTCTGCGATCCTTTGCCCCAAGGCATGATTACATCGAGCGAAGCAAGAGGACACTGGGGAATTGTCCTTCAACGCAGTCTCGAGTTGGACGCGGATAGTGTGCAGAGGAAGAAGACTTTAATTGTGGAAGAGCTGAATTACAGAAGGTACTCCTGCGGGAAGGAGTTGGCTATATGAGCATGAGAAGCTTGTTGCAGGCACTACGAGGTAGCTTCTGAATTAGCAATGGTGGTAATGGTACTAGCGATCTGCAGTCCGGAGCGATGTCTATTGCTATTATCAGTAAGGGTATGGGCCAAGACGACACGGTGTTAGAAGACTAGAAAATGGCTTTTTGAACAGAGCAGTAGCTGTTGCCATCGGGTTAATTTTCTGGGTGACCATTCTAATTCTATTGCTCGATTCCATCACCACGACCTGCCGAGAACCACATTGTTGAGCTGCCACTCGACAAACGACTCGCGTTCGCGTCCTCGTTCCCCTCAATGCTATGTCTTTGGTACGCGCTCACGCGGTATCTTAAGCCAATCGACTGTCAGATAGCAACAACTCCACGAATGGTCCTGAAACCGCCTCATCCAGCCCAATAGCAAGCAGTTCACTTATCCTCACGCTGAATGTGCTGCTTTCGTCGTTTAAGACCTCCCATATCACATCTTTTGTGTAGAAATCTATTTGCATGTCCATTAAATACGACTTCATACGTTCAGTGTGATCAATCACATCCAATTGAGGGTTCGCACCAAGCTCAATCACGATTTCTGCTTTATCGTCCATAGCTTGCGGAATCTTGACCACCATGCTGGGCAAGGACGGGTAAGCCTCTAGGTTGACCTGGACATCTTTCGTTATATCCTTGCCTCCAACACTGACCTTCAGATCTTTTGGAACCTTGACGATGGCCGGGAATTTGAAAGACCATGTTCGACCAGTAACATTGGCGGTGAGCTTTCCTTCTGCTTGCTTGTACTGTATCAAGGATCCTCTTTCTCTCGTGTTCGCTTCTTTCTTGACTTGTTCTGAGTCGTCATCTGGTGATTCGAGAACACTGGCTTGGCCATTCCTGCCAACGCAGACTAAAACTTCGAATGCTTCCGGGTTCAAGCAGCCATTCGCAGGTGCTTTTGCGGCATCGAGCACGACTATGCTTCCTTCGTGTAACAACACAGGGTAATCCTGTAATCTTCTGTATATACTCACTTCCCTGTTGCCATCATAGACGATGCCAGTGAAGATGTCGACATATCTACCGAGAGGAGGCAGCCATGCTCGTGCAGTAGCCATGTTGCTTTGCTTGTTCCTTGGCTCCACAACAGGTACGACTAGCATTTCGAAACCGAACAGGTAATTGTTGCGGTGTCGGTACGCCTGTTTCGCTTCTGGGAAGTGCCAGTATATGGGTTGGCAAAGCGGCTCTCCTTCTGTGCTTCCTGTAACATTGCGGGTATGCAGGAAGGGCACAAGCCGATGTCGCAGTCGCAGGAAGTCGGACATGATCTTCTCGCCCTCTGCTCGGTAGCACCATGGCTCTTTGCTGGTCCATGCTGAGTTACTCGAATGCAGCCGCATTATTGGAGAAAAAACGCCATACTGTACCCATCGTGTGGTCAATTCATCGTCTCGAGTGCCCCCTAGGAAATGTTAGCTCAACAATCGGGACGTGTTCACGAGAGTACTTGCACTGCCAAATGTTAGCTCGGGAAATCGTATGGGTCAGAGTCGTAGACGTCTTTTGGTCGAAACCGCTACGCCTCTAAGAGACCACTCACCATGTGCCCGCCAATATCATGCGACCACCACCCGTAGCCGATGTTGCTGGCCGAATTAGTAAATTCAGGTTGAAAAGCAAGAGACGCCCAGGAGATGACGGTATCACCACTAAATCCGACAGGATATCGATGCGACCCCGGACCAGCGTATCGCGAGAAGATCAACGGTCGTTTTTCAGATGCACCTGTAGCTGCCGATACGGTTGCTCCGGCTTCCGGCAATGCATTGTCCAGAAAGTGAAAGTGGTTCAGCATCCACAGAGGGTCGATGCTAGGTATGCGTGAGAAGGAACCCTGCTGCCAGTCAATCCACCAAAAGTCGCAAGCTTGTTTTTCGATGTTCCTATGCAAAATGCTGAGGTAGGCATCCATGAACTCTTTGTGTGTTGGGTCAAAAACTATGGGGTCTTTGTTGCTAGTATCATGTCCGATAGCCTTGGCCATCTCTTCATAACTATCTTCGTGATGGTGGACACCCATAGCAGGGTGATCATTGAGCGTGATCTTGAGATTTCGCGAATGTAGCTGTTGTCCGAACTCGGTCGGATTTGGGAATAGCTTATCGTCGAAAGTGTAGCCAGTCCAACCTGCATGTGGCACTCTGTCGTCTTTGACAAGATGCCAATCCATGTCAATAACAGCCACACTTAGTGGAATGTCTTGCTTTCGGAACTTGTCCATCAGTTGAATATACTCATCTTGCTTGTATGCATAGTATCGACTCCACCAGTTTCCCAGAGCCCATCGTGGTAACACTGGCTGATTACCGGACAGTTGATAGAGTGCTTTGACTGCAGCACGATAGTCGAGCCCATAGCCAAACAGATAGCCGTCTATTCGGTCACCAGACATGCGTGGACTGACCCAGCCAGAACCATCGAAAAGCATAGAAAGTGAATCGTTGACCTCGGCGTAACCTTCTACGCTGCAAACACCCTGATCGACTTCACAACGACCATCAACCATATCCAGAGTTCTTGTCGTGCCTCCAAGATTTCCAGGCTTTACCTCATAACCGAACCTCCATTGGGCACCCCAATCTGTTACCTTGGCACTGAAGCTGACCATCAAGCCAGACGGTGAAAACTTCTGCTTGTCATAGCTCAGTTGGAAATAGTCCGTCACTATGGCGAGATTTTGGTTTCCTTCCTCGTAGACATGGTATTTTGGTACTGGAAAGTCACGATTGATAGCAAAGGTAGAGGCACGGTCCTCAAATTTTCCATCGGCAGACCATTCATAACGCAGCAGACGGTCAGTCAGGATTGTAAAGCGATAGTTAGGACCTTGCACGATTGCACCTGGGTTGGCCTTGGGCTTGATCTCGAATTTGTAGTCCTTCATTTTGCTGGGTGTCCTCGATGAGGACAAGGACTGCTTCGGAAGGGGTTTATGGTTAGTGAATGGACGAGCCTGCAGAGGAGCTCCTGAAGTTTGCGACTTGAATGCTAGGAACAATCTACGAATACGAAGGCTGCATAAATGATATGAGTGCTGTTTACCGCCTATCTGGAGCATCTAGTATTATGAAAGTGTGAAGTAAGCTCGCCATTTTTTTCGGTCAATCTTCGATAAGGAAGGAACGGTCTGACACCAAGAGCTGCCACAATGTCTTGTTTTTTTCTGGCGGTCGCCATATATCCTGCGAATTTTTGAGATTGGCAAAGCTCACAGGAGTTGTACTTCACTGGTTCAACCATTGATGTGCTAGCTGGAAAAGCTAGAGCTGCAAGCTGATGTCAAACGACGGATGCGAGGACGAAATGCTTGCAATGATCGGCAATGCAACCACAAACAGATGCAGGCCCTCTGTCCAAAAACATCGGTCGATAAATAACCTTTCTCGGAATATTCTGCGTTGTGCTTTGCTTCTAGGTGAGTGCTTTACTATGCAGGCAACAATATTTTACTCCGTAGAAACAGGTCGGCAATGTTCAATTGCTCACGGTTATATAACTATCTATATTTACTGTCGTGGCTGACCCATATCTATTCGTGCTGGCTCAGTCGACTTTCAGTACGAAACTTATGATGTCGTGAAACCACCACCGTTGGAATGTATGACTTGTCCAGTAAGCTGGCTACTATCAGCACTGGCCAAGAAGACAACGCAGGTTGCCTGCTCGCTCGGTTGACTGGGTCGACCCATAGGTGATGTGAACGAATCTTGCGCGTCTTTGTCCATGGTCGCTGGGATCAAGGGAGTCCAGACCGGGCCAGGAGCGATGGCGTTCACTCGGATGCCCTTCGATACTTGTTGATTTGCCAAACCTCTGGTGAACGACACGATTGCGCCCTTTGTAGTTGTGTAGTCAAGGAGATCTGGTCGTCCGATGTATGCATTGATAGAAGCATTGTTGATAATAACATCTCCTCTGCTCATCTGTGGGATCAACATCTTGGAGAAGTAGAAGAATGGGTGGATGTTGGTGTCGAATGTTTTGTGCCACTGTTCATACGGCAGGTCGGTAATGTCCTTTTGTACCATTTGGTATGCTGCATTGTTGAAAAGGATGTTGACCTTGCCCATCTTCTCGAGCGCAGACTTGACCACGGCTTCACAATTCTCTCGCTTGGTGACATCCGCTGGGAAGAGGTAACACTGTGCACCATACTTCTCAATCTCTTGCTTGGTGCTCTGTGCATCCTTCTCTTCTTCAGGTAGATAGACAATCATGCTATCGGCTCCCTCCATAGCGAACAGGATAGCAGTTGCTCGACCGATACCAGAATCTCCTCCGGTGATCAAGGCCTTCTTGCCTTGAAGTTTGCCGGCAGGTTTGTATTGCTGATAGCCTCCATCCGCTGTGGGAAGCTCTGTGTCCGAAGGCTTGATAGGTAGTTCATGTTGATGGCCTGGGGGATCTTGATGTGTGATTGGGACCTTGTGGCCTGTGGTCCGTTAGCTTAGTCCAATCACAGCATATTTGCACGAGACTGACCTTGTTCAAATTGTCCATCACTGCCAGTAGCACTCTTGACTGCGTTCTTAACTGTCTCCATGGCTGTGTAGCGAAATTTGTTCTTGATCGAGTTGTATGACTGACTGTTAGTGTCTCTCAAAAAAAGTGTCTACCGAAGCGAAGCAGAAAAAATGTTGTACCATGATCATGTTTATCAATTGTTAACCCACGTCAACGTACGATCCCATGATGTCACAAATGGACCTGACGTTGCTGATGGCGGGAGCTAAGTCCGTTGGATATGCGCCGGAACCATATGGATGACCTGGCAGGCCAGCTTGTGATTCGACATTGTCCAAGAATCATCATGGTTGTATTGCGGGACATGTACAATTCGTTGTAGAGAAGTGAGGACGGTTGTCGAAGTGGGGAGCTAGCCCCGGCCTGGAGTCCTGACAGGCGTCAGCCCGGGACGCCAGGCAGTTATCACTACTACTCAATAAACGTGTTTAGCCACACTGGCAGTACATACTTTTCCAAGTCCTCGCTTCAGCATTAGGTCACGAGAGAAGGAATCGAAGGCAGAGCAAGATGTTACGAGCACGTGAGGCCTTGCCTGTCTTACCGTCCCATAATTCAACCAATTCCTAGTCGTCTGCGCCGGAGTACTGACCATTTTATTCAGCGGTTGTCATACCAGCGAGGGCAATCACTACTGCTAGGTACCTCGACACGATCTGGCCAGTGGTAGGAGCGTCTGGCCAGTGAGCACAACCCTCTACACAAGGTCACAAGAAAACAGATGCACGAAATACGAGTATGATCGTTGGTTCGATGAAAGCTATAACAACATCCCGCCGCGTAAGGACAAATCCAACCAACTCGTGGCAGCAACGATTGGTCGATATGCAAGGCCGCGGACAACGGGACCAAAGACGACTCGGTCAATGTTGTGACTCGAGACCTGCAAAATACTAACAGCCTTGCAGTGTGCTTCTTGTCGCGCTACTCCCGTGCCATAAGGTTCTGGCAGATTTATAGATCTCTACTGGTATATGTCTGTGCGAAATATCGACTCGTTCCGATTGTCCAGTTGTCCTTGTTGACGCTACCCGGCAAGAAAAGGTATCAACCCTATTACTTTTTCCAATACTAGCTGCATTACAGCCACGGAAGGTGTACTCGGTACTCGTATGGTCTTACGACAAACCCATTGGCATCCAACCAGACATGCCAAGGACCTTTTCCAGGTACAGTGGATGAGGTGCTGTTGGTCCAGATCACGGTGGTAGCTCGGATTTGGGTAAGGCTCGAAAGCATCGACGGTGGTAAGCACCATGTGGATTCCGACGGAGATATGCGATGCCCAAACGGCCTAATGCATGCACAAAATTGAGGCAGATTTGGAGACGGTGGAACCGATATAACCAGTTATAGACTGCGGCAGGGATAAGGGTTCATCCATAAAAAACGTGGCAGCCACATTCCTTGGTGAAACGTGCTTGCTCAAGGGCGGAGTCTCTGATTTCTTTCAATTCAGACCAAAGTTACAACTTCGTTCCTCGTTTGCCCATCGCCACTGTCAAGGGCTAGCTTTTCAATAGCTTCCATATACCCATACCAGTACCACGACTGACTGCATCGTTTCTACACAATTGTCCATCGAATATGGCTTTAGAATGTCGAAATATTGACAGGTTCAACAATACAGGCAATTGTGTCGTCTCTCATCAGCACACATAGCCTTACATGACACGATGTACACCATTCCTTTCATGGCATCACAGCTCCAGCTATTATGGGTCGATAGAGTTACGGTTACGAGATTGGTACTAGTATAGTGCCGGGTTCCTAATGCTTCGACTTCCTCCTCCAAATCTACTTATATAGTACATAGATATAGGTACTGCATTCTCGTCGTCCGTCGCATCATGGGGCGATGGCAGGTAGAGCCTCCCAATGTCGTGTGTACTCTTTTGGCAGTCGTACGGAATATGTGATCCGCCGAGCTGGGTATGTGCAAAGGCTTAAACACCCACGTGGAGAGATCGTTTCGGAAAGTCGTGCATGAGTGGACCCCGTCGCTTCGCTCACACGCTTCTTTGCTTCTAGAAGGAGTGTTGACCTTTCCATCCCACAGACTCCTGTGTTTTACAGCTTCTCCTCGTTCTTCATCATTTCTCGATCGATATGTACCTACTTTGGTGATATCTGCCAGAGAACCTGTGTCGTCGCATTACGTCCGGGTCAACAACATCGCCTGTCAACTCGTTTGAATCTATTACGCACATCACGATTCACGAAATTGGAGTCGACTTTTCTCGTTTAACACGACTCGCAACGGATCAAAATACATTGGCGACAAATACACAACTACTCGGAAACCCCAGGTTTACAAAGTTTGAAATTCCGATCATTGCGCACACCACGTGGTGACGTTCATCAAGTTCGACCCAACGCGCTGGACAGTAAGGTCGGAAAGGCATGGGCAACTCTCAGGGCAAACCGGTCGTCTACACAGATGAAGTCAATCTGAACCATTTCCGGCTCTTAAGAGTGGTGGGCAAAGGCGCTTTTGGCAAGGTCAGGATTGTAGAACGAAAAGACTCAGGTCTTACATTTGCGCTCAAGTATATACGCAAGGATGAAGGTAAAGTCGAAACTTTCCTGGCAGACATGTTGTACTAACTTCCCAAGTCGTGCGATCGGAGAGTGTACGAAACATAATTCGCGAACGACGCATGCTAGAGCACTTGAATCACCCTTTCTTGTGCAATCTGCGCTATAGCTTCCAGGATGTCGAGTATCTGTATCTTGTGGTTGATCTGATGGATGGTGGCGACCTTCGATTTCACATATCCCGAAAGACCTTCACCGAAGATTGCGTTCGATTCTGGATGGGCGAGCTAGCCTGTGCACTGCGGTACATTCACGAACAAGGGATTGTGCACAGAGATGTTAAGCCTGACAACGTGCTACTGGATTCTGAGGGACACGTGCATCTAGCCGACTTCAATGTTGCATCAGACTTCAGGCCACCTAAACTACTGACAAGTAAATCTGGGACTCTGGCCTATCTGGCTCCCGAGGCATTTCGAGGCCCTGGCTATTTATGCGAGGTGGATTGGTGGTCATTAGGTGTGACATTTTACGAATGCATATACGGGAAGAGACCATTCGAGGGAAAGACCCACGACGAGTTAGTGGAAAACATCTGTAACTCCAATCCGAAATTTCACGTTACGAAGCCGCCCGTATCAATGCCATGCCTACACGCCATGTCGTCGTTACTCGAGAGACAAAAACGGAAACGGATAGGGGCAGCTGGATTCGACACATTTACAACCCATCATTTCTTTAGTCCGTTAGACTTTGAGGCGCTGCAAGCCAAATTGATACGACCGATATTTGTGCCATCAAGCGACAAGACCAATTTCGATGCAACGTACGATCTGGAGGAATTATTGCTAGAAGAAGCGCCATTAGAAGCGAGAGCTAGGAAGCAGAAACCCCGACCAGAGCTCCGGCAAGACGCCACAAGTAAAGAGATTCGGGAGGACGAGCTGCATAGGATGATCGAGACATTGTTTGAGCCTTTCGATTATACATTGGCTTCCTACGACGGGTATGTGTTTGAACCTGGTTGCGAGACGTGATACAGCTAACAAACTGTAGGAGTGCAGCAGCAGCACTGGCGGAAGATGGCACTGTAGATGCAATCGAGAAGACTGGGTCTACACATTCTCGACCTCAATCAAAGCCTCAATCTGTGGCGACGACACCGGACGGAACACCTCCAATGTCGCCAAATGTATTACCGCTGCACGTCAAGTCGGAGCATATTCCAGAGCTCGAGGCTCTAAAAGCGGCCCTTCCGCCCACGCAGCCCATACCAAGATCAGTACCCGCGTCACAAGCAACGTCATTCAGCAGACCAAGGCCACAACCTGCGTCGAGGCAAGCAAGCAAGGGCGGAGGAGTACAAATGGTTCTTGACGAGCACGGAAGTTGGTCATTGTTGGCCGACCAAGCGGTGTCGCTACCAGCAGAAGCTGGAGCGAGCAAAGATGTTAGGGATAGCAGCAGCGTGTTGGGCTTTCTCCGAGGTAGAAAGAGCCGCGACCGAAGCCCCAAACCGAAAGAAGCAGGCGTCATGGGAAAAGCTGGTGCACGACACATTATCAACTGATGGAGGTGGATTTCGCGACACAAATATTGGGTTGGTTGTTGATTCTGTTGTTCCAGAAGGCCGTGTGTTTTGCGTTGGACCTCGTCTCACGTTTTGTGAGTCCTGAACTAGAGAGGATTGGTGACAAGAGACGAGCATTGTTTGGAGCATGAGCAAGAACAAGAAGCAAGAAGCAAGAAGCACCACGAGTGCTGACTGAGCTCTCTGCACTTGCAGGCATTTTTGGGTGGGCACTTCACGTGTCGACATCATTGTAGCGCGTCGGCTCCATGGGTAATGACATAGATATGTAATACTAGTACGATCAGCCATGCAGCTCAATCTATTCAGTTGTACAGTCCATCAAGTACATCCAATACATCGAAGGACATTTATAACGGGTATGCTAATCTTCAAGCAAGCAGAGAGCAATTTGCAGCTTGATCGTGTTATGAAAGGTGGAGTTGCAGGTGTTTTGAGGTGGTCTTGGTTCGTTGGTCGCATGCAGCAACGGAACGCTAAGGCATAGCACCTCCAGATCTCTGTCAACACACTAAAAGTCGAGCTCTACCATTGCTGCATTGCCTCTGCTCACCTCTCATTGCTTGTTTTGTCTACGAGCTGCCAGGTACAGGCCGGTTCGAGCCTTCCGAACCTTGTCGCTCACATTATTCATACAGAGCTGCCTTCATTCCTAGACATGGTTCACTATTAGCCACGGAAGAAAAGTCGCGTGTCGCGTCTCGTTGAGAGTCTGAGGCCCCTCTGCTCGTCGACTTCACCTCCAGCCACCAGGTCCTCGACCGATTCGCCCTTGCATGGCGGCAGCAGTCTGTGTAGCGCCCTCACCGTTGCAGACATTTCACAGTATGGCCACCAGCACCCGCAGACAGCCTTTGATGTCCATCCCAAATGCCACCAATTCTCCACATCGAAGCCTGAACTTAAACAACTCTGGCTCGAAGAGATCTCGTGCTTTGGCAAATGTATCACAGCAGGAGAACGAGCCGCCGACCAAACGCCAGGCTATAGAAAAGTCGACGCGCGAGCCAGTACCCATCACTCCTCGACGTCATGATCAGCAGGATACAACAGGAGGACAGGTCTTTGAGCGTGGACACGAAAACACACAGAACAATTTTCAGAAAAGGCTCGTCGCGGCAAGAGACAGGACTGCCACATCTGCGAAATCAACCAGGAGCAATGTTGTCTCATCCAAGGAAGTCGACTCGGTTCGGCAATGGCAGAAGCATTATCGCAAGTTGTTCCCTGCCTTTCGCTTCTTCTTTGATGCGGTCCCTGATGAGCTAAAGACACGTCTCATCAGACAGGCCGCTCACTTTGGAGCAGTACGTGTTCCCTTCCACCACATTGAATTATTGCTAACACGCACAGCGCGAGGAAACTTTCTTCTCCAAGAACGTCACTCACATCATTAGCACAAGGCAGGCACCTGATGAAGATGCTGTAGCAAAGGCTTTCGAAAACGGACACGGTACCATCAATCCGTCCATGCTCGAGATCAAAAATGGCAGGTCGACTGTCAGGCGTGAGGTCAACACCAATGACGTCCTTGTCCGAGGTGTTCAGATGAAGATGAAGATTTGGCCACCTGATAAGCTGCAGAAAATCTTGTCTACATTGCTGGAAGACACACCCGGACAAGAGTCCGTACCGCGCGTCAACAAGGCCACACGCGCTACAAATGACCTGGTCCAGGTGCTAAAGAACGAGAAGCTTGCTGCCGCTGCGGAGAGAGAGCTAGCAGGGATTCCAAGAGACCTAGTCACGTTTCGAGGACCCTTCCTGTACGTGCACGATATGGACGAAAAGGTCAAGCCCATCATGGTCAGAGAATATCCCAAGGTGGCTCGCAGACAAGACGGGGAGTGGCCTCAATTTCGCTCTGCTAGCGTGGGTAAATGTCCCTTCGTTGAAGACCCGACAATGAGGAGGGAGGTCGATCGCGTAAAAGCGCTACAAAAGGCACAGCAACTACAACAGCAGCAGCAGAGGGAAGCACAGCAAGCTGCAGCACGAGTCAAACCACTCTCTACACAACAGACCTTGGTCGAGCCGAAAATGAACCCTCCTAGGAGAACAAGTCCCAGGAAAGTTCTTCGAGACGTGCCCAACAATGTGAGCGTCACGCAGCAGCAGCCCACTAAACCACCACCACCTCAAGCACCAGAGCGGCAATCGTCCTTTCCACCTATGCCAGAGCAGCCCTCTATGGAGTTTGTAAAACCATCTCAGCTCGACCTGATTCGCGAGCCATCCGCTTCGGGAATACAGAGATCGGCCATGACTTCAGCAATTCAATCACAAATGATTTCGTCTGCTGCAGCAACTGGATTGAAGGCTTCGACCAGTAGGGAAGTCAATGAGCTCAAACGCAAAGTTCTGGAAAGAACACATACTGGTAGCTTATCGGTTGGCTCGATCTCTTCGCAGGTCGGCGCCTTCGCAGGGGCACTGAAGAGTGCTAGGCCGCCAGCACCGCAACGAGCTGCCAAAAGCAGGGCTCAGGAGAAGCTTGGTGGCATACAGGAGGAAGATCCCTGTGTCGATGATGCAGCAGCGGAACGAGCCGCGCGTGCCAATGCTAAGAGGAAGAAGCCAACGAAGCGTGAACCTAAGCCTGGGTACTGTGAGAACTGTCACGACAAGTACGACGACTTTGAGGACGTAAGTACAGCTAACGACCGATATGACACCTCTCACTAACGTGATTTACAGCATGTCATCTCTCGAAAGCACCGAAAGTTCGCGACGACCCAATCTAACTGGGAAGAACTTGACGCCTTATTGGCGCAACTGCAAGGACCGTAATGTCTTATTCTTCAGCCAAATACACTAATACCAACACAACCATAACTACCTCCAATCGCTGCAAGCAGGTATGACTTACGCCTCCACGAATAGACTTGCATATTGTTGTGCATCGTTCTGCAAATATGAACATGACATTTGAGGCAAGGAGAGACACTACGGACAACTCGCACGACTAGGCCAAAAGATTTGGCCATACTTGCATTTGTACTTTGCATGATGACACTGTCTGAAAGTTATGCTCCTGTCTTATTGATAGCACTTTGAGCAAGCGTTGTTTTTTCTAGCATGAAGAAGAGGAAGAGCGACCGTAATGCTGAGTGGGAGCAGCTGCGGCCATGGCAAAGGCATAGTTGGACACATTGTAGTGTACATAGCACAATATTAAATTGTACCTTGTGAGGAAGGAGCGGTATACAATTCCTAGTCACTTACGTAAGCGTGAATGTGGAGAACGAGTCTACACTAGCCCCGATTTCTGAAAGCCGCGTTCAGATTGACTTGAGAAACTGGCGCCTCTGGTTCAACTTCAGCGGCATGCGAGTTCAGTGATCGCTTAAATCGCAACACGGCAGATATCGCCTTCTACAGCTTGACTGCTCGTTGGAAGACGACTATGCTGTTCATATCTGTGCCTGGTTGAGGTGAAATATTTTCCTCATGGTTGCGACCCACGCTCATTACGATACTCTTCGAAGACTCAGCGCACCCACCTTGAGTCGCATTCAACTGTATACTTTCTGCGACTTTCCTTGACTTTCATGCTACACAACGAGAGACAGCGCAAGCTAGCACGTTCGCCTCGCACTGTACCTCTCAGCAGATTCTCAAAATGCCTCCAGCTCCAATTGAAGCGACAAAATCGCTGCTGCGTACCGCCGTCCGTACCTTTCACCCTCTTCCCAAAACTATCTTCCTCTTCGATGCGCTTTTGACGTACGGCGTGCTTCATGTAGACGATATGGTACCACTCTTTCCACCAAACACAATACAACCGAAAGAGATCCGTGCACTGTTGACTCCTCTGAAGAATTCTCGGCTGGTCTCTGTGGGCACGAGGACAGAAATTAGAGAAGGGCATACCAGGTCCATGCAGCGAGAATACTACCACATCAATTACCACGAAGCAGTCGACGCCATCAAATATCGCATAGTCAAGTTGCAGGATAAGGTGCAAGATCTTTACAAGCAGGCTGAGGGTCAAAGGAAGGATTGGTCCTGTCCACGATGCCACGCTGAGTACGATGAGCTCAGTATTCTCGACAAAATCGCTCCGACGGGCTTCTACTGTGAACGTTGTGGTATGACCCTTGAACAGAATGAGCAGGCTATTCTAGAACGAGGTGAGCATACCAAGATCCGCGCTCTGAACGATCAGCTGGGTCCTTTCAACAAACTTCTGGCAGTGATTGATAGTGGAGAAGTGCCCGAGAACGCATTCGAAGATGCATGGGCGCGGAAAAGGCCTGTGCCTGAGCAAACGCAACTGCTTGGTTCAGCTCACAAACCCAAGTGGATGGAGGTATCGCAGCAGAGGAATCAAGAGCAGCGCAAACAGCAGGCTACCGTAGATGCTAGCGCGGTTGGCGTTAGCATTAGCACCGAGAAAGAGCAAGAGGAAAGGGTTGCAGCAGAGAAAAGAGAAAAACAGAGAGCGGCAGCAGCAGCAAACGTGTTACCCGACTGGTACCAGAATAGTACTGTCGGTGCTGTCTCGAGTGCTGTCAAGAAGGAAGAAGGTGGAACAAGTCCCAATCCATTGGCTATGCTCAAAAAGGAAGAAGAGGATGAAAAGAAGCCCGTTCTCAGTGGAGCAGCAGCTGAACAGCGCAATATGCAGGAGGACTTGGACGAGTACGTCAGGGAGATGGAGCGAGAGAGGCTCGAACAGGAAAGAAGAGAGGCACAAGCAGCCGCCGAAGAGGATGAAGACGAAGACGATGAAGAAGAGGAAGACTTCGAGGACGCAGTACCGAGCGGGGTCAATACGCCAATGAGTTCTCAACAGCCGAGTATCAAGCAGGAATCTATGCCTACGATCTCAAGATTGATTGGAAATGGTCTGAAGAGAGAGCTCGACCTGGACGGTGACAGTGTGAGTGGGACTGACACTGGGGCGAATACCCCTGCTTATGCAGCACCTTCATCAGCGCCTGATGCAAAGCGCATCAAGCTTGAGAACGGGATTGTTTCGACAAAGCTTGCGGATGATCAAGTTGCTTCACCTGCAGTAGTAACTAATGGTGCGACTCCTCAAGCTGATTCTGAGGAAGAAGATGATTTTGAAGATGTGTAATGATACTGTTTCACAACCAAATATGAGCAAGTACGGGACTCGGCGACTAAGCGGCAGTTGCCCTCATAGGGATAGCCACTCGAAATATAACAACCATCGTCTGCCATACTCTTGGAAGAACCACATACTCAATGGGCCACAGATGTTGGGACGCTACGAGTACAGAAATTACGGTGTTCGAAGTACAAAGCATTAGCTATGTTTAATTGTGTCGCATACCAACATGGCCAAGTCGTTATTCGCACTCAGCTATCGAGGTGCTTATTGTCGGACTGCAAATGTCGAGCTTTATTGCGTTACCTACTAGGGCACGAGCATGCTAGTCTTCCGACACACAATCACGTCTCGGTATTTCAAAATTCTGGCAGAACCACGCACGACTATATTCTCCTGCTCCTCTGCGCACTCTGCTATCTCTGCAAGCGTCGCTATTCGCAGATGAGGCTGCCGTCACTCGCTGGTTTGCCTGACGCAACCACTTCACTTGACTACCTACACTCAATTTTTGGTGCTGAGCAACCCTGAACACTGTTGCCTCGAAGCTACAACTTTGTCGTTGCGATCTTGCCTTACTGAGATTTCCTCACGCCATACAAAATGTTGACTACTCGGGCTGTTACTGTGACAAATGGTCCAGAGAAGACATACGATATGCGGTGGTAATTGAAGATTGCTGGCTGTCCTTTCTCAATTTCAACAGCTAACGCAATAGATTCAGTCTTCTCAAGACTGGAGAATTTTCAGATTTCGAGTTTGTCTACTGTGGGCACACCTTCCACATTCACCTAGCCATCGTCACGAGGTACTCTGAAGACTTTCAAGAATTAATGAGTAACGAGGTCCGCACACAGTTCTTTCCAACCTGCGGAATCCATTGCTGACACCTTTCGGTGTAGAGTGAGAAATCGCGAGACAGGGAAACCTGGCAACTGGATCAGAGTCTACCTTCTCCTGCGACAATTGCACGGTCTGTCATTCATTGTCCAGGGCATAATGCTATAGCTAAACGCAGACAGACTTCTTTACTACCTCTATACTACCAGTTATCCCGTCTCACACATTGCCCACGCTGGTATCAAGGACTTCGCCAACATTTCCGACGATGATATTGTGGAGGGTCGTGTAGACTTTGTCCACGTAAATATGTACGCCATGGGCAACAAATTCAACGTCCGCTTCCTGCCTGACACCGCAGCTCAAGCCTTCAGAGAGCTTGGTCACGGTGGCGGTGAACTCCTCAAGAAGTACTGTTGGCCGGAGCTGGCTGCACACATCTACCACACCTCGACAACTTCTGAACGACAACTTCGGATCATTGTGGTTCGAGAACTGCAGTGGACCATGAACTACAATCGCGCTCTTCTTGGTGACGGACAGGTACTGAATGAGACATTGAAGAATTTGCCTGGGATTGCTCATGAGCTTGCGATTACTCCGATAACGAGGAGGAGGCACGAATGCTCAGCCTGCGGGAAACGACAGTGCGTCTTGGTATTGCTATGCAACCACCGCCCACGACACGAGGCTGACGACCTGGAGTGTTTCAAGCTCGGTCTGAAGGAGCAGGAATGTCGGAAGTGTCATCGCTTGGACATCTTCAAGGAGTAAGCGTTTCGAACCGAATCTTTCAGGACAGAACAAGGAAGAGAGTTATCACAGGAATTGCGATGGGTTACAGCAGTAGCACGTCTCTATTCGACACAGCGGCGGTGCTCCTCGCACCAGCATACTTGTACGCTTTCTTTTTCGATGGAGACATGACTCAATGACTGTAATGATAAAAAGTTTGATTTCAACAGTACCGACACCAGTAAACTCAAATTTCCGAACTATACAGATCACACCTTCTTCGGCGGTACCATCATATTGACATGGATCGTCTTCGGCTGCAAATAATTCTTCATCCCCTCAACACCACTCTCCCTCCCATACCCACTCTGCTTAAACCCACCAAACGGCGTCTGAGGAGACGTCGCAAAAGCCGAATTAATACCAACTGTCCCCGCCTCAATCTTACTCGCAACCCTCAGAGCTCGTCCAATATCCTGCGTATAAATCGTCGAACCAAGGCCATACTCCGTATTGTTCGCCAGCGCAATCGCCTCCTCCTCATCCCTGAACGTCCGCACCGAAATCACCGGCCCAAAGATCTCGTCCGTGTAGACTTTCGAATTTAACCCGGGATTCAAAAGGACAGTAGGCTGGACATACGTTCCCTTGTCACCTATTCTCTCTCCTCCAACAAGGACCTCGACACCTTCGGCTTTCCCATCAGCCAAGAACCCCATCACACGCTCAAACTGCTTTTTATCCGCCAACGGCCCAAACAACGTCTCACCACTCGACGGATCCCCCATTTTCGTCCTCGCATCCTCAAACGCGCTCTTAACAGCTCTGATGAACTCCTGCGCAATTCCCTCCTGAACCAATACCCGCGACGAAGCGAAGCAAATCTGCCCCGAATTCCTCAGAAACCCCTCCGCACTATGAAAGACCGCATTCTCAATATTCGCGTCGTCGAAAATCAAAGCTGGAGATTTCCCGCCTAATTCGAGAGTGACGCGCTTCATGTTTGATTTCGTGGCTGCGATTTGTACGGCTCGGCCGGCGGGTGCGGAGCCTGTAAATGCGATTTTGCGGATGTCCATGTGTTTTGCGAGCATTTCGCCGACGGCACCGGCGCCGGTAATGATGTTGATTACACCTTTTGGAAAACCTGCCGCGTTGAGGAGGTCGCCGTATGCTGCGAGGGAGAGGGGACTCTTCTCGCTGCTTTTTAGCACAAAGGTGTTCCCTGCTGCGACTGCGGGAGCCATCTTCCATGCTGCGAGGACGTGGCTTCCGTTCCAAGCGCAGATTCCTGAGCAGACACCTAGGGGCTCGTACTGGACGATCTTGTATGTTCCGTCTTCGTCGGGTGGATAGCTTTCGCCGGGGAGTTTCCCCGCGAAGCCGGCGTAGTACCGCCAGATCGCGATGGGGCCTAGGATCATCTTTTTGGCGACGGAGATGGGTTGGCCCATGGCGATGGATTCGAGGTGGGCGAGCATTTCGACGTGTTGTTCGAGAAGGTCGGCGAATTTGAGCATGATGCGTGCGCGTTTGTGGCCGGCTGTGTCGCGCCAGGAGGGGAACGCGGCTTTTGCGGCAGAGACGGCGTCGTCGACGTCTTTTGGGGAGGCGACTTGGACGAGGTCTGTGATGAGGGAGTCATCGTGGGGGCTGTGGATTGTTAGGGTTTCGGAGGAGGAGGATTGGCGGTACTAGAGGGTGGGAAGTTAGTGGTGGTCTTTCGTTGTTGAGAGTGAGTATGAATGTGTATAGCCAGGCTAGGTTGATGTTGGAGTTGAGGCTGCTCACGCACTTCGCCGTTAATGAATAATTCTGCTCTGATCGACATGGTGTTCAGTGTAGTTTGTGAAGGTGCTTCGTGACTAGAAGTTGGATTGCACGCTCGTGCTTGCCGTCTTACTCCTTCCTTTTTATTAATATACCGAGATGAGGGGACCTTCTCAGCGAATTGGTATCCTGACTTCCTTGTCCATCCCCATTCCTCCCCGCACTGATGAGCTCGGGTGTCACATAACGAGTATCGAAAGGGTGTGCTCCATCCACACAGACACGTGTGGCTATTCCTTGCATCTGACGAGTCTCGCAGTCCCTAGTAGAGCTATCTGCTTCTCCACATAGATAGTCAGTATGATCTTTGGTACCAAGACGATCTGACACGCCCTTGGCGGATACACCGCGATTCTCGTTCAGGCATGGCTTTGAGCTGTAGCTCTTTTGTCTAACGCGGAACGAAAGCGTGCGAATCATGCAAGCAAGGAGTACATCCGATCGTGCATCATCGTCGATGCGTAAATTACTGGGAGAGGACACAAAACGGAGGAAGGTCAAGAGTCCATACGTTAGTTCGGCATATTTATCCACCGAGACACTAGCGTCCGCCCATACATGTCGAACTCAGAGTCCTGTTATATGATCTCCTGTTGTTGTCCGGGCGCTTCGATCGAGACTATTGTATATTCGACCTGTTACTGACCTTCCCTAAACCTCTCAAACATGCGCTATACCTCTCACTCCGGCTTAGCAACCTTCCACATCAATAGATCTCTCAGAAATCCCGCATGCCACTCTCCATTATCTTGACTAAAAACCCGTCTCAGACTCGATAGTGACAGCCTAGCGAACATTTCCAATACAGCTGTCTTGAGTGGATCGAGATGAAACTCAAGAACGACATTCGACCAGAGCCGATCGATGTCGTCCTTGTCAGGTACGACCTTGGCGAGTTTGTTGATAGCACGAAGACGGAGCGCTATCTGGGATTTTAGTGATCTTTCTTCGACATCGATCCACTCGTCACTTCTGGTTGAAGAACGTTCAGTTGAATAGGTCAGGATCATGGATGAGGTTGACGAGTTCGATTGGGAAATAATGTACTTGTCTGCTAATATGTAGAGACGGATCAAGGGTCCAAGCGCTGGTGGTGAGGGTCGTTGGTCTATGTTCTCCTCATGATATCGTGCAAGCGAACTTGTGCTAAATGTGAAACGTACTGATCCATCTGATGCTGGCCTCGAATCAATATGGTGTTGGACCTTTGTTTCGACGTCGTCAACTTTCTGTTCTTTTGCCAAAGAGCTCCGTCTCGTACTGGTAGCTGCACATCGCTTTCGTTTGGGCAACCAATCGAGATACTGCTGGACGGCATTATTAACATCATCATGTTGTAGACCAGGTTGACCTTGAACCATACAATCCAATAAATCCTGGCCATCACATGTGTCGAGTGTTGCAGCTGTCATGCAGTTCGTCTTGTATCGAGTAGGCGTAGATTGGCAGTACAGCCACTTCGAGAGCATTTCCCAATCAGCGATTCGATCCTCGGGGAGAGATATTGTTCTTGTTCGAGCTTCCAACCACGGTACAGTATAGCCTTGCCTTCTCTGCAAACATTCTTCACCACGATCTGAAAATTCCGTCGACACGAATGGTGTCAGCATACTTCGGAATACAGGCGAACATCCAAGAAGGAATGCTTCGTGTATGTGGAAACGAGTAGGTGAGAGTTCTGCAGCGGGCGAATAGGGACCACCAACGACAAGCGTGACGATAGGTGAGCTGTAAGGGCATGAACTGTGTGCTAGATTTGACATCTGCTGCTTGTCAGGAACTTCGGTTGTTGACCTTGTGTTTGTCGCGATATTGCGCATTGTGGTCGGGCTATTCAGCATCGTGTTTCAGCTGCTCAGGAGTTGCCTCAGAATCGACTAACGTTCTGAGCACAACTGAGAAGGTGCTGAGTATCAATGAGGATCTGCTGCTTGACCTGAAGAAGTCACCGACTTTTCTTAGCAGACTGTGAAGCTGTAAGAGGTCCCAAACGTTATGTAGATCGAACCTCTTTCTGTTAGTAAGTGTCAATGATAGTGGCAAGACTAAGACAAACGTAGTTTCTCGCAGATGTGTCAGTCATTCCGGCACAAAGATCGGTGATACTGTTTGAGGATTCTTTGTTTGCATGAGATGTTTGTCAATCGTGACATCTTGCTCGTCCACCTCGAAGTGCAGCAGTGCACCGCTGACTAGCAGTGACGCATGACATAAGCCCCGATCAGGAGCAGTTCGTTTCCAAGGACGTTGATTTCATCTGTTCTCCTTCTGTGGCATGCCGTGCACCTATATTTCAAGATGAGGATGGCCACTTATGCGCAATGCAAGATATTAGTTGCTAGTTAGGTAGCTCATGTTGCGTTTGCGAGTCTGACGCCGTGAGAGGGCACACTGTGATCATGTCGAGCCACGAACAGGTCGATCCAGCGAGATTTCTCGGCAATTTATGGGAGCCGAAGCAGGTCGAAGATCCACAGAATTTGACTGCGAAAATTTAGCATCTGTATGGCAGTAAACAGAAAGTCTATGCGAGCACCCACATATGAGCTGACGAGCGTGCATGCAGCTGGCAAGCGGTTGTTAGACCACGAACTGTCAGTGTCTGGAAGTTTGCATAACACGCGAGGTGTACGTATAACGTGATACAGCCATGCACGCAGCCGTGGCGGACAGAAGCATGCAACATAAGAAGAGCGGAAGTGTGAAAAAGGCTAGTAAGAGATCCCCAGATGGGCTATCTCTTGATTGAACTTTTGACTAAACTCAGAATAGGCTGGTCTGCATACCTCGACCTGAATCAATGCCATTCCGCTGGAAGATGTACGAATTCGACTTTTTGGGTATTCTCCTTGATAGCGAGTAGAGAGCTTGTGACCTCATCATACCCGATGCTTCTCACTCTCTGAAAGAACATTAGACTCACGACTTGGTATGAGCGTCCTTCTTGGACTCACCTAGTCTAGAATAGAGCATGTACAACGCCATCTGGTTGCATTCCTGCGTTCCGGTGATGGTGACAAGTCGCTCATTACTGTTGTCCTGAGGTTCATTAATCTTGATGACGCTGCCACTAAGGTGTCGAATCTCGTTGATCTTAGCACCACCTTTACCAATGATAGCACCGACCATATCGTTGGGGATGAAGATCTGTTGAGTGATCGGCTGACCTGGCATGGCACTAGTAGGTTGTGGATGCTGTGGAGCGTGATGCGCGGGCTGAGGCACTTGTCCATAAGGTTGTGGCTGAGCGCCATAGCTTGGTGCCCGTGGAGAGTTTGCATAAGCTGGCTGGGCACCATATGGTTGATGGGGTTGTGGCGCTGGTTGGCCATACTGAGGATATGCACTAGGACGTTGCTGCTGTGGAGGTTGTGTGTTGTGTCTGCGGTATGTGTCTGGATGACCATACTGACCACCAGCAGGCTGAGGCACATACGGAACAACTTGCATGCCTCCAGGAACAACACCTGCTGGACCACCACTTCTGGTGGCGTATGCCGAAGCAGCGGGTCCGCCGAAACGTTCTGTCAGCTGCTCGACCAGAGTGACTGCGATGTAATAGGTAGCAATGTGAACTGCATCAGCCACACCAAGCACGACGAGCGATCTCTCTGTGGACAAGGGGAGGCATGCATCAGATGCATTAAGGCGAGCACCTGAAGCTTCTTGTATTTCTCTTATTCTCACCCCCGATTTGCCAATAATCGAGCCTATTAGGATGTGAGGGATCAGCAGACGGAGAGGATAGGTCTTTGATTGGGCTGTGGAAGGGGCGTCTAGGGACTCGTTGTTAAGAGTTCGGATGATCAAACCGAAAGCCTGTCCAACTCATTAGCAAGAAGTAGAAGAATTTGTAGAACAGAAACTTACCTTAGCAACAGCGTCCTGGGCACCACTAACTGTCAAGATTCGTTCGACTGCTCCCCTAGAGTAGTCGCTGACAGTGCATTTCGCTCCAGATAATCGACGGATCTGAGTAACATTCTCCCCGCCTTTGCCAATACATGTGGCAGCTTCAGCACTGGAGATTACTGATCGTATATGTATCCACTGAGTTTCGTCCTGTGTCGGCATGGACGACGCTGACTGAGCAGTGGTGTGGTCAGTAGGTGCCGGAATAGAGGGGATTGGCAACATCTCGTGCCTCTCAGTAGGCTCATTGGCAGTATTGGCACCGTCAACCTCAGGGACAACGACTTGGTCGTCCTTGGATTCCACTTCGACTTCTGTGCCATTAGTTTCTGTTTTTAAGTCTTCTTCTGCTATTGTGGTGCTGTTTTCACCAATGGTCTTATCAAGTGCCTGTCTCTTAGCATCTGGCATATCATTAGGACCTGCTGGTGAGGAAGGATCTTCGAGAGGTCTCTTGGCAGAAGCCACAGCTGAAGTAGGCGAGGCCGACATGATGCTAAGGAGGGAGCAGGAAGATTATGTAGATCTAATAGACTGAATTCTCTTCTGGAAATTATGTACACCGTATTCGTCCCTTGCAAACTGGGAGGGGAGAGGATCGAGGTAGTAAGTGGTGATATCGGGAAGGGTAGTGAGGAACTGTGTAGAGGCTTTTGGACGGGTTGATATGAACTGATCGAATAGGCAGGAAAGGAGATGTGTTCGAGAGGGATAAATAGTTGTGGTAGTAGAGGTTGGCTTAGTGGAGGTGCTGACAAGCGAGAAAGTCGTGATTGTGCTCAAGGAAGGAGAAAGCAACGCTGGATACTGCCCTCGATCTTCACACTGAGGAGACAGGTATCAACTTAGCTGACCGATCGAAAACCCTTGATCAAATGCGTGTTCGAATACCTCTCAAACAGTCAGGTTGCGGATTATAGGAATGGTCTGCGGCGACTAAAGCTGTGAGCTACACGCGCGCCTTCCGTAGCGGACTTCACGGACAGAGTAATCAAGATAGTAATTGAAGGAAGGTGCGATCTGGTAGACGCGCGCCGAAGGAAGCTACTAGGAGTTCGAGAGGTGGGCATACAGACGCAACTTGAACCTGAAGTGCATTGGATTTCGGCCTGGTTCACGTGATCTGAAAGTGGTTGTGACAAACAAATTGCCCGTGATACGAACGAAGAACTGTAAGTACCCGGCTAATTTGTGTGTACTCAGGTTTCTCGCCAGCTTTTTACGTTTTTCCATGAAGTGACTCTACGAATATACATTACTACAGCACATATTGTAGAGTGCTGACCACGCTTAGAACGTCTCCCAACCCCCTGCATTCAGGTCGCCCTCTAACTTTCTAGCAATCGCACTCCAGATGGTGCCGTTGAGCATAAGCCACACGTCTCGCACCAGCTTGTCGTAGCGCTTCTGATTGAGTATCAGCTGATGCTTTGTTCGTAGACCTTGATCGGTTTCTCCGTGTTTCGTCAAGTAAGGTGCCGGAAAGAAAGAACCATGCGCAGATGACACGTCTCGTACAGAGTGAGATTCCTCGCCCTCTGTTAGGTTGCGATTTTTATGGTATTTCCGAACATCCAGTAGAACGATGTTGCACTTGCGAATGAACAGGTACGCCCCAACTGGCGCTGAGCAGTCTTCGATGTGGTGGTTACAACCTCCACGAATCTTGTCTTTCATACAACACCAGGCTTGCGAACAGAAGATATCACCACAGAAAAGACAAAGCGCTGGATCTGTGAGCCCTTTACCAGTCGTGGGACACTTGCGCTTCTGGCATTCCTCAAGCAGAGTGTCGTAGTATTGAGGAAGACCTATAAGCTCGAATGGTGCAGGATGCATTAGCTTGATCAAGGTTTCACTTTCTGTGCTGCTCTGAGTATGGTATACAGAGACCCAGGATCGTACCAGTCGAGGAAGGGTATTGGATTCCGTGAACTCCGAGAAGTCTCCCAGGATGCTGGTCAGACTAGGTAACTTGCATAGTCCTAGTAGTCTGTCTAGCTCTGGCCTCCCTGCAAGTGCAGTGGAAGGTGGAAAGTCAACACCATGTGCAGAATGCAGTAAGACGACAGCTTTGCGCATAAATGACAATGCATACGTCCGCAGTGCCTTGTAGAGCGGTTCAATCTCGTTCACAGATGGCAGCGGCGAATTGGCTGTCGTTGGCAAGGAAGACATAAGCCAGAACACGAAATTCCCCATAGCCCTGTAGTCATCCTTCGACAAGCTGACGGTGCGAGATGAGCTCGACCTCGTGAGCATTGCTTCAGAAGGCAATGCGGGTGTGCGGATTTTCAGCCACCATACAGCAACCCGAACCATTTCTTGAATTAAGCACAAGCGGAGCAAGTGTACGATCGGTATACCTTGCATGCGCCCAAGTACGAACGACTCAGCGACGAACGTGTTAAATCCGTCCATCTTGAGAAAAGACATAGTCGACCGCTGACCTGGGAATAACATACGTGCCATCTCTTTGACTAAGACCTGATAAGGATAAAAAGAAGCAGCGTCCTCTCCCGTCTTCTCCACCATCGTAAGTGTAGCTGCATAGCAATTCAGCGAGGAAGCAAGGACCTGTAAGTGGCTCAGAGTCTGAGCTGGTATGGCATCAATGAGCGAAGCTCCTGCAGAGGGCCGTCCACGTAAGCCAATTTCGACAGCCGTGACTGAGTTGGCCATCAAGTCCAAGAACCAGCCCACAGATTGAGGCATGCCCAGGTTAGAGCCATTGACTATCTCGAAAGTGTTTCGTAATCGCCTATAAATCGTGCTCAGGTCCACCAAAGCGTGTAAACCTGGGAGCTCAGACAAATCTAGTGGCATTTCAGTAAGTTCAGCGATAGATCTCGACAACGTGGCCATAGCGTTCGTCGTGAAAGTTGTCACGGTTTGGAGATGCATTGTCCTCTCAACGTCAATGAGATGCGACGAGAGTTTCTGTCCTTGCTCAAGACTCTCGAAGCTTGTCCTCATTGCAGGTAGCATCTCATCAGTGAACATCTCGAATGACGATTCACTTTCCAAGCAGCCCGGATATGATTGCTCAGTGGCTTTGTACACAACCGGCAGGAAAACATTGGCAAGTGCTTTGCACAAAGGACAGACGAATTCGTTCTGAGAGATACGTTCAGGCTGGCATCGCTGAACTTGATTGGCATGTCTTCTTCTGATCGATTCATAGTAGTTCTCGAAACAGCTGAAATGCATGATGTGTCCACAACTCGAGGATATGGCTTGCTTCAACGTCGAACTCTTAGGCCAGCCCCCGCTCAGCACTCTCCTCTCAACGACGGACTCACTGCCGTTGGAGGCGAACCGTTTGATTCGCTCCACGTTAGCTCCTGCAACTCCGAAAGGTCTCGAGCCCTCGTTTGACTCATCGAGATTGTCAGGGCTAACAAGTACTTCTTGCACAAAATCGGCATCGTCGGGAGGCGTTTCTCTCAACAAATGACCGTCAGTGACCATGGCGAATGTCCCATAGAAGCGACTGTCATTCGTTTCCTCGCGGCACTGAATACAAACACCAGTAGGAAATTTCCACTGCCTGGTCTCGGTAGAGCCTGCGGCTTCAAACTCAGTTTCACTCATCTCATCATCGTCCCAATCAGTCATGCCCTGGTTGCTCATGAAACTCTGCTGTTGCTGTTGCATTTGGGCCATGATCTTCGCTTTTCGTTCAACAGCCTGTCTCTTCTTGGCTTCGAAATCGACGTCGAGATTGGCTGGTGAAGGAGCATCGAGCCGCGCAGCTTCAAAATCGAGGTCGTGTTCATGAAATGCGCCCTGCCACTTCTTCCTAAAAATTCTCAGGATATGCCTGACTTTACTTCGGCACAGGGAGAAGTCCTCAGAAAGCCAGAGGCCATGCAAGCGTGTTACGATGGTCTCGCCTGCTTGCCCTACTTTCTGTGTCAAGGCATTCTTGATGAACAATGATTGCGAATTTGTGCTCTCCTCTTCGCTTGACTGATCCTCAATAGTGGCTACCAAGATGAGATGCAATACGGTTTGTAGGAATGACTCAGCTCTTGAAGAAGTGATAGCCTTCTTCCCGCCATGACTCAACATAGGATGAGAAAGCATAGAGTACAGCATTGATGTGAACAAAGGTGTGTGGATGACATCGCACAGATTTTTGTAAGCCTCACACTTGATGGGGCTGAGTTTTGGTTCAAGGACAATATCTTCCGGCTTCTTGTTTGTCTTCTTAGCCATCCAATTCTTGTATATACTCTCCGCCTCGTCTCGCTGGTTCTTGTTGAAGTGCGAGTTGTAGGGGTCTAGTTCTTGAAGATGCTCTGGCTTCAGCTCGAACAGACCAGAATCGTTAAGGGCTTCAGGAGCCTTGAAGGTCGTCATCGATTCCAAAACCTGCTGTAATTGCTCGGCATCTTGTGCTCGCTCGGTGAGTCGATTGGTCAAGTCTGTGTATGATAGTGGCTTGAAGCACAATGTATGAGCAATATCCTTCCTTAGTATTGCGAGCTGATTGTCGGGATCGTCGGTAGAAGTACCCAACGAGTCTCGATCTGAAAGTATGTTGATCATCAAATATGCAAAGTCCTCAGCAATATCCATAAGCTGCGACTCGTCGGCGTCCGGTGTTGGCTGGAAAGTGCCAGAAACCCACGGCACGAGGCCAAATCGATCAATCATAGAGCTAAGGAACCGTTCAGGGTCGCAGGTTACAAAGGCTGTCTGTAGCATCACTAAATCACGATGGTAGCCGAGGTCTCTGTACGTGACACTTTTGTATTGTGTCATTTGATGTCGGAGACTCATGCCATTGCGAACCCACATATTAGCTCTCATCTGTGCAAGCCATACACACACTCTCAACGGGTAGTCGAAAATCCCCAACAAGGCGTCTTCACCAGTAGCGTACAAGGTGTGCAGTGGTATGCGACGGCTATGTTGTGCAGTTTCGATAAACCGTTCGACAAGCTCATTTGCAGTACGTTGAAGGACTTCGATTGTCTGGAACGATTCCCTGCCATGCTCAATCAACCATGACACCGTATAGTGCAAAGGATGATGGAAGCTAAGTATGCCTCTCTCCACAACAAAATCCACAGTCTTGAACTGCTGGGGACAGCCTGGGAACGGCCCAACCTTGTGGAAACTGATCCTGTTCTTGATCTCGCTTTGTTCGCGACGTGAATCGTCAAGACCACTACAAACCAGGAGGGTTGTGATGGTGCTTTGACGGATGGCATCGCTGAGGTATTCGTCTATGCCAGACTTCTTACCGCAACCTTGGTAGGCTTCGGTAATCTGACGGCAAAGTTTGTTGATCTCGCGGGTCAGTAGAGAAGCACTAATCCATGTATCTGCCTCATATTCGACATGCTCACCAATAGCCCTGTTGTTAGGACAGATCCCTTGTGAAAGTTTAGCTAAATCGAGATATTGCATGAGATACTGCTTCTCAACTCGTACCCGATCTCGAATAAAGGGCGAGCTCAAGAAATATCGTAGATCACTAAAGAACTGAAGCAGTCTCCGGTTGGCGACAGAGCCGGCATCAAAGCCTAGAGTAGCGTCAGGATCGACTTCCTCTGGAAAGCCAACTTGTCGAGTTGTGAGGAACGTGTACAGGATTGCCATGAGGTTGGTGAGGAAATTTGCTCTTTGTATCACTTCCTCTGCTATTGACGGGGTCGTGAGTATCTGTACAGAGAGGTGAAGGATGGAGTGATCCGGCTCACGATCAGCAATGAGATACAATTGAGCCAAAGTGGTGTATAGACCTGCGAAGCGCAGACCCAGTAAGCGTTTGAACTGGGGCACTTTGATCATGGTCGAGATAAGAAGACTGCGAAGCTTTTCTCGCAGCTTTTTCCACAAGCGCAGGTCAAACAGGATCATAGCGTCGAGACGGATGTTCTTTCGCAGATCTTCCCAGACAGGCAAGGATGCCTCAGCAGTTTTCCGCGCAGAATCGACAGGAGCTCTCCAGTGTAAGGCGTCAGCACGCGTGTTTCGGCGGCCTGGATTAGTACCAATGCCTGGAGTGCGTGGTACATTCCTGAAATTCATGTTGTCTCCTTGGCTAAGAGTCATTGAAGGATGACGGGAAAGCTCATCGTGAGCTACAGCAATGGCAGGCTCGGGTTCCATGATTGGTGCGCCTGCTGGAGGTGGTGGAGGAACGGCTTCATCAGCATCTTCCATTCTTTCAGCAGCATCCAAGAAATCATTGTCGCCATCAGTATCCATTTCATCGAGGTCACTGACTATTTCCGTCTGGGCACGAGCTGTGTCGGTTTCTCGCTGAGCCAGAATAGTCCCAATCATCTGTGGATCGATTTGTTCAAAATCGTCTTCGTCGTCTTCCCCCTCAACTTCAACAAGATCGGGGCCGTCGATGTCTTCATCCATGTCTTCATCGTCGTCATCGTCCTCGATGGGTACCATGACCTGCTGATTTCTTTGAAGCAAAATCTGGATCGAGTCCGGGAACACCCGAAAAGATTCCTCGTCTGACTGGTTGTCGTCAAGTCCTTCACGACCTATACGAGCATTCCAAGCCTCACTGCCTACACGCCACACTTGGAGCATCTCTTCACAGATAGTTTGGCGTAAGAAAGAAGCGTTGCCCTGAATGACACAGCCAGCGATGTCGCTGAGCCATTCGAGGATCGTGCCACACATCTGCTCTCGAAAAGTATCACGGGCTGAGCGAAGGGTAACGGTAATCTTGATTTCTTCAATAATCTTTGCTCGGCGTAACAGCTCTTGCAGGTCGTGAGACTGACTGACAATGCTGCGTCCAAGTTCGTTCGCTTCTTCAGCCCTCAGAAGGCCGATTCTTCGGCGATCACGGCAGGCTCTCGCGACTTGGTCCTGTACCTCATCCATAGTATGTTTTTCGTCGTTCCACATGACTAGGTTATACTCAGGCTTCTCTTCAGTAAGATCATTGTAAGTGTATGTAGCAGGATCTAACCTGCTACGCCTTTCGTCCTGCTCGACTGTTTCGCGGGTCTTCGTGGCTCGCAGGTTTTCGGGGGAGCAAGATATAACGTCGCAAAAGTAGTCGAGTGCGCGGGCTACAGTGGCACGAGCGGCATCAGCCAGGTCCACAGGAAGTTGTGATGCAGCCGGCTGAGCGTTGTCAATGCTGTCTCTGACTGTATGTATCGCACATATGACCGGTCTCTTCCATGCTTCTTCGTCGCCACAGTCGCAGCAGCCACCATTGCCATTGCTGATATTGATGTCGACAGCATGACCTTCGTGGTCGCTGGCAGTGAAGCACCTCGAACACAATATACACGTAGGGTCATCAGAACAGGTCGAACAAGCATAAGTAGCTTCTCCAGGTCTCAGAATATGACCACAAGGATGACCTCTGGCAGCCTCTGTGTATTCAGTCTGCTCGAGACTTCCTTGAGCCTCCTCGAGACTATATGATTCGGGAAAGCCATTTGGGAATAGATCAGCGAGGTAATCGGAGCGGTCGTTGGTCAAGCATCGAAACAGGATATCAAGGAGTTTGCTACGAGCCTGGGAAGTGTATCTGCAGTCAAATTCAGCTGGTAGAGAGCAAAGAGCCTGATTCAACCGGGCTTCTAGGTTTTCTGAGGCCATGAGAGACTACGTTGCGAGAAATGTTTAAACTGGCAACCAGCAAGCATCTTGGCTGTCAAGACGTTTATGTAAACATGCGAGAAGACAAAACAGTATTGCAGTAGATATCACATGCCTACCAACCAAAAGTGAGGTCGTTTTCATTGATATGTCCTAGTCGCAAGTGTTTGCACGGTTTGCTAACTACTGGTACTACTAGTAGTAGAATACCTCCTGTCTACAGACCACTCATCGTTTGTTGTTCAGCACTGAATTTGAGAGCTCATATCGAAATTGGGGAAACCGACAAGACTTCAATATACTCAGTATTCTAAAAGGTGTCCTCGACTAACCCCTCTTGCGATGTAGGTTTTGGTGTGTACCGAAGAACAGGATGCTCAGAGCAGATTTGCGATGCTTTCTCTTGTGATATCGTGCCAAAAAATCGCAGCTGTTGTCAGGTTATAGCACGCATGGCGCAGGCTGTTTGCTCAATCTCACTTTTCAGCTGTGCATTGCTCAGAATAGAAATAACCCGATTTTGCTTGCTTATGCCGCCTGTCTTGCCAACGTATCTTACACGTCGAGCCCTCAAATGCAGAACCAGAACATTGATGCGATGAACAAATCAGCTGGAAGCAACTAGTCATCGTCCTCATCCTCGTCCTCTGCTGGCTGCATGTATTTCTGCTTTATGTCCCTCCATTGTCGCTGCTTACGTTAGCCTGGTCCAGCCTCGAGAGCATGCGCACGTACACCCCTGTTTAGTCTGTTCCAGATAGCATCTGTGCTGCTGTCGAAGGCTCTGCGGAAATGTCAATTTCAAATTGCTCCTCAAAGTGCTGTAGATTCGGGATCGTACATTTCGAAAGCGAATGCGCCAAGGAAGACTGTTGACAAGAAGACGTAGTTCCTCCGGAATAGACCGCTGTTGTTGTTAGCATTCTCTTCCTCGTCCTCAGTCTGTTCTGCTCACTTGAAAAGGGCGCTTGCGATCTGCATATCATTTCATCAGTTCTATGCTTTATCAATTTTAGTAGGAGCTGAACTTACCGGACTGGCAGGCATGATGACTTGCTCCCGCAGAACGTTAGACACAATGCACAGCAGGATCTCGTGTAGACAGTCTTGTTGCAGTGGTCAGACTTTCAGCTCGTTGCGAGGATGGCAGAATATCTTTCGAGCTCCGCGAAGCTGCCAGGCCAGAATCGCAGCTGCCCTGATTCGCTGGACTTTAAATTAAAGGAAAGTTAGGCGAACCATCATCGTTCTTGATAACCACCGTAAGTCGATTGTCACTAAGAATCCAGTATGGCACATAAGATTGTGCAAACAACGATGCCTTGCGGCGTTGAATGTCCTTCTAAACATACTGTCCACTAATCGCAGTAGTTTTTCGGCGATTGAGACTAAAATATGTCCAAACCAGCGTCATCCGGCATACAAACATCTGTCGATGGGCAGGCATTTATCCCCTCGTCCAGGCGTCCAGATGGAACAACCAGGAAGGAGATCAAAGTGCGACCAGGCTACAAACCACCAGAGGATGTAGAAACTTACAAGAGCCGCACCACGGAGCACAGGCGACAGAATGCAAACCGTATACCTGGTGTTGATGATGACGACCAGAAAATACCACGAGTGGACGAGACAAAGAACAGGAATGCAAAGCGCCGCGAAGCTGCTAGAAAGAAGAAAGATGACGACTCTGGACAAGATGTCGGCGGCCTGCAGACCGCTGCCCCGACCTCTGATACCAAGAATCAAACTGCTGACTTAGATACTACTTCTGCTACAGTCGATATTCAGTTACCAGCAATCGACCAGGATCAAGAACGACAGAAGAAGATTCGCAACAACTTGAAAAAGCTCAGAGCTGTGCACGAACTCAAGACCAAGAAGGCAACCGGAGAGAAGCTTTCGACAGATCAAATGATGAAGATCTCCAAGGAGCAAGAGATTGTGCGGGATCTTCTGAAACTTGATTACAGCGGTGAAGAGCTCGAGAATCTATCTGCAGCTGTTCAGACCACCTCGCTCTCCGGTTGAACCTTGCGTGGATTGCAAATCAACACAAGACTTACTCGAAAAGTTGAAGAGGTAATGGTGCATTGTACAGATCTGAACAATGGATCGCTCTCGGCTCCTGTTTGTCAGTTCTGTTTGCGGACGCCATCAATACGTAACCAGAGTGGGGAAAATGTGTTCCTACAATGCAACATATCACTGCGTACACCAGGTGCTGCCGCTTCTTGATCGAGCTGCTAACAATTGCAACTTGAGATCTGCTTGTAGCACCTCAGGGATACTTTTCAGAACCTTGCGGACAACCTTGGGACTCAAAAGATTTATCGGCCATCATGGGATCTGAAGAGATATGGTCACTGAGGTACTCGCTTCTCGTGCTTCCCAGAATCGATAGTGGGTGGATTTTGTGTTTGTGCAAGATACTGATTTCTCACAGGCTTCTACGCGAGGGTTCGTTCTCGGATTTTACCATAGAAGCCAAAGACGGTGTATTCAAAGTGCATAAGTCATTCCTGTATTGCCACTCAGGCTATTTTCGAGCGCTGCTTTCCGGACAGAATGTGGAGGTCAAGGAAAGCAAAGTCAAATTCGACGACATCGAGGCTTGCCTTCTAGGCCGAGCAATTCTGCTTTGCTACCACCAGCCTCATCTCATACACAGCCTCGACTTTCTGAGCAAGAACGCGACTTGGAAGGATGACTTTGCGGAGGCAAACTCCAACAACTTTGTCGCAGCCAGACTTGCAGTCAAGATGTATGAATTGGGTGACCGGTTTGACATGCCTACGCTCACGGCCAAGGCCCGAAGAATGTTTCTGTTCGCATTGCGGAACTTCCCCTGGACAAATCACAACGGCTTGACAGCTGAAGCAGCCGATTTTGGCCAAGCGTTCTTCGCAGCGCCCGACGTGTTCATGGAGATCGTGCGTTCAGTCTATAGCACAACGCCGTTTAGCGACAGAGGTCTCCGTAACATCGTTCTGATGACTCTCCACGAACGGCTTACCGCAGGCGATCACTTCAAAGACTCATTCGCCTTCCTCTGGCAGCTCCTCGACGAAACACCAGAAATTGCCGCAGACTATGCTCTACATCCTATCACAGACGAATACTTCATTTGCAATTGGTGTAGGCTCAAAAATCGCCACGTGCAAAGTCCCTGTGGCTGTCCCAAGCGTGATCCTTGGTGCAAAAGCGAAAAGTGCATGAAACAGCGCAGAAGCACCACCTTCTGCATACATTGCTACCAAAAGGAACCCTTCTGTCCGGAACGTGGTGATAGTAGCGATACTGGTGATGGATGAGATAGGAAGACAGAGCCACTATCAGGTTGTTTCTTGTCCAAATCCAAAACTACGCATTCAACCAGACTAAGAGTCACTCTCAATTTCTGATACGCTTCCACTTCTTCTAATAGCAGAGACAGGGCCCATGCAGACCCAACGTACTTTACACCTTAAGTCCACGGGTAACACGCTCCTCTGCCCCGTGACAGACCTACTTTTTACATTGTATCGTCATCAACATGAGAGCATTCACAAGCCGCTAAAGAGAGACATTCCCAAATCCGCGTAGGCAGTGGCAAGAACACGAAAAGCTCAGTATGCAGAGATATTACGCAGATAGTGCTCTCACGTCACATCGTGAGCCATGATCGTCTTCGAAATGTCAGCATATCATCGCTGGTCATTGCCGAACCAGAAAGGCTTAGGCGAGCTGGTCAATTTGCATCACTCGCGTGGTGGAGTTCAACGGCGAATTATGTACAATAAATCACAAGCTTTTCGGAGGAGATTGAAATGCTCATAGGTATCACTTACCTTTTGATATAGCCGTATTTGTAATAGTCCTGTAGTGGCTTTCCTGGCACAGTGAAGCACAACAACCAGTGTAGCAACGTTAGATACTTTCAGGAGTTCGATGGTAGCGGGACGTGGTTCGACAATATGGAAGAGCCTTCAAAAAGTTAGTTAGCGTCACAAATATCGACGAAGTAGACTTACCAAGATGTGTCGTTTCTCAATGGCCGACTCTCGTGGCTTCGTGGCCGTCGGCACAATTCATTCGTGTCTGCCTGACATTGCAGATGCGACCTATGCGCTCCGCTGAACCTCATGTTGGACATAGCTCTGCTCTCTTTCTCGTCCCCGAGTCAAGGACAGACCTTTTCTCAATACTTTCCTCTTCTCATCACAGCAACCCAAATGCACTCAATCCATCCGAGCATCAGGACTTCGACTCTTCACCCTATTCTTACTCCTACTCCTGCTCAGACTCCGACTTCGATCGCGACTCTTACTGCGACTGCGACTCCGTCCACGATTCCTATTATTACCCTGTCGTCCCCCTCTCGACTTATCCTTCGCAGGCGGTCTCACAAAAGCATAATCAACCGAAATCGTCTGCTCAAGTAATTTCGTACCATTCAGCGCCTTGATCGCAGCCGAAGCCTCTGCTTGTGTAGGATATTCGATCAGAACGTAGCCCTATATCATAACAATTAAACCCCGACCAACCTTTCACGACATGAACCCTGTTCCACACACGTACCTTTACATAACCAGTCCTCCGATCAAGATTCAAATGCAAATTCTTAATATCTCCATACTCGGCAAAGAGATCCGTAATGTCCTCCTCGGAAGCTTCTTCGTGGATGTTTGTCGCGATCACGATCCAGCCTTCGATGCTGCGGACGGCGACGGCGTCTTCGCCGGTTTTGGCTTCTGCGTTGTTGTTGGCGTTAGTGGTGCTGGTGGTGGAGGGTTTGGGATTAACGGGTGAGGGTGGATTATTTTCTTCTTCGGCTGGGGGTTTTGTGTCGAGTTCCATTTCGGTGGACATGGTGAGGATAGATACTGGGATAGGTGTAGTTTAACGTGGTTGTCTGTGTTGCGCTTGAGAAGTATGTATGACTGCAAGACTTTTGACTGGCGACGGCTAAAGAGCTGACGTGCGATTTGGTCGCGGTACGACTAGTACAGAAGAGCGCTGCAAGAGTGCTTTTTTATTCGCGAATAGCATTCAGACTGACACTGTGACGTCTGAGCTTAGCGTTATTTTAGAAACGTCACGTAATGGCCTGTATTATCTGTGTATTAGCCGGGCTGCTGTAGGTATTCAAGCTACTTTTGATCTTCTACACCCGAGGAGCTTCTAGGCCTTGTAGCCTGAGAGATATGGTGTTTACGTTACGGTTACGAACAGTGCAGGTGGTGGTTTGACTTCTGCCAATAGTGCACGTAATAATGATCTTCAACATTCTCCTCCGTCGGTTGTACACTCGCAACAGGGAGACAGTCGACTTACTGCAGACGCTGCAGAATGGAAGAAAAGAACCTCGAGAGTCTTGACAACAAGAAGGGATTGTTGACTTTTGGTGAACACTTTCCAACTACACATGAATCGAATTTTAGATGATATCTCCCAACACTATGAAATTGTACGCTTGACCCAACGCAATATCAGAAAAGTCCAGATACGTTTCCAGAATTCCAAAACAAAGTCGTTGAGCTCATAAGAGGAACGACCTTTGATGATTCAGCCGTTACCTCGACATGAGTCCTCTGTGCACAGCATAGCTCACCACCAGCACCTCTGTTCCAGCTTATACCGGTTTCACTTTGTCTTCAATCATTCCCTGCAAACTCTGCGCCATCAACTTCGCCTTCAGCAGCAGCTTTCGTCCCTCTATTGCTTCCCAGTCTTCCAGATTGGCGAAAAGCCTGCCGATATCGTCCGCAACTATCTGGATGCTGGGCCCAGAACCAGTATCTGCTGGCACCTTACCACTCACTTGCACAAGAGCGTTGATCGTGGGCTCAAAGACTCGTGCTAATTGTGCAACTTCATTGGCGACCTCAGTCTCTAACCATGCTTGCGATTCTTTACCGATCACGGCAGAGCCTTTCTCTAGCAACACGGTGTAGTTGTCGGCTCGTGCCCGCAACGCTGCAGACAGCGCAGCCACTTTGTCTTTTGCCTTCTGTGTGGTTGGATTGACCACCGGAACTGCTCGCGATCCATGAAAAGGTGGGTGAGACTGTGGCGATGGTGATAGTGCCCTCCCCGATTCCTCAGCTTGCCTCAGTCTTTCATAATGAGCCGCCGTCCTGCTAGCTGCGCTTGCGGCTGTTTCTGGAGGGAGTTTTGGAGGTGTCATCACCCAGGGTAGTCTCTGCTCCCCTATGGATAGTAGTGTTGGTATTTTCTTTGCTCTTTGCTTTTTCTGTGGCTTCCCAGATGTGCTATCCTTGTCCTTTGCGGTGCGCTTTCGCTTTGGAGCAGGTTTCTGAGTGATGTCGTGCAAGAGATTAGATGGTTCGTCTATTGCAGGTCCTTCGTCATCTCTATCGCTCGGAACATAGTCGTCTCCATCATTCTCATCGTCGTCGATCACGAAAGGTTGGTCCTGTACTGGTGTTGGCATGATCACTGAGGGCTGCTCGTCTTGCTTAGGGGACGACATCCTCAAAATTGTCTCTTCTGCCTGAGGGTAAAACGTCGAGCCAGAGTGCCAGAAGAAAGTATTAGTGCGGGCCGGATAATCTGGTGGGTAGTGATGCAGGTCGGTGCTCATGTTTGCATCCCAGTGATATCGAACGAGTGAAAAAGTGTTGACTTGATTGGTGGGAGCTTCAGGCGAAGTGACAAGGTCGTTCAGTCAGTGCTGAGATGGTGGACAACATCCTCAATTGATTGCTGGCATTGAGGTTTGATGTCAAGCAAATTGAAGATTCAGCAATTACCATTGTTAGGCAAATGAGTATCTCTTAGCGAAGGTTGTAGCTCGATCTGCAAGTGAAAGTGATACATATATAGCTTGAAACGTACTCTCCTTCGCAAGCACAGGTTCTTACCATGAGCTGAAGAAGGCACTACCGGCAAACAGGAAGTCCTGGTGCTGGTCACATAAGAGGTTGAAGCACCTGGAAACAAACAGCCTTCCAGCGAAATCTCGGGCATCGTCCTTATTCCATTATCAAAAGACCATGGCACAATGAGCACTGTCGATAGCTTTTTTGTCAATTCGAATGTACATATGTCCTTACTTCCTTCTTGAAGTTGTCAGAATGTCACCGGGCACAAGCAGACACTAACAAGGCCTACATAAGCATTTTCGCGGTTAGCTCTCTCGCAACAGCATCATCTCTCCTCCTATTTCTCACTCGCTGTGCTGGCCTCTGCGATCTGAGTGGCTTTCCAGCATTAGGTGGCCCACTCAAGTTTCCAGCTTCACACCACTGAACAATGCCCGCACATTTGTCACTCCATAGATTGCATCCTTCGGTCTTCTCAGCGCTGTCGGGAGCAGGACGACCAATTTTCCAGCAAATATCTACTTCGTCCCAGCAAGCTTGACTCGCAGCCCAACACTTCGGAAGAGGACCTGCTGTGTCATCTGACCATGGTGGAATCTCGGTGAAACATTGGTCGGCGACCTGGAGGATTGCATCGGATGGACAGGCTCCGACTGCTGCCTGGTAGGGGGTCGCGGTGGTTGTGTCCGGTCCCGCGTTGGGGCTAGAAGAGGCTTTGGGAGGAGCGCTGGCAATGGACTGCGGACGTGAGCTGACAGATTGAGGCGGTGGACTGGCGATGGACTTGAAGGGCGAGCTGGCAGGCAACTGAGGAGGTGGATTGCTCGAGAACTGAGGGGGTGGACTTGCAATAGACTGGGGAGGCGGACTGGCAATGGTTTTAGGAGGCGAGCTGGCAGAGGACTTTGGTGGGGAGCTAGCGGAGACCCTGGGCACTGAGCTTGAAGAGGGCTTGGGAGCCGAGCCAGAGGCCGAGCCTGGAGTATAGACTTCGGGACCGAACTCTTGAAATGGTATCGTGGGTGGTGTAGACTTGTAAATGTTGTAGCTCATGGCAGGCATCGAGCTGTCAACATGACCTGGAATGGCCACAGTATTGGCTGGCTCAGATGAACCAGATCCTTGAACCAAAACCTGGGCGCAGCCGACATAGAATTGTGGGTTGATATGCTCATTGACCACGTTCTGCAATGCCAGGGCCTCGGTCCTGACCAGATAGTAACCACTCGCAAGATCACTTGGAATCTGAGCCGACATCATGCCACCATTGGCAATCATCGTTTCAGTTCCCCATTTACCGCTCGCCTCGTCATAACCATTCCAAGCAATCTTGAACCATCCGTCACCAGCCGCCTGCTGTGCCCACGGATCAGAACTTTCAGCACCACCCGTCTTCTTCATGTACACGGCTGTACTCCCTTTGTGACTGGGGTCAAGACTTCCTGGTTGAGCACCATCTGCCCACATGCGATGCAACATAGTAATCTTATCACCAGCATTGAGAGGACAAGCTCCTTCGACTGCGTTTCCACCAGCAACACCGCAAGCCATTTCTGGAGACGATAAAGAACCTTCGGATGAGTTAGGATCTTGGGCAAAGCCTACGAAGGATGTGGTGCTGCTTAAGTTCGGGTCCATGCGAATACATTTGAAATCGCCCTGTGACTGGTCATTGATGAAAAGAGTCGTGAATCGAGTATGTGCTGAAACGAGAGGTAGTGCGGCTAACAGCGTCAGCGCGCCCATCGACAAAAGGGACTTCATTTCTGTGGGTCGTCGAGATTCGATCGTCTAATGTTTTTCCCAGTGAAGACAACTCAGTCACACGCTATGGGTAATGACTTCGACAGAGATCGTATACGGTCAACGTAAACAAACAAGTTGCAAAGGAGTGAGGGTTATCTAGTCTAGTGGATAGTTTGAATGAATGAAATGATGAGGTCGCAGACCTCTATCGACAATGAAGTTAAGGGAACGTCGTAAAGAAAGAAACTGGAAGATGACCGCATCTGTACGAGGTAAAGGAGGGAGGATGATCAATATATCTCAACAAAGAACAGAATACTCACGCCAAACGACAAAGAAGAGCAGTCCTGGTCCTTGTCAAATTCTTCGGCTTTGCGTAACGTAGGCGCCATCTGGCTCCATTTCGTGTCAAACGCAGTATATCGAGGTGCAGACGGGCCCCCAACGCAATAGACAACACCCAGGTGTGATGCACAAGGAAAAAAAGACCGTTCCGCATATACCTGGTACACGATGGTCATTAGTAGCACAAAAGTTCGTTTCAGTTATCCCAAGCACAAAGGGGCGGCTATTTTGATTGGTCGAAAATGGCAGATATGGTCCTGAAACAACCAATTTAGGTGCGTTTGCCGAAGGACCAGCGCTCCTTGTTTTCAATACATACCAAAAGGAACCTGGTCTGGTACTGCGATGTTACCCTTGAAACGTCCGTTCCACTTTCGGTATTTGTACCATGTAAAAGTAGTGCTCAGAACCTCGTGCTTGTCGAGCCCGAACACAGGTCCAGGTCTGCGCTCGAATCAAGGAGATGTGACATGCTCGAAGCTGTTCATTGTCGAGAACACCGGTGAGAGGAGATAGGATGTATTGAACTCGTCCACAGCTACACCAGGAAGTCTTATACTGTTCTTTGCTCTTGTAATGCAACCAGACCCTCGCTCGCTTTTATGCAATATAACCATCTCTTACGTGCTGTCTCTGTACATGGTAAACGACGAAGTTATCGAAAAAGGAATTTGAACTATGGTACAGAGTTGTGGTACATCTCGAATCGAGGTAGATGAAGGACGATACATAGTGATAGCGAAGCTGAAATAGCGCTTGCACCTATTCCTTGATCTTGGCCAGTAGTCTGTAGCCCATTAGCGACGACTTCACGGCAGAAGGCTGTGTACTTACTCAGAGTCCCTGAACAGGGAATACTCCTCGTCGCCAACCTTGACTGGGCTGCCTCCAAACTGCGCCGAACGTTAGCACAACATGTCCTTGCCAACCATGTAGGGTCCGTTCATACCTGAGGAATCAGTACTCTATCGCCCTCTGACACACCCATTGGCAATCTCTTTCCCTCCTTGTCAAGACCACCGGGTCCAACAGCTAATACCTTGGCTTCATTGAGTTTCTCCAAACTGCTTTCTGGCAAGAAAATACCACCAGCAGTCTTGGTCTCAGCTTTTATCCTCTGGACAAGGACTCTATCGAGGAGTGGAACAAGGGATCGGATGGACTTGAGTGAGGTCGCCTATAGCATTTGATGTTAGTGATGCTGCATGCACGGAACACAATGCGCCAACTCCTATGCTGCTCGCTGAAAGTCGAAAGGTCGTACCATTTTAGCTTCTGTGTCGAGTAGAAAGTCGGAGAGGACTCGTGGATGAGCAGTGAATGGCTGATAGGATAAGAGATGGAGATGTGAGTTGATTTATGTCAATGTAAAGCACGAAATGGAAATGGCATCTGGCACGCGTACTTTTTCTCGAAGCATCGTCTGGATCGGCAAGCTTAACGCCGGTCAACATGGTTCAACTAGGCATCAAGGCATTCACAACTTTCGGCTCGACCAGGCAAGCGGCCCACAGCAGAAGCCAGAATGAAATTCGAGCAGGTCAAGAGGTATAAGTAGAGCTACGGATTCTTGGTCAGAGGTACATTATAGCTAGAGTTGCAAAATACCCTGGCTCGATCATAATCGAAGTCTATCTTTCTTGCTAGGATCCTCTAAAACATGTATACCCTATCAAGTATAGGCCATCAGAAGCTTCACATACTGAACAACCCGAGCTTGCAGTGCATTTCTGACAAGAAGCGACTGATTGAAGCCTATTAGGCTAGATAACTATATCCCTTAATATCGTCTTCTCTTTCCATGTAGTCTTTCTCAATCAGCTTCTCGATATTCTTCTTGATGTCTGACTGATCAAGTACTCCACGGTTCCTCGTTGCCTTGATCACTTCGACAATAAGTTCGTTATGTCCAATCTTCTTCCTCGACTTCATGATTCGTACGATCGCTGCTTGTGTCTCGTAGTGTCTGTCTGCCGCCACACGTTGATGTGTCTCCTTATTCTCTTCTTTTGTCTCCTTGAGCTGAATTTGATTGATCTTGACCCTGAAACGTGAATCTGTGAACTTGTCGTTGAAGGCAAAAGTATCGGTGTCATTGACTTCACGGCCGCGAGGTTGCTTGGAAAGCACCTTGTAACGACCACATGCAAGAGACTGTAGTGTACGCTTGACTTCGGCATCTGGAAGGTTTGTTGCTGATCTGATAGCATCGAAACCTAGAGACTGGCCAGCAGGGACGTCATTGAAGAGAAGAAGCACAATTGCCTGGAAACCGGAGACAACCAGCTCCTTGACAGTCTTTCCGAAGCGCGCCTTCAGCTGACAGTGAGCAAGCGAAGGTTTCCAAGTGAGTTTACGCCCAACATGTTTGTCTTTGAAGTGTTTCTCAAAGTCGTGCTGAGCCTTTAGAATGCCCGTAGGAAGGTTGACTGAGATGTCAGGATATGTCGGCCATGCGGCCACACTGAGGACGTTGACCGCGATCTCAACTGGAGGTTTGAGGCCCTTGTCGTTAATGACCTGGTTATAGGCTTTCATCTCTTCTCGTGCCAGGTCCATGTCCTTGAACATGCTCTCTAAATTGTGGGTAAAATTGGCGCCACACTCGTTGCGTAGCCGTGCAAGCATAGATCGTTCCGCATCGAAAGATTGAGTCCGTCCCATCAAGAGACGACGAGCAAGATCCTTTTTGTAGAAAGCTTCAAACACTGCTTTACCGTGAACGAAGCGGAAGAGGTCGAGTGCGTCAGATAAATGCTTTTCGATCGATTCCTCTTCTGCTTCGTTGTCATCAAAGTCCTGTTCGTTCTCTCCTTCCGCAGCCTCTGATACCTGTGCCAGCTTCGGTATTGCTTTAGCTCCACCTTTCAGAAGCAGATCAATATGCTTCGCGATCATCTCACCAGGTTTGACATTGTCTGTGTCCCAGTTCGCTTGAGACTTCTTCGATTTGTTCATGAACGCTTCGAACGATTTGTGCAAAGTGTTGCCCATGTGCTCATCCTTCTGGAAGCAGTCTTGATGTAGCCGATCAAGCCTCTTCTTCAATGTCAATAAACGGACAACCATATCTGGTTCATCCTTCTCATCAAAAACGATTGATGAGCCTTCAGATTCTGTGAATTTGGCAAAGGAGGGACTGAGATACTCATGTCGAGATATTCTTGACAGTAAGTTCCACAGTTGCCTCAGCTCTGTGTCTTGATCTTGCTCCAACATATCTAGTATACCATCCTCGTTTGTCAGTCTCTCGCCATTGCCTTCGATCATGATGTTATCAAACATGTCGCAAAGCTGAGATCTGGTAGATCTGTCTAGCGACAGTATGTCACAGCGATGCATTTCAGCCTCGATCAGAGCACTGCAGGACCGGACATAATGTGGCAAGTCATCCTTTTCAGCCTCTTCTCTGCGCCATTCTTCGAACCACTTTCGAGAAACCCTGAGCAGCATTGGCTCAAAGTCACTGCTGTACACCTCAAGATCGTGAAAGGCATCGACGCTAGCCTTTAGAAGCTCAATCCTTGAAGTGTCGCCTTTTCTGTGATGCTGCACGAGTTCCACAGCTGCTGCCAGAATGACAGACCGTATGTCCTCATCTTGCAGTAGGGCCGACCGGAATATATGCATGGCGACGTTGTTGATGTCTCCATATTCTTGGTGTCTGATGAGATAGGTTTGATTCAGATAGAAGTATATGTGCCTGATGGTCTGAACTTGGGACTGCCAAAGAGTCCAAGCAGCGACAAATGCCTGCAGAGCTGAAGTGCCGGGTTGCTTCAAGCAAGTCATAGCCAGCTCTGGTCTGACCTTGTCGTTCAGATGAGCTATGCATTTCTCTTTCAGCCTGGCGAATAGCTCAGCAGCGCGGCCTTGCCTGCAGATGTGTTCAGTGGCCTTGTATAGCTCTTCCAGCATGATCTTAACATCACTACCTCGAAAGAGCGAGTCCAAAGCGTTGACCTGCTCTTTCCATTTTCTCTCAAAGTATTCTTGCGGGTCAACCTTAGGTGTAGTTCTCAGATTCTTGACGACCAGGCGCTTGGGTCCACCTTGGCCTATCTGCCCCAAAGGTCGAGTTCCGTTGAGCGGTTTGGAGACCGCGGACTTTGTCTGTGTGAGGTCGATGACGCCGTTAGGCTGACTGCGTGAGGTAAAGGTATACATGTCGGCGAAACTTCGAGATTTAGGTCTTTCCTTGCCGTCCAGCTTTCCTACCTTGATCTCCTCCTCTGCTGATCTAAAGCTAGCACCATCAGACGATGACTGGGCACTTCCTTGACTAGAAGTACTATCGACGATGAGAGCTTTCGATCTCTTCGTAGGCGTGGAAGGCTCCACAGAATGTGAGGTAGCGTGCTTCCGTTTGCTTGCTGTCGATGACGAACGAGACTGGCTGGTTGGAGAGGAATCTCGGTCAACAACCTTTCCCTTCAAGTTCTTTGGAGTCATCTAAAGACTGGTTAGCAATCGAGCTGACGAGATGACTGTAGCAGGGATAGTTATCGACTGCAACTGGATGGCCGTATCGGACTGATCTTGCCTGACTACGTATCGCCAGCGCCAAAGTGGAACTCGAACAGATCAGATGCACCTCGGAAGATAGATCTCTGGGCAGTCCACTATGTAATGTCGTATAGCACACGTAGTATTTCTTTACTATATCCTTGAACTTGCGACTCTTAAATACTTTCTTTGATATAATACTATTAGCCTTGGATATTATTACATATTTGAGATAGACCATCTTCTTCACACAGTGTAGCAAACGCAGATACCGAGGATTAAGCGATCCAGTCTTCGCGTCGTCTATTACGACAGAACGACTACGCGCTCGTACTATCAGACGCGTATAGTATCTGGCAAAGAGTTATTCAATATTGCTCTTTATCGATTGATGCACCTATGCTGATCCATGGACAACTCAATGAATGCGGACATACTAAACTCTGATCAAGCACAATCGTTCTTCGACACCATGGACTTTCTGTCTGGAACTTCCATCAAGGATTTAGGTCAAATGTGGTCCTGGACGGAGCCATGGCTCGAGAACGATAATGGTGCTTGGCAGTGAGCAAGACCATCATATAAGGATTGGGATGCGACCATCATCATGCTTGCGTTAGAGATCTTTTTCTGTTTCCAAGGTATTTCGAAATGTGGGACTGAGTGCATTTTGCTTACGGATGGCATTTACGACTGCCCGTCATTTGATTTATGCCATAAACATACTAGATTAGTCTTGACGTTCTTGTGTTGTCGTAGTAAGCTTGTTGGAGATAACAAGACCGATAAAATACAAAACCAACTTGAAGTCGTTCACAATAGTAATCGTATTGACTTACGTTTTAGATGACACTGGGTGGTAGGGGATGCTCTTAAAAACGCGAACATGACACCAAAAATCGCCTTCCATTTAGCGACGCGTCAACCTGTGTAGTGGTGTACACTCCGACAAGTATTCCACACAGCGTCGCAGATTACCAAAACCTACCACATTCACAGTCAACCAATCTTGCGCGTAGCCCAAATACCATCCAGCACCATAAAGTTCACCTCTTCCAACAACCAAAACCATCACCACCACAATGTCCCTCTCAACGCCACGCATCCTACCCAAACACCTCGAACAATTCGGTCCTCAAGCCCACGCCCCCGTAAACACAGTCCGTCTCCTCGGCACGATAACATCAATCCACGGCTCCTCCGCCACCCTTACATCCGGAGACGGCGACACAGTCACGCTGATCCTGAATCGAGATTCACATCTCTCGCCGCAGTCGATGTACGAAGTCGTGGGGAAGGTGATTAATCTGGAGGGCGGTCAGGGTCTAGGAATGAGAGTTATGGCTGCGACGGAGTGGCCGAAGAACAGTAAGGGACAGACACCGGATTTAAAGTTGTATGAGGCGGTCGTGGAGGCTACGCATCGGCATAAGGAGATTTTTTATGGGGATGAGGAGAGGTGAGACGGTGTGTGATGAGTAAATGACGATACGACATGGCATGAATACGTACGAACAGGGAGTCGGGAAGAACAGTCCTGGTTGCTCTGCTGGATATGAGATGGATTACTCACAGAAGTTGTTAAGAGCACTATTGCTATCCCAAATGGTTGAAAGGCAGGCTCTGGCTTGCGAAAGCGCTTCAAATCAACAGAATTTTTGAGCGATGGTGAAAATGCAATTCTCAAGTTGGTAATGATATCTTGGTGGATTCGAGCACCACACTGGGTCATACAGAGCCAGTATCGTGTAACAGCCAAAATCCGGGCCACTTCTCATACCATCTTCGTCAGAGCGATACTCAATCAGTGTACTTGAGCTCTTTCTGCGAATAGTCAGCCTCAGCTCTGTCCAAAATCCTCCTGGTTCGCTCATGTTCCAATTCCTTAGCTCGCTGTCGTCCAATCTCTAACCTCTCAACACCAAGCTTGATATTGTCGACATGAACTGCCAGTGGGATATGCTCGACACCTGCGTCTTTGAGCGCAGCAGCACTTCCGACGCGACTCCTAAGCTCTTCCAGCTCGGCACCCATGCTCTGTAACTTCACGATCGTGTCAGCCACATGTTTAAATGCGGATCGTCGATACTCCGACACTCCTGCAAGCAGCGCGATCTGCCTGTCCACTTTCTTCTTCTTCTTCTGGTTGCCTCCAACATAACTCCAGATGTCCGCTAATATCTCGTCCTTGGTCCCTTGTACCTGAATATTGTCGCGTATTGAGATTGAGTGGATCGTTTCCAGCCGGTTTTCGAGGTTCTGTAATACATCATAGAGCGTTTGTGCTTCCTCAAGAAGTTTCTCAATCTCTCCCGAAACGATATGGGTGTGCTGGATATACTGATCGAGGAGTCGGGAATGGGTAAGTTTGATAGGCTTGAAGGGCGCGAGCAATGTATCGCTAATAAAGGATGGCAGTATACCTCGTTGATCCTTCTGCTCCTGCTCATGGTCCATATCGTCGAGCACACGCTGGGTCCATCTAGCTGTTGAGAGGACAATATCGACGCCACGTCCAACATGGGAATTGAATCTCTGTAGATCGTAACTTGCTATGCGAGCAGTCTCGATAAAGCCATCAAGTTCCAGTAGCAGCTCGTGCTTACTTGGTATCTCTGAGAAACGGATGACTTGTCTCAAGTCTCGTATTGAAGTTTCGCTTCTTTTCATGTCCATTGGTAGAGATACTCCCGAAGCGGTATCCTCCATAATCGACTCGAATTGACCCTGTACTTGCATGAGAGTATCAAATTCAGGTTCAGGGACCGCGGTACCCGCTGCAAGTTTCGGTAGATTCGCTCCGTACGGACGACACATTGGCAAGTCGAGAAACCCCGTACCAGGAATCCGACATATCGGTGAAAGAGCACTATAAACAGAGCTCGTAAGTAGGTTCTGAGCGAATTGGAAAAAGACCAGGACTGCATAGCCAGCCAAAATCCAACTGATCGGCTTCTTCAATAGTCTTAGGGCATCACTCAAGATATCAAAGATAGCTAGGAAGAAGCTGCCGACGATCGCCAGGGCTCGGCTAGTGAATTCCGGGGGGGTTGGGTCATCTTGAGGAGCACTGCGGATTCGTGAGGGTGTGCTTCTCGCACTGAGAGTTCGAGACTTGGTATCGCGGACAGGAGTAGAACGTTGTTCCTGCTTTCGTGAAACTCGCTGTCGTGGTCGATCTGTTACATCTTCAATAGACGGCATTATGAAGCTCAGTTCTTGGGATCGCCTAACATAAGGCTTTGAGTGAGTCTGCTTTAGTGGTTGTTGGTGCCCAGTTTGGACGTTCTCATCTTCAGAAGGTGTGTCTTCTCCTGCCCAGCTGATATCACCATCGTCGGTAGCGTCGTTCACAATCCAGGAGTCGTCAAGGTGATCATCCTTCTTACGCGCCATCAATTCTCTCCACTCGAACCACCGAGCGATAGTAGTAGTCGAGAAGAATTACAAATGACAACCTATATCGCTGCACCTTAGATGTCGTTGATCAACGCTTCTAGTACATACTGCTGCCCTGTCAATGGAAGGCGCGACATGGCCAAGTAATCCTTGCGCCTTTGTGGTGATAATTCTGGAAGTGGCCACATTCCTGGTCGTGCCTGATTGCTGGCAGTGTTGCAAGCCAATCATTTTTATCTACGTCAGCTGAATCGATGCAATAGGATGCTGTCCACATCTATGCAGATCGCCTTTCAGGTTTTTTCCATTTGCTATACAATGAACGAAATAGAGATAGACCCATGCCTGAAGCTTCTACGCCATCCTCAAACAGTACCCATCGCTTTCTGGTGTGCATCGCGTCATGCGAGCCCCAGTCAGTGGGCAAGTTTCTTGGTGGAAGTATAGCGACGACGACCGTGCCTGCCCGTCAAAACATATTCTCGTATCAACGCCTCTTCCCATACCCTTCCCAACCACCAGTCACCAGGACTGTTTAATTGTGAAAAAGAAGACCTGTCAGAGTCGGTCCATCGATACCTCCCGTACTGAGCGACCGAAGCCAGACCTCAACACGGGTCAAAGATCATCACCATCTTCTCGCAGCATCAAGCGACAGTTGGAAGACCATCTCTTTTCTGCTGTAGTGACGAAGATAAAACTTTTCACTCTAGGGCACCGAGGACATTCGATCATCAGCCAGGTTGAGGATTCTGTGGCTCGTGTAAAGAGCTCAGAAGAGAACGTTTACTATAGAAATGATTCTATGAAGTAACTGGCATCATCGTTAGTTGAGTTGAAAAGGTACCGGGCACATTGGTAGACTTACGTTCGCATGAAAGAAAGAAAAGAGAAGAGAATCTCAGGACCGCGCTGAAGCAGAACATATTCTTCTACGGCCACGATTTCTTGGCAGCAGCCTTAGTGGCTCCATTTAAAGAGCTAGTCTTCAAACAGCAGGATAAGCGACAGCTTGAGCAGCAGAATTGACTGATTCCAGGCCTCAAGGCAGCATAAACTTTGTGAGTCGATTTCGACTTGCAGTCTTTGCCAGATTATTGTTCGGAGTTGGGAGATAGAACCTGAAGTCCATTCCGAGTGGTTCACTAAAGTCATCCTTTCTTGCGTGTGCTGTGTCACAACAAGATGTCGGAAAAATCCAGATACTCAAGCACGAGATACCACGATCCCGGCCAGCAGGAGTTCTTCAGCTTCGAGAATGTTGTGCTCAAGGGATTAGCTTCTGATGGGGGGCTTTTTCACCCTGACAGCATTCCGAATGTCAGAAACAATCTCCTCGACTGGAAAGACCTGCCATTTCCAGATCTTGCATACGAAGTGATCAGGCTCTACGTTGACGAAAGTGAGATCTCAAACGCTGAACTAAAAGATATTGTGCATAGATCGTACTCAACATTCCGGCATCAGGACATTGTCCCCACAGTCACACTCGACAAGTCGAAAAACTTACACCTGCTTGAACTCTTCCATGGTCCTACGTTTGCCTTTAAAGATGTCGCACTTCAATTCCTTGGAAATCTTTTCGAGTTCTTTCTTGTTAGGAAGAACAAAAATAGTGAAGCTTCTCAGTCTCGACACCACCTGACTGTCATTGGAGCAACCTCTGGCGACACCGGTAGTGCAGCTATCTACGGATTAAGAGGCAAGAAGGATGTCAGTGTCTTCATCATGTTTCCAGACGGCAAGGTCTCTCCGGTCCAAGAAGCTCAGATGACCACAGTACTTGACCCCAACGTGCACTGCTTGGCTGTCCAAGGCACGTTTGATGACTGCCAGGATTTCGTCAAAGCAGCTTTCGGTGACGCAGAAATGAACAAGATACACCACCTAGCTGCCGTGAACAGTATAAATTGGGCCCGGATTCTAGCACAGATCACATACTACTTCTATTCTTATTTCTCACTATTGAAGACCGACCCTGATCTGAAACCAGTCAAATTCGTTGTGCCTACTGGTAATTTCGGAGACATCCTAGCTGGATATTATGCCTCACGAATGGGCCTGCCAGTCAACAAGCTGGTCATAGCCACGAACGAAAACGACATTTTGCACAGATTCTGGGAAACGGGCACATACAGCAAGAAGTCAAATTATCATCCAACCAAAAACCCTCATAATGGTATACCAGCTGATGGATCGCAAGCCCATGCGGAAGGTGTTAAAGAAACCCTTTCCCCAGCAATGGATATTTTGGTATCGTCAAATTTTGAGCGTCTGCTATGGCACTTGGCGCTCGAGAACGAGTTTGCTATCAATCCTCATGTTAAGCGAGAATCGTCAGTGCGTGTTGCTGGTGGGAAAATCGCCGCTTGGTTCCAAGATCTGAAGACCACAGGTAAATTCACTGTTGAGCCAGAGCTACTCGATAATGCTCGGGAAATCTTTGCCACTTATCGTATCAGTGACAAGCAAACTACAGAGACTATTCGTGCTTGTTATCGAGGTGAGGCCGTAGAGAAGAGCGGATATGTGCTGGACCCTCATAGTGCAATTGGTATTGCTGCCTCGTTACGGGAGATCTCAAGCCCGGAACACAACAAAGATGTGGCTGTGGTTTCTCTAGCCACTGCACATCCAGCCAAATTTGCGAATGCTGTCGACCTGGCCTTGGAGCACGAATCTGGATTCAGCTTCGATACTGTACTGCCTGAGCAGTTCGTTGGGCTTGACAAGAAGGAAAGAAAAGTAATAAAGGTTCCTGCTAACACCGACCTTGCCGGTATCCGTGAGCTTGTCACAAAGGAAGTGGAGAAGGAGAAAGAGGAGCGGAATGGCAGTACCTAGCCTTGCAGGCAACTCCCACGATACTCAAAATTTCTTGCGAATAGACTTGTCATATTTTATAGACTACAGTCAGCTGGTTTCAGTGACCTATCGTGGACCAGCCTAACAGGAAAGATTATGACTCCAAGCACAAGGCGGAAAAGATCTACCGTACGGCGTGCCATGTCTTGCCAAGTGATGTGCAGCCACGATTGGCTAGGCAGACGGCAGATCGACTAGTACCTGGCTCAAGTGAAACCTACAACGTCGTATGCTCGAAGTCCGCATCGCTGCTGCCTTCCTTGATCGTCGCACAGCAGCTGTCCACCTTCCAACCTCGTATTATACCGTGAATCTGGTCTAACAACAGTCATTGTTGCTCAGCTCGGATCTCTGGCGTCCTCCTGTGTGTCTCGTTTCTTCGTCTACAAAGCAAGGGCGGTCGTAGGGAGAGCTAGAATGCCTTACGCGTCGCCTTTCCAGGGCACGACTGCCCAACATGGACGGCGAGAAGGCGGCCATTCTTCACTTAGTGGAAATCATCCAGCAGATGCTTCATCAGCCTATTTTCATAATGCCTCCGGTGAGCGTATCAGTACAGACGTCTACATGTACAATGCGATCAAGCGCGCTCATCCAGACGTTCACGTCATTGATAGCAATGCATTCAATGCTAATATCCCGACCTACGTCTTCGCGACAGGCGACGGCTCGGTAGAAGTCCTCGATTCAGGTATCAATATCCAGGAATCCGCCTTCGAAGACCTTACCAAGGAACAGAAGCACGCATTCGCAACGTCTATCAACCATATTGAGTACATTCCACCAGTACGGCGTCTTGACGGCGGGAACGGTATTTTAGGCATTGATGTGGTTTTCGGCAAGTTCTTGGTACGATGGGGAGGGATGGAGTTCTTAATTTACATCTCTGATGGTCGTGACGGGACAGCGCCTTACACGGTTAAAAGACAGTATATTGTGACTTCAGATCCGTCAGCGGCATTGTCACTTCTCAAAACAGCTGGTGCCTGGGCAAACACTCTTCACGGCGAGATCTGGGTATTCGACCAGGGATTCTGGCAGAAGGATGCCGGGTTGTGGAATTCAATACAGAAGTCAAATTGGGAGGACATCATTCTGCCCGCAGACCTGAAGGAAGATCTGCTTGAGAATGTGCAGCGATTCTACAACTCGCGAGACACTTACAGACAGCTACACGTGGCTTGGAAGCGAGGCATGATCTTCTACGGCCCTCCTGGAAACGGCAAGACAGTTAGTATCAAGGCAACCATGAAGACGCTATACGACCGGGAAATTCCAGTCCCGACACTATACGTCAAGAGCCTGGTGAGCTTCGCTGGGTCTCAGTACAGTATCAACGCAATCTTCACGAAAGCTCGACGAGAAGCGCCTTGCTATCTCGTCTTCGAAGACCTTGACTCGATGATCACAGACCAGACTCGCTCGTTCTTCCTCAACGCTGTGGACGGATTATCAGAAAATGAAGGTATCCTCATGATTGGGAGCACCAATCATTTGGAGAAGCTTGACCCTGGTATCGCCAAACGACCATCACGATTCGACAGGAAGTATCTATTCCCTGATCCGGATCTGGAGCAAAGAATCAAGTACTGCCGTTACTGGCAGAAGAAGCTAGAGGACAACAAGGATGTCGAGTTTCCAGACCTACTTCTGCGACCTATCGCGAGAAAGACTGACGGCTTCAGCTTCGCATACATCCAAGAAGCTTTCGTCAGCACATTGTTGAAGCTCGCTAGCAATCCTGATAGGAGTGGTGGACCCGAGGACAGAAATGTGAACACGTTTAGCTCGGACATGGACGAGGAAGAACTTGTGCTTATTGAGCAGGAAGATGCTTTGACTAGCGAACGAAAGTCGGCTGCTGCGGTGTACGACTACAGAGCAACAGGAAACGAGGATGATTTGGATAAGTATCTTCTATGGAGAGAAATTAAAGTGCAAATTGCGAACCTGAGACAGGAGCTCGATCGAGGTGTTGACCAGATAGTTTGAGGCACGACCAAGTCCATGATTGAGTTTGACGCAGACGTATTCTATAATTTCTTGTAATTCTTCGCTGTCAATCGGGTTTTGGTACTACTTTTCTACCTTTCAACTTTAGTATTGAGGATGCAGAGCCACCTGCCAAGACTTCTTGCGCCAGTAAGCCCTGTCGGAGGCCTCTGGAGGTTACTGCAATAACCTGCAATGACCCGCGATAACCCGGGGAAACCCCATCGCGCCCCCTTGAAAGTTGGAGGTGCAAGTGAATAAACACCTCCCTTCCACAATCATCAGCGTTCATTCGACAAGGACGCTCTCCAGCAATGTGGTTTGATGTTCTACACGTCCTACCGTCGGTCTAAATCATGGCAACGAGCCAGTCGGCCATTACCCTACGTATTCATCTTCCTGCTCCTCCTTGATATCCTACGACTTCTCAATGCCCATCGCACCTTCAGTACCAACCTCCTTACGCAGACAGTCTACCATGTCGAAGACCTGCCGCACGAAATACAGAACCAAAAGATCTACATCGTCGCGCAATTCTGGACCTCGGAAGAAGTGCTGGTAGATTTCTGGCTCAACCAATTCTTGAAGTTGGTTGGTGTGCTAGGAGCAGAGAATATCTACGTGTCGATCATTGAGTCAGGGAGTCTTGATGATAGTGCTAGTGCTATACAGTGGCTCGATGAACAGTTAGGCAAGTTGGGTGTCGAGCGAACGGTTGTCGTCGATCCTACGACGCATGCGGATGCTATCGAGGTTGGACCCGTTGACCAGCATGGCCATGAGAGGACAGGTTGGATTCAGACAGGAGATTCTGATCAGCCTGGACAGAAAGAGCTGCGACGAATACCATATCTGGCAAATGTGCGGAATCAAGGATTGAAGCCCATGCTTGATATGCACAACAGGGATCATAAGACTTTTGATAAAATCCTGTACCTGAACGATGTCTACTTCGAGCCGAGCGATATCCTGACCTTACTTGCTACGAATGGTGGACACTATGACGTTGCTTGTGGGATTGACTTCCATTATCCGCCAGCCTTCTACGATACCTTTGCTCTGAGGGACAGCGAAGGGAGAGGACCAGTCATGGCAACCTTTCCCTATTTCAGGTCAGCAAACACGAGGAGTTTAATGTTGCAGGGTACACCAGCACAAGTAATGAGTTGCTGGAATGGAGTCCTGCTCGTGGACGCTGCGCCATATTATGACCATACTGAATCGAATGCAGTTTCACCTGCAGGTACCACTGCGACTGGATTGCGGTTCAGAGGCTTGCCGGACTCGCTTGCTTTGCACCACCTCGAAGCGAGTGAGTGCTGTCTGATCCATGCCGATCTTATTGCAAGTGGCCTGGCACACAGAGGTATCTTCTTGAATCCAGCAGTGAGAACTGGTTATACCACCAAGGCCTATCAGCTCACACATACTGGACTCGACAAGGGGTTCGTTAGTGCTTGGCAATACATCACTGGAGTTTGGAGGAACAGGATTGCAAGGTGGAAGTCGGATGGTATCAGCAGCAGTGCTGGTCAGGGCATGGCTGAGGTCTACAGAAAGATACGTCAGTGGGATCAAGAGGGCGCTGATATTGGCGAGAAACGGAGTGAGGTGGGTGGCTTTTGCACGATCGATGAAATGCATATCTTAATCTGGAATGGGTGGAAGCATGTATGGTAGGCAAATCAGGCCAAGCACTCTACTTGGGTAGCACGAGGAGTTAACATTTGAGCGGTCTTGTTCAGTCATCCCAGAGTATCAAGTATGTTCCTTCTTTTCCTAGCCATAAACTCTTCCTGTACTTCTTGGAGAGTGGGTAAGCGCCATCTTACTCCATCACCTGCGTCACCAGGCAACGGGTCCCAGTCCTTGTCCTCTTCACTGTCAAGCTTGGAGAGTTGTTCAAAAGCCTCCTTCTCCTTGCGCCGCTCATACCTTAACAGTGTGCCATCCTCCTCATCTAGACCATAACCAAAATAGTTGGCGTCCAGATTCCTTCGATCGATATGCTGCCTCGGCTTATCATCCTTATCCTCCACCTCTCGTGCCCTCCTCTTCGCCGCCCGTTCAAACATCTCTTTCACACCCGGCAACTCCTTCGCCCGCCCATAGTACCTATAGCCCTTCCCACCACCAGCCCCCTGCACTTCCCGACCTTGATCATCAAACACTGTCCCCGCACCACCACGCATGTAGTTCGGCCCTCCCAATTCGCGTATCCGTCTTTCCCAACTCCATTTCTCCTTCATCAACTTGTTGATCTCGTCATTTAGATCCCGGACCTGGTAGTCTGACAACGACTCGTCCTGGATCCGCGTGATTTTCCTGCTGACTTCGCGAAGGATCTGGCCGCGGTATTTCTCGGCTAGGGGGATTTGGGAGATTGTTGAGGTTGCTTTGGGTCGACGCTGGGAGGCAGATGGTAGGAGGCCGGATTCTTGAGCTTGGGCGGCGCGGAAACGGAAGAGCATGGATTGCGCTTTTTCAGAATTGCGCGCCATGGTTGTGAGTGATTTGGGGTTTGGTCAGTGATCGAACAATACAGGTAGAGCGCTTGAGAGCGCGATGGTTGTCTTGGTAGAGTGTAGACTATGCGGTCGAGAGTATGCTAAGAATTGGTAACTCCGCGAGGATTAAGATGTAAACGCAGAATTCAGTTTCGAGGTTAACGTGACGCTCTCGCTCCTATCTTAGGAAATTGTTCTCAGTAGTAGTAGTTGTTGCAGTATAACTACTTTACTCGTGCAACGAGTCCAGGTACAACTCACGACCAAAATATGGAAGGCACGCGAGTTGTAAATCGCCGAAGTTCGCCCGAACTATGCATCATCTGGCAGCCGAATCAGCTGCTTCCTCCACCTAAGAGCTGCTGTTGAGGAGAGAGGCACGGTGGAAAATGCTTGGATCGCAATGGCTGCAACGACACTCAGAGACAGCTAAGACTATTGCTGTATTTGCGTGTGGAGCAGTCACCGCAACCACCATCTACCATGTCCTACTCACTACCCGCCGGCAAAAGGCTACCTTGAAGCTGAAAGAGTCCATCCCAGACCAACCCCACGACCAACCTGCCTCGCAGTTGACAGAATATGGCAGCGCTCCCCAGCCGAGCATTACCAGTGCCGAGGACACAAAAGCTGCAAAGATAGCCGCAAGGGCACGAAAGGGCGACTTCGACGAAGAGTTGATTTTTGAACAGCTGGCTCGCAATCGAATATTCTTGAAAGACGAAGGTCTCGCAAAACTCCGCAATGCTTTCGTTGTTGTGATTGGTCTGGGTGGTGTTGGCAGTCATTGTGTTGCAGCTCTGGTTAGAAGTGGTGTTTCGAAGATCAGAATCGTCGACTTTGACCAGGTCACTTTGAGCAGTTTAAATCGCCATGCACTTGCTACTCTGGCCGATGTGGGGACTCCAAAAGTACACTGTGTGCGAAGACGCCTGGAACAGATTTGTCCTTGGGCAAGAATTGAGTCTAGGAACGAGCTGTTTAGTTCTCAGTCTGCTGAATCTCTACTCGCTCCATGGGACTACGAGCTGCATGACGGTGAAGACCGTGATCAAGAGCCTGATTGGGTCGTGGATGCCATCGACAATATTGACACAAAAGTACAACTTCTGCACTATTGCACGTTACACAATATTAAGGTCATCAGTGCTATGGGTGCAGGCATTAAGAGCGACCCTACCAAGATCTGCGTCGGCGACATATCTACTAGTATTGAGGACCCCTTGTCCAAGGCTACAAGACGCAGACTCAAACTACTAGGTGTGTCTACTGGTATCCCTGTCGTCTTTTCGACCGAAAAGCCAGGTCCAGGCAAGGCTGCCTTGATGCCCATAGCTGATTCCGAAGTTGAGAAGGGCAATGTGGGTGACCTTGGTGTCCTGCCCGACTTTCGTGTTCGTATCTTACCTGTCCTGGGCACAATGCCTGCCATGTTCGGATATACTTTGGCAAGTCATGTTATATGTTCTGTTGCAGAATACCCACTTGAGTACAGTGTTGGCGATCGTGGCCGAGACAAAATGTACGAAGCAATTCTTTCAGCTCTTCAAGGTCTCGAAGAGCGTCTTGCAAGATCTGTCAATGGCCAAGATGCTGTTGGCTTAAAGATTCCCATTTCCAGAGACGACGTTGCGTATCTGGTCGAGGAAGTCTTCAGAGGTAGAAGTGTGGTCAGTGGTTTGACCACGAGGCTTGTCCTGGTCAGATGGAATCGACCCGAGTCTGGTACCAATATGAACAGAGCTTACGAAGTGGAGGGCCAGAAAACGTCGAACCTGAAAATTCCAGATCTTGTTCTGATGACTAAGGAGGAAGCCCAGCGGCACGAAAAGGAAATCCTAAAGGGTACCAAAAGCCCTGAAGATATTTACGAACAAGACGTGCTTGCGCTCGTTGAGTCTCGTCATCAGGAAGAACATGCATTTTCCAAGTATAGGTGATGAATCTGTTCAACCGATATACTAATCGGAAACGGAACCAGACGCCGGTTTCTCTGCTCGTGCTGAGCGGTGATCTGGCAATTAAGAGGACGACTTACTTGGATTGTTCGAGCTCTGTCCTACTGTGTTGACAAGTAGAATACTACTCCCGCTTCAATGGCAACCGGCGACATATATGCATGATCTGTGAGACACTGCCGCCGACAGTTAGCTGCACTTTCTCGACTTGGAGGACGCCATTGAGGAGGCTGTCGCGTTGTCTCAGATGCGCATGCCAAGGCCTTATATGCTTCGTCAATACTCGGCGTCTGGTCTGCGAGCTGAGCTCAGCTTGAGCAACGACTTTCCACTCATTCGTCATGAGTGTTGTGCTCACAATTAAGGATTGATACGTTATGAATACCCTACAATTGGTAGGTTCAATTCACCGCCTACGTTCGCTCTATATCGCTGATAAGCGATAGACAGCCAGCCTCGGTCTCAAGCCTCATTCGGATTCTTTATGCTGACGCACAAGTTCTCTTACAACACCACAAACCAGCTTTTTGAGATGTCGTTGCGCAACGTAATGCACTCTACCGGTTTGATAGACAATCGATCGCAAGCATTCTGTTGCTCGTTTTGGTGCTTACCTGTTGATGCCACCGTTCGCGATGTACTCGAGGCAGGCCAACTCAGTATCAATCCGTTCGTTTCAATACTACTGCAGCCCCGGAAGCAGTGCAACGAGTGGGGTTGCCACGGTACTTTGACATTTCACTGCAACCCTCGAATCAAGGTTGACTCTGACCACCCATACAATCAGGTCGTTTACGTATGTCCTGATTTTCCCAACGCTACTGCGAGGACTTAAGCGGCAGCGGTGATTGCGCTCTTAAGAGTTTTAAATCCGGTATTTGCTCCTCCTAAGATCTTCTTAGCTGAATCTCTCACCTTCACGTGGGTCTGTTGCTCCTCTGTGATGGCACCGACACGGTATCTTGTTTGATCACGGATGCCGCAATATCCTGTCACGAGCCGCGTACATATAACCTGGTCAGATCCATGATCTTGACCGAAGCCTCATCTTCTGCAAACCGCACAATCTATCTATCTATTTATCCTGATGAGACGACAATACATACATCCCTCACCCTCCCCACCATTACAATCATGCAACCTGATCCTCAGTCAGTCACTTCTGGACTGCTCCAGACAGCAACAACATATCTGAAGGTCTTCTCCGCACTCGACCCATCAGTTATTGCCCACATTCAATCCGATACCTACACCCACGACTTCGGTCCTGCTTCTACAAATTTACCGTCCCCTCTCAGCCGCAAAGAATTCAACGCCCATGTCTCGCAAATCCGCGAGGTCATGCACAGCTTCCCAGTCATCCCGAAAAAAATGTGGGCAAATCCGTCCCTACATCAAGTCGTCGTATGGGCAACGGCTATTCCTGAATTTCATGAGCATGTCAAAGACGGTGACGACGATAAGAAATGCGACGAGTGGTTTTACCAAGGCGAATATATATACGTGCTGACTATGGATCCTACTGGTGAGAAGGTCGAAAATGTCCTCGAATTTGTTGATAGTAAAGGTACGGAGCATATTAAAAGTCTCATGGCGCGGGCGTGGAAGAACAAAGGAAATGTAGATGCGGCGGGTCATGGTAAGGCTGAGCGGGTGAGTGAGTGAGTGAAGTGAAGTAGATGTCGATGTTTATGGTGGTAAAGCGCTCTGCCCCTAGACGGTTGGTACTGGTCTCGTAAATTTCTGAGCTTGGTTGAGCCTAATTCCCTGGATGTGCTGATATCAGATGCTATTTATGCAGAGTATGCAAAAGAATTGAGCATTCTACACAGTTTTGACAGAGCGCAATGCGTATAGAAGACACTTGTCATTGCGCTAGCTTCACAAGTTGTCATCTCTTGTTCATGACACTGGCGACTTATCGCCATTCATCCTGTTCAAGCATTCGCTACGTAGCTGGACTGGGAAAGAGTTTGACAAGCGTTGCCGAAGGACGTGCTGCAAGTATTCACCGACGTGAAACAGCACAGTGAATTAACGAGAGGGTCAATGGGGTGGGCGCTCTGGAAAAGAAGTTATTTTTACAATGGAAAGCAAGCACTCAACGAGGCGAGGCAGATGAGCACTGACAAACCGTTGTTGGTATGCAACCGATTTAGCACTGAAACGCCCTCATTGTGAAGTTTAGCTGCATGTAACAACTCTGTTTCGCTTTTCTATAGTATTCCGACCTTGATCCGTACAGTAATATTCAATCATGTAATTTGTTCCATTCATGGTAGTCATGACATATTTGCAACACCTCGAGCCCTGCTATTCCTCCATTTCTCTAAAGCTGCTTTCAAGCGTTTCTGTGTCTTCATGACTTCGTAAGTAACTTGTAACATCGTGATCATTCGTAAGCATAAAGCATTTCTTGTTGTTCAGTCGTCAACCTAGCCCTGATATCGTTAGTGTGTGTCCTCCACCTCAGCTTCCTGGCCCTTAGAAAGTGATCGGCTCTAGCATTGATACTTTGCTCGCGAGAGCAGCTGCCGTATCACTGTAGTGTAGCCTCAGTGAGAAGAAGAGAAGCATTCTCTTCCCTAGCTCGACTTGGAGAGGTCTGCCTGTCTCTCCATTCAGATTGAGCTTGTACGCCGGATGCGACATAGAGAAATGGCCTCCCAAAACTGCATTCATAGCTTGTAAGCAGTGCCGGGCATTGACCTTACTTTGTGCATATCCTCTCCAGCCAGGACCTGCTAGGAAGTTGACAATTTTGAGTTGCTTGACGGCCAGCAGGCCTTCGAGAAACCACGCGTTGGGCATATAAACCATAATCGAATTTGAGGTGCGAGAGCGGTTATCGACTGTCAGAGACAGCGCCCTCAACCTAGGCATGTTTCGTTGAAGTATCTGGAGCATTTGTGTTGTTACACGCCGAGCTTCAGCACCGTGAATCACGTTGTCGAAATCACTGTTGCGACAGAGGTTTAGGTGCAAGTCTTGTATCTTTGCGAAGATATCTGAGCTTCGAGGGACGAACGCAAGTGCATTATCAGTAGGTGATGTATTCGTGGAGGCCGCCGCGTGAAGCGTACCGTTGATGTAAGCATTCACGAAATCCCACCGACGTTCGAACTTTACTGCCATATTCCTGTATATAACGTCTCTTACTTCGTGGAAGAACTGCCGAGATATGCAGAGGAAGTTTGTGGGATTTCGAGCAGTAAATCGGCATGTCAGTCTGAATAGTGGTCGGGAAAAGTCGCGGGTCAATTGTACTTTCGGCTCTACTCTGTTGACCCTGACCGACGGATAGTTCTCGCCATCTACAGTGACGACGATATCATCGATAACATATCCATAAATCATCTCTCGGACTTCGAAAGGAAAATCAGTCAGAAAACTAAACGGAGATGTGAACGCTGTTGGATTGTGCCGTCTGCTGTGGACATATCTTGTCCTCGGACTTTGAATGAAAGGTGATTTGAGAGTCAGAGCACTGATTCCAGCTAGGCTGATACCTGAAGAAGGTATTGGAGGCGAATCGGAATTTTCCGCGAAGCTCTTGTAGGGAAAAGTGTGGATCGATAAGGGCCTGGTTGAGACCATATTGTTGTGCATGGTTGCAGCTCTCATCCAATCTATCAATAGATCGGATCTGGGTCTGAAGAACAAGAATCCAGAATTCGATCGCTCAACGTATCTTTCGATCAGCTGTGTAGTAAGTGAAGAATAAACCAACATCCCTTCTCTTGCGTTTCTGTGTATGTCGATTGCACAACTCGTCACTTCAATCTCAACTAGATGCCTCTTGACTTCAATGGCATAGTGACGGGTCAAGCTCATTGTGTATTTCGTAGTCGATCCTTCTGGCAAGATCACAGGTGCAGCCCGTCCTCTGTATCGTCCGCCATGTCTTCACCGAGTCGTTCTTCGAGCTGTCGTCGCAGCTCCTCGTCTGCTAGTCGTGGTTGGGATTGTGCATTTGCTGTTTGTAAACCATTGTGATTGTCGTTTGAAATCGTTGTTGCCTCCACAGAATCACCATTAAAGACAGGCTGTTTCTCTTCAGGATCTGCTTCATGCCACCTCTGGCCTCTTCTTTCCACTTCCGCCTTCAAAAGCTTGATTCGTTCATGTTGCCTTTCAATCACAACTTCGTTCTCTTTGATGGCCTCAAGACAGTCTTTGTCCCCTGCCGATCTTGTTTCAAGACTCACGCTCTCATCATCTCTGATACTGTCGGAATATTCTTGTAGAATCTTATTCGACTGTTCAAGGTGAGCAATAGAATTACCAATTTCATGTGCTTTAGAGTAGATATTCTCTGCAGGTAATTCTTCCAGCGCGCGAGCGAAACTGGCAGGTGAGATGGGTCGCGCTTCTGCTGACATTCTGGCACTATGCTTTCCGTGCCTACTGTTTGTTACATTGACCTTAGCTCAAGAGCGTTCGTAGTTGAACAGAATGTTAGGCGTTACGTCCGGGTGCCTAGTCCCGTGATTATAAGCCTAAGGCCCCGAACCTTCGGGGCACGGATCCGGAGTATCTACTTGTGCTCAACAGCAACGTGCCTACTGAACTTAGTTGCTCACAGTTTGAAAACAGTCCTTTTCTAATCACTTACTATAGTATTGAGGATACGTAGTGCCTATCTAAGCTCGCCAGTTTTGCACAAGCTCGTGCAGCCTATCTATCACTACACCAAAGACAGCATTGACACTGTCTGCTAGGACCTGATCAAGCAGTCTGACAGCCTCTTCCTCTGTAACATCAAGGTGAAACCGTTCTCTGACCTTGGCAACTGCACCACCAAATCCACCCATCTGCTCCTCTACCATACGTACATCCTGTACAGAACTTTGCACCATTAAGCTGAAGAGGTTCAGCACCAAGGGACTTGATTTGCGTAACGTGGTGAACGCTGTAAAGCAATACTGTTTGAACTGAGCATATTGCGGCGAAGTCGTACCCCCAAGACCTTCAACCATTTCCTTGCACAATTTGATTAGCGGCGCAAATGGTTTAGGATCTCTGCCGAGGATGAAGCCAAAGTCTATATGAAAGAAGTTGCCACTTGATGATAGGAGCAGGTTGTCCAAGTGTCGATCGCCGACACCTAGTATGTAAGTGATCACGCAGTATCCAGCACAAGACCTGATATATGTGTCCATGACATCTTTACGCACGCCGAGAGGACCTGATGAATCTGCATGTTCTTTCTTAAGAAATGCCAGCACTGACCCTTTGTACTGCGATGATACAGCTGAGAGAGGTGTCGAGGGTATGAACTGTATGGCACCAGCCTGTGGAGAAGTGGCCAGGATACGATATGGTGTCAATTTGAGGTCAAGATTCTCTCTAAGCAGGAGCCTATCCATGAGTGAGATGATCTGAACCACGAGCTGATCTTGTCTCAAATCGTCCCCGGTTTTGAATATGACAGAGAACCTGGGCTGTTCTGCGAGTTTCTGTGATTTGAGTGGACTCGACGGCGCATCGTCAGGCACATCTGCGGATGCTATCTTGAAGTGCAGCAGAAGAGGCGAGAGCGACGACTTGAAGACGTTAGAGTCTTCCGGAAATATACCACTGACCTCGATTGATGGATCGAGTGGCAGTGGTAGAGGTGGATCAACCTTGATCAGTTCGTTCTTGGGATCTGCCAAGTACTTTTTGAGCTTTTCAATCTTGTGTGGACGACTATCACGTCCGAACCTGATTTCCTTACTGATCTTAGATAATACTGCGACCATCTCACCCTGCCTCTTCAGCATTCTTCGCTGCTCAGGATTCTGGTTTTCGAGTTGAAGCATGAAATGATATTCGACTTTGGCAAATAATTTCCGGTTAGCAGCATTCGTATCAGGACCTCGATCGTCGCACTCGACCATCAAGAACCAATGCAGATAATTGCCAAGCTTGAAGTTTATTGCCGCTCGCTCAATCAGAAACTTTGCTAGGGACGTGTCTGGAAAGCCTTCTTCATCTTCGTCGTATCTCTCAAACTTCAGGGCCTGGACCAGCTGTAGCAGGTACAACTGAAGCTCATCGTCTTCAGCTTTGCGTAGCCTTTCGACAGCGTAACCACGGACGACTGCATTATCAAAATCCGGGCCAAGTAGCTCCAGAGCTGAGTCGATATCGATTTCCGCCCATTTTGGTATCAGGTCGTTCATCTGCTTGACCTCATGCGGGCTGTTCCAATCAGTAGCTTTTACGACTTTCGTGAGAGCTCGCTTGTCTTTGCTCAAATGTCTTCTAAACACCCACAGGGTCTCCTTTTCAGCCGTTGTGAGTTCTTGTGTTGGTCCGTAGGCAAGTATCTCGTTTAATTCATCTCTGACTTTTGCATTCGGCTTCTGATCAGCATCGAAATAGGCATTGCGATCACTTCGCACGAGTCGACGGTGCTTTTGCTCGCACGGATTCTCTTTCTGGAATTGTTCTGGATCGAACATCTTGACAACAGGATAATCCTCGTCATCCACAACCATGTTACCAGCGGCAATACCTGGACCATAGCGCACTTCTGGGGATGGTTTCGCATTTGGACCTGTGGCTGGATTTGCAGACTGGAAGTCACGCATCAGTTTTGGGGCTTCATATGAGAAGTCTTCAAACACGATTGGAAAGTCAAAGCGTGGAAGATCGATGTGAAGTGTGAATCGTTCTTCCTCGTCAAGGTCGACCTCAGCTCCATCTGTTTGATCATTAGATTCGCCGTTAGCAGCGATCGCTTTCCGACGCTCAGCTTGTCGAACGGCCGCTCCCTTCCGCGCTTTATCATCAACCTCCCTAGCCAGTCTGCCAACCTTCTGAAAAACTAGTTGATCAAGCCAGTCGTTCTGCGGGATTTCATTCATCTCGTGCTTCCTGAATAGATCTTCTAACTGCTTGAGCTCCTCTTCCTCGGGGAAGGAAGTCGGAGGCCCTTCATCTTTGCGTCGGCGCCTAGGTCGAGGAACGTGAGGAGTTGTAGAGGGATATGCCCCATCCGCACTCCTTTTCCGATATAGCTTACATTTCTGACGACCTTTTCTCAAAACTCCTTCGTCGTCGAAGAGAGTGATAGTTGTGCCGCCGAAAGGCACAGCATGATCTAGACTTCCGTTAAGAGGTAGAGGCGACAAGTCCCAGACTGTGACAGCGATTTGGGTGGTGATCGGGCAATCCTTGATAGAGACGGGTAGCTCTAACCACCTGTTCCAAGTCCTAGTGTTCTTGAAGAACATATGAGGTGTTTGGCTATGGACGCCAATAGGCTTGGATTCGGCCCATATTTGAGCCGTGACATAGAGTTCAGAGTTAGGGTTCTGTACTGATCCTATGTGTCTGATTTCAGGATGTCTCAGAAGTGTTGAAAATAGTACGGGCGTCTGTTTACCCTCTAAATGGTTGCTGTGTTGATCGTGTTAGTAGATGCAGCAGCAGATCCAATTACACAGACATCCTCACCTACATCTTGACACATACAGGAAAGTCAACCTGTTTCGATGTCGCAAAAGTGTAGGTATCCATGTCCTTGAGGTTTACTAGACCTCGTGTCTCGGAATGAGATGCGTTCCCTGACCAGCTATTTCTCTCCCCTGACTGGATTGTCCATACCAGTCGAATATCAGGTTACCCACACGAGCGAAGGTGTTTGCCTGTTTCATTTGGGGGGCCGATGACTTATGGTGTACAGACTTGCAAGTGATTGAACGCCGGCCAATCACTGAGGCGAAATGCCTAAGCTAAGTTCCTTTTAGTTAAACAAGGCTGCGTGACGTAAGCGTAAATACTGCCCGCGCAAAAGGGCAACATTAACGCGCGACGCGTCGATACTCATTCAATTTACGGGCACTGTAGAAAATGTCACTATAGCCCAGATCTAGCACACAACAGCTTCGGCTTGTCGCCTTTAAAGATTTTCAGATCCCCATCGATACCAACAGCCGACATAATAGCGCTGAGCACTATGGTTGGATCTCCGCTAACCACACCCATAACGATCTCGTAGCAAACAAATACCATGTTCTGAAGATGGCCCGATTGAACGAAAGGCAGAGCATGCTTGCGCCGCCTGCTGTCGCGCTCAACTCAGACGTTAGCAGGTCACCCTCACATCAGCCTTCGCCAACGCCTTCCGAAGTGTTTGGTTCGGACAAGGAAAACGCTGGTAGTCGTGCAACACGACCCAGTCTGGGCAAACGCAAAAGCACATCAGCAGCCATGTCGACCGCGCAACCAACACATGACGCAGGTGCGAACAAGCGAAGGCGAACCGAAGATCAATCAGCAGGCAGATCGACACAAGCCGCACGGCGCAAAGCCATTGGCGACAGTGTTGACAGCAACTTTTATGACCCAGATCAAGATGAGACTTCGAAGAGCACGACCACACAGAGATATAGACAACTACAAGCAGATGTGAACGATGCGAGGACCGAGTACCTACAACGTGATTCAAGAGGTATACAGGATGCCATAAAAAAAGCAGACGAATATATCAAAGATGTCAGACAGACATCTACAGCCGCAATCGATTCGGGACTTCTCGTCAATCTAGGAGACCTCTCGTACAAGAAGATCAGTACAATGACTCTTGGCGACTCAACTACTGCGATTGACGTGGACGATTTTCTGACAAAGTGTATATCTTACATGCAATCAGCCGACGCGAACAGCTCGGCACAGATGCCCTCGACCCAACGGAGACGAGACCGACGATGCGATGATGATGATGATGGTGACGGGGACAATCAGGACGAAGAGCATACGAATTTAAACTGGGCGCATTTAGGCCGCACACTCTGCTTTCCCGCTTCAAACCGGCCGTGTCTGTCATCCTCCCTGCTCGGGCCCTTGTCATTACAGAAAAAAGTTCGAGCACCGACACAACGTCGAGTAACACAACGTGCAAACTTAGACCCATCTCAAGCTCAGCGTCCAATACAGCTCGACGAAGCAGCACTAGATAGACAAGAGTCAGCATCATTAACAGCCTTATGCGGTTCAATCGCAACACTGCTAGCCTCTGCACAGAGGAAAGGTGAACGAGCTGTAGAGCAGCAAGCCACGCAATGGCAAGACGAGGACTATGATGCTTCCGAGGAGGAAGTGCGCCAACTGATGCGCAAGCACAAAGTCCGTGACAACGGTGGTGTGCCACTATTTGATTTCTGCATCAACCCAAAATCTTTTGGTCAATCAGTCGAGAACTTCTTTTATGTTTCATTTCTGATTAAAGAAGGCAGAGTCGGACTAGACTTTGACAGTGACGAAATGCCGACGCTGGGCATGGTCGATGCCAAAAGTTTGGAGGAGCGACAGGAAAGCGTGAGGAACCAGGCTATATTTACATTAGACTTTGACATTTGGCAGGAGCTTGTGCAAAGTTGTGGTATCACGGAGAGCATAATCCCGCATCGTGACAGGGAGATCTGGGAGGATGACGATGGCGTGCTGAGAGCTGATTTGGCTGAAGGACCGAGAGCATCGTCCGAACACGTGGACGGTACTCAGCCGCTCGAGAACGACGATGGAAATGAGGATAGCGATTTGTATGATTGAGTTTATTGATACCCTTTTGCTTGCGCTCATGTACAGTATGATACAATACAGCTGATTGATGATCGGTCACGAAAGTCTGAGACCGGCCGACTTTTTGGTTCCAATAGTGAATATATTTGGCTCACAAACGTGGACTGTCCACTGCTGTTGATTGTTTTTCTTAGGCAAGATCCGATCTCTGTCAGCGACTTACCATGCGGACGACGTCGAGGTTTGCTGTCGGGCATACTCCTGACAACCTTAGAAGTTTGTCTCGTCCTGCTTCGGCATATATTGCAACCTATGACGTGAAAATGCCTCCTTTATGTACGAGTACGTCGAGACGCCACAGTAATTAACCCCGTCATTTGCTGACAGCTCTGACCAAGTAATTGTACGAAGGGAAAGTTTCAGCAGACACTGTGTCATGAGCACATCTCCAAGGATGTTCCGTGTTGCTGCGCTGATGTTCACCGAGGTTGGTATTCGATCCAGGTCTCAGAACAGCAGCTTTGTGGCTCGATGCATATTCGATCCTTGGGTCATGCTCTGCAATCCTAATTGGTGTCCTATACGAGGTTGGCATTAGCCCAGAAACCAGGGTAGAGCTGTCTGCTGCAGCAAATTTGGAGGGATGCCCTGCCTCCAGACACTGACATGTAGTGATGGCATTTCTGTCACTGCATATGACAGGGATGAGCATGCCTGAGTCAGACGCAGCTATACCTGAGTGGTCCAGATGCCATCGTACTTGACCTGTAAAACCAACCGTAGCTGGATAAAAGCTGGTGAACGCCATGTCTCTCCAGACTAAAAGTAACGATGATAAACTCGGATCCTGAAAGCCACCGCAGTACTAGCGTATAGCGACGTTTGATCTAATTTGCGGATCATGGTCCATTTGGTGCTGTCCTACGACACAGTACTCGAGTGAATGCTGGTTGTCTTCCTGCTGCGAATGAACCTCAAGCCACGTACAAGGCAGTGCGCAACACTTTTCCGGGCACGAGTCGATGTTGGAGCGGGTCGTGCCCAGCTTGTTTGATGTGCATTTTCGGAACACGAAACAGGGATCCAGGAACACGAAACAGCTTCAGCTCGTAACTTACTGTACAATTGGCTTTGGGTTGTTGGGACTGCAGACAATCACGATGAAGTCCGTTCATACAGTAAGCACGATTTTGCTGTCTTCGCGTCTTGAACAATCACATAGACCAAACTCATCCTTCCACCAGTACGTTACCAGCTCGTCTCCACACGAAGAAATCATGCTTGTTTGCCATGCAACAAACACATTCAGTAGATAACTACGAACGTGCAACCCATGCCCGTTCAACGGGTCTAGGCACAAGCCATAGGCTATTTTGTGCCGCTCCTCCACCACAAAAGGTTTGGCTTGGCACTGTTGACGCACCTCAACGTTCGACGCTGTAATTTAAAGAGTAAAATATGACTGCAGAAGTGCAAAGCCTAACACCGAAGGCTCAGTGTGGTATTGCCACACGGTATTGCCACACCAGAGCACCATTGGTGCAGGAGACAAAAGAGCTACGTCCAGCTATGAGCATGGGCCAGCTAGATCATTTCGAAAAGAAGTGCTGAGGAGTCCAGCAATGAGAATAATGAATACCGCATTAAAGGTTTAAAGCCGAGGCGTGCAAAGGATTCAACGGTACTCATCCTCGTACCACCTCCCGACATCCCTGCCACGCACATGGCGTCATGATAACGACATTTGGTTAGTCATAGCTTCGACTGTGGAAGGAGAGAATTTCCACTAGGGCGAACGAGGCGTTCGCTCACCTCAATGGCAGTGGCTATCGGAGAAACGGGCTTGACCGATGGCCTCGTGGAGCCAACCCCGGGGTGGATAATGACCCAAATTGTGTTTTTGTACCGATACAAAGTAAGTCTCGGGTCTACTGAACGAGTATGCGCAGCATAACAAGCAGATCATCGACTCGGACGTGAAGATGTGATGAAGGTCCTCTTCACGTCTTGACCTGCTCGCTCCCTTTGTGGCTCCACGTTTGCAACCGTCGAAGTTAGAGGTCTAGTTGCTCGTGCAGTTTCAATGCCTCAGTCCGGGACCTGTCAACAGAGCCAACCACTACGCCGACTTTGAGGAGGTGTTCGTGCTGCGACACGCTAGAGTGGTAGTCCTAAAAATCAACTTCGTGAAACCGCACCAAATCATCACAAAGCACTGGCAGGAGCGTCCAGCAATATACTGCGTATTTGACTTTCAACCTACTGTACAAATGGCACCACATTCTGAGCTTTCCTGGGTGTGACATTATTTGGAGCTTTTTGACTCCGCTGAAGAACAGCAGCTTGTGAGGTTCACATATGATTCCCCTAATATGTGTGGAATGCGTTATGCTAGCTCACTGGTTGGCTGAGTTCCTGCATCTCTGAAGAAGTATATTTCTGCCACTTGTGTTGAGCACAGGAGACGGAGAGGTCACTTGAATCGGACGATGGTTTCAGTAATTGTATGTCCCGCGTACCATTCTTGCAACCCTGTCTGTTGTCTTTGCGGGGAACAGGATCGAGCTCCGTTGTAAGCTGAGAGCTGACGATCAATCATACAGGTACGGATCGAGCGAACACATGTTTGTTGAGCATATGACGTATAATTAGTGTCTTGACAACCCGCCTGGCCCGAAACGGCCTTATGCCAAGCAGGGTGAAATATCCCACTTGAAAGTAATCATCGTCAAGGACTATAATCTTAGACCTGCAGGAATCGAAATCCGAACCTACACTTTGAGGGCCATGATCCCTGTGACGCCGAGTAATAAGTATCTCTCCAGAGCACCATAGTTGCCTGAGACGAATGTTTTGACAAACGTGTCTTTCCACTGGCTCTCAAAGAGAGCCTGAATCGTTGAAGCACGACCCTGCGAAAGCCCTGCCTCGTCGTAATTAATACATACATTATATAGATACAGACCTGCGTGCTCAATACATCATTAATCGTACAATATCGTGGCGTTATCGTTCTGAGGTGTCGTCGCATAGACTCATGCTCTACCTCTTCAGGTGATACATTCCTTGATACAAGTAGGGTTGGGGCACAATCCATCGCAGGCATTGTTCGCCCAAATTCTCAAACTTTTTCCGCTTGAACGCATGCAGGCATCGCCTGGAAAACCTTAGGTGAGACGTATGTGACCAGAAAGATCTGGCCATAGTTGTAGGATATCATGCCTGACACTCCAGTTATCGAAAGTCCAACAACATTTCTCGAAGTGCTCGGTGATATGTCTGCGGCGAGTAACAGGATCATATACCACTGCCTTTGGTTTCTTGACGTCATCGGTCTCGACCCTCTTGTTCCCATGCTCTTCCATCGCCGTCCTGGGATCAAATTCCCATTGACCCCCTGGGAACAACATCGCGCCGCCAATATCACCCCATACGCCTTCCCAACGAACACTGTAGTCGTACTGGGCGAGCAATGCGAACCAGTCCATAGAGCTGTAGAGTAGGCAATTTCTTAGCATCGGTATCGGGATGAAGTTCACAGATATATCGTGAGGAGTACGCATTTGGAGCTCGGTAGGTCGGAGAACACCAGGAAGAGCAGATAAAGTTTTCGAGGATGGATCGATCAGGAAAGGCATAAATCGTGTTATACAGAGAGCTGCAGCGAGCCTAGTTTCTGCCAACATAGAGGGGAATTTTCTGACCACCTGCCTAATGTTAGTCGCTCGTTAGCATTCAGAATGCGATCAAACTCTTGACACGAGTGATAGTGTGGGGGCTAAATTTACCTCACATGCCCAATTCGGTATGTTCCACTCATCGTAAGGTATTCGATTCCTAAATAACAGCTCACAATCCATCTTGCCGTAATTATTCAACTGTTCATAAGGGACACCTGAGGAGAGCATCTTTTGACAATCATCTCTAAATTGCAAGCACATAGCATCGAGAGGTGTTTTTGGTGGTGACACTGGCAATTGCAGCGACGTTGTGCTACCAGAGTGGCCTCCAAATGCCGAAGGGGTACGAGACAGTGTGCTAGAAGCGGCTAGACACCAATCATTGGTTTGACAAGACTCTTGCTTAATGCCGTAGGTGCTGTATGTCGTCCTTGGATGGCTGTTCGTGTGTGACCATGTACCAGGTCTGCCATATTGTGTACTCTGGTTCTCTGTCAAGGCACCTGTCACCCCTACCGGGCTGCCTTCGTACAGAGGGCCGTTAGTCAAGATTGAGCTATCGTCGACGTAAATAGGCATGCTCTCGTGAGTCCCTTGGCTTTGATGTAGATTGTGACCATTGTTGAAGCTGTGGGAGTCCGCACTTGTCTCAGACGAGCCGACAATGCCGTAATGGGAAAGCGCTTGATCGTTGCTCTGCAAAACACCCCATGCTGGTGGTCTTGGCCGTTGATAAGTGACAGGATCACTCTGAAGTGGAGTCTGTGGGGAATGTACTGAAGCTTTGTCTGATGACCTTGAAGTGTTCTTTCCAGCCCGATGACTGAATAAGCCTTGAAGTCCGAGGGATACTAGATCAGTTTCATCCACTTGTAAAGTAGGTATGACACCTCGTCGTTGAAGAACGTGCAAATTCTGCTTGAGACAGGAAGCGATTTGCTGTGGCCGAGCCTCATTACGGATTAGCCGCAGAAGACCTTGTACGTCTTCATTGTCGTTGTGTTTCAAGACCTGCAGAATACCCTCTAATATATACTGTTGTCGTTCTCGCACTGCTGTAGGCTTATATGCAAGTTTCCGCCGAGTATCTAATCTCAAGTTGAAATGGCAAAACGTATCTACCTTCTGGCATGCTTCACATGGTCCAGATGGTCCAGAACACTGTGGAAGTGTAAGTGAAGAAACAAGCAGGAGATTGAGCCTCATACCTTTGTCTTCCGCTTCTTACATGCTTCACAAGCATTAGTTGTTCGTGACCCCCTCCTCTGAGCACGTGTAGGGAGAGTGCCTGACGACGAGGACGAACAAGAGCTGGACTTTTGTGACAGACGTTTCATCTTTGATATCTGTTGTAGATCGCAAATCGTAAGGATTGAGGGTTACTTGGGGGGAAAGGAAAAGAGACACGCGTAGAGAACGGATTTCGGAGGTCTCGAGAGTACGGTGCAGTAAGCAGCAAGCCGTGAATCAGCAACGGCTGGATTAAGTTTGTTCAAGGTTTCCAAGAGGTGGTTCGTCCTGCAGGGTCAACGTGCCAGCATGATAGCGCCGTTGACCGCCTGAACGTGGAATCGTCTCTTTCCCACACCAAGACCATGAAGCAGAGCCATGGATCAATACTCCGTTAGCGGTTGACCCTCCTTACTAGTTGCTCTCGAGCGGGCACTGATAGTAAGTTCCGACCGTCGAAATCTGTTGCAGGCTCCATATGTTGTCTGTAGTGCGGTCTGGTGTCAGAAGACAAACCGTATAGGTGGTAGGAAGCCACTTTGAAAGCCACTTTGCAGAGCACAAACCTTGTCACGAAGCTCGAACCGGGATTCAGGTCCCGGTCAAAGCGGGCACCGCTCAGGGTAGCGCGCTACTTGATAAGCGTTCATTGAGCTTCCGGGGTTTGTGAATCGTTCTGTGTTAATCAATCCAGATAATGGTTAGAACGATAATCATCCAATTATTGTTACACACGAGTCTGTTTTGAGTTGCATCATGTGTTTCTCTTCAGGATTGGGGATTGAACCCTCGGTAGTCTTTACAACGACTGATCAGCGGGTTGTTGGAAGTGTGTTCCGTTGTTCAAGTGGGGTCAGTCTGAGCAGAACACGCTAAGACTGCGCTATCGTGATGGAGCTCAATGCATCAGCTTGGAAAGCCAAACAACAGCTTCTAATCATGTTGAGGGTTTGTTAGTGGGTGTATGCTTGTAAGAATAGCGTTGTTGATGGTGGCGTAAACCAGCATATCTTTCCTTACCTGCAGGACAGCTCATCGTCGTGTTACAATTCAACTTGTTTTGAGGGTCCCGAGGCCTGAGTTGTCTGATTTGCGAAACGTAGTCCCTATGGTTAACCCAAGAATTGTGAAGTCATTCTCTCTGTGGTCGTCTAGCGATACCTGTTTTCATTCCAGGTATGTATTGCGGGTTGTACGTTTGATAAGACAGGTGGTTCTTCGAACCATGCAACCTTGTCAGCTTTTTCGGTTGTCTTCCGCAGCGTCCTTGTGCTCAACCCTGAATTCTAGGCATTCGGAGCTCGTTTCGTGTCGAAGAACAAACAGCTCTGCTCGGAGCTTACCGTCCTCTTGCGACGGATGCACTCCATCTAGCAAGCACTATCATAGACCATTTGCTTATGGCCTGTCCACGTACCACATCGGAGGCGGACTGTAATGCGTCGGACAGCTCAGGATCGTCACTGCGTCTTTGCAACACATAGCTAGATGACGGCGGTCTCTTCAGATTCCTACTGATTGTCTCTAGGCAGCTCGAGATATGGAGCGATACCGGACACAAGATCAGTGTTGAATGCCAACATTCATGCCTCCCTGACGAAAATCGACGTTGAGGTCGTCGCTTGTCTTGTTGTTCGTCGACGATGAAGCACTCGGCTGAAGCCTCGGCCACAGTCGTGTGCGACCTCTGTTTCTCGTCAGTGATGCATTGACCAAGCGTGTGAGCAGACGGCTACAGTTGCCCTCGACACGCATGTCTCGATGTGCTGGGCCTGGCTTATATTGCGACAACAGTCTCGATATGGTGCAACCCATGGGTGGAAGAGGTCGTCGTTCAGGCATTGAACATTTGACGACCTCGCAAGAGAGTGTAGTGTGATGTTACCACGAAGTCGTAGTGGTATATGTATGCCAGTTGGTCGATTGTGAAAGGGTTGACTGTGAAAGAGCAACGCAAAGCACAGATGTCATCTTCTGCAAGATTTGTCCCAGAGAGCGGGCATTGTGGAGATCATGCCAGATGCTAGTACCGCTCGAGTGTGTAGAGCGTCTGCCAGGATGGCAGACTCCCCAGGTCTATGCTGCAACTGGAGTAGTCGCGTTCGTGGCTGGATGGAAATGTTACGAGGATAATTCCGCATGACTCCACAATAACGCTCGAGCTTGTGTGAGAGAGGCTCCCTTTTTGCATGGTAAGGGATGAGCGGATATGATGGACAAGTATCAAGAGGATTACTCGTATGTATCTTGTTTTCCGCAAGCCTCTTCTTCTACACAACGTAAAGTAGGACTCGGCAATGTTAGACATACCACGCTGCTTCTGATACACCCAGCGTGGTTGCTCCAGTCGTCGAGTGTAAGCATCGTCATACCTTCTGATCTGAGCTACAGGCGGCCAGCCCCTAGTAGAACACCCATCGCCGAACAGAGAAGGTAGAGCGAGGCTGCCACTTTGCCGCCCCAAGACATATCATCGTCCAGTTTGCTGTCTTTGCACAAATATATACGTATCATCAGACGGTGAAAGTGTTTGTTACTATGCTTGAGTCGAGCAGCAGGACTTGCAGTGCTAGTGTTGCCATCAGCCGGACTGAATAGGACTTGTAAAGGCATATACGCTTCGTATATTGAAGGCAAGAATCAGTGGTTCTGTGGGTCCGGCTTACGAAGCGGTTGCATCTTGTAGCCAACACTATCATCTGGGTTATTGCTCGACCTGTCGACCTTGCTGGGCTGAATATGACCATGAAGCAGAGTTTCATTTGGGTGCCTCGGAACGGTTCGTCTACCTCCTCCGTTACACCTGGCGTCCTTAAGGTGGACGCTGTTCTCTCGGACGAAACTACAGGCCTCCTTCGGGGGAACTCTGTCACCAGAGACCCAGAAAGCAATGATATACACGCGGATGTACATTACAGGAACATTGACGGACCATTGAAATTCTGGTGCTTATTTTCGAGCATTTTGGTCTCTTACGTCCTCGTACGCTAAATGGGTATCTGCTCGATCATCGAACAATCAGCTAAGGTGGCAAGGTTTACTTTGACTCTTTCTTTATGAGTTCTTCGCACCCGTTCATCACATCCTATTTTCATGCCTCGAATGCTGCGTCCTGGCCATCAACGGTCTTTTTCCTGAGCTCGACGATATTTGGGCCTTTCTACGGCAGAGTCAGCGACGTTACAGGACGACGTACCATGTATCTGTTCGCGCTCTGTTCGTTCGCATTAACCACTCTGTGGTGTGGTTGTGCAAACAGCATGTTGAGTTTTATCCTGGCAAGGTGAGTCTTTTCAGAAAGTTGCGATGGGACCACTGCGTGCAAGACATGTGAACGATCCAGATGAGCACGCAAACTGACATTTCAGACTCTTCTGTGGTATAGGAGCTGGAGGTGTAAGTCTGAACGTTGTTTATGAGACGAAGGCGAAAGCTAAGATTTGCAAGGTAGCAACAATGGCCAACATCATCCTCAGCGACATAGTGCAAATTCGATATCGAGGCATATATCAATCATATTTGAACATGTGTTACGGCCTTGGCAATGGTCTCGGTAAGTTGCGACAATCCACATAACGTGGTACTGGTATAGTAACGACCATCAACAGGAGCATCTCTAGGTGGCCTCTTATGTGATAAGCTTGGCTGGCGCGCCGCCTTCTTACTGCAGGTACCTTTGATTTTGACACTGCTGGTATTCAGTGCATGGGCAACTCCAGAGCCTTTGGGTCCGTCCTTAGCAAGAGTGAAGGGAATATCAGTTGCAGCAGGACTGGCATCATTCGACTTCCTTGGTGCGCTCAGCCTGTCATCGACGGTCACAGGTTTGATTCTCGGCATAAACCTAGGAGGTAATTTGTTGCCTTGGACGCATCCAGTTGTTATCTCGTCTTTGGTCGTTTGCGTACTGGCTGGGGTGGCGCTTGTATCTGTAGAGCGACGTGCGCTGCGACCTCTGTTGCCTCTAAGATTGCTCTCCTCAGTGCCTCGTGGAAATTTGAACTGGGGCAATACACTAGGATCGATGCTATCCGCAGTCACTAATTTCAACCTACCTATATTTTTGCAAGCTGTGGAGCAGATTACTCCGACACAATCAGGCCTCCTCCTTCTATCTCCTCTAGTAGGACTTACGATTAGCAGTGTCGTCGTTGGCTTTGCTATCTCCTACTCAGGAAAGCCGAAGCCATTTGTGGCTGTTGGTGCTGTAAGCCAACTGACAGGTATTCTCGCATGTGGATTCCTTTACGAGAAGATCCCGCTGCCGGCCTTGCTGCCAATCATACCTTGGGTCAGCATCGGTCAAGGATCGTTCTTTCCAGCCTCAACCGTAGCAACGCTCGCTATGAGCAGTACCGAGGAACAAGCAATCACAGTGACTACACTGAGCTTAGTGAGATCACTGGGCAGTGTTCTCGGTGTTGCCTTTAGCAGGTAAATATCTCATTGATATGTCGTTGCTGAGCTGATACGTATCGTTTAGCTGGATTTTACAGAATGCCTTACTCGTATTTCTGGAACGGGAAGTGACTGGAACTCATCAAGAGAAACAAGAGATCATCAGCAAAGTTCGTGGATCTATTGAATCGATTGCTTTGCTTGGGGCAAAACACAAGCGAGAAGGTACGTTGGTTACCACACTAATCGAGATGTTTGCGATGAAAAGCGTTGACCATAGTCACAGTGATCGAGGCTTACGCGATCTCTCTGCGATTGACCTTTTTATGTTGTTCGCTACTCGGTATTGTGCTATGCCTGCTTGTGCTGCCTATTCGCATACCGCACATCGACAATGAGGATAGTGATAGTGCTTGCGAAACACGGACTGCGAACGAGCCATTGTTGGACGGTTGATACTGAAAGAGGTTGCGCCTGGTCTGTCTGGGCCCGGTTGAAGTGTGCGCGCAAAGTCTGTTTCCAATTTCACGAAGGTGCTTCTGTCTGAAGGCGCCCTGGATCTTGAATGACCATACCATACAATCCGAGACTCGATATTGACAACCTTGTCAAGCGAGACAGTTTCATTTGCGATCGGATAGAAAGGAGTCTCATACGTGCTTGCCAACGTTTTTAGCGAAATCGTCGCAATCGCGTGGTCAATCACTTGCTAGGTGATTACACGAGATGTGCTCGTGGTTCGACAGCGTTGATCAGAGAATAGCTTGTGGTGATTTCCGGGAAATAGACGGATACCATCCAAAGAACCAATCGGATACGAAAAGTCAATGAAGAGTTTGAGACGAATCAATCTGTACTTATACGAAGTTAACCTTTTCCTCGGAATCACTGTAAGAAGGCCCATAGGGGGAGTCTGCATGTTCTCGAATAAATCAAATGTTCTGACTGGAATGGTCAAAAGGACACCACCGTTCTCAACGCAATCCGCAAGGAGAATTTACCAGAAAGGATAATGGCGCAACGACTTTGGCTAGAATAATTCGAAGCGAGCGTTGGAACTGCCAGAAAGGGATTTTGTAAGCAAAAACAAGTTCCGGCGTCAGCGATAGTCGACATATTCCAGAGCGAAAGAGGCAGTCGTATGCCGTGAGCCAGATTTGCAGTGACATGGGTGAATACAAATCAGCAGGTCTAGACGCGCCTTTTGGAGGAACAGCAAGCGAACAGGCCCAGCACTGCGGGTCAGGATCGACTGGACAAGCCACACAGGCAGGCATCATGTGAGCTGGAAGGCTAGCCGAGAGAACATCCCTTGAAGCTAAATGTAGCCGAACAGCTGGTTGTCTTTCCTCGTTGGCGTAGGTCTGCGACAGCCTCTCAAGTGCCTTTCGGGGGGTTGACGAGCCGCACTCCTTTGCAGGCGCCACACTCATTATCTGTCATAATCCCAGGGCTGTGGGAAGAGGATCGGCTGTCGCCTCAACTTATACAGCTTTCCCTGTCGAAAACGTGTCGAACGTGTCATTTGCGTCGATTGACTTCGGGCTAGGCATAAACTCGATCTTGTACCGCAAGATAACCTCTAGCTCTTCCCCATACATGATCTTCATCGACTCGACTTTCCAATATTGCACAACGACCCTTAGCATAGCTCACTGCAACAGCTCAACAACGTCAAAGTATCAGGTAAGTCACTTGTCCTATACTAGCATAATATTTCGTGACATCCAACGGCAAGATTTCACTGCCATGTTTCTGCTCGCGACCGACCCTGTTGATCATCAGGCTTTTAGTTAGTGGCTTCGATGAATCATCTACAGTGTGGTCTGGGAGGACTGTCCGTGCACAAAATATTTGAACAGTTGTTCTAACACATTTCTCCAGCTACAAACTACGTATTTGTGCAACCAAGTGGGACGTTTCCTGACGGTCCGAACAAGGATCACGAGCGCGCCGAATACAGCTCTCAAGATCGACGACAGAGTTCCAGCACTCTTCAACGAACACGATTACCTACGCGGAAATCTTTGAACAAACTATTGCATCGAACGGTGGCAATCACAGCCTCTGATTCCTTCTTGGTGCGCCGCGCTTTCTAGCATTTACTACTGCAGGAATTGTCAAAGCTGTGTAGTGTATGGCGCCCACATGAACCAGTCATCGTTGCCAACACCGCCCTATGACGCGACAGATGCTGGATCGCACAACTTCAGAATGCCTAAGGATCCTTCTCAGAGATCGACCCCAAACACAATCAGAAACAGCCCAGTTGACACGGTACCAGAACCTAACATTGTCGACGGATCATCAACAGCTGCTGGAAAGCCTAGGAGAGTGCGTACTGGTTGCTTGACATGCCGAGAGAGACATCTCAAATGCGATGAGGGCGTGCCTGTTTGCCAGAACTGCAGAAAATCTAGTCGTCAGTGTAAACGTGGAGTTCGGCTTAACTTCATTGATACAAGATGTGAGCAGCCACCTCATCTGTTGCCTCCAGTACACGACTGGAAAGTAACCTTTGAAGATAATTCTCGCGAGATTGCTTCGGAATACGAAGGTGGCCTGCAGAGGTATTATCCGGTGGAGACACCCCGAAAACGCCGACGCTTAACACCGCCTACAGAAACAATGTATGACTATAGTCAATTGGATGCTCCGATTATACAGCAGCAACCACTACCACAACAAGGCTATCAACCTTTTGCTGAACCAGCTGCGATGTATACCCCCACTACTGGTCAGAGTTTCGATGATCCCAACCAAGTAATGCCTCAGTCATATCCAGACCATCGACAAAATTATGACCAGCAGATGATGATACATCAGGAACCAGATCCTCCGGCACCACCATTGACGCTCAAAGAAGAAGTTCTATATATGCAGGTCTTCGTTGAGGAGGTCGCGCTTTGGATGGACAGCATGGACAAAGACAAGCATTTCTCGCGAATTTTACCATTTCAAGCATTAAGAGAGCCGATGCTGAAATACGCACTACTAGCATGTGGTGTACGACATTTGACACTTATCAACTCTGCTTATCCAGAAGAACATGCCCTGACCTATTATGCCGAATCAAACAAGCTGTTGCTCAAATCATTACAGAACCCGAATTGAGATACGGTCTTGTGCGCTACGGCTGCTACAATCCTTAACGTTTACGAAACCATGTCCGAGAAAGCTCTGCAACGTATGAACCACATCGCTGGAGCCAGGGCACTGATCAAAGAATGTAGATGGGATGCAAGCTCAAACGGTGTAGGAGGCGCCTGCTTTTGGTTGAACGTTGGCATGGAATTATTCTCGTGTCTACACTTCAATTGGGGACTGGCATGGGACCCTGACACCTGGGGAATCGACATGACCATGAACCCGCAACCGCAGTCGGGCAACGAGGTGGAGTGGACTCACAAGATGCTGTGGATCCTGGCCAAAATTACTAACTTCCGTTCTTCTACACCTCGTTTCCAGGAGCAAACCATGCATGCAGAGCAAATTCGACTACAGACACGATTACAGCAGTGGCTTGGTTTGAAACAGTTCTGCGATCGTTGGGACAAATGTGCTCCTCCTTCGATGCAACCTATGGCGGTCGTGCCGCCTTACTTGACATCATCGAAGAGTGCATTCCCAGAAGTATGGCACCTCAAACGAACGGCGATTGTCGGCCGCTTATTCTGGCACACAGCACAGGTCTTGCTTGCTTCTACACATCCTCTAGTGCCATGGTCATCTCAGGGCGATACAAATAATAGCAACAGCAACAACAACCCTCAACTTGCTGCTGATCTGGCTCAGACACGGTTACATCATGCCCGTCAGATTTGCGGGATTGTCAAACACGCCAAAGATCGAGGCGTTGCTTCGGCATCAATCCGCTGTCTTGCAGTTGCCGGTGACCATCTTCGCATCCGTCGCGAACAGGAAGAAGTCCTCGAAATCTTTGAGCGAATCAAGGGCGAAACTGGCTGGCGTGTGGCCTTCATTAACGATGAGCTGAAAGAGAAATGGGGGTGGAACAAAGTTGATGCATATGGAAACCAGACGTCGCGCTCTGCTTTCTACCAGCAGAGTTCTAACGCGCCAAGTGTGGCTACAGTGCCAGCATCACAGCCGACTCGACAGAAGCCGCCCTCTGGTATTGTGAATCCGCTATACAAGAATGCTGATTTTGCCAGTCAGAATCCACCCTATCAAGGGTCATATGTGCCTCCAGTCCCTGCTGCAAGTTACTTGAGCCATCATCATGGTGTGCCAGGAAATGAGGCCGCATTGTATAGATATGGGACTATCGCAGCACTTTAGAAGTACTAGCAAAATCAGAGAGATTCGCACCAGGAGATGCGTTTGAACTCGAGCTTGATTCAGCTTTTCTAGAATTAGATGTCGCATATGTCTGGCTTCACAGAGCCAGTTTCCGATCAATCACAACTATATCGTCACTTTGAGCAGAGTAGTGAAGAGCAGATAAGTCTTTCGGATCTCTTTTGCGGACTGCACGTGTGAGCGGGATGTGTTCCTGACGCTAGCGGTAATTACGGGGGCCTTTCCGACTCTGGGGTCGTGATGTCAGGGTCTGAGGCTGGCAGTCCTGCGCGGCTTCCCTAACACGAAACGTTCCAGAGCAAGCTACAATAAGCGACCGCCCAATTGCCAACGTATCTTTACCAATCCGATCCTCGACATACTGTTCGTAACAACCACCCAACAATGTCTGCCACACGACTGATTCGAAAGTCCATACCACTCAGAGCTTCTCAACTACTCCCCAGAGCTCCATCCTCTCACAGCTATGCCTCTCAAGCCCGCCCAAACCAGAGCGAAGCCGACAAACACCTCGAAGACAAGCGCAGCGTTCAAGCAGGCAACGCGAACAACAACGCCACGAAAATCGACCGTCAATCCTACGAGTACAGCCTGACCGGCACAGACGACGGCGTAGCCAACGACCAACAGGTCTCCTACGAGAAGGGCAGCGACCCCGCCCGTTCGAGAGAGCTCGCAGGAGAAAACAGCAGCACAAACCCACTTGAAGTCAGCCCTGCAAACCCAGACGCTAGCTTAGCTGGCACCGAGTACGTAGCAACCACAGAGTTTAGACCCACAAAGGCACCGACAACGATACAGAGTCAGGGTGTTTCGAAAACGAAGACGGCGCAGCCGGCGGATGATCGTGTCAATAGGACGTTTGCTGGAGGGGACAAGAGGAAACCAGGGCATCCTCGAGATGTCGCGAAGGATAGTAGGTTGGTGACTCCCGGAACGAGGTAGATTTTGAACCAGTTTGTGATGCTGAAGGTGTTTTTATCATATGGCAAAAAGGATGTATAGCGAGCGAAGTGCGATAGCTGCTTCTTAGAAGACTTTGTTATCTTCACAGGGTTTGTGGAGGACACGACTTCGGCACGGGCGGAGGCAGGAGAGACTTGTGCTGCTTGTGTATCTCAAAGCCCATGCAGGACGAGATGCCTCATATTCCATTAGGCTTGATATAGCTCATGACAATGAACGCCCCACATTGATTGAGGTCAAAGCAAATGTTGACAACAACTCCATAACAATCTGGGCTCTCCGCCTAAGATACCAGTCTGACAAGCCTCACAGGCAGAACATTCCGCTTCCTTAGCTCTCTGGTCATTGACATGTATACGTACTCATGATAGATAGTAAGCATGAGACGATCGAATTTATATGCACCTCTCCCGAATGTATGAATGCCATGGACGCAGTAGAAGGAAGGACAAGTCGGTGGGCTGGTGGCTCTCAAGAGACAGCCAATTTTTATTCTCGATTTTCCCACCACTCTATCTTCTCGGTTCTGGCCCTGCATCCTCTGTCTTGGAGCACACAGTCACAACGAGCAAGCGTCCTCTTCGTTGTGTCAATACGCGGCAGTTTCCGGCTAGTAGTGAACATGTTCGCTGACCACAGTAGGCGTCAAAGGAATGTAACCTGCATATATAATATGGTAAGGTTACAAAAGTCATCATCGTACTATCTGTCTAATGACCATAATTGTACATAAGAAGAGGAGAAAGGTAGTACAGTAAACTCTTATCTTCAACAATCCAGCCTCATAATACAGCCGCCTTTCCCTCCCCATTATTCTCTACAAACGACCGTTCCGCCCTCAGAACCAACTCCTCGTACACTGTCCACGCAAGCGCACTACTCAACGCCTTCCGTCCCATTCGTAACGCCAACCCATCAAAAAAGCTCCTCATCCCATCTTCCACGAACATCACCTTCGCACAACGGAACATATTCTGATATTTCCCAGGCATGAGTTGCAGCCGCGTCTTGACTGCATCGAACGGGTTCGTGATCGCGGTAGCCGTACTCGCAGCAACAACACCACTCGCCGCGTTAATGCTCGTTCCAGAAAGCAGCATGCTAACCTCGCCTGTATCGGCCGGAGACCCCGTTGTCGTAGGAGAAAAGGCTTTGTTCAACCACGTCTTACTTGCTTCATAGAACACCACATACAGTCCAGCATAAGGCGCATCTCGTATCGCAGTCGCGCCGAAACCTGTAAAGAACCCTCTTATCCCTTCAGCTTTGAAGATACTGCTCGTCGCGGACCTGATGCTCTTGTACGCGTAGAAATTACTCTCGTACCGCACCTTGATGACCGTCATGGGCATCAGGATGAACCCCGCCAGGACTCGAGCCGTTGCTCCCGTAAGCAAGTTTTGTGTATTGGTCAGTTTGGGTAGGACGGTGCTGCGTCTACTACCACGGCCACCACCACCGCCATCTCCACTCCTCTTTCCTGTACTGTCTGGCTCCGCGACTCTCCCACCCGTCAATGTCGCCGTATATGCAGCATTCTTTGCAACTAGACTGCGCAGTGAACTGAGACTGGTGAAATATAGCGCACTGCCAAAGCCTGTCCGCAACGCGCTAGGTACAGTTCCTCGCCAGAGGCTCGCGATCGGCCGTGGACCCTTGAGGATGTCGCGGAGTGTTTCGCGCAAGGTATGGGCACCAGATTGTTGGACACGGGTCTTGAGGAGATCGGCTGGTTGGAGGAGGACGGCGGAGGAGATACCGCTGCCGAGGCCGGCGAAAAAGTGGAAGGTGGGATGAGCTTTCTTTGAGGATGGAGGAGAGCTGCTGTTGCTTAGCGGACGTGGTTGCGATGCTGCTTGTGTAGAGCCATTTGACATTGCTTTGCTCGTGAAAGTTGTGGACTAAAGGTGACGCCGTGGTGTGCGTAATGCTTCAGCAGGTAGAAGTATAGATTCCTCGATCAACTACATGTTGCGATTCGACATTGATGCATCGAGCTCGAAGGTAAGCTCGATTGATAGCTTGTGCTGCAATGACTAATGCCACGAGTTAAAATCGGCCTGGTGAAATATTGAGTAGAAGTACGTGTTGGAATACGAAAATAATGAGATCACTGACCCGTGCAAACCGATCAACGCGCTTTCCGGCACGTGCATGTGGTCAGCATTTCGAACAGATCCTTCTCAACTCATTGCAAGCACAGAACTTGGTCGATTATCTTTGGGATTAGATGTTGCTGATAACGTTCTCGAGTGATGCATCTATATTGTATCTTTCTAGCTTTCTATGCTGAAACATCTTTATCTTTTCAACGTACTAAATATTACACATAATCGAATTGGCTAGCTGCCTAATATTCGAACCATACACATTTTCTTCTCTCTAGATAGGACAGCCGTGGTGTCCTTGCACATGAAAATGCTATCTTCCAAGACGCCTTGCTAAGTGACCGACCAAATAAAAGACCGGGGCTGGAGCGTTGCATCCTGCTCAACAGGTCTGCGAAGTAATGCTAATGTCTTCTTCGATAGGACTAAACAATGGGCTGATAGTGAGTGAATTCTGGGTGTAGACTGGAAGTTTGTGAGAGCCTTTTGCTAGCCGAAGCTGATCGGGCTAGGAAGTTGACAACGAACAACTTCGCTGTACCGAAGTACTGCTCATGTAGGTGCTAGAACAGCGAACCTGATTTCTCTGCAGTCACATTCTTCCCCGTAGTATCATCCACAATCGACCTGATAATTCAGTGGATAGCTGTATGAAATTCTCAACCAGCAAATCTAAATCGAGTCGCTTCCAATCTGCCAAGTCCTTCTCGCGGAGCAACATTCCTTCGCCTGTAGCTATTTGTAAAATCTTGCAGGATCGCTCTCACCTTTCGGACCTCATCCTGTCTGACCTTCTCATTTATACTGGTCATCAGCTTGTTGGCCTCTTCTGGTTTCAAGCTACCTGGAGGAAGAAGCTGCAACGTCGATGCAACCCACTGTGCAGCGGCTTCTGGCGCCAGGCTGAATATGGTCAGCAGAATCGCCGAAGCATCGCCATAACAATCCTCTGGAAAAGTGTACATCAGACCAGTCATGGTCTGCTGCACTATCTGTTGGCCGAGTTGTTGAAGTACTTGTCGTACAGCGCTTCTGACCTCCGTAGACGTCTTGGGGGGTGGACCACCATCTGATGTGAATTCTGAAATTGGCGGATGCTCGAAGCCAAAGTCAAGATAGTCTCGAAGGAACTGCAACGTTGCAAGTAGCGGATCGACCAAAGGTAGTGTCAAAGCTGTCAGTGACGCTTGGACCATTGGCGCAGCGAGTGGTGAAGTTATAGTCTTTCTCGGGTAGAACCGAACTGCGTCCGTAGCCAGTCTGAAGAAGTCCTCGATAACATCTGGAGCTTCGTTGGGGTTGAGCTCGTTCAAGATGCGTAGAAAGACTGTAGCCTGTTGTCCGAAAAACTGGAAGACACTATCGCTTGTGTCTTGGTCAACATACTCGGCACCATAAGAATACTCCCTGATAACAGCATCTGTGGCCCATAGGAAACACCCTTGACGAGAAGCCTGGAACCCTTCAGCAATACTGTTCGCCAGTTCACCAATGAGTGGTACTGTGGCTGTGCGGTACGATATTATCATGTACCTCCAACATCTGCAGACTCTTTCAAGAATTGGTATGGATCTCGTGAAGTGTTTCGAGATACTCGAGAGTGCTGGGAGAATCTCTTTACAGTATTTGACAGCTGGATTCTCTTCATTTGGCGATACGTATGGCTGTACATTCTTGATAAAGGTAACGATCAGACCTAGGTAGTCAGCAACAACATTTTCGGATTTTTCATCCTTCGCTTGCTCCGCTAAAGAGACTATACGTCTCATCACAGGGTCACAGAACATCTTCATGGTATCGTAGAGTTTGTCCAGAGGTTGCACTGACACTACGGCTGCCACACCTTCAGTGACTTCTTCTTGGCTGTTTGGTTTGAGCTTGTCGATAATGCTTTCGTAGAACTGATGCATGACAGGAATTTGCCCGCCAAGCAGTTTCCGACAGTCGGTCCCAAGGTATTGAAAGGCAAGCGCGGATGCTTGCACCACCTCAGGAGAAGGATGTTGGAAGCCAGAAATAACGTAATTAAGCTGCACCTCAAGCGTCTCAGGATGTTCTGCAGTCCACTCAGTATAGCGTCCTAAAGCCATGATCGCCTGAAATTTCAGCTTGTCGTGATCTGGCACTTGAGTCAGTAAAGGTATGACCTCTCCCAGTACCGAAGTCTCTTCAGGGTTGATCATGCGACCCATTGCGCGTACAGCGAAGATGGGTGCCTCGAGTTCCTGCCAATGAGGGACAGAATTGGCTTGAGCTTGACCTGCATATGTTTGTGCCCAAGCTCTAATTTTGTGATAGGTTTTGTTTAGGCACTCGGTGGGTGACAGAACTTCGCAGCAGTCCTTAAGGACATCGCCCATCATATGACGGAACTCTCTGAATTTGTCCTCTTGTTCGCGATCACCATCAAACAAGTCTGCTTCGTCTCCGCCTTCGGGACTAGGGAACTGCAGATGGTTGATCATGATGTCGACGAGCCTAGAATATAGATCGGCAAGAGCAGCTCTTGCTGGCATGTACTTCTCCAGAGTCAGGTATTGCTTGAGGTCGTACCAAAAGATGAATGTGATGGAGATGGCTTCGCGGTCTTTGTCGTAGGCACAACATTCGAGGATGACGTCGACCAATGAGCGGAAGCTGTTTGGCTCTCTGGCAATGAGCACTACCCACGCCTCGCCAGCCTCGGCGAAGAGTCTAGTCATGCCTTTAAGGAGATCGTTGTCTTCGATACCTGAGGCCTCGGCGACCTTAGATCTTAGTCTAAGGAGTCTTGGATATAGTTCTTGTATGACTGTTTTATTCTCGTCGACATCCCGGGTATCCTTGAAAATAGTGCATAAGCAATCGATAGCTGCATCGAAGGATGAGTCGCTGCTGATGGCTCCAAACATCAGGTCTAACAAAGGTGAGTTGACGACATCTACGGCAGGTATTTCTCGTAACCACGAAGCGATACACTCGTAGAGCCTAGGATTGGCTGCATTTGTACCTGCTGAAGTTAGCAAGAGTGCTATGTTCATGTAGCGATTACTTACCGGATGCTTGAGCGTAGGAAACAAGGAGCGACAAGACCTGCTTCGAATTGTCCTCTAACAGTTCCTTTGTTCTGTTGGTGAGTTGTTCTTCCTAGATGGAGAGGCTGTATTAGACTTTGAGCGCTGGTGGGAGCGTACAGGCTGCGAAGCTGAAGCTGGGAGGCTGGATTGTCGCACGTACTGTCAAGTTGATCTTGCGACCTTCGGTCACTTCTTCGGGAAGTATTCGTAAAAAGTCAAGGAGACTGTCCAATCCTTGTGGAGAGTTGCTGACCGCAGAGCCAACCATCTGAAGGACATTCCTCCACGTTGGCATCTGGATGGCCAAGCTTGCTATACAAATGCAAAGCTGAGTTCTTATGGGCCTCGGTCCATTAACGTAGATCTGTAAAAGAGAAAGCAACGAATCCCGGAGGGGCTCGAGAGCAGTACTGGGCAGTTGATGCAAATCGTAGGTTATCTAAGAGAGTGAGCTCGTGTGTTTGACCAGTGTTTGCGCAGGGTACCTACTTTTCCCTTCAACGTAGTGGCTGCGAACAGGCGAGCTTCGACGGACGTGGACGAGTCTTGAAGTATGCTACCAGTTGTGTTCCAGGCTTCTTGCTATCACGGGTATTAGTGCTCTGTCTGGTCAACTGAATTGTGTTTGCCGCATACTGATTTCTGGAATTTCTCAAGGAATTCGTGCGCCTGCGCTTTGTCCTTGCTGGCCACATTGCTCTGCATAGTAGCCAGCGCTGAAAGAATTGGGCCCAAAGTGCCCGAGTGTGCAGTGTTGGAAGCCATAGTGGTATCAGTCGCTGGTACGGAGGGGTGCTCGGATACGGCCTCGCAGCCTTTAGAGCCACCGGTCAAAGCCTGGCATGCAAGTGGTGAGAACGGGTATGGATTCGAGCGTTAGATTAAAGAGTGTATGTCTAAGCGACTGGCAGGCGACTAGATGTGTGAGGTCAATGCGACAAGTGAGGGTGCTTTGTAAATATTGATTGAGAACAATCGAGTGCACGATGATGCAGGCGCGGCCCAATTTGGCCAGGTGGAAAAGTGGAGCTTTTGGACTTTGCGACTGCGACTTTTTGTTTGGGGTCGTAGTTGGATTGTCAAACTTCCAGCACGACCAGCCGAACAAGCAGAAACCTCGACTATCGCTAAACCTATTACTACCGTCCCGTCTCGAAAATCTACCCCATCCGCGACAAGCTCCTGGCCAGAGAGATACCAGAAAAATGACCGGTCGTGGAGGTGGTGGTCGCAAGACCTTGCTTGCGCCAATTCACTTTATTTTCAACCTTCTGCAGAAACGATTAACGGTGTCTGTGTGGCTCTACGAGAATCTCAATACCCGAATTGAGGGCAAGATCAGGGTATGCTTGCTATTAGATCTGTCTCCGTAATGTGTCTGATTCTTCCAGGGCTTTGACGAATTTATGAATCTTGTTATTGACGACGCTATTGAGGTCCAACTACCTTCCAAAGACCGATCGGAAAGCAGGCGACAATTGGGCCAGATCCTGCTCAAGGGTGATAATGTATCTTTGATTCAGGCGCTAGACTAAACTTCTCACGTCTGGACTAAGGTTGCACACTCGCTTTCGGCCTCTAAAAGCATCACATATGACTCTACGAACTCCGATCGATCTGCTCGGGTACTACAAGACAGTCTATCTTCCAGTCATCTTCGTCTGTGGGGACATGTTCGCCATGAGGCAGGAGTTGCTCCTGTAATGCCAATGCCACTCAATTGTGTCAGTACGCTCGATCATAGAACGTTTGATGCACTTACCGAGCTTTGGAAATCTGGGACTTTTACCACTAGCTTCGGTAATACGCTGAATCTTCGAGAGATATGTGTCATAAAACCCTTTACCGTGTCCCAGACGATTGTGGGCAGTGTCAAAAGCTATACCAGGCATCAAAATCAGGTCAAGGATATTGACCGAATCAGACACATCGCTGGAATCATCAACGCCCTTTCCACCTAGACCATTCTCACGCTCGTCAATGCTTTCAGGTGAAAGAGAAGGTATTCCCCATTTGTCTGGCTTCAGACTTTGCAGGTCTTGCTCATCCTGGAGCCGAAGCATGTCCATCACTTTGTGCTTTTGGTCGTCTTGTGCTGAGTGGATATACGGAATGAAGACCTGTTTGCCTTGACGAAAGGCATCTCGCACAATCTCGATTGTGGAAACCTCTCGACCTGGCATCGAAAGGAAAATGCTAATGGACTTAGCGTGCTGATATTCTGGAAGCTGCAGTACCTTCCGCGTCACAATGACAGCTGTAATACCATGTCAGCAAGAAACACAGCTCCACTTGCGGTTACTACATTGCTCCTTGACATTTTCCTCCTCGATTTTGCCTAGTAGCTCCTTGATGTGTTTGCGCAGCGCTTTCTTCTCCTCTCTTATTGTGCTTGTCATGTTTCCAAGTGTCCTCAGGCATAATCTCGACCTCAGCATAGCACCTTTGACAGCGTAGATACTTGTTGGTGGCAATCGTGTGCCTAGTCCAAAATACTACTCTGCTGTCATAAATGCCAAGACATACGGATCACGTGCTTATCATCTCTCCTCCACACGCTGTTTCACTTGCACTCCCGAGCGCGAAGTCGATGCTATAGCAGTAGCCAGATCAGTCTCTACGGAGGTCATTCTGTTTGTTCTTCGTGCTATCCTATGCTGACCGCTAGAGTGCTAGGTACTGCATTCCGCTCCGCAGAATACGAGAAAGCTGCGATGTCGGCGAGTCCTGTGCCACATGACAGTACGAAGGTGGTTCGATCATTGTGTTTTCTGTCCACAGGGATCATGCAGTTTAAGCTTTGAGCGATGAGCTTGCGAGCAAAACTTGATCTTATCATGGATCTAATCTGATTTCACCAGGTCGAGTCAAGCTTTTCCACCACTCACAGCGGTTGCTGCGGAGCTCTAGACCACGCGACGACGCTGCTCGAATGGAGGCACATTTGATGCCGACTGGCATTTGTACTTCGTTGGTTGCAAGCTGGACTTTTCTGTACGCGCTTCAAGCCACGAAGCAAATCCTTCGCTTAGCAGCGCGATTTTGAGGACTATGGCTTTTGAGAGCAATGGCTCTAGGGCATATAAGATGCGTCCTGCGCTTGCGTCGGGCTTCACGTCAACTGTTGCCATCAACCTCCTCGAATTCAACGTGTTGTCCAGAGCTAATCAGCTCATATCTCGTACAGCATGGCGGTAGAAACTATCGTTCAGGACAACACCACCACAGCTAGAGCTGACGAGAACAAGATCCAATCAAATCTCACAGCCTCTGCAGCTGATAGTGACGCAGAATATGCACCTGAAAAGATGCCCGCGTCAGCGGACGAGGCACAGGAAGGTGTGAGAGAGGTTGAAGCCGTAACCTTGACCTGGACGAGGACAAGTTTGATCGTGGCTTTTGTTTGCATGTGGTCACTCTACCTTACCAACGCGTTCCAAGGCTCGATTACAAACAACTTGTCACCATTCATCACGAGTGGCTTCGAAGAGCACTCTCTTCTGACGGTCATCTACATCGTTTCGAGCTCGATGGCTGCAGCAGTCTACATTCCCGTTGCGAAAATTGTCGACGTCTGGGGAAGAGCTGAGGGTTTCCTTCTCCTTGTCGGATTCGCAACTCTTGGTCTCGTTCTGAGCGCTGTTACAACGAATCTTACGACATACTGTGCTGCACAGGTCTTCTACACAATCGGCTTCAGTGGCATGATCTACTGCGTCGATGTGATCACTGCAGACTCTTCGAGTCTCAAGCATCGGGGCCTTGCTTTTGCTTTCACAGCGTCGCCATACATGATTTCTGCCTTTGCCGGACCAAAGTCTGCTGAGGCATTCTACGAGAATACTAATTGGAGATGGGGTTATGGTTGCTTCGCCATCATTCTCCCCTTCGTTGCAGCACCACTTGCCATCACATTGAAGTACAATCTCAAGAGGGCTCGTGCTTTTGGCGTCCTGGTCAACGAGAAGAAACAGAGGACGTTCGTACAAACTGTTTGGTACTACATCCAGGAATTTGATGGTAAGTCACCTCGATCGACCATCTCTCTCTCTTGCTGACAATTCTGCAGCTGCTGGCATGATTCTTCTCGCTTCAGGACTGGTCATCTTCCTGCTACCTTTCACATTGGCCGACTCAGCTCCTTCAGGCTGGAGCACTGGCTACATAATCGCTATGCTGGTCCTCGGCTTGGTGCTACTCATCACGTTCGCACTTCACGAACGATTCTTCGCTCGTCAACCTTTTGTACCATTCAAAATGCTGACCGATAGATCGGTGCTCGCGACTCTTGGACTCGCAGCCACCTACCAGATCTCCTACTACTGCTGGAGCAGCTACTTCACATCCTTCCTGCAAGTCGTCACAGATCTGACTATAGCTCAAGCTGGATATGTCAGCAGCACCTTCGATGTTATTTCCGGAGTCCTCCTCATTGGTGTCGGCCTCGCCATCAGCAAGACTGGCTACTTCAAGTGGTTGCTCTGGATTGCTGTCCCACTGTACATCTTCGGCCAAGGTCTCATGATCTACTTCCGAAAGCCAGGCGTCAAGATCGGATACATTGTTATGTGTCAGATCTTCTTGTCAATAGGTGGAAGCACCATGATTCTCTGCGAACAGATAGCAATCCTAGCAGCTGTCGATCACCAACAGATTGCTGCAGCTCTTGCCCTGCTCAGTATGTGCGGCTGGATCAGTGGTGCTATTGGAAGCACTATCTCTGGCGCGATCTGGACCAACTCTTTCCCACAAGCATTGTCGGAGTTCTTGCCCGAGGATGCACAAGCCAGTCTCGAAGACATCTACGGAAGCCTTGATGTTCAGCTTGGCTTCGAGGTCGGCAGTGCTACAAGACTGGGCATACAGTGGGCTTATGGTGTTGCACAAGAAAGGATGTTGATTGCCGGTACAGCTATCATGACATTGTCGTTGGTTTGTGTATTCTTCATTCGCAACTACAATGTTGGTGCTATGAAGCAGACGAAGGGCATGGTCTTCTAAGCATGGCTCGACAACCTACACTACTCTAGCACCTCTGCACGGAGGGCATGGGAACATGGCCGAGATGATGCGAAATGGGGTGCGGCCGTTCTTCTGGCTCATGGTTTCACCTTGGAAAATGTTGCATTTGTTGGGGAAGTTTTGACTAAGGGTAATAGATTGACGCACTCCAAATCATCCTAAGCCAACAGGCATTAAACGTCGAGGAGGTCGTGAGGGATCCTAGTCAATTGCCTTATAGCTCTATCAATTTAAAGGCAGTGGAATAAAGCTCGGCTGTTACCTGCGCGACCAGCAGACCTCCGGGATGTTTTCCGCCTGTTTCGACCATTGTACAAGCGCGCACAAATAACGCCAGTAGCTGGGATAGAACTAGGTCTTAGACAAAGAAACCAAACTTCTGCTACCCAAGACTCTATCGTTCTCGTTATAAATATTTTAGTACTTGGCACAAGTTTATTGCCTGTATCAGGCTGAAACCATTCCAGCTCGTGACTTCTCCACCATAACGCCGCTAAACGCGGGATCTCCTTTTCTAACTTTCCAGGGGTGAAACGCTAGTTTCTAGCGACCTAAACACCTGCGCCAGCCCAGAGCTGCTAATCACATTTCTTTGAGCGATCAGATGCTGTACAGCTTTCACAATCTTTCATTGAACTTACCCTAGCCGTTCGTTTCTACGCATACCACCATGAAGACTCACACACTTGTCATTGCGGGCTTCGCCCTACTGACCTCGACCCTGGTCCAAGCACAAGACTCAATAGTCGGGACGTGGACGACCAAGTCGCGAAAAGTACTTACTGGCCCAGTACGATAAACTCGACGTAAGGAAGATACGAATGCTTACTGATTGTAGGGCTTCTACAACCCGGTCGACGACCGTCTTATCGAGCCCGAGTTGACTGGCATCTCATACTCCTTCACTGCTGATGGTTGGTACGAAGAGGCTTACTACCGAGCAATCTCAAATCCAACAAACCCAAACTGCCCTTCGGGGATAATGCAATGGCAGCATGGTACATACACGCTCCCTGGAAACGGATCAATCTTCCTACAGCCTATCGAAGTCGATGGTCGTCAATTGATCTCCACACCATGTCGGTACGACAATTCAGTCTATGAGCGCTATCACCAGCCAGAGTTCATCAAGTCTTACTCAGTCGAGACAGATAAGTTCCACAACGTTCCGCGATTAAACCTCTTTCAATTTGACGGTGCACCTCAACAACCACTATATCTTGCTTACAATCCTCCTCAAATGCTTCCTACTCAGACGCTAAACCCTACTGCTGCACCAAGTGCTACCAGCAAAGCGAAACGAGACGAGCCACAAATCGCTATGCACAATGACGCTCCACTGAACAAGAACGCAATCATACAACCGACTGAACCTCTGAATGCCGATAAAATCTGGTGGGCAGGAATAAGCTTGGTAGCAGTGGGCTCAGCGCTATACATGTTGCCCAGCAAGAAGCAGATATCCTGAGGCAGGCGAAGCTTGGAGCACCACAGAGCGAGCTCGCGATTTATATCACGGCACTTGCTCGCAGCACTACTGACGATGATGTGGCTTCTACAAGAAGGATAACCACACTCAACGAGTCTGTCCCGAAAATCTGAACAACAAAGAGATGTTTGAGCTCACACCACTAAAACGACTTACGAAAAGCAGCCTAATGTTCCCAGGAATAGGCATAGCTGGCTTTGCGAAAGAGCTATCTTCATAACAGCGGCGTAGAAGAGGTCGAGCTGATGTTGCGTCTCTCAGATCCGGTTTGGGACCGGCTCATGCGCACTGAGCCGAACCCTACCATTGGCGATGTCGTAAAGCTAGAGTCGGACTACATGCACTGGAATTGTTAGCAACAAGATGGAAAGTAAGCTTTGCAAAGTTCCTGTGTGGCAGCAATAGCGTTCAAGTTGAAACGATTTGGACTAAATCGAGCGGGTGTTTGGAGTCGAACATGTCTATCCAAATACCGCGATGGGCTATGCAACTCTCTTCGCGATGCAATCACAGCCAATCCATGGTTACCACAGCTATGAAAGATTACATGGAAAACCAATGAGCCAGGTAAATCTCGTCTCAACATCATTAGCATTCAATATGAGAGTGACAAAGGAAACGATTACCGGATCATATCAACACAGGAAGGCTGTCCCTTCCCAAGACACACAGTATGCTGAAGTCATCTGTCCAGATCAAATACTTCACACTACTGATTTCTGGTCACTTCTACTTCCTCGAATCCTTTTGTCAAAATTTTACAGGCACAAAATCGTAGGCGTTGCTCACAGAATACTGAATCAAGATCTATGAAGCGGCCCAAATCAGCCCGAGCCATAGCGACTCCTCAAAGCAGGATTAAGTGAAAGAAGAACAAGTTGCAAGAATTTGGGTATCACAAGATGCTAAACTGCAAAGAAAAATACATCCCACATGACCAAATCCCATTTCTCCAGCCTCTCCAAGGGCAGCCATGTCTCTGTGTTTGTGCATATATTCATTCCATCATATATCCGCAAATGCCGTTCCTTTTGTTTCCCTTTCCGAGCTCCTCGCTTTTCGCTTTCCTGATTATGCCTGCCTACGCCGTAAAAAATCCAGACATATACCCTTGTCAAACAAATAGATCCAACCCCCATAACCATATCAGCAAAACTATGGTCGCGCTGTATTGAACGCCGACACTGTGCTTCCATACTCTATCACAGGCATAGTATCAACAGTATGCCCATTAACCTTTTTCACCGCACCGGTATTTTGTGCCATTTTCTGCTTCCTCGGCTCAACAGGCGACCAACCAGGACCACCCGCCCCAACACCCCGCAACTTCGCCGCCGCGTTGCCCAGCAATCCTGCCGCCTCGTGGGTCAATTCCCATCTGGTGCTGGCGAAGCTCTCTTTGAGGATTAGAAGCAGACCCAAACAGCGATTCTTGCCTTGGACGCCTTCGAGATCGTCGGGTGCCTGGACACCAGCGACTCTGTCGAGATATGTGCGCATGTCTTTCTCGCGCTGTTCGTAGGTCTCGTAGTCTTCGTCGCGTGGGACTGGATCGATGGGCCCTTCGAGCGCAAAACCGTAGCACCAGACCACAAGGGCAGATACGTAGAGGACCCATGGTCTGTTAAGGAGGAAGTCGTCCCTGGCAATGTATCTGTCGCTCTCGTATGCTTGTGGGAGGATAGGTGATGCATGGCCGTAGATGCGGCTGTCGATGCTGTCGCTGTTGTTGTCCGTGTGGGGAGGTGGGATGAGTACGGTTGTGATAAATTTCAAAGCGTAGAAGGCTGCGTCCCGGGCTGAGGCTCTTGTCGCCCATTTCTCGATCTTATCTCGTACCAGACCAAAATCACGTGGTGTGACAATGCGGCTGAGAAGTCGATCGGCGCCGGCAAAGACCTGGCAATCCACTATGTCGACATGAGCTGCGATATGAGCAAGATGATGGAGGACTGTGCGCGACTCAAAGATGTTTTCATCGTCGAGCGGGCGAAGAAACGTTGGATGAGTAGGGTTAGGGCTGATACGACGGGGAGGCGATAGAGGTGCGTTAGCGGCTGATTCAGCCAAGGCCTCATCGAAATCGCGTTTCCAGTTGTCAAATGCACGAAGAAGAGTACCTTTCCACTTGTCTGGTCCTCCGATCGAGTTCGCAGCTCGAGGGCCAATTGACTGGATCTGGAGATCGCGCTGGGTCATGTGCCATGATACAGAAAGAAGACCAGCCATGATAGTTGTCCGACCGAAAGAGTTTGTTCGCACCGTCTGGCCGTTCAGGGTGCGCTTGAGACTTTCCAAAAACGAGATAGGTTTAACGCCGTTTGTGCGTAGAGAGGCTTGAACTCGACCTACTTCTGCTGGTGAAGTGGCTGCCCATAATGCCTCATCACACGGTAGGGGAAGACGCATCTCATGCGCCACCATTTTGGCCGAATGACCAAACATAGTGCAATGAATAGAATCTAGGACAAATGCACCAAATGCAGCGCGCTTTGTTGCTTCATTAGAGATCCACCTCGACCATTCATCATTAGAGTCTTTATGGGACATTCCGCCGTTGGTGAACTTTTCGTTACGACCTTCAGCCGGGCTTGCTGGTGATTCTAGTGCTGATTTGCCTATCAAAGAGCTGCCTCTTCTCATCAGAGTCAACGTCGAATCGTGGTGAATATGTGCTCGTTCGTGCAGTATTCTGGTAGAGTACATTTTCTCGTATGTCTCGATCAGCAACAGGGTCTGAAATACCCATAGCTTCGCGGGTGGTCGAAAATCAATATCTCGAATGATTTCCCAACGTAAATGCCAGACAATAAAATTCGCGAACTCAGCTGCCGAGTCAGTCAATGAAGTGCCGTATGCCTTATCGAGCGTCGCGGCACCAATGGCAATAACTGCTAGAAGCAATAAATTGGGAGTGTTGTCTGCCGAGAACGTCGGCTTGTGCAGTATCGGCAATTGTGCGTGTTGATGGTACCAGTACGACCCGATGTAGGTGTGCATCATCCTCAAGCTAAGTATGTGTCCATCGGCGTCAACATCGCCCTCAAAAATCATGTCCTTACGCTTCTTGACAGCATCATGAGTACGTTCCACAAATTGTGATTGCATAAGAACAAGAAGTTCATGCCTCTTGTTGTCCGACATTATGTAACTGTTTAGATGTGAGTTTTCTAAGATACTGCTTACACTCATTTTCGGATTAAGATGCAAATGGCCTTGGTGCGGGATAGTCATAGTCGGACTATGGGACAAAGTAGATTCCCGCACTTGTGAGAAAGAGTTGTCCAGATAGGTAGTATCCATGAAATCAGGCGATAAGTTGGGTTGCTCGGCCACGTTAGGATTGAACAACCAAGCTGTGAAGTCGTCGTTCAATAGGAAAGGTGACCTGTTCTGATTATCGTGTCCGAAGATCGTGTAACCATACGCGCTGTTAACATCAATATGAGGATTGCCGTTGCCGATGTGCGCGTACAGATAGGGGTCTGTCTGAACCCCGTTGAGTCCTTGGGTTACAGCAGCAGCGAAGTTGTCGTGTGGTTGTCGGGACATGTTCGGCGAGCGCATGCTAGTCGAATAGCTTGCATGTAGTACCTCAGGTCCAGGCAAGTAACTAGCGTCTTGGTGATTGTTGCCGATGTAGTTGTCAGAGTCAGCCCTTGGAAGTGCAGGTGGATGCATCGAGAGGGAAGAGCTTGAGTAGGTTCTGTGAGGTGATTGTGGCAATGACTGAGACACTGTCTGACCAGGTGCGGGACGTGATGCAATCTGGTTGACACTGTTTCTCCGATGTGTCCAGTTGTTCACGTTGTGAGGCTGACCAACGAGCTGTGGATTGCTTTCGAAGCTATTGCTACGATGGTGTGCCAGACCGGAAACGTGGGGGGCATCTCGAGGTGTTGGCGGTGCAACATGAGAGGAGGGGGTATCAGCCAAGGGCACATGCTGCTGATGATCGGTTGTAATGGAGGGCTCGAAAGGACGACCATCCGGGAGGTACTGGTCTTGTATTGGCATACTGGTTTGTTGCGCCTGGGACACTACAGAAGAGCCATAGTTGGAATCATGAGTACCTGACGGGAATATGGTAGTAGGACTCTTATGCTGATCCTGAGACGCTCTCACGAAACTGTCTCTCTTGTGGAGCTGAGAGCCTGCTGTTGTATGGCGCTCTCTATGACGGACGCAGAGATCCTGGCGAACAAAGTAGCGGTTGCAATCAGGGTAATCGCAATGGTAGATGTTTTTTGGTGTATGATTGAGTTGATGGCGATAGAGATGCTCTGCACGAGAGTAACTCTTTCCGCAGCCTTCGTGACTGCACTCGAATTTCTTGTCCGCATTGGGCTTTGCAACCCTCCTGCGTTTCTTGAGTGGTTCTTCGTTTGAAGTTTCAATATGTTCGGGCTGTTCTTCGTGTTGCTCCACGGGCATATCTGCATCAGCCATATCCGTACCAGGCTGATGACTTTGGCCCGTCATCTCGATCGCGGCCATGATTAGAGCAGTATCTGTGGAGAAACCTCATGCTCCTGTAGCAGAACCTGGAAGATCGTGTCCTTTCGTCTCATTCGTGTATTATTGCGCAGTATTCGAGTTCTCTGTCTGGCCAATACCCAGCTCAATACGGCCACACAGACAGGTCGTCAATACTATGGGAGAGGCACGGTTTCTTGAACAAAAGTTTGCGTAACTAAGTCTGCCACAGCAGGAATCGGTCAGGTGAGAAGAGAGGACGTGGTCAAAGGTGGGATGATTCGACAAAGTACATGCGCCGAGATTGAGGAACACGCTAGCGAAGTGGTTCCTGCGTAAAGGTGGGAGGGAAATCCGAGTTTCTGTGTATTTCGAGGCGGTGCAGTAGTTGCGCGATTGGGTTGTTGCCTCAAAAGTTGAACGTGGCAGATGACTCGAGGTGGAATTTGTTTTCTTTGGTGGATTCTGCAGGTCAAATCGCCAGCGGTTGATCTAGCTTGTTCCCCGCAATCTGTCGTATTGTTAGTGTGGTCGGTCGATCAGCTCATGCTCAGCTTGCACGAACGTTGCTATATACAACGTAAGGTATAAGAGAAAACGTAACTCTACAGTAGTCAAACTTGGAAGCGGAGGAGATGCAGCGGTTTAAAGTCAAATCAAGGTTCTCGTTGCGCCTGCAAGCGGACAGGGTAAAGTCAAAGTCACTCACCTAAGCGGGCTCCAGCGCTCGTCTACAGAGATTGGTGGTTTGCATCTGTAGGCTAGTTCCATCAGCGTGTCGGGCCTTCCACAGGTTCAAAAATACTGCCAAGAAGCTAAACTCTCGGTTGTATGCCACCACGCCTTCGAGTTCTGGGTTCCCTGCAACTTGAATGAGAGGATCATTCTTGCGTGACAACATGCGGACTTGAGCAGCGTCCTCTTATAGTCATCAGTGACGTTCATTGTTGGCGTGTTCAGATGTATACTCGCAGAAATACGAGCTTCAGACCATGGACACAAAGTATGCCTTGGACAGTATGCTGAGGACTCTCCGTCTCGATTGCCAATTTACTGTAGCTCCATCCAAGTCCACGGTCATCTCCTCGCGCACCACGACGAAGGACGGTCTCTGGTTCTGTACTTGTACGATTATATACTGTCCAGAGAATTGTCCCTCGTACATCTTTCGATGATCGGCAGCAACCGGGCAAAGTCCCCACACTCCGCCCCGAACTATCAGACGCCAATGCACCACCATCCATGTCAATATGCACTCCAGATGCCAATCGATGTAACTTGTGCATGATCACCACGCGAGCTCAACCCGTGTTCCATGGCAGGACATATGGTGATATGCCAACTAAGCATAATCAAAAGAGGCATAAACCGGAGATTTTGGCACATCTGGCTCGTAATGTGATCATACCAGCTACTAGTATGCAAGTCGATAAATGCAGCGGTATGCCGAGTGATGGAAAATCTGCGTGCGAACAGCATTGAAGCACTCTGACCGTTTCTGCGTTGTCCTTATATGCTCATGTCTGGCAACCTATCAGAATCGTGAGGTTGACATAGAGTTTAAACGCGTATTGAACCACGATGCTGCCCGCCACGAACCCACGGTCAGGAGCAGCTGCCTATCAATATGGACTAGACTCTGTGATGCAGGAGCGCATGACCACGCGTGACGTTTCCGCCTCTGTAGTCTCAGCTTAATGCTAAAATAGACAAGCTGGGAAGGTGACACCAGACTTCGTTGCACAAGCCTCGACGCGAGGGGTTGCCGCATCCTCAAGTTCATTCGTGTAACTTTCCGGAAGCTAGTCTGACTTAGATTAGGCTGAAGCTCTACATCCCAAAGACCGTTCTCTCACCCATGTGTCAAGTAGCTCATGCCGGAAGGATGAAGGCCTGCAGCGATGAAGAACTTGAAAGCGAGTGGTCGGCGAAGAAGCTTGCCGCACCCCGCACAATCTTGTCCCAAAACCGCAGACCTCTTGTCCTTGGCCACTCAAGTCCACTTAACATCATTTCTTCTAAGGAATGGCAGCAGCCGCCTTCTCGAATTCAGCAGCTCATTTCGTCGATTCCACAGCTACAAGCTAATATTTGAGCGTCGAATACTAGCAGCCAATGTAAGTACGCGAACACTGAGGCGATCTTTTACCTGCCCCACGAACGAAATATATGTCCAATTGTTTTAGAACCAGTCTAATTTGTGGAAAGCTTAGCCAGGTACCTTATATCTGTAGAGTTTCGTGTCTCATTCGCTGCTCTAGTTCTGAATAGAAGAGTACAACGAATCAGCCTGAGGCAGACGCAGAGCTTACAAAGTGAGCAGGAGACTCTACATTGATTTACAGGAAGATCAACAATCTTTCATCATACTTGAACGTCTGATCAGCTATACACAATGTCGGACGATACTCCTCTCTCCCCAACAACTGGTCGACCATTGCCCAAGTCTCAGAATTACCAAGGTGGTTGCCACTGTGGTAAAGTGTCCTACACCGTCAAGCTTTCACCACCAGTGACTGAAATGCCCGTCACGAAATGCAATTGTTCCATTTGCACTATTAACGGACAGCTAATGGTCTATCCTCTCGAGTCGCAGATAACATGGCATTCAGGACGAGACGACATGACAGGATACACGTTCGGCCCTGCCAGGATAATGCATTCTTTCTGCCCTGTATGTGGGACTTCCATTGGTGGAAAGAGTAATGAGGCAGGCTTCTTTGCAAACCATCGGGCATTGAATGTGAGTGCACGAAGATCCTTCGAACGAAAGCTTTTCCTTGTGGAGTTGAGCATGTGACGGGTCGCTGATGCAATGAGAACAGGTTAGAACATTACGAGGGATTGATCTCGACAGCCTTAATTATCGCGATGTTGATGGCCGCAAAGACGTACCAACCAAGGAGTATGCTTAGTAAGTGCCTAAGGTTATGCGTTTACCCGACAGGGACGTCCGGCTGACAACGTGCTTGTAGCGACTCCTCGAAACACCCGCACAACGGCTATGGGGCCAGAATCATATGATGAGTGGGTGACCCAAAGCGATCAAGAGCCACGAGCTGTCCTCGCCAAAATTTGATTCAGCAAATATTGATCGTTGATCTGGTCTATACTCATGCTAGAAATACTTTCGGCGTTCAGAACAGCACCTTACGGCAGGTCTGGATGATAGCCTTCAGTCTTCATGTCATTCAAGCCCAGCTCTTCCATTTCCTCTGCCGTCCTGTCGTACTCCTCGGACGTGATCTGAGGATCCTGCTCATCCCCGTCAGTGTTCTTCTGCACAAATGAGTTGGCGAGCGGGTCGATCAGCGTTATCGAGAATGCGAACTCGGCTCTGAGCGCACTATCCAGCTTGTCGAAGAACCTATTCCAATTCTGCCTCGTGTCTGACGCCATTGAATCACCTGGCTGTAGACCCTCACCATCCTCAGTGTCGAAGATCTGACCACGCAGCTGGTCTCGAACTTGTGTCAGAAGACCTTCGACAGTGGTGAATCGCCCGCCCAGTGTTCCTGGTTGGACTTCGAGTCCCAAGTCCGCGCTATGTAATTCGCAAGTCTCGGATTTCAGTATATCCCTTGACAAGTCCACCACATTTTCTATCTTGAGAGTAATCTTCTTGCCTTTCTCCGGGATAGCGCCTCCAGTTTTAATCTCGTTCGTCTTGTAGCTGCAGTGTTCGCATACGGTAGCCATCACTATCACTTCCTTGAAATGTGGTATATTGACCTTTTTCATGTTGACTGTACATGGCTTTGTGCAGGCTGGACACTCCGCTGGCAGTTCATAGATCTCGCCATCAACGATGTCCACGCCTGCCATAGGATCTCTTTCGATGTTCTCCTCTCCGTCTTCGATCGCAAGGCCTAACTGCACGTTTTGCTCATGCGTTCGAGGGTAATCCGAGCGTACGTATTTATCGCCCTTGTCGTCCTGCGATGGTGTTATGAAAGAGTTGCCTGATATGTCGTCTAATGTTACAGTGATGGGAAAGCTGTTTCCTTCCAGCATAGTCATGAGCTTCGCTATTATGCCCTCAAGGGCCTGGTAAGTCTCTGGTGTTTGCTCTTTTCGCGTCGGCTGATCATATTGCAGATCTGTGACGACCTTTGAAAACATACTCTCCAGGGTAGTGTACTGTCCAGGTGCAGGAGGCATTTCGAGATCAATGTCTTCTATTCTAAATGTGCCATGATCGCTCCTTATGACCTGCCGCTGAAAGTCTTCCAGTGTCTGTATACGGAAAGTGTATTTCGAGCCTTTGGGTTGTATTTCGCCTGCGCTCTTGACCGTGTTGTTCTTGAATCCGCAATGATCGCAGCTGAAGGACTCTAATAGGATGTCTTTGAAGTATGGGATTTTTATCGGTAGAATTCTCGTCGTGCCGTCGTCGTGACAATTCATGCATAAGGACTCGATTTCGTAAAGGCCATTTTCGTTCATTTCAGGTCGTAGAATTTCTGGTTTTTGCATAGCATCGGTAGTCTCCATCTCGGTGAACGTGTCCGCTTTGACAGTAGTTCTTCTCTTTTGAATGCGATGAGAATGCCGATGGTGCTGAATATGCGGATTGCGAACTGGCTGAATGTTTCGAAATCTTTTTGAACAAACCCAAAAGTTTTGCAGAAAACAGTAATCAACTGCTATGACGAACGTGGGGCGAGATTAGTGCCTGGACCTGCCTATTTCGGAGCGCCGGACATGAAGTCCATGAGGCTGAAAGAGCTTGGAGCTTTAGCGGATTCTCGATTCTTGTCAAGCATGGCCTTCAAGCCTTCTTTCTCCTTCCTCTCCTTCGCTCTCTCCTTACTGCTGATTTTAGCTGCTTGTGATACTGATGTGATTGTTGCGCTTTGTCTTTCCTGTGCTGGTAGAGTCGATTGTGGTGGACCAGGTGCAAGTCTTTTAGTTGTATTTATCGCGAGCCGCTGCTTTGCAGTACGAGAACATCTTCTGCATACCCGCAACACAAGTTTATGATTTGGTTGCGAGGTTGTGGGAGCAGCAGTTTTGTCGGGTGGACATTTTGTTACCTGCCGAATAACTACTTCCCTTTCTTCTATATCCAGGCATCCGCATGCTGGACAGGATTCTTCACTCGCTTTTGGAGTGCTAGTACCACCAAGTGTCTGCAGAGACAAACAATTGTGTCGACACCTATCAGCTAGTGGCTGGTCTGATTCGTGTAGCAGTCCCGCGGCATGGCTCAGGAATTTCTCGCGAGCGCTGTACGCGACATTGTTCGACATCGGATGATTCTCTTTCCATGCAGCAAATACGAGTTATCTAAACCTTTCACAGCAAGAGGAAAATCTACTCGAAGTTAGAGAGTGAAGGAAACAACAAATCGCGTGCAGGATCTGCTAAATTAGCGGCTCCGTCTTGGCACACTGGCGATCGACACTCCGAAGCAGGTGCCTGATACTCTTTTTCGAAGGCACACATGATGAGTCGTATTCAAACAGATTGCATTGCACTTTCCTAGCTTCCTTGACTTCTACTATTACGTGTCCTGAAGCTCGGACATGCCACTTGAACTGAACAGTAGCATAGGGTGGCAGAAGTGCAAAGCGCAACGCTGGTAATTAACTATGTCTAGCTCAGGTGCCATTAGAATCGCTGTCGAGGGCTGTGTAAGTAATCACTCTCGACCCTGATGGAGGGAAAATCGAACTAATGCCAGTCAGGGCCACGGAAAGCTCGATACCATATATGCCTCTGTGCAAAAATCTTGTGAGATCAAAGGATGGGACGGCGTCGATCTAGTAATTATAGGTGGTGATTTTCAGGTAAGCCACCAATGATCTCCGGCCAGACAACGTCTGACCATGCACAGGCAGTGCGTACTCACCAAGATCTCAATGTCACTGCGATGCCTCACAAGTACCGGCGTATGGGCGATTTTCATGACTATTACCACGGCACGAAAATTGCTCCTTACTTGACGATTTTAATTGGAGGCAATCACGAGGCTAGCAATCATCTCTTCGAGCTTTACTACGGAGGATGGGTTGCTCCGAACATCTACTATCTAGGTGCAGCGAACGTATTACAGCTTGGAGGGCTCAAAATTGCAGCACTTTCCGGGATCTGGGCAGGTTATGATTATCGGAAACCTCACTTCGAGCGACTGCCATATAATGACGATACCATGCGAAGTATATATCATCAGCGAGAACTCGACGTTCGGAAACTATTAGCCTATCGAACCCAAGTCGACGTTGGATTGTCTCATGACTGGCCACACGAGATTTGGAAGCACGGAGATTTTCAGCAGTTGTTTAGGTACAAGTCAATGTTTCGGGGGGACGCCGAAGTGGGAAAACTAGGCAGCAAAGCTGCGACCTATGTCCTAGATAGGCTTCGACCACCGTACTGGTTCTCGGCCCATCTGCACTGCAAATACGTGGCATACAAGAGTCACGACATTGTATCCGAAGAAAAGGCTCAAGAAGCACTAAGTCAGATGTCTCTCCAATCAACTACCAACCAAGCACAGCTGCCAATACAAATGCCGAAGCAGGAGGGCGATATGGTCCAGCAGCAAGTCCCTCAACCCAATGGCCGCGATGCATCGAACGATGTAGCTGGAACAGCACATGTTTACGGAATCTCGGCTTGGTCGAACTTCAGCAATACCGCTCAGGAGGAGGACGCACAGATCCAGGAGCCGGAAGAAGGTGCACACACGGAAGAGACAGCGCAAAATGACCGACGAACCACCGCCAAGTACGAGTTCCAGGAGACCTTCAAACCAGTCACCATAGCAGAAGTTGATGGCGCACTCGACAGACAGTCCAAGCCGGTCAGCAAGATCGTGCCTCCAATTCCACAATATGACGGAACCTGTTTCTCAACACCCAAACGCCGTCGAAATTCGAGTCCGTCTGACGAGGCACAACAACCGGCACGACCTCGCATCAGCGGTCAGCTTGATGGCTCGGCTCCCCCTACTACAATGATCACGAACCCTGATGCCATCGACGTCGACCTGTCTGACTCTGAGGATGACAGTAGCACTAAACCGATTCTGCCAAAAGGTACGTCTCAAACTTCAGTGCAGTGTTTCAGGCATCCTGCCTCGGGTCGTAGATTGTACCAGCCTTACCAGAAGCTCATCTCACCTGCTCGTTCTTCACCTAAGATGGGGTCTATCAGAGAGATGCGATCACAAGAGACTGTCGGCTTGCGTATAGAACACTCAAGCAGTCTGTCCGATGCTTCCCTAGTCCCATTCGTGCTAGTGCCAAACAAGAATGCTGACATTGGCCTAGAAGATAGCTCGAAGCCCGTACGTAACCCTGATGCGTCGGAGGATACCAGCTTGGAGTCAGCACAAGAGGAGGACATATCATCGAAGCAGAATCACTTAGTGCCGAAAACTGATGATGCAGTCCGTGAAACTTCAGCAATCTCGCAAGCTGGTCAGGTGCCAAAACAGGAGCAACAGCCAAAGGCCACGACGGATACCAGTGACGTACCGGAACACTTACGTGCGGAATTGGAAGGCCGGTCTTCAGTGTTTGCTGCGAAAGAAGAGGTAGAAAGAACTGCTGCTTTGCCATTTCCCGAAGACATAACAAACAAGGTGACACGATTTTTGGCACTGTCAAAGCCTGAGGAGAACCGTGATCGAGAATTTCTACAGCTCCTGGAAATCGTACCTTCCAATACCACGATCAACGCAGCCGTGCTGCAGAGACCACTCAAACTACAATATGACCCGGAATGGCTAGCCATCCTACGAACCTTTGCTCCAGAGCTGCAGCCAGGCGGCTCACCAGATGATAGAGTACCGGCGCATCGAGGCGATACCTACTATCGAGAGAAAATTGTCGAGGAAGAAGAATGGATCCAGAAGAACGTGGTCGACAAGCAGTTACTCAGCGTCCCAGAGAATTTTGTGGTTACCGTTGAGAACGATCAGGTTCAGGACCAAGAACCAGTCGACAAGAACGAGATGCCGCGAGAACAGACGAATCCTCAAACTGCTAGCTTCTGTGAGCTCATTGAAATCGAGAACAAGTTCGACTTCAGCGAGGAGGATAGAGACGCAAGAATGGCAGCTGGTGCGCCTGCAAGTAAAGGAAGAGGCGATGGTCATCGTCGAGGTGGTCGTGGGGGACGTGGTGGCGGTAGAGGAAGGGGCTTCGGCGGTCGAGGTCGAGGCGGTCGTGGTCGTGGCCGAGGTCAATGGTAGATCGTGCTCGATCTACAATGTACGAAAACACATGTAGTATTATAGACTGGCTGTATGTTAGCGTTTCAAGCAGGAATATGCATGAATGGAGTTCGGGTGCTCAGGTACACGGAAATATTACAGGAGAGCTTTTTCTTCACCAATGGAAGGACATTGCAGCTCGACTGAAGCAAGGTGAATGCGAGAATCGAAAAGATACATCGAACAGGTCGATAAACAGGTAGTCATCATGCAGCAGCAGATACTGTACTTGCTCTTGATTTGCCCTTTCTCGGTGTCTCTCCTTGCTCCATCGCTGCGAGGCGTCTATAAACTCCTGCCTCCCATATTTCGTACTCAGCATTTCGCTCTTCGCTAAAATAGTCAACGGCATCATTCATCATCGTCCCTAGACCAGGAAGTAGAATGTCTTCAGGATCCGATTCTTCTAGCTGCTTTCTCAACTCTTCTCTTCGTGAGCTCTGTCGAGGCTGAGACTCGTCTGTCTTCCTTTCTCGGGCTATAGGAGTGGCATCGGCGTCGGGATCTTCCTCTTGAGACTCTATCCTAGCCAGGTCTAGAGCTGGAAGTATGTCTTCAGGTACACTGGACCACCAGTCCTGTCCTTTACCGGACAGACTGACCCACTCTTCGTCGTTTATTCGAGAGATCCAGTCCTCTATCTCTTTCTGAGGGTCTTGGTCCTCTGGCCCTATCTGCAGGACTTGTAGTAGGCTCTTCTCAGATATCGCTTGGTAGACCTCTTCGGTCATGGGTCCTTCTTGCATTCTGGTCAAGGTTAACAGGTAGACTGCAATTACCAGACACAGCCAGTGTTGCTGCTGCTGCTCAGAGTTGCTGTCTTGCTCTTCGTCGTCTTCCATTGCCAAAGCCGACAAAACGCAAAAGCCTGTGTATACATGAGGTGCCATCTTAGGAGTTTCAAACATCTTGCATAGCCTCCTGATCGCAGGCAATACATGATCAGGTGCTTCTGCCGTCTTCGTCTTACTAGCTGAACTTTCTATCCGTCCTAGAAAAGCACTCTTTCTTCCAGTTGACCTCGTCGGCGTCGCTAACGGATCAACACCCCTCCGCTTCTTCGTCGGTGTCTCAACATCCTCATCATCAGCACTCACAGCCTCAATGTCTCGCTTCCTCGCCATCCCAGTACCAGTACCCGTGGTCCTCCCTGTCCCAGGCGTACCTCGCCCGGGCGTCTTCCGACCCTTCGGCGTCCCAATCAACTCAACATCCTCAAGCGTCTTCTCCAAAAACGCCAGCAACTTCTTGTACACAGCAGGTCGACAAGGCGCTCCACTCCCACTCTTTATGTTCGGCAATCGTAGCGTCGCGCGGAGTTTTCGACATGCTATTTCGGCGCAGACGTGTGGGCGGGCGATTTCTTCGTCGGGCTTGAGGTGTGTTGCGCGTTGACGGGATATGGCGAGGAGGGAGTCGGCGGCTGAGGTGAGTCTTGGTGGGATGGTGATTGAGGGTGGGAAGAGGGCGGAGAGGGCTCTGTGTACTGGGTTTGTGGACGCCATGGGTATGGAAGTTTGGCGGAGACCTCGTCTTTCGCCTATGTATACCGAGTTCGATGACTGATCTGGGGGAACGCGTCTGCGACGCGGTCGCGTCAAGTGCTCACGTGATTGTAGCACTTAGAGGAAGCATTTCAGATGGCAAGATTGCAAGATGGAAAATAAGAAGGAGTGCGACATGGTCACAATATTGCTCACTTGTGTGCCTGTTCTTTACCAAATCTCTACGACCTCACTTCATCACTTTGATCTGTTTGCTTCTGCTTCCTCCGCCGTGCCTGCTTTTGTTGTGCCTCTTCAGTCGCTTCCGAAGTTTCTTCTCGCTCGCCTTCATCGCTTTCCCCTTCCTCGGCCTCATGATCACTGCCCCTCTCTTCCTCACGAACCTCTTCAATATCTCTTTCCTCTTCGCCGTCTGTGTCCTCATCAGCTCTATATTTCTTGTCGAGCTCTTCCATAATGTCTTGTCCTGGCAGAAGCACAGCGCGGTCAATGGCCATAGGCAGTACCCTATGACGACCACGCAGCATTACAGTCATCAAGATCAGTTTCGATAGTGGCTGCCATGCACCGCAGAAACTGTAGCTGTCATAAGGTAAACCAAGAGTCAGGCCCACTGTACCGTATGCCGATACTGTCTCAAATAGAACAGCGAAGAGGCCGTTCGAGAACCCGGGAGCAGGAGTAGGGCCAGCTGAGATTGTTGTCTGGAGTGTCGTGCTCACAGCAGCTGGGGAAGGTGCCAACTTCGACCGCTCAATGATTGACACAAGCCAGACACAGACGAGGATCCACCACAAATCATAAGAGAGCTGCTTCTGAAGATGCTGACTCAACGTCGATGATGCTGCTTCCTGCTTCTCCGGATCTTTGAGCGCAGACTGCCACTTATTCTCGTCTTCTTGACCTATACTACGCTCCTCGTACACGTTTGTCGTGCGAATGGACATGATCAGTGGCATCGCAGAGGTGTACATAAGGATCATGTACGCGAATTGTAAAGCTGGAGCGATGTCAGACATCTGTATGATGTAAAAGCCTGATTCGCGCAGGCCGTGTGCTTGGAATAGGCCATCGAACCAACGGAGCCCTGTCGACATCTGCTGTCCCTCTGGAGCGTATCCGATATTGAGGATAACGAACATTAACCAAGCAACCAAGTGAATGCCGACTTGCGCAAGCAACAGTATCAAGGTTTGCTTGCGTGGAAATAAAAATAGGTAGCATCTTCGTGGATGGTGAAGTAGGAACATCAGACTGTGGTGCATCTCCGAGTCTTCAGGAACAGCTTTCAGCGAAAGCCATATAATAGCTCGCAGGAAGATGGGATAGAGCGTGTTTCCCGCTAAGATGGTCACGGCTATGAAAACAAGGACTAGATAGTTGTCCTTGAGTGGTATCATGTTGTCGTTGAGCAGGTTGAGCCCGCAATTAGTGTATGCAGAAACAGAAGCGAAGATTGACCACCAGCCCGGATTGAGGTTACCAGGTTGCGCTCCTCGGATCACATTGCTCGTACTCGTATGTTGTACATACAGTGCTAATACAATACACGCAAGCGCCATCCAGAAAATTGAGTAGGCTGGCAGTAGCCAAGTAAGAAGATTAAGAGCACGGAACTCGACGCCACCAACCTCTCTCTGCTGTTGTCGTGTCAATGAGTGGAATCGTCCTTTCTGGTCCAGCTTTGGTCTGAAAGATAGATAGTGGTGATCACGAGGCTCTTGACTACTAAGCCTTGACTCGAAGAATCGCCATACTTTGCGCCAGTATACGCTGTGCCACGGTGCTGGAAACCCTCCATAAGCAGAAAGATGTGGCTGATCGTATCTGTGTTCACTCTTCGTCTCTTTTACCACAGGTGATCTCTTGTGCAGATCCCCACTTGCCTTGAGTAGTCGACGGCGCTGACCTGATGAATCTGATTGAGCTGAAGACCCAGAAGCCGAGCTGTTTCGCTCCACGTCGTTCGCGACTCTGCGTCCGGCTTTTGAGTGCTGCAAGAAGTTTGTCATATATTTGTTGAAGAAGTAGCGGCGGGTAATCACGACAGATATGCTGACTAGAGACAGATCGCCCAGGAGCATGTCGACAAACAGGACCGATTGCTGAAAGCCACTGATAGAGCCAAGATTGATCGTGGTGAGACCGACATTGCACATTGCGCTACAGCATAGAAACAATGCGTCGATGTAGCGAACATGAAAATCGCTGTTGTTTGAACTCCAGAGGATCAGTGACGATATCAATATTGTCGTTGCAAAGTAAGTGAGGTGGACTCTGTAGAAATTCGGTGCGAGTGCATGTTTGATGTACTGCCATGCTTGCGAAGCACGCTCTTCTATACTAACCTCCATCAGCACCTTTCTGTCCTTTTAGCTCAGAATATGTTGATATCCGAGCACCAACTTTAAAACGTTGTCATTTGTGAGCATTGAGATGCGAATTGCCAGATGGCTTCGTCTGTCGTGTGAACATAGAGGTGGATGGTGATGAACAGTCACTATTTCATTATCGTCAAGGATCTCGAGCTCGTGGGGCATTGAGCAGCACTGGCCCCTGCCAATGGGCTGTCATTATGACGACGCTTTAGTTGCTCCTCGTCGCATTCAAACACCTGCATATCAGTTTGTTACTACTGTTAAAGCTGCTCGAAGCTCTGGGCCATGGCCTGCCCGAAAGACATTTCACGAACAGTCAGTGTTTGTTGCAAGACATCTATTGCATACTATTCAGGCTTTGCTGGGGTCACAAAGAAACCCAATTTTATCAGGCCAGCCGAAGCTAAATTTATTGTGACGGCTCCTGAGGTCTGATGCAGCCATCTAGCGGCAGCATTGTCCAACGTGGGAGACTTTCGGACTGACTCCGATACTCCTTCAACTCTCCTCTTTCCTGTCTACCCATCCAGAAGTCGTTGCCATCACAGGTTATTCAATGCATATACGATTGTGACTCGTTGGCTGCGAATCTTAGGACGGAGCATCGTTGGATATCGTGCATTGTATTCTGCACCACGCGACAGTGCATGCAACGAAATTGCAACCAATATTGTTTGGGTATCGTCTCAGGCCATGTATCACTGTACGATACACTGTTTCAATCAAGTGCTCCTAAAAATTGTGCGTTAACGAGGCAAACATTGACTGTCATATGACAACTCACAGATGGGTTCTCTACCATGGCTGACTGAATCACCTCCAGCAATTGACAAGCAGTTCAACGTACCATTCTCGTTGCTCGATAAAAAGAGGCTGAATGCTTCGCACACTAGACTTCGTGATCATGTAGCTGACGCTGAATTCATCAGGGAATGTTCTGAAAAACGCTTGAGCTGATCGCGAGCACTCAACCTCTAGCACTACAGCTATTTGCGGAGATGGTCGAAACCTCTGCGACGTCAGACGTCCCTGCTCCTTCAGATACTGTATCAGCTCTATTCATTCAAAGGAACTGTTTGAGCCTTCAGCATGTCGAAGCACCGCTTCAGCGTCTTCTTTTCGCCCTTGTCGCGCAAGTGGGAGGTATCTGTGGCTCTTTGCATATCATTGGGCAATCCTCTGGCTCTGCTCGTCTCCTCGATACGACGAGCATGCATTTCTGCAGAAGGAATAAGTTTATAGTCACGGATGTGTCCCAAGAAAAATTCTCGTTGCGCTTCTTTCTTTAAAGGTATAAGAGGAGTCGAGTTCCCTTGTGCTTTTGACGACTGCAAGCTGGTAGCAGCACTGTGACCCCCAATTAAAAAAGTGTTCCCAAAAAGTAATCATTTGACTAAACCAGGCCTCTCGCAGAGAGCACGATTCAGTCCAGCAATCCAAAAGACTCAATATCTAGCCCGTTACCATACACCACCGCAAAAATAATGCACATCCCAACCACCCTCCCCAACATAACCTTCCTCCTTATCCTCCTCCTCCTCTCACTCATCCTCCCAATCACAGCTCACCCAAACATCTTCTCACCAACCATCCTCGCACGGTCCGAGCTTCAGAAGCGTTGCCCACCCTTCGATCCAGCAGGCACCAAGAACATCGGCAATGGAGGTGGCAGTCAATTCATCGGCGGCCAGTGTCTGAGTGGTGCGGATTGTGCTTCGGGCTGCTGCGCGACGCCTTGTGGGATATGTAGTGGTGTTGGGGCGAGTACGCAGGCTGGGAAGACGGGTTGTGGGTTTGGGGAGGCTGGTGCTGGTAGTGGTAGTGGAGGGAATGGTGACGCAGGTACTGGTGGAGCGGCGAATAGTAATGGGAACAATGGGGCGGGAAACAACAGGAGTAGCACTGGTAATGGGAATGTCTGTACGGGGAATTAGGAGGGGGAAGATTCAAGGGTGTAAGGATGGAAGAATGATGTATACCAGGCTGGTCCCGTATAACAATGACTATTAACTCGAACGATTTGGTATGCCACCGGCATAGCTCATCAGAATCTGAGTACCACTCGCTCTGATAACAAGTGTGTTCTCTCCTATTGCAATGTCTTCTGTTATGACTCTATCTTCGGTCTTCCTTTTCGGTCGACTCTCTCATCCCTTGGGTCGAAGCCACCGTTACCGAAATAAGCCCATTCAGGTGTTGGTGCACAGTAGTCCTCTGGCCCGAACTCAGTCCCACTCTCGAGCAATTTGAAGAACTTGTCATAGTTGATGAGAGTGCACCACTTGTCATCGATGAAGAAACGTTTCGATGCCATAAGTATGCAGCAACTATGAGCATGTTCAGCTGCGATGCCATAGCCACCTTCCAGTCCTCGCTTCTCAAGCGCAACGTTAAGAGATGTTACGAATTCAACAACTTCTTCATAGAAAGGAACGTTCTGCATCGTCAACCCTGCTCCAGCGGCGGACGTGGTGCCACAATAGGTCACACCTTTGATCTCCACAAAACACGGTAGTGCTTTCTCGATCAGATCTGCATAACCTTCCACTTCATCGTCAACGTTGAAGCCTTTAACGAGTGTGAGGCGAAATACTGTTCGTTGAACAAAGCGTTTAGTGCGAAGGATATCCAGACATGACTGAAAACGTTCCCAAAAGTCACGATGCAGTGGTCGATCGATTTTGCGGAGAGAGTCTTTGTTGGAAGCGTCGATACTAACGTAGAGCTGAGTTACACGTTTCAGGTTTTGCAACTGATCTGGGTGTTGCGCATTGCAGACCAGGAAACTGGAAATTCGCTCACCATGCAGCAAGTCAACGAACTCATTGATGTGTGGATAGAATATTGGTTCTCCAACAAGCGATAGTGCACAATGGCGGATCTTCATGGCTTCTTCGAATCTTTCGGCACGTACACCAGGAACTCCACGCATCATTTTGATCTTCTTGTAATGACCCGCCTTTGCGCCATCGAAGATGACCTGGGGATCATCAACTTGCCAACGCCAAGTCGTGGATACTGGGTTCGTGCCGTGGCGCCAGCAGAAAACGCACTTGTTGCTGCATGATAGAGAAGGAGTAGTCTCCATGCATAGATGAGAGGCAATTCCATAGAAAGAATTTTTGTAGCACGAGCCACGACCTCGAAGTGCGGATTTGGTCCAGCGACAAATCTTGACTCCAGAATGCGTTCCAATGATTGTGTAACCTTGTTTCGTGAGAGCTGCGTATGTTGGTGACTCTTTTGGAACCATAGGCTTGACCTGCAACTGAGTTTGGGGCGTTGACGAGTATATGGTAAAGTCGACAAGAAGAGGAGCCTTAGGTTCTGACTTACCACCCACATCCTCGACATCGACAGCAGCAGAGTTGTTGTTCAGCTTTTGACGCTTCTTACGGCCAAAGTCTGGGAAGTCTTCACTTTGAGGCTCCTGCTCGTCAGCTGCCTCGTCATCACTTTCTACAGACGCGCCACTGCCAGGTACTCCTTCTCCCAAGTTACCTGCTTGTTGCATGTCCCTTAAGCTGTCAATTATACCAATTGTCCAATCCTCAGCAACTTGCTTTATGTTGCTCTTCACGTCTCCAAGACCAACAGGATATGCTCGCTTTCGTCCAGTAAGCTTGGCCAACCACTTGTCAACCTCAATAGCTTGTGAACAAAAACCTTGCTCTTCTGAAGGCCAGCCTTCCTTGTCACCAATACCAAAGACTGAGTATCCTGCTAAGCTAGACATAGGTGCGGTATCGATACGGAAATCATGATGCGTTTCTCTGAGATGCTCGAGGAAGTTTGTTATGATTGAGTCAATATCGTAGGAAGGCAAAATGACAAGGTAGAAACTCGCTGCATTATCAGTCGCTTCAACCTTTGGACCGGACACGAAGTAGTCATCAAGATCAATATAAGAGAGATCAAACAGTTCCGGCTCCAAAAAATCATGCTTGCCTGCGGTTCGTAGGCGTTCGGTCACGATTTCAGCGATGCTTTTGCTATTGCCAGTGAGCGAAGCGTAGAACACGTACGGTTTAATGCATAGGCTCGCTTCCTTTGAAGAAGGCTTGGTCCGCAGAAGCGGCTTCTTGCCTGACACAACTCTTGGACCAACAGGTCGTGCCTTTCTGCTAGAAGCGCGTACACCCACATCCTTGTCAGAAATCGTGAGGACCTTGCGATCGTATTCGGCATCTTTTACAGTACCCAGCCAGCTGGATTTCTCCTCGGTCGCTGGAGATGGTGCACGGTTGTGAACAGTTTGACCTCTTCGCAGAGTGAGTAAAATGACAATGCTAATAAGCAGCGCAGCTGCAACAAATGCGAGTCTTTGTGAGTGCCAGGTTGCGAGTAGGTTGTCGAGCCCGTCCGCTGCGAGAACTGGCCATACTGGCATCTCACCCATGTCCATATTGTGTACAAAAGAAAGTCTTGTATTGTCGCGATTGAAGACCAACCTATAGAGGCGTCCCTCGAAGGAAACTAGTTTGGGTGTATTGAAAAGCTTGGCACCGTCCTCCTCCTCCTCCGCAGTTACTGCATCTCCACCAAGTCCTCAGACCTCGTGGTTCACGTCAACGTAGAACGTGGTCACACCTCATCATGCATACGACTCTTGTACAGGCAGTACGTACTGACCTACAGCACGTAGGACTTCCTCCATCACCACTCATTCCAATATCATGACTGCACACGTCTCGCCGGTATTGGACAAACACAAGCTCCTCTAGCGTCTCCAGAATCCAGCCGAGCAAGTTTAACTGAGGATCAGAGCTTGACGCGTCTTCATCTTCGTTCTACAACATGACAAACCTGGTACATGGAAGCTTGGAAAGCTATGCCAGTCAAATTCGTGAACAGCTTCGAGTGAGAACCGGCACGAGTTTGCAAGGATATGAGCAACATCAATGTATCTGGACCACAATGAAAAGCCAGTTGATATGTGCAGTATAAACAGGGTGAAGGCAACGCTATGGAACGTGGTCTGCACCTCAATCGAGTATATGATGCCAGTAACGATAATCTGGGTAAGTCAGTCCGACACAGCGAAAAACCGTTATCACATGTCATAGAGACTACGCATGTAGCTCGGTCTGTACGAGAAATATAGCACTCAATGCAATTGACCATCTCAAGCCGGCAGTCGCCAAAATTCATCGCGAAAAGAGCCACTTTTCAAGCCGCGAGCACGCGAGATTTCGGTTTACGTGTGTGGCGAAGCTTTCACGACAACGGCCACGATCCCCGCAAGCACAACGACCACAAGAGTGACGACAGTAGCAACAACTTGGTGGACGCCCGCTTCCAGTAAATTCCCCATAGGCTAGCATCAAATGTGAGGGCTCCTTCTTCATACGTGCCGACTTCTTTGACCTTCATTTCTACGTCTTCGAGTGTCGTTGGTTCCTGGATGGCTTCTAGCTTGTTCTCTTTTAATTCTGACTGCTTTTCTCGGAATCTGGACGCTCTCTGGTATAGCTCATTACATGGGCCGAGCGCGGCCGGCTGTCTCTCGCTGTCGAGCTTCTCGCCCCGTGCCCGGGCTGCATGTCTACCCATATACGACCAGGATTGACGACCTCATATTCGACGACAGACAGCGCTCGACTCTGCCTTCTTGGTCCAGCTTGACTTCTCGTCCTGGTTATACTGCCAGCGACCTTTGCCATGGGAGAGGGTGTTTGAGTTGGTGAAGGACTTTCAGAACTCGCAGAAGCTGAACGTCTTCTGGTCCTACGGATTTCTTTCTCATATATCTCCCTGAACCCGTTCCTACTCAGCTCTCTACTTCTATTCCCGGCTCGACCATTCCTCGAAACTCCTTGGCTTCGTCGCGTTCTGACGCTACTGCCACCGTTCGGACCCTTTCCCTGAGGTCCTTTGCGCTCTCCACAGTCATGATATGGATCCTCTCCACTCATACTGCCAATCATGGCAAGACCTCTTCTGACCAAGGCGTTGGTCTCCAGCATATCCCACTCAATGCGCCTGATCTGCAGACGTTGCACAGACTCGTTCAAGGAGTTGATGTCATCTCGCCTCCACCACCAGACAACTCTATGCCACAGATCAGTGTTATAGTACGTCGTCCGGTCAAGGCTCAGGCCTGCCTCCCACATACCCATGCGGTTCGTGACATGCGACTCTCGCCTTCTCATACGTGCTCTATCCCGTGCTCTTCTGGTCGCTGGTGGAAGCGAGGAAGCATGTCCAGACTTTTCACCCTCATATTTCCGCTCTACATCACTAAATTGACTATTGCCATCGTTGCTTCTGACCTCGCCCTCCACGTCCTCGTCTCCATCGACGCCATGACCTTGCGTGATGAAAGCCTTTTCCAGCTCACGGAAATTCTTCCATGTTTGCTTCAACGTCGTATCAAGAAGTCCAACATGACTTTCGTTCTTTCCAACCCGTCGCATCTGTCGTCCTGGGAAGACATGATACCGGTCTCCTTCTTTCAGACGCTCACGTAACATAGCACGTTCAGATTGTATCTCTTGGCGAAGATTGCTGAGTGTAAGCGGGATGTCTTTAGGAGCTGATCGAAGTGTTTTGAGGAGACCAACGTACACGCCAAGCCAGGTGAGTATGGTGAAGAAAAACGAGATAAAGCCTGTAGTTATGCTGGCGATGGATATGGTGGGAAGCGAGGCCATCGGTGCTTATGGACAGCAATGCTGGGTTGGATGGTTTGTGTATTGACGGAACGTAGTCGCCGAGCACATACTATCACTGGCGTATCATGGCTCCAAGTTCTCGTGTCCGTGGAAGGCGGGCGATCAATTGCGAGCTCGTCCTTTGGGTAGGGGTAGAGGCGTCAAATCACCGACTATGTGCGAATCGTTAGCCAGCACGCATTTGAACGTTCGAGACGTATATAGGCAAAGTTTACGAATGTAGTAAGTGTTGATTTCAAGACTCGGGATGAACGGAAATACATACAGAAACTAAGCTTTAGCTTGATGCTTGGTGAGATACCAGAGGTCAGCGGATGGTATTTGAAATGACTGGTGGGTTTCTGGTTCTTCCTGCTCAAACGTAGACAGACCGGATATAACCGAAGACAATGGCATCCACTCAGATAGCTGGCCTGCCTGATGGCAGCATATTCGAGCGGCGCAATGTCGACTCTACGTGGCCTTCAGTGTGAGTGAGAAAAGGAATCGTGAACTCTTGTCCCAAGGCTATCACTGACAGATCCTGATGTTACCACGTAAATTCAGCCCATTAGGGCCTGCAGCTTTCCTCTCCGATATGTAGCACTGGAAAGCAGGGCGTCATGTTGCCTTCTAGCGAAAGGATAGTGGGGCGCACTCCTGAGAACCTTGTTATTGTGTCATGTCTAGCCACGACAGGGTGTTCGCAAGTTGAATTCCGGCACATGTATGTCTTCTGATGCTGTTCGTCTTAATCGTTCAATACCATGCCCTTCTTGATCGTTGGATGTGCTTTCATCGCCAACCAGCTAGTCGAGTCGCAGAATCGCGTGTTGAGGAATTGGGATCTGTGAAAAGGTGTTCAGCGGAACGTAGTCTAGCACTTGTCCGCCATGAGGATGATGCACAAGATCTGTTAGCTTTCGCCACTGTTTGCACAGATTCTGTGATCCCAGCAAGAATAGAGTTTAAGGACGAGAGACTGTGCTGCAACTCTTCTTTCTGTGTAGATTCATGGTTTTGGTTAGGGAAGCGCAACATTTGCTTCTCGGCCGAGCTTCCTAAAGCTTCAGAACATCGAGTTCAGGCAGGTGCGACCCAATCAATCGACCTTTCAAGGTACTTGCCCAGACCCTACTAATTTCAGGTCGAATAAGCAATGCTGACGCCTACTTTGCCTGTCCAACGTTTCCGCCTCCCATCTTCATCAAGCATGGCACTAGGATTTCTCTTCAAAATGCCACCGCCACCACCATCGACAGGACTCACAGTAACGCCCGCACTCACAAGCAAAGACTTGATTCTGCCAGTCCACAAAGCGCTAATGTTCCAGCCGTCATCGACTCTGACTTTGACCACGTTCTCGTGCTCTCTTTCAAGCCTCTCGTCCTTCAATGCTCTCTCTTCAGGTGTAAACCAGTCTTTTGTCCTATTCCTAATCCATGCTAGGTTGTCTTCGTTGACGACAGTACCATCCTCCAACACTCTGATTTTGCTCGTGTGTGGCTTGCGACCTCGCCAGATCTCAGCGCCGAGTGTGTATTGTGACTCCCAGCTGTAGACGTTGAAATCGAAACGGGACGATAGAGCCAAGTTCGAGGTCGGCTTGACGCTGTAAGTCGAGGCTAGTGCACCAATGATCGGATTGAGTGTCAATGTCATGGTGTAAGGGAATGAAGATTGCGAGACATTCGCTGGCGCAAGTAGTGCGGACGTCAGAGCGGCTGAGGTACCGGCGAAAGGTTTCGAGCTACGCTTCTTGTTGTCGGTGGGCGTTATGTGAGAGGCTAGGGTCGCGAAACGCAGGCCTGTTGACAGTCCAATGACGTGCGAGTACGGTGTATAGTAGAACTCTGCACCGGCAGACAACAGGGAAGGCTTTGATTTTAGGCGTCTGTAGTACGGCGAAAGACCGTCTACTAGCTGTGGTGGTATCGGTATATCAGGAGAACCACCTAGCTCGGCCAGCGTTGACATACTGTCAGGTTCCTTAACCGGCTTACCCATGCCAAAGTTCCATAATCCCCTTACGCCCAGCAGAGCATTGTCGGTTGATGCTAAGCCTTCGATCGAGTATCTCCCTCCATCATGCTGCACATGCGCCAGCACCGAAGCAGGAGGGGCTCCAGTAGCAGCAGGAATCGCTATACTTGTACTGTTCAAGTAAAGTGACAACAAAGTCTGCTGTCTAACTCTCCTGGCATACAAGGCAGTGAGAGCTGAAGGAGGAGGTAGCGCGAGAGTGGCATGCAGCAACGTTGGTTTCCTTCCCTCTTTCAACGCCGGAACGGCTCTCGACAGCTCTTCCAACTTTACTGGTAGACACACGTCTCTGTAGCCCTCCACTAACCTCCTCAGAGGAATACTCGGCGATTGCGACGGGACATCCGCCAGCGAAACATTCGAATAGAGGTAGGAAATCGATCCATCGAGCTGACCTAGCGCTCCAAGAGTGTAAGAGTTGGCAAAGTTGCTTGACGCTAGAGACGAGACATGCAGTGTCGCTGAGTTCGGTGTTTGAAAGGAAAGTATGGCGTCGCTGGTTGCGGTGAGGAAGGAATAGCTATTGTCGTAGTTCCAGTCTGTTGCAGCGCCGAATTCACGGATCACATAGTCCATGAAGGGTAGCATTTCGCGAGTATATTTGCGCCTCAAGCGCTATCTGACGTCCATAGACATGTCAGGGGTTCGCATAGGCTCGAACTCGACTATCGAGCCATCTGCAGGAGCTTGTACTGCAGGTAACCTCAAGGTGAGCGGTTGCATGATATGCCTCTGGCTCTCTACGAACTTGCCAAGCCGGCGGAGCAGTGACCTCAATCTTCCCCGAAAAGTTGCTGCCAGATGCTCATGCGACCGAACGACTTCCCCGTCTATCATTCGCAAACACAACTTCGTCGACTTCGTACTTCTTTTCTATCTTCTCGAACTACTCGTATCTATCTGCGCAGGTCTACGATTATAGGACATCATCTAGCATCTTAAGCAGTCAGAATGGTCAGATTAGAAGAGGTCGAAGATGAGACCTTCGTCGACAAGCCAGTATCGTCCAGTGGTGACGCCCTATTGATGGACGACGACGCAGACTATACAGATACAGGTGAGCACACAAGTTCGAACCTAGCAAAGAACGAGATGGACAAGGCGACCATGTGAAGAGTGCGAGCTCTTCCAGCGAAGCACAACTCCTTGTCCTGCTGTCCATCACTATACCATCCTTTGCATCCCATCCTCTACTATTCCATTCCTCAGTACTAACCTCATCCTCCCCACAGACTCCGAAATCAGCGACGCCTCCGACCTCGACTCAACCCCCTACGAAGAAAGCATCTACGACCGTATCACCGCCCTAAAAGACATCGTCTCCCCCACAACCCGTGCAAGACTCTCTTCCGCCTTCTCAACAACCTACAACGCCACGTCAAAGTCGCTGACTTTCGGCGGAAAAGGACTGTGGATAATCACTACGAGTGTGTTATTGCTAGGTCTGCCATACGCGCTGGCCCTGCAGGATGAGCAGATGGTGCAGGAGGAGGAGAGGCAGAGGCAGTTGATGACGGAGGGTCAGAGTGGGTTGATGAATGCGGGTGGCGAGGCGAAACCGGCGCTGTGATGAGGGGTGGTTGAGATGGTTGAGGTTTAAGAGGAGAGGAAGAATGTCCTGTTCGTGTATATGGTCAGGAGAGGTGTGCTGCTGCTGCTCCGCGATACAATCACCACTTCGTACGCTACGTTCGCCCATGACAGGCCGTACAAATCTTGGTTTGGACGCTCTTAAATCTCTTCAAGGAGAGACGAGCGAGACGGTATGCGCAGAGAGCACAGTTAGTGGTCTTAGATGATTCTTGTATAGTAGGTCGGCACTAGAGAGAAGATCTCTCAACTCATGCTGCCAGAGGAGCATATCATGTAAAATGTTGTTGACGTTTAAAGCTAATTCTCACTTCACGACAAAGTTGGTGGCCGCTCCTTGATATGCTATGGACAAGTAACGCAATGATCATGGAAACAGAATCGTTGTCTTGAGCCAGACGCTTGTAGACTTGCCTCGCTGATTCTCTCACGTACAGCCAGCATAAAGTCCACTAGGAGTAGTTCGTCAACCTTTTCACCATCAACCATATGTCTCGTTCGTTTCATCCAAGCCTTGGTCCCTTAGGATCTCGAGCCATGAATGAGATGCAATTGCCTACGAACGTCGGTAGTATCCCTGCAATTTGATGTTGAACACTCTCCAAATATGTTCTGCATCAGTAGCAAGGACTGTTCTGCCATAAATTTGTCATAAGAAAGAAAGGGAACGATGGGATCCTACTCCTAGGTGGTGTCCATAGCACCACCCTTCTCCCTCTTTTCCTTAACGAAAGCCACAAAGTCATCCACTGCGGTAGGCCATGCTCCGTCTTCCGACCACCATCCTAATGTCTCACCACCTTCTTCTCTTGTCTTGGCTACCAGTTCAGCAACCTGGTTCCACAGATCTTTATTGACAGGTCTTTTGTTCTTTCCCTCATAATACTCGCGCCACAGGTCGTACCACTTCGTCGTGGGACTGTTCCATTGAATCCCACCCTTTCCGCCACCAAAGAACATGTCCCAGAATGCGAAAGAGTCTTCCAGCGGTACCACTCTTTGACCTGCTGGTTTGGCGTATGTGAACGACCCCTTGTAGACTTGTCTGAAGTAAGCTGGATCGGACTTCAGTTTCTGTCTCAATGTTTCAATGTACAACTTCTGGCTCTTTTCGTTGTCGCACGGGTTTGACGGCGTAGACACGTTCGACCAGTTGTTGACAAAGCTTTCTCGGGTGAGCACGCCCATCTCTGGGGCATCTAAAAGGTCGAACATAGCCAGGAAGATTACATCGTCGAGCCCTATTCCCAGCGCTTCGAAGTATCCCATGGTGCCTTCAAGACCAATCCTGTCAGGTTCGTTCGCTGGGTCATCTGACAATGTAAGCATTTCAATCGCGAAATAGGCAGGGGAGCATTACCTCGATACTTGTCAAAGAGCTTTTTCAGGTTTTGCTGAACGGGGGACGGTCCACTGTTCGTTGATCCAGAGTAGTGTCTGTGAAATACATGTTAGTAATTCAAATTACGAACATATGCAAAGTGCAACAATATAACGACCAGTTTCGCAGGAGTGAAGAAATTTCGAGGTGAAAGCCAATGGCTCCATGGCCTGTATATAGTCGTCTTGTACACGAATTGTCGCAACTCCGACCACCGTGATGCTCACGTCAGTCTTCGCCTATCAGGAGCTTTCTTGCTCTTAGCAACGAGAACCTTGCGTTGAGGGTATGGCTTAGTTGATGAAACCTTGTATAAATACAACCAATGTTCGTGGATTGCACGTAACGGAGGTTGGTCTCGTTCCTGATAGACGACAAAGTGCATAAACACTCACTCTACCGATTGCAGCTTGGCCTTCTTCGACCTCACGGCCGTGGTCATGGTCTTGGTTGGAGCGGATTTGCGCTTCGGCATCGTGATAAGTTTGTTGAAAAGGATAAGGGCGAGCACAGAAGCGATTGTGGTGATCAGGTATTGCGGGAGAATCATGTGAATTCTCTTGATGCGGCTCTGAGGAAGGAACGACTTAATGTGTTTGCAACAATCGGTGAGGACAGCCTTGGTGGTCACTCGGACGGCAGTCACGATTGTTCAAGTGAGGTGACAACGACACTGCATTGCTTCCTGAGTATTGTTGGAAAGCCAGGGATGTAGGATACTTTGTCTTATGGTCTATTAGGTGATGTTGTGAATGAGACGTGATGAAGTCTTGAGCCTCGGATGTGTATCGAGAGTGCAACAGGAGTGATGAGCTTGACTGTGAAAATGAGAAATAGACAATACTTACGAGTTAACTGCTCTCTCTACATCCCAGTCGTGACTCTTCAGCAGCTGTGAAGGCGTCAGAATGCGCAAACCATCACCGTTAATTTTGAACAAACCCGTGCGGCAATGCTCTCCTTTGCTTGGGTAAAGTTGACAAATTGGCTGATCGCAGCCCTTTGACTCGAACTGTAAGTCGGCATCTGGGGCGGGTGATGGCTTCAACAGGGTGTGGACAAGAAAATCCAGAGTTATGGGACAGGCTCTGGTACTAGTAGACGGTAGCCTACTGTTGGAACCAGGCACAACGGAGCCTCCAACCTCGATGGTCTTGAAAGGGAGCTTTTTACCCCATTAAAAACACGGGAAATGCCTCTTTTTGGGCGGGTATGATCGATTACATGTATCAAAACGTCACTCAGGCAGAAATGGGCTTGTCAACTCGAGGTTGATATTGTGATCACGTGCAGAAGAGAACAATCACCTACTGGTGTACTACAACTGAATCGATGTCACAAAATCACATCGTCTCGATGCATGCAACTCTCTGACAGATGTCCATAACCGCGAGACCCCGTAAGCAGCACAGAGTCAGACATGGTCCCAAGGCTTCTACCTCCCACCGATCGGTCTTCCACCAGCATTCCAAGGACAAGGATGACTTCCATTCTCGACCTTCCCACGGAAGTCCCAGGATCAAGTTTTCTGAACGACATAGCCAACCTTCGCAACGTGACAGGAATCTGCCAGTCGTGGCAGTCAATAGCCTTCGAGGTCTATGCGACCCAATACTGCAGACAATTCGGTATACACCGTGAGGCTGCTTGGGGTTATTGGAATGCGAAACTGTCGCCAGTCCAAGACAATACTCGAGTATGCTATTCTGGACGAAGATTGCATGGAGCAATGTCAGCAAGACAAGTTGGTTCCGGAACGTTTCATGTTCGAATGTGATGGACGTCTGCGATCATCTGTCTCCCTTGGTTACTCTTCCCAGTAAAGCAAGCAAATAGCTCGACTGGACCTGAATGCAGGAAAACTTGTCGAAAGCACCTAGGAAATGAATCTTCGGTGTCTCGCGACAAGTACTATCAATCTACCTCCCGTGACAAGCTCAGCCTGACATTGTGAAGGTCGCGACCAAGAGATACTAGAGAGGTGCAAATGAACGGAGAAGATATCACTAGATAGAACGATACAGATGGGAGGAGACCGAACTTGTTGCTCAAACGCGTGCGCACGACGTGACTGCGAGCTTGAAACCTGTAACACATTATCGTTCCAAGTTGTACACAGAGTTTTGGCTCTGGAGTACTCGTAATATTGGCGCTTTTTCGTTGTCCATTTGCGAGCCCATCTACACGTTCACGTTGGTTTTGCAACCTTTCTTGATTCTCCACGTCCTGTCACAACGTCTCTCATCTCTTTCCAGCTGACAGGAACCATTGCATTTCCATTCTCACTTTTTGCAATAACAACACCAAACTCGTTGCCAGCAGTGCTGACATAGTAATTCCGCTCATCGCCCAAGCTGATGACGGTGGCCCTGATTATGTCGCCAACGCGAAACGACTCATTCATAACGACTTTGTCTTTCTCATACGCTCTGATGTCTTCTCTACGCAGAATAGCGATAAATTGTGTCTCGTCATCCGTAACTGTAGGATAGGGTGTGATGCTGGAGTTCGAAGAGATGGGTGGTTCGACTGCGAGAATCGCGGCAATTAGTTGGCGCTGCTGAACACGGAGGATGCGGCACAGGACAGTGCTTCCGACGGTTGGGAGACTCGTTAGCTGAGTGGCTGCGATAGAAGAAGTTATTGAGATTGTGGGCTTTGTAGATTTGGAGGTAGCTGGAACAGTGAGTATAGTGCCTGCAAGTGAGGCATGAATAGAATTTTCTGAGACGTGAGTTCCTGGTCCTGGCTGGTGGGATGATAATTCTGCTAATACTTGACCTGGGATTGCAAAGGATGCCATCATGAGCATATAGCAATAAGCTGCAACATCAGATAGAGGTATGTGCTTGTATCGCAGTGAGCTGTGGGCGCAGCTGTTTACTCAGGTCCTGACAGCGATCATAGAACTCAAGTTGACTCTCGAACAGAAGAGCTTACGGGTGAGGAAACAACAAGATGTAAGAAATAATTTACAGCTCATGAGTATTTGCTTGATTTGCTTCATCGGCTTGTCTTGGCATAAAATCGCGAGCCTGAACAAGGTGTCCACCGTCCGACCTGGTTGCTATAGACCACGATGGTCACGGTGCTTCAATCTATGTCGCCTGCACCAGCCCTTGTTATACGACATGTTGCTTTCCATCTCTCAATAGCTTCAGTGTCACATCTCTTTTCTAGCTTGCCTTTCAGCAGATCGAAATAATCTGCGTGTTCGAAATCGTTCTTGGACATGATGCTCAACCAGCCATATACCCCAAAGCGTGTCCATAACATATCTGCGCCACCAGTAATATCGATACCGTTGCGGAGAAGTGCCAAAATCAACAGCTTGTTCTGCCGAGACAAGCATGGGCTAGAGTAAAGGGACAATACATGCTCCCACAGGTTACAGCGGCGATATAGTTCCATGTCTATTTGGCTGCGCAAGCCAGATGACATAATCTGTAATAGCCACTCGCGCTCTTTGTTCCAGCTATCTTCATCATCACTGTGAGGCGCTTCTCGCAGGATGTGCTCAAGCCAGTAATCGACTGTGACCTTGAAAGACCACGAGGGCTTACGAAGAAGAAATTTGTTAGCCTTGGGAAACATGATGTGCTGCGGTTGTAGTGCAATTGTGAGCAGAGCGTTAGCAAGCACTGGCACGAAAGTTGGCAATGGTTGTGCTAGATCGTACTGATTAACTGTTTCACATAGCTCGCCCAGTATAAGGAAGATTTGTTGCTTGCCTTCGTTCGATGAGCCACTATCAATACTCTGCAAGATTTGTTTGAGTACCTGATTTGCTTGGAGCTTGACTTCTGCATCATTTGCTGACAAGCACAAGATCAGACGCTGCAGTCGTTGTGTGCTCATCTCAAGCTCCACATCAAATCCGGCTGGCCATTTATCAAGTCCTTGCAGACTATCTGGGACGGAGGTCGAATGAGTGCACAATCTTTCCAGGACATGATCCGCATTTGACAACAAGTTGTCAATCCCCTTAAGAGCCTCTTCTGCTTCACTTCGGTTTTCCTGCTTGGTATACCATGTTGTCTCGATGACCAAAGCTTTTTCGCGGACTTTATCCAGAGCATCCTGCAGATAACTTCTCGCCTTGCCATCTGAGCCATGCAACATAGCTTCTTGGAAGTGCATCATGACCCGGTAGTTCTCACCAGCTGAGTCCAGCAGGGAAAATAATCTAGCTATCCAGGCGGCAATGTTCTTGACGACACTCTTGTCGTGTTCATAGCGCTTCAGAACGATATACCATTGCTCTGCTATCGCAGCCACGAACAGACTCAGGGGCTTTTTGTCTGAGACGGCCTGCGACGCAGACTCGGTCTCATCAAGATACTTGACTGGTCGTGCACTTGCTCGCACAATGCAATTGTCAAAGAGAACGAAAAGTTCTGTTGTGGCCGAGAACTTCTTGGAGGTCAAAAAACTGCTACAAAGAGCGGCGAAAGATGTCTCGCTGGGACTGAGGACTCCTCGATAGACTAGAACTTGACGAATGATTCCAAGTATCGTGCGAGTTGAGGACGAAGACTTTGCGGTCACGCAAATTCGAAATAGTGTACTCAAAGGACTCAAGGTTTCGTTATCAGGTTTGTGTAACCACTTGGTCGTTGGAGAAGATTCTGCTATCTGCACACAGTTGGCAAGCTGTTCTAGGATCAAGTCTTCCTCAGCCTCGGAACTCTCAAGCTTCAAGCACATTTCCGTCATTATCGGAGCTATATCAAACGTTGTCGACGTTGACTTATTGGAGAGAACATTATGGTAAGCAAGCAAGCACTCAAGAAGCGCAGGTCGCACCTTGTCGCCGACACTGGAGCTATGTTGTAAGGAGAGGTTGAGATCTCGAAGTGTCGGCAATCGTGATTCTGCAAGTTCACAAAGCTTATCACTCGCTTGGTGCCATAGGAAAGTATTGGTTGACGAACATCGAGCGAAAGCATCCAGGACGTTGTACAGCTTCGTCAATGCTACTGCCATGAGTCGAGCTGCGGAAATTTGCAGGACCTCATCTTTTGAGGACAGCATTTTTGTGAGATATGATCGATCCATCGGCCGAGGTAATACACTCTCAATCACGATGTTGAGCGGCGGAGGAGAATGTGGCTGGCCTTCGAGTTGACCAAGGTCTTTTGGAATAGGTGCTTCGATAGCCGCAAATATCAATGCAAACTGACCTCTCCAAGTAACATTGTCGCTGCTCGCAGCGGATATCTGTTTGTGTTTCCCGAAATACTCAGCTACAAGTTCTGGTGCCGCATCCAAAATACTGAGAAGAAGGGTTGATTGCAGGTTGTCCTCGTAAGGTTTCAATTTGTGTATGAAGGAAGCAAGGGTAGTATTGACAACCGGTACCCTGTCGCTGCGATCATCGAAGTAGAAAGGTGAATCAAGACCCAAGTCGATGAAGTCATCTCCAGAGCCTGTGAATGATGGCGCAGCTAACGAGGGTGGATACCATCCCTGTTGAGGTACCAGCACTCCATTGTCTGAAGCGCAAAGCTTGACCAGGAGCTTATGTGTTGCTGTCCGTACAGAATCTCTAGCATCACCTGTCTCATCCTCGAGCTCGTAAGAGTACAAAGCAGACAGGTTTTCAAGGTGAACTGCGTTGAAGAAACGAGCTATACCGACCCTGGATAACTGATTGTCAGAGATGAGGTGCTGGTCAATAGCTTGTAAAACATCGTTGACAATATCGTCGCCATCCTGAGTCAGTCCTCGCAAACACGCATGAAGTGCTCGAGCTTGGGCTAATAGATCTAATTTCGAGGTTGAATCGAGGTACTTTAGCATAGCAATTATGAGACGTAGTGCCATACGTCGTACAGATGGTCTCTTCCTCTCCTCCACATCATTGCTAGATACCTGTAACTCCAATACAGCCTCGAACTTGTACATTATCAGATCTCGTCGATACCAGAACTCGGCCGCTCTTGCTCCGGCATCGAAGCTTACCATCTCCGTCAATAATCGAAGACATGGTGAGGCGAGATGTGGCTTGGTTCTTGGTGATGCTAAACACTTTTCGAATAGCTTCGATTGATCGCGCTTCAGAAGACTGTCAATGAGTGCTAGCCCGAAAGAACGTAGCTCGATGATTCCTCCTATAGCCTTGAGTAATTGCGCTAATGCTGAGGGAACCGCTAAAATGATGGCCTCTGCATTGTTTTCGACCGCGAAGGACCAGGTTGACAGTAAATCATGGAAATTGAGCTGATCGTCTGAGATTGATTGTTGCGACAGACAATATTCCTTCAAGATTCGAAATTGCTCGGCTTGTTGCGACACATCCTCGAGGTGAGAGATTAAGAAAAGATAGTCCTTAAATGCGTTCACACCATCCTTGACCACGGGATCAGTGCTTTGCTGGAAATTTATCCATTCGTGTATTTGATCTACTGTGTTGACGGGTCCTGTAGTGATGTGATTTTCGGAGCTGGTCTTCAAGCGCTTCGCTGGACGTTCGTGGATATCTGCCATGACTTTGTTTGGACCTTGGAGTTAGTCGAACGAGTGGTGAGAAAACTTTTGAGGTGGTGTGTTGGCCTTGATGCCTTGATGCCTTGCATATGTTGCATGCCTGTATATGTTGATGCATTACATGCATCCTGCTGCCACCCCATCATTGATGTTGTTTCTGATATGATTTCGACCCGCATGTGCAGCAAAAAAGAAGAGGTCTTACCCGGATTCGAACCGGGCTACAAACTGTTAGCTAGATGTACAACACAAGCGTTTTTCGTTTTACGAACGTCACCGGAATAGTGAGGCAATTCAAGCCTGATCAGAATCCGAGGTGCTAACCGCTACACTATAAGACCTGATCGAAGTCGTCGTTGATTTGGGGCCAAAATTCTGGCCATAGATACTCTAGCATCACAATTTGCAAAAACAGAGATGTGTGACCGATTTCCAGCCGAGGCATGTTCGAGCATGTGGAAGTTTTAGCGCCTGGTGGCACGTGTTACAAAGCCTAGACCTCTAACTTCATCAGGCCCTTCAGGCCACAAAGAATGATATCACTCGGCTGCGATTAATCGTCAATTGCAAATTAGCTAGCAGTGGCTAGCAAAACTCATCATTTGGCACCTTTCAAGCGTATCAGTGTCTCACATCTATAGCTATGGAGAGTAGCGTAGTACGAATCACCTGACGCGAAGGAACGGTTACGACTTGTGAGTACGGTTGCATCGACGAGCCGCACAGTACGACCTAGCATTCCGAGGACCACGATGTGATCCTCCCTGGGTATCGTTGTCGACATAATGTTGGGCATGGCACCAAACAATGGAGGTCGAACCGAGAAGTCTATACGTCTTTGGTCTCCGATATGCGATTGAGGACTCATTGCTGCATATGCTTGGTTGCACATTGAATAATGAGCTGACACGTTAAGACCCCTTCCTAGATCTGATGCAGTCAACTCACTGTGGACTTAATGGATGCTGCTTCAGTTTCGGCGTCCTAGCAACATCAGAAGGTCGACTTTCGAAAAGCCTCTAATCACGCAATAGTAAGAATTGTCTACGAACGCACGAAAATCATTCAACTAGCTCTACAATGGAGCCATGGTGTTCAAACAGAAGTCCTGCCAGTCTGCTCAATTGAAGCTAGCATATATCTGTGTGATTTCGTACAAGCGAAGTAATATTGATCTGAATAGACCACTGTTCGGGAAGGTTGAATCCATCGATATTGGGGAGCTACGCTGCACAAGGGAAGAGTGAGTCTGTGAGTAGATACACTGAATTCCATCGATCGCTATAGGAGCTAACATAGTGAGAGTGGCTTACCAAAGACCACTAGTACCAGGTGAAAGTACTGGTCACTTTGTCCTTGCAGGGGAAAAAAGCATTACATGTGAAAGTGAACTGAGAAGAACTTCAAGTGCACTCACAGTGAACTCAGTTCAGTGAAAGGTTGGTTTAATTTTAAGACGGGCAATCTGGCCTGGTTCGATTTTCTTTAGCCAGTGACGCATTTTACTGTGTCTGCGCGCAAAGTGACGCCGACTTCAGCCTCTTGCAAACCGGATCTACGCGCCGATATGAAGCGACAGGAGGCTCGTCTTGAACAGCTCCGTGCCGAGTGCAATCACGAAGAAGATTCTCTTGAACGAATACAGGCTGCAGTCCAAGAGTTATGGGCTAGTCAACCCATTGTTCGGGCACTGGAACAGCTCTTCCAGCACTCAGAGGCCCTACATCTCGCTATTGAAGTTGATGCCAGCCAGGAACTGATCAGTACAGCACGGGCAGCCTGGCGCAGAGTAGTTTGTGAGCACTTGATAGATGAAGGCACCGGTTTGTCAGACTTCGCAACCACCCATGGCTTGGAACAGCCCGAGACTGTGCTGGAAAGCACAATTGCTATTGGAGTCGAGCTGCTACGTGAGGAGATTGATCGTGACGGCGGCACAGCGTCTCTGAACAGCTTAGAGGAGATAACCACAACAGTGAATCATGGAGCTGATGGCGCAGAGACCATGACGGTAGAGCTCATCAAGAGAGGAGACGATTTGCCGGTGGTCAATTATATCACCCAGGTTGTCGACGAGACTGACGATGACGACATTCCGGTAATTGTTCCACGGCCACCATCATGGGGAGCCTGAAAGAGATATCAGTGAGGGCGATATATTTCTGCGCCAGAGATGTGATCAAGCAATCTATTTGACCAAGTATATCCTCGCCTCCCAAGGCTTCAAGTATTTTCCGACATTCGCCTCACCATAGTTGCTAACAAGCAACTCAAGAGACCTGCTCTTGAACCTCCCAGGCATATCAAAAGGTTCCTCCTCATCCGAGAAACTGCAGCCAACCAATAACTCCTTCTCACTCGATCCCCGTTTCCCAGCTCCTTTCAGCTTCTTCACGAAGATAAAGGTCTTTTGTTCGTAGAAATCATGCAATTCGAAATCTCCTAGAATAGTGAGATCCTGATACTCGTGTCTGAACTTGAGCATTCTCTGCCAGAATTTGAGAGGTGAGTCTTCCCGTTGTAACTGTTCGGCGATATTGACGTTCTTATAGTCGTCGTGTACCCTGATCCAAGGTGTTGCTGTGGGATCGGTAAAGCCAGCATTTGCTTCGGCGGACCACTGAACAGGTAGACGTGCGTTGTCTCTACCAACAGTTGCTAGGCCCCTCATGGACTTCTTGTTCCATAACGGATCGTTTCCGTAACGATTCTTGACGTCGTTGTAGGCGTTGATACTGTCGATGTCGCGGATATCCTCGATTGACCAGTCAGCAGAGTGGTTGTAGGAGCCAATTTCCTGACCCTGGTATATGAACAGAGTTCCACTGAGACAAGTGATACAGACGGCAAGCATCTTCGCCGCTGCTTCCCGAAACTCTGGCTTGTCCGTTGCAAAGCGGGATACAGATCGTGCTTGGTCGTGATTCTCCAGGAACACCGTGCCCCATGCGCCAAAGTCCTGGATTAAGTTCTGACACTTCGCCAATGCTTGCTTGAACTCAGGTAGTTGATGCTTGTAGCTTTGATGTTTCTTGCCACCAACTGTCCGATTTGTGCCTAGGTCAACAACGTCGAAGTCGAAGACACAAGAAAACTCGTTGCGGTCGGGAGAGCAGTATGCGAGGATCGTTTCGATGCTGGAAGCTGGACACTCACCCACCATCAGAATGTCGCCGTACTTGTCAAGACATTCGCGACGCTGTTCCTGTAACCACTCGTGCATTCGTGGTCCATTCTCAAAGTGTTTGAAAGCAGGCTGGTATTCTTCTTCTGGCAGTGCAATTGCGGCTTCGGGAAATGAGATGTCTTTGCTGTAGAGATTGCATGTGTCGACGCGGAATCCGTCAACTCCCTTGTCTAACCAGAATTCTGTGTCACAAAAATTAGTCGTAAAGCCCAGCATTTTCTTTCGAATTAGACTTACCGATGGCTTCCTTGTATATGGCTCGCCGTACCTCCTCCAACTCCCAGTTCAGATCCGGTTGCTCCTTGACGAACAAATGCAAATAGTACTGTTGTCTCTCCTCCACCCACTCCCAAGCACTGCCGCCAAAGATAGACTTCCAATTGGTGGGTGGATACCGCTTGCCATCAACATATCTGGGATCCTTCCACATATACCAATTAGCCTTTGGGTTCGTCTTGTTCATTCTGCTCTCCTTGAACCAAGCGTGTTCGTCGCTAGTGTGGTTTATCACCAGATCGAGAATGATCCTCATGCCTCGATTATGGCACTCCTCGATGAGTGTGTCCATGTCATTCATTGTCCCGAACGGAGGGTAGATGCCTTGATAGTTCGAGATATCGTACCCGTAGTCTTTCTGAGGAGAATCGTACATAGGTGAGAGCCATATTATGTCGATGCCAAGATTCTTCAGATAATCTAATGTTGTTATGATTCCGGGTATATCACCCAAGCCATCGCCGTTACTGTCTTTGTAAGATGCTGGCCAAATTTGGTATGCAGTGCCGGTTTTCCACCAGTTTGGCTGAGGGTCGTTAGCCATGGTGTCTGGTGTATTTCTATGGATTAGTCGAAGCAATACAAATAAGTCTATGCTCTAATGAACGATGGGTGTCACGAGGTGAGAGAGAGAGGAGAGAGGAACTCGTGGACAGAAGACCCCAATATCAGCACAATATAGGAAGCATTAGTAAACACTCGACATCCGAGGTATGACACTTTCAGTGCAAGATCGTGTGAGTCGCGCCAATGCTCGACTCGAAGAGACACATGGCGGGAGATGGTTACCAAGAGGACGTCCATGACGAATTGGTCTAATAATCCGACAAGTAGTGCAGTAGAATTCGAGCGAGAGAAGGACCGATGAGACTTCTGGCTGTCTACTTGAATAACGCGTGGGAAACCCGCGTGCATTTACCGCACATTTCGGCGAACAGGCTTGGAAAGACTGGTATAACATCGAGTACTGTACACAGTCCTCTTGAACCTATTTCGGCCGATCTATGGCTGTATATCACATTATCATGTGACCGAGGAGGAGAAGTCGACACTATACGAGTAACAGAAAGAGAGAATTTATGAAAATAGCGAATACATCGCTCGATCGAAACGAGCCACCAAGGCCGGAATTCGAGCTATCGAGCTCGTTAGCATCTCCATAACTTGGCATCAGAGAACTACATCGAAACGAGTATCTTGCGCTCTCGAATAGCGACAAGTATTGTCTATATTGAGACGCCAGCGCAGGATCCCGGAGAGGACGGGTTAGGATGCAAACAAGACCAGCCAACACTTGCGCTCAAAATAAAAACACGACAATATACAAGCATGCTCTGTCAGTCATTCATACAACATGGTCCAGACCCAAACACGGCATGTCCTGGCGCTTCTCTTCAAGCCTTCGGAATCATATCTCCTGCGATTGAATAGTCTCTTCTTTCTTGCTGTTTGCAACTCTGGCCCAACGCTTCCCGAGCTCATAGGAACTGATCATAATAGCACAGGCAGGTGCAACCTTGAGACATCGTGGTATCCATCCCTTGAAGAGTCCGCTTGCACCTTCCTCTTTCATAATGTGATATAGAAATCTGGGCATAGAAAGTTCTTCAGGTACGAGCTTGCCAGCTTTTGCAGCTTCTTTAGCAGCCTGAATAGCCGAAGGGGCGTCGTCACCTGCATGTCGATAGACTTGCTGGCGTGTCTTGCCCACATCAAATGGTGTAGTAACGAAGGCAGCAGCGGCACCCGCAATGGAGCCGGCCAGGAAGCTATCCACGAAGGTCTGCATATGTGTTTCCTCCCTCTGTTGCTGCTGAGCCTGAAGCGGAGTGGAGATCATGCCATGAGTCGTGCTGCCTCTGACTGAACGTAACGTATTGCGCAGACTCTCATAGCCCCACCAATATAGTGCAGAGAATGGGACATCTCTCCACATTGTCAAGGTCAATCCACGCCATAGTGAAGTATATCCCTGCGATTGTGTCATTTTGTGCATTCCAACTAGTGTCTCCTTGAACACTCCTGTTGTACCTCCTTGAGCAGATTGTATCCTTGTTCTGAACATTTCAACAGGCGAAACAACCACGGCAGCCAAGATGCGTGCGAAAGACCCCGAGATAAGAGGGTTATAAGTGTCGTTGAATATGGTCCGAACAGGACTTCTTTGATTGTAGCGCAACCAGTCATAGCCAGTGAAATAGATGACATTGGCTGGAATAGCCATAACCAAAGTCGGCGTAAGTCCCCTCCACAGAGTGAGAGGTCCTTCATTACGCGCAATCTTTCGTAGACCATCAAAGGTGGAGTTTATGGTACGTCGTTCTGTCTCTTCCACTGCACAATCTGTGGCGACCGAACCTGCGCTGGCCGATCCGTTACCTGCTAGACAAAATTGTCCGTTGTCCCCCACGAAGAAGACCTCTTTACAACATGCTTTCAAGCCTAAATCTGGCGGTAGCTTTGCGAAATCAGCTCCGTATGCAGAGAATCGTGAAAGGTTAAGAGGTGGTGGCTGAGCGGGGCTTTGCGACTGTAATCTGACTCGAACAACATCGAGCGGAGTGACGAGGAGGGAGGTTAAGAGACTGCCAACAGTGGCAGAAACCATTCGCTGGGTCACCGTGATCTCGTCCATGGTTGTGTCGGGTGTATTGTCCGCGGACGATATTCTGTCATGCTGCTGGCCACCTTCTGCATCGTGCTGTCCTCTGAGACGAGATGCCTTCTGTGAGGCAGCGTCATAGGACATTCAAATGGGCCATAAGAAGTCAACGACGATGTTCGTGGGCGTGATAGTAAAAGAGAGGCGTTGAATAAGATGGAAAATGCTAGCAGTGCAAGCGCACTGCATCACTGAACGTCATGGAACCTGTATTTTTTCCAAACAGGCCTAGCTTCGGTTTCTATCGGCATGGTTGCCTTATTACCGGAACGTTTTGACTACAACGCTAGTAATCCTACAGTACCAGCCATGACTCCTTTCGTCCCTCGCTGTATATAACATTCTTTTGGTATAACTAGCTTCAGGCAGCTGTCTCGACTCAAGATACATCCGACATCCTCACACTCTGCGGATCACAACCACAATTCCACGACATGAACCAGGAACCGACGTCATCAGTATTAGAGCATTTCCGCCAGCAGTGGCAACAGGAAGTTCATGCTCGGACACAGCAGAAGCCAGCTGGAGGCTCCGGCCATACCGGAACCAAACCTGAGATCGACCAGGTAGCAAGATCCGAGAGACCCATTACTAAGCCGCCGACACGGCATCCTTCGGCGGACCAACATACTGAAGATAATGTTGAACCTGAAGCTTACGGGCGGAGTACAGCTACAGAAAAGCTTGAGCGCTTGGCAATACGGGACGCTGATGAAGACGAGTTTTCGAAACTTGGACGAGATGAGCCAAAGACTGCTCTGGAGCACTACGAACGGGCGGTAGAGAAGGAAGGTCAGGGGAGCCTTGGCGTCAGCCTGTCTCACTATCGCAGAGCTTTCAGACTTGACGAAAACGTGGATAAAGCCTACAAGGAAAAACACTTTGCCCACAAATGGAAGCAGCCAAAGCCGAACCCGTCCAATGCCGCTCCAACTGTGCCATCCACTGCCCATCATTCCCTAGCCGAAGCTGGCCGTGACTCATTACCACGAACCACGGCCGAGCTCATTTCTAGCTGGGCAGATTGCGACATACCAAATGCAGAACCAATGATTGAGGGAGACATACCGCCTCCTTGTCCTATCAGGAGGTTGCCCACTGAGGTCCTACTCGAATTGCTTCGTACTATTGCTATCAGGGACGTTTCTGTGTTCGCCCGGTTAGCTTCTGTCTGCAAAAGCCTGGCGTTTCATGTGCATTCCGAAAACTCGATCTGGAAAAGAGTTGCGCTTGGTGCAGAATTTGGTCTTGCAAGTCAGAATTATCACTTCAAAACTGATATTCAAGGCCGACCAGTAATATGGAAAGCTCTCGAAGATGACGACGAAGACGTACGACCAGTGGCTCCAATACCCGCCCAGCTCTTGTCGGAAGCGCAGGACTATCGAGAGTTGTTTCATTCGTATCCTCGTATACGCTTCACTGGTGTGTACATTTCAACAGTAAACTATACACGTTCTGGTGGAACGTCGGTAACGCCTGCCACCTGGGGCTCGCAAGTACACATAGTTACGTACTATCGCTACCTGCGCTTCTTCCGAAACGGTACCCTAATTTCTCTGCTGACAACTCATGAACCATTGGAGGTTGTTCACTTGTTGACTCTAGAAAATCTTGCGATCGTGCGATCAGGAAACACAAAGTACTCTGCAAACACCCACCACTTCGCCAATGCAGGCTATACTGTCTCAACCCATCCAAATGCACCTCCACCATCTGCTCAAGCCATTCTCAAGCATGCTCTCCGTGGTCGATGGCGGCTGTGCCATGACTCTCTCGAGTCGATCGAGATTGGCTCGAATACGGCAGTACCTGGGGACCTTCACATCGAGACAGAAGGTGGAGCTGGTCCGAGGTACATGTACACGATGCATTTGTCTTTAAAACATGGCAATACCAAAAACAGACTTGCCACCAAGAACAACAAGCTGGTATGGAAGGGATTTTGGAGTTACAACACTGTCACCAACGATTGGGCTGAGTTTCAGCTTAGGAATGACAAGGCCTTCTGGTTTTCGAGGGTAAAGAGTTATGGCCTGGGGTACTGAGAAGTCGATCCGTGATGACGAGGACTGAATCTTCTATGGTACCGGTCATAGCTCTTTCGAAATTGTTAAACCGGGCCTTGCCCAAGCTCGGGCCTAGACCGTCGCCAGATCCGAACGATCTGCAATTTCTCCCAACCAGCCTTTTTACCGCTGCTGCCAACTGTTTCGACCAGCCATGGTCCACCTAGTAGAGACTTGATTTTGACCTTGACCTGATCAGGCTTATTCTGTGCACAAAGTAGAACATATGCAATGCCGTCCGGGCTTAGGACATCGGGAATTTGTGCTAACAAGCGATTAGTAGTCTCCATGCCGTCTATACCACCATCATATGATATAGACAAAAGGTGAGAGTCGTGTTCAAATTTGTCCCTATAGTTGTTTCCCACAACTGGCAAAGCAGGCAAATTTTCACTTGGAACGTAAGGTGGGTTGAAAACGAGCACATCCACGCTTCCTCGATATAACATTGTACATAGATCGCCATTTACACTTCCAAGGTAGCAAGAAGCTGATGCTCGATCTTTAACAGCCGCGGACACAGTCTGCTTGGTCGCCGCACATGCATTCGGATTGACGTCGATGCCCATCGAAGCGATTGGTCCGCCAAAGATGTGGTCGGCATTAGCAGCGAGGAATGCGATCACAACGCCAGAACCTGTGCCCACCTCAACCACGAGAGGCGTATAATTGGTAAAGTGGTATTGCAGCCATTGCACTTCGCTTGGGCTGGACAGCGTGTCTAAAAGGAGGAAGGAGTCTTCAGCCGGCTCATAGATCGTGTCGAAGTTGACATGGGAAGTGTCGGGCGTTGGTAACATAGTTGAGAGCCACGCAATAAATATAGTCGGTCTCAAGGAGAATAGACAGGTTCGTATGTGCCGAACACTGCAAGCACTGTTGATGAGCCTTACCTTAATCGATAGAAGAGTACATGGCGAAACTCCTCTTCTGCTGACTACCACATCCACGCTCAATAGACTTAGCTGTGTTAGATCTTAACGTGTCTCGAAGAGTTTATTACAACGAGGCAGCCGCGAAGTGGTACACGGAACACGATGTGCAGTAAAGGTTGACGTGAGGCGCTAGTGGTACTGACCCTAACCTTAGTTTTTGGCGACCACTGACGAAAGAGCTGCAAGCTGTGAAATGATGTCAAGTATTTTGTACCCGATACCGTGAAATACGATCTTCCTTCTTGTTTACATGTAGTGTATAGCTCGTTCTTTGCTTCAAATACTTTAGCTAGCCAAACTTCAAGCTTCTGACTGCCGCCATGAAAGTCTCAGCACGTCTTCTTGCCTCTCCAGTGACGCCCCGTTTTAGACCAGGCCGATCTGCTCCAAAACTGGCTGTCCTTCCACCTATACCACTCTATCGTCGCTTGCTACGGATACATCGAAAGCGTCTAGGTCCGGAAGAGCGGATTATGGGCGACCTCTATCTGAAAGCCGAATTTCGACGGCACAAGGACATTGACAACCCAATTCACATCATTGGCTTTCTTACGCAATGGCAGCAATATGGCCAGACGATCGAAGGAGAGAACTGGAAGGACGAGAAGTTTGATAAAGAGCTACTGGACAAGATGAGTGATCAGCAGGTTGGGCAGATGTACGAGCTGATGCAAACGATACAAAAGAGGGGCAGAGATGCTGCAGACGAAGAGAGTGTAGATGAGCTGTACGCACCTGATGAGTCAAAGAAACAGTGATAATCAGCTCTGGGCGCGACAGTGGCTGACGATGTTGGTACGATGGTTGTGTGTCGATGACTTTGGTTTCAGCCACGGAAAACACCCAACACAATGAATATTGCTTGCGTATAGCCACTGCGCATCACTTTCCGGCTGACTCAACACCATCCACGAAGTCGCTACGTAAGCGTAGCTATCTCCACAACTGACAAGATATATCTGGGGCGTGGAAGACTCGCTAATTAGACCACGCGTTCTTAAAACTTCTACAGTCACAACCGAAGTACAGTCAATATCATTATACCTACGCAAATCCCAAATTAACGACCATAACAATGTGTCGCGTCACACCTTACAAATCCTCAACCTGCGCCCACCGCTGGATGACAATCACACGAAGCTGCGCTCCCAACGTCAACTTCGAAACTGCACCAGTCCACAAGTACAAATGCGATAGCACGCACTTACTCACCAACTCACCAAAGTACCAGGATGCGCCCGCCAATAGCTGCCCGATCTGCGATCTGAAAGGACAGTATAATGGCAGAACGACACGAATCGTTGAGCCTACTATGACTAGGACTAGGTGCACGCAGAGCAATATGTATAAGATGACGGCGCTGCCAGTCATGGCGGCGACAGGCTATGGAGGTGCTGCTGCTGCTTACGGATATCCGACTTTTGGCACGACCGCGACGAATGGACGAATCGTGTCGGCTTATCAGCAGCAATTTGCTGCAAACAAGGAAGCAGCTGCAGTGATGCGTAGTCAATTCTATCCTCAACAGAATTGCGTGTATGCATATCATCGACGGAACGAGGAGTCGATTTGTGGGGTTACGTGAAAATGGCGTGTATGCACGCGTAGGAGCAGATATTTGATGAGTGCCAACGAGCATGCTACGTATACAACCATCTATTGGAGTTGCGAAGGACCTGGAAGGAGGATGGACTTCTCCTCAAACAGAGCTCTTTTACAAAAGCGCGACCAGCTGTTGTCCATACTGTACAACAAATGCAAAGAAATCCTCAACAACGAAGGCCATCAACCTTTCTCACTACTATCTTCACTCATTTGACTCGTATCACCAACCTTCTTTTCCTCCTTCTCCCTACGCTCCTTCGCTCTCCGCTTCAACTTCCGCTCCCTGTTCTTTTTGTTCCTCTTCTCCTTCTCATGCTCCTCTTTCGACTTGCTTTCATCGATGATCCGCTGACGTTTCGCTGCCCTATCTCTGAGCAGATTCCGCCGTTTCTTTGATGGGCGCGGCCTTCGTCCCGTCCTTGGGTTTTCATTGTTAATCATCGCGGTACCTTTCACAGTGCTGCTTGACGGTAATTTTGTCAGAGATGGTGTCTTTTGCAGAACGACCTGTTTCCTGTTTGTCGGTAAATGTATCACGCGCCAAGACAGGGAAGCTCCAGGCCAATATCGTGTGCTCAGTGTGTCGAGGATGAAATTCCCTGTGACCGCGGCCGCGGCGTAGCTTTCTCGCAACCGTTGCTGCTTCTCGGGCGGTACACATGATGTCAGGTAGTAGCTGTCTGGTCGTGACGTGTGGTATAACCCTCTCTCAGCTTCCTGAGATACTGCTGGAGATGGCGAGCGGATCGAGATCAAGGCCGGGACTGATCCTGTCGTGTTCTGGCATGTGGTTTCTGTTGATGGTGTGAGTGCTGAAGATTGCTTCTGAGATGATTGAGGTGCCGGTCGGAATAAATTGAATTGAAAGGTCTGCTCTTTTTCTGAGGTCGTTCCAGCTTGTTGCGTAGAAGCAGTAGTGGTCTGGTCGATAAATTCGTAATCGAAGCCATAGTCTGGCAGGATTTCGTCCACATCAACACCACTGTGCTTCTTTTGTCCATCAATCTGCGTGCGCTGTTCGTTATCGTTGTCCCTCTCGAAGAATTCTGTGCGCTTGACACGCTTTGCACCTGGTATCTCGAACATTCTGCAAAGCTGTGTCCAGCGCTCCAGATGTTCAACAATTCGATCTGGCGAGCCGTGTCAATCCGTTGTGCATTTTATGAATCCAGATATGAACTCAATTGTCGGTTCCATATTGACGGTAGCTGTTTCAGTGAATGCTAGTATACGAATCAAATGAGGTTCACGTTCTCAGGCACGTGCACAAGGTCAGAAAGAGTTGATGCCTGAAACACTTTTTTTCCTGCTGACGACTTCAGAGAATCAGAGGAAACTGTTGGGGTTGGCTCGTTACTTTACTAGCTATACGACTCTGTCTGAGTAAGATCTTATACTTCGATACGGACAGTCTACGCATCCAGCAACGGCGGCTCGAACGATCCTGAGAACCTTTACACAATCTGAAAGACGGGCAGTAACGTTGCGGAATCGTTTCTACAAGATGTCCTCGGATTCTCTACCGACCACTTATAATGGTAAGGATGACGAAGAAGTATGGTCTCACGTCTGATTTAGTGTTTCAGGAACACCGCGCATAGCAGTAATTGGCGGGACAGGCCTCGAATCTCTGCCTGACTTTCATCCTGTGGCAGCACTCAACATCGATACACCTTGGGGCAAGCCTTCCAGTCCAATCACTATTTCAGAGCATCCTTCACCTACAACTGGCAAGCCAATTCCAATCGCTTTCCTCGCTCGTCATGGCGTACATCACCAATTCACACCCCATGAAGTTCCTGCTAGAGCCAATATTGCCGCATTACGAAAGATTGGTGTTCGTGCCATTATCGCCTTCAGTGCCGCTGGTAGCTTGCAGGAAGAGGTTAAGCCTAGAGATTTTGTGGTGCCTGATCAGGTGATTGATCGAACCAAAGGCATCCGGCCATTCACGTTCTTTGAAGGAGGCTTTGTGTGTCATGTCCCGTTCGCTGACCCATTTGACGGACAAGTGGGCAAAGTCGTGAGAAAATGTGGCCACAGCCTTGAGGGCGATGGTGTTAGACTACACGACAAAGGCACTGTCATCTGCATGGGTAAGCTGACCAGATGAACGCAAGTGACGGGGCACTAACAAGCGAGCAGAAGGACCACAATTCAGCACTCGAGCAGAATCGAACATGTACCGAAGCTTTGGAGGTACAGTAATCAACATGTCTGTCCTGCCTGAAGCCAAACTTGCTGCTGAGGCCGAAATTGCATATCAAATGGTAGTGATGAGCACAGATTATGATTGCTGGCACGACAGTGGTGATGTGACAGTAGAGATGGTCATGGGTCACATGAGAGCCAACGCAGTAAATGCACGAAGGTTCATAGGCGCTGTGTTAGACGAGCTCAGCAAGGAGGAGTATGCTGATCTGGTGGCGGCTAAGCATTTGGAAGGGGGTCGCAAGTTTGGTGTCAGCACTCACCAAGGTGGAAAGAGTAAGGAGGCATTGGAGAAGATGGAGTGGCTCTTTCCTGGTTATTTCTCCTGATCAAATGTTCGGATTTCAAGCAAGTCCGATCTTGCTTACTAGCTTTTCGGCAATGGACTGATAATACTGGGTGTTGATGAGATGTCCGCTAGCCTCTTCAGCCACTATGGTTGGCTTGCCAGCATCAGCGTCACGACATATCTTCGCATCAAGAGGTATGTTGCCCAGAAAGTCTACGCCCATCTCTTGAGCCTTAGAGGGTACCCTCTCAGAAGAACCATCATGAGCAAAGATATGTGTCTCTTCACCGCATTTCGGACACACGAACACAGACATATTTTGAACGAGTCCAAGCACGGGAATGTTCATCTTTTGAAACATGGCTATGCCCTTCACAGCGTCCTTCAGAGCGATATCCTGAGGTGTCGTAACAACGACAGCTCCAGAAAGCTCAATCTGCTGGCCAATCGTCAACTGAACATCGCCTGTACCTGGCGGTAGATCGAGGACAAGCACATCGAGCTTGGGTGACCAGTCGACTTCATGTAGCAATTGATGAAGAGCTTTCTGCACCATGGCTCCTCTCCACGCTACAGGTGCAGCTTCAGAGGGTAATAGATAGCCCATGCTCATGCTTTTCAACCCATAACTCTGTAACGGGATCAGGGAGCCTCGATTGGTGACTTCAGGTTCAGATGCATTTGCGAGATTGAGGAGTGTCGGAACAGAAGGTCCAAAGATATCGGTGTCTAGTATTCCCGTTCGTAGATTGCGTCTAGAAAGAGATAGGGCAAGATTGACAGCTAGTGTTGACTTTCCGACACCACCTTTGGCGCTCGAAACAGCTATCACATGATCAACATGAGCTATTCGACGTTTCACAGGAAGCCCACGTTGCGCTCGTGGGAAGGTAGGAGGTGGGCCAGCTGCTGGTTGCCGTCGAGGAAGGCCTAGTGGGTTTTCATGACTCAGACAACGCGGCGAGGTCGATAACCATCTACGCATAGCCAGATAGCCAGGTCGTAGGTTGCTGTTGCTTTGCTCTTGATTCGCGAAGAAGAGATTCAATGCAAGACATGGAAAGCCGGAGCAGGCGTATGCTCAACCCAGGAAGGCAAGTGCGGCGAATGCTTTCACGCTCCCTGCGAGCCATAATTTTTGTCCGTACTACTAGTAGATGACAATAAGTCATTTGAGTTGTGCGGTTGTACGCGCATTGTAAGAAATGTCACGCTTGAGGAAGGACGTCAAAAGTTTGACATTAAATCAAGGAAGGCGGAAAGACTATGATCCAGAAGACGAGCGCCCCACGAGTGAGGACGAGTCGGCAAGTGGCACAGATGTGGAAGATGTGGTCAATGGTCGCGAGCACTATGAAAGTGTTGGAAAGAGCATATTAAGGAAGCCAGAAGCCCCTGCCTTGGATGCGAAGTACGGCGGAGTTGTTATCAGCAGAACGACTCTTGGAGACGAAAGCGATGACGACCCATTCGCGCCTGACAAAGATGGCTTCGACGATGAGGATCCCTTTGCTGTTCCCGAAACTGGAACTGGCAGTGCTTCAGAAATAGATAGTATGGACAGTCATGAGTTCCTGCCTGGCAAGCTGAACGAAAGAGCCGGCGATACCAGCGAGAACGAAACCGTTGAGTCAAAGGACGACCAGGATCAGCTGTCCGACCAGGATATGGAGCTCGCAGAAGGCTCGGAAAGCACAGGGGATGAGGACGAAAACGAAGACACAGACGAGTTGTCTGCCGAAGAAGGGAGCAGGGCCCTGAGTCCACAGCAGCAAAAGCGAGCAGACTTGCGAGCTCTGTTATCAGGTCAAGCGCAATCGCTTGCCTCAGGTCTTTCGCAAGCTACTAACGCTGATGTGAAGAAAGGTCGAGCAGTCAAGAAGCAATACCAGACTTTCGACCGTTTGCTAGACTGTCGAATGAAAATCCAGAAAGCACTGAATACACCTGCACATCTACCTACACAACAAGATACACATCCACTCTCTTCCAAGGCCGAGGAAGCGTTTAGAGGCGCGCAACAGGCTGCGTTAAATTTGTTCAACACAATGTCCTCATTTCGAGACAGCATTAAGGAAATACCTGCGACTGGAAATACTTCTAAGAAGAGGAAGAGACTGCCGAAATATGAGAGCCTAGACGATCTAGACTCAATGTGGTCCGCACTCAACGACCACGAGCTCGGCGCACAAGCCTCGCGTCGTACAGTACTCGACAAGTGGTCCAACAAAGTAAAAGCGTCAGATCCTACAAGAGCGACCGCAAACGCAAGGTACAAAAACCTTGACCCAACCGCTCACAACGACAACCTCACGAAGATCTTAGACACCTATGTTATTAACGAGCAAGAAAAACATTTTAGATCCGATGAAGCGCAGCAACAAGAACACTCCGAAGCCTCGTCGCTGCCATACGACGACAGTCTCTTCTATCAGTCACTTCTACGCGAGCTAATAGCCTCTCGCGCTAACGCCTCCTCGGCTGGCGACAACCTCTCGCTGTCTGCTCTACCGCACAAGCTTCATCCTTCGGGTAACAAGCAGAATAAGAAGACTATCGATACCAAGGCGAGTAAAGGGCGCAAAGTAAGGTATACTGTCCATGAGAAGCTGCAGAACTTCATGGCTGCCGAGGGTGATACTGGCCGAGATACCGCTATGTGGTCAGAAAGGGGTAAGAACGAGTTTTTTGGTAGTTTGTTTGGGCAGGATCGTGCTCTTATCGAGGACGAAGATGAACCGATGGACAATCAAGAAAATGGAAACCTTGCCGAAGTTGAGGCGTTGAGGTTGTTCAGGACTTGATCTGGTCTTCTACAAATTTAATGTCGCATCTCGACCACCAGAATTGATTTTCGTCGATCTCAAGTGTTGGCATCGTGATTATTCTGCATCAAAGTGTCTGAGCATACACTTCGGTGACACTGACGAGTTGGCAGACAACAATTCGAGAATCACGCCGCGAATACACGAATATTCGTCGGAGCGCTTACTTGTCCTCAACGGGTACCCGACCCATATCTTGGTCTGCGCAGCGTGACTGCTCGTGTCATATCTCTGTCGTCATTTTAATGAGGCTCTAGATCGCACGGACGTCGAAGCAATCTTTCACCAGCCTCAAGCGCGAACTGATCATCTGGTGGCACTTGCTCTTTTATGCTGTCACAGGTTGATAAGTCATCTAAATACTATAACACAGCTCTGCGATAATATCGGAATAATGCCATCCTTGGTCTTATGGGCGAAGGCCTATCTCGATCGACTACCAACAAGTGATTGCGATCAGACTGTAAGGGGAAGTCGGTCGATATATCAGGAGTAGTGCTCGACAAATCCTTGACGGGCCTCATGATTTCGCTATGGTGGTCCGTGACGACGATCCTTCAGATAATTCCCAGCCTTCTTCCTAGCACAACAAAAGCTTCATAGGCAGAGATTCCCATACCTCGAACCTCATGTGCTCGCTGTCTTTGCCCTATTAGGTCACCTTGTATTCACGAAGTTCGACACTCTGCTCATCCATCTGGGTTGCTCTGCCACTAGCTACGGTGGCGTATTATGGGTGTGCTAGAAGGGTTTAATCACTTGTGATGAAAACAGTAGACAATGGTACAGCTGACGTGGAACGAGGGACGACCAGGAACGTGGAACGTGGTTTGCAACACGATCAACAGTTACGATCTTGGTCGTCTTACCTCCCTTCGACGTCCGTACAATTTCGAAACCCCGACTATGGAAAAGACGCGTGTGTCGCGCCAGACATCGAGCAGGGGCCGTTCGTGAGAGATGCAGAGTTCAGGACGGAGCACCGCTTTGAAAGGTCACAAGGTATGTTCGCGTTGCTGTCGAGCCTTGAAGTCTTTCTAAGTTGTCTCTTAGCTGCAATGGATATTTCGTCTCCGCGACGCCTACCATCCCTGGTAGAAGCTATGTATAATGACGGAAACATAACTCCTGGCATACTACGACCAGAGGAGAACCATAACAGCTTCGGTCGATGTCATCACAAGGACAACCGGTATCACAACATCCTAGATACCGCATGCCTTGGAGACCTGAGTCGAAGGCCAAGCGAGTCCGACGAACACGATTTACAGAGTGCTGTCACTCTCGTTGCCTCTCCGACTGCACAAGCACTATTCGACAAGTACCAGGCACAATACGCTACTCACCAAGATTCGACCTCATCATGCAGCTCTTTTTCCAGCCAAGCTAGTGACGTGCGTAATGCTGCCCCAACGAATAGGTTGATACGTTACTACACAGATGGTAACAGTTTCGACGAAGAAATCCTAACCAAGAGGGTCGACCGCTTCTCAACTGAAATACATCCGTGGCCGATAGGTGAAGATCAAAAGCAAGCCCACTATCCCCTAACAGCTCATCACTTTGAGAAGCTTCGGCAAGGCAGTTTACCGCCACCCTATCAGCAGACAAATCGCAAGGCTTCCGATGCTGCTGCAGGGAAGTACAAACCACACTCGAAGCAGAGTCGTGATCGTTACCTTCGACATGCTGCTCATACACGTGAGAAACATACCTACCTCCTCAAGCTTTGCAAAGGATTCCTCCTCTTTGGAATACAAGCTCATCGGCTAGAGGAGTACTTGCACATAACGGCATTACACCTTGGTATTGCTGCAGAGTTTCAGTACATACCACATTGCATGCTTATTATCCTTACCCATCCATACTACGACAGAAGTGAGGTACATCTTCTGAAAGAGAGCACGGGCTTCGACCTAGGGAAGCTCGAAGATGTCTACCAAGTTTATCATGCCGTTGTCGAGGAGCAGAAGGATCTGCAAATCGGTATCGGAGAACTGGACAACATCATGCGAAGGCGAAAGACCTACACCAACGTACTCCTTATCCTGCTGCATGGTCTAGCAGCTATGTGCGCCGGTACATTCGCGTTTTCAGCTAGACCAGTGGACTTTGCGCCCCTCTACACCTTTGGCTGCCTACTCGCCATCCTCCAGCTCCTCGTCATACAGACCCCCATCCGCAACTCTCACATCCTCGAAGTCCTCACATCAATCATCGTCACCTTTTCAGCACGTGGTCTCGGCTCAATCCTTCTCGACAACGGCAGTCCCATCTTCTGCTTCTCAGGCATTGTCCAAGGCACCATAGCCCTCATCCTCCCCGGTCACATCATCCTAGCCGCAACCCACGAGATCCAAAACCGCCAAGTCCTCTCCGGCACAGTCAAAATGATCTACGCCATCCCATACACACTATTCCTCGGCTTCGGCATCCTGATAGGCACAACACTATTCGGCCTCATCGACCCAAAAGCAACCAGCAAAACAACCTGCGACGTGCCCTGGTACTGGGATACGCTCCACGACCGCTGGCACGCCACATACGCGCAATTCGTATGGGTCCCGGTCTTCGCCCTCGCCATCTCAATCATGCACCAGGCTAAACCCCAACACCTCCCTGCCATGGTCTTCATCGCCACCTGCGGCCACCAAGCATTCTACTGGTCCCTCTCCCGCTTTGCGCAAAATCTGCAATTCGCAGGCTTACTCGCCGCCTTTGCCAGCGGCCTCCTCGCGAACATCTACGCGTTGTTCGCGAATTGTCTTGCGGCGACGGTCCTCCTCCCAGCGGTACTGGTCCATATCCCCAACGCGCTGGCTGCGAGTGGGAGTCTTGTTGCGGGCGTCAGTACGGCGGATGCGATTGTCACGAACACGACTCAATGGGTTAATGATGATGGGATGATCAGGCAGAGGAGAGCGGTGGATTTGTTGTATGCGAGGGATTTCAACGTGAAGGGGTCGAGTGGGTCGACGGGGTTGATTATTACGAGCGGGATTGGGATGGCTCAGGCGACGATTGGGATCGTGGTGGGGTTGTTTTTGAGTGCGTTTGTTGTGTATCCGTTTAGGAGGCGGAAGGCTGGGGCTCTTGCTTTTTAGATCGATTCGCTAAAGCAATGTGCAAATACGTAGTATCCTAAGAATATCAATCAATGATGTGAATGAGAAGTTGCTGTTGGCTATGGCTATCTACGTCTTATACGTGTCTACTTGCCAGCCAGTCGCGCATTGTCTCAGCTGGCTTGACTTTGCGTCTAGCCTCCTCTACTGCCCTACCATAAGGTGTCCCCTCTCCACTCGATTGTATATAGGGATTGTTTGTGGTCTCAGATTGCTGTCTGAAGCTTCGCGATCGGCTCGGAGTAATCTTCGGGTTATAGTAATGTTGCTTCGGCCGCACAGCTGGGTGCTGACCACTTCGTTCTGCTCGGTCGGATCTATGATCCGTTGTTGTATGCGCGCGATGTGGACGCGTCACCAAAGGAGGAGGAGCCGATGAGTCTAACGTCGTTGAGGAACGAGTGCGTACGGAGGGCACCCGTTCGACACCTCCCTGCTTCCACCCGTCCTCGTGATGGATCTTCTTCGTGTGATCTAGTCCGTGTTCTGCCCTGCCCGAATCGTCCTCGATCCAATCGAGCTTGGCCTTGGCTTTGGAGCGAAGACTTCTCTCCAGCTTTATTTTCTGGTGCTGGTATTCTCGCAATTGAAAGACGAAGAGTATGAGGTTGAGGAGCCAGACAAACGAGCCGCTTGTAATGGCTGCGATTTGCAGATCACCTATGATGTACAGTGTTGGATTACATTTGCGGGTGAAGAGGTTTGCAAATGTGCAGGAATGGAAAGTTGCTTTCTGAGTCGTTGTTGGAGTGCTGCTAGAAGGTGGTGTGAGAAAGGTAGGGTTCGCGTCGGATATGGACCGGCGTAAGTGCAAGGTGATTGAGGAGAGAAAATTGGCCGATGAAGTTGCGGTCGAGGAAAGATCGACTGAAGATGTGATTACGGCTGGACGCCAGAAACGATAGAGGCCTGAGATACCGGCCAAGACGAGGAAAGTCAGAAGCACGACGAGAATGGTGACTGAAAGATATACTCGAATCTTTGCAGATCGGATCTTGAGGCTGGTGGACTTGTTCCGGGCTTTCAAGTAATCGCTCGAGCTAAACCGATGGACCAGCCACGGTTTGGCAAGAGCATATATACTAGCAGCCAAAGTGAGAAAGAGTGGTCCTATCGGGAGGGCATCGGGCCAATCGCCTCTGATGATGCCAGTCCGAAAATTGAAGTTCGAAGTCCACAAAGGGAGGACAGCGGCGAATAGACCAATAGAGGCGAATGACAATAGAGCGTTCAGGCTGTGCAAGATGGAAAGCAGTCGCCGGCGACTTTTGGATTTGTGAGATCGACGATGGTTATGCGAATGGTTGCTCGAGGACGCCTTGTAGGAGTAGTTGGAACCCATGTTCACTGATGCGCCTGTCTCTGAAGGATCAAGAGGTGTTTTCAAGTACAATAGCAAAGGTTATACTAGGTTGATTTCGTGACAATGGTGCGAATACGCGTCTGTCGTACGTAGGCGCTGCTAACATTCAGGAACCAGGTCAGTGAGAAAGAAAGAGTAGACGCTCCTGGCGCTACAGGTAGAAAAGAATGTTCAGCAACAGCATCGCCATGAGACAGATCAGCAGTAGTCAGTATCTCATATGTGTGCTCAGAACAAAAACGTCGGAAAGCAAAATGAGTGGGTTGTACACTAGGTCGTGAGGCAGAGGGTATCGGCTTGGTCGCGTTCTCCTACCTGCATTGATCGTGGTTGGTAGTTGAGAACAATTCCAGAACATCTTAGTCACACTACTATCGTGGTAACCATACCAAAGATGTGAGAGAATCGCAACAGCGACACATTGATTGGCGTGTAGTTGACAAAGGCACAAACTGAAACTCTGTTTGGCTTGAAAACTGGGGAGCAAGGAGTTTCAGATTCGCGAAGCAGGACTACGAGTCGCGATTCAATTGGTCGGGAACACCAGTGAGGAAAGGGACCGTTTTCTGGGCGGGTCTGGACTGCCAAGAGATTATTAGTGTCAGGAACACCAATGGTAGCGCGAAATATCCGCTTCCTCCCGCACCTGTCTGCATGTTGTTGGTCGCTTGGACGAGTGAAGAAACAGGCCCACCAAGGTGCACCATATAGGGATCGGAATGTATCAGCCTGTCAAAGTTGCGCGTGAAAACAACGAGATCTTTTTGTTCGAGCGGAGGCTGGCGCCGACTCAGTCGGCAACATGGCAGCAATTAAATTTAAATTACACTCCGGCTCAACAGCCATGACGTGACATCACTTTCACTGGGCATACTCATACTGTTTCAGCGTCTTTCTGCAACACCATTCCATGAACCATGGAGAAGCTGGATATGCCAAGTTCAATTGCGTTGGCCTTTACGTGTGACCCATGAATCTCGAACCCAGGTAACAGCCGTACCAACGATGTTGTGGCATCGAATTGGTGACGTCGCAGATTCCACACCTTGTCTGAGGCTTCAACGGTCTGAAAGATTATAATACGTTATTGAGCATTTGGAATGGCGGACGCCCTACCACCCTTAATTGGGCAATCCATCGATTACCACGATACACCCATCGCTCACCCTCCGACCACGGTTTTCCCATACCCTAAATCTACCCAACCTCCAGGACTTGCTATTCGAGAAAGAGATGGCTCTGATGCGACATTCAACGATGAACGACCTGAAAGGAATGGGGCGCCACAAGTAGTTTCTGTACGACACAGGTCAATGTCAACTCCAAGGAGTCCTGGCGCAGAATCAATTGAACAGAGGCACTCGTCTGCGACACAGAATCGGCGGCCATCTAAAAATATACAATCTGCGAATTCGGACCTGCCGCCGAACTATGAACCCGATGACTCCTCTTCGGATTCAGGCTTCTCTTCTGAAGATGAAGATGAAGATCAGACTGCCGACCTTGATCACGCACGTTCGCAGCCTGGACGAGGTGAGTTGGGGCCTCAAGAACTAAATCGTGCTCGCATGAGGCCGTGGCACGAAAAGAAGCGTCATATGATCAGGATCGGCAACGATCATTTCAAGAGCTATGGCAAGATTGCAAAGGATGGTCGTCTCAATGTCAAGATCAGCGAAATGGCTAATTCGGGTTATCTGGCCAAAGCTCTGGGTACTGCTATTCGTGGACACCTTAGCCCTCATGACAAGGACACGCAGCAAGAAGAAAAAGAAGCGGAGACTCATCACCAGGAGCATAAAGAAACCGACAAAGTTCCTCGCATGAACATCGTGATCATGGTCATCGGAAGCCGAGGCGATGTGCAACCATTCCTAAAGATTGGTCAAGTTCTGAGAGATCGTTATGGTCACAGAGTACGAATAGCAACACATCCTGCCTTTCAGAAATTCGTCCAAGATGAGATTGGCTTGGAATTCTTCTCTATCGGCGGAGATCCCAGCGAACTCATGAGCTTCATGGTTAGAAACCCAGGTTTGATACCTTCCCTCGAGACTCTTACCTCGGGCGAAGTCGGCCGGAGAAGAGAGCAGATGTTCGAAATGTTCAATGGTTTCTGGAGAGCTTGTATCAATGCCACTGACCAGGAAAAAGACACTTCCAACCTGAAGATGTTGAACAAGAGGCCCCCTTTTATCGCGGACGCCATCATAGCCAATCCCGTATCTTTTGCTCATTACCATTGCGCCGAAAGATTAGGTGTTCCCCTACACCTGGTCTTCACTTTTCCCTATACGCCAACAGCTGCTTTCCCGCACCCACTAGCCAACATCAAGGCAACGAACGTCGACAGAGAATACACAAACTTCATGAGCTACCCACTTGTCGATCTGATGACTTGGCAAGGTTTAGGCGATCTGGTCAACCGTTTCCGTGTCAAGACTCTCGGACTCGAGCCTGTCTCTACCCTTTGGGCACCGGGACAAATCACACGTTTGCGTGTCCCAATGACGTATCTTTGGTCTCCTGGACTCGTGCCGAAACCGGAAGATTGGGGCCCTGAAATCGACATTGCAGGCTACGTCTTCCTGGACCTGGCGAGCTCATACAAGCCTGAGGACGACCTCAAGGAATTTCTACGCCGAGATCAGGACTCACGACCCCTCATATACATTGGCTTCGGCTCGATAGCGGGTATAAAGGATACTACTGCTTTTTGCAACCTGCTCTTCGAAGCTGTGAAAGCAGCCGACGTTCGAGCCGTTATCTCCAAGGGGTGGGGAGATATGGGCAAAGGCTTAGACATTCCAGACGGAGTGTTCATGGTAGACAACGTTCCCCATGACTGGCTTTTCCCGCAGATGGACGCTGTTTGTCATCACGGTGGTGCAGGGACAACAGCAGCAGGTTTGAGGTACGGAAAACCGACTATGATCGTTCCTTTCTTCGGAGATCAGCCGTTCTGGGCTCAAATGATTGTGCGTGCGGATGCTGGTGCGAAACAAGTTTGGCCACTCAAGAAATTGACGGTGGAAAGATTTGCAACCTCTATCAAAGAGTGTTTGAGACCAGCTGCAAAAGAAAACGCGCAAGCAATTTCCAAGAGTATTGCCCTGGAAGGGGATGGTGCTGACAATGCAGTGAACGCGTTTCATCGAGGCTTGAAATCGTCTTGTGTGCACTCAGTCGCTTGTGACGTGTTTGAGGACCGCATTGCGGTGTGGTCGGTAAGGCATACAGACTTCAAATTGTCTGCACTAGCTGCCAGTCTGCTCGTTGAAAGCAAACGAATGTCATGGGATGATCTTGATCTACTCCGCCACAAGGACTGGGCTGACTTCTCTGGTCCTGGTGAGCCAGTCACTGGCGCTGGCGGCGTTGTCGTCGGTGCTTTCCAGGAAGCTGTTCATGGTATATCGAGCATACATGAAGATGCCAAGGCCGACTTGAAAAGGATTGGGAAACACAGGGAACGGAAAAAGAGTAGAGCCGAAACAAACATCAGAACCAAGCCAAGGAGTCAGCTTGCCTTAACCGCTGGGCACTCTGCGGACAGCCAGGACGAAGGTGACGCAAAAGTCAACCTGACTGGAGCCGCAGAGCCCGTGCGTAATCCAACAGTTGCAGGACTACTGGGGGATTCCGGTACGGCCCGACCGCATGCATCTCGAACTCAAACGACATCGACCCTGGAAGAGCCTGCACCGGTCTTATTGGCCAAAGATGTTGGAAGAGGCGTTGGACATTCGCTCAAGTCCATCGTCTTACTGCCATCCGAGATGCTGCATGCAGTCACACTAGGATTCCGTAACGCACCGCGTCTATACGGCGATAAAACAGTTCGTCCGCCCCCACACAACATACACGGCTTCCGGCAAGGAAGTAAAACTGCAGGCAAAGAGTTTTGGTTTGGCATATACGACGGATCCACGGGGCTGGTCAAGATACCTTATCTTGATGTAAAGGAAGCAGGACTATCTGGTCTACCCAAAGGAGTCGCCAGAGGTCTGGGAGGTCTGGTTCTCAAGCCAATAGCTGGCACGCTAGGCTTATTCGACTACACAAACCGGGGTCTTTATGCTTCTTTGAAGAAATTGGTAAAAGATACCGAAAAGACAGAACGTTGGATTAGAGAAGCAAGGCTCGGCCAGGGAGCTGTGGAAGCAAAAGCACTTCAAGAACAGGATCGGAAACAGGATGACACACATACAAGGCCTGAAAAAGGCCAGTTGGAGCACGCCCGTACCCAAGCGCTCAATAGGTTTACTCCAGACGATCGACGTAAACTCGAAGACACACGCAAACAGGAAGAGCAACCATCGTTGCTTCCTGGAAAGTCGAGCAAGCTCAAGCTCAAACACAAATCGCACCGGTAAATGCTCGTAGATCGAGGCCGAGCATGAGCAACGACGGCTTCGAGAGATGTAGAAAGTATGTCATTTTTGGTTGTTCGTATATATGACGTGGCGAATCAGAGTGCAACGATAACGGGCTGCTCCAATTATGCATGGTGACGGTCAGTGGTTCTCGAGATCGATTACAGTTCCAGATCATCGTTAGACTAATCAAATCGCACATAATAACTCTTACTCTATATCGGTGTTTCGTAGGTTGGCATTACTCGATGAGTATGCCTTCAAGGTAACACTCCAAAAAGCAAATAGTCACAGCATTGTGTCAAAGGCGGTAACACGGAAGTGATAAGGCAAACGTGCTGTGTTTCTTCTTCTGTAATGCTGGGGCGGCAGCGCAAACACCGCATGCAAGGCACAAAGCCGAAGCTGGACTCCACACGTAATGGTTTAGCATCGGCACGAGGTAATTGTTGCACAATCGCATGGCCAACGTGGGAGCAATGCAACGAACGGCTTGTTACAATTTATACTCTTATCTACTGGCGCAAACGTGAATACAAACGAGCAGCAAAGAGCGCGATCGTCCCAGTTGTTCTTATCGCATTAGGTTGTCTATTGAAGTGTTTGTAAGTGGTTGTTGCCAGAATGGAGCTCAAGTTTAGACATACGCGTGGTGGGATTTAGTGGGGCAACTCGAAAGAGCAGCCCACCAATAAGTCAGGTCTAGAAGAACGAAGCAAGGAAAGCAGACTGCGTGCCGTTGAAGGAGAGTGTCCGATAGTATGAGTATAGTAGAATTATTGGAATTGAACGATAAAGATTAGGACTCCAATACGATGGTGTCTCGCCTCGCAAAGGCCGATTGGAAGCAAGAGCTTGAGCGTTGTCTCCGTCACCGGCGGAGTGAAGCTTTGTTTCCCCAGCATGTTGTGCACTCGTAGCAAACTAGAGGGCCGCAAGAGCCAACGCTTATTTCGCAGGCTGGTTACTGGGGAGGAGCCACTACTGCAACGATCACAGCACAAGGGACCACCTTCGGTCGGCCACATCCAGCAGCTATCAACAGAAATCCCGGTGTCGTTGCGAGATAATTATCTTTATTATCAGTTACGGCTGCTCCTGCTTTCCACTCTTCTGCTCTTCTTCTTTGTATCTCTGGGCTGAGCATTCTTTGTACCAGTATTACTCGTCTCCATTAAGTCACTCTGAAATTTTGGATTGTTTTCAAGTATATCCCTACAGTCCTCCACCATGGCTGATAACGTTTTTACCTCCAACACGGTCAACTTGGCCAAGTATATGAAATTGGAGCAGAAGGGCAAAGTCCTTGCAGAGTACATCTGGATCGATGGCACAAACGGCCTGCGCAACAAGACAAAGGTAAGCATATACCCTCTCGAGATATCCTGCTTGAATGATTTTGGTCCTTGGAGCACGTCAACGCTGAGGAGAGGCAACCCCACGAGCATTCAGAGGCATTAGGTTTCCTCGTCAGCCACTGCCGAGCCTAAAATCGACTGGTCGTCGTCGGCCTGCGGCATTTTCTGGCTCAACGAAAATGCTCGTGTGACGACACTCCTTGTCTCCGGAACTTCCAATTGCGCAACACACGATTCATGCGAGGTCTTGGTGCCGTCTTGACGAATTTCATTTGCTAACTTTGAGTTCACAGACTCTCAGCAAGAAGCCCGCAAGCATTGACGACCTCCCAGAATGGAACTTCGACGGCTCATCCACCGGTCAAGCCCCGGGTGACAACTCAGATGTCTACATCCGACCCGTCGCCATGTATGCCGACCCAATCAGACTAGGCGATAACATTTTGGTCATGTGCGAGACATGGGACCCAGATGGAACACCAAACAAATTCAACTACAGACATGATGCTGCACGATTGATGGAAGCAAACAAGGAACACAAGATCTGGTTCGGTCTAGAGCAAGAATATACCCTCCTTGGACCTGATGGCTACCCATACGGTTGGCCAAAGGGTGGCTTCCCAGCTCCACAAGGTCCATACTACTGTGGTGTTGGTACCGGTCGTGTCTTCTGCCGTGACATTGTCGAGGCTCACCACAAGGCCTGCATGTACGCTGGCATTGAGATCTCCGGCACAAACGCAGAGGTCATGCCTGCGCAGTGGGAATACCAGGTCGGCCCATGTGAGGGTATCAACCTAGGTGACCAATTGTGGGTCTCAAGATGGCTGTTGCACAGAATCTCGGAAGAGTTCGGCGCAAAGGTCTCTTTCCAGCCCAAGCCAATGCCAGGTGACTGGAACGGTACTGGTCTCCACACCAACGTCTCCTCTGGTGAGATGAGAGAAGAGGGTGGCATGAAGCACATCGAAGCTGCAATGAAGAAGCTCGAGGAGCGACACGTCGACCACATGAAGGTATACGGTGAAGGCAATGAGCTACGTATGACTGGTGCACACGAAACATCCAGCGTCGACAAGTTCACCTGGGGTGTTGCCAACCGGGGCTCGTCTGTTCGTATTCCACGACAATGCGCCAAGGAAGGAAAGGGATACTTTGAGGACCGAAGACCTGCCTCGAATGCTGATCCATACCAGATCACTGGTATCATCGTCGAGACCATGTACGGTGCCCTACCAGCTGAGAAGTTCTGATAGATGGCTTGTTTGAGCACGGCGTTTGGTGAAGACTTTATCCGTTCAGGGCCTTGGTTTGTTAGGTTTCATCTGCTTGCCCGCGGTCAGATAGAATCAGACACAACTTTTGAACTTGTCCTCATAACAACAAGCACGAACGTAGAGCTTGGCGATGCACCTTTGTGTGTCAATATACTATCTGAACCTCTCTCATTGTCAAGTACGGCGTGGTCTACGATGCACTTTTGCGATTAAGATCGTTCGGTTTGTGCTAGGGTTTGCTAACCCTTCTAGTCACACGTGCTATACGATTAAGGTCAAAAGCACATTAACGATCGACATACTTTACCGGGCGTGTGGTCATCGACACTAATCTTCCGATACACCGAGACGTTTCTCAAGCGTCTACACGTCCAGGCTGAAGGCTTTGTGACTAGGTCACTCTCAGCCTCTGCCATCAGTACCAATTTGCACGACGCGCCGTCAAAATTAAGTGCCAGAAGAGTCGAATCATACCAAAACACAAATATTCTAGGCCAAACAGGAAAAGACCACCTTCCAGATCGAGGTGACGTGCCCTCAAGCTTCAACCCCAGCTTCATATGCAAGATGACAACCTTATCTCAGCATGCGAAAAATGCTTATCAGTCGATCTTGTACTCACTGGTTCGGTTCTCAAACTCCAGGGTCTCCTCGATTAGTTTCTGATAGGTCGGTTACAGCTTGCACAATGACCCATTGATTTGGCGCAGAAGCAAGGCTACCAGTCCATAGTGGTACCAAGCGATGTACACTGGGGATGCTACCAGGAGAAATACCTCAAGGTTTCGGGACCAGACCTAGCGATGGGTATTTCAAGCGCATCGAGCAGAGCATGGCTCTGTTGCTGCTGGCCCTGCTTGATATATTCGTGCCACAAAGACCGCCATTGAAGGTGATCTGAGGGATTACCAGTTTCACGCCAACATCAGACGCCTGGATAATTGAAATCATGGGCACCTTTATTGCAAGTGCTTATGGAGTCGATTGGCATGGTATGCAGATAGTCTATAGCGAACCCATCCAGCACACACGGAGTCGTTGATCCTGAAGGATATTGTGGTCGCTATGCCCACTCACCTCCGCAGTCGTCTTGAATTCTTCCCACAACGCGTGGCTCATGATCAGGATAATGCGCCACCATCGAGACATGAAGATTACTAGCATCACAGGCAATTCACAGAGCCCCGTGCCCAGGCCTAGATCTGGTTATCGTTCACTATGGATGTCCTTCTCTAATGGCGCAGGTTGCTTTTGTCGGACAGCGTCAACCAGTGCCACGTCCAATAGCTCGCCAAATTCACGTGCCTTGCTTCGGATCCCTTGCGCTAGGTCCAGCGCTCCCACGGAATCCTGGTCATTCAGACCCACAGACGTAAACTCAAAAACTCGAGTGCTGATAAGGTGGACGTATGTGATTGGTCATGATCAACCGCATCTCAAAACCGAAACAGCGATCAAAGATATGCATCCGTCATATCCTTTGTAGTCCTTCTGGAATTCAACACTTTGATCTGTCGATGCGCCGACTTCGGAAAACTTGCGAAACTGTGGGACTGGATTTTGAGGCGCGCGTGGTCGAAACACCGAAAATTGTGCGACATAACACCACGAGTTGACACATGGACGCCTTGTAACACCAGCACTGTTCTATTCTTGAGGCCAAAAGCAACCACATCAACGATGCAAACCATTAATTGCCAAGCCAAGCTATACGTACTGCAACACCGAGCTTGGTGGTCAGTTGCAAGGACCTTATCTATTTCAAGCAATCATCATACAGGGCATCACGTCCTCAATTACCAGAACAATCCTGAAATCTGGGCAGCCTCCCACCAATAGCAATGCAAGTCAATATCTAGCCAAGACACCTGATTGTCTGTATTGAGAGTCTTTCACCAGCTTGGCGGTCGCCAGGAGCTGTTCCCCCGTTGCCCGTTGCCCATTGCCAATCCAAGCTCGTATCTTTTTCAGTTGCGATGTGCTCAGCTGTCTTGATAAGGAAAATCTACCACCAATATGAACGCGTATCAAAGGCCTCGCACGAACGCACAGCCAGAGGAAGAGCCAGATTGAACTCCACATGGGTGGGTGTTGAGGGCCCGCTAATGCCCCAAGGATAGCCCTAGCTCTGTTTTAGCCTCCCGTCAACCTGAGCTCCATAGATAGGTCCACGCTTTGCTGACCACACACACTGATATGACGGCAACCCGACTCACGCCTCGACTTCCCAATAATCTACCGTGCCCGGACGGTACATTGGCAATTATGGCTCTTATAATTCTGACTTTGCATTCTTAAGTACTACTATCACCACCTATCACTCCTGCCTTCTGGCTGCGTTTGTTGTTGTTCGTCCTTTTCCTTCTTGCTCTTTCGCACTTCGACGCATGCTTGCCGCGAACCACTGAGGTCGTGCTTGCATATCACAACTGCCCACCTTCGCTCCTCCTTAATTCTACAACTCTTGGGCGACAAGCAAGATGAGCGAATCTACCCAGGACCAGCATGGCGTCTTTGTACCCAACTATGCCTCTTACAACTGGATCGGACCCCCCGCAGACTTTGGTCTAGCTACCGACACAGTTACTGGTGGTGATTCGATCACTGAGAATGTCAACAAATGGTTTCAATCGGGTGATCAAGCCTACATCTTGATAGCCTCAGCTATGGTAAGAAGCGAAAGAATCAGGTATCAGATACCGTCACTAACGGATGAGTTCAGGTCTTGATAATGGTGCCAGGTCTGGGTTTCTTGTATTCCGGTTTGGCAAGAAGAAAGTCTGCTCTGTCACTGATGTGGGCTTGCATGATTGCTGGTTCGGTCGTCACTTTCGAATGGTACTTCTGGGGTTTCTCACTGGCTTTCTCACCACAAGCAACGAATGGATTCATTGGTGATATGCACCACTTCGGTTTGATGAGGACGCTGGCTGCACCCTCGGTTGGCTCACCTCTGATTCCTAGTCTGCTATACGCTTTCTACCAGGTATGTTGGATGTCTCGCTCTTGTCGATGTCGAACCTCCACTAACTATGACTAGATGCAATTCTGCGCTGTCACTGCCGCTATTATTGCAGGTGCTGTCGCCGAACGTGGTCGTTTGCTACCATTCGCCGTCTGGTTGTTCCTCTGGGGAACCATTGTCTACAGTCCTGTCGCCTGCTGGGTGTGGAATCCTAATGGTTGGGCATATGCTTGGGGTGTTCTTGACTATGCTGGTGGTGGCCCTGTCGAAATCGTGTCTGGTATGTCCGCACTTGCGTACTCTATGGTCCTCGGCAAGCGACAAGAAAAGATGATGCTTAACTTCCGACCACACAACGTCTCATTCATTCTACTGGGTACCGTCTTCCTGTGGTTCGGGTGGCTCGGCTTCAACGGTGGTTCTTCATTCGGTGCCAACATGCGAGCAGTCATGGCTTGCTGGAACACCAATCTTACAGCCACGTTCGCAGCCTTTACCTGGGTTTTGCTCGATTTCAGACTTGCACGAAAATGGTCCATGGTCGGTTGGTGCTCAGGTACCATCTCCGGTCTTGTCGCCGCTACTCCAGCTTCTGGTTTCATTCCTCCTTGGGGTTCAGTCGTTCTCGGTATCACTACAGGTATTGTTTCTAACTTTGCCACCAAAATCAAGTACTGGATCAAAATTGACGACTCCATGGATGTGTTCGCTGAGCACGGTGTCGCTGGAATGGTTGGTCTGATGTTTAATGCCCTTTTCGGCGCTGACTACATCATTGGCCTTGACGGAGTCAATGGTGGACTTGAGAACACTACAACAGGAACTCTTGCAGGAGGATGGGTCAGCCCCAAGAATTGGCGACAGTTTTACATCCAGCTCGCCTATATCCTTACCTGCACAGTCTACTCTTTCGTTATGTCCGCCATTCTCGCCTATGCCATCAACTATATTCCAGGACTCCATCTTCGAGCCTCCGAAGAAGCCGAACTTCTTGGTATGGACGATGATCAACTAGGTGAATTTGCCTACGACTACGTCGAGGTCCGCAGAGATTACCTCGCCTGGACCCCAGCATCCAAGGACTCAGCTGGCATCGATCCAGATATCGCTCAAGAGCACAGACACGGAATCCCCGAACACAGCGCCATGCTTAAGAAGGATGAGCTCAGTCACTCGTCGGATTCCACATCCGCTGGTGGTCTGCCAACACAAGGTGATCGTCACGGTATGGCCGCTGAAGAGCAAATGAAGCACGAGAAAGATTACCGAGAGCCCACTCAATAAGCAGTATCGCTCGTTGGTGGTACACAAACCACTCTGCTACTTCTATAGACGCTTTCGTCCCTTAACATCTGTGCTACCTTATGTACTCTAGCGGGAGTTGGGTATGGCTGTGGAGGAACCATACCCCCTTTTTTGGAAATACAAAAACCTGGATCCAACCTAATTTGAACAGATTTACAGCTCTCCTACATACATTGTAATCTTTGCTTCACACACTCGTTTGTTTCTTGCTGCTGCTGCATCACCAAACCCTTGCCACGCAACTCGTTCGCTGACCTCAAAGCAAACAACTTCAAGTCCTTACTACTATTAATCCACGCAGTCACCCCATTCCCATCCAAAGTCCTCAGTCAATCTGTTGTCACACCACACACTCGCACCACGTTACACCCGATAGTACTCGCAAAGGCAAAACACCTCGCGTACGTACGCACGCACTTCGTTCGGTACACCACACCACACCACAAGACACCACGCTTCCGTAATGTATGTACATGCCTCTATCCGGACCTAACTGCGTAGTCTGTACCGTGTCACATACTACTGTGGTATGCGCGAGCGACATTTCGTTCTCATCCCCACTGGTTACTTGATCGTTTGAATATCTATCGCCTGGACCATGTTGGCTACCTTTTTATGCGATGTTCGTTGCTTCCGTTCATTTTGTTCGCGTTTCTATTCGGGTTTTTCATTGAATCATCAGCCGATATGATCCGGAAACATCCGTGTTTTGCCAATTTGCACACCTTGAAAGATGGCAGGAAACGACTTGCAGGTTTATTCTCCCATTCCTATAGTAAAGGCTAGTGATCAATCACGAAGAAGTCGCGTGATCATCTGCCCTTCTTGAATAGATACACTTTGCAGACCAAAGAAGTAGTGTTTATCTATTCTTTGCAATGAATGATTGATTATCTATGTTATTGCTTCGTCGCAGCATATCGCATATGTTTCATATCGTTGTTTTCACATTCCTTACCCACTACTAACCCTTTACACTAAACATCCATACTAATGCAACGACGTGCCCATCGTGTACAAATCGTTGAGGACCAAACTTTTCCGTGAGTCCTGTATTACTACCATATCGTTTTCATTGCGTCAATCACCTTGGTAACCACGCGTACAATCTCGACCAAAGCCGTGCCTCTTACCTTCCACTACGATAGATGGAAAGCGCCCTGTCCTTCCTTGATCGCAGTACCCAGCTTATTCTTCAATACAGCAACGTCCGAGTAATCTGGCAGTTTCAGATAATTTGCACAAGTCATCACACTTGGCAGGTAATCATCGCTGGTGTATGGGGGCTCCGACGGCTTGCACACGACTGTGAACATTGGCGTGAGACTCTTGAAACCGCCAATAGGTAACCTTGGGCTACCTGTGATGAACTGCAAGAAGTCACGTCTCTGTGCAGCGCTGAGCTCACTCATGACTTGTAACAAATTCTTCACGCTCTTGCTATCCATGTTGAAGCCATGATCTGCTTTGATAGAATCCATAAGTGTTTCCATAGACCAGTCTTCTTCGATACGACCAAAAAGCATCACAAGCTCATTTGATGTGAACGCTCTTAAGGATGTGTATGGGAAGACCTGCGAAAAGCCATTCTGGAAAGCTTTGATTTGTGCTCGTACACCCGCTCCAAGTGTGAAGTCGAGGACTTTGTGGATGTAAAGAGCAATGTTCTCGTTCGTGACGTCGACATCAGAGCCATTCTCAACCATCAAGATTTGTGGATAGCCTGGCAGAGTGAAGTCAAGCCCAAGATCCTCCAGAGATGCACCTCGAATCGTAAGGTTTTCAAGAGCAATAGCTTTCGCATCCATACTCATTGCCCAATCAGCCTCAATATTCGCGCGTCGTGTTGCATACGCTTGTAATTGTGCCATTGAGTTTGCCAGGTCTTGATCAATGCTCCGCAGCATAGCAATTGACAGGCTACTATCCTCACCAACCTTGAAAAATGTGGGATTGAAGGAGACATCAATGATACGTGAGTCGAGCATTGACCTCGCGACAAACATCCCGAGCATTTTGAAGGCCTGTAGAATCTTCTTGCCTTTCTCGGTCGCTTGGTCGGCTTCACTAAGCGGAGCAGGAAAAAGTCCGTTCTTTCCAAACGCATACTGGTCGCCTGATACTGTGTCGTTTTCTCTCCATAACTTCAACTGCTTCTTGGCAAACTCTTTTGAGACTGTTGAATAGAACTCCAGTGTCGGGCCTAGACCAGTGCCAACTTCATCGAAATACTCCACCTCGAGTATACTAGGCGAGGCACCGAAATGATCCATAACCTTCATTGCGGACTCGAGCATTTTGGTCCTTGAGATACGAACCTTCTGACGTTGAGGTCTACCCATTAGTGGACGATCGTCACGACGACGATCTCGCCTATCATCATTTTCTTGGGAATTCTGCCATCGCGTGATAGATCTAGAATATCCAAATGACGTGGATTGAAGGAAAAGATGTCGAGTCTCAAAGGGGAACAGGAAGGGAAATGATCTTGCAAGATCTTCTGCCCAATCCGGCAAACAATTTGAGGCCACAATCAATGGCTCTTCAAGCTGGCGATTCATCTTGGCAGTAAGCTTCGTGTTGATAAATGAAGCAAGTGGTTCCGGAGTCAAGTCAATGCCAGTACGTCCAAGTGCTTCTCGCACATCGTCAAGACCTGCGTTAAGTTCGTGCAGTGTTCCTAATAGCGTTAAGATCGAAGAGGTGATGGGATGTCCTGCCAGCGACGGAGGAAGACCATCATGCTTGCGTACGTGAGTATCTTCCTCGGACGTAGAAAGCTTGGCTACTGGTGCTGGTCCTGCCACACGTCGAAACTTGATTTCGTGGATGCCTGCCCATACTGTTCTGCCAGTTGCATCATTGAATTGTTCACGGTTGTGATGGACAGCTCGGTAGATGGTTATATTCTCCGGTATTGGTTTGCCGTCCACACTGAATTCAATATGCCAGTCTTGGGGAGCGCTGGTTACAGCTGCGTAGGTCGAAGGACGCTTCTGAACAGATGCGGGTCTTGGTGCAACAGGTGAATGATCTAAAGATGCTTTACGGCCTGTCGCGACTGGCGTGCCTGGCTGTCGTGGTGTATAGACTCGAGAGCCGTCCTCGCGCCGAGCTGTGAGGGTGCCACCTGAACCGACCTCCATATTCACAGCATCAGGTTCATGTCCATCGTCAGATCCGTCATCTCTAACCTCTCCCAAGATTGGGTCCACATTATCTGCCGCACCGAGCACTTCATTTGTGTCGTCATCTTCGACGTGCTTCTCATCCACAATCTCGAGCTTTGAGGAGCTGTCCTCTGTGCTAGGCTCAGGAGGCTGTTGTGGAGCGGACGTAGTATCGTCTGAAGCAGGATTCTTGCGGCTTGATCTTCGCCGTGTTGTCTTAGCTGGTCTAGCCGACTCTTCTTTAGGCTGAGACGAGGTCGATTGTGGTCGTGATTGAGAATTCGACCAATTTGTTTGCTGGCTAGAAGAGCCTGGTAGAGAACCTAACTCAGTACCGAAAGGCGAAAAGAGACCAGATTCAGCAGCGCCCGACAACTGTGCCATACGCGCAGTCGCAAGCTGTTGTAGCATGTCTCGACGGCTTCTGCTGCGATCCGATGGCGGTCGTTCTGACAAAGTCACTCTGGGCCGCAAGTAGTCATCCAGAGCTTTGAATGTGGCAATAGCGTGTATGGACACTATCATGTCTCGAAAGTTCTGCGGAATATTGCTGTTCTCATCGGCTTTCAACTGCAGCCGAATTTGTCTAGACAGCAGTGATGTTGAGCTGCTGCGACTGTTTTCTGACGCGTTGCTGTTAACGGTGAGGACCTCGAAATGTTCTGCTCTGCTAAGTAGGTCCTGTAACTTGCTTACAAGGACCGTGAACGCGGTTAACGGCGAGGATGCAGTGGTTGTCTTAATCTTGGCCACATTCGCCTGACCCATAAAGGCAGCAATAAAGTCACCTCTTGCATTTCCAGAAAGCTCTGTGTTAATCTTGAGGATGTCGTTGAGCAGTCGAATGATACCAGAATCTAGAAGCTCGGAGCTTGTGATGCTCTCAAGTGCGTCTCCGTCAAAGTATCGTGCCAATCGATCGAAGAGAGCTCGTCCTGAAGCGTCGGTATGAGTCCCAGTGTAGTGCTCACGAGTGGTATTTGCTAAGTCCTGAAGATCATGTCGGATTTGTTCTGCCTTTTCTCGTAACTCTTTCCCACTGTTGGTATCATACTTGTCGAGAAAGGCTTTTGCTCGCAACACGACAAGGTCCTTAACTCCAGAGATTGCGAGTGGTGCAGGAATGTCTTCGGGTTCTGAGTCAGAACTTCTGTCGTCATCAATGTCAGCTTCATCCCTGATAACAATATCATCATCTCCGATTTCGTCATCCTCATCATCCTCATGGTCGTCATGTCCATCGTCTCCCTCGCCATCCGACTCTGGGTCACCTGCGCCATCAGTTCCGTGGTTGTTAGCAGGATCACTATTGATGGAAGCTTGGCTACTCTTTCCGAGTGTCGTTCGGGCTTCGACTTCGCTCGCACGTGCCGCGAGCTTCTTGATCTCTCCAATGACGCCTTCACGGTAGAACTGATAGCGATAAATTCCTTCAAGCCTTTGGAACAACAATTCAGAAGCTTGCAGAGCAAACATGACAAGACTCGGATGGTCCTCTTGCGACAGGATAGAAGCTAGGAAGGATGCGTAGGATACAGGTCGGAGTGCATCTTCGATGACCTTTGTGTCTAGATTGGACAACATTTTTAGTTGAGCGGTGAGCACCTTTTGTCGAACGCTAAGGTTCACAGTACTTGAATAGGCGTCAGTCAGGGCGGGAAGCAATACCATTGCAAATCTTCGGGTCTGGGTTTTGCATCCCTGAAGCAGTCGTAGTCTCTCCTGCTGCTTGGTCTTTCCAGAAGGTCCCTCACTGTCGGACGAAAGATGGTCATCTACTCCTTCAATGCTGACGCGAGGCAGCAGTTCGCATATCACATTGAGAGCTTCGTAAATCTGCTCTCGTGGGCGATGGATCAGAGTCTGCATGATAACGACACTGTCAATGGCAGAGGCTGCGTCTGCTGTATCGCTAGGTGGAGACACTCCAGTCAATATCTGATAAAGCGTATCCACGACATTTAGCTTGAGCAACTCAGTTGACAAGCGGGGACTGTTTCTAGAGACGATCGCCAGGACACGAAGGAATTCGGTATGGATATTCGCACCAATAAGATTGGTGGTACCTGGAAGAAGCAGGCCGAGGATGGCTTGTAACAAGGGAGGATCGACCAGCTGCTCTAACTTCTCGGGGCTGTACTTGAAGCTATCGACGATTCGGGTGACGCAAAGACAACCTTGTTCAACAACTTTTTGATCGTGGCCCACAAGTACGTTCTGCAGGATAGGCATGACGTCGCGGATGACAGCGAAGGAATCATGAGGGATATTGCGACAGCAATTGGCGGCAGTGGTGACAGCAGTTCGCTGAGTGCCAGTGGCAAAGAAATCGAGGTACTGAAGGCAAGCAGTGAGGCCACCTTCACGGACGATGGAGGCAGGAAAGTCTAGAGAGACCTTGGACAGAGTGCTCAATGCTTGTTCCGCAACGTCAATGTACTGGATATCGAGGAGCTTCTGGCATAGGATAGGCACAGCACCCCCGTAGACCACGTTTGCCACTGAGCCTCGCAGTGCCTCCATCAGGTTGGCTAGAGACCTACAAGCCAAGAGCATGATCTCAGGATTTTCCTCCCCAGTGAGAGGATTTGGTTGCATCAAGGTGACAAGTTCCTTGACGTAAGGATCTGGTGAGAATTGACCCGATAGATTGTCCTCGTTGGAGACCAGCAGCAGGTTTGAGAGTTCCTCCAATGCAATCATCTGCATCATCGAATCGTCGTTCCTACGCAAGTTGTTGAGGATGTCTCTGAACCTGGAAGCCATACCAGTCATCATGCCGCTCAGAGCCCGCAAAGTGCTAGATAGACCTGCTGGACCAGCATTGCCAAACAGAGCAGTTGAGAAGGGGTCATGACCATCGTCTGGGGGATCTGGTGACATGTCTGAGTTGCTTTCTCGATGGGTAGAGGGAGTAGTTGAATCTTTTTCTCGCTTGGGAACCTTGGAATCTTCATCGTCTTTCATGTCCACATCATTGTCCTTTCTGGCGTGCTTCTTTCTCAATTTTCGACCCGAGGTAGGTTGTGATGGAGGTGAATGTTCTTGTGAGGTGTCGGTTGAAGAAGTGTCTTTCTGCCGCAGTGGCACGTTGGCAGAGGCTTTCTTACTGGAACGGCCAGAGGGGCCTCGAGAGGAGGACTTGGACGAGGATTGCTTGGGGTTGTCTTCATTGTACTTTATAGTGGACCTAGCTTTGGTCAGAGGCTCATCTTCAGTAGCCTTTTCTTGAGAATAGCCATTGCTAGACATTGCCACGTCTTGAGCGTCTCCTCTCCTAGCAGATCGGGTAGAACGTGGGGTTAAGGTTGAGGCTGGGGTTAAAGGTGTAGTGGTTGTCTTCTGCCGCTTCGATCTACGAGGGCCTGACTGTGGAGACGAGGGTTCGTCGTCGATTGAAGGGGAATTGGGTTCGGGACGTGATGGCGCCTTGCGTTTCTTGGGTCGAGTCGTGATCCTTGCAGTGGACGTATTTTCAGGCTCAGCCGGATTGTCGCCGAGAGAGTTGGTCTGGGACTCTGCTGCGAGCCTCGCAGAGGAACGAGTGACTCTAGAAGACATGTGTCAATGGGAGGTCGGCAAGAGCAAATAAAAATGATTGCAGATGGGTGGAAACAAATCAGATTGTGGTTCAGGTGCAGCAGGAAGATTTGCTAGGATTGGCGGAGCGGGTCTGCAAACACATGCGGGCACCGGGGTGAGAGGTGCAAGGCAGGAACGAAAGAGTAAAGTGAAGTAGGTACCTGTCAAGGTGTGAAGCCCAAGTTGTTTCGGAAGGTGACAACAGCTGCGCGGTTGGAGGCTTGCGGTTGCCTGTAGGCGTGGTAGAGTGTTGATTACTGTCTGTTTGGCGGCTTCCCAGGCTGGAGCGGCTGGCCATCTAGCCCGAACCCGCCATCAGTCACTTACTTAACGAGTGTAAAAATTCCCCAACGATACAAGATGGTGATATTGTCTTACGGTCCAAAACATACAAAATAGATTAGAAGATTGTTGGTTGAATGAGCGTTCGAGAGCCCAAGGACGACAGTGATTGATATTGATCAAAGTGCTATGTCAGTCGTGGCATCCGCAGGTGGATAGGCCAGCCAAACACAGTTTGGTGCCATCGCGAGCTCCATCCCAGCGCCACTGATCACATTTTGCGGAATGACTGGGGGTTCTGCTCAACGGCCTCGAACCTGCTCTCCCATCTGCACGTCGCTCTGGCCATTACATCTGGTTCTATACAAGCTCATGTCGTAACTTAGAGCTTGACAAAATTACACGGCAATGGAACTCCATACACTACAGGTAACTCTCCTATCCTTCCGACTCGGGTCTTGCAGTCCGCAGTTAAGGTCCTCTCTGTAGCTCACTGCCAAGCGTGGAGAGCCATATATACCCTCCTTTACGCTGAGGTGATCTTTCTTTTTATCACTGCGTCTTCTTCTTAACTGAAGTTTGTGCTTTTCCCAGGTGAAGTACTGACCACTAACATCTCGATTCGTTGTCTGGTCCTATGGCGGAAGCACGATGGAAGCACATTCTCGATCACGAGAACCTTCAGAGGTCATCTCATGTGGCTTCTGTCATTGGTCACAATCTCTATGTCTTTGGCGGCGAACTCGTTCCTAGAGAGCCACGAGATGAGAAGGTTTTTTCCATCGATCTCGATGCCGCAGGTATGCACCGACGATCTTCGTCCGGCAATCCTAATCTTGCACAGAATTGTCCGTTATCACCAAGAAAGCTGACTCTACACCCTCTCCTAGAGTTGGCTCAGCATCTACAGTCCTGGGAGATCAACTCTACGTCTTTTCCGGTCGTGGTGGGGTCGCCATGAAACCCATTGAGCAAAAGGGAGCTCTTTGGTGCTACGACCCACGGACTTCTGCCTGGCTGTTGATCAACCCATCAGATATCGATGCCCCTTTTCCAGTCGCACGAAGCTATCACTGTATGACCACCGACAAAACCGATAGAATCTTCGTCCACGCCGGCTGCCCCGAAAGTGGCAGATTGTCTGACTTATGGTCATTTTCCTTGTCTGACCAAACCTGGACAAGACTCACAGATGCTCCTGCACCAGAAAGAGGTGGCAGTAGCATCGCTTTTTCAAACAACAAAGTGTACAGAATGAACGGGTTTGATGGCAAAACAGAGCAGGGTGGCTCGATTGATGTGTTTGACCTCGCACAGAACACGTGGTCGACGCTGAATTACTCCGCGGATGGTATCTCCGGTCCTGAGGCCCGTAGTGTCAGTGTGCTATTGTCGCTTTCTTTAAAGGGGAAGGAAATGCTCCTTACGCTCTTCGGTGAACGAGATCCAAGCTCTCTTGGTCATGCGGGAGCAGGCAGAATGCTAGGCGATATATGGCTCTATGACACTGCTGAAGAGGCGTGGACGAAAGTCGAGACTAATTCGTCGACTGCGCCTCCATCACGTGGATGGTTCGATGCAGATGTGGTAGACGAGTCGAAAGTGGTGATCACAGGCGGTTTGAGTGAGTCCAACGAGCGGCTTCGAGATGTCTGGATGCTGTCCTTCGACGGCATATGAGAGAAGTTCGCCTGTTTTGAGATGAACCAACACAGAAGTGGTTGTTCGTATTGTTCAACAAATGGATGATGTGCCGATAGTGAGAGGAGGAACGAATTATTCCTCCAGCAACATTTCTCGAGCTCGCTTTCTTTCCTCAGGCTTCAACTTGTCCGCAATCTCCATCGCCCCGCTTTCCTTTTGTAGCTCCTCCCATTCTTCATCGTCCATACTCATCACCATACAGATCTGCGAGCACCTCAAGAACATGTCCCGAATCCGCCAGTTCGTTTTCTGACCTGATGACACAACTGCTTTGATGATACCGCTTATATCGTGCTCCAATCGTGCTGCGCCGTTCGGATCGATTCGCCCTGCATACGTCCACAAGCGCTTCTCTAAGAGCTTAGAAAGATAGCTGGCCGTCGTGGTTAGTAAGGTAGCATAAGTATTCTCAGTCATGAGTCGAGAAATTGGTTTTGTCAGGGCGTCCCAACCGTGAGAGAAGCGGGAAGTCACTAGAGTCTGGAAGCTGCTCAAATCCTGAGGATCGTGACCTAGTGTTTCGATCAAGTTGGACAGAGCACCTGAATCCAAATTGTATTCCATGTCGCGAAAGCTATCCAGCAGAATTGGTCGAAGTCGTGGCTTCATAACATTGTTGAACAGAACGTTGGAGGCATCGGATAGGAGTTCACTACTCTTTTCCGTGAAATTGTTGGTGAAGGCCTGCAGGCTTGTCTTTACTAGCTCCCGGTCGTGAGGGTCAGGAAAAAGTTGGACAATCGGCGCTTGCTCATTATCGTCGACAATTGTATTGATGATCTGGTTGATATGGCTTGATGCTATGTCAACATTATTAATCAGCACAATGAACGCGATGATTGTGGACTCGGGAGGAAGGCCGCCTTGTACAACTGGACGTGGGTAATGCTCGTCGCGCATCCTGCGTTGCTCCATGCCAAGAAAATCGGAGCCCATTACCCGACCCAGTGTCGAGATGATTGATGTAATCACAGTAACTTGAGACGTGGCTAGTGTCTGCTGAATGACCTTGTTGGCTATGTACATGATATCCTCAATGGCTGACGAGACGTGAGGTGGTGTACTCTTGAGAGGCTGACGAGGGTTCAGTGAGAGGTCGGGTGGTGGTTCGTCTAGCTGGAAGGCTTTCTCAACCGAGCGACGGAAGAAGAACGTGGTCATGGTGTTGAACGGTGTGACGAGCCTGTCTTCGACCTTCTTCATTAACGACGAGTTGGTCAGAAAGCTCGGAATAATTGGTTCAGAGTCGTCGCCAAGCGAATCGCTTTTCTGAGCAACGAATTTTGTGTATAACGACCACTTGCTGAGCATTGTGGTTATCTCCCCTAATAAAGCATCGACCTCCTTCATGTCGATGCTATCGTCCTCACTGCTTCTTCCTAGGGCTGGAGAGCTAGTTCTTGGTGTTCCACCTCCTCGTTGTGCCGGTAAAAAGCTTTGTACCAAGAAAGTATAGGCGTAGGATTTGATATCTGTCATGCGTCTGTCGACCCTCCTCTCGTCACTCCACGTATCGAGGATAATACCACCTTGTCTGTCAGCCTCGTTTTGTAGGCGTTCGATGACTCCTATCATCTTGCCCGGTCCATAGTGCCTTTCGACCAATCCGCCGTGTCCATCAACAATTTGAGCAATGTGTTCAAACAGCTTGGTCAAGGCGTTTGCATAGAAGTAGCCATCCTTGGCCTGCGCTCCACCCGTTCCAGCATTCAAATTTGTCCTTGCCCTAGATGCGATACCTTGACATACATAACGGGCATATACATCGAGACCGACCTCTGGTCGGTTGATCAGCGGAAACAGCTTGAAGAATCTTGTAATCTTAGCACCGTCGTTATCCTTAACAGCTTTATCGAACTCTCGCTGAAAAAGACCACACAGCGATTCGGACGCGTTTTCGAGCGTGATGCGTGGTGAATCTGGCACCTCCGCCGTGGGAACTACACGGGCAGCGAAAGCACCATCGATGACTTCGTCAGGTATTTTGGAAGCTCGACTAAGGTAGCCAGCGGCAGTCTCCCAGTCTTGAGGAGCTCCCATGGAACCCAGAACTCCGAGCACACATGCTTTCAGTTCTCGTACTTGTTCGACGACAGTCAAAGTTTCCTGGACCCTTGACTGCTCGAGATCAAGACGTTTTACTGAGCCAGAGATCCGGTTGGCTGTTGACGCAGCATCGGATAGCATGCCATTGCTGATAGCACGGGTCTTAGCACCCTGTATGCTCAAGTTCGCACGAAAAAGGTCAAGTCGTCCAAATTCCTTCTGCAGGTCCTTCTGGGATGAAATCAATTTATTTAGCTGCTCCGTTACGTTACTCTCTCGGGACTGCAATTCTGCCAGAGCGGCTCTGATCTCTGACACAGATCTTGCACTAAAGACATCTCTGTTCTCTTCTTGGTGACTTGACACTGTCCTCAACATTATTCGAGTTTGATGAGTATTGACAAAGCCTTACACCGATGGTTGTGCGGCCGGGAGTGCACCAACCAATCTCTAAAGGGCACGGATATGATACCCGAGCTCTGGAATCCTAAGTGCGCGTATATCCGCAGTAGAAATCCGGACTGTTACACGTCAGAAACAGACGAGGCGAGTTGGTACTTCTGCCTGTGTTTGCAGCGAGACCTTGAACGTCGAGTAAACAGCTTTACTGCTTGTACTCGATTACATCTCGATTGTGGCTCTACGCGCCGTCTTTCAGTATTTCAGCAAGATAGCTCGCACACGCCGTAGAGGACGGCCTTCAAAAGACAAATCCGTGTTTGGGCGATTAAAAATGGGAAACGAAGCATCGACGCCGGTATCCGAGGACGTGCCTCCTATCACTTTGACAGCACGTACCGTTGAGGCTGTGGCAGATTATATCAAGAAGAACAATGTCAAGAGGATCGTGGTAATGACTGGCGCAGGCATATCTACCTCAGCAGGTATTCCCGATTTTCGTTCTCCTAATACGGGTCTATATGCAAACCTCGCGAGACTGAATCTTCCGTATGCTGAAGCCGTGTTTGATATATCATACTTTCGAAACAACCCGCGACCGTTCTACGAGCTGGCCCATGAACTTTATCCTGGCAAGTACAGACCGACGGTAACACATTCCTTCATCAGCCTGTTGAACAAGAAAGGAATGCTGCTAAAAGCATTCACGCAGAACATCGACTGCCTCGAACGAGAAGCAGGTGTTCCGGGGGATAAGTTGGTTGAGGCTCATGGTTCTTTTGCAACACAGAGATGCATTGATTGTGGCACTGAGTTTCCTGATGATCGAATGAAAGACACTGTTGCTATAAAGGAGATCCCATATTGTGAAAGAACAAGATGCGAAGGTTTGGTCAAACCAGACATAGTCTTTTTTGGCGAAGCCCTACCCGAGTCCTTCCATCGCAGTCGAAGTCTCCCTGCCTCAGCTGACCTTGCGATCGTGATGGGTACTAGCTTGACCGTCCAGCCTTTCGCTAGTCTACCATCCTTTGTAAGAGAAGAAACTCCTCGTATATTGATTAACTTGGAAAGGGTAGGGGGTCTAGGATCCAGAGCAGATGATGTACTGCTCCTTGAAGATTGCGACAGTGGTGTAAGGAAGTTAGCTGACGCTTTAGGGTGGCGCGACGAATTGGAAGAACTTTGGGAAACAACGAACCCGAGCAGATCTGAAAGAAAGAAACAAGAAGCCAAGCCCAAGGATAAGCAAGCAGATCTGGACGCCAGGATTGAAGAGCTTACACGGGGCGTGGATAAAACACTCAAGTTGTCGGAAGATCATCAGAGACAGTTTGAAAAAGACTTCGCAAAGCGGCCTGATACTGGAAAGCTCGATGTTCCTGCTGGACTTGCTAAGTCGGTCACCGCAGCTGAACACAAGAAGCAAAGTGAGGGTGAGGTCAATGATCGAAAATCAAACGGATCAGATCTGAGCCATATATATCCTCATCTTGATTCCAAATCGGTCGATAAGCCCTCGCTTTGATCTCACGGCCGAGTGCGCATCTACAAAGGAACAACAACAGCTGAATTGCGACTTCGCACTCGCTGTTTTCAGCAGTCGATCGTCTCCAAGCGCAGAAAACCTCGATCATTCGGACGTCAATATGCCTTCTGCAAAGAGGAGAACAGAGGCACCACAGGCCAGAAAGGAGTCGTCAGTACGGCTGTTTGATAAAGCTTGCTTCAACTAATTGCTGGTCAGATCCTACACATCACCGATCTGCAAGATCCTCGTGGGAGACACAGAAAAAGTCTTCAAGGTGCATAGAGAATTACTACAACGGACGTCGTTCTTCGAGCAGCACAACGAACCTGCACAAGACGAGCAGAAAGGGCACGGCGAAAAGAGAGCAGGCACTGCGTCTGCTATATTCTTTGACGACAATGCTAGGCAGTCTACAGTCGATTCGGACACTGAGCACGAAGTCATCGACCTAGTCGAACATGCAGATTACATACTTCAGGACTCGTTCTTCTACGAACCAGACGCTTGGGCAGTTTTTCAACGACACCTCTATGATGCCTTTCCGGTTGAACCCAGAATATGCGATGAGTGCATCACGTTGTTCAAAGCATACGCTCTGGCTCAACTGTACAAAGTCGAATTGTTACAGAATGAGATTATTGATGTTCTCCAAAGATACTACAACAGATACCAAATACCTATAACACACCTTATGTACGTGGTTCAGCACTGGGGAGACAATGTGCACACCTATCTTGCCAGCTATCTGATTGCCCAATGTGGGTACGAAATGGCTAAGAACTGGGAACAATGGCGACCCGAAAACGAAGGTCTACTCGAGCTGTACGCCAGTGGTCACAAAGTCATCATTGAGCAGTTGACCCTTGCAGCGATGGGATATGCTAAGTCAGACGCAGATCCAGCGAGGCACAAGAGAAACTGGAGGTTTCAACTTTGAGCTGCGAAAACGACAAGTCAGCGGATAATGCAAGTTTCTGGTGAATGCACGCGTGTTCAACTCTTGAGATCATCTGATTTGCCCAGCAGCATGATCCAAGCTTTATAGAGGACTTGGGGCGACGAGACGATGCAGATCAACGATTTCCTACGAGATGAGTAACGAGATGAAGCTCAGTAGGACAGCAATAGCTTTGAATTAAGAGAAACCCAAAAGACGATTCGATCTTTCGGTAGCAACAGCAGCATCAATCTCCAAATTTGGTGAGCGTTCCTGCCCCTCGATGCCCCAAAGTTGCTCGGTCTCCGCTTCAACCGCAGAATGACATGCATGTAATCACAACCCCACTGATTATTCGTGTCGATAGTTTCTGGCGATAGATGCAAGGTAGTGGTGCGCATATTCAGTTCCCTATTTTCCTGTCTGTTCGTGCCTCGTACACAAGCCCTTATTCCACGATATTGATAATCCTATAACCATGTCCGAGGTAAGCTCCCAGTCCGAACGCATGCAATGTCCATATACCGCGCTACGAAGAAACACATTATGTACAAGGACACCTCTGACGGCTTCATAGCAGGTCTCGTACGACAAGATACCCGAGAGATGGACGACGAGAATCAGGTAACAGTCCTCAACATTCTGCTTGAACACCACCACTGATCTGCTTCCAGAAAGCCGTCCCGCAAGGGTAATGAATCCTCACCACGAGCTCCTGCATCGCAACGCTGACCACTATGTGATCAGGTTCCATGGCCGATGTGCCTCAGGACATCCTCTCCGAGATCGCCAGCCTCGAACGACTATTCACTGTGGACACTGAAAAGTTGAAGGAGATCACCGAGCAATTCATCGATGAGCTGCATCAAGGCCTGAAAGGAGAGGGCAATATACCCATGAACCCAACCTGGGTCATGAACTTTCCAGATGGCGAAGAGACTGGCTCCTTTCTCGCCCTGGACATGGGTGGCACCAATCTGCGTGTTTGCGAAATCACATTGACCGACGAGAAAGGCGAGTTCGACATCGTCCAGTCAAAATATCGCATGCCAGAGGAGCTGAAACATGGCACTGCGGAAGAGCTGTGGGACTACACAGCTGATTGTATCGAGCAGTTCATTGAATACCACCACGAGGACGAAAGGGACAATCTTGATACTATCCCTCTGGGCTTCACTTTTAGCTATCCTGCGACCCAAGAACACATCGATAATGGCGTGCTGCAGCGTTGGACCAAAGGTTGGGCTGTAGAAGGTGTTGAAGGTGAAGATGTTGTGCCTCAGCTGGAAAAGGCATTGAAAGAAAGAGTGAGTCATCATGCTGAGGTCCATCCAAGCTTGTTAACGTCGATTAGAATCTGCCTGTCACGGTTGCTGCTTTGATTAACGACACCACCGGTACCTTAATAGCGTCTGCGTACACCGATCAGTCCATGCGCATTGGCTGCATTTTCGGTACTGGCCATAATGGCGCATATCTCGAGACATGTGGCAACATCCCCAAGCTGAAGCACATGAACCTACCTGACGATATGCATATGGTAATCAACTGCGAATATGGAGCTTTCAATTCCAAGGGTCAACATCCGGTACTTCCAAAGACACAATACGATGTGATGATCGATGAGACCTCTCCACGACCAGGACAACAAGCATACGAGAAGATGACTTCTGGCTTGTACCTGGGTGAGATATTCCGCCTTGCTATGCTGGATCTTCACGACAACAAAAAGATATTGTTAGCGGATCAGGATCTGAAGGCCTTCCGAACACCCTTTTGCCTGGACGCCTCATTCTTGTCCTTCATTGAAGAAGATCCATTCGAGAACTTGTCTGAAACTCAAGACATGCTGAACGATAAGTACGGCATCAAAGCCGCTCGACCGGAACTCGAATTGCTGCGTCGCTTAGCTGAATTGATTGGCACAAGGAGCGCGCGACTATGTGCATGTGGAATTGCGGCCATCTGCAAGATGAAAGGGTTCGATTCATGTCATGTAGGTGCTGATGGATCGGTTTTCAACAAGTACCCACACTTCAAGCAGCGGAATGCCAAGGCACTACGGGAAATTCTTGATTGGCAAAAGGGCAAAAAGGACCCAGTCGTGGTGTCGAGCTCAGAGGATGGGAGTGGTGTGGGTGCAGCCCTGATCGCAGCGTTGACAGTGAAGAGGATAAAGGCTGGCAATAAGTATGGTATCCAGGACGTGAGCAAGTTCAATGTCACGTCAGACTCAAAGCCTGATCCTTGAGCTTGACTCTGGTGGTTGGGAACCTGCTGTCCAGAAATTGAGCATCCTATAACTACTCAACGTGTTCTCCTCAAATGGCTTCCTAACCCTTCTCAGCAGAAATCATAATGTGCCACTTAATCCCTGATCTGCCATAGCCTTACTTTCCCAGCCTCGTTACCTACAGCCAAGTATCCCCCATCAGGACTTATCGCAACACTGCTTATTCTCCCCAGCGGCGTCTTGTCCGTAGGCCAATTTCTGTACACAGTACAACTGGGTAGATGCACCAGTCGCAGAGCATTCTTCTTCCATCTCGATGCCATAACCAGCAACTGCCCAGCCACATCACCCGAGAAATTCAGATGCGAAATCGGCGTCGTGAGGTGATCGAACGTCCTCAACGGCTTGGGTCGATATACATGTTCTTCTGAAGCCGAGAGTGCACCAGCAAAATGTCCCATAATCTCCCGTCGATCATAAATATTCACAATACCACTCGTAGACCCAAGCGCAATATACCTGTCATTCCCCATCTCCATCATCCTCGTAACTGATTTCACATCCTTGATCTCTCCGCCTAACGCCAACGTCGTTGTCCCTACGGCACCCTCATCGACCCATCTTCCCGTGACCCGTCGTTCCCGGATGTTATACTCGCTGACCTCGCCGTTTTTGCCCACGGCCACGAACCCACTATTGTCGCGGTAGAACGCCACGTCCGCGATGCCGTTTAGACTCTCGACGCGGACTTGTGCGATGGGCTGGTGTGTTGTTGCGGAGAGGAGGTGGACTACGCCACCGGAACTGCCTGTGTTGGCGATGATGGCGAGATAGGAGGAGTCTGGGGAGAGGATGAGGCGTTCTGTGGTTGGGATTTCGAGATTTTTTTTGGATTTGGTGAGGGATGTGTTTGCTGCTGCGGAGCGGGATTGGTATAGTGGTTGGGAGATTTTGGTGAGGGTGCCGGTTGTGAGGGACCAGGTGTGGAAGTAGCGGCGGCGGGCGGAGAGGTAGATCTTGGTTTCGGTGGGTGGGTGTGGTGGGTCTTTCTGGTGGTGTTTGTGGGTGTGGTCTGGGGTGGGGTTTGTGGAGAGGGCGAATGTGGCTGTGGTTATGGGTGTGCCTTTTATGTGCAGAGAGGTCATTAGGGGGTTGGGAGTTTGCGAGGAGGGAGAGACGTGATAGATGTTTATGGTTGAGCTGGGTCCGGCGGTCATGAGGAGAGGATGAAGGGGGTGGAACTCGAGGGTGTCGATCGAGGCAGGGCCGGAACTTGCTATGTCTTTCAGGCGTTGGATGTCGATGACTTCTGGGCGAAGCCTGAGAGCCCGTAATGGACCTGAGCTGCTTGTACTCTTTGAATCTTGGTTTGTGAAAGAGGCTGTGGAGCGCAACAGCTCAGCAAGAGGTTTGACTGAGGTTGTGGGAGAACCATCCAAAGAAACGTCCGAATCTGTGTCCGACTCGTGTCCCTCGTGAGTATGCTTCCTCTTTTTTCTGGCGTATTTGACCCAGTCTGGTGTAGGATGAAGTCTCTCATACTGCCTGCGTAGCCTGCGGATGTACTCAAGACCAGAAACTATGTCGTCGTCCTCGGTGTCTCGTAACTTTCGTAGGCGTGAATTTGACGCAAGTGAAACTGTAATTCTCTCATCGTCGCTGTCATGCCATAGTATCTTTCGGGCATGCTTCTCCTCGTCTTGGTCTGTTTGCTCCTCTCGTAGATCCTCCATCACATCGTCTGGCAGGTCAGTGGTGCCTGCATCGAGGAAGAATAGATCCTCGTCTGCGACATCTTGCATATCATCGTCCTCTGCATTTGAATCCCCGCCATCCTGAAAGCTTTCTTGCCGTGTGAGAGCTCGATCGCCTGCGTCCGCAATGGTATTGAGAGAATCGAAGAATGAGGCTTGGTCGCCGAAGAGGATTTTCTCTAGCTGCTTCTCTGTATCATCTTTCTCGAGCACTTCTTTCTGCTTGCGCTGAACAATTTCGTCGGCATTGAGACGTCGTGTCGGTGCCATGGTAGTGGTTGCTATGTATCTGGTAGGACTGGGATTCAGTCAGAATGTTGCTGGTGGTCCGCATTCGACCATTGCGACAACTTTTTTCTCCGCATCTTGGGTGGCCGCGAAAAATTGCCATTCAGGCTCGTTTTTCGATGGAGAAGTCGGGTATAGCTTCCTTGTGCTTAGGCCTCAGGCAGCTACAGCCTCTAGAGCACGCCTGGTAGCCTCTAGGCATTCAAATACGTCGCGACAAGACCAGATTAGCTGGGTCGTCATGACCTTCGCAGAGTATGGCATGTAACGACAGAACACACCATAGTATTTGTGAAGACAGATCGATACAATCGCGATGGGAGTAAGTAGTTGTGATGCAATATATATCTATAACCAGCAGATATTTATACCTGCGTGTAAGAAAGTACGCTCTACCCAGCACTAAGTAGATATCCACGATGTTGAGCAAAAACCCTCTCCGTCTTAGCCTCCACGACCTTATCAAGCCCACTAAAACAGGAAGGTGGTAATCGCCGTTTCTTCAACCATACCAGCGATAATTGTCAGTCGCGAAGGCACCACTGAACAAGTCCTCCATCTGAGGCAGGTCCCACATTTCAGTTGGTGCAGGGGCAGCCTCGAGGTGATGGTTATGTGCATGGGCAACCAGATGCTGCTGATGTGTTTGGATGTCGGTGTTTCCTAGGAACTCACCAAGCGCAGCCTTGGTAACTTCGAAGCTGATTGTTGTGCCTGATACGGCTTGCTGGCCATATGCGAGCGTTTCACGAATCAAACTCGGTACGGCCGGGTCGTGGGGCTGCTCCTTGTAAAGTTCCGCAAGCACTATCATTGCGTATACCACACACAAATGCAAGAATTCTGGTACCTCCTCGCTTGTCGTCGGTGGCAACGATTTGAAGGTCAGCAGTAATTGCATAGCATGTTCCTTGCATAAGAGAAAGTACCGTTCACGTAGGCCGTGGTTGTGTAGTGACGACCTATCAGCCCTGCTCGATGCCGAGGGTGAATTTAGCTGACCATCGTTTGGGGAAGTAGTGGGTCGTTCGGCAGTAGGAGAGGGAGAGTTGTTGAGATGATCGAGGCACCTTCGATCTAGTACCAGATGGCAGAAGTCAATAGCCATTTGCAGCACACAGACTCTGTGATCGTTTGCATCGAGCAAGTGACCCCACTTATTAGTCCATGATTTCAGATGCCTTCTCGAATGATCTTCTGTCAGATTGTTGTGCTTAAGAAGGTCCTGAACAATCGCAAACAATTGTAATGTGGCGACAGATATACCATCATAAACTGTGGCTTCAATGGTGTTCAAGATGGAGGGGCAATGTTCCAGGTATTCTGGCGCAATGACCGAGGGTCGTCCAGTCCCAACGGCGAACTGTAAGTGACATAAGCATATCATGTTCCAGAGCCTTAATCTTCTTTGATCGACATGGTCGGCTCTGCCTTCGTTAAGGTGCTTCAAAAGCGAGGTAAAGTTGATCGACAATTTGGCTTGCTGTACAGCATATCCACTCATCAACCAGCTATCAATGAACTCGGCCTTCTCTTTGGGACTAGTGCTCCATATAGCCAGGATAAGAAGAGCGCATACAGATTCCAATGGTAGAGGACAGATTAGCAGTTCGCGCCCAGTAAGAGTTCGGACATGTTCATACAGCTGATCGTGCTGAACCGTGTTGCAGAAGGAAGGATCCAGACGGGCGCCCTGTAGGCAGATGGCTGCAAAAAGCAATGGTGATATTCTGCGAACGTCCCGGGCTTCCGAGATGGCGTTCCAATTTGTGATCCCGATCCACGGGCCAATTCTCTGAAAGAACAACTCTTGTAGCGTGAGAGCCTGCCGTTCTGAAAGCAAGCCGAGCTCGACCACGTCTTTGGAGTTTCTGGCCAGTCTCGCCAGCCCACTTAGAGCCGAGAACCGATTTCTGATCAGGTTGACTGGCGCTGAGGTGGTATTTCTGTCTGCAGCAGGATTGTTAACAGACTGATCCTCCTCATTGCCATTCTCGAGCTCGGCAGTGTCGAGAGATTGACTTCGTGGTCTTTCAGCTTTGTACTGTTGAGGGCTTTGCGATTGGACTTGTATTCGCTGTACGATGTCTCTGATATCGTTCAGTAGCACGCTGTGTTCACCCAATCTAGAGCAGTACCGTTAGCGCAGCCTGCGTTGCGACAGACGTACTCACTTCTCTTCTATCGAGCCCAAGTTGGTCGCCGAGTCATATGGAGGAGCTTCTTGGATGTCGGACGAGGACGGTCTTAGAGAGCATTCCAGTCTAAAGTAGTATTAGCACCATTGGATATGCCATCTGGTGGGAGGAGTAACCTCTACCTCAAGCGTCTACATCTTGTGCATTTGCCAATCGAGGCATCGTATTCACATCGGTTCTTGAGTCTCCTGCAGGTGTCGCAAGCCAGGACGCGCCGCCTCTTTGCAGGTCTCTGTTCACTGTCGTCTTCTACCATCCTGGGAGCGATAACAGGACCATGCGCTCGACTCATCGGTGGACCGGATTCGGAGAGCTCCATTCACTGCAGATGGAAGAGCGTTGTCACAGGCGCATAGGCAGCCAGCATCATGTTATATTTGTCGCAGTTAGTAGAATCAGGTCACATTTACGGACATTCCAAGATCTTGGCCGATCGGAAATAGAGATATATTTCACGTTCTTCATAAGTACAATCAACAGTCGAGATACGCCTTCCCGAGCCCTCGGTCTCATCCACTTTGCGGCGTGTCCGTCCACCGGGCCGCAAACCGTCCGTTGCACATGCTCTTAAATTTTGCACAGCTTTTTCTCTTCGTATAACTTTTCTCTGAATTACCATGATTACATGAGGAGAGAACACCTCCAGAGACAGCACGAAAGACTCCGACCACCACAGTGCATTGTACTATTCTGACTATCAAGGACGCATTCCTGGAGGATCACTAGGACTTGTGCCAATACCTTCGTCGCTGTGCATAGTGTTAGGCCTCAGTGGACTTCCACTGCGCGAATCAACTGGTCTTTTGAGCCATTCTGGCCGGTTGCTGATAGTAACCTTATTATAGCTGCTTGCTGGCGGCGAAAGAGGTGTTCCTCTTGATTGACTGTCTGGAGTGCCTGTGATGCTCCGAGTTTGCATGCCAGGACTGTCAGTACCAGCTCGATGAGTTGGTGGCGGACCTGGACTAGCCATACTGCCGTTGTGGCTGTATTGGTACTGCTGACGAACTCCAGGGCTTCCATAATATGCGTGATGCTGATACTCTTCGCCTCGATGTTTGACCGGGCTCTCGTCATAAGGATCCCATCCTACCCTTCTTCGTGCATCAGCACGTATTGCTTGGCGGTGTTGCTCATTTCCTCCCGCGCCCGTTGAAGCAGACTCTTCCAAGAAGAAGTTCAGAAGCTCGTCAGGTATCGATAAATGTGATTGTTGCTGGAATTGCTGTAAACTAGTCAACCGGAGGAGCAGTTCTAGCAACGACAATGAGGTCTTGATCTGAGGCTGCCACGCCTGGGAAGAGGGTGGCTGTGGGGTCGCCATTTGTGGCGAATCGATGTTCAATGTAGACATTGATACTGATAGCTGAGATGAGTCCACACCCTCATCTGGAGTTGCAAAGTCTTCTTTGTATTCCTCATCGTCTTCAGAGTCTTCGGAAGCAGAAGCTTCCGTGTAAACCTCTAGTGCAAGCCATTCAGGATCGAGAGAGGGTGGTAGTCGCCACGGGTCATGCTTTCGCTCTTTGTGCTCGTTCTTGACATACGCCTTCTCTTCCTCCGTTTGTGGTCGACCGTCGTCCTTGTGCTTGGTCGATTCATCGTTCGCTTGGGGAGAATCTTCCGAGTCGCCTGGGAACATTCTGCGTGGTGGTACGGCTTGAACGTCGCGTCTTAGCAGGAGGACAGGGTGGTTGGACTCAGCATCCATGCCTATATTGAGGACTTTGCTCGTGTCTGCATAGAAGATCTTGGAGATCTCATGAACAGGGATCATTTCCCGTATGCCAGCTCGCTTCACGTCGTCGAAAGGGCCAGGTTTGGCATCACCGTCCTCGAAGTCGTGATGTCGATCGTCATCAAAGTCTTCTACAATGACAAGCTGATAAGCAAATTCGTCAGATCTAGTTTCCCCTCGGATCTGTGAGGACGACTCGTTCTGAGATGGCGTTTGCCTAGTTGTGGAGATTTGGTGCGCCTCTAAAGCATCAGAACCGGAACCAGTTGATATCACAACATCCAGAGGTACTCGTCGAAGCTTCACCCGAGCTTTGTGTATGACCTCTTTCCACGTAGTTTCTCGTACATCCTCCTCTGACTCTGGTCTATCGTATCCAGCAAATAGCATGTAAACACAGAGGGTGAACGTCGGCCCGATTTGAGCCACACGATGCGGTGACGCCATGTATTGGGCATCGCCTGTAGTCATGAACATGCTTGCTTGCAACAAGCGTGAAGGCGATACGGTAGATGGAAGTTGAGTGGACAGTTTGGCACCTGATGTAGTCAAGGCCAAGCTGATGAGTGGCACCGCGTCCTCGATCCGTAGTAGTAACTGTTTCATATCGTAGGTAATGAGCTGGATCTCTTGCTCGTCTGCTGCAGCGCCTGCTAGCTTAGAACGTTGACTACCAGCCCTGTATTCTTGTGAAGCCGCTACAGCCTTAGCAAGGCGTACACTTAGTCTTTCAATATCACGCCGTAGTTCTTTGGTTAGCGAGACGGCTGATTCCAAGGAAGTGTTTCCACGAGCTGCAATCAGCTCAATCATGTCAATAGCTGGAGAAACAATACGGATCTTGTGCTCTATGCGCTGTCGGTTTGTCAGTGGTCTGAGAGCAGTTGAGAAGGGAGGGCAAGACTGACTTTCTGAAGCTCATACAGCTCATTACTCGCGCTGCTTTTCGGTGCATTTTGAAGGAGCTTGGTTGATTGTTTGAGGGCGTAGGTAGCCGTCAAGGTGATGCCGGACTTGATCGCATAGTTCATAGCCTGCTGCGTAACCTTCCCCAAAAGAGCGTCCATTTTGTCGTTGACAGGTTTGAGGGAGAAGCAAACTCGATGAAGTCAAGTCAACGCAAAATCCTGGGATACAAGATATCGTAATAGCTGATAGTGACAATACAGACAGATCAATGGATCCGGGAAACCTGCTTGAGTGATCAGGCAAGAGGAGTAGCCTCGTTACGTATAAGCAAATTTGAAATCTTATCCTGCATTTAAGAACTCCTACACGCGTAGTGGAGCAAACAACATTGTACAGGTAGCAAGAGGAAGGCTCATCAATTGTCGGTCACATTGATTTGCATTGTGACCTAGAACGACAGTATAGACAGTACGCAGGCTTAAATACAACAACATAGCGCTGTGGTTTGCTCTTTCATCAGCCTTCACCATCTTTCAGCGACATGCGGGAAGTGATGATGAGATGGTCACCAACACGTCGGCACGCCAGGCACGCGTCTTTCTTGTACAGGCATGAAGCCAGGTACGTCATAAGCAGGCTTTCAGCGTGTCTGGTCGTTATCGTCTCCTCTTGCGGATTTTGGTGGGGCACAAAGGTCTAGCGCGGCCCTTGGGGCATGTGTGAGTCTTTGCACAGTCAGAACGACCAATTGTCCTGTCATTGAGCCAATTTTCTCCTTTGCCCCAACTACATTCATGATAAAAGCTGAACGGTCCGACACGAGCACAAACGACAACCACCACCTCTACGGAACGGCTTCGCAACTCAAGATCGCCGCAAATACTTGTTAATAATCGAAGAAAATTCTAACCTTGTCCTCTCCTCCATACATACCACATTCAAGGTCGTTGTGTATTCAAGATGTCGGGAAACTATGACTCTTGGGAAGATGCGGCAGCACAGGATGAGGAACTTAATAGACAGACACAAAATATGAACATTGGAGCAAATACCTTCCGGCCAGGCGCTTCGTCCTTTCAACCAGGCGCGTCCAATTTTACACCTGGTCAACAATACCAGCAGTACAACGGCTATCAGCAACAATATGCTGGTTATGGTCAGCAGCCGCAGCAAGGATATGGACAGTATCAGCAATACCCTCAGCAGGGTTTCAACCAGTACCAGCAATATCAGCAGCAACAACCTCGACAGAACAATAATGCCCAGTTCGCCGCCTTCAATCAAGCTCCTGGGCAATTTCAACCGAAACAGGGAGCGCCAATAAGTATCGCTAAGAGAGGTGCTGCTGACTCAAGTGCCACGCCTACATCCACCGCCGCGAAGTCTGCTGCTGCTCCAGCTCCAGCTGCAAAGCCAGATACAGCCGCACCACCGAAGGCTAAGGTCCTGTCTATAGGTGTGCCTGCACCTCTCAAGGCTGCAGAGAAGAAGGTCGATTCTCCGACTGCAAAGACTGCGCCTTCAGAAGATAAAGCTGCTGATGCCGCCCAAACACCTGCTGAGACAGGGGCCAAGGTTGCAGCGGCAAAAGCTGTAGAAAAGACTGGTGACAAAATATCTGGGAAGACGACACCTCCTTCGAAGACTAGCGGCAAGGCCTCGCCTACTCCAGCAGAAACTAAAAAGAAGGTCGATGCGGATGCTATTGCTCAAGCACAAACCGCAGATGTCGACTCTTCTGTGCTGGAGGAGATGTACGGAAAAGAACACGTGAATATCATCTTTATAGGTCATGTTGATGCAGGTAAATCGACACTGGGTGGACAAGTTTTAATTCAAACCGGTATGGTTGATGAGCGGACACTGGACAAATACAAAAGAGAAGCCAAGGACGCGGGAAGAGAAACGTGGTACATCTCGTGGGTCATGGATCTCAACACCGAAGAACGTGCAAAAGGCAAAACTATCGAGGTCGGCAGAGGCTTCTTTGAGACTGAGAAGCGTCGATACACTATCCTTGACGCTCCAGGTCATAAGACTTATGTTCCCAATATGCTAAGTGGTGCAGCTCAGGCCGATGTTGCTATTCTTGTCATTTCTGCACGAAAAGGTGAATTCGAAACTGGGTTCGAAAAAGGAGGCCAGACACAAGAACACGCTATGCTCATTAAGACGACCGGCGCTAAAGAAGTCGTTGTTGCGGTGAACAAGATGGACGATGTTACTGTCGAATGGGCAGAGGAACGGTACAAGGAAATCGAAACAAAACTCAAGCCCTTCCTCAAGAAGAAAATGGGTCTCGATTCAACCTTCTTGCCAATATCAGCTCAAACAGGTATTGGTGTCAAAGAACGCATACCTAAAGACGTTGCCCCATGGCACGAGGGACCGTCACTCCTAGAATTCCTTGACAACATGAAGAAAATCGCAAGAAACTTGAATGCTCCATTCATGATGCCTGTGGGTGCCAAATACCGTGACCTAGGAACTATGATTGAGGGACGAATCGAGGCCGGTGTCGTCCAAAAGACCTCAAGCTTGACCATGATGCCAAATCGCGAGCAGATTAGCATTTCTGCTTTGTACGGCGAAACGGAAGAAGAAATTCCTCACGCTACTTGCGGAGAACAAGTGCGAATGAGAATTCGAGGTATCGAAGAGGAGGATATCATGCCCGGCTTCGTGTTGTGCTCGCCGAAGAGACTGGTACATTGTGTTTCTGCTTTTGAAGCTCAGATCAATATCGTGGAACTTAGATCAATCTTGTCGGCCGGCTTCAATTGTGTCGTACACGTTCACGCGGCTACTGAAGAAGTCACTTTTGAAGCGCTGTTGCACAAGTTGGAACCAAAAACTGGTCGAAAGAGCAAGAAACCGCCGCCATTCGCGTCAAAGGGCATGGCTATCATCGCTCGAATGAGAGTAACGAGCGGTGGTGGAAAGATTTGTGTCGAAAGATTCGAGGACTATCCTCAACTTGGCAGATTTACACTTCGTGATCAAGGACAGACTATTGCTGTCGGCAAGATTACTAAGCTGCTCCTCGACGAAGAGTGAAGAGACACAAGAATTGCTGCAACCAGTTGTCCAGAAGACTCGGAAACAAGACGTGACGGACACTTCATGGCATACAGAAGTCGAGCGTGGTTGCAAGAACGCACAATAAAACGTGTGGACTACCTCAGATGGCATGAACATAGCAGCACGCACGGTTCATCTGGACCTAAGTCTTCATCAATTTCCCACTTCCAATATGGCGTGACATTCCCAAGTCACTAGAGCACCACGAGACTTGGGTACGGAGAACGTTTGCTCTCCCTTGCAAGGCGATGGTTCACAAGCCTATCACTACTATGAGGAGGTCGACTCGCCCGAAGAGGACGGTCTTTCGGAATTGGATAGACAGTCCTCTTCAATGAATGTAGACACCATACTTTGTGGCTGGCCATGTGTCAGAAGCATTTTCCGATGTAGTGAGACTTCCGTCCTCTTTGGCTGCCGTACCAAGGACTTGAATCTCAATCTTGACACTGTTGTTATGCACTATCTAGTGACAACTGCTTCAACCTCTGCCATATTCAGATAAAAAAAGTCCGGTCTTCTCACTCCACATGACTGTCACTCTGTGCTTTTTACAAGTCAAAGTGAACCAATGCTTCTCGTCCCTGGCTTGTTCTAAGTTCCTAGTTCCCATCACATAAGCCTTTGGCATCACTTAGTGCCCGTGACTATATGCATTACCGGCCTATCTCGTATTTCTAGTCTTTCACTCATTCATTTGCAAGCACTCACTTCATTTCCTCTTGGTCTTAAAACTCTTTAACGGATCAATCCTACGACCCTGAGGCTTCTTACCTCTGTACTGTCTCCCTCCCTGTCCTGCCCCCTTCTTCTCGTTCTTATTGAAGCTAACGAACGCCCCATCCCCAGCCTTTTGGCGCTTTCCTCCTGGCAAAAGATATTCAGGAACGTGCTTGAGATGATTTTGTACACGAATGATACCCGCGCCACTGCTGGTATCGTGTCTGAGCGCTTTCAAGTCCTCTGGATTCTCCTCGAAATGCTTGGACAACTTGTCGCTTTTGAGGAGTTCTTGCTTGATTTCTCGCGTTCTTGCTTCTCGGATCTTGTTGGGAGTGACTGCTTTTAGTGCATCTTGCATGCGGTATCGGAAACCTTCGACTTGTGACATGTTGAAGGGGTGATCTAGGATTTCTCGGCCCCTTTTGGCTTGTCGTGCTTTGATCCTTCCCATCACTCGTTCGTCGTGGCGTGATGAGGAGACGGATGTGTATTTGTGCTTGCCGAACTCTTCGGTGGGTATAACGAATGAAATTGCCGTGCCGGATTTGCTAGCTCGCGCAGTACGACCGATGCGGTGAGTGTACGATTTGGAAGTTGTGGGCAGATCGAAGTTGAGAACACAAGAAACATTTTGAAAGTCGATTCCGCGAGATACGCCAAAGTCTTTCTGTCGGGGTTTCGTGGACTTCTTGGTGGTCGTTTGATTTTCTTCCTCTTCACTTGCTGAGCCATTTTCCGGTCCCGATTCTGCATCTACTTTCCTCGATTTCCGTTGGATGCCTCCAATAACTTCCTGCTCGTCTGCGGCTATCAGGATGTCATACAAGCCTCGGTTGAATTCTTGCACAGCATGTAGTCGAGAATTGACGGGTAATTCAGAGTTGAGAATGCAGGACCTGATGCCAAACTGCTCAAGATATAGCTTTAACCTGTAACTGCGATCGATGTCTTGAACAAATATGATGCACTTCCCTTTCACCAACTTCAGCTTGAATATAACATATATGAGCAGGAACTTGTCTTCTTCACCACATTTAATCATGTACTGTTTAACCTCTTGACCTTCCTCTTCTTTGTCCTCCACGTCGACGACAGCGTAGTCCTGAGCGAAGGTTGACCGCAGCTGGTCGACTTCAGGTGTCAACGTGGCACTGATGAGAAAGGTTTGAATTCCTGCAGGAACGGCTTTGGAAATCTTTTCGATATCTTCCTCGTGACCATAGGAGAGTACACGATCGGCTTCGTCGATTATCAACTTTGCTATCGTGCTCAGAGACAAGGTTGAACTGGTGAGTAACTGCGCCACCTTTCCTGGAGTCGATACGAGCACATCCGGCGTCTCATTGAGTTTTGCTGCAAGTACAGATGCGCTGGCCTTTTGGTTCAAGTTCAATGCTCTAACCTCTTTTCCGCAGAATTCGCTGAGACTAGCGAAAGTGCGTGCGACTTGATCTGAGAGCTCGTGAGTCGGGACCAGCACCAGAACCGAGATGCCCTTTGACTTGGAGCCATGTGCCTTGGCTTCAAGTATTGCTTGTATACATGGCAGAACGTACGCAGCAGTCTTGCCGCTACCAGTCTTCGACTTTGCTAATATATTCCTGCCTTCAATAGCCAGTGGTATTACTTGTGCTTGCACAGGGGTCGGTTCGAGATACTTCGACTTCGCTAAGGACTGCAGTAGGCGGGCATCGAGGTTCAAAGAGTCAAATGTCGGTTTGTTGGATTGAAGGCTTTCTGCTGCTTTAAATGGTACTTCCACTGTTGGCGCATCGTTCTCGTCAAGCTTGCGTTTCATGGTGTTCGGACTTTGGATGTATAAGCCCTCTTTCTGCAAAATTCAAGACAGAAATGCCTGCTTCAATTGGCGCTCACCAGTCAAAATTTCGAGGGAAAATAATTATGGAACCGACATGCGACTGAAGGTGTAAGTAGATCACATGGACTACCGTAGCTCATACGCGGACGTGGCGGAGTTCAAGTTCGTGCCATCGTCAGCCGTCGTTCTCTTCATGCTACAGTCTACGAGCACGTCGCACTGTCTGCAGCTATGCTGCTTGACACTAGTAGGCGAGGTTTGCATATCTGCATTGGAAGCACGTCGTCCCGGCAGTATCTGCAAGGAACTAGCATGTGGACGACAAGGGAATGCACAGACACGCTTCGATATTGATTGAGTTGACCCGCACAGTCGTGAATTTTATTACAGAGCTGTCAACTTATTCAAATTATCTGTCACTATCATGAGTATGGACTTTATGGTTTCTTCCATTAAAGCATTTGTTCGGCCAACCTATCTAATGGTAGGCTGCTTTCCGGCCTCACGACCCCATCCTCCAAGCCCTTCCCCAGCTGCAGTACCTCCAAGCCCACTGTTTCCTCCAGCGGTTAAACTGCCAGCTGCTTGACCGCCAGCCACTCCAGGTGTTGTCGCAGCCCACTTGTCAAATTCAGTCCGATCCATCCCAGTATACTTCTTGAGGTCCTCTTCGCTGAGCTGGGAGGTCGATGGACCTCGTTTGAGATCCTGGTACTTTTGGTAGAGAGACTTCTTCCGAGGTCTGTCCTCTGTGGTGACGCCGCCAGATTCAGACGACAAGATTGGGTTAGAAGGATCTTCGGGTAGCTTCTTGGATTTGTTGAAGAGTCCCATAATGATATGCTCGGTGCGATTGTGCTTGTGAGTTTGTCTTTGTTGACAGCAGGCTAAGCCACCTAGAGAGCTCTGTGTTCAAGCTTCTCACTTGGATATGTCTTGGTCCCAGGTAGCTGTTCACCAATAGTGTGCGCAGCAGTCGGTGTGGTAGGTGAAGCTGTGACGTCCTCGTAAGGTAATCTGGTTTGCGTATCCTCTATGTGTCTGCTCTCGATACCAAGACTTGGCTGGTCTTCGATTCTGTTGTCGAAACTGATTCGATCGTCGCCGGTCACTTGAGGCTTGGTCGAGCTGACGGCAGTGCTATCTAAACTCTGCGGGTGCAAGCTGCTTGTCTCCTTCTCTGATAGCGAGGGTAGCGGGTTCGACTTTTGTCTAACCTCTTCAGGTGCGACTATTGTATCTCGTCTGCCGGATGCAGCAGCGTCGTAGTCGACAGTGCTGAAATTGGTTTTGACCTGTTTGATCGGCTGAGGAGCTTGGTTGTCGATGTCTTCTTGCTTCTCACCTTTCAGGTCTGACTGGCAACAACCCATGCCTTATTTATAACTTGATGTCTGGATTGTCACGATACGTATTCGCTAAATATGTAGCTATTTTTGGGCTATGCTAGAATTTAGCCTAGCCGACTGATGTCAGTGCGCCAACGCTGCTGTGTGTCCAGAGGCGATGCTGTGCAGGTGACTCTCAATGGACAATGCGAACCTAACAGCGAACAATATTTTGAGGTGTCAATTAATGCAAATAGCCTTCCCAGAAGTCCAAGCACTGAAACGATCGTCGTGGTGATACGGTAATGGTGTGCCGAGTTTGTCGATGGCTTCAATTCGAGCGCCGCACGATCCGATCGTGGGGATTTCCCTCGAAGATGTCGCAATCGTAGTTTGTAGTGAATCAGGTCCTGACATACACCGTCTATATGAGTAGATGGCAGGAAGTAGCGTCGACTGCTATACAACGAATTGACAGTATTGAGAAGTCTGATTGAAGTACTTCCTCAATCCGGGGCCCCGACCAACATTGCGTGGCAAGGTCTTGGAGGATCCGGGGCCATGAAGTTTATCATTCAGCTGGAAGTCGTTATTCGTCGAAAGGCAAAAGCTACCGAGGTGGCTGTGTGATCCAGGCCACCCACCTTTAGTCACGACGCAACATTGGCCGATTTGACAACGAGCAAGCACTTTCTAAGCCTCGAGTGCTTGAGGTTATGCATAACGCGACGACGATAATGAAGACATTAGTGCCGTGGTAAGGAAGGTGCTGATCGAAGAATGTACCGGTACGTCACAGAGCTACACTGACCGACTGCACATCAGCTGGCTCTCATTTAGCATACTAGCAGTGAGGCCTGTTTGCATACACACAGTCAAAGGTAGACATATCGCACTATACCATTACAGATGTTGTACAACATACTCCCAGAAGCGAATCGCGCTTCCAGCTTTTTGCATTTAGTATCACATACGAAAGCTGGTCCTGAGTAATATGATGTGAGGTAGATGATCAGAACGACTTCAGTAACTCTCGAGCTACGGTTTGTCTCGTCGCTGGTACTATTGCAAAGCTGTTTGAGGCCGTCGTTGGGAGTCCACTGATCGCTCGAAGAGAGATTAGAGATGTTGCACTGGTGGCGTACTGTCCAGAAGTGAAGAGGTGTATGTGGTCAGCACACTCCCGCCACCAGCTTGCTGGTAGGGAAATGCCAAAGCAGAACCCGCCTGATAACGCTACGCTTGTCGGGTCTGTACCTGACAAGCAACACCTAGAACCAAGCTTTCTGGTTGTCATCCTCAGAAGGAGCTGTTCACATGGCAAGCCAACCATGATTGTGGGACTGCGTTTCAGCTTTGCAGGTCGATCGAGCGTCCGAAGCCTGCACCGGAGTTGCAATAACCAGTTGTATAGAGCAGTACCGCCACTTCCCAATGGTCATTTGGGAATAATCGTCGTGATCGACTGTTGCTCCATTTTCCACATTGCGCTGATGAACACTACTGAAGACAATCAACGGCCGCCGATACTCGACGGTGGCCAAGGTCGAGATTGCTTCGAGGACAAGTCTGACGGTATCGAGGTGAACGTGCGAATAACAACTCTCAAACAGGCTTGATACCTTTGTGTATAGCTGCGATTCCACCTGTAAGGTTTTCATAACCGACACCAGGTGTTACGAAACCAGCTTTTTGAATCATCGCCTTGAACTCTTTCTGCGTGGGAAACCTTTCGATGCTCTCCACTAAGTACTGATAGCTGTCTCTATCGCCAGCCACGACCTGTCCGATCAGAGGAATAGCTCCAAAACTCCAGCGTTTGTAGAATGCGTTGAACAATGAGCTGTCAACATGGCTGAACTCCAGACAAGCGAATACGCCGCCAGGTTTGAGCACTCGAAAGGCTTCGCGAAGTGCGGCATCTTTGTCTGTAAAGTTTCTTATCCCAAACGCCACAGTGTACAGGTCAATACTGTTGTCTGCGACGAAGCCCAGCTTTTCTGCGTTGCCTACTTTGAAGTCGATTCTGCCACTGTTCGCATAAGGTGTTTGCAGGGATCTTTTCTTTCCTTCCTCGAGCATATCAGGGTTTATATCTGATATTGTGACTTTCGTAAGGTTGTCGCCATTTACGTTCGTGGCGTGATCGAGCATACGAAAGGCTATGTCACCTGTGCCGCCAGCGATATCGAGAATTGACCAGGCTTGATCTTGCGATGCCGCTCTACTGCCAGGATTTAAGGAGCGGACAAAGTGATCTTTCCAGAGTCGATGAATGCCCAAGGACATTAGATCGTTCATGGTGTCATATGAGGATGCCACTGAGGAGAAAACCTTTCCGACTAAGAGAGTCAGCACGTATAGCGGAAAGTGTGACTTCAAACTTACCTCTTGCTTCCTTCTCAGCTTCCGGTACAGTCTCGAATCCGAAATGCGTCGTCTTCGCATTGTTTTTTTCTGATGCTTCTTGGAGCGGCTTGAGGGACTGTGGGAACCCTCGACGCGCAAACGATCGACTGCATTGTGAAGGAAGCCGCAATCGCCTAGAGGCGATGCGAAGTGACATGGCCGTGTACGGCAAAGTGAAGTTGAGATAGATCCATACTAACAGTTGATCTCGATCTCGGAACTTTTTTATTCGGGTACTTCAACAGTGAACATACATGCCGCTAAACGCCACGAGTATATCATGATGGCGGCAAGTTGTCAGAACATGAGGACTCTGCGTCCTTCCCATCTCCCATTCACAGCTCAAGCTTTACCGGACAATACGCCACGGTCTGAACTACTCCTCGTAGTATTGGCATCACATGTGTCCAGAAAGCTCGACATATCCTCGTCCTGATGTACCATAACCCGTGGAGCAGATACTGAGTTGATGGCCGAATATTTCCACTTATCGTGTCGCGAAACAGGCAACGACACCACTGATGGTCGAGTAAATCACTTAACCTTAAACAACCGAGGATAAGCGACATCACTCATTCCTCTCTATAAGAGTAGTACTCTATATACTCTCAACCCACCAGGTTTATGGGATACCATATGAGAATGTTCTTTCTGTTTACTAGTTTTCAATGCTTATAGCCATGAAGCAGGTAGCTCAGCGGTCGCTCAGACTTGAAGCTGCCCTGCTACGCGAAAGACTCGTACCACAACATAACACCCTTGCTCAAGCCACAGTACAAGCACGACGATGGCAGTCAAACAGAGCCGAGTCATCCAGCTACCAACCCAGCGTCAGCCAACGTGCCGGAGCTGACAGTGTCAACTTCCCAGGTGCCGTGAACAGCAAGTTCACCTCCACCATGCGGTTCCAAAACCCGGCAGAAAACACCGCCATGTCAACATATCGTATCTTAGATGCAGACGGCAACGTGGTTGACAACACCCGCGACCCTCAAAATGCGCCCGACAAGGAAATCTTGCAATGGTACAGGAACATGTTGACTGTGAGTATCATGGATATCATCATGTTTGACGCCCAACGTCAAGGCCGTACCAGCTTTTATATGGTATCAGCTGGCGAGGAGGGAATCGCCGTAGGAACAGCTTCAGCGATGGATCCGGACGACGTCTGCTTTCTCCAATATAGAGAACAGGGTGTATGTATCCAGCGAGGGATGACACTGAAAGAGCTTATGAGTCAGCTATTTGCCAACAAGGACGATGTTGGCAGAGGACGGAACATGCCTGTACATTATGGAAGCGGCAAGCACAAGATATTCACCGTGTCGAGTCCGCTTGCTACACAGATTCCGCAAGCGTCTGGTGCGGCATATGCACTGAAGCTGCAGCGGATGATGGATCCGAATGTCAAACCGAGGATTGTGACTTGCTACTTTGGCGAAGGCGCAGCGAGCGAGGGTGACTTCCACGCCGCATTGAACATAGCTGCCACCAAGTCCTGCCCTGTTGTATTTGTGTGTCGAAACAACGGCTTCGCTATTTCCACGGCAAGCATAGAGCAATACAAAGGTGACGGTATCGCTAGCAGAGGATTGGGCTATGGTATTGACACGATCCGAGTGGACGGCAACGACATCTTCGCTGTCAGAGAAGCAATGATCGAGGCTAGAAAGATGGCCCTTGGAGGAAACTGCAAACCAATTCTAATCGAAGCAATGAGCTATCGAGTCAGTCACCACAGTACAAGTGACGACAGTTTCGCATACAGAGCGAAACGCGAGGTGGAAGAGTGGAAGCGCAGAGACAACCCAATCACTAGACTACGCAAATGGATGGAGAAGAAGGGCATATGGAACGAGGATATGGAGAAGGAAGCCAGAGCAAGTATACGAAAGCAGATTTTACAAGAGTTCTCAGCTGCTGAGAAGGTAAAGAAGCCAGCGCTTCGATATATGTTTGAGGATGTGTTCGAGGAGATGACTCCAGATCTGAAGGCTCAAATGAAGGAGCTGAAGAGATTGATAGAGACATATCCTAAAGAGTACGACGTGTCGCAACACGAGCAGGGTATCAAGAGTTTAGACTAGTTGTGAAAGCGCGCGGATTGTATGTATAAGTAAGAAGCATATCAAGCCTGTCTTAAGCCAAGCAAAATCTTTGGCATTTGGGATTTTCTTGCATCGAAGCGCACTCCTGCTCATGGGGACAGGTTAATGGATAGACGCCACGGAAGCGGCATTCTGTGTCGGCTGTGGTTAACAGGTTCTTTCGCGGTCCAGTCGTTTTCACTGTTTCGACTTCCCGGACGAGCTGTGGTTCAAAAGGCTAAATTCATAGTTCGACCAAAACAGACTTGCATCAAGAATGCCATGAAACGTGCGGGTGTCACAAAGTGATGTTTGGACTGCTAGCCCACAGCCGTGGCATTTATCTTTGTCCTGAGTATGATCTTTCTCGTCAAAACAAGCCAAAATCCAATAATGGCGATAGCACGCCTGTCCTCACTCCAGCTTGACAGGCGGATAAACACGGCTCAGCAAAGCATTTGTTTTCTTGCGAAATTATCATCGTTCTATCTTACGAACTGGCATCAGTTCGCAGAGGCTGTCGCAGGTTCTGGGTCTTTTCCCTTGGCCTCATTTGAGGCAGGCAGGCTGCTGCTGGAAGCGGAACCGCGGTTTTCTTCGACGAAGAGGTGGTTCTGCTCGATATATTCAACCACGGGTGCAGGAATGAGGTACTGCACACTCATGCCTCTCTTAAGAAAGAGACGAATCTTGGTGCTGCTGACATCGTTCTGGATTAATTGTTGTATGACGTAGATGTTCTCTCGGTATGTTTGCAAGCTGGCAAGAGCTTCGTCGATATCGGTACCCTGTCTTTCGACGATGAAGGAACCATATTGTCCAAGTATATGTTCCAAATCTTTCTCAGCCCAAACGCCTGGTTGCGACATGGTCTGTATAAGATCGGCACCAGCAAGAAGGGCAATATGAACCTGCTTCCGCTCCCCGTTCTCTGCCTCCACACCCTTTCGTACGACGTTTATCTCGTGATCGAAGTGGTCCAGGACAAGCGCAGTGGGCTGGTACTCGGCTGACTCGGCCTCCCAGGTATCGACCATCAACCAGTTCGAAGCCTTGTCAATGGCCAATTTGCACATGTTAACTCTGCGACTTGTTAGCAGGACCCATGATGTTGCGAGAATGCCCTCTCACCTGTGCTCTGCAGCGGCTAAGCCTTGTTTCTTGTAGGCGTCCGAGACAGGAGACAAATAACCACCGATGAGCTCAAAGTTGGTATTGTGTTTTATATAATCGCCTGCCATAACGAACATTCGGAGGTGGAGGAAAGTAATTGGTGAAAACGAGCCACAGGCGACGAGTAGCAGTGGTGTCTTGCTTGGGTCGTTCATTTTCCGCTTCAAGCGGTAGTCCGGAAAAGTGTAACTGTCCATTTCTGTGAGTCCTCCCTCACCGAGGAGGGCTTGTAGCTTGGTGCCGCGTCGCTGAGTCAAGGGGATAAGCGAATTCAGAGAGGTCCCGTGGGCGTAGTTCTTGTCGGCAGAAGCAGATACTCTGCGGAGATGCGCAGTAGAAAGCTCGCTAAAGGAATATGCTCTTTTTCTGCCTGTATGGAGATTGGCGCAAGTGACGTGTTTGTCAGTGAAATGTTTCGTATACAAGGAGGAATACTGTAGAGATCTCTTCGTGAGTGAGCGTGTTTTCGCAAGCAGAGAAAGTGGTATCAGCATTTCACATCACAGTCATAGTGGGTGGTGGGGACAAGACACTTTCGAGTTTCTGTAGGCAGGCGTCTAGGCTTCGGCAGAACTCCTCTCAGCCAAAGCGGTTGATATCCGTGCGCTTTGCGGGGCTTCGGAGGAGCAGGCAAATTCGGCCTGGGTGTACAGTACTCCGAGTAAAGATAGCGGGCACTGCAATCGATAAAAGCTGCACTTGTTTTTTCGTTCGGCTCTGCGGCGATCAACACACCAGCCTGGCCAAGTTGCTGGCAAAAACGCTTAACTCGCACTGCTACGAGGTCTCGTGCTCCAAAGTGCTTGTCAAAGTGAAGAAGGCGACATCCCAATCCATATCTCCGGCATGACGAAAGTGACAATGTGCAAATGCGGCTCTACCTTTATGACACTCTCTGTTTGTTCAACGTGTTCGATTGTCCAATGCTATTGGATTGTGCTATACCTCGTTGTATATCCGGCTGCTCGAAAGCTGTGTCTGATGGCTGGCACAGACGAGTACAACGTCATCAGAGTACGATACAAAGCCGTTGCGAACAAGGAGGAACCTATAGTAGTATTAGAGTAGAGGCGCTGGATCATAAGCTCATAGAGTGATAGCTCCTGCCATTCCACTACCGGCGTTTTCGTAAGTGACTATTGTAGCTTACTGGCCTCTTGTTGAAAATCAACTTGCTTTTGAGAACGCGTTATTTCGCGTTGAAATGAAAGTACTCATCCTAAAAGTACGAGTCATTGCGAGTCATTCGCAAACTGAGGCACCAGTCAGGCCAATAGCATTGCTGCCTGGATAAGACATAAATGCCTGGCGATTATGCTGGGGTTATGCTCAGTGGAGTGGTTGACGGCCAGCGTCGATCAGCCTCCACCAGCCATGAACCCTGCTCTTGTCAACGCACGTGTGACTGACCACTACCCAGCACGACCAGACGCACCCACCTTGTTCTCGGAGCACGGCCTAGGACAACGATACTACTGACCACTATGGACTTCGCATACGATCTCATAAACGACCGATCCTCAACACCCAAACCCTCAGATACAACAGGGTCCGATCCCGAGGCTACTTCAAGCACGCCCACTCGTGCCACTCAGCAGCCACAGCGCCAGGATTTGCAGACCGAATTTCAGGAAACATTCAAGGCATTCTCGAATACGCAATGGGGCGCTAAGCTGGGTGGGTGGTGGTCCACCACCCGAACACAGGGCGCGTCCTACTATGAAAGTGCGCGGAAGGAGGCCGAGAAACGCGAGGCTGAAGCCGCAAGAGTACTGGAAGAGGCAAGGAAGTTGGTTGTAGAACGCACCAAGACCGTGGTAGAAGCTGCGGAGAATCAATTGGACAACATCGTCAACGAAGAAAAGCGGGCTGAACTACAGGCAGCCCGCAAGCAGCAGCAGGAGCACGAGTCGGAAAGATCGTTGCCAGGCGCATCCACAATAGAACAGCAAGACGAGGAAGACACCGACACCTTCCTAGCTCGCTTCAAATCTGAAGCAGCTAAGCGACTCAAAGATGTTCAAAAGGCGGAAGATGCAGCGGATGAAGCCCTTCTCCGCTTTGGAGCCAATATTCGCAACTTCTTGAAAGACACCATATCTGTCTCTGCCCCAGAAGCGTCCTCAAAATCGCAGTCCACAGATGTTATCTTCGAAAGTAGGGATATCACAACTGGAAAACGAGTAATACACACCTCGAGATTCGACGCGCAGTTGCATGTGATACACACCACACCCTCGAGTTTTACTGAAGACCCTGAAGCGAGCGAAGGATGGCAACAGTTCAAGACAGGGTTTGACATTGATGACAGAACGGACGACATAGCCACAGATCTGGACAAGTATCCCGAACTCAGGTCTACGATGGAGAAGCTGGTACCTGGGACAGTTGACTACAAGGCCTTCTGGACAAGATACTACTTCCTCAGGCATGTCGTACAATCACAAGACGAGAAACGCAAGGAGCTTCTACAAAGTAAGTCGAAGGCCGTACCAGGTAACAGATTCTTTACTGACAAAATCACAGCCTCTGCAGCAGACCAGGAAGAAGTAGCATGGGACGAAGACTCAGAAACCGAAGCAGCTGAAAGGGAAGCCGAACAAGTCCCTAACACCGCAGATGCTTCGCAAACGAAATCCAGCGCACATGCACGCACAGATTCAGATGCAATAACTCTCAGAGCACCACGCCGCTCTCACGATGAAAAGTCTGTAGCTGACTCCGAAGCAAGCTACGATCTCGTGAGTGGAGCGGCAAGTCATGCCAACAGTTCTCCAAAGGAGAAGCACATCAAAGAAGAAGAAAGCGACGATGACTGGGAATGATGACCAGCAGATTTTGAAGAATAGAGAGCATTTTGTTTTCTTGATTGTAGGACAACAACCACGATAGGATCAGTAGCAGGAAATACCCCGGCGCCACCAATCATTCAAGCAGATTCTTGTGTATCTATTGTGTGATCACGATCGTTGAACTTGAGTACAAGCAAATGCTGACTTGACTTGCGAGTGTTACAGTAGAATCGACAACACACCATGCAGACTTCGTAAGTCATGTTCTTCGCGCCCCTGGTCAAGCATGAACGAATCTGCCGCCGACCAACATGACCTGCGCACTTTTGTAGAACCCACAGTTGCCTCCATATCCTTCCCCTAATCCCTTGACTCCCCCTCATGACCATTGACCCATGCCCAACCCGCTATGCACCTCTTCTTAACAACAATACAAATACAGAATACCCACCTCATCAATACATGCAATGGTGAACCATGTCGAAAAATGCCTTTCCTTTTTAAACACACACCGCAATAGCCTTTGCCGTACTGAACTCAATTAATGATCGTCGAAGGTAACCATACCCACCGAGAACCTCAATAAGCATCCACCGAGACCGAACTCAACTTAGACCAGGAGGCGCGCCCATGAATGCTGCGCTGTCCATGGGTCCTGCGGGCGCCATTTCCATTTCTCCGTTGAGCATTGGACATAACCTGTAAGTGAGGCACATATTAGCAAATGTCATTGTAAAGTGAAGTGAAGTCAAGTGAGTGAAGTGTGTCTCAGGTAAAGGGTCAAAGGGCGCATGATAGAGCAATTGCCCCTCTCTGGCATCAGCAAGGTAGAGAGGCAAAGCAAGGCAACGATGACATGTGGTCGAAGCAAGACAACAGGGCAGTCACCACCCTTGTCTCGTTCAAACTACAGCCGGCTTTTTGCCAGGATGGAAAAATTCATGTCTCATGGTGCTGGAGACTAGCAAAATCAAAGGACAAGGCTTTCCCAAAGTCGTCCGTCTTCTTCTTTACCAGATCAAATCCACAGCGCTTGCAGGTAGAGTTTACTGACTTTTTGTTTGTCTTGATATGGCCGACTTGGCCGCAGTTGGCACATTTGCGCTGTGTTCCAGCGTTGTTTCTGCCGCCGCTGCTAGGAGCGGGAGTTGAAGGATCAGCACCGTTGCCGTCTGCTCCGGTCTGGTCGCCATCGATGGTGGCTTCGGATGGTCGGTTCTTCTTGCGGCGTTTTGCCTTACGGTTGTTCTCGAGTCTAGCGAGTTCGTCTTCAAGCCTGTTGTCATGGTTAGTGTTTGATTCAGGTATGATGCGAGGTGGTCAGGAGTATACTTTTTTCTATTAAGCGCATCGACTTGATGATCGCCGGTTGGTAGTGCCTGGGACAGACTACACTTGTCAGTACTCGATCGAGCTTAGCATGAATGAAAACTTACTTTTGAACCTCCATCTTTTCTTTCCGCTTGAGGTACATCTTGATAACCTGCGGATCTGATTCAACGACTTCTCTCCATTCGTATGCATCGGCGCTGGCATCCCACACTCTGCGTCTGATTCGAAGATATCTTTGAGCTTGCGAGTTGGCACTACGTTTGCTGAAAGAAGTGCCTGTCTCGTCGTCTCGCCGTCTGCCGCTTGGTGTCTGTAATCCAGATGCCGGTGTAGCTCGAATGTTTCGGGATCGAGCAAAGTCATCAAGCTGACCGTCAACGCCTTCTTCGTCGATGTCTTCAGCTTCGTCCACAGAAGACAAAACATCTCTCTGCCTGTTCCAGATCTTGCGAATCGATTCTTCGTAGGCTTGTTGTTGACGAGCCACGTTATAGGTGTGCCCACCCAGACCAGCCTCCTTGCCTCGTTGGCTAGCCACATTCTCGTTCGCCGAAAGACCCTGAGCTTTGAAGCCACCTTTCATGCTAGTCTTAATAAACGAGAATGCTTCACCTCGACCGGAAGGATCTCCATCGCCATACAGGCGAAGCATAGCCTTGCCTTGCGTAGCTAGCTTGAAATTCTTAGTTGTCTTCCAGGGCGCAAGTTGTCTTTCAATGGCTATATCTTGTTTGTCGTCTTTCTCGTCATCGTCCTTGTCGTCGTCTCCACCCGCATCATCGTCTGCGTATCCCGAATCATGCAGATACTGGTTACCGACTTGCATGGATTCAAGAAGACAGATCTCCTCGGGCACAAGCGTCTTCTGAATCTCTTCTTCGTCCGGAATTTGCTCGGTGCCTCTCATTTCCCACTCCTTCTGTTCCTTGTTGAATTGCATGAATTCCTTCATTTTCTGGCGATTCTGCATATCATTTGTCTCTGGGAAGTGGCGAGTGACTTCTTCGACGCGCAGCCGATGGCTCTTCTTCCTTCGTGCAATACGGAATGAAATTGCCTTCAGCCGATTCTTGGCCACAGTTGTGACTAATCTAGCAGAAGGTCCAGGAACCTGTACACTGGGAAGCTCTTGTCCCACGACATATTGATAGTCGATGTTACGCAGGTAGTGCAATTGACCGTTCATACCAGTCACCTCGCGGACAATGAGAAAGTCCGTTGATGCTTGGCTCTGCTTGAAGATGGGAGCTCTATACATACTATTGTATATTGCTAATGTGGCCTGACCTGGGTCAATATGTCCAAAGTTATTGAACGGAGACTTGTCTTCAGGCATTAGCACAGATGTGTCCCCTATCTCGGCTTTCGGTCGTTGTGTATCGCTAGCGTCCACTTTTCGATAGTAGTTGACGACTTTGTTACCCATTCCAGTCTGTGAGAGCATGACAGGATGTTCCTCAGAATATTCGAGCAGGAGAGCATAGGAGTTGTCGGCCACGGAAAGATCCCGCGTCTTCCCGAAGGCCTGCTGAATTGGCTTGTTCTTGATTTCCTTGCGCTTCTGTTTGTTGACCTTGTGGAACGCAACGCCGCCTTTGAACAAGATTTGTTTCCTGTGCCAATTTCGCAACTCTTTCGCAGGCAACCTGACCTGATAATAAGGGTACTGTAAGCGGATCGCGGGAATCGAATGGTCGATCGCCATGTTGGTTAGCTGTCCTCTAACCTTCTTTTGGTTCTGCTGCAGTAGGTTATAGGACGCATCGTTCGAAGTCTTGAAGCGTCGTGCTAGGCGATCCTTAATTGTCGCGATTTGGTATCGACTCTCACCAGGTTTGGCACGTTGTCTAGAAGCGTCTTGATCAAGTTCTTCAACCAAAAGTGTCGTGTCATTCAGATCGAGTACTACCTCGCGCGCGATCTTCGCTGTCAGTCTCTCGGGATCGTCAAAAGAAGGGATTTCGAATTGATGGATCGTGACGATGTCGTTAGCACCTAAACCAATACGACGTTTCTTGATTGGCCTCTCAGAGTCGTCGAAATCGTTCTCGTACTCTGACATGCTTGCATCTTCATCAACAGCTTGTGGTCTTGTTGAGAAGACACTGTCTTCGTCCGCCAGATGAGACAACGTATCGAAGTCAGTACACATAAGATCGAGGTCTTCGTTGGTCAATCCATTAGGTAAATCGTCGTCAGATTGCTCTTCGTCTAAAGGATCGAACCGCTCCTGTGTCACACCCACCGGAATATATACATAATCTGCGCGACGTTCGAACGGAAGTGCAATAGCTGCTGGAGTAGCGAAAAGAAGTTTCTGATCAGGCTCGATATCTAGCGTTACTTTGGTAGGGCGAATTGGTCGAGGTTTCTTGGTCTTTGTGTCCTTGACAACGTAAGTTGCAGGCTTTGGTGGTAGAATTCTGTTCCAGAAGGGAGCGTCCTCAGTAGGGTCGTAGGCTGGGAAATTCTTGTGCATCCATACATCCATGTCATCGATATCCGGTCGTCCAAACTGTCCAGGTTCCCGAGACAGCAGGGCCTCTTGGAGTACCCATTGGCGTGTCTCTTCTTCTGTCATTGTGGCATCTCGTTCAGCTAGTGCACGCAAGAGTCCTCCATTAGCAGGAGCTTGGTTGCTGCCTGCAGTGTTGTCTTCTATGCTTCTGGCTCGACCATCCCCTTGATCATCATGTCCTGTGTCTCCAAACAGATCATCATCACCATCGCCAAATAGGTCGTCGATATCAGATTCTGCAGCACTTTCACGAATACCGGACAGAAAGGTGTCGGGAGGTTGTACCGGTCCTCCCATCTCTACCTCATCAGGCAGATCATCGTCGCCAATGTCGTCATAATCAACAGCATCGATGGCCTTCTCGCCTATCTCGAGTGGACGATTGTTTAGAGCATCCAGGTCAATACCCTCAACGTCTTCTGCCACTCCTTCCTGCAAAAGGGCACTCAATTCCGCATTCTCTATACTTTGGTCGTTGGGTAATTCGGTGGGAAGGAAGTCGTCGTATGTCACGCCTGGTTGCACATTGTCTGTGTCTTGCTCAATATCAAAGCCTCCATCGTCGATAGCGAAAAGGTCGTCAAGATTGTCGCCATTCTCGTCATTGAGGTCGGCGTAACCGCCGTTTTCTGTGGGAGTATTCGAATCCATGATGGGAACTGCTCGCTTCTCTTAAATCAGAGGCTTCATGCCCGCCCTGCTTCGAAAGCCACCTGCGCTCCAAAGGCAAGCGATGCGCTATGCACATATCATTTGTTTGTGGAAGGTACTGGCGCTGAAGGCGTTTGCATGGTGAGTCGTAGTGATAATAGGCGACGTTGTGATTTTGAGATACAAACGTATAGGCGCGCACTAGGTAGAGTGCGAAGTTCAGAGCGTGCGTGTTCTGGTTTTGGTCGGGCAGTTGACTTGACAGAAAGTGAATGGAGGAGCAACGTCCTGACTCGTGGCGGCGCTAATTGATCACTACCTGAGTCAGGAATCACTATAACCTCACTGTTTCCTCTTCGCGCGTTTCCTTGTCAATCAAATTGCTAGAACGTATCAACTAGGTCATTTTGTTCTCCTAAGAGCGATAATTTGAAGTACAGGCTCTCGGTCAACCGAACAGTTTTCGATCCCCGAGACCTGCAGAAGGCGTGGTGGCGCAGGTCGAGACTTTCACAAAGCTTTTCACACAAGCACTCGTCCAACACAAACCCTACTAGTACTTCAAGGATGATTAACATGTAGGCGACCAAGACGATGTAAGGCATTGTCAGCTACTGTAATTCAAGACAGCGTTGGGGCATCAGTAATATTCATAGCCGTTGTCTCTGGCCATTATACCTCTATGTCTTTCCAGCTACCCAGATACGCACAAAGTGCTTTGCTGTTTTCACAAATACAATAGTGAACAATCTGCGCCTTGTCTTCCTGCTCTACACAATCCGCAATCTGGTTCAAATCGCCGGTCCTGGGAAGGTAAAGAACCATATTCTTCGTGACTTGCGAAAACCTTGAGTACATGAAATCCAGCGAGTACGGCATGTTTTCCAGGTTCATGATGTCTGCATCTTTATAGCTGGGACCTGCTAATATTAGCTCGTACTATCGAAAGAAAACAGCTTCGTACCTCCCCAAGGTGGACTGCCAAAGATTATGCCAGCTTTTTTGATGACTGCCACCAATTCATCGATCTTTCTACCAGACTTGCCGTCGTCCAAGCCCAGCAGTTCGAAACAATCTCCATGGAAGAAGGTGATTCGGTTGTGCACGCCATAGATCTTTGCATTATGCCGCGCACATTCCAAAGCTGCCATATTCTTCTCAATGGCGTAGACGCGTTTGTAGCCACTCAATGCGAATGCGATGGCATTACCGCCTACACCTGCAAAACAATCTAGCATGATGAGTCGGTCTTTTGGCTTGGTCGCAGCGACGTGCTCTGCTATTTTACTATTGTGATGTTTAGCTCGGTCGGCGTCACCTTCGGCTCCACGTCCATTTTACGCACTTTGCAACAGATTCGGGCGTGACCTCGAACCAAGAGTCATCAGTCGTCCAAATGCCATGATCGTACAGAGAGAACAAGCTGTGTCTGTGCTTCCAATACCTACCAGCAATCAGACCTCGTGTTCGTAGACGCAGTTAAGAAGTAATCTATGCTCACGGTTGTAAGTCCCATGGCATCTCATCTTTCTCTGTATACAAGTGAGCACCCTCTATTTCGGGTGCGACGAAATCATCGATAGCAGAACGCACAGCTGGGTGATTGGCATGATGCTGAGGCGCTTCGTTATGTCTCTTCCTCTTCTTGCCCATGGCTTCAGTGGAGTTAAACCGAGTCCTTTCTACCTTCTGCGTGCAGATCTTGAAAGTCGAAGAAGCAGGGCGGAACAAGTGAGTTTGGGCTGAACCGCGTCCACGTATTGTGATCGGATACCAACTTCAAAATCCAGCGCTAGTCTGCCCATAAGATTTAGCCACCAGAGACGGCGTTTGAGCTCGTGTTACTTCTCTCACAAAGTAGCCGTAATAAATTACACTAACATGGCCGAAGCAGCCTAGTATGTACCGGAACTTCGCAACCAGGATAGGGGCCAAATTTTCAGCGCCGGTCATTTCGTACACAATCGTTGCCTGCATGCTGGTGGCTTGTCAGTCCACGGGCCCAATTTTGCTGTCTCGAGGGGGTGGCTTTCAATTCCTACTGTGCAGCAAGATTATCCTCTTGGACAGCGCCCAAGTCGGAGTCCAGACGTCTTTTGCTGGAACCAGATACCCTTGTGGAACCTAGAAGCTGCATACCCGAGAACAGAGGCACAAGTATGTTGTGAAGTGGTCCGTGTTAACAACGTAATCCCAACTCTTTTCCTCGACGAGAACGGGAAACTCATTACTTGATCCTTTGAGTACAGTACATACGAGCCGATTAGGGAAAAATTGGAAAGCAAAACCCAAGTTCAGTTTGACTACCTACGCAGTAAAGCCGACCTACCAGGATGGAAAGAGACGTGTCAACTCCCTTTCAGCGCAAGCAGTATGAGCAACCTCTTCCTCTACAGTCCCGCATATCGCCTGATTTCAAGCCTCGGGGCAACAGGTCACTGTCTAGGATATCGGAATATGCGTTTGGTCTTGGTATAAGTCTAGGTATCAGCACATTAGCGACAATCCAAATGGCTTATGCCCAACACTATTTATGGAGAGTATCCTTCTTCATCACGCTCCTGTCACTATTCCACTACCTCGAATTTAACGTGACGGCTCGCTATAATTTTACCAGGGCCGAAGTATCTTCATTTCTACTTTTCAACGGCGTGGCTTACAATATTGCGCATACAACAGCTGTGTTTGAAGCAGTATCGCGTTATTTATTGAAGAAGACTGGATATCTCTATATAACATCTCTACCATCAGTACCCTTCATCACTGTACCAATAGGCATAGCGATGGTTGTGTTTGGGCAGACATTCCGCAGCCTCGCAATGAAACAAGCTGGTTCGAGTTTCAACCATGTCGTTCAGTCGACCAAGAAGGAGGATCACGTCCTCGTCACGACCGGCGTATACTCAATATCGCGACATCCGTCATACTTTGGCTTTTTCTGGTGGGGATTGGGAACACAGCTGATCCTCCGCAACCCTGTTTGCTTTGTGGCATATACAGTTGTATTGTGGAGGTATTTTTCTCATCGTATAAAGGTCGAGGAGAAATACCTTGTCGAGTTTTTCGGCGACGACTACCGCGAATATCGCACTAAAAGGGGCGTGCTGATACCATTTATATCCTAACAAGGCATATCAGGAACAAATCTCGATGTGCATGCTCTTCAGACTTCCCAGATCCCCTTGTTGGCCTCCGGTACACACCTGACACTGCGAAGTTGAGATCTTATGCTGATTCCATTTCTACGTGTCGAGACAGGCGAGCTTCGCAAGTGCTGGGGACGCATGAATTGTCGCCTTGACTACCAAGTTGTCGGCATCAAGCGATCATGGCAGACTCGTTCCCGGTGGTTTACAATGCTTGTCTGTATAGCATTATCTTGAAACTTTCATTGTCTAAAGACGACATAGCGCTTGCATAGGGAGCTGTAGGCACAAGGCAAATGTGCTCACATCTTACACGCGACAGCAGCGAAAACAATCAATGTGGCCGTGGCGATACGCACAGTAAGTTACGGCAGGCAGACAGCTTCTGAATTTAGAGACAACGCGACGCGTTCGCGATTATTTAAAGCATCGTAGGTGGGCCTTCGTCTACATTCATGTGGTTCTTGCTAGTAGCAATAGTCAATTGCAGCCTGATTCTTGACACATTCAGCTATTTGTCACTCACGCCTGTATTTCGTCCTGCTTGTTTACTCAATCTGTGTTGTAAGAAATTGAAACTGTTACCAGACTCTTTGTTTGTGGCAACAAGTGACATGCTCCTGCCTGGAAGTCTATCTTCTGAAGCATCTGCATGCTTCCTCCCACGTCTGATACCACAAACTTATGAATAGGTCGATCGCACTCGGTCTAACGTGCTGAGTCACCATTTACAATTCCACCTCTTCTTCACCGGTATTTCCTGGTTACATTTATCCCTCTGGCTGCCTGCGCCAAGACGCTACTACTGTAGTTGGCATTATCTTGTTCAATTACAGCCACGGAATTGTCGACGTTGGAAGATGGCAATTAAATAGAATAATACTGGACATCTCTGTTTCATGATGGCGCAGGCTTCGGAACAGGCGTCAAGGAATCGCAGCACATCGGCAGGCACATCTGAATTACCTCAGCACGAGAACAAACGACCCCGACTGGACATCAATGTTGTCACAGACATGCATGGCCGAGATGATGTTCAAGGAAGCGAAATACCACCACTTAAAGATCGTCCTGCCTTACCACAATCAACAATAGTTCCCGCAGAGAGGCCGACTACACCTAACGCATCTCCGCCAGCAGAAACTGAGGTCAATGTCGTGTCTCCCACGAGCAGAGTTACCATTAATACACGACCTCTCTCAGCACAGTCAGCTAATAATGAACAGCTGCTGTCGAACGGCAATGATGAGGGCAATCCGACAGATCCTTTATCGAACGGCACCACATCGAACGCCGACTCGCCTATCATCGTCACTGTTTCCGATGGTGAGACGTCAAATAACATTCCTGGAGATCTCAACGAGCCGATATCGATATCGTCGTCTCCGTCGGAAGTCGTCATCGAGATCGGTCCACCAGAGGACGTCGAAGAGTCTGTTGGAGATACCAGCTGGTCGAGATTGCTTCATGCTGGTGCCAACATTACAGCGCCTTCCATATGGCAGACCTTTCCCTTTCAAAATGATGGTACAAAGGCTGGAGTTCTCAGGGCTACGCAGGGAGTGGCAGAGATGTTGGAACGGTCCCAAGAATCGCAATTTGCCGAGACGCTCAAAACAACAACAAGCTGGATGGAAGAGATTCAGTCATCGCTCGCGCAGTATGACTTGCAAACTCTCCAAAACAATCTTGAGCTCATCTCGCGGCTTCCCTTGTTCATTAACTCTCTCTTGAAAAGAAGGGTTGCACTGCCTGTTAGCACAACTGAGGCAGACATTCTTGCTTTTGTAGGCGCGTTCGCTTCCACGACTATGTACATGCTCAATTTTGATATAGTCCGACTGAAGTCGACATCCGGTGCGCTGGACCCAGCTACACAGCGTCCAGCTATCTCGCCCGACTTTCTACGCTTGCTCAACGGGGTACTCTGGCCAGAGTCAACATGGTCTTTACACAAACTGCTGGAGAAAAATCTACAGTTGTCGGTAAACGACTTCTGTTCCCATGCTGCTTCACTCCTGTTTCGCAACGACAGCGAGAAGCCTTTTCAATCTTTCGCGACACTTTTTGATGAGATGGTGCAAAAGGTGCCAGTCAACTCAAATTATAGGGCCGTACTCCTTCAAATTGTCGCGTTCTACCGCTTGTTCCTCGCGGCAAATTGCAAGTACAGCGTTCCTTGTGAGGCACGGACACTCGAGGCCTTACGCGCAACAACTTCAAACTTCGTGTCGTCAGCAGATGGTGCTCTACGGCAGGCTATCAAAAAGCAACATTCTTGGCTCAGCATCGAGAATAGTGCTGGTTGTCTGGAAAACTTTGTCCGTCTCATAGGTGCAGCGCTCAGTATGTTTCCAGACCTTGCCAAATTCGTCCTTACCACAGCGAACTTGGACCCTGGCAAAACTGACGTGGCTCTGAGGCATACGTTTGTCCAGGAATTATACAAGTTCTCACTTCTGAAACAGTTTGTCATGTATGGCCGCATGGAGCTTCGAGTCAGTGGCATAGAGGCCATGTCATCGGGTCTAGTGGAGACCTGGTCACGCATTTCAAAATCATCCGACCAGCGACGTGGAGCCGACGTCTTGAACCTGACTATCGACTTCATTCGCAACAACGAATTGATGGAATTCATCTTTGGTGTTGACTGCCCTTCACAAGTCGTGCAGAGAAGTTTCAATGTGATTGGGTTCCTTTGCGTGTCCGAGCGATGGGATCAGTCCGACAGTGACAAAGCCTGGCGTGCTGTTCTCGAGAGTCAAGATCACAGATCAGCTGCTGCGATCGTTGAGAATCTTACTACCAACTTACAACATCTCAATCTCGAGTCACTCATGTACATGTACGAGAAAATACACGATGTGCCCTTCGAGAAATTCGACCAACGCCTACTGACTTTCACAATGCAACTCTTAGACTCCACTATTCAGAGGATCGATCGGTTCTCTGGTATCGAGCAGGGCATCAATGCGAAAATGGTCAAACTGTGTTTGCATCTTTTGCGAGAAGCTTTCACACCAGCCAGATGCTCGACAGATGTAACAGAACTGATCAAGGAGAATATCTACCGATGGCTCATTAGAGATCGAGCAAACGTAACTGCTCATCGTGTAACAAACTTAGCACGACCTGAACGAGATGAGCTAGTCACTACGCTGCAAAGAGACATTTTGCTCCACACAGAATACGCAACGGGCAGCATCTTTCTGATGACAGCACTACTACACTCTGCGGATGACTTCGAGACAGCTAACGTTGTCTCCGCTACTAACTATGTGGAGCTTCTCCTCGAGGATCTCATCTTCTTGTCGAACACCAATACACTCGACGTTGTCGCCTCAGAGAGATCTATGAAGATTCTGTACAATGCAAGATTATCCGGGCTAGCGCAGTTGATTATGGCCGTACCGCGCTTGATAGATAGAACCCTCTGTGAGACGCTGTGGGTCAATGTTCTGACGACAAGCTCCTCTGCCTTGAGATCCGAAGCATGGACCACTTTTGCGAACATCCTCAACGAAATGCAGGTCAGCAACGAATTTCTAGACCTTGTTGCCTGCGACTTTCTGCCTACCCTGCCACCAGCCTTTTTCGATGAGGCTGTACTAGCATTCTGTCGAGCTTTGACGGACTTCCACGTTCGCTACAAAGTAAACAGTATGCAAGATACAGATGAATGTCTTCAAATTCCTGCGATGGAAAGAGTTTGGTCTATCATGCTCGAAGCGTCGAATTTTCACGTTGCAGAGATGGCATCCGATTACATTGTGCACACCTATCTGAACAATGATGACCTGGTCAGCAAGCGTCATCTCGGTGAACAGCAGATGTATGCGGTGCTGGTAGATAGATGCATCTCAACAGTTATCGAATCTGCCAACTCGTTGAAAGATAATGGTCCTGATGCCTCCACAAACACGGTTAACAGCCAGCACGAGGCCCGTCTCCACCGATCGCTCTCACTATTACGGAAATTGCTGAATGGCCTCAAATCCAAACCGCGATTCAAGCCGTCGGCGTCTGAAAAATTTGGTCCCGCTCTGGCAACATTCGAACCCAAGGGTCAGCCGGTCGAGTGTCAACTACGATGGATCTCCGACTCTGAGATGCGGGAGGGAAACCTTACTTGGACTGTTGGCGAGGAAAGTACCGGCCAAGAGCTATGGCGTTTTCTGGTTGAATTAACTGGATGGAGCCAGATAAATATTGTCAAAAGTGGTGTACGTCTCCAGCTTCAGGACGACACGAAGACAGTAAAGCAGCTCAATCTCATCCCAGGCAGCCTACAGATCAGTAAACCTATAGGTGCTACTGATATTGGCCCAGGAAGGGCAGTTCGCGCATCATCGCCCGTCGATTCTGCAATCATGCACCATTTCAGAGATCTTTACGCCTTGCTGGAATTTCGGGAACCTGTCGCTAAAGCGATCTACGATTTTCTGGTGGTCTTCTCGTCACAAGCCACTGTCATTGCTGAAGTGAAATCAATGACCCTATCTGCTGAAGAATTACTCCCTGTGCGCAAGCCATTCAAATTGCTTTACTACGCTAATGCCTTACGATCTTCTATTGAGGAAGAGTCATTAAGCAACATACCAAACTGCAACTTCATACAATACGCCGTGACCACAGTTATCAGCACGCTGAACCACTTGAGCATGGTTGACGATCATTCGTTGCGTTTGACAATAGTTAAAGATTTGATCGAGACACTGCAGCTCGCTCTACGGGCAAAGGTCCCCGACAATGTTTCAAGCACGTATTTCGACAAGCCTGAGTCTTTTGTGAGGCATTTGATGTATTTCTGGGGTGACTTCCAAGGCAAGCAGATAGGCGGAGATGTCTCTTCGGAAGGTATGGATCGTGACTTCTTGGATGTCATGATTGAAGCATCCTTACACAATGATCGCTTATGGGAGCATCTGAACAGACAAGCAAGCTTCCAGGAACTGCTTGCAAGTGCTGTACTATTAAACCCGAACATCGACTCGCGAAAGACGGCAGCAATTATTATCTTAAACGTCGCAGGCGTTGTGTCGGGCAAAACAACAGCCAAAATAGAAGAATCTCGTTCTCCGCGAGCGCGATTTGATGCAGAAAAGATCAAAATTTGTCTTCAGCACTTGTGGAAATACCTGTTTCCATTGGTAGCTCGCGCCTGTGATATGCCATCCTTAAGTCAGCAGGCTCTGGAGATTGCTGTGGCAGTCTTCGAAACAGTATCAAGGACACTTTCTGAGGAGTCTCTGAAAGGAGTCTTTGCTGAATCTTGGACATTGTTGCTCACGCAACACGACCCTGGAAACAATATTTACTGTGCTAACGAAGCAGTGCCACTGAACCTGGCCAAGATACTTGCTCATTGTGTCCGATGTCTTGCAAACTTAGGCATCACTGTCCCCGAAAGCTCAAGTCTTATTCGGAAAGTTTACCAGCAATACTTGTTTCCTCCTCTCTCGGACTCCTCGAGTGCTTGTCTCGAAGAACAAAGTACACCACTTATTGATTTCGAGGCTCGAAGTGCTCTCTATGGCTTGGTGCTCAGACTATGTCAATCCTCAGACGACCTCGCCGTGCTTGCAGCAGAAATGAGCGAGAGTGCAGTTGATGAAGACGCTTTTTCGCAGATGTGGGCCAACGACAGAAAGGCTATAAGGTCTGAACAGGGATATGCTGGCCAACGGAACTTATCGAACACTTGCTACCTCAACTCCTTGTTCTCTCAACTATTTATGAATGTGAGATTCAGAGACTTTATCATCGGCCTCGACATTGTTGACAGTATGAAGCAACAGTTGTTCTGCGAATTGAGCAATTTGTTTGCTAATATGCAAAGTTCCTGCGAGAAATATGTCAATCCACAGGAAGTCATTGAATCAGTAACCCAGTACAATGGCGAGCAAATTGACGTGACTGTGCAAATGGATGTGGATGAGTTCTACAATCTGCTGTTTGATCGTCTCGAAGCACAACTTGTTGATGCTGATGCACGGAAAAAGTTCAAGTCCTTTTACGGAGGCCAACTTGTTCAACAGATCAAGTCTATGGAATGCGAGCATATTTCAGAAAGAATAGAGCCCTTCAGCGCCGTCCAAATTGAGATCAAAGGTAAAAACGGTCTAGAACAGGGCCTGGCAGCTTATGTGGAAGGCGAAGTTCTGCAAGGAGAAAACAAATATTCGTGTACAAGTTGTGGTAGACACGTTGATGCTGTCAAGCGTGCTTGCCTGAAAGAGATTCCTGACAACCTCATTTTCAACCTCAAGCGGTTTGACTACGACATTATGACTGGTATGAGATGCAAGGTCAACGACGAGTTCCAGTTTCCGGAAACCATTGACATGATGCCATACACGGTGGAAGCTCTAAGCAGCGAGAATACACAACTACCCACCGACATATTTGAGCTCGTTGGAGTTATTGTACATTCAGGAACCGCAGAGACCGGCCACTACTACTCCTTCATCCGCCAGAGACCTTCTAGAAAGGACAGAAGACGTTCATGGCTGCAGTTCAACGACATAGATGTGACGCAATTTGATCCAGAGCACATGAGGGATCAGGCGTTTGGAGGAACCGACGCAAGTTATGGAAATTTCCTCAAGTTCTACAATGGTTACATGCTCTTCTACCAGCGAAAATCCAGCATCGTCACATACGAGCACGATTACCCTGTTCTATCGGCTCAGAACACCACGAGCGTACCGCTACCAAAAGGCCTGGAGAGCAGGATAGCTCAAGAGAACGAAATATGCTTGAGAAGATATGTTGCACAGGACCCATCGCATGCCAAATTTATTCGACACATCGCAGAGCGTATACACCATGGTGAGTCAGGCTCAACACCTCACGTGTTAGAAAGCCAGCTCCTGGGAATAACTCTGGACTATGTGAATGCCGTCTCATCGCGATTGAAAGACGCTGCTGAGTTTGAAGAAACAATGAGGCTTCTGGGCGAGTTGGCGAAGGCATGTCCAAGATGTGCACTTGCCATCATGGAGTGGTTCTACACCAAACGCACTGTTGTGGGAACCATAATGCAAGCATTTTACACTTTGTCTCGAAGGATGTTTTCGAGCCTGCTGTATACTTGCTACAGTGTTCTCACACCATTACGAAGCTCGAATGCAATTGTAGAAGGAGACTCGGTTGATCAACAGCGTGTGGTCAACGCGCTCGATGGCTCACTGAAATTAGTGTCAAAGGAATGGAGTCAGTTGCAAAGATTCCCAAGAAGTTGGGATCAGGTCTTTGGCCTTCTCAATGCCGTCGCAAAATCTGGCGACACAGATGTGCAGGTACTTCTCGATCATGAGTTTCTCGCCAAGGCTGCCGAGATCATCTGGATGCACATGGACTACAACCGCAAACCAACACCACTTGAATTGCGAAAAAAGTACACTGCGTACATAGCTGCTCGCGAGAAGAACAAGGCTTTCAATCATGGAATTGTCATGCAGATCTTTTCTGAGCTGCTACCTTTTGTGAACCTTCAGCCCGAGTTTCACAGGGAACGTAGCGGGATTGATGCGTCCAACGACGAGCAATACTTGCTCGGACTGAAAGAGGATGGGAGCTTTGATTGGCTAAGAAGGCTTGTGGCAGGTGGCTCCAACCCAGATGCGGCTGACGAAGTGGTCAAAGAACTATGCACATATCCCAGTCTTCTTGAACGTACGACCAATGCTCTGTTCGAAGGACTTGAACGTTCGAGACAGTACAATACCGCATGTCGCTTCCTCCGGCCATGTTTCATGCTCATCAAATGCTGTACAACCAGAAAGCCAGTACTAGGGACAATCAAGAAGTGCCTAGCTGCTGTTGCAGACTCAGACGGTCATTATAGCAGTGACTACTATGATTTCGTGGAGGCCTTGGCACAATTAGAAGGAGTTCAGGTCTTTAATCAGGGCGAAATCCGAATCTTGATACTGCAGCAGCTCAGTGATTGGGCACCAGCGCTTCTCATGGCGCCAAACGAGATACAGCGAAATGTGCGAAACGACGCCATGCATTTGATCCAGAGGATGCTGTTTGGCCCAATTGACGAGGACGACATCGACCGACTCCGTCAAGACAAGCCTACTATGCGTCAAATACACAATCTCACTCGCGGTTGCATCTCCTACGTCGTCAAGCACTTCCTGGACATACCAGCGTCCGCCCATGAGCAACGCTTTACGCTGACATCTGGTCAGTCTGCTCAGATTGTGGACGTGCTGCGAGAATGTCAGAAATATCTACAAGCCGCAGAGGAGAATGCCGGCACGGAAAACCTGATCGGGGATGTAGAGAATGTCATCCAAGAACTTGAACAGCTGGAGGCTGTGGTTGAGAATGAGTACATGTATGGTAACGACGAGGCGAGCAGTGAGCCAACGAGTGATATAGAGAGCTTCGAATCGCCTTAGTTAAGCGAGGCAAGTGATGAGACTGCATGAGGTCGAACACAGGTCGACCTGATGTTCAAGCATTAAGCACTGGTACGGCATTGTTGAGCATGCATAGCGGAGGTGACGGGATACAGGACAGGGTCGGAGTTCAGGGATGTGCTTTGAGGCTATGATAACGACGTGTACGAAGGCTTATGACATAGGGTAACAACGTCCAGGGCAGTGAGGACATAACGGTCACTGATATTGTCCACACCAGAGGACGACGGACCTACACGGTCGTAACCCACATAGCTGTGTAGGATCAATAGAGCTTGACGGTTAAAAAGGGATGTATCAAACATGCAAACGCGTAGGATCAAACTATGACCTCGCCCAGCAAAGGCGCTGTTCGAAGGTCTTTGCTGCTGCGGTTCAATAAATAGCTTTCATTGAGACCCTTCAATGTCACCAATTACAGGCCTCAACATCTCAGGCAATATCTTCGCAGCATCTTCCATGAAAAACCAATCCTTCCCACCTGGACCCAGATCGAGACTGTTACCACTCGACGGGTCGGGATTGACCACAGCAACACGGGCACCCTTATGCTTTGCGAATTGTATATAACCTGCGGCAGGGTATACGACTGCCGACGTTCCAACCACGAGCATTAAATCGATTGGTTCAGCAGAGGAGAAGAACGCATCGACATCGGCCATCACGTCTTCTGGCAATGACTCGCCGAACCAGACGACGCCAGGTCTTAAGAGAGCTTTTTGGCAGGATGGACATTGTGGGAGGTCTGAGGTTTGGATTGTGGGGATGTCGTGTTTGATGTCTGAAATGTCTAGGCCGTGGATTAGGTTTTTGGTGTGGTCGATTTGCGAGGATGAGTCTGTTGTGGTCTCGTCGGATGCTGCGACGTCACCGCCTTGTGGGATGACTAGAGATGGCACGATAGGGTCTGTGTAGTTGTTTGATTCTTTGTAACCGCATTTTCGTTGGTCTGTGCATTTGAGGTCGTAGAGACTGCCGTGGAGGAGCTTGAGTTGCTCTGGTGGGTGCCCGGCTCTTGTGGAGAGGCCGTCGACGTTTTGAGAGAGGGTGATGAATTGTGGTTTGTGTTTTGCTAGCTGGGCTAGGGCGTGATGGGCGGCGTTTGGCTTTGCGTTGAGGGCCATATGGCGGCGGTAGGAGTAGAAGTGCCAGACTAGAGATGGATCTGCTCTGAAGGCTTGGGGTGTTGCTAGGACGGTAGCATCGTGAGTTCGCCAGAGACCGCCGGCTCCACGAAACGTTGGAAGACCTGAGGAGGCTGAAAGACCTGCGCCGAGGAGAGCACAGATGCGACGAGATTTTTGAAGGTGTGAGCGGAAGTCGGCCAGCATAGACGGATCTGTGGTCGTGGAGGATGCCATTCTGATTGACACTCTTGGCTTGTTGGGTGACAAGTGTTGCTGGATGGTGTGAGCACAGCTGAGAGCGCGCTTCATGTACTCGGCAGGTTCAATATAGGCCTGATGGGTAGTAGATGATGGACTATCACGGTTCATTAATCTACTAGTTCAAACTGCTGCCTGGTCAATAGTGCCCTCTGTTGTTAGCGGATGAGGCTTCGCACTTCTATTCAAAAGAACTCCGTTTCCTCCTCGAGTTGCATAGAAGGGAAGCTTTAGTGGTTACATGTGGCATGCACGCCCTGGATCTTACCTTTCTTCGTTGTTATACAGCAAGTATAGTACTTCCCACAAACACTTCTCACAATATTGCTGCAATTGAGCAGTCTCACTGAGATGGTATGCGATACAGGACTCGACTTTCTGCAGCGACAGCCTCATACGGCATCAAATTCTATCTCACGACGACATATCGAAGCTCGCCATTCAGCATATCAATCAATCAGTCACAGAGTTCCCGGGGAAGAGGGCCGCTCCCGATGCGCCACGTTGTCGCTCGATTCACCATGCCGGATCACGACCTCATAGACATGGTTAAAGGCGGAAGCGGTCAGTTTAGGCTTGCATGAAGCATCAGCCCAGCAAACAAGAAGGAGACTATTGGGTAATGAGTTGGGCTCTTCTAGCAGTGGCGATAGGCGGAAGGGAACTCCGCTGAGGTCATCATCCCTGCAAAAAGTCCCACGAGCCATGTGCAACGACGGAATGATCGAGATCTTTGTCGCAACCACTACCATTGAGTATGAATGCAATCGCGAAGGGTTAACCTTGATAGCAAACATCGAGCCTTGATATTGTAAGAGAACAACAGATGCTATTTGTGATCAACTCCATTTTCTGCTAAACCACCGTCAGCTTTCCATCTATACCTCGCTTAAGTCTGCACCGTTCTGCATTTCATTGACATTCAGCCAGACCCAACCAGTCTTCGCCACGACGCGGCTCTTTTGATTCGATCACACCTGCATAGTCTTGTGTAAAGGCGTTGAAGGATCTTGTTCTTAACTTCACTTCCACCAACTTTCTTTTCCTGCTGATGGCACTTTTCTAGCAATGCATTCGCTGCTTCCGAAAAGCGGCTTCAGGCCGCCCAAGCGCAGAGTCAATGTGCTGGCATATATGACCGCGAAAATCGGCCCCGAGATTCTTCCTCTCCTGTTACAGCGATCAGATATCAATCTAAAGGTCATATCGGATTGTCCCAAGTCCGAATTCCAGGAATACTTAGGAGATGCATGTAGTATCGCAAACTTGCATTGGATTGACAATGCACCAGTCGACCCTTATAGGAGGCAGAAAGAAATGCAGGGCCACAAGCTGGCACGCTGGGCGGATATACTTGTCATGGTTGCTGATGCTGGAATGATTTCTCTTATACTTGCAGGCATGACGACCGATGTTTTGCTGCATGCAATACGATGTTGGGATACATCGAAACGGGTTGTTATGTTGCCTGAGCTCAGCACTGAACAGGTGAAGAGTCCGATCTGGAGAAGGCATCTAGGGAAATTGCGCCGGAAATGGGAATGGATACAAATCTTGGAACCTGCCATCTGGTCTTGGGCCTTGCCCAGTGATTGCCAATCCCTGGATGACGACCTGGAAACCGAATCAGAGATCGAATGGGACTGGGCAGGTGACACAGAGCTGCTTGAGGCTATCCATTCAGAGACCGAGATGGTTCTTCGGAGAGCTCGCGCCCTAGCTCTACCGGTTGCAGTGAAGCCGGAGCATTCGAGCAAGTCTGCTTTACCGTTAGAAATTTGGACCCAAATATTCGACCACTTAGGCGATTGGGAAGTGGCTACCGCCCTTGATATTTACACACATATCCCTACGCCGAGTAAGTGGCATGGTCTGGTGCCCGAGTCAGGTAGCAAAGCACGCAGCCTGGAGTGGGTCATTCTGACACGACCAATAGGTCAAGTCAAGCTCTTCTTCGAGAAGCACTCGAAAGACCAACCCTTGACCTTGTCGCCTATTTCCTTAGACATCATATTCAGGTTCGCCAGGACCGATGTACTGACGTATCTGGCTTCGAATCAGAAGGATATCTTCTGGACCTCTTTCCCATCCACCGTCCTCCCTCATAAAGCCTCGTGCATCTATAACTCACCCGCAATACTACAGTGGTGGAAAGACTGCCCAGCTGTCATCAAGAAAGTCTACGAGGCCATCGCAATAGACGGCGCGTCACGTGCCGGATTCATAGAGGTGCTGCAGTGGTGGCTAGATTCTGGCTTACCATTACACTATACCGAGCGAGCCTTGGAGAACGCCAGCTCAAGAGGTCTGGTCGATGTCCTCGACTGGTGGCGCATGAACAACCTCAAGCTCGCCGGCACGTCCCGCGAGCTGCCCCTCAAGGTTGGCAAGTCAATCTGGCTCGCTGCACAATGCGGTCGTGTACAGTCCATTGCATGGTGGGAACGAAGTGGCATCCCCTACTCGCACGAAGAGCGCGTCGCCACTGTCGCCTCGCAAGGCGGTCATGTCGAGGTTCTGGATCTATGGTACAGCCTGAAAGGGTCCAAGATGATCTTCGACAACCAAGTGTTGGTCGGTCCAACGAAGCACGGTCACGCAAACGTGCTGGAGTGGTGGAAAGAGGCTAGTCGTAAATGGGGATTGCGCGTTGAGTACAAGACTTGCGACATTGAGGAAGCAATGGAAGATGCCGTTGGCGGTGGTGGAGAAGGCGAGGTACGTGAGTGGTGGGCGAGGAATGGTCTTAACCTTGGAGTTGGGACTGGTGAGTGGATGAAGGTGAAGACTTTGTAGTCTCTTTTTTCTTTCCGATGCTCGAAAAATTGAAGCACAAGCATGGTGTTTGAGGAGTTTCCTTGAGCGTGGTACAATTTGACAATTACAAATTTATTCTTACAGTCATGATCTACACTTCTGCGAGAAATCACAACACGTCAGCATAAGAAAAGAAGAAAGGCAGACTACCAGTAGAGCTCCATTAATTTTGTTTCTAGCACAACATTAATCGCTCTCTTTTTGTGTGTGGCAAAGCATGCCCCTTCCCCCAGCCTTATCATCTATGCACAAACCTAGCTGATAGTACAAATTTTTTCATGCAATCCTCGATTGGAACTGGGTATCTCGAAAACAAAACACTTTTGAAACCATGATCTGTAACACGATGACGCCTTTTTTTGACCCTTTCCTGATCAGTTCCCTTGAACGCAGATGCTGTCTCTCATCTGTTATGAACACCACTCAGGCAGTGGGAGGAGACGATGGTTTGTTGTGGCTTTTTTTGTTCTTTCTGTTTTTCTTCTTCTTCTTCTTACTGGTCTTCTCATCAGGGTTCTCGTCCTTGATCTCGCCGTCGAATTGAGGAGAGGTGCTGATGGTGGTGCTGAGCTCTCCGTCGGAAGTTTGTTCGAGCTTGACCTTGACTATGGGGTTGATGGTTGGCTTGTTGTCGTCGTCAACGGTATCTTTCGTGGTTGGGGCATCGCCATTCTGCTTTGTCATCTTATTCCTCTTCTTCTGATTCTTCTTGGCCTCAGCAGTAAGTTCTCCATCGTTGCCAGGAAAGTCAGCGTCCATAGCGGAGACCTTGTCGTTTTCGACATCGTCAACGGCTTTGGCATCGGTATCATTCTATGACACCCGGATACATTTGATGTCGAAGGTCAACTTGGAATTGGCAGGAATGCCAGGTAGAGCCTTCTTGCCATATGCGAGGTGTGCAGGGATGATGAGACGTCGCTCACCGCCCGAAGCAATACCTGCGAGACCAAGGTCCCAACCTTTGATGACCTCGCCAGCGCCAAGCTTGAAAGAGAATGGCTTGCCTGATTTGTTGCTGTCGAAGACCTTGCCGTCGTCGAGCTTGCCGATGTAACGCATCTCAAGCTTGGAGCCCTTCTTGGCTTGAGGACCGGTACCAACCTTGCGCTCATCGACGCTGACACCTTGAACGTCTTTTACGCCTAGCGAGGAAGACTTCTTGGAATCAGTCTTGGTGTCTGGCTTGGCGGGATCGTTCTTGGAAGGAGTTGGACCCTGTTCAAGATTTTTGGCAAACTGCACCTTCTTACCGGAGTCAGCGCCACTGGCTTGGACAGCTTCTTTCGTAGTGTCTTGGGGTGGAGTGGCAGCTTCACCATCGTTGTTCTTCAGCTTCTTGGCCTTCTTCTTCTCAGCTTTAGATAGCTTCTTGGCCTCTGTTGGGGCAGCAGTATCATCAGGCTTGCCGAGAGACTTGGCCATGATGGTGTCCAGCGAGACATCCTCCTCAGCATCACCTGCGGCTGGTCTCTTGTTCTTGCCTTTGGTGGCTGGAGGAGCAGTGATCTTCGACTTGAGGTCTGCCTCCTCTTCAGAATCTAGCTCTGTAATTTTGGGGTCTTTGATGTCGTCGAGCTCGTCGGACTCGTCATCACCGTTTACAAGGGCGTCAAGACCGTCGAGATCCTCTTCGTCCTCGTCAGGGGAAAGATCGTACTCATCATCCTCGTCATCACTTGGCTCATCTAGCGGCATGATGTAATTTCCAGTGAGGTGGACAGTCAGGCTGCCAGAGACCTTGAAGAAGACCTTTTCGCCTTCAGCAACGACGAAGTCAAGGGTTTGTTGGTATTGCTAGACATATAGGTTAGTACTTGGGTTGTTGCACAAGCTTGAGCTTAGGACTTACCTTTTCCGGGTCGAGTGTGCACATGACAACCTCATCGAGCCCCAAACCTTCGACAGAATCGTCGTCCTCGTCATCATCATCGTCATTCAATCCGTTCAAAGCTTTTGATTTGCCCTTCTTGTCGACGTTCATAATCCTGGCGAGAAGGTCCTTGGCATCTTCCTCATCTTCCTCATCTTCATCCTCCATATCTTCGTCATCGTCGCCAGCCAGAAGAGCAGCTTTTGATTTAGGTTTCTTGGAACTGGGACCGCCATTGACACCTTCCTCCTCAGAGTCGTCTTCATCATCTTCGTCCATGTCTTCGTAGTCATCTTCATCCTCATCATCATCGAACATATCTTCAGCGACACGGACAACTTTTAGAGTTGCTCGAGGCTTTTGCTTATCGTCGGCAGCTTCGAGCTCAGGCTGTTCACTTGGATCAATGGCGGCCATTGTGAGACGGAACTACAGTCATGGTTAGGAGGTCACTCAGACTTATTGAAGCGGATTGACTTACCATTGCAGCGAATTCTGGCACAGCTGGGACCATAATGTCACCAGGTGGAATTCGCAGTGAGTACACTGCTACAGGTTGTGTGCCTGACATCTCGACTAGCTGTGAATAGTAAGCTGCAATACTAAAGTTTACAAGACACAACAATGTCCAGCTGGAAACTGTTCAAGAAAGAAAGTTGCGACAAACCTGAACCTCAAACTCGAAACCAAAATTTTTGGAGATCTTCAGCCGCTAGCGTTTGCTTAGTGCTGCTCCATCTTCTCGCCTGGCAGCCTGAACTGTTTTCGTAGTGCGCTTATGACGCGTGGTAGATTGGGACGCGCCCAGGCTACTTGCATTTGAACTCATTGTCGCAGCCATCTCATTGCCACGTTATTGTCTTCGTGTTGAGTACTCGCGATACTCTTACTCAGTCGGAGCCGAGCCGGACATGATCGCAAAGTTATGATTGTTGCTTGTCGCCCGCGATGGGCTCCAGACTAGAAAAGAACAGCAATTCAGTGCGCAAACGTATCGCTGAACACACCTTTGACGGCGAAGATGGAGAGGAGTATGCAGCCTCCAAGTTCGGCGGTTTCACCGACTACATGAGGCGCAAGAAGCTTAAACTGCAGAACCTCGATGCCAACCTACGCTCCCAATCGGACAAACCGCAGATCTTTCGCAGTATAGTCGTCCATGTGAACGGCTATACCCAGCCCTCCCTCCAAGACCTCCATGTCCTCGTTGTCACCCATGGCGGAGGCTTTCAGCAGTATCTTGAAGGGAAGACCGCCGTTACTCATATCGTCGCGTCCGAGCTTACGCCTAAAAAGAAGGTCGAATTTGCCAAATATAGGTGTGTCGCTCCCGCCTGGATCGTGGACAGCGTTGCAGCTGGGAAATTGCTTCCGTGGAATAGTTACAGAATTGTTGATGAAGGCGAGACTCAGAAGGTGCTCCGTTTTCAAGGTGGGCAGATGACCGCTGAAATCAATAAGCGTAACGAAGGGTATAAGGCCGCAAGTGAATCGAGCTGGTACGTTTCTCAGGTCAAACACGTCGCTGATAAAATCAATGCTTCCCCACGTACCACTGGTTTGCTTGGTATCCAAGATTCAGACTCTTTATCTCATGACGTCCCTGAGGCTGTTACCAACATATCATTCGATGAAGCTGCAGAGCCAGAGGACGAGTCTGATGAGCTCCTTCTACAGCTCGCTGCTACACAAAACTCACTCACTTCTGACACACCGCCTACTGTGGAAGACAAGGACGCTGTCAACCATCCTCATCCCAATGCATCGATTGACCACAACCCACACCCCGAACCCCAGGCTGACTCGCCTTTCAAGGGAGAAGAGAGGCAGTTGACTGCTGAAGAGCACAACGCTATCCTACTTCAAAACCCTCATATGGCTAAATCAAGTACTGCAAATCCCGATTTCTTGAACCAATACTACCGAGAGTCTCGTCTCCACCATCTCTCCACCTGGAAGGCAGAGCTAAAAGCCCAACTTCAGGCAAGAGCACAGGAACGATCCTCTCAGCGCCAGCGGCACAAAAGACCTCTGGGTTCCCGCCGCTACGTCATGCATGTCGATTTCGACAGCTTCTTCGCCGCTGTCAGTCTTCGCAAGCATCCTCAATGGAAAGACAAGCCTGTTGTCATCGCTCATGGAAGCGGTCCTGGTTCGGAGATTGCCAGTTGCAACTACCCTGCTCGCAGCCATGGCATCAAAAATGGTATGTGGATGAAGTATGCTCTTGACCTGTATCCTCACCTCAAAGTCTTACCGTATGATTACAAAGCATATGAGGAAGCCAGCAAGCTTTTCTACGATTCCATTCTTGCCATTGAGGGCATAGCACAGAGCATCAGCATTGACGAAGCACTCATCGACATCAGCGATCTTTGCATTCGTGCAGGTGGTTCTGATGGCAAAGACATATCCGAGGGCTCAATCTACAGAGAGCAGATTAAAGCGAACGAGCTTGCTACGGCATTGCGAGACGATGTGCGAAACAAGACCGGCTGTGAAGTGTCTGTAGGCATTGGAAGCAATATCCTGCTCGCCAAAATTGCACTACGCAAGGCCAAACCGGCTGGCCAACACCTCATCATGCCAGAAGATGTCCTCGACTTCATAGGTGAACTCTTAGTGACCGATCTACCGGGTGTTGCACATAGCACTGGCAACAAGCTCGAGGTTATTGGTGTCAAATACGCCAAAGACATCCGCACAGTAACCAAGGAAAAGCTCATCAACACGCTTGGTCCAAAAACTGGTGAAAAGATCTGGGATTATTCACGTGGTATCGATAGGCAAGAGGTCGGTGATCAGGTTGTGCGCAAATCAGTCTCTGCCGAGATTAACTGGGGCATTCGTTTTGTCAATCAGCAACAGGCTGAAGAGTTCGTGTATTGTTTGTGTGAAGAGCTGTCCAAGAGACTGCTAGAGCAGGTCGTGAAGGGCAAGCAGCTTACTATGAAGATCATGCGCAAAGCTGCTGATGCTGGACTCGATCCACCGAAGAATTTGGGCCACGGAAAGTGTGATACCTTCAATAAGGCCATCACCTTGGGTGTTGCAACAAACGACAAGACGGTCATCGGCAAGGAGGCAGTCTCTGTCCTGCGAAGCTATAATTTTCCTCCCGGTGAGCTTCGCGGGCTTGGTGTGCAAATGCAGAAGCTTGAACCCTTGAAACCTACGCTCGATAACGTGGGTGCATCTTCGAAAAGCAGCCAGAGACAGCTGCAGTTCAAGCGACCAGAGACAATTAGCAGGATTTCGGAAGGACGTTCGCCAATCTCGGCTACTAAGCCTACGATGACTGCTTCCAGGTCGAGTCCTATCTCAGAAACTTCTGTGAAGATTAGAAAACATCACGATCCTATAGAAGAGCTGCCAACTCCCGAAAAACCCTCATTAGCTGCGCAAAACGAGCTCGCGCATCTGGAAGATAATGACCAGACACCCCTCAATATTTCTGGCACACAGTTCGTGCTGCCCTCCCAGATCGATCCAGATGTTCTAGCTGCTTTACCAGCTGATATCAGAGCCCGGCTGGCTCCGAAAACGGCCAAACTGTTTGAGGCAAAGCACAAAGACGACACCATCAGTGAAGGGTCGAGATCTCGATCACAGTCACCTTTCATTAGTGATTCAGAAGTCCTGCTCCCTAGCGAGAGCCAACTCGACCCCGAAGTCCTAGCAGCATTGCCTGAAGATATGCGTGAGGAGCTCTTGGCTGAGCAAAGACGTGCAAAACGGTCCCTTGTTGGACGGAAGACACAGCAAGTACTACCACAATCACCCAGGAAGGCCAAACCTTATACGACGAGGGTCAACGTGACACCAAAGAAGAAACACAAAACCACAACCTTGTTTCCCAAATTCAAAGCACGTGACCCATCAGTTCCCACGTTAACACAAGCCAATTTTGTTTCACGCAGAGATAATGGAGGCATTGCAGAGGCTCAGACTTTAATACTTGATGAAGACATCCCAGAGGACTTGCTCGATGAGCTTCCAGAACAGATCAGGCTGGAAATTTTGGCTGAGCAGAAACGACAGCGCTTACAGCAGAGGTCAAATCTGGACGTTCCCAATCGCAGACGTAATAAGATCAGGAAGGGTCCGGACGAAGACGTTGATCCAAGTCAGCGTCGGCTTCACTTTGCTGCACCCAAACCCAGGCCTACATTTACGGACCGTAAACTGAGTACGTTGCCAGAGCTTCGCGACATTATGTCCTCATGGGTGCGATCGTGCTCGAGCGGAGTCGAAGGAGAGCCAGAACAGGAAGATACTCATGCCCTAGGTACGTATCTTGCTCGAGTCGTACTTGAGGAAGGCGACATGGCAAAGGCACAGTCCTTGGTAGAATGGCTTGAGTATGTGGTTCAAGACGCATTTTTAGAAGATACACCATCACTTCCAGTATGGACAAAGACGATTGCGTTTCTGAAGGCAGAGGTGCAGGGTGCTGTAAGAGAGCGAGGTCTGCAGCCTCTACGATTTCGATAGTGCCTTCCTCAAACTTACTTTTCGATATGCAGTTACGGTCAATAAGAGTATCGTTACCTGGGCGCGCTTGCCAAGTAAATAGGTACGTATGGTGTTGCATCAATCGTCCTTCGTGTTTGGCTTCACATCCCTTTCCATCCACAACATTCACTCCCACTCTGCATGCTCTCACCCATACACAATTGATGTTTTAGGCGTGTATTGTATCTGGTATCAATTGCATTGTTTGTCATCATGTCCATCACCAGCTTTACTCGCGGTCAAGATCGTACTACGAATCATCTACGATCGAATCCCCTCAAGCTGTCTGCAGTGACGAAGAATCCCTCACCCATCGACTTGAAGCGTACACTTTCCTCAGCCGAGCCTCCTATGACCACCACTAGCAACGGTAAGGTCCGAAAGAGTCTACAAAGAGGCATGTCCAGCATCAGGAGCTTCTTCAAGAGCAGAGTTGGAGAGAATGACCATGGCAGCAGCGACAATAGCAACGGGCAGGTTGTGAGCTTTACACGGAGAGGTTCACAGGCCGCTTTCAACAGTACACCTTGCGTGATGAGAAACCCTTTAAAGCTTCACCTCACAACCTTTGACTTGAACAAGGACATACCACCGAAAGAAACTGCGACAGCAATGCCAGTGCCGGTCAAAGAGGTTACTGGCCAGACGGTTGGTACTCCCCTTCTTCCGTCGACTTCTCTGCGACGAAAGATATCTCTGAGATTCATGAACTCGTTCAGTCCAGCCAGCCCGACAGTGATTGTGAAACCAGAGCTCAGAGCTCGCCCAAGTGTTCAGACGCTCCGTGTCTGCCAAAGTCCTGCCCTCTCCGGCAATACATCGTCACAGAGCAGCAGCAGTACGTCCACGACACTAAACAACAGATCTACACCTCCAACATCTGAAGGTACTGCAACTGGTTCTCCTAATTCAGTTCTTCATTATGACATGAACGTTGCTGCTGCCGACAACCAACTTTTGATTCTGTTTGAGCAAGCCAACCTGCCACAGAAGCTCTCCACAATCCACGAACAACCAAATCTGACGATCAAGACCGTCGAAGCCACGGCGGCAGCGAGGTAAAGTCTTGATACAAAAATAAAGACACCGCTAATAGATAAAGAATCTTCTTCGAGACCCACTTCAACGCTCTGCTCAATGTTGCTTCGCCTCGTCGCAAGAGATATGAGGACCTGGAGCAACGTCTGAGCCGCATGCAGTTACCTGCCTACCTCAAGCATCGGATTCGACGAACGTGGGAAAAGGGCGAGACCGATGCTTTGCGACAGAGTCGCGTCCTTGAACAAAATGGCCGACACGCCGTCAAAGTAGGTGCTTATCAAGTCGTCAAAGTACTGGGTATGTTTTCCTCAACGTTGCACACAATACAAGCTAACAACAGCTTCTTAGGTAAAGGCAGTTTTGGTGTTGTGCGTCTGGTCAGGGACAGTGATGTCTTTCGAGACACCAAGGATCACGTCCCAGCCTCGAATACTAACGGCTTGCCACATTCCATAGCTGCTTCTCGCAAGTCTTCGATGACCACATTGGCCAGGGGGCTATCTCGATCCAGACATAAAAAGCTGGCACCCAACAAGACAGTATATGCCATGAAGGTCATTCGGAAAGCGGATATGCTGCGAAATGCGCAAGAAGGACACTTGCGAGCCGAACGCAACTTTCTCGTTGCGGCTGAAGGCTCCAAATGGGTGGTGCCGCTCATCGCTGCCTTTCAGGACGCCAAGCACCTCTACCTGGTCATGGACTTTTGTGTAGGTGGCGATTTCTTAGGACTTTTGATCCGAAAGAACATTTTGAGCGAGCAGATCAGCAAGTAGTATGTGGCTGAAATGATTCTCTGTGTCGAAGAGGCTCACAAGATGAAGTGGATTCATCGAGATGTGAAGCCTGACAACTTCTTGATCGGTGCGGACGGTCACTTGAAGATCTCGGATTTCGGCCTGGCGTTTGATGGTCTTTGGGAGCACGACCAGAAGTACTTCCACAACCAACGGCACAGTCTGATGTCCGAACTCAACCTTGACGTGGAAGGCGATGTCGATGATCGACGTGATACTGCCCGACGACTCAAACGCCAGGGAGGAGAAGGAGGCGATTATGACGCTGCTGCCTCACCACTGGAAGACAATCCCTTCGATCCAGCCGCTGAGAAGTTGATTGACTGGCGCAATAAGAACCAGCGACGCAGACTTGCACGATCAGTGGTTGGTACCAGCCAGTACATGGCTCCAGAAGTCATTCGTGGAGAGCTCTACGATGGTCGATGTGATTAGTGGTCGATTGCTATCATTCTTTACGAATGTCTGTTCGGTGTGTTGGAGGCTTCGAGGCATCTATCAAACCCTGACTGACTCTCGATAGGGTATACTCCATTTGCTTGCGAAGATCGCCAGAACACGAAGCTCAAAATCCTGAAACACCACGAAACTCTGCGTTTTCCTGCTCCTCAAGAGTCGGTACAACAAGTATCGCCCGAAGCCCTCGATTTGATGAAACGGATACTCGTGGAAAAGGAAACCAGGCTCTGTACAAGACGGTACGAGCTGAATGACTACACCAGAAAGTTCTTCGATGTAAGTTCAGTTTTCAAGCTACAGTCAAAGTTATTAATTGTCCTCAGAATGGTGCTAGACTTGTGCGTGTGGACAAGACACACCGCAACTATAGCAGCTTCTTCGTGTATCCGGACGATGCGGAGGATATCAAGAACCATCCGTTCTTCTACGGTATTCCTTGGGGAAATATGCAGGATTTTGGTCCACCCTTTACACCACGTGTACAAAGCTGGGAGGATACCAAATACTTCGACGATGAAGGCCCTATCTCCGACATCGACAGTGGAAGTTCTGAAGATGACCTTCAGGGTCAGAGACTGGAGAAGGATCGCCTCAATCCTAGCTCGCATCAACACGAGGCACAGAACATCGTACCAGAAAGTCCTGCAGCGGAGAAAGAAGATGTGCAGGTACCATTATCCTGCACTATCAAACCAAAGCGGCCTCGAGAGAAGAAGCGACCGAGAGACAAGATCTTGCGAGATGCCAATTGTGGAAAAATAGCACTACAAATGAGGAAGAACAGCGCCTTCATGGGGTACAGCTACCGTCGACCCAAGAACATCAGTGAGGTGATCGAGGAAGTATTAGAGAACGAAGGAAGGGTCGGCGAGAATGAGCTCATCTTTGAAGTCAACGGTCAGTCGTGAGGATTTTGTAAACTGCGTGTCTACGGTTTAGATTGGATGATGGTATAGTGCACTCACTCTTTTTACGAGACTTTATGCTCCGCTATTTAGAGTCTAGCGTTGTCGCGTACACGTCGCGACATTTCGCAAGACGCGTTCAAAGGACCTCAGGAGGAAATCGAGGGGCATACGTGCTATGGCTCATGCTTCTCGTTAAATCTTGTGTATGCTAACTGTTGAGATGTCTACGCCAGGATCTCGAAGATCGGCCCGCAGTGGCCGTGGTTCTGTCAGTGCAACACCGTCGAAGCAAGCACGAAGCACACCGCAGCCGTCCCGACAACAAGCGTCTGATAACGTGGCAGTATCATCTCCCCTCTTCTTCCAGTCTTCACCCACCAAATCCACGCCTCGACAGTCTCAGCGCTCCAATGGCGACCTCATCATCAGTTCTCCACCTCGACAACAACCGGTGATTGAGGACGGCGACACAACCCCCAAGGCCACAAGATTCCCAAACATTACAGGCAAGCACTTCGACATAGAGTTACTACATTCTTCTAACAAGCGCAGACTCTTCCCCACTCCGATACGACCCTAGCTCAAGCCCTGCAAGGACTCGACAGCAACCTACAGATGCGCCAACAAGTAGTAGTGGATTGTTCTTGAGATCCGATCCTCCTAGGATATCCTCGCGAAGAGGTGACATCCACTCTGACGCTTTTCCCGCTGCATCCACAGGAGGGAGAAGAATATTTGTGGGCGACGATGGTGTTCCAATCAGGGACTCTGAGCCCGCCTCAGAGGCTACCTTTTCCAACGCCAACCCAGACACTTCAGATGCTGACGTGCTCGCGGGTGGCTCAACTAGAGTCATCTGGGGTACCAATGTCTCGATTACAGACTGTATGGCTGCTTTCAAGAATTTTCTATACAATTACACTCCAAAGTACAGGATGTGGGCAGACGGCATGTCGGAAGACGAGACCAGGGCACTGGGTGGTCGAGCAGACGAAAAAGAATACATGAACATGCTTAATGACCTTCGAAGGATGGGTTTGGCAGGCCTCAATCTCGACGCGAGGAACCTAAAAGCCTACCCAGCCACACTCAAACTATGGCACCAAATGCACAACTATCCACAAGAGATTATCCCTCTAATGGATCAATCACTCAAGGACGTGATGATGGAGTTGGCTAAGCGAGAGATGGCCGAATTGCAGAGAGCAAATGCTGTTCGACCGCGCGCCCGATCACGCCTCTCAAGTTCAATGCCTGCTTATCCTAGCTCAGATCCTGCCACGCCAGCAGCTCCCCAGGAAGTGCCAAATCTTGTTGAGGATGCTGAAGTACGGAACTACAAAGTTCTGCCTTTTGGGCTGGAGAAGACAGTCAACATGCGCGACCTAGATCCCACCGACATTGACAAGCTGATATGTGTCAAAGGTCTGGTGATCCGCACCACTCCGGTTATTCCAGACATGAAAGAAGCTTTCTTCAGATGCAGCGTCTGTAATCACGCAGTCCTGGTCAGTATTGACAGAGGCAAGATCGCCGAGCCTGTCAAATGTCCTCGACCGGTTTGTGATTCGAGAGACAGTATGCAGATCGTCCACAATCGATGCAATTTCAGTGACAAGCAGGTCATTAAGCTGCAAGAAACACCAGATGCTGTGCCAGATGGACAGACTCCCCACAGTGTCTCTCTGTGTGTGTATGACGAGCTCGTCGACGTATGTAAAGCTGGTGATCGCATCGAAGTGACAGGTATTTTCCGAGGCAACCCTGTTCGTATCAACCCGCGCCAACGTACTGTGAAGTCGCTGTTCAAGACTTACGTCGACGTCCTCCACATACAGAAGACCGACAAACGCAAGCTCGGCATAGATGTCAGCACGATTGAGCAGGAGCTATCGGAGCAGGTCGTGGGCGGCGCAGAACAGGTGAGGAAGATTACGGCCGAAGACCTAGCAAGAATCGAGGAAGTTTCACAGCGACCGGATGTCTATGAGATACTTGCTCGAAGCTTAGCTCCGAGCATATACGAACTGGATGACGTCAAGAAAGGTATTCTCCTACAGCTTTTCGGTGGTACCAACAAGTCATTTTCAAAGGGTGGTAGTCCCAAGTACAGGGGAGATATCAATGTCTTGTTGTGTGGTGATCCCTCGACTGCGAAGTCTCAGCTGCTACAGTATGTTCACAAGATTGCTCCTCGCGGTGTTTACACTTCTGGTAAGGGTTCATCCGCGGTCGGTCTTACAGCATACGTGACAAGAGATCCTGAATCTCGGCAGCTTGTGCTTGAATCTGGCGCTCTCGTATTATCTGATGGCGGTGTGTGTTGTATTGACGAGTTCGACAAGATGAACGAAAGCACTAGGTCGGTGCTCCATGAAGTGATGGAACAGCAGACCGTTTCTATTGCCAAAGCTGGCATCATAACGACGTTGAATGCTCGTACAAGCATTTTAGCTTCTGCCAACCCTATTGGCAGCAAGTACAATCCGAACTTACCAGTACCTCAGAATATCGACCTACCTCCGACACTGCTTTCTCGTTTCGACCTTGTCTACCTTGTGCTCGACCGAATTGATGAGGTCAATGACCGACGGCTGGCCAAGCACTTGGTAGGGATGTACCTCGAAGATACGCCTGAAAATGCTAGCCGGGAAGAAGTCTTGGTAAGTGCACTGATCGTTCAACCTCTTACTTAGAGTCTAGCTAACACAATCACCAGCCCATTGAGTTTCTAACACTTTACATTTCTCATGCTCGCTCCCATTGTCATCCGACATTGACTCAGCCTGCTGCCAACGCTCTCACCGAAGCATATGTCGCGATGCGTAGCCTAGGAAACAGTATTCAAGCAAATGACCGACGCATCACTGCCACAACTCGGCAGTTAGAGTCGATGATCCGTCTTTCCGAAGCACATGCTAAGATGCGACTATCACCCACAGTCGAGGAGTCAGACGTCACCGAGGCAGTACGGCTGATCAAATCAGCTATCAAAGCATCGGCGACAGACGCACGGACAGGCCTCATCGACATGGGATTGCTCGGTGAAGGTGGTGGCGCGAGCGAACGAAGACGCAAAGAGGAGCTGAAGCGGAGCATTCTTATGGGCCTTGACAACAACGAAAACGTGAGAGCAGGGGATACTGTGAGATATGCCGAGCTGTACAGGAGTATAGCGGATGGAGCTACGGCCGAGATTGAAGGTGCTGAATTCTTGGAAGCCATTAAGAGCTTGGAAGCTGAAGGCAAGATTATGGTGCTTGGGGAGGGTGCTAGGAGAGTCGTGAGGCGAGTCACTGGCGGGACGGTGTAAGCAGGGATTTTCCCCGTTTTTTCCATCGATGAAGGCATGCAGTGATGAGATATATGATCATATGATGAAGTGCATGTATGAACACGTTGATACGAGGCGGAAGGAATGAAAGCAGTAGGGACCAGGATAAGCTATCGTCCGTGCTGGCAGCCATTGAGCAATAGGAGCTGAGGAGGGTTGTATAAACATAACTGTATCAACTCTGTACAAGATGTTTAACATGTGAGGCAGTGTGGCATGTATCTTTGCCGAAGTGCGTCTCAAAGAGGGTGAAGTGGTTCGTAACGCAAAGATGTAATGACTAGTTGCTGAACCGCAATTTCTAGCTTGCTTCTGGTTGCGAAGATCATTCTCCGGCTTGACTTGCCAGTCTGAAGATCCATGGAGACCTTATCGACTTCCCCAAGGTTGCCATCTGATCTGTTGTGAATACAAAATATCTTGGTCTGCGTATCCTCCTCGTACCGCTGCTTCCGTGATGCATTCCACTGTGCGATTGACTTTGGCCCTCCGTTTGCGAGAAAGTCTCGCACGTCTCGTTTGACATTCATGCCTTGTTGCGTACGTTTTGCGAAGTTCTCAAAGACCCGGTAAATGTCTTCGAGTCGTTCCAGCTTTTGAGAATAGCAGAACCATGAGTGTCGTATTTCACCTGCAACAACTCAGACGTGATGTCTGTGACTGTGCGACACCTTAATGCTGACAGTACATTTCTTCTATTGTTCTCTCACAAAGCTGAGCCAACGCCATCGGACCTGCTGTCTGCCAATGGCGTGTACAGCATTCTGATTGACCCATGGCTAGTCGGTAGTTCGATAGTGAACGCGAAATGGTTCGCCATCACTAACAGATTAGTCCCGAGTTCGATCAACCACCTCTCCGAAATCGAAGAGCCCGATATTGTGCTTGTGTCGCAGAACAAGCCGGACCATTGTCACAAAGAAACACTGCTCCAATTGAAGCCAGAGGGAAAGACACTCATAGCTGCTGAGCCAGGTGCTGCCAAGGCAATCAAGAGCTGGAATCACTTCGATCCAAATCGTGTGCAGGCTCTGGCAAAATACAATGACAAGGCTCGATTCGGAAATACACTACGCTTGAGGATACCACCTCTAGGTTCCGATGGACGACCTGGAGAAGTAACAATTGCCTTTCTGCCTGCTAGGAATTACATGACCGGCTTGCACAATGCATTTGGAATCACATATCAAGCTCCCACCAGAGTTAAGACTGTCGCACCAGTGAGCACTATAGACCTACCCAGAAGCAATATGCACATGCTACTCACTCCGCAGACCATGCCATATCAAAGTCCGCAACCTATGTTCTCGCCAAATGTTGCAAGGCCAGCTACGTCCCAGTCGACCAGAGATTTGGTGGGACAATCAGCACACCTAAGTACCACGCTTCAAAACCCTGAACACTCACAAAGACAACGATGCCAGCCAGAGTTATCAACATCTTCGAACGATGAATCGTCAAGAGTCTTGCTTGCGTCAGACGACTCCGACCTGCCACCTTTACCACACTATCTGCAAGAACAACCCGCTGCATTGCCTCAACTATCACAAAGCATCCCAGATGTGGATTTTGATGCATCCGCGTTGATCGATACCACTGATTTTGCAAGTACCCTACCTACGCCAGTTCTATCTCCATCTCCGTCAACACAATCACCGAGTTCTTCTTTCTCCCCTGAAAGCACACCAACTACAATCACAAGCCCTTCGTTTGCGATCTCTCTGCCTAGCTCTCCATCGCTTGCTGAAATTCAAGCTCGATACTCACGGCCACCGATGATACGGCCCGCCCGTCCGAAAGCGATATCGATCCTCTACACACCACATGGCCTTCCTCTTAGCGACATTCAAGACTACATCAAGTCACACCTTGTCCCACTTCCGGGCGCCTTACCACTTACTTGCCTTCTACATAGCTTCGATTATGCCAAAAACCCTTGGTGGTTCGGTGGAAACATTATGATGGGTGCTGAAGGGGGCATCCAAATTGCCCGAACTCTTATGGCGCGCTGCTGGATAAGTGCTCACGACGAGGAAAAGGACGATAGAGGCGTAGCGGTCAAACTGCTCAAGTGCAACAGAAATAATGCAGATATGGTCCGTGACAAGCTGGCTAGTACAGAGAAAGGCTGGGACTGCGATGTGCGGTCCCTTGATGTTGGTGAGGAGATTCTTCTGGTAGCTAATCCTGAGCAGAAGGGGGTTGGAGGCGATGAGAGTGGCAATATCGGTTTGGGCGTCGAGCTGAACAATGCGTCTGACAAGAGAGGCTGACAGCACGATGTACCAGTCTATCTATGCAACAACTGAAGTCGAGGGACGAATCTACCATGATTGATTGGATCTCGGCTTCATACGTTATGGAAAGACCGGCTGAAATCCTAGTTGCACCGGCTGGGCTGTTCATGCAACAATATGACAAGTCAACCATCAATGGATCTGGTTGACTGACGTTGCTGAAACGAAACGATGTTCGCTCTGCGAGATGTGTTACTGGCCATCAAACGAGTCAGCACGAGACAACATCAAATAGTGCCGAGCAGTATGCGCCCACCGACACTCATCAAGGCTTTGCGATGTTCTAGGTATAATCTAGTTTCGACAGCTTACGTATTCCGTCTATTCACACTCTTGTCGGCAGCAGTTTCCGTCAAAAGTCAAGCATCGTACCGGACATACACATATACGTGATTCGAAGCGATATGAACAGCCTCAGTACTCAATGGAAAGGCATATAGTATGTGTTCACTCACTTACCCGTGTTCCCAAGCTAGCACTTTAATTGTATGCTGTTGCAGCCATGAACAAAGATAGCGCCTCGGTCCTAAAAGGATGCATCGCTCAATCACAGTAGAGTCCACCTCACACTACAAACCTTCGCTTTCACGCCCCACAGCAATTGGACCATCGAGAGCCGTTCACGCTATTACGCCTGTGTGGTAGAGAGAACCATGATAATATAGTGCCCTTACGAGGTACATGTTTGAACGAAATGTGTCATATGGTACAAAGAAATATACTCTACTACGGACCATTTATATCGGTCGAGATAGCGGCACAAGTTGTTCCTACAAGCTACACATATTGTCTTCATTCCTTGAGGTGATCTCGTCTAATGGTGATCTGCCAGATCGTAGCAAGAAGAGCAGAGGTATTTGTACCACTAATTTTTCGGCATTAGAGACTTGAGGAGCGATCATGTCTACGAGTATCGCTATAAGGTCTTTTCGATCCAAGAGAGCACCCATAGGTAATGTATTCTTCAGGAGACCGATCACTGCCTCTCATGTTCTAATTTGTGAAATTTGAGCGTCTTCCATACCATTCTCGTATCCTGACTCGGAAGGTTGGCAACGATAGAGCTGCTGCGTCGGGGTACCAGGCAGGTAGAGCCTTTTCTTAGACCACGCTCTACCGAATTCGGTACTACGGGTGAACTTCAAGTCTGGTCCGAGGAAATGACGCTTTGAAGAGTCCTCTCCAAGACTACTACCAAGATAACCGTTGAACAGGAACTCGTTTTTTTTCTCTCGTCTTGGTGTTGGTGTTCAATACAAAAGCCTATAGGGCATCGTTTATAATGGCCGACAATTGCCCGGATTAGCTTCACTGGTGGCCGTGAGGCCAGTATGTTTGACGTACTGTGTCAGGAGCAGCACAGTAAGCTTCACGGCATTTGTTCTTTTCCATCAGTCAGGTACCAGCGCTCATGCCAAGGCCAAGTAAGCCTTAGTACAGTTCCACTGTAAGTTTCAGGCTGGCATCCAGTGTGAGCAGGGCCACACCCACGTCGTCAACTCGGACTTCAGGTCATACCTCTTGAGGGGTTGTCTCTGCTTTCGTTAGGCTCGCTGTGTTGCTGGCCCAAACTGTCTAATGGCTCCGATGGTGGACCTATTTCGAGAGAAGATGAGCACCTTGCAGCTAGGGAGGTAGTCGCCAGTCATGTCGTAGAAATATGCATGGACTCTGTGTAGTCCATTGGTAGGTCGCAACCGTTATGCTGTGCCGCCGTGCTTCGGCCTGCGCGAAACAAGCTCTGAGGAGTGCGGGGATCTAAGCACGTACGACAAACTGTGATGATCAGTATCTGGTTTCGTTGCGTATTTGTTGCCAAGGAAGTGCCTTGCCTACGATCACATAGCCCGGGGATGGCGCCGGCAAATCTCACAGGTCAAGACCGGCTTTTTGTAGTCGCAGCTATCTGCTGTTCGACAGAATTCTCGCGGTGCTAGCTATTGTCACAGTGTTCATGGATCGTCAGGAGATGGCGTGGTCGCATCTGTTGAAGATTCTGGTATGCCTTTGCATTTACCTCCGTACAAGTGCCCATTGCGGGCAGTTGTTCTTGTAAATTCTGTGCCACAATGTGGACAACGGGCCTTTGTGGCTGTCCCGCTCTTTTCACGTTGGTGCCGTAGAAGATTGCTGAAGGTTGAAAACTGCCTTCCGTTACATCCATGATCCCAACACTGTGGCTTTTGCCGACTGCTTGCGATCTCAGCCTCGTTGGGCGTGGATTCAAGCGTCTGAGTTATTGGTGGAAAATTAGAAGGTAGGGAGTTCACGGATGGTAGTGGTTGTACACGAGTCTGGTCATATATTGAAACGACTGTATTTGGTGGCGGCGCTGTCACTTGTACCATGTCTGACGTAGGCAATTGAGGTCTTCCTGTGGTGTATACAGGCGCTGAATGAGTCACACCCTGCTGAGCTGTCAAGCCAGGGTAGCCTCCTTGTCCAATAGATGTATTAAAGTAGTTTTGCTGAGAGGAATAGGTTGGAATCACCTGCGGCGGAAAAGCGTAATGCTGTGGTTGGAAAGGTGCGGCAAGGGAATCTAGAGGAGCACCGTATGTCGTCTGAGTAAGTCCCATCTGAGGGTTTGGTGCTTGCCGGGCCTGTTCTTCAGCGTACGACACTAGTGCTTCAGAACGACTGCTACTACGATGCCTGGGTATCTCCGGTCGACTATGTTTCAAAGGTGTACGGTCTCGAACGTTGGGTGATCTTGATGCTGGACGAGGATGCAATGCCTGCTGCTCAGCCCATCTTTGAGGTGAGGAGAAGGTAGCCCGCTGGTCAGGTCGGACATTGCTCACCATTGCGCCAAAAACATTGTTCGATCCTTCCTGTCCTAGATCAAAAACTCAGCATAAACAACGTAATAATACAGTCTGCATTACCTGTAGGGTGGTCGAAAGAGCCTTGACCGTATTGATGACCTGGAGCAGAGCTGAAATGAGATTGAGGGTATGGAAGCAGAGCAGTCGCCATACTGCTCAGGTTAGACATGATGATCTTCTGTAGGCCACAGTAACTTACTTCTCAGCTGACCTAGCGGAAGCAGGCGGGTAAGAATATTCTGATGGAAGACAATAGGTGCTATTGCCCAGCTGGATTGAGTCGTACGTATCGTACAAGTTGTCCGCCAGACCCTTCGAACCACTGCTAGGATATAGATGATGGTCTGGAAAGGCTGTGACAACAGGACGGTCCTGCGCTACGTTCGTTGCGGTGTTTGTGAGACTACGACCTGAGGAAGCTCGAGGGCTGCTTTGTCGGTAAGCGGACGGCACAGTGGCCTGAGCAGTCGCGGTCGACCTTGCGTTCTCTATATTGACGGGCCCCTCCACACAGGAGGAATGAGTGCTGTTTTGGCCAAACCAGCACTTCCGACGTTAAGTTCTCTTCCTTCAAGGTTTGCATTGGCACACAACGTTAACGAGAGCCAGCGACAGAGTACGAACAATACACGACGAGAGATCTGTAGTGCTGAATTCGACAGAGCCTCGGAAGTCCCGAGTCACTTGAACTCCTCGTTTGGTGTAGCTCGTTGTGACAGGCGCTCAGCAAGTTGTCAGAGTAGCATGTTGTGGCGTCAGCACGTATGTGAATCGAATCAACGTATTGACAATGAATAACAACCAAGCAGACCGTTGTGAAAGGGTCCCTTCAGGTGGAAGTAAGCTTGAGAGCGACCATACCAATGTGGGTTAATAGTTGCTAGGTTTTAGGTTGGCCGAGGGGGCCTGAAACTAGACCTATTTTTGATATGGATAGACAATTATAACGTGAGGCTTCATAGGTCGAAAGATGCATGGTTGGGCGCTGCCGTCACCAGTGGATTTACGCAATGGTGTTTTAGAACTGAGAACATCTTGGTTTTGTGCTCGCATTGTGGCTGAGCTTGCAGTGTCGCAGCGATGGTAGAGGGCGAAAAGGAATGCACACTAACAAGTGTAACTGTCCTGGTTTGGTCGAGAAAGATTCCGGGGTGATCCGGTTCGGTATTTCGTTAGTTCTTCTGCACAATGCTGCTGCTTTGGCACAGACTCGTAAGCGGGCGAGACAAGATAGACAAAGGCCATGACGTACACAGTAAGGCAGGCATAGGCGTGACATTCGTGAAAGCAGAATGAAGATCAGGTAGTAGCAGTCTTGGCAGCTAAGATGCCTCGAATCACTCCACCTGAAAGGCAATCCGGCCCCAACGTGCAGGAATGTGCAAAGCCAGAGGAAGCTGACTCACGAGGGCGGAGATGCTCGTCTTAAAGGCGAACTTCAGCCGTCATTGCAACGCAGGTAGATCGCCTGCGAGGTCAGACTCAGCAGGCATAGAGAGACAGAGACGGCGAAATGCGGTGATTTCAGCCCCAAATATATGGCACGCTAAAGTCGGCTGTTGCATTGGCCGGTCTCTTATATATTAGCTTCGTAAGCTCTCCGAAGAATGTGCACTAGTAGGAAGTACATGCCTTGAGTGGCACGAACGTGGAATGGACAGTCTCGATTGTAGCGTGTTTCAGAGAGGTTCCTGTTGACACGCAAGCACTTTCTTTCTCTATGCTCGTGGAGCTCGTTCGATGGAGAATCCAAGGACTGTAACAAGAGCGAGCAGGTAATTTGGATGTTGCATGTCACCCTAAGTTGAGTGAATCTGGTAGCTCATTCATCATACTCAAGTAACGATTAGGTTTGTTACTGCGGTCTCGACAACCTGATGTCCTCAATACTCCTCTAGCAATGGATGTCGCGTGAATCAGGGTACGGAACTTGTGATACACCGGTCAGCGGCCAAGTCTATCGAATTGCATTCAAGCTGTATTTATAGGCACACAAGGCCTTTCATTAGAGGTGTGCCCATGACGATAGATGATATGGTCACGGTTGTTTGGTAGCAAAGGTTGGTCAAGCTCTGTCGTAGTCGTAAGCTACAAGCTTCCGAAACTCCGCGGGCAACGAAAGACCAGATATTGCATCGCAGTCGTCCAAGGTAGAAAGACCATCACGAGTCCAATTGTGCTGGAAGCTTCTGAACGGAACTCGTGCTCGTCGACCACTAGTGGGCAGACGCCTTAAACCTTTGATGGCCCCTAAAGCGTCAGAAGCAGTCACTTGCTATGAAAGACCACGTGGTCAGAACGTGTTGAGCGTGCTTTGGCCTTCGATGAGGTGTCTTGTACAACCAATTCCAAGAACAAAGCATCCTGATAATGTTACTATCGTTAGTACTTAGGTTTGTACCTGTATCTGGCTGTCCCATCGGCTGAGAGCCAGCAACATTACCCAATTCAGGTCACAGGATTGACAACGTGCATGCACTGCAAGCTGTTCGCCAGTCAGATGACGACAGGCGGGATGTTCGATGTTCGCATGCTCAGAGACTTCCGCCTATCCTGACCTGTTGATTGTCTCTGTAGAAACTCTTTTGTTCTGCGACAAACCCATGCAAGAGAAATCTTGCGAGTCTGCACAATACACTAAAGGTGCGGTCACATAGTTGCTCTGAACATTTTCAGCATTGGCAGCCACGACCTGCTGAAAGCAAATCCCACCTTGAAGCCCAACTGGAAGGTGCAACTGTACAATGGCCACATTCTTCGAAGAGCTTTGGAATAGCGTCTTCACTCCAGGCACTACCCCTACCTTGCTCGTCGCGACAAATGCTTCATTCGGCGCTCTACAGTTCCTACTTCTGATCCTACTCCTAGCCACCTATAGCGTGCACTTCCTCGTGCTATCTGTGCTCTCTGCAAGCTTGTGGTACGCCATCAACTGGTTTGCTCGTGAGCTACAAATAGAGCAAGCAAAGAGCGCTACAAAGGAGGAACAACGCGGTAATAGAGAGAAGTCGACGGACCCTGGTAGCGATACAGAAACCGAGATGCCTGTCCCTGAGATGACAGCAAAATCCACGACTGCCACACAACACAGCACTTCGAGCCATCTGCAACCAGATCCCGCCCTTGAGAGCGACAATTTACGGCGGAGACGCAGTCTAGGTGACCACAGCAGTAGTGGCTACGTCAGCACTGATTCAGAATGGGAGAAGGTCAGCGAAGGCGAAAACAAACAATAACCTTGCTGCTGGTTACCGTTAAGAATATTCATGCGGAACCTAAGTAGTGATACTACGTTGGGATTACAGTGGCGAGGAGACGTTGCTGCTGGATACCTGGTGCAGATCCTAGAACCTTGCCATTGCCCAAGACAGAACGCCTTGGTGCATTCTTTGACCTTCTTCCGCCTTTTCCACTCTTCCGAACAGCAGCATGTGATACACTGTTCGCGTGATCGGCCCATGAGGGTGTCATATAGGTATGCTTACCAGAGTATAGGCTAACAGAATGCGAGGTTTGCATGGCAGACCTGACACAAGGTCAAGAACACTAACCAGCAACAATCCCACAATCAAATCAATGTTGCACTCGTTCATAACTTTGAGTCTCTGCGGACTGCCCTGATCGCTGAGCTTCCGAACAATATCTGCTTGTCGATTTCGCTCTCTGTAAGCGCCGACGTGTCTGATAGCAGATGTTTCTTCTTGCTGATACGAGAAGCCAGCCACCTGTCTGCAATTACACGCTCCACTTCGCCCTGTGTGCAGCAAGCGTCAACCAGAAGGAGAGCTGCGCACACGATATCCTCCATAGACCGTAGCAACCCCTTGCCGCGATAAAGAGCCTCTACTTCTTTTTTCGTGGTGAGGAAAGTCCGCAAGTCGTGCCAGGTTTGCTTGATAGTCTCGACATGCTCTGCAAATCGTAATGACGCTACTTCAAGCATTTTATCAAGCATCGTACCCAAGGCTTCAATTGCTCGTCCGCCTACCTGACCTCTAGTGGCTCGTACAAAATCCTCTGCAAGAATATTGCTGGTTCCTTCCCAAATACTGTTAACACTGCTGTCCCTAAGCAGTCGAGCGATGTTCATAAGGCCATCATCCTCGTTGTTCTCGCAGTAGCCCACTCCTAGCAACAGTGTTAGCAGCAGAATTGAGCGGAATTGTGGCCAAGGCCTCACCTCCCAAGCTTTCCATACATTCTCTCAGCCCCAGCGTGGCAGCCAAGCTGCACTGAGCCTTCATCACTGGTGTCAAGATCCTAAGCAGTATCTCAGCCTCTTGCTTGTCTCTAGGTAACCACTCCCCTGCTCGTGTGCCTTTCGCCGCAACTTCTACACCCCACTCACTTATTCCTAGAAGTGCGACACCCAGAAAAGCCAAATGTGTCGCAGCTCTGTATTTGACTGCCTCCTCTGCCAACCATCTGACGTGTTGTCTGTTTTCAGCTAGAACCTGCTCGCCCTTGATTTTGCGCACCTGGCAGTATGCCTTTGCCACTGCCAGTCCTCTACCCCATGACCCGGTCGCCCCTACAGCTGTCCAGAGTCTTGTTGCATTGAGGATCGCAGAGATTTCCCGTACCCCTCGGCCTTCTTCACCGAGCAGCCATCCTCTCATACCCTTGATCTCGAGCTCGGCGGTGGGTAATCCTTTAGTACCCATTTTGTTCTTCAGACGAGAAATACACACTCCATTCATTACTGGCGTCCTCTTTCCACCTACACCGACCACGGTCCTCTTCATAGGTGCATAGAATGCGCTCAAGCCCTTCTGTGTCTGTGCCAGAAGCACGACCATATCAGCATCAGTAGCGGAGCTGAACCACTTGAACCCATCAATGAACCAAGGACCAAGTGGCATGTCCACACTATCGGCCGCCGAAGCAAAGGTATTCTCGTCAGCTTTCAACTCCTCCTCAGAACCCAAACGAGCGAGCGTCTCCGTCCTCGAAACATCCGAACCTCCAGGCCGCTCTGTCATCCACTGTCCAGACGTCCATGCATACCCAGGATCAAAAGAAGTCAATCTCGCATAAGCCTGCTCCAACACCTTCCGTAAAACACCCGCATCCTGAGCCGATGTCACAGATGGCTGCGACCGAGCCAAGTGCCGCGACAGCAGAATCGCAGCACCATCCGTCATTGCCGCAGGACAGGACACAGCAGCAGAACTAGCTGACCACATATGCGCGAGCGCAAACTGATGAACCCGAAGATTATACTTGCCAGGCGTCGATCCCAGGCCAGCAGTAGTAGCAGCACTCTCTCCCTCACCAAAACCTCGATATCCAAGCGCAACAACCCCAACTCTAGTCTGAATATCCTTCAACCCCCTCCATCCCTCCCCAGTCCTCAACGGACTCACAGCATTAACCCCACCAAAAGTCCCCAGTAAATGCAAAGTAGGCTGATTAACCTCACAATCGACCGTGAGACGAAGCGTGCTCGGGTCTAGACACGTCCGTGCGAGATCGTGGAGTGATTGGTCCACTTCTGGAGGACACGGGGATGGGAGATAGAGGTTCAGGATATTACGTAGCACTGCATCGTCGTCTGAGTTCTTGACACTTTGCTTCTGTGTCGATGAAGTGTATGCCGGTGGTATGACGGGTAATTGCTGGAAGAAGCCTGCTGTTGTTGAGGAGGGTTGTCGTGCTGTCATTGCCGCCCTATCATGTATTCTACCTCAGTGTCTTTAGATGCCGCGAGGTACATGAGTGGTCACCTCTACCGCACTCAGAGAGGTTCATATTGACAAGCATGGATTTACCTCGCCTTTGTTGACATGCAGCCCGTAGAATACGAGGAAAACGCATAACGATCAGCCTCGGTTTGAACTTTAGCTGCATGGTTGTCCCGAATTGGCACAGAATAAATATGTCACTGAGAATAAACGAGACCACGAATGCGTTTCTGAATCTAATTACTCCAACTTTACAAATCTAATACGTGCTTATAGCGCAGAATAGTCTCGAAAGAGAGAGTTGAAGAAGGGATGATTGGAAATGATATGTAACGATCTTAGATAACTCCTCCTAATGTAATCACGCCCACACAAAATGACTTCTTCTGTTTGTTCTCGTGCCTCATTCAAAAAGGTAATCCTGGGTATCGTTCAAACGCCTGTCAATGCTACCGAGTACAATCCAATACTCCCAAGACCCCAACCACTAGGTTCGGCCGCGTAGCTGCATCACACGCAGACGTCTTTCTTCGTCTTGTAAATGGCTCAGATTCCGGTTTGTTGGTGCAGATGAAGAGTATGATGCTGGAGGATAAGTGTCCATGCGGTGGACGTCTCTTACATGTGCGCTTGCCGGTAGGGCAGGGGGAGCAGGTCCTGAACCGGCCATACAAGCGCCATAGCTTGGGAGGTCGGAACCCGAATGGTGCGAACGTGGAGCAGGCGTGCGTATTGCTGTCGAGTAGGAGGGGACTTTTGCCAGATCCTCAAAGTGATCGGTCTGGAAGAATGGGGTTGCTGTTCCGGAAGAGTAGGAATGGGGCACATCCTCATTTGAGGTTCTCCGTGATACGTCGTTGGAATCTGGTACGCTGTTCAGACCACTCGTCGTGCCTCTTGAGGTATCTCCGTCTCGTGGCAGACTTCCTGCTTCACGAGCATCCATATTCGTAACATAGTCACCGTTTATATGGACTCCAGATCCTCGTCTGGACATATTCCCATTTGTAAACTGGTCGTGCTCGATTCGAGCAATGGTTGGTACGATAGTATCTGAGCGGCGCAGGTCTTGCAATCTATGCTGGAGTGCTGTCGCAGATACATGGCCAGGCGCATCAGCTACCGCATCCATACTTGCCAAGTTCTCGGAGGAGATGTTCCTGCTGTGTGCATAAGGAGTACCAACAGCCGACAGTGCACCACCTGGGGTTCTCCATCCACTCGGATCCATATCCGAGAATAGCTGATCGAATTGATGCTCGCCGTAGACAGGAGGTGCAGAATTCATAATATCATTCTGGAGCGCTGCTCGCCCAGCTTGTGGTGTCTGATCAACCAGATCGTTATCGTCGTTGAGGGGCAGACTTTCCGAGATGTACAACGAAACAGGTAGGTTCGCTCTCAGCTCCGATATATGGCCATCCGGGTTGTGTAGTTGGACGTTGAATTTGATCTTGTGCCGCACCTTGATTCCTTTCACGTTGCAGTCTTGTAAACATTTTGAGAGAGTCTTCGGCAGTTCCAGGTACCTCGAGAATTGAAATCCCTCAGCTGCTTCTTCGATTATCTCCAGGTCGTGATCTGGGTTCAGCTTGTAGTTGTCATATGCGATCACACGGTCATCCTTTATCTGACCACCATTCAATGCCAAAACATTCCACTCAGGGTCAATGCAAAATTCGTGCTCCTCTTTTAACTGTGTACTTATGTTTCCGATTACCAATCCCTTTAGAAGTGGTATCAGCTTGAAATCAACTTGTAAGAACGAGCCGAATATTACAGCTTTGCTTGGTGTGCTTATCGAGTACTCGACCTTGTTTGGCCAGATGTTCTCAACGCTCATGGCATGGCTTAGTTCGAGGGCACTCGGGCCTAGCGTGCGAACAATTCGCAGGGGTTTCCTGATCACTAGATCTTTCCCTCTTTTGCGTGTGACCTCTGCTTTCAATCTATACACGACGTAGGCATCCTTGAGTCCTTCCACACTTTCCGGGAGGGCACCATCAAGTACCACGTCGAAGGGCCACGTGTAGTTGTCGCTCGGCAGAGTTTCTGATTTTCCCTTTGGACATTCGCGGAACGTCCACGATTTCTGGTAGAAGGTTTGCTCTTTCGATGCGTTGCGCCGGCCAGACAGTGAGGATGCAGAGGTAGTGGCATATCTAGTCTGTATCAGTGGATGTACTTCGGGTACAGGGTAAGGAACGTATTGGGTAGTTTTCAGTGTATGCTGTAACACAATGCTGGAACAACTTACGACATATGCACAATACCGCTCAGAGTGAGTTTAACACCAGTGATTGTTAAAGAGTCTACCAGTGACAGCACAAGCTGCCCGGACAAGCGAGCGCTGCCTGCCTCATCCTCTGTTCCTCGAAGGACAATGTAGTCACTGTCCAGCCGTATCTCGTAAAGCTTGACACTGCTGCTGGTTCCTCCAGTGCCGGTGTGAGCACTGAGAAATTTTAAGGCCATTGTCCACGAGGACGAACGCGATCAGTTAAGAAAGACGCAGGGTGAGATAGCGCTCTCTTTTCGTCAGCCACATTACAATGTCGTCGACATAGCAGAGAGTAGTGTTTGTTGTCAGACTGAAGCTAAGCTGTGTGGACGAAGAACAAATTTCCGGGCGACGGGAAGATACGTAGTGAAGGCAGTGAGGAAAGAGAGTTCACATTAGGAGGAAACAAGATGACTGTGCTTTTCTAAAACAGTCTCCGGTGGAAGACTAACATGACATGTCGTTTATGTCAGGTACCAGTGGGGTTTCATTGGCATGTCTTGAACAAAGGAAGAGCCGAAGAAGAAAAAACGCAATCCATACGATGCAATCAGTAATTAGTACTCCGTAGTAGATACGACGAGCAGGCTGATCAGCCGGCAAAGTGCTTCTGCCACGCCGCCCGTAAGCTTGCGTGCGATAGTGTGACGGCTCCAGCCGAACAATCACCTGTAAGGTTGTCAGCTGGTAGCCACACCTGCGAGGCCAGACACGGCATGTTTGCCCCTATGGCCGAATTTGGCGCAGGAGCCTCAGAGGTGGCAGGAGGCAGTAACGGATGCAACCTCAATGCTGTTCTTTCTTTGGCCGGAAGTTGCTGTCCAGAATCGAAGTTTTTCATTTCGCACGCCATGATAAGGCAGTCCAATCGATAACGCAGATAAATTGTCGCCTCACGTCACAAAAAGGTATAGCGCGTTTGAATTGCACCTAGTGGTGGAAGCCCTAATTGTGATTGCTGGTGCTCCACTGATATAGCCGGTTGTTCTTATTGTGGCGGTCGATCTTTGAGATCTGTTCACGGGAAGTGCACATGGAAGAGACCACGTGCACGAGTGTTCTCAATTCAGCACATACGATGAAGCAGAGCCGATGAGTTGTTCTGTTCCAGTTTTACACTACGACTTATGTAACGAAACGCGGACCATAGTTGGGGTGCACCTCATTTCGAAATGAATGCCAAGTGAAATTATATTTCTCTCAGTCGGACCCAGTCGAACGGTACACCAACTGCGACTACGTAGAACACTCTATGCAAGGCTTCTGGGTCGCGTCCGAGTTCAACAGAACTTCATCACGACCTGAAAAGTTCTTATCAGGGTGAAGGGGCATATCGATCCGAACGGGTTCGCCTTCCAACACATGTGATCTGACACGCATTCATTTGCTGCTTCTATCAGTACAAATTGATCCACTGAAGCCTGGACTCCATAATTCATCATAAACATGTGAATCTGCAAACCCAGAGCCCGAGCTATGAGATCTATGTCGCGTCTTGAGCAGGCCTGTCCCACGTTCTCACATGTCCATCCTGACATGATGTGATGATACAGTCTTGCTCGAACGCAAGCCCACACAATGGATGTGGGTCCACAGTCTTTACCATTACGGGTGGAAGTTGAGCTGTCCGAGCACGAGGTTCAATCGGATGGTTGAGAAAATCAGCTTCAGCCTCGTCGTCTTCCTGCTGATTCCCCTGCGAGCGACTGGAATTTGACCTCATTCGGTTGACCGACGCACTTTCTGTCCGATGCCTATTCAGCGAAAACGATTGGCCCGAGACACTGCCTCGTGCCCTTGCAAGAGTACCCTTAGGTCGATGCAGCATGCCTACACTGAAGTCCCAAAGTAGCAGCTTGCAGTCGTCCCCTATGCTGCCGAATCGATATGTCTTGTCGTCACAGCGCCATGGGTCGAATGCAACTGCTGTGACCCATGAGTCGTGCCCCGGACAGCGAGCAACAATTTGTCGGTCAGCAAGCGACCATATTGAGACGAGATCGTCTTGGCCTCCCGTAAGAATATACTTGCCATCTGGAGACCAACAAACGCATGTAAAGCCTCCGTAATAAGAAGAGAACACATCTCTTAGAGTCTCCTTAAGGTAATCGACGATGCGTAAATAGCCATCTTCAGCCACAACCGCCAAGTGACGACTGTCTGGCGAAAAAGCAAAATCATTTATTGGTTGCGAGCAGAGCTTCCAGCAGGCGACCGGGTTTGCCTTCTGGTTTGCGGAATTAACGCTTTTCGTCACGTTCAGTTGAGAATCAGGATCGTCTTCGATACTGATAGCTTCATCAATGACCACTTCAGGTACGAAAGGAGCATCTTCTTTTTCCTTGTCGTAGACCACTAATGAGCCATCTTGGTGGGCTGCAAGAAAGAGACTTTCTGAACCAGGGATCCATTTGATTTTCGATACTGGCGTGCTATTGATCATGCCGTTCTTGTTTATTCGAGCATATTTCTGGGATATCGGCTCGTACCATATGATGTCGCTGGCTGATGAGCCCATGAGGACATCGATATGAGTTTCGTCCTTAGTCAAAGGATTTACGTCGTGGCACAGCATGTGAGCCTTGGTAAAAAGGATCTTGGTGAGTGGTTCAGCTTTTGTGGACGAGGACATATCGAGCCACTGAAAAGCCCTGTTGACGTTCACAAACGCAAAGCTGCCGCTAGAGTCTCGTTCCGCCAATCTTTTTGTGAGATGATCGTGGGGAATGACGCGTGAAACGAAGGAGGAATTACTTTTTACCATGTTATTCTTGGGTTTCCTCCTCTTGAGAACATCTCTCGAATTGGTCAGTGTCAGAGCAATGTTGCCTTCGCCAAAAGCTGGCGCGGTAGACGAACGAGTGCTGGCTGCAATCGCGCTCCTGTCACTGCTCGCATCCGATAGCACTTTGGCGTCTGCATCTACCTGTGTGACCTCCTTCGTGTCTTTGGCTTTGTTGGTGTCTTGTCTGCCTAATGCGCGCCATCTCAGCAGGTTACTCGTGGTCGTATTGGCTCTGTTGAGCTGATTCCGGACCTGGCGTGGTTTCACGGTAATGACCGAGAGCTTTACACCACTAGTAGGAGGATTAGTTGTAGTCGCAAGCGGATTCGGATTTGTGACTGGTATTTCCGAAGGATGTGGTGGTGGGGTAGCGAGCTGGATGTCTTCCCGGAGCACGTATATGCCTGTTTCAATCAGCACTGCTTCTGAGCGAGAACGCACTCTGTTCACCTTCGCCAGACTGGAAGCTGTATTCTGGTCCCTCAGGGTGTGAGATCTGGTTCGCAGTTTCCAATGGAGTAGGCGGCATTCCGTTATGCGTTGGATATCGTGGAGGGGGTGGAATTGCGCTGTGAAAGGGCAGTGTTAGCACATGCAAGCTCGAGCGGTAGCATGCAGATACGCACAACATGGTGGCCGCTTGGCGCTAAGCGCGCCTCGAGATTGTCGCAGCTGCGAAATGTGACCACTAATCGGCCAACACAAATGCTATCTCTCAATATTGAAAGCAGGTGGTAGACAAAGCGATGTGTACGTGCAACGGTTGGCAGCAGCTGTTGAAGAGGAGAGTTGAGAACTCTTGACGATCTCGAATGCGACCCCAGAGCAAGTTGTGGGTTCCGATTTGCGGGGGTGCGGCCGCCGTCCTAGCACCAAAAATCGACCGAGAATAGGCTTTCAATACAGCAGGAACCGTTCTGCACCAGCAGGACAACAGAACATACAGCGCTCGTAGTGTTTCACTTGTCGCATCGAAGATCACCTTAGGGATTCCGAGCAGAGGCTATCAGAGACAATAGAGGTTCCTGATCATATGTCCTCAGGCCATTTCATTTCTGATAGCTCTTCACGGATAATGCTTGCCAACTCTTGATTAACAGTCTCGAGCTCTGTACGTAGTCGCGCGATCTTGGGATCTTCTTCGTCGGTAGTATCTCCATCTACGGTACTGTCTGCCTCGTGTACGGTCTTTTCATAAGGATCAACGCCCTGGGGTTCTGGTCCGGTAACAGCTAACAGAATCTGGTCTGCGACAGAGGATATGACGGTCAATGCTCCAGTTCTCTGGGCCTCGAAAACGAGACTATCTTGCCCTGCAATAGCGTAGGCCGTTGCAACCGTTGTCGATCGGGTGCGCATCGCCTTGACTGAGGGAGTGTTGTGACGGAAGGAATATGCTAAGATCGATCCATTCTGCGCCGACACTGTGATTGATGAGATCTCATCATTCCAGCCTAGAGCTTCTTGTAGAAGCGCAGACAATCGTCCCGAGTCTACGAGACTGACTTGAGTCATGCTTGGTACTATGGTAGAACAGCATAGACCAGTCTTCCGATCACGCAGAAACGGTCGCGAAGACACGCGCACGAAACGTGGGATGGTTAAGAGGTACTCGAACAATTAATATGGAGTACGAACGCGCCAAATCTTGGCTCGCGTTGAGGTAATTACCTGATATTGCTACTGTAGTACTGCACTTTAATCGCATAACCAGGCACGAAAAAAGGACCAGATGATGGGCACAAAAACAACCAAGAGGTCGCCGTCATGAAGAGGCTGATATCAGAATATGCTGGTAATAATTTGATTCTCAACTGCCTTCCAGAAGAGGTCATTTGGCTGTCAATGCAGTACTGACTCCCAACACGCCCATACCAATAAAGGCGAATGCTATACATATGCCTTTTTTGTGGCTCAACTGTAAGCTTTCTGAAAATAACGATAACGCCACGCTGGTCATAATACCTGCAGTAATGGCGAACATGCCTCCATACACGGACTCATCTGGACCGCCGTGTTGACTCCTTTGAGCGACTTTGAACCACAATGCTGCTACACCAGCACCAAGTGGCTGGGAAGCGCCGCCCAGAAATGATGACCAGACGATAGCCTTAACCCGAGAATTCAACGCAAGGTACAGTGGTAGGGACATGGCGAAACCTTCGCTGATGTTGTGGATGAATAGGGCCATAAATACGGCAAATCCTAGAGTTGGATTCGCGTGGTTCGTGGCATAGGTGATGAAGCCCTCTGGCGCTTTATGAAGAGCGATTGCTATTGAGGTCTGCAAGCCAATTGACATGAAAGCATTTGTTGGCACGTGATGATGGTGCTCTTGTCCTTGATCGTCAGAGTGCTGATGCGAATGCCGCGAAGTAGATCTCAGTCTGTCTTGAGCATGATTGTGCTCGCCTTCAGCGTGGTGAACGTGATGGGTGACAGAATGTTTCCTTGCAAGACCGTGTGTCGACGTTGCCTGAGATTGGGTTCTTGATCGGCTTGCATTGAGGGGAGATGGAGTGCCAGCTTCAGTGTCCTCTTCGACCAGAATTGGCTGCGAAAAGCTGGCTTTCGACCAAGTTGGCTGACGCGATCCCAGACCAAGGTGATGCGTAGGCGTTGAGGAGGTTCGTCTCTGCATGAACCGGAAACAATCTCGACCGCAAGGATCGGAGAAACCTTTACAAGGTCCGGATTCGTCACAGTTCTCTTTCTGTCCCTGTACATATTTCGAATATGTCCTTGATAGTGTCCTTCCTAATCTAGACGGCCGTTGCGCATCTGGTACTTCGAGAGAGCCATTGGCATGCTTCTTTGTGCTCGTCTGCGCATTACTGGACCTTCTTGATGACAGTAAGGGGGTCGTTTCCCCTGCATCCTGGTTTTCAGCCATTTCTTCGTTATGTTTCAGATTCCCCTCCTCTTCTTCTTCTTCATCCTCGTGCTTGTGATCGCAATCGACAACGTGTGAGGGAATAAATCTATGCAGGACATTGGACACGACTCTGATAACAACGACGCCTGTCAAAAAGAGGCCGATCAGCAGGAAAGATGCCTGCCGTGGAGAGTAACCACCATCTATGAAATAGATCTTGGATTGAGGTAGCATGGAGTATAATGACGAGAACAGCTGTTGCTTGTCAGCATTCGGTCCCCCTCTGATTGCGCTTGTCATACCATCACCCCAAAACTCAGACTTAGCGATGCTGATAGAAATGTGTCGCTCTCACTGATGGAGAAATCTTGCATGCGAGGAAACTGTCTCACGATAATGTCGACACAAATGATGCTTGCGCCGAAACAGCAGGCTGTGAAACTTAATTAGCCCGAACATCGTATTGTCGGATAACTGCAGAATGTTTCCAGATGTTCTCAGCTCACTTACCAATACCACTGACAGCCGTCATGATCCATCCTCGCGTGTCATTGTCCAACCCCATCTTGTAGTATGCGTCGAGGATTTGAGAGTCTCTAGAATACGAAGTCGGATGCTACTCAAAATCAAGGAGATAGTGATCAATCGAGATCACTTGCAGAAGTATTCAAGAAATCATGTCGACGATGAGGAATGCTGCAAACAAAGACAATGAGCCTCGACAAGCCAAAATTGAGTACCTTCAAGTTTGACCTCGCTGCATACAGTAACCGAACCACATGGCCAGCCTATGACGCGCTTACAAACTGCATGGGGGTCAAGCGCCACACTCACAGGCACGCCGCAGGAGCGGATGCTTAACTGATCGAAAAGTGGTGGTCTTCCCATTGGCTATAGTTTTCAGGGAGGCCATGGACCCTGCTGCTAGGGACGCGTGCTGCACTTTCTCGTGGACGCGTGAATTTCAAGTTCAAGTCGACAACCAGCTCTACAAACAACGAGACCTGTACAATGCTGATACAAGAGCTTCGGCTGTAGACCTGTCCCTTGAGCAGTTGTCCGCCACACACAACATGTCTAAAACAACCTTGGGACTGATCGCTGCTGGATCTGCTGCAGCAGGGGCCTCGATTACGGCCCTGATCTTCTCATCCAGATCATCGACGCCGATAACTACACCAGCATCCACGATTCCAGCACCGGCACCCCTTACATCTGGGTTCCCAGCACCACAACCCGTTTTGACTCCAGTCCCACAACCGCTGCCTTCGACAACCCTCCCTCTTGCACCAGTCAATCCCCTAGGTGTGCTAAAATATGGCCTCACCCCTGCCATTTCCGACACCAGCATCACTCCTTCCCATTTAGCCGCCTACAACCGCATGACAAGAAACCCACACTGGGTCGCCGAGCACTTCACACCACAATCCCTATCTCTCAACAATGCTTCTCGACGAAACAGCGTATTTTACGAAGATGCAGGCATACCACCCATGTTCCGGGCGAAACTCTCTGACTACTTCCGCAGTGGCTATGATCGAGGCCACCAGGTACCAGCAGCAGATGCTAAATGGTCCCAGGACGCAATGGACAGCACTTTCGTCCTCAGCAATATGTGCCCTCAAGTAGGTGATGGTTTCAACAGAGACTATTGGGCGCACTTTGAAGACTTTTGCAGAAACTTGACAAAGAGTTATCCGAGCGTACGGGTTGTCACAGGTCCCTTGTATCTACCGAAGCAATACCCAGATGGGAAATGGAGAGTCAGCTATGAAGTGATCGGCAATCCTCCGAACGTCGCAGTGCCCACCCACTTCTACAAGGTCATCTATGGTGAAGAGTCACTTCACAACCCAACCTGCAAAGTTGCTCTAGGTGCATTTGTGCTACCAAACACAGAGATTCCCAACTCGAAAAGCCTGAGAGATTTCGAAGTGCCGCTGGAAGCTGTAGAAAGGGCAAGCGGGTTGATTTTTGCTGATAAACTACCTATCGAAAGACGGAAAAAGTTATGCTCCGACATCAATTGTGAAATCATGGTGCGCGAATTTGACAGGGTCAAGCAGCAGAGAACTGCTCTTAATGCCGGTCAAATAGCTCCTGCTCAGATTGCACAAGAGTCGAGAAGATGGTGATCTGAGGAGACCAAAAACGAGGAGAATATCCAGTGAAAAGCTGAGGGGACCACTCCCTGCTCTCCTATCTGCCAGAATCTCTCAGAAGCCGCTGCGTGTTCGCTCTCAGGAGTGCAGCGCCGAACAACCGTGATGCAGAACTGTGGCAAGTACACTTACACAAACATCCTCGCGTATATGCTCAAGCTGAGGACGCTCTTTACGTTCTCATTCTAGGCACGATTCATGTCGTCCTCCTATCGAAAAGAGAAGTCTAATGTTCTGAAGTGCTCGATTTTGCAAGTCGCTGAAGCAGTTGCGGTCCACTACAGTAACAATTCGTCTTCCCAGCGACACCGCTTCTATCAAGAAGACTCACACTATCGGCTTTGGCCAGCGAGATGATAACGACAAGCTTGAAGTGTCACCACTCAATTGGGAAGACATCGAAGACGCCACTGCCTACAGGCTGGTGTGCTGAAGCGATGGAGGAGAATAATACACCATACTATGCCATATTCGTTGATCTACAGACCTGACTGGAGGTGTTGCTGCAGGTGCGACAGAATATCGTTTCGACGATATATATTTATGGAGGCAATCCCTACTCTCGCATTTCGCATATCCTGCCTACAAAGCCAGAAATCCCAGGTATTGTCGATACAGGAGCCGGGCCTGCCACTGGACCTGCAGGCGTCACGTTTGGAATGACTAAGACCTGATCGTTCAAGGTCAGGAACTCGACTGTATTGACAAAATTGAAAGAAATTCGTAGATGACCAGTTGCTGAGCCTGCACCTTCATTGTGGTTAGTCTCCTCGTCATCGAAGCAGAAGACGTCGTCCTGACGGAAGTCTTGGGCAGGGTAGAGACCGCCATGACCATTTTGGTCGTCTTCAAGTGCCACCGCAACGACCTTGACGACTGCTCGTGTGCTGTTTATGTAGGCAATAGCATGACCACCTAGAATTAGTGGAGGTGATCCAGATCCAGCAAAGTCAGAAGATGGAAACGAAGCTGTAAAAGAAGAGTAGCCCAGCAGAGTATCTGAGGGACTCGCCAGTACCATGCCTTTCCTTGCTTTGTGAAGGAGCACCGATCTTGAGATTGCATTCTCGACAGCTTGAATTCCAACAGTGCCTGTATCATCTAGCAGCAATGAGGTGACGGGCAGTCGAAGATTCCGGAGTGATACTACGACCACCTCTACGTACACGACCTTTGTGTCGGCCTCCTGGAGGAGTTTCGATTGGCCATTCAGTTCCATCGATCTGGCAAAGTTCTCGGACAATGAACGAGGAAGCGATCGTGACAGGGACTTAGCATGGTAGGATGCTGTTCTCGTCATCGTCTTCGTATCTCCGCTATCCGCCTCGACCAAGAAAGGCCCAAGCATTAAACGATCACCCAAACAGATTTTTCCCGAACTCAGAACACCACATAGTACCACCCCACTATCGCCGACCTCGCGCTCGGCTGTAGTCGAGTATACTCTCGAAGGTGGGATTGCAAAAACTTCATCTGTGCGAAAGATGACTTGATTGGTGTTTCTTGCCTGTTCCGAAAGACTTTTGTTTACAGGGTTGGGCGGCAGCACTCGAAGCAATGCATGCAGGCTAGCCACACCTGATCCTGTAAGCGCACTGGTCATGACGAGTGGGATAAATGTCTCGTGACGACTTTCGGTGAAGGGGTTGAGCTTCTGCTCCACCTGAATCGCTTCGTTCAAGATATCTTCTTGAACAACAGCCGAAAAGTCTACCTCTTCTCTACGTATATTTGAAGCAGATGGCGCGTTCACAAGGACAGGTGACCTTCCAGCAGCTTTGACGGAAGAGAGGATCTGACTTAACACTGACCGGAGGCCAGATTTAGTCGCGAGATCCATCTTCGTAATGGCGACAATAATGGGCAAGCCGAGTCTGAGGCAAAGATCAAGGTGAGCCATAGCCAGATTCGATGTTGCAACATCCGGAGTTGTAGTCCCTACAGACCTGGTTGCATAGTCGCTCACTTCTAGTGGGGGTTGCTCTAGAGTCTCGTCCGCAGGCATGCAGAGCACGGTCCAGGAGGGCTTCCACGAAAGCAAGGCACGAAACGTCGACTTCGAGTATCGAGGTAGACCTGGAGAGTCTGATAGAAAGACCAATCGATCAGCCAGGTTGTGTATATCAGGCCACGAGGACACGTCTCCAGAAGCGTAATTGACAACAGGGGAAGTCAATGAATAGCTAGACTGGTAACCGAGTAACTCCTGAGCTACAGAGCTTGTGATTCCTGAAGCTATCTCGTGTCGATGCTTGAGCAGAGAGAGACGACTTTTGCCTCTACCATTGTCAAGCACGGACGTTGTAAGTGTACCAAGCAAGGACGATTTTCCAGCAGCACTCGCGCCGACTATAGCAATTCTGAGATGTTGCTTTTCCATGTCGTCGGCTGAGGCACGTGAGTCTGCCTCAGGTTCTAGATTCAGCGTCCGTAAGGTTGACCCTTCGGATGGTATTACTTCCACAGTTTTGTTGTCTGGTCTCACTAGAACCTCGGCCACCCAAAGTCTGCTTGATCGATTGACTGACTGGCCATCTTCTTCCTCCGTCCATTCGCAGTCACCGACTATCACTCGTCGATGGACATCAACTACACAGCCCAGACTTGCTGCCATCGCACGCAGGTTAACCAAGCTCTCTTCCATTTCTTCGTCCGCCAGACCTATGAGAGTTCCATCGTCAGCTACACCAATCTCATACAAGGCCCCCTGACTTTCCTCGAGACCAGGAAGGAGCTTGGATGGCCTTTCAGGTACGCCGAGTCTCGGTGTAGCTTCAGGCAGGACTGGGAGAACAAGTTGCGCATTGGATGATGAATGGAATGGAGATGATTGCTGTAAACGCCACAGTAATTGTGTGGTAAGTTGTTGCAATCGCGCTTGACGATTTTGAGTCGAAGGCTGGTATGTAGTACGTGAGGGGACAGCGTCAGTAGCTGGAGGCGAGGTCGTGCAAGTTGACTCAATACGTCCTTGTTGGTTGGCCCATGCAGGCATAGTCGTTGAAGTATGTGTAAACGTTCTTCGCCACCGCAGCAGGAGATGCAATTTGTATTCGATAGGCCCATCATGTTTCTCAGGCTCAAGTTTCGTAATTGATGCTGGGTGCTCGACCTTCACGCCATTGTTGGCATCTTGATATTGTACATGCACAGCTAGCTGTGGAGTGTTACTTCCAGGCGTGCTCCATGGAGAATGAACTCGATGCGGCTCTTCCTGGTAGGTGAATATCGAAGCCATTTTTATCTAATCAAAAATGGTTCGTGCCAACTTACGTTTGTGTCTGCTCCCTGGTCATAGGTATTATGTTCATGTCCTGGTGTAAAGTTCCTTTAACAATCCTAAATATCCTAAAGACCGAGTATTCGTATGCGAGTAGAAGAGCATTTGTTGTATCTTGAACATCATTGCGATGCCTCAGTCCTTGCAATACGACAAGCGGTCAAGATCACTGACCAGAAGAAGTCATCTTTTGACGTCGAATACGCGAGATATTTCGTGCGAGCAGTGAAGCAGGAGTCATCATTTCCAGCATCGAAGTGGCAGGTAATACTCGCGTAGCCACAGCTGCTAGTCAGGCATCCATATCTCAGGCAACAAGAGTCTCCAATGCAAAAGGCGAAGAGATCTGAGATGCAAGTACAATACATGAGAAGAAATTTGTCATTATGTCGTCTATATTAATGCTTGTCCTCTATACATGGCATCTCTGACCTCGCGGACAATGTCTTTGCGATCCTTGCTGCCTACTAATACAACAGCTCGACCTCTCCTGTTCATCCTGCCCAGTCGACCGAGTCTGTGAATAAAATCAATTGAGGTATGTGGTACATCATAAAGGATTGCATGTCGTACAGCCAGTGTATCAATACCACGTGAACCCAAATCTGTTGTCACAAGAACTTTTGTATTGTTGAGTTGCTTGGGGGAAGTGGATTGCTGTGTTGGGAGTTCGAATGGAAGGAAGTCTTTAGGCTTGTTCTTTATCTCGCCTTCCACTCTGGAGGGAGACGTAAAGCTTTCCAAGATACTGCCTCTCCGTGCTTCGGTAGTGTCTCGGGTCAGAGCGGTTGCATCGACACCTTTTGAGATCAAAAAGGTGGCAAGCTCTTCCGCCTTCTCTCGTTCGTTCACAAAGCATATTATGTGCTTGACAGTGTGGTGAGAGCCGGTGTCATCGTGCTCAGCCTTGCCCAACTGCCAAATCACATCGGCACATGCAAGAGTTCGATTTCCTTGGTAGGGCTGTTTGTCAATATCGACCATACCCAATTGTACTCGTCGCGGGACGGAATGCAGCTTCGGGGTGACCAGTCTCTTCATCATCGGGAAACGGTTGTCGATGAACTTATCCAAATTCACCGGTATTGTGGCGGAACATAGGATGAGTTGTTTAAGCGAAGGCGCGGCTCGGTCGATAATGCCCAACGTGGTGTCTCTAAAGGAACGATCGAACAAGGAGTCAGCTTCATCGGCAACAATATAGTTGACCTTGCTAAGAATATGGGACTCTTTCTCCGCTATGCTCGAGATCAAATGGGGAGTTGAGACAATGATATCAACACCTTTGGGGTTGAAAAGCCTGCTTCTGATCACAGTAGGTGTATTTGAGGATGAGATGCCAGCGGTTCGGTATTTGACTGTATGTGCCATAATCTTCGCGACCTTGCTTATCTGATCGACAAGTTCCGAAGAAGGCAGAAGTATGAGAGCCCTCGGACGTCCGGTGGTAGACTCGGGATCTTGCTGGTCAGCCAATTTGGGCGGCTCAACCTCAAATACGTGCTCATCGTGTTTTCTTCGTTCCTGCGCCTTTGCCTTCTGCTCAGCCTGGACAATCGCTTCTGCTTTCTCGAGATCTTCATGGTTCTTGATATGGTGAATGATAGGTAGCAGATAAGCTAGAGTCTTGCCCGAGCCAGTCTCGGCAGCTAAAAGGAATTTATCGTAATTGTTTTCTCCTGTCTTCTTGCTCTTTTGCATCTCACCCTTTCTACTCAACAGAGCTGGAATGGCCAACTTCTGAGCCGGAGTTGGGTCAATGTATTCAAGGTAGCCTAGCGCCTGATTCCTCACAGCATCAATAACGTCTGCTCGTAGGTTTAACTGCTCAAACGTCTCGATCTTGTCCAGCTTTTCTTGGAGCGAGGTCCGGGCCGAGTATGATAGAGGAGCGAGAGCAGTTTGCATTTTGAGGGCATGAAATAGTGGTCGGTCATCTTTGTTCTTCACCACGTATTTGGCTGGCCTTTTCTGCTCTTCTTCTACCTTGGCTGCTCTTGTTATTGCCTTGTCCTGAATCGCGCGCAGTCGAGGACCCGGGTCTATCCTGTTCATTCCCGCAAATGGACTCTCATTTTCCTTCTTTTTTGGACTTTTGGATACATCGTCAGCAAGTAACATGCGTGCTGGTCTGCGCTTCTGCTTCATCGCTGAAGCCCAGCGCTTTTGAGTACGCCATGATTGCGTCGGGCGCAGTGTAGAAGCAGGTTCCGAGACACGCGCGAGAGCAGGCAATTGACAGCTTAGACACAATGAAGGTTTTGACATTAGTTCTATAGGGGATCAACGAAAACGAAAGAGGCCAACCTGAAGGCACATGCAACCAAGGAGAAGAGACTGAGGCCTGAGGCAAAAAGAAAAAAGAAGGACGAGGCAGCCAGGCACAACCTTGCTAGCGCGTGCATAAAGTTGGAGAGAGAGCCAGTTGCCCTTGACGACCGCGACTTCTTGTGTTGTGTGTTCCGCTAGCCTCGAGGGCAGTCCCACCAAACTTCACATGATCATATGAATTGATAGTGGTCGCTTCCAGGTCGCCTATCACCTTCACCACCTTCATGATCAGCACTTCACCGTCATCCAGTCACTCATTCGAGGAGCAATAAGTGCAGCTGGACTGCTCTGCATAATTTAAATTGCCTCCAAGGCAAACATTCCAGCTTGAGCATTGTTACTGCCTTCATGGTCTAAGCTCATCTGGCAAACATTGCTATTGTCCTGCAGTCCAGTCAAGATGGCTGCGCAGTCTGTAAGTCATGGTTCGAGGCCTGCGTACTGTTTGTGAGTGGTAGCTAACTCGCGCTTTGACACAGGTCGTCTCTCCACTGCGCGTGCAGAAAGGCAGCAACAACTCGTCGCCGACCAAGAACATGAGCTTTGTGCAGAACAGACCGCTCTCAGAGTTGAGTCCGATGGCTCTGCGCAGGAACTCACCTAGTTTTCCTCGAGTAGGTGACCACCAACCATTGTTGTAACCGCAGAAGTTGCTGACAGCTCGCAGAATAGTTTGTCTAAGCATGAATCGTCTCCATCCACATCATCACCATATAACAATACAACTTCGCCCCGCATGTTGTTCTGGCAGGGGCGCGATCCCAACTCTCCTTCCAGCGAAAATCGTTCGCCCCACGATAACATCTCACCTAACAAGCGATCGTCGATAGAAAACCTCAAGCGGGCTTCACGGGTTAAGAACAGCTCGATGTTCGCTCGTGAGCAGCAGATCAACTACGATCCATCAGACCCAAAGATTTTAGACGGAAAACCACTTCGTACTTCTATTCAAGGCAATGCCTTTCCTGGTGGTGCTCTATTCAGCGTCAGCATCACAAGCAACACAAGCAACGGCACTCCATCAACCAGGCCAGAAGCGCCATTATCAATCGACGGCAAGTCACCCACTAAGAGTATTACTCCGCCTGAAAAGCTCGAGTCCTCTCCCCTCAACCACATTGCACCACTATCTCCGAGCAAGACACTAGGATCGCCTACAAAATCATCTCTTTCCAAGAGAACTGGTGCAAATGCACGAAAACACGCCTTTGATCCGTCGACTGGTATTTGGGAGGATGAAGACGATGGGGAAGAAAAGCGACTGCCTGAAGGCCGTGGTCTGCATCGACATGCCAAGAGCGTCACCTTTGATCAAGCTCCTCCTCAAATCAACGAGTATGAGATGACTACTCCAGACCCTTCATCTGTGGCCTCAGGTTCGCGCGAGGGTAGTTATGAATCCTTCGACGACGATGAAGAGGAAGATTACAGCTATGAGCGAAGCTCCTCCTTCGACCCTCATGATGATAGTTTCGATGCTTCTCTTGAGGATACTGAGAAAACTCCAGTCGTGCTACCTGAGGACTGGCGCTTCATGAGCCCTGAGACTGCCAATACAGACCTTGTAAGGCACCAGGAGGACGTCTTCGACGACCATGTCGGTTCGCCAGCTCCAGAAGCAAGACCGGGCTCGACCCCTGCTCGGCCGCATCAGTCAAGTGCACAATCTGTTGACTCGAATGGTCAGGCACGACCTCTGCCGCCACTACCTCCTCAAATGACCGCAGATGCTGGCAGGGTGTCTTCGCACCCGGACAGTCTCTCCGGCACTTTTGAACGCATGAGTGGTTCTCATCGAGCTTTGCCATCTCCTCCACCTGCCGCAGTTGTCACAGTCGCAGAGATTCGCCAAATGAGCAACAGCACCTTATCCTTGGAAGACCGCCTGAAAATCATGGCTCTTGGTGATACCACTCCTCAAAACTCGGATGCTGATGTGCAGCGGGAACGAAAGATGCGAAGAGCCGTATCCAAAGAGTCTAGCCCAATACGTGACCAGTACAAGGAAGGCGAACTAGACGGACAAGTTCACGATACCATTGAGAACTCTAGTGCTGAGAAACCCGTGAATCGACGTTTGTCTCGTGACTTCATCACCCAGCAGCTGCGAATGCAAGACGACATCTCTCGCTCCAATAGCGTGTACTCAAATGTTACCATGGATCCAGATGTGCCTATCCCGTCAAGAGAAGATCCCACTCAAAAATTTGAGGATGAATACGAAGACGATAGTATCGTCATCAAGGACGAGCCTGTGGATGACGACGACCTGTACAAGATCCCAGACATGTATAGAAAGACGAGCTCACAATTGGACGCCGAAGATGAGGAGTCGAGCCAATACTCACAGTCAAGCATTCAACACTCTGTCGAACTCAATGCAGAAACTCCTCGTGCTCGCAGCCCGCAAAATGTGCCAGACACGGCTATACCAGCAGAAAGGGTCTCTCTGCCTGATTTTGCCGATTTTGGTCAGGAGAGAGATCTCGACTTTGGCCTCGGTCAATACATTGTTAGAAAGACTGAAGAGCCCACTAAGCACAAAGAGCTCGCGCTGCCGGTGTCAGACATCCCCGAGCCAGACCTACCAGACTTGGCTGTACTTCGACAAGAAATCGCACGACCTTTTACTCCTGATCCCGAACTAGAGCCACCCAGGCCTTCATTTGCACAGGAAGAAATGTCCGAGCCTGGTACACCTTCTTCTGTCATCCGCCATCCTATCGATCGGTCTACAACCCCAGAGATGGATGAAAACGACACTTCCTCTCTGACCAAGACCGATTCCGATACGGGTTCGCTGCCCTCTGTTGTAGTGGATGAGCCCATGACAGAGCTCAACAAGGTCGCCTCGCCGCCATCACCTGGAGCGGGAGACGATTTCACCCAGGTACAGCCCCAATCTGCACATCACCCCCAACCGGAAAGAAAACGATCTGGCAACCGCGTCAGCAGTCTCGTACAGCTTGATTTTACTAGAGACGATTCGAACGGTGACCTTGGTCTTGGTTTGGAAAAAGAATTTGACCGCGTTCTGGAATCCCAAAAGGTAGCGTTTGAAACCTCCCTGAAGACACTCTATTATCCCTTTAATGGTCGCTTCCCGTCTGCCGAGTTACCTGATGCGAAGGAACGAGGCACACGGCATTTAGCCCCCATTCCCCTTTTGCCCAAGCCCTCGAGTACAAGAGCCCACTTTCCTCAATTGCACAGTACTGACGGATTTGTTCCCAAACAGAGAGGCTATCTGATGAGACAAAACACAAAGATAGTCGTTGCGACAGAACGCATGTCGGTCGAGGAACCACGATCACCAACTACAAGCGAAGCCCAGATTGGCTTGTCAAGCCCTTCTGCTCCCGCGAACGAGGTCGTGATCTCACCACGTAAGATTAGTCAACCTGCGTGGGTTGCTGAGCCATGGAACAATAAATCCAGAAGACGAAGTATCCGGGTCAATGGTGAGCAACAAAGCCCAAAGCGCAAGCCGGTGGAAGGCCCTGTTCCTCCTCTGCCAGGACAACCAAGTAACGTGGGCCACGATCTTGGTGCTGTGGCCGAAGATGAGCTTGCAGAAGAAGAGGCCGAAGAATTCGAGGATGGCGCCGAACGAGGCAGACTCTTTGTCAAGGTTGTAGGAGTCAAGGATTTACAACTGCCATTCCCTCAACGTAAGCCAACCCGTGCTTTGGGTCAAATCGCTGCTGACCATCGTGAAGAAGAAAAAACTCAGTTTGCCTTGACCCTGGACAATGGTCTTCATTGTGTGACCACATCTTGGCTTGACCTCGCCCGTAGTGCACCAATTGGTCAGGAGTTCGAGCTTGTTGTGCTCAACGACCTGGAATTCCAGCTCACTTTGCAGATGAAACTCGATGAGCCACCAAAACCAGTATTGCGACCTGAATCTCCTACCAAAGCTCCTGTATCGCCTAAGAAGCAAAGTGCTTTTGGTCGATTCTTCGGCTCACCAAAGAAGAAGAAAGACTCAGAAATATTCCCACCCGAGCCTCAACCTGCGAAACGACCAGTAACACCTCCTTCAGCCTATGAACTCGTGCAGGGAATCGTCGCCAAAGACGGCTCCTTCGCAAGGGCATATGTGTCGCTTAGCGAATATGAGAAGCAAGCCTTCGGTCGCCCAGCCACAGTAGACATCAAATGCTTCAATGAGTGGGCTATGGAAGAGGTCGCGGTCGGTAGCTCTCGTAGCAAGAAAGGCGTTGTCAAGCTTCAACAACGACCACCTTATGAGATTGGCAAGCTTGAACTCCAACTCTTGTACGTGCCAAAACCAAAAGGTGCCAAGGACGAAGACATGCCAAAGAGCATGAATGGTGCTATTCGAGCTATGAGAGAAGCAGAAGAGCAATTGAAGCAGCAAAGCGAGATCAGGGAGTTTGAAGGCTATTTGAGTCAGCAAGGCGGTGATTGTCCTGTAAGTCTACATCAGCCTTTTTTCTGTCGTCCTCACTAACATTTGCAGTACTGGCGACGACGATTCTTCAAGTTGGTTGGTACAAGACTAACTGCTTATCATGAGACGACGCTTCAACCTCGAGCTACCATAAATCTTGCGAAAGCCGCCAAGCTTATTGACGATAAAGCTGTTTTAGCGCAAAAAGAAGTGTCAACTCGAAAGGGTGGGCGTAGGAAGAGTGCCCTTAGTGAGGACGAGCATGGTGCCCTGCTGCCACTAGCATTTCGGTTGCGCTTCAACAATGGAGAAGTCATTGATTTCTATGCCGACAATGCAACAACCAAAGATGATTGGATGGCTGCACTTTCGGAAGCTGTTGGCAAGCAGGTTGTCCAACCATCTGGCGGACCAATTAATGGCTGGACGGACATGGTACTCAAGCGCGAGAAGAGCACGAAGGCAAAATCAAAGCCTTCCAAGCCTGAAGCTCCTCAAAGAAAATCCAGCAAAGACAAGGACCTGCCTGCCCGGCCAGCAGTCGATACACGACACAGCTATCAAGGTGCTATGATGGCTGGCGCTCTGCAGAATTCGACATCGACGAGACCGCCAAGCTCGCTGCCACGACCTTCAGGTCATGCCAGAACAGAGAGTTACCATGCCGATGCTGGAGCGTCTCGCAGTCAAGCCAGCAGTCCCACCAAGCAGGAGAGGCATCGCAAAACGATGTCCATGTGGAGTTGAGCAGTCGGCATTCTTTCAACGTGAGAATGTATTAATGAGGCGTTTTTTTTCCGTTTGAGCGGCAACGAGATGGTCTAATGAGGATAAGGAGGGCGTTGATGCTGCACACAATTGGCTTATGGCTTTGTTAGTTAGGATGGATTAGGCTGCACATGGTATTGTCCTGACCATGGAATCGGTCTTGTGGGGCAGAGAGTGCTTACAACGCACATCTGAAAGTGAATAGACCAACGACGAAAAGTTCATCATTGACTGCTGCTTTTTGTGTATGTTGCTTTCCAGTCTTTGAGACTGATCTTCTTGCCAACAAGAGCATGAAGATGGTCAGTCACGTACTACTAGGCTCACCTATGTGCGTGCATAAAACAGGCTGATTAGCACTATTTGTTGTACCGAAGATTACATGTTTTATTCGCGTCGTGCTCAAAAATACCTATGTGCGATGTCGAAGGTGCGGTCAATCCGTCAATTATGATTTTCTGCGAAGTTTATTCGGTCAGTACACCTCGTCATTGACACGTCATTTCCACGCCATTACAAAGTTGATATAGGTTATTGAATTACATGTATTTAATACTCTTCGCGTATTACGTATTGTTTGTAACGAAATTGTCTGGTATGGTATATTCTCGGAAGCATCCAACTTTCAGCGAGAGCTGTTACAGACCACGACCATGCCTGTAACTTTCAAGATACCAAGGTGTTTTCCGAAATACTGATCAGCAATTGATGAGTGGGTCGTATGACCCTCGCTCATGGTGGCAGTAGTTAATGCTTCTCGTCCCTCACGAAAAGCTACTGGCGATCAACGTGTTCACCAATCCCGCCACGGAGAAGCTGAAGTCGAGGCAGTGGGAGTAACTGTATCGGTGACTGCGACGGTTACAGTCTCGGCGGGCTGAGTGACAGGGTCGGTAAAAGTTGTAGTCTACATGAGATTAGCTGACGAGCTGCTGGTAAATGACTGGCAGATTTGCTAGTCTGTGAGCTGCTAAACAACTTACCTGGACTTGAGTTTCGACCTGTGTCTGAGTTTGCACTTCAGACAGAGTCGTGGTTTGAGTTCCAACTTCGGTATCAGTCTCCGTTGCAAAGATGGTGCTGTAGGCTGTCGAGAAGATGGTCGAGTAAGTCGTGCATATGCCCCAGGTTTGCCATTCGTCTTGTGCCTGCATCGCAGCGGCTGAAGCTGAAGCAGCTAGGGCGAGAATGGCAAAGAACTTCATGGTAATTGGGCTTGTAGCGGTCGCCAGAATTGGTTATCGAAGCAATGGCAGTGATGTTGCTGTATGTTCGACGATGGAGTAAGAGGTGACCATCGGGTGTTCTTACAACTATATGTCCCTCTGGAGCTTCGCCTCTCGGTCGAGCTGGTTGCTTGCCACCGATTATACTGATCCGTATAGCAATCATCAACACATCCTCGCTTCGCTTATGCGTGCAACCTGCATTTGTCATTGAGACACCTTGCCAACGTCGTCAAGTTGTGTTTTGACTGAAGACACACACTTATAGTCGAAGTTATCGACGCTGCTTATCAATGGCTCTGCCTATGTTCCAACATGGGTGTGTACAGGCATCAAGTCGATGGCATGGGAAAGTTGGGCGTGCTTGCGTAGGTGAGCTGAGTCGTTTGCCATATTCGAAGCTTGATGACTGAGGTGGTTAGACTTGCTTCCCTGGCGGTGATGCCAATCGTCGAGGCTATCCTAGCTGCTTTGCACGATTGTTGATAGCACGTTGGTGTGCACTTTTCTTGCTGTATTTGATTTTATGTTAATTTCTCGTCGTCGTTGGGGATATCACACCAATGGCCTAGACAAAGACTCTCCGGCTCTTGGTCGTCGCAGAAAATGTGCTTCAGTGTTCAGAACCCAGTCGTCTAGACTCCAGTCGTTGGGCTCCGAGAAGATTAGATAGAAGTATTTCAAGGTTTCAGCGAGCCAGAATGACTCCATCCTATCACTTTGAGCAGGTGGTTTGACGCCAACATTCGATAGACCAGCGTATGCGATTTCTGATCTACAAACTTTATCAATACTGTTCCACATTCGCCATGCAGTATCGAGATATTCGCGGTCCCCAGTAAGGCGATATAGAATGAAAACGCTTTCGATCGCTTCAGGACGCAGGATATATCGGTTGTCACCCCACTTGGTATACCCTGGTGTCAGTGAGTGCTCCTTGACAATCTCCTTGCCGAGCTCCGACAACGTCTTGCCAGGACTGGGCTTGGAGGTACCGTTTTGCCTAGCGACAGCCTCCAACCATCTTTCCTCTGACCAGTCACATTCATTGGCCAGAGCATCATCGATGCCGTAATGACATGGCGCGATATGGAACGTTTCGGGCATGAGACCTGTAGGTGTCGAATTGTAGGCCCAAACGCAGCCATCCACCAGCCGTCTCGCCACAGATAGGTCATTGGGTGAGTCGAATATTCTTGCAGCAATACCAACCATGCCGCCTGTGAAGCAGGTTAGATGCTGACCCTGAGGCTCAGTATTGACGTTGAGCTGCTCGTCCAAGGCAGCATTACCACTAAAGAGAATATCCTGGTTGCCAGGAACGAGAGGTCGGTAAAAGAGGAACTTTTTGGCAGCAGTAACCATTTTCTTGTACATGTCACGATAACGTTCGTCCAAGCCACCAAGGAGCATGCACTGCTTGGGTAGGTACTCGGAGGTCGAGTCAGCCATACCACCTAGGGTGAAGTGGTTGTAGGTGAACGTGGCATGTTCGGCGTCTACGAGGGTCGGCCAAAGACCTGGGATCTTTGTATTAACCTGGTCCTTGTACAACAGTTTTGTAATTCTTTCAACGGCATCAAACCACTTGGCGTCCCCAGTAAGCTGTGCCAATCTCGTGAATTCGAGGGTCATACTGCCGAATTCGGCCAGAAGAGTATTCTTGCTAGCTTGCAGAGCTGCACCAGAGGCCGACTGCCTCCAATACCATCTAGTGACCGGTAGTCTATTAGGCGTGTCAAAAGTGATATAGAGGATATTTGCGAGTTCGACGGCCTTTTCGAGGATGATAGGGTACTTATGGTCAGATAGATCGTAGGCGCTCAAGAAACCTCCAAGGTAACGGATCGTGGTTTCGAAAACGTTGATGTACTCCTCCGTATTGGTTGTGAAATCAATGTCTCGAATAGCCTCAGTGCATAGCTCGAACTCTTCCTTCAGACCCATGATCCACAATGTTCCCATGGCATCTACTAAAGATGCTCCCCATCCACCGAACGGATTGCGATATATCCCTGACAGAGGAGCGACCTCGTCTTGCTTCCAAGCAAACTTCTTGTAACCTTGCCACGAGTGGTCGAACGCATGCTTGATTGTCGCAAGTCTCTCAAGTCTTTCGTTTCTCTGGGCCTCGGTCTCGGAATCGAAGACATGCTGTATACGTGGAAGCTGTTTGGCAGGACCTGAAGGAAGCTGAGCAAGGCTTGTGACAGGGTGTCTCTCTGGTCGAACTTGTAGTCGAGCATTCGGCGAAATAGGTATGATCAACGGCGTTCTCAGGTGGTGGTAGGCGTAGTAGAGCAACAAACATATGGCTAGGGATGGCAGAAGCCATAATCTCCTGGTCAACAGCATCTCCAGGGAACTCGTGCAGGGCGGCCAGCCACTGTATCGACGAGTCAAGCTACCATGAATCTTTGGTTTGCTTCTCCAGACGAATCCATGCGCGGGAGTGGAGTTGCGGAATAACCCCCAAAGAGCTTAAAGTTTCAGCAGCTCGTTTAGCTCGATCAACCCTTAACTCTAGCGCTGTAACCCGCAAACTTGAACCTGGAGTTCAACTACTAGCACGTCTTTTGCTCAACTGAATTTATAGCGCGTAATGTTCACAATCTTATCTGTACTCACATGATTGATAACCATTGTCCGGTGTTGTTTGGAAATCGGAACTTTTTGTCCAATGTGTATAGTTACGCAAAATACCCGAATACATCTGAGAACGCCCTCGAAGAGCAGGCGTAATGTCAATCACAGGGTAACACAATTGCGAGCTGATACCTTGACTTCTTACTAACAGATATTAGTGTTTGTTTGCTCACGCCTCAAGCAGGTAATACATCAGCCTATCCCAAGCTGCTGGCACACTTGTCTCGTCATTTCCCTACGCAGGAGCACGAACACTTTCACCTAGATTATCGGCTGTTTTCGGACACGACATCTCAACTTCCAGGAGCAGATGTACAGCAGAGAGCGTTTACTCATATTCTGACATTGTCTCATGATACAAAGCATGCCTATGTGAGAAGTACCAAGGTCGGAGATCCCGACCAAGGCTCAATGATCACGATACCACCATCGGCGGCTGATAGCTTCGCTGGACTGGTACAGACCAAGATGCAGTCTGCATGGTTCCCTCGACAGACGTCGAGCGTCGAAAGTGGTGTCTCCGTGTCACTACTGAACGATACAGTGAGATTGTCGATTGGCGACGTCAAGCAATCTACGAGATCACAAGGTGCTGGCACCCTACGAGGCACTATCATTGAGCTCTGCAAAGTTACCAACGATGAGCAAAAAGACTGGCCTACCTCATCGGAGGAAGCTGACCAGGCAGCAAATATGCTCCAAGACCTGCTGAGACAGATCTTCCATGGCATAGAAGAGGACTTCGGGAACGTCAAGTTCACAGTAAGCCCAACATTGTCTATTGACCACTCTTCTGGCTATGGGAAGACAAGTGCTCCCGATTGGGATATGCCCAAATTGTACATCACTGTGCTTCGAGGTCAAAGGTGAGGTTGAGTATTGGTCAGTCGATATCACCTCATTTGTGTCGAAATTAACACTTAACTTACGGTGTTGCTCGAGAATAAACCTATACAGAGGAACACTGTCTTGCATTTTCTTCGCACCAGCAGCACGTTAGGGAAACACCTGGGCAAGTCAACCGGTATGCAACAACATCGATTTTCAGACTATATACGAGAACGCAGAGAAGCAGTCCTAAAACGGTAAGGTGTGCTTCTCGTGTCTTTTCCGCCGTCATCAACTTGGAGTCGGCCCAGACACTACTACTTTCAGAAAGACTGACCACGGTCGCGACTATAGTTAACAGACACACTTTTAGGAATACTGGAACCACAGCGCCTACAATCCACTCAAGGGGTCAGAGCAGCTACTTTGTTTCCTAAATCGGTGCCTTGTGTCTCTACCCATTTATCCATCCGAACTTCAAGAACCACGTATTGCAAAGACCACCAACTTCATGGCCCTTCGGGTCTTAACTCACCCCTCAGCTCTACCTTTCCTAACAACATTAATCGGCACAGGCGGCCTCACAGTCGGCATCTTCAGCTTCATCGACCCCATCGCCGCAGCCCGCATCTACGGCATCCCTGTCCCTAACTCAAAGCCAACCATAACCTCCATCTTAGCCCCCAACCCCAGTACCTTCTTATTACCCACAAACAGATCTTCCTCCAAGGAACCAACAGCTCGCGAATTAGCTCTGGTTCACGCCCTCGGCATCCGAAATCTCACAGCAGGATTGACCGTTCTCACTCTGACTGGATACTGGTGTCTCCTTGCAGCGCCAGAGTCTGTGGATGACGCTGTCAGAGCAGCGGTACAGCAAGTGCTTGGTGTTGTAATTTTGATCGGTGCTCTAGTCCCTATGGTTGATTCTTGGGTGTGTTGGGACCGTTGTAGGGACGTCTATTTAACGAGAAGAGCTTCTTATGAAAGTGAGAAGAAGGAAGGTCAGAGCGAGGGGCAGAGTAAAAGGAGCATGTGGAATGGACACGATGAGGATGCAGAAACATACACGACCAGTACGAAGGCTGCTGTCTTGCACGCTGCGAGGTCGTTAGTGTGGCTTGCTGGCGGCATTTGGTGCCTCGTTGCTTAACTTTTATTATCTTAAATCAACTGTGCGGCACAAGAGAAACTCAGCAGAATATTTCAGATTCTGGTTTTGCATGAAAGCAAAGAATATGCAGCTAGTGCGCGAGTAACTAGCTATAGCTATCTAAATATCCAAACAAATGGCTGAGATATAATGCTGCAAATCTCCCGATTCGGTCGCAGAGCCGTTCTTCGTGCTTCATCAAATGCTCGTATATACACAGCGGGCTGCGGTGGTCGTGTGTGTCGATATGTTGGAAATAGCAAAGCTGGGTCGAATGCAAAGAAAGCTGGAAATCGTCGGCTGCCTTGTTGTTCGCGAATTGATCGGAACGGAAAGGCAAATGTATATGTCAGAGAACCAATGTCGATACGACAGATGTGCAATAGACAAGTGTCACGATCGACTGAGCGTCTTAGGGCATGTTTGGTGGAACTGTGGACCATCTTGTTGATCGTTCTGTCTGTCGTTAGCCTTAATTCGACGCAAGACACGAATATCTTACCGAGCACAACAAGATCCTGCTTCGTGCATTGTCGAAACATTTTGTCCTCTCTTGTGTTCGTCGAAAACTGCCCAGCTGATCTCCTGTTGACTAGTGTGGATGCTGATTCTGTGTCAGTAGCCCGACTCTCCTTCCTGCGCCTAGCTAAAAAGGATGCTACCAGGCCACCAAATATAGCAGCAGAACCACCCGCGCAGATAGCTCCAGCCGAGCAAAGCGCAAGCAATCTCAGGTCTTCGATACTGATGGGTATGTCGGACAACGAAAATGGCAAATTGTACGCAACAGACCAGATCAGACGCGTAAGAACTTCCCAACGTTAGCATGTGTTATTCCAGCAGTTATAGAGCTCTTACCATAGATCAGAGAAACAACAGTCGCTAGACGTGGCCGTCCAAAGAGTAAAAGGAGAAGAGAGGGTACGCAGAAGAGCAAAGCGTATGTCGCTTCGGCTCGCATGCGTATGAAGGCTTGCTGAATTCGATGCATATTCTCAATCCATGAGGTTGGTACAAGATCTAGGGTCTGCTTGATCTGATGAAATTGGCCATGGCTGTCTTTGATGATCTGGAGAAGATTGTAACTATCGCTCAGCTGTTCTTTAGCAATCTGGTTTTGCATCGATTGTGTTTCGGCGAACTCAGCGGCGGCTGCCTGACCAAGACTCATACCTTGCTGTATCTTGTGCATTTGATCATCGATGTTGAGGTCAAGTAATCTTTCGACGAAGTTGCTGGCTTCCCTTGTCATGGTTGCGACACTAGTTTCAAAATTGTAGGTCGTGCCAGAGAGGGCTTCGGCGGCTGTAGCGTAGAGCTCGGCAAAACTCACCTGCACATTGCTGACTTTGTCGTTCATCAGAGCCAGATCCTACTTAAGTTAGTACGGTTCGTACAACAAGTAAGAAGGTATATACGGTAACGGCTTGCTCAACTGCTTCATTCATGCTCGCCCGCCACGACTTGCCAGAATCCTCCACCACCGCCATGTAGGATTCCACGTATTGAGACATCTGGCGCAGATATTCTTTCGACTGTTCCGTTTGTGCGTGGTTAGAAGTGATCACGTTGTGTTGTGATTCCGCAATGTTGGTTGCCATTTCTCGAAGGTCTGACATGGCGAATTGGATCTCCGAATGATGGCCTTTGAGGGCTTCCAAAATCTCCGGAACCACGTTCGTGGCTTGTCTGTAGGTCTCCAACAACTCTTCCCGTTGGTAATCCACACGTGAGGAATCACAAAGATCGGCAGACTGTGCACGAAAGGCAATATAGCTGGTCCAAGACGCAGTATCGAAAAGCTCGTTCATGCAATTTTGGATGTCAGCCGAGCGTGCGATCACGATAGAGGAGTCTGGAGTTGGATGATCAAGCATAGTCTCGAAGACGTAGCAGGCTGATGGAATGGAGACCTGTGCTTGCCGTGCCTCGCAAAGCGCCATAGAGATGCCGTATGTGGCCTGGACATTTGCTTTCTGCTGATCAGAAGTCGGATCCTGTGTCTTCGGCTTGATCAATTTGCATTGCTTCAGCAGTCGAGCGGTGGGTCCATACGTGCAAGATGAGGATGACGACAAGTCCTGTACGATGCGCTTCGCGTTGACCAGGGATTGGATCTCGGAACCGCCACGAGTCGTGAGAAGGCTGGATATGCTTTCGAGCTCACTGGGATGATCGCAGGCATTTGCATCAGCCCAACCTATTTCGTCAGTCTTATGCTTGCAGCTTGAGTAGTTGACTATACCAGCTAAGATATCTGGCGCGGCTGATACGTGAAGGAAGCAAGCTGCTAATAGCAAGAGTACCGTCAGCTTGCTTGCTGATCTGAGAAGGTAGTTCGTCATGGTAGTGTGACTAGATCTGCATGTTCTGTAGATCGGGGACCGCTGAGGGTTGGCAGGAGTTGGGTGTCTGGCAGGTTTATGTCTCGATCCAGAAGATATAAAGACAGGTTGACGACGTCCAGTGGAGCTGTAACTTACCGTCGATCAGAAGGCTTCACCGACCGGCGACAACTCTATTGAATCCTACGAATGTTAGCTGTCACCTGCTTCGTGTTTCAGCCGCTTATTCGGATTCCAGTCGAGCATGTGAGACCGCGATCTGTATGAATCACGACGGCAGGACGCATAGTGCAATTGTGGAGCTGGAGACACTTTCATGGTTTTTCTTTCTCAATTCTCAAATTGTCTGCTTCAATTGTAGAAGAGGAAGGAGCGCGTAAGATTCTGGACGAGTAGCTCTTTCCTAGGATTTCGCGTTAAGTGCACCATACCCTTTTTGGCACAAGTGCTATCGGTGCAGCTTCGGTCGATTCAAGTTGACCATCGAATTATTTGGTTTGTTCTGATCACTTCGCTCATCATCAGTCGCAATATATCCTTGGTCTCGTCGTTGTCGCAAATCCATAGAAGAGCCATCCTGAGTCTACGATCAACAACATGGCGTGTAGCGCTTCTCGGCAACCACTGAGATGCCTATTGCAAGAAGCACGGTCGAGGCAGGAGGTCTTAAGCTGTCAAGTACCTGTGCTGTCGCGAAGAGCATTCTCGACGTCGAGCTCATGTTCATCGCGGATAGGCATGGCTCCAGTAGCCATACCTCCCGATGTTAACGTGCGTTTCTTCAATCTCCCACGAGCGAACGCGTTAGGCCGTCATATAGACAGTCCCACGTCTGCCATGGAAGTGGTAGGACCTCAAGGTTCGTGAATGAGACTCACCAAAGTGAAGTCATGGCTAACTCAATTCCAGGTCAACTGACTGTCAAATTTCCTGCCTACATTGTCACTCAATATGATGAACCTGATCGAAAAGTAACAATCTCGGTTGCAGATCCAGAAATTAAACATCAGAAGTCGATGTGGGGTATGACGGTGATAGGATTGCTGTAGAACTTGACTCTGACTGTATTGACAGGCACAATGCGATCGCACGTACAAAACTCAGTTTCCGGGGTGTCTGAAGGTCACATCTGCATTCTCCGCCTAGTGGGTGTAGGCTACCGAGCTACAATCGAGGACAAGGCCATTACCAAGAAGCCCGAGTACGAGGGACAAAAGTTCGTGTCTTTGAAATTGGGCTTTGCACACCCTGTTGAGCTTGGTGTACCGAAAGGTGTCAAAGCAACAGTACCGCAGCCTACAAGGATACTGCTCGAAGGACCTGAGAAGCACGATATAACACAGTTCGCCGCAGACATTCGCAAGTGGAGGCGACCTGAGCCGTACAAGGGGAAGGGTATATTTGTCAACGATGAGACCATAAGGCTGAAAGCTAAGAAGATCAAATGAGCTGGTACAATTTTGTCATTGGCGGTGGTTGCAGTATTATATTCATATCGACCAGGCTACCACGCATATATTCGGCAGGACTGCTACTTAGCAGAAAGAACCTCACTCACAGCTGCCAAAACTTGCGCATGGATGTCGGCTGGAGTTGCAACGACACCCTTGTTTTCTGTAAGAGTACGACCGAGGCTGAAGTTGAGCCGTTGGCCGTGGATATCAGTCACTTGCCCACCAGCTTCTCGAACGATCAGATCCCCAGCAGCGTGGTCCCAGATTTTCTCCACGTAATCTTTCCTCACGGGCAAGCGGAGGTAGATATCACCTGCACCTCGAGCAACAGATCCGTATTTGGCTTGAGAATCCATCTGTACTGGTCGACCTGTCACGCCAAGCTTCTCTGCAATTGCAGCATTGTCACCTTTGCTGGAGTGACCAGCTTCGACACTCTCGCACATGACAGCTTGAGTGACATCGGTCACCTTACTCACAGAGATTGAGTGGCCTTGTGACACCGAACCTTTTGTCAATGGTTGACTTCGAGCTCCCTCACCTTGGACAGCCGAAAATAACACACCATAGCCCTCCGCATCAGTCGCAGCGATGCCCATGTCCTCCTTCAATGGCTCTGAGTCTTTGACGGGTAGATTTGGGCATCCAAGCACACCTACCTTGACATCACCATCGACCATGAGGGCCAAGCAAACAGCATATTGGCCACCTCTTAGAAACCCCTTCGTGCCGTCTATGGGATCAAGGGCCCAAATGCGGCCTTTGCTTCCTCCGGCACTGTTACCCGCATCAATAGCCTGTAGCATTTCATCCTCACTCCGAATTGGTCCTCCTAGGATGGCATCGCTATCGGAATCCGACAGCTTTGTATCCTTGACCAGATTCCAGATCTTCGAACTCAGGTCTTTCTGCTCCCGTAAAGACGATGCTTCTTCCTCGCCCACCACTTCGTCTTGTGGAAAATTATGCTTGATAGCACAAATAATCAAGGCTTGAGCGCCATAATCGCCAATAGTAACAGGTGATTTGTCTTCCTTCGAGATCGTGCCCTTAGCTTTCTCTGCGAACACTGCTTTGGTAAGGATACTAGCACGAGCAACGGCAAGCTGAGCCACTTGCAGTTCCTTCTCAAACGCCATATTGCTAAGTAGCCTTGTATTTGTATGAAGAGAATCACTCAATGTCTTTGTACTGAAGTATGAGAAATGGCCAAGTATCGACGCGGTGCGGCGAAACGATTGACTATGAAAGAAGGAGGCCAGGATGATCGCAATTCCTAACACAAAAATAAATCTACGATACGAGATGGAGGGACGATTCTGGTTTCCCATGTGTTTGAAGTACTCGTCACACAGGTTCAGCAGTGCGACACGCAATATGTTTGACGTGTTTGATAATGCTCCACCGATTGACCATGACCGCAACAGACTATGTCGGCTGAGGAAGAAGGTCGCTCTGTGCAGACATACTAGTATAAGACCAATATGATGTACTAGTAGTGCCTAGCGCCTAGCGCCTAGTCTGCACGAGCATGCTACTCGAGTATGGATGTCAGGCGGGATGGTAACACTGTCAACTCTGTAACTCACCTTGGAGAGCAAATTATCCGCTACCACAGAGTGATACTGATCTTGTGGCTGTCTTGAGGCTATCAGCAGATACAAGTAGACCACTTACGTGCATCATATCGATAGCATGTCTGGCTTATCGAGTTGTGGCTAGGTGGCTGGCTCATGGCGCCCTAATGATTTGGCTAGAGGTGTCTGGCTACAACATAATACTCCGAGTCGACCTCGATGCTTGCAAATTGCCTGGACTTGCGTACCGCAATATCGATAAAGCGTACACCGGTATGACACTACGATAAGCTATCAGGCGTGGCGAGCTTGTTCTTTTGTCTCATGTGGTTTGAGATAAGATGGGTGTTGCACAGGCATACCAGCTCGATGAGAATGGACTTTCCTGCTTCGTCAGATTCATCACAGACCTGCAGGACAACACTGTCTTCGAATGGCACTTTCAATCCGTAATTTCAGTTCTTTGTGCACTTTGGCTGGAGATTTTTACTGCCGATCGGTAGATTTTAGAAGTACAGCCAGCAACTATTCGACTCCAAGGTTGAACGGAATGCCGAGATTGTATTGTCAGTAGCGTGAATTCGAGAACCTTGTTGCACGGTCTGAGATCCAGAACCTTCATTTAAATAGAGGACTACAGAACACTCTGCGGCTGGCTGCTCCCGAGCATTGCCTGCTGAAACGTGGCTTAGGAAAGGGAGAGCTGCTAGCTGTGCCACTACTCCCACTACTTGAGCAAACACAAGACGCGACATATTTTTGTATACAAGGGTGCCAAGCAGTTGCTTTTGCTGCACAATGTGTGGATACTGGTTCGCGTCTCGCCGGTGAACGAACGGCTCTTGATTAGTGGGAACTCTGCAAGCCTTGACACGTTGTCACGCCCGGGTACAAATCTATACAACTCTCACGAGGGGGTCCTCCCCGTCACCGCTAGAGCTTCTGTACGACAAGGCTATGGTACAGGCTGCATATTGACACACCTGGCTATTCATGAAATTTACATGTCGTGTCAAGCCTTCAGTCCTGCTTTCACGTACTATACTGTACTCCAATTAAAGGCTGTCAAAGCATAATACTTGGATCAAGTAAGATTGAAAGACAGCAGTCAGCAAATAAAATAGGCCGAGGCCCGCGAATACTTTCTATAGTGACAGCTTGTTATAACTCTTGCCGGCGCCAAAAACAAACATAAAGGAGGAAGTACAACTGCTGCGACGAAATGGAGCTGTAGGATGCCCATGTGCCCTCAGTCTGGCCTCTCGAAGCACTTTAGGGGCCATCCACAACCGCATCGCTCCCGCACTGCAAGCCACAAAAGCTTTTAGCCTCTGGCCGGGCATCTCTTTCTTCAGCCGCCGAGCTGGCTAGGCTGCGTGCTGCCACACCGCAATCCATGCTCGTTCCCGCTTCCACCTCCCTCCCCCGTCGTAAGCAGGCTGTTTGTTCACCTCCTTTCGCCTCTGCAGACCCGTGGACTCCATGTTTGAGCATACTCGACGAGGCGGTCCACAGAAATGTTCTCTTCAAGCTCGGTAAGTGCTTTTCATATAGCAAGCAGCTCCCCTCCACATGTGCCCTGTCGTTCATGTTCCTGCTTGCCTGCGTCCATACGAAAATGTCGAAGAACCCCCTCAACTGGCTTATTGTCGCTGCCCCAGCTTCCGCCCCAGATGCTTGTATTACCGAATTACCCACCCAGACCCTAAGGTGTAGCCCTCCTCGCCAGGCTATACATCGAAGAGCAGAGTCCGCTCCTCTATTGGGAGATGGCACCCACGATTGTCTGCAATGTACTCGCAAAAGACGTCGTGTATCTGTTGACGCATATCCTACAACTCTACCCACAGTGCCAGAGTACGTCTTCCAGCCCAGAAGACGTCCTCGGGAAAAAGGGCTTCATCGTTTTTGGGTTGAATTAAAGCACGCTGCTATTTGCTATTGCACTTCCAAAAGAAGATATCAGCTATTGACAAGATATCGTTACTCCAAGCAGAAAAAGCCATATACTGCCGTTTCCGTCCATATCGAACAACTCACATCAGAGAGCTACGAAGAAGATGACCTAGCCGGCATTCCCGATCTACTCGAGGTGGTCAAGCTGCAAGCCACAGGACCTTCAGAAGTGGCACGAGGTTTGCGGAAGAAACTCAAGTATGGAAGCGTACATCGACAGCTAAGAGCACTGACTATTCTCGATGGGCTATTACAAAACTGCGGACAACGATTGCAAAGAGCAATACTGACAGATCCACCTCTACAAGAGCGGCTCCGCATTGCTGCAATCGACCCCATGTCAGACGAAGAGGTACGCAAGAAATGTAGGAGTTTGTTTGGTCAATGGGTAGCAAGCTCTACCGAACAGCCAGGTCTTGAAGGAGCAAAATCCCTATACAATCAGTTACCGAAAAAGAAGCAGCCGACAGTTCAACAACGTCGAGATCAGAGTAGAGTTCTGCGCGAGACGGAAGAGGCTGCTCGGCACGATGAAGAGGAGGAAATAGGACGAGCTCGAAGTTCAAGCATTGTTGGCGATTCTACTGCGTCAACATCGCGGATGAGGCATCTTCCTATCAGTCTCTCTTCCTCGTCAACGTTCGGCACGAACAAGGTAAAGAAGGACAAGAAGAGCAAACAAAAGATGTTTAACCTGGAGAAAGAAAGACCAGCTATACTACAGGCCATTGCCGGCTCGTCCGTAGCGTCCTCGAACCTCAACAACGCCTTGAAATTGGTGAACCGTGAGAATAAACGTGTCAGTGATGACGCAGAAGTTATGAAGCGTTTCGAGACTTGCAAAAACTTGCGGCGGCAGATACTTCGTTATATCCAATTTGTCGAGACGGAAGAATTGCTTGGTGGGCTGATAGATGCTAATGAGCGCCTCATCGGCAGTCTGATGGCGTTCGAAGTTATGGACAAAAGTGTCGATGACGACGATTCAGATTCTGAAATGGAGGAAGCAGCACATCTTTCCCGAAGACAGAAGCAAGCAGATGACTCTGCCATCCGGGAGGCCGAGAAGCGTTTCGCTGCAATGGAGGTGAATCCACCTAGCAAGCCTCCACGACCTAACAACATCGCAATGCCGCAACCACCACCATCTATCACTAGAACGAAATCAGTACAGAATGACGAGAGCGAGAGTGATTACGAATCTGACGATAGTGATGATCCATTTGCTGATAGAAATGCTGCACCAAAGACGCCAGACCCAGGCAGTCGAACTGGGTACACCTGGAAAGAGGTGTAAGGCAACACAGTGTGCATTCTGTGAGCGCAAACGAGCTACGATGTGATGATAGCTCTTTCAATCTTCATGAAGATGATTCTCAATTCAGACGTTCTGATAAGCTTTTCTTGTAGCTACAGTGTTTACAGTGTGCATTCGTCGTAGTGACTATGACGCCTCGATCCTTTCGTTTCTGTTCCTGCATGTCACGACCATTATTCTCCACCTTCTGTACCACGAACGATCGAGTCTCGCTCTTCGAGTAATTTACCAAGATCTACCAGTGATTCCAACGCTCCTCTATTGGAAACTTCAGCGTCGCGCTTTCACCTGAATTCCTTCGCAAAAAAGATGTTTCTACTGCTTAGAATGCAACGAACCACGAGCACGAGATCAGTCCCAGCAGATTCTTACGCGAGTGTCTGACGTCTGCGAGCATCGCGAGAGTCTACAAGAGAAGAATCGAAAGTGACGACACGTCCAGGTGCGCCAGCATGTCTCACGAAGAGGTGCGTTACACTTCCTTTGTTTTAACTTATATCTTTGACTCACCAACTGATCGCAGCCTAGAGACTACTCCGCAAATACTGTCCACCACTCGAGGAGTCACTGTTCATTGCCATTGCTAGTGACTACGATTTACGGAATGAAGAACAAGTGAACCAGCTTGACCAATTACTGGCCGACCTGAAAGAGCAGGCAGTTGTCGAACAGGAATTAGAGCTAGCACCATCGTTACAGCAAGAGACCTCGGCGGTCGCTGGAACACAAACACATAGTCGTACAGCCTCTAGCAATCAGAGGGCCAGTACAACCGACCTAGAAGACACGATCGCTAGTGTTACTTCTGGAATATCTGACTTACATCCTTGTCCCAAAGAATTGGACATCAGCCATGTCGAGGGCAAATATACTGAGTTGCCCTACGGTTTGGAAGGTGGCTCGACCATTGATAAACAGAACTGGTTGAAGGACTTGTTCCCGACCATCGAAACTATACAGATAGTGGAGACTCTTGCTAGGTGCAACGGTGACATCCAACGAAGTATTGACGAGCTGCTCAATCTATCATTCTTTCACGACGATGCAGATCGAAACTATGTTCCGCCCTCTGTCCCGAAAGGCGTTGAAGGGTTTGCGGGAGATGGGAAGGTTAAGAAGTCCAAAGGCAAGAAGACTCGCCGGAACCAGGAAACCGATATAGGCTATCTATCAGACGGCGCGCATTCATCAGGCGCTACGACTCCGAGCAATATCTGGCGAAGTGCTGCTGAAGATGTTGAATTCATCGTTTCAAGGACACATCTGCCAATGGCCTTTGTCAGATCCGTTTACCACCAGAACAATGCCAATATAGCGCAGACAATCAGAGCGTTGATCACTCAAGAAGTGGAATCCCATGCATCACAAATCAAAGGTGATGAGCTGCTTGAGCTGCAGGTGGCCGAGTTACGATTCGAACTGGATGCAGTTCCTGAAAAACAAATATATGGCGCTCTCCTGCTCGCGCGAATGATACCATCGGCAGCAAAGGATCTACTGGATGTCACTCTAAAGCGTCCCATGGAAAGTCAAACAGGCAAATTAGTAGCACAATATACTCCTCTAAACTTATCTGAGGACGAGGCTCCGAAGAGGACGGCCAGGCTTTCCACCGTGCCCGGAGATCCTGCTTTGCTGGCAGGTAAGGCTGGTGTGCACTCTGTACAGGCCAGTAAAGCTTTCTCACAAGCCTCCGCAGCATATCGACGTGGAAAATCGGATCACCTCATGGGAGCAGCCGCGGCATATTACGCAGAGATTGGCCACGAACAACGAAAACGACATAAGGAGCTCATCGCGTCAGCCGCAGACTCACTGGTAGGTCAACAATCAACAGCGAACAGTCTCGATTTGCATGGCGTTAGTGTCGAACATGCTGTCAGAATAGCAAGAAACAGTGTCGAGAATTGGTGGGAAAGACTTGGAGATAGAAAATATATCGTTGGCGGAGTCGGTGACGGGTACAAGATCATCGTGGGTCTTGGAACGCATAGTGCTCAAGGCATAGGTAGGATCGGACCTGCTGTAAGCAAGATGTTGATCAGGGAGGGCTGGAAAGTGAATATTCAAAGAGGAGAGGTCTTCGTCGAGGGAAGATCGCGCCGATAGCATCGACAAACGAGACTGTTCACTCTTAACACGCTAAATAGGCGAGACAGGTACAGACATTCAAGTCCTCTCAACTTTTTCTTGTCATGCTACCACTATTACAGGCAGCAACAAGTCTCAACTCGTGTGACGTCAGACTTTCGGCTGGCCGCTCACGTCGACTGTGACACGACTGCCACCTTCACGAGTTTCAGGTTCAGCCATGGAGGAACCTAGGACAAGGATACATATTTTCAAGAGAGTTCTTCACTTCGATCATCCTCAGTTTGCGCACACATCAATCCTGCCGCATCGAGCTTTGTATTGGCCGGAGCAGGACATCCATTAGTGCGGCCCCACTCTGCCTCGTGGCTGTAGTGTGGACCTGCCGCAAAGTTCCGCCTGCCAACTTTTCTCATTCAGTCGGCGATTTCATCCACGAAATTGATACTGTGCGAGACACAAGTTGAGGTGCTGGCCTACGGGATGGTTGATCACTGATTGAGCAACCTCAATTTTCTACCTACAACAACCTTCTTGCGAGAAAAGTTCGCGAGTTGGCTCGATGGTCCGTGCAGATGTGATTGCTCGTTCGATAACGAAAGCAGTCGTGGCATCGGAAGATCCAAGCGCACGTCGTTCCAGGTTGCGGCGTCTACAGCGTTCTTTCGAGGCTCTTTTCACAATCTACCATGTTAGACTGTATCAATATGCTGCAGAACTGTTTCAGCGACTTCGAAGAGAATGGAACATCGATGCCTCTTCGTACACTGATAGCTTCCAGCCTTCACATGACCAGTGGAATGCCCTAAAGGCCAAAAGCGATATGGGTTATTCTGGTTCCACCTTCTTCACAACCCTTGACGACAAGTACATCGTGAAGTCAGTGCCTAGGCACTTCGAACACAGCTTCTTCCGGGACGATCTGCTGGTCCTATACGTCGAACACCTGAGCAAGAACACATCGTCATTGCTAATCAGAATCATGGATTTCTTGGCTGCGGATAGTGCTTACAAGTTCAGTCCTGCCATTCTCTTTGGTTTCGCTCCGAGCCATCACATTGTAATGGAGAATTTGCTAGTCGGACAGGAAGAGGGCGAGCAGAATGGACAAAAATATCACAGAGACTCTTGGCGAGTGGATTCAACAAATGGGCAAGAGGCTGAAGATAAGCCTTGGAAATGGCAAACATGGGACCTAAAGCCGACAAGCTATTTCTTCCCTGAACGCGACATCGCTCAAGGCAAGCTGACCTCTCAAGCTACTAAAAGTAGGCTAGCCGACGAGTTCAACGACAAGCTATATCTGACAAAAGAGCAAGCTGAGATTTTCGAATCTGAGCTCGCGAAGGATACGGAACTGCTGCAAAGGGTCAATGCAGTTGACTACAGCCTCTTCTTAGTCAGGATTCCTGTGCCAACAGCAGAGCGAAAGTCGCCGGGCCAAGAGGAGGAAGTCGGCCAGGAAGACCCCTTTGCAGATCCGAATGAGAGCGACCCAAGTGCAACGGCTGGTCCTGACCTGGCTACGACAGCGCCGACACCAGCCGTGCCTCCTTTCACCCCTCCCAGTCCACCTTCGTGGCGTACCGGGATTCGTTCAGCAGACGGTCGCTTCATATATCGTGCATCAATTCTCGATTTCTTCTGGAGCAAGGACAAGCTTCAACCGAAGGTAATGACGCGATTAGTCGATTTATGGAACAAAATAGATGTCGAGGGAGACAAGGGACCGATGTCAATTACGACGAGTAGCAGTGAGTATCGAGAAAGGTTCACAAAAATGTGTGAAGACTATATTGAGATTATGGACTCTTAGGAAGAAGCACCCTTCAATGAACGAACCATTGAGAGTCGCTGTTTGTCCAGAGCAGTAACTACGCTTCAGCGTGGAAGTCCTTCGAGGACTGTAGATATTAGTGATGCGTATTGATCGACGTGTCACATTCCAATAAGCTTTTGCTCGAGGATGGGACAACGAGGAATAGGAACGGGCTACTTTAGTGACCCAAATAAATCTCCGTTTCCTATAGTCGACCTGGCTATTCCGCAGACACGCCATATTTATATTCAGAGATGATGTCTTCACGACACCTAATTGCATCGTCGTTCTTATACACAAAATGTATAGGTGACCATATCAACTATAGACTAACATATAATGTGGTGTCACTCTCAGCTTGTTTGTCAACTGTGCGCATGGTGAGTGTGCCGGCTTCTGGAAGAATGTGCTGTGCTGATCTCTCACCCTAACTCCAACACCCTCTCTCAACAATGGTGACTGTACGCGTTGCCGTGTGCGGCGACGAAGGCTGTGGAAAGTCTTCGTTGATAACATCTCTAGTAAAAGATACCTTCGTCAGCTCGAAAATCCAAGCAGTCCTTCCCCAAATCACCATACCACCGACGCTCGGTACACCAGATAATGTCACTACCGTCATCGTCGATACCTCTGCGCTTCCGCTAGAACGACCGGTACTCGCGAAGGAAATACGTAAGAGTAATGTCATACTATTGGTATACTCCGACCACTATAGCTACGAGCGAGTAGCATTGTTCTGGCTGCCCTACTTCCGAAGCTTAGGGGTGAATGTGCCAGTCATACTATGCGCCAACAAAAGCGATCTAGTGCAGAGCACTACTTCGAAGCAGGTTGTCGAGGAAGAGATGCTGCCTGTCATGAGTGAATGGAAGGAGATCGATTCGTGCATACGAACAAGTGCGCGAGAGCATCACAATGTCAACGAGGCATTCTTTCTATGTCAAAAAGCGGTGACTTGTCCGATTGCACCGTTGTTTGACGTAAAGGAATCGCAATTGAAACCAGGCTGTGCAGAAGCATTGAAGAGGATATTCTACCTTTGTGACAAGGACAAGGATGGCTACCTGAATGACCAAGAACTTCGTGGGTTTCAAATGAGATGTTTCGAGAAAGAGTTGCACGACGACGACCTGCAGTATATCAAGGATACGGTTGAGACGATGATGCCGGACGATGATATGAGTCGGGGTATCAGTCCGGATGGCTTTCTCCTGCTGAACAGGCTTTATGCTGAAAAAGGAAGGCATGAGACGATCTGGATTATCTTGAGGATGTTTCAATATACTGACTCGTTATCATTGCAAGAGTCTTTCCTACATCCGAAGTTCAATGTTCCCGAGTTTGCCTCAGCTGAGTTGGGGCCGGCAGGATATCGCTTCTTCGTGGACCTGTTCTTGACGAGCGACAGAGATGGCGATAGTGTCTTGAACGAAAAAGAGCTCAGTACGCTGTTTGCTCCCACGCCCGGGATCCCTCATAGATGGCTCGAAGATGGGTTTCCGGCATGCACTGTTCGTAATGAGGCGGGTCATGTTACACTACAAGGCTGGTTGGCGCAGTGGTCCATGACGACCTTTATGTCTCCAAAGACGACGCTTGAATATCTAGCATATCTAGGCTTTGAGTCTACAGATAGATCGGACCCCTCCACGACTGCGGCGCTAAAAGTGACCAAAGCTAGAAAGAGAAGAAGGAAGGCTGGACGTGTTCAGCGCAATGTTATCTATGCACAAATACTGGGTGCCGCCCATGCTGGAAAATCGAGCCTGCTCGACGTGTTCCTTGGTCGACCTTTAAGCCAGCAATATCATCCTACCATTCAGCCACGAGTGGTTGTGAACACTGTCGAGCTTCCTGGTGGCAAGCAGTGCTATTTGATCCTCAAGGAACTCGGAGAATCCGAAGCTGCCGTTCTTGAGAACAAGACCATGCTACTCGACCAGTGCGACTTGCTCGTCTACTGTTACGATTCCTCAGATCCCGAATCCTTTGACCACATCATCGAGCTCAAGAAGAAACACGCTCATCTTGAGGATATGCCGAGTATGTACGTTGCGTTGAAGGCAGATCTAGACCGTGCCACACAAAGATCAGAAGTACAGCCAGACACATATGTTATGGATGTGCAGAGGATGCCTCAGGGTCCACCAGTACATACCTCGGCGGCATGGCCGACCATACAAGAATTGTTCGTGGCCATCGCCGAAGCTGGACTCGAGCCAAATACTGCTTTTCCAAAGCCGATAGGAGATGAGAATGATGGGAAACTATTACAGTATGGACTTGCTTTTGGCGCCTTTGTCTGTGCCACAGCTGGTGCGGTGGTAATATGGAAAAGAGCTACAGGTGATCACGGATAATCGAACAAGTCATAGCAAAATGTTGTGGGGAAATGGTTTATGTAGACGCTTCACTCGTGCAGTCGCAGCCTAGTCCCAAAACATTCTAACGGAGATGTTTGTCACAGTAGTTACAGTACATAAGGCTGCCGTATGCTAGCATTGACAGTTCACAACAAATCTTGACCTTGACTGCTAGCGAGTCTCTTTACAATTAGAGGCTGAGCTACACTACTACATAAATCCACGTTGATGTTTGCCAGAAACATCGTTCGCACTTAGATACAAATTGTTTCTTCGAAAGCGATTAGTCATCTCTTCGCCAAATTCGCGGTTGTAGTTGCCCGCGAAATCCGAAGCTAAGCCACCACTTTTCGCGGCTTTCCAGGTTGACTTGCCCCTTCCGTGAATGATTGCGGGACTGACGTTGGGCGGATCATCGCTGATCCATGCTAGTTTTCTCATGACATAACACACCTGGACCAGAGCCGAAGCTCGAAATAATTCAACAGCGACACGACCTCCACTTCGTTTGCGCTTCACTATCATAGAGTCGACAAAGAGAGGTTTTCTAAAGGCCACTGAGAACAATCAACTCCCTCGACGGGTATATCTGGCTAGCCAAGCTCGAATTTCAAGGCTAGAGGCCCTGTTACATTTGGCTCACAGCTGACCAAGGCTACCGGACCGCCGAGTCAAGCTACTGCGTGTTACGAGAACGCTGCCTGAACTTCACGATATTGCTGTCCTTGTTCTTCCAACGGACTGAGAATCACAGAAGGATCTTGCGCGCGACGATAGGCGATCGACCACGTCAAGATGGGCCTTCACAATCCGTTGCCCTCATCGATGAGGAGTCAGTCTCCCGATTCGCAGGCATTGGTACAGGCTAACGTAGGACAGGTGAATGCAAGAAAGCAGGAAGTATTTTAGCATCGTTCGTTGACCCCAGGCAAGCGTTTGGTCCAGATAAGGTCATACCGCCATCAGTACTCGCAAATTGCAAGGCAAGTATTCATCTTTGACTATGGGAGCAGGCGCTGACAACTTTAGGGTCTGGCTGTCATCACTGTCCTCAAGGCTGGCTTCTTAGGGTCAGGTCGTCTAGGCTCTGGAATTGTGGTCGCTCGCTTGAGTGATGGCTCATGGTCAGCGCCATCAGCCGTAGCCACAGCAGGAGGTGGATTTGGTGGACAAATAGGTTTCGAGCTCACCGATTTTGTCTTCATCCTCAACGATATCGCCGCTGTTCGAGCTTTCTCCCAAGCTGCCTCCGTCACACTTGGTGGCAATGTCTCCATCGCCGCAGGTCCTGTTGGTCGAAACGCAGAAGCTGCAGGTGCAGCGAGCATGAAAGGCGTGGCTGGGGTATTCGCATACAGTAAGACAAAGGGATTGTTTGCAGGTGTATCGCTAGAAGGTAGTGTCCTGATTGAAAGAAGGGACGCAAACGAAAAGATGTATGGGGGCCGCATAACAGCTCGACAATTATTGGAAGGTGGTGTCCGACCTCCACCAGCTGCTGATCCACTCATGCGCGTTCTCAACACCAGAATCTTCTCTGGTGTAGCTGGTGGTGGTGACGCTATGTATAATGATGTACCTGTTTACGATGATCAGCACGATAACGTGGTCTGGGAGGGGCGTACGGGTCAAGCTTATGGTGCCGGAGTACGAAACAACAGGTCGTCTACGTTCGGCTCCACACATGAGACAGGAAACGATGAATACGAATACCGAGACAACCCAAGACGCACAAACACCTGGAACGACGACGTATATGACCAGCAGCCCGGCGGTTTCAACAGGTCAAACACTTTCAACTCACGCGCGGACCCTAACACGACTTTCGATAACCTCGGCCGAAATAGATCTTCTACCATTGGTAGCGACAGAACTGGTCCAGGGAGACCCACTGCACCCAAACCAGTCTTCAGGCAACCAACAGGAACCGGTACTCTAGGACCGAATCAAGCAGTTGCTCTATTCACATTCGATGCCGAGCAGGATGGTGATCTGGGCTTCAAGAAGGGCGACATTATCACAATTACACAACGGACAGACAGCAAGACGGATTGGTGGACTGGAAAGACGGAAGATGGGAGGACTGGGATGTTTCCGAGCAATTACATTGAATCGAGGACGTAAACGACGATATGAGGTGATGATACTGTGCAAGTTCGGAGCGGGAGTTGTGATGGAAATTGATATTTATCTTACGGACGTGCAAGGCGTGGGTAAAATGTGCTTGATACTTCAGAGCTAAGATATCCATATTTCCAATTTCAGGTAGTAAGAAGATTTACGCCACAGAACAGAAATATCAGATCCAACGATTTCGACGCGATTAATGAGAGTGTTGGAAAGAAACTTTCCATTGTTTTGTTCAACAATATGGAGTGACGCCGATATTCATCCGGCATAGGCACGGCGAGTCGGATCCTGATAGCAGGCTGCCAAACCCGTCGACTCAGAGGACGTATACCCAGTCTTCAGCATTGTCCATGGTATTTAGGTCTGGTGAATGCCGTGCAGTAACACACGCTTCTTCGTTGCACGTGTCTCCAGACTGCTGCGGTTTAGGTGGCTTTGATGCTGGGATCAAGAGCGGACCTGAAGCGCTTGCAGCTTCACAGTGGTATCGCCAATGTTCACGAGCATATGTAACAAAGGCAGAGCCACCGTCACGAGCACCTGTGTCGTCGTTGTTGGCGGCTTTGACGGAGGCTAGCTCAGCTAGACAGCTTGAGGCAATTGTCTTGTGGCTTGGGTCTAGGCCTTTGATGCGAAAGGTGCGTAGGTACGTGTACATGGCCGGGGAGAGGAAATGAACATATCCTGCATCGTCTTCGCGGAAGACTGTTGATGGATGTCGGAGGGCGTTAATGAGTGGTAATGCGTCTGTTTGATCTTCTTTATCAGGTCTGTTCGTGCTGTTTCTGTATAGACGTATGGCTGACTGGAGCTCCGTCACACTGAGAGGTCTGACACTGTTGAGTACGCATGAGAGGGCGTAGGACCAAGCATCGAAATTGGGAGCCACGTTCTGCAGGAAGTTGAGGAACCTTTCGCCAGACTTGATCAGGTCTGCTCGGTATGATCTCGCACTGCTCTGGTTGTTGTGTATGATGGTGTGCTGCTGTTCCTCACGATCACTGAGGCTGACTGTAGCTACTCCGAGGTCCGCAGAAGACTTGATTGGAACAGACCAGCAGTACCCTTCCCTCTTGCGAATAACTACCATATGGCGGATGTGCCGAAAATCCTCGTAGCTACCGTCAGCATAGTCGGAGCACACAGCCTCGTAGCTACCGTCAGCATCATCGGAGCACCTAGCCTTGTGCCAGAGAACAGAGAACACACGCCCCGGTTTGAACCAAGCTCCTTTGACTTCTCCAGACTGAGCTGTTGCAGGCTGGTGATCATATGGTACCGATGTAAATTTATATGCAAAATATGGATTGACGGATAACGTTTTCTCATGGTTGTCGTCGTTCTCTCCCTCTACTATGTCTCTACTTGTCAGTCGTTCTTGGGACATGATTCACAAGGACGATGCAGTTCTGGCCAAATGCGTCTGCGACGAGGTCTTACAAGTAAACTCACAGTCATTGTGGTCATCTTTGCCTTGTTCTTAAGTTATCCAGGTGAACACTTGCCTAGAGACGTCTGTCGTAAGACTTTAGACGTTGATTGCAACTCTAGACGTTGGTTGCATATTGAATAGACCCCGTCAAGAAAGCTTAACACAGGAAAAAGAGCTTTCTTGAGTATCACTAGCAAAGTGTGCATCAGCTGATGCTCTGTTCCGATAGGGCGTCGCCGTGTTCCCGGCGAGACAAAGACTGCCAATAGCAAGACCGACTGGAATGTTAGTAAGGCTTCTCACAGATTCGGGGTCGAGCACGATGTATAGCATAGCCACAGGTAATTTGCTGAGCGAGGCTCACTTTTGCAGACTCGCACGTGACTGTGGGCTGGGCTCTGGCAAGCACAAAGAATTGTGGTGCCGACCTTTCGAATCTCCATTCGTCAAACGTCTCTGATTGGTCATAGTACTGGCGGGCTAGAAGCTATCCGGGCAACGTGAGTGGCCGAGTATACCAAGCAAGTCAGGCACTTTGGTCTCAGTCGCAAGCAGTCGCTTCTGGTCGCACTCGAACGCGATTGTAGGAGATTACTAGATCAAATAATATGCAAGAGGGCAGAGACAGCAACACCGGCACTCGATACTGATAGGTCGTCTTCGCCAGTCTTGCTTAACTCACTACTACAAGCTTGTGCTTGCGAATTCATCGTCAAGGAACGATACAAGTTCGCTGCACGGTCATGTAAGGCAAAATGACCATCAGCATGTCTACATGCTCTGCCTGTAGATTCAATGGTTTCATGGGTCTACAGGAAGTACTCGGACAGTCCTTGTTAGATCACAGCGATTTGTGCGAATCGAATAAGATCCAACACGTCACGTCTCTCATCACCTGAGCTCTCTACAGGAGCGTCTCGACAGCAGAGACTGATACAATCGTTTCCTTCATTTGTGAGCAGCCCTAAGGGGTGCTCCTCGACCTATAGTCAGGAGCATCATGGTAGCCATCGCTAGACAGAGATCTTTGCAGCTCAATCAGGTGAGAGTCACGCAAAGAACATGTCTCAAATGTGATCAATGTCGAAACGACAGCAAGAAATGCACACCAGGTGTTGCTAGCCTTGAATCACCCTCAAACAAATGTGAAAGATGTCAAAGGCTCGGTCATGCCTGTGGACCCCTGAGACGGGCACAGACATACAAAACGTCCTCCTCAGGCCGTTTCTCACGCTTTGGTACAAACCTTCAACAATTTATGGGTACTTCCCAGGCGTACAAATCCAAAGAGCTCGGCTCAAATCACTCCACCGGCCTTTGCAGACTCGCAAACGTCGTTGGTGCCGGGCAATTCCTCTTCCGGCAGCAATGTGAGCTTACGGCTATAAGATCGCTATCACCACAAAATGCTGTCTTGGATCAACAAGGTTCGTTACTACAGAATCTAGCCAGTAAGCTGGAAAGAGAGTTCGAGAGTACGGTTGACAGCCTAGCAGCTGAAAGTGGCCAAGCTGAAACTGATGCACATGCAAGCGTTTCACTTCTGAGCGACTGTTTGCAAGATAGGTTCAACATGTTTCAGCTCCAGCTTAGCCGGTTTCACTCAGCGCATGATGGTCGTGGTCCAATATTTGTGTCGTGCAAATCCTGGCGGCGGCGGCTGTGTCCGTCTTTGTCCAGCTTTAGTCTGCTCGCTTGTACCGAGAGGGCTGCATCGGAAGTGGATCCTGGCTCTCTTCGGGTGAACAAGCACGCCTCGAGTACTGGCGACCATCTTCGAGAGCAATATATCGAGGCATCAGCCGAGCTGGACGCTATCATGAAAGACGACATCCCTCGCCTTCCAACATCTTCGCAAAACTCTATGGCAACTGATATTGGTTATCAAATACACGGCAAAGTCCCCGCGTCACATCTTGCGTATTGGAACTTCGACAAAGACGTCGCTTTTGAGCTTGCCACTCAAAATGGCTTGCTCGCATTGCCTGTGAACATGTTTAATCAGAATTTGATACATCTTGCGGTCAAAATGAGCGATATTGGCTTTCTGAAGAGGCTGGCGGATGAGGATCGCGGATGCTTTGCGAAAGCCTTAGGAGTACAGAACCATCTCTCAACGATGCAATATCACACACCACTTGAACTTGCGAGCATAATTGGAGACAGCGACATCTTCTGTCTCCTTGCTGCAAGGTCCACCGAAATCCACTGCTGGAGCGAAGTTCTTCCCGAACCAGCCGTGACCATCAGCAATCTAACTACGACCGGTTCCATGGACCATGATATGACAGGCTGGCTGGTACCCATGGAAGCAGCACCGGAGAACAACGTCAATGAGAAGATCTCTTATCTATATGATTACTTATTTAGGACTGGACAGGTTCCTCTCAATGACTCGATACGATCAGTGCAACACGACCTCGACCATCTCAAGATGTCACAGGATGAGACCACGTTCAACAGTGGAGAAGACCCTAATGACTTGTTTCGAAGCAATTTTCTGGGCCACAAGCCTTCCAAGCCTCTGCCTGATGCAACCTGATAGCCCGCATGGTAGGCATTTGGAGTTCGAACCGCAAGTTGCGCTCCGAGTCTGCTTACAAAACTTGTCTGCCCTAACATTGCCATCAGCCCCACAATCCCGGTGGTGTGAGGCGCAAGGCCATTCCGATATAGAAGTCATCGGGCCTAATCCGAGTACTAGCAAGGATGAACAACATCGGGAGCCGAATGGCCAAATGAAATGCTCAAATTTGAGCTTCCATCCAAGCGCCTAATTACATAGCATAACTTGGGTTTTCTGTTTGTAAACACACATTCGTTACGTTGCAAGGTTTCGATGTCGCATCAATGAAATACCATCCAAGAAGTCTTCTTCGATACAGAACTGCACGTGGAAACTAATGCTTGGCATCCCGGCCATAAACGCTCACTGTGGTTTGTATTTCAATGATTCTCAGCTTCACATTAAAAACTGCGTATTCTTCCGGACAGCACTGTGTACGTCTCAGTTGCTTCCAAGCCTCTTACATCCGGACAAATGCATGCCTTGCACCCTAAAAACCCGAACATCGTCTGGCACGACCCGATTTGAACAGCCACGCCTGATGTTCTCCTCCTTGAACCACCTCATATTCCTCCATTTGTACATTCATGCTATTCCCTCTCATCACGTCTTCCCAGTCAATTCCAACATGGACGAACATACAGCAATGTCCACGTCCTGAAAACTCGTCCCCAAACCTCGCAAGGTCTCAGCCATGACAGGCAAAGTCGTCCGATCATGGTTCATTGTACGTCGTGCTGGCTTCACTGGTTCTTTCAGACGACATATACAATTCGAGCGGCAGTATGGGGCGATGGAGTCTGTGTCGTTGAACGGTCAGTTGAAGTACTCTTGGCGTGAAGTGTCTGTGGTACGTACTCGATGTATCATGTCTGATCGTGTTATGAAATCTAGCAGAGTCCATCCTGTTCGGCTTGGAGCTTCACGGTTCGCTGGGTATGCGCATATCGAGAGGCTTTCGGATAATCGTCGTGGAGTAACTAAGTAGATGTAGTTTTTGGAAGCTCAACTCTTATGTCTTATTGAAGTTGTTGAAGGGCGGGTTTGGCATTGCCACAAACATTACCTTTTCCAGGACAGCATCGGCGTACCCCTCTCCGTGCAAATACAAGAAGCGAGCCTCGTCTTGACGCGGTGGGTGAAGTGGGCGGTCGTACCGATCGTGCGACTCAGTCGAGTCGCGTCTGGTCGAGGGACGATCGTGCAGTTACGACTTCTGATTTGACGCGGTGAGGAGACAGCGAAGCACGGCTTGAACCGGTTGCCAGGCCAAGCAGGTCATTTCTCTTGTCTTCTGAACTGGCGTCCTTGAATCGGTCAAGTAAGAAGCGTCATCCTGGCGCATTAAGCTTAGGACAGAGGGGCAAGAAGAGTATCCGGAAGACACGAAGTGCTGTGATTTATTCATGTAAACATCCGCTACCACATGCAGAGGGTGTGGGAAATTATTCATGTGGTGATCGGACATCCAAAGATCATGCTTCCTCACCATAGGTCTTTTCTATTGTATTAGTCTAACGAGCTTGCCGAGTACGCATCAATCAAAGCACAACTTTATCTTTCTCCTCCTCACGCTTCTTATCCTTGTCCTTACTCTTTAGCATCTGCGAGATCATGAAATGGTTCACATCCGCGTCCGCCCAGTACGATAGATGCGACGCGATTGATGCCAGTAAACTCACGTCAAATAGACCTTCTTGGATGTGATAGTCGACTCGACCGTTACTGTTCAGGGCTCGAACTTTGGCCTCTTCTTTACGTAAGCGTCTGGCCTTTTCTTGCTCAAGTTCGAATTCGAGATTGGATGGTTCGGCTGTGCTGCTGGCGTTCGAGGCTTGAGATCTGCGACGTTTTTGGAAACCTGCGTATAGGGTTTCCATTTCTGTGTCGATAAGGGTTGGGATGTCTTCGGTGGAGGTGCTGTCTTTGGCTTCGGCTGCGATGGCTTTCTGTTTGGAGGCGGAGTTGGTGCCAACGACGTCGGTGACTGGAGGTGGTGGCATTTTTATATCGCCAGGCAAGGATGCTGATTGTGCTGGTGTTTCAAATTGTGGGACTTGAGGTTTGGCTTTATCTTGCGGTAAGGCCTGGTCTTCGCCGGTGATGCCTAGGCTGCGGTTGATGAGAGTCGATGCGACTCCTGATGTGAGACTATACCAGCCCGACATGACTTGCTGACCCATGCGCGCAGTGAGGTTGGCCATCCCAGGTGCATCGAAGAGCCCTCGCTTTGTGTATGGGAGTGCTTGAGACTTCAGTGAGGACATCGCCGGCGAGATCAATGGCTCGATACGGTAGGCGATTGGGTCGGTCGGGTGAAATATGTTGAAGAGCTCAGCACATTTAGGAGAAGATGTAGTGATCGGCAGCAATGACTTGCTCTGAGAAGAGATGTCGCTGCTGTCCGCAAAAGGGTTGTTTTGCATTGGATCTGCGTCGAAAGGTGACATTGGTGGTGCACGATCTCGGAGCGCAGGTCTTCCAGCTATCGTTCGTCCCTTCAGCATCTGAAAAAGAGCGATCGGCGAGCCCAGGGCAAAGAAATTCTCACAGACAAAGTCGAGAGCTACATCTTGATCAACGTTTGGGTCGCGAGAAGATTTGGAAGAAATACGTCGTGGTCGGGTCGTTCGTCCTTCGGTTTGGCGGCACAAGATATCGAAGAAGATGGCACTGCCCAGAGAATGTCCAACTAGGCTCACTTTGCCGTCAAACCCAGTCCTTTGCTTGTAGAGCTGATAGACGCGATTGACCTCTTTCTGAACGATCTTAGCGATATGCTCCCGGTACGCACTCTGGTACAGAAGGACATCCAACGCCAGGTCAGTGATCAGGTTCCGCACAGCAGGGACACCATCCACTGTGATGTCCTGTAATGAAGGATAATCTTCCTCCAAAGCAGTATCGAGGTCACCAAGATCATGCTCTTTGCGGTTCTGCTTCAAGCTTTGCTTGGGAAAATCCAGGAGATGACGCCATGCGACTGGCAAGACCTGGACTCTACAATTTTTTGGATCAGTCGTCAGAACTTGAAGGTCATCCGAGGCAGCGTACACAGCTTTCATCGTCTTACGCATCATGTTGACATCGTGAACGAAATTGATGCTGTCGAGCCTCAAGCCCAATCTTTGCCCGATGCCGTGCGTGACAAGCACAAGGTGATCGATTTTTCGGCCTTGGTCGTCACCATCCTGATCTCTGGCATCTTCCATCTCTTGTGCTTCTTCCACTCTAGCTTCCTCTTCTTGATCTTGGCTTTCAGATCCAGATTCAACAAGCCCAGCGAGAGAGGAAAGTTGTCTCTCCAAAGCAGACGGGCGAGATGGCTTTTCGACCTTTTTCTCAGCAAGCTTGTCAGGCTCAGCTGAGGTCTCTGAGGATGGCTTAGACTTTCTCTTCTCTTGAGTCGATGTTTCTGCTGGCTTGCTGGGGGTCTGGATGGGCTCGGTATAGCCTCGCACAACCTTGGTTCCTGTTTGACCAACGAAGCGACCGTAGACGGTGCTACCTATGCGTGACATAAAGTCGTCAGTACTCAGGTACGCTGTCGTGCTATCGAAGTAAGTAGCTGTCGTACTCATGTGTGCGCCAAAGAGTCGGTAGGATTTTGAATTTGGTGTCTCTGCCGTAGCGGCAGTCGACTGCGGCTGGGGAGGGTTCATTGATGAAGGCTGAGACCTTGGCTGGGAAGCTGATCTCGCAGCACCAATTTTCTTCCATGGTTGCAGTTTTAGGTAACCCTCCTCGAGCTGGTTGGCTAAGTTCTCTTCGCAGGGGGTGTTGTCCTGCCAGAACCAACTACCTCTTCGGACGTCGTAGACAGGACCGATCCAGTAGGCTGGCTCGAGCTCACGCTTCTCAATATGCACATCATACAGATAATCCTCGTTCACCGGGATCTTGGTCGTGGTCTGGTTCTCTCCATGTTCATCCTCACGTCCCAGCTGCTGAAAAGCACTTTCGACGGCTTTCGAGTCCTTTTCGGAAAACAGAACCCATTTTCTCGGAATGTTTTTGGGCTTCTCCCTGTCTTCAGCAGACAGTTCTGGAGCGAAGGGTTTCCTCTTGGCGACATCAACAGCATAATACCATCTTGGCTTTAGAGTTGGACAATCCTTGGGGTATCTCCGTGAGCTTGGAGTTGGTCTTGTGGATATTGCATGGTCAAGTCCTGAAGTCGGTTTCAAGGGTTCTTCTTTGGCAGGAAGTTGCTTTGGGGATTTGGGAGGAGGCGTGTTAGTTCTGCTCCATGGATTGATAGTGCCTAGGAAGGAAGTCTTGCTGGCCTCTGCCATACCTCGCGATATGGCTCGTACGAGAGCCGGCCAGCGATCCAACGCGGCGACATTCAATAAGATTGAAGCTGTTCAAGCAAAAGATGCCAGATGATGGGTTTCGAACATGTGATCGTATCATAGAGAGCGCAAGGTCATGTCGACAACTTCTGACGTCTTTTTGGTGACAATGCAAGCCACGTGGTTGTTGTCCTTGTTTGAGCCCATATCTCGGATCCAATCAGGAGATACTGCTCAGAGTCAGGGAATTGTACCTGCCAAGAAAACGCCACGTCTTGCACCGCCTCAAGCGCCTGCTGGGATTACGAATCTCGGAGTGGCAGTCTCGGATTTGGTGGGGCAATCAGGCTCCGAAATTGTTACTGAAAAGGAGCTCACGTCATTTTGTAAGTTGGTGGGTTTGGGCCTACCCTTCAGGTCGCACTGCGGCAGAGAAACACATCGGTTTCCAAATTATATTGCGACGCAAGTCAGGCACCCGAATTCCGTCGCCCACGCTGTTATACTCTCCGTCCATTGTACAATAAGAGCCTTCTAAGTTTCTTGTTTTGGTCGCTTTCAGGACAAACATCTAGCCACTCATCAACCATGGCAGCCGTCCTCAAACTTGCCAGGAAGTATCCTCAATTTCAGCAGAACGATATCTTCCAGTTGCAGAATGCCTTTCAGCGGCTCGATGTTGACGACAAAGGATATCTTACAGAAGCGGAGGTGATCAAGGCCACACAGCAATCGGAGAGGCAGTCCTACGATCGTGTGCGACAGGCTCTGAAAGAGGTGGAGCTAGACAGTTCACGAAGAGTCGAGTTGGAAGATTATGTCGATCTCATATCGAAACTCCGCGATGCCCCCACTCCTCAGCAACGACAGGTTTCAGGCGGTGCTGTCAAGTCAGCCGGCGGCCCACCGCCAGTTTCACACGCGTCCAAGCCAAGTTTAGGTGGAAGTGGTGGCAGGATCCAGATGACCACCGGCAATGTTACACACACCATTAACGAAGACGAACGACAAGCCTTTACGAACCACATCAATGCCGTCCTCGCTGGCGATTCGGATATCGGCCACATGTTGCCTTTCCCGACCGACACCTTCGAGATGTTCGATCACTGTAGGGACGGTCTAGTGTTGGCAAAGCTCATCAACGACTCTGTGCCGGACACTATTGACGAGCGTGTTCTCAACAGACCAGGAAAGAAGATCAAAACTCTCAATGCCTTCCATATGACTGAGAACAACAACATCGTGATTGAATCAGCCAAAGGTATAGGCTGCTCAGTTGTCAACATTGGCTCGGGTGATATCATAGAAGTGAGAGAACACTTAATACTAGGTCTTATATGGCAGATTATCCGTCGGGGTCTGCTCGGCAAGATTGACATCAAGCTACATCCCGAATTGTACAGACTACTCGAGGACGACGAGACACTCGAGCAGTTCCTTCGCCTACCACCAGAGCAGATTCTTCTTCGCTGGTGCAACTACCATCTCAAGAACGCTGGCTGGCAGAAACGAGTCACTAATTTCTCAGGTGATGTCAAAGATGGTGAGAACTACACTGTTCTACTCAACCAGCTAAAGCCCGACCTGTGCTCTCGTGCACCCCTGCAGACACGAGACCTTATGCAAAGAGCCGAGCAAGTTCTACAAAATGCCGAAAAGCTCGATTGCAGAAAGTTTCTCACCCCAACTGCCTTGGTCGCAGGAAACTCAAAGCTGAACTTGGCCTTTGTGGCTAATCTTTTCAATACTCATCCTGGTCTTGAGGCTCTTACGGAAGAAGAAAAAGAGGGCATCGAAGACTTTGATGCCGAAGGCGAACGAGAAGCCAGAGTTTTTACCTTGTGGCTGAATTCCATAGACGTCAAGCCAGTTGTTCAGTCTCTCTTCGATGACTTGAGAGATGGAACAGTTCTAATGCAAGCCTATGACAAGGTCGTTCCAGGCTCTGTAAACTGGAAACATGTCAACAAGCCCCCTCAGACAGGCGCAGAAATGTCGCGCTTCAAAGCCGTGGAGAACACAAACTACGCTGTTGAGCTGGGCAAGCAAAATGGCTTCTCTCTGGTTGGTGTACAGGGTGCTGACATCACAGATGGCCAACGAACATTGACGTTAGGACTTGTGTGGCAGCTAATGAGACGAGACATTGTTAGAACCTTGGGTGGACTTGCACAACGCATGGGTAAACGAGACCTGAGTGATTCCGATATGGTTCGATGGGCAAACGATCAGGTCAAGAAAGGTGGCAAGTCTACTCAGGTCCGCTCGTTCAAGGACTCGTCGTTATCGAGCGGTGTGTTCCTTCTCGATGTGCTCAATGGTCTGAAGAGCAGCTATGTCGACTATGACCTGGTGACTCTAGGCAAGACTGAAGAGGACGCATTCATGAACTGCAAATTGGCTATTTCGATTGCAAGAAAAATGGGCGCTACCATTTGGCTAGTACCGGAGGATATCCAACAAGTTCGTGCCAGACTCATCTTATCGTTCATTGGTTCGCTCATGGCTACGGCTGAGAAGATGGGTGTATAGTTTTGGACGTCTTTGTTGAGTCACGGGTCTATGGTGTACTTCTTGATGTGGTTCGCGTTTGTAGTTTGCAGGCATATCACATTCCAAGCCTTGTGTTCTTCTATGCTTTCCAATATGCTGGTGATAACTTGAAGTATTGGTTCTTCGTTTGCGTTATACCAATTCCAGCTAGAAGCATTGTGATCCTACCGATAGACCCAATAAAGTCGCCAGCATGACTCAAGCAAACAAGCTCGTGCAGCAAATGAGGACAGATTGCGACTCTGCTTCAGGCACTACTAGCTAAACACAACCCAAGACATACTCCAGGCAGAGAACAGCAGCATACAGCAGCTCTTATGCCTACCTATCTCATCCTAATCAAACCACTCTTTCGCCCATACACACATCTCAACCTAACTCACTCGCAATCAGGAAATATACACAAGTTCCCCATCCACATTCCCAATCCGCTGATCCAAAATAACCCGACTCCGATTCCACCCTCCCCGCCCATCGCCCAATTCGGCCTCAAGCGTCATCGGCGACCCAGGAAGCAACCTCACCTTCCTCGCAGTCGCAAAGGCGTTGCCTCCCCGTATCCAGCGAAAGACACCGTGTTCGTTGCCGAGGTAGTCGTTGAGCTTGATGCTGCTGAGTTTCTCCTTGCCAGAGGAAGTGGAGCAGAGGGCGATGAGGTCATAGTCCCGGTCGAGGGTGATGTTTGTGGTGGAAGTGGAGAAGTTGCCGGCGTAGCTGGAGGCATAGGAGGCGGCGCCTGCTCCTGCAATGGCAGTGCTGACGTGTTTGTCCTTCTTCCTGCGGCGTCTGTGTTTTTTGCCGTTTTCGGAGTCGGAGGAGGAAGAAGAGGAGCTGGAAGAACTGCTGGAGCTGCTACTGGAGTGAGATCCGCGTCTTTCGCGTCTGTGGTGGTGTGGCTTTGATGACTTTTTCTTTTTCTTCTTGTCTTTGAGGTGGTCTTCGAGCTTGTGGCCTGCGTAGGCGCCTGCGACAGTGCCTATGACTCCGTGGCCTGGAAATGCGTTGTTAGATGTTGGTTGTCAGTGTCTTGTGTTAGGAAGTGCTTACCCATTTGATGGCCACCGGAGGCTCCCATTGCTCCGCCTGCCAGTGCGCCCATTAGACCACGATCTGCTTCCGTATTTACAGGTGCATTTGGGTCTACTTTTGCTGCCGTGATGGCTGGGTCTGGTGGGATCTGCGATTGCGCGTATTGGTTGTAGCCTTGTTGACGGGAGGCATCGTAGCCGTATTGGTCGTAGGCTGGTGGTTGTTGGTATAATGGCTGTTGAGGTGGTTGAGCATAAGCAGCATTGTAGGCTGAAGCTTGATATTGCTGGTGTTGATAGTTGTAGGTCTGTGAATCGTATCGTCCATATTGTGGATCTTGGTAGTAAGTCTGGTGTGGTTGCTGACCATAAGGTGGCTGTTGTGGTGCTGGCGGTTGACCATAGTAAGGTTGCGGGGCATTACTTTCTGGATAGCCGTATGGATTTTGTGCTCGTTCTTGTGACTGAATCACGTCCGAGGGAGGATACTGATATCCTTGATGTTGTGTGTAAGGTGGTGGGTTATTATACTGGTAACCCTCATGTTTCGACTGATCGTTATAGTAGCTTTGCGACGACATTATGCAGATATTGACTGCAGTTCCTGATAGTATCCTAGAACTGTCTCAAGATGCGTCTTGCAGATATAGTAGTCGGAACTTTATGATATAGGAAAGAATGTTGGTTGCCTTACAAGTGGGCCTACGTGGGAGGTGCTGGTGGGGTGAGTTGAGGCTTGGAGTGGAGCTTGGCAAGCTTGGTCGTCACCTAGGGTAAACGAGCTCATCAATCCATGACTGCTGCCTTGGTTTAAGCAAGTCGATCATATGGACTGGAGAGCTTTTCAGCTCGAACTGCACACCGCAGCCGTGTTAGCATATTGCCGGATATGTGTGCATAGTGTAGCGTTCATACTAGTAACTTTCAGCTACACGGATCGCGCTACCAAGGCTGAAAGCAAGGCGTTCTCCAAAAATCTCGTTAGATATGCATGATCAATTCTCGAAAGCACTGCCACTAGCAAAATCGCAAGTCGTAGCAAGCCAAAAGGGTGTCAGGTGATCCCTGCTCTGGACAAGCTATTCGTACATTTCACGTTAGGAAAGGAGCACTTTTTTTTTGACGTCGTGCTGTGTCGGATTATGATCTACGACTGGACAGCCAGGTTCAAATCATGGTTTCAAACCCTAGCAATCGACTAAGAACACGGTCTCTGCTCTATAGAGGTCGAGTGTATCGGTTAGAAGCTTGAAGAAGGATAGCTGTTGTGTTCTTAGTCCAGAGATAACTTAATGCGCTGGTTCGCGCCGGTCTATTGTTTCATGGGAAAGGATGATATTAAATATGTTAAAGTCCTTCTCCAATGGTATCGCGTATAACAGATTGTTTGCCATGGCTGGATCCGAGTAAATATGTCCTTCTCAACCTCACCGCGAGTGAATCGACACTATCGTCGAAGTAGGAATGAGGTTGTTCGTCTGAAGCCTTCCTTACCGCGAAAGTACTCTGTTCGCCGTCTTGCATTACGGGAAAGCAGTAAAGCCAACAGTCTCGGCCGCCAGAGGAATTTGGGACAAGAGTAGACTGTTGTCAGATCTGCTCAACCTCAGTTTGTCATAGACGATGTACATTCGTTGCTGGTAAAATGTAGCTCTTAGGGACATCCGAGTCGGAAAAGTGCTAAAACCAAAGCTCCTTGTTGATCGTGTAGACCTCTCCCTTGGACGCCTTGCATACGACCGCAATTGGCGCCTGGAGTAAAGCATTGACTCAAAGCTACTCCTTGAGCAACTGCAAAGTGTACCCGCTTAGCTAGCTGAGCTCGAGCGTGCCTGCGTGTTGCGATCGTATTCTGGACTGACTGAATTCGGTCCGAGATGTGCTCGATGGTCCTTCTCGAGACCAGCTCTGCCATAACGAGGCTGATGCAAGGCAAATACCAGATGTATAGGCATTAATACACCAGTATAGACTCAAGAAGTTGAGAATCCTCTTCGTATCCTCTGAACTCCTGCTTTTATCCTGCTGGCCACGAATAGAAACACCCCCAGCATACCAGGTATTACAGTCTCAAGGATATCTCTTCCCCATATAGGCATCGTTAATATCGAACCCCACAGAAGTAAGCGTCGCATTCTAGGGTTCAAGATCTGTGACTTATTGTCGCTTGAATCCTCATCCTGTTGCTCACTTTCCTCTTCTCTTGCCCCTTTCGATCTCGTTTGTTCCGCTTCGAAATGCGCTGCGGCTGGGTCTAGTGCGAGAGTTGAGATCTTGCTGCGAGAGTTTTTGGCTTTCCGTTTACGGCTGAACCACGATTCTCTTGGCTTGGACTGTGCTCGTCTAGATCGGCTTGGGACTGCGCTGTCATTGAGAAAAGAGGAGGCTCGAGTCTGTAGCGCTATGGCTGAATTGAAGCGTGTAGGGTTTACGTTGTGAAGGACAAGGCGAGGGTAATATTGTGCTGAGGTAGACGCCAGGCGCCATGGTTTGATTGGAAACATTGCTAGAGCCATGGTAGAAATCTAACCATTCAATTCAAACCGAGATGGTGGTCCTGGTCGTCTGTATCAACACAACGGTTCAAAGCAACGGTTCAAAAGCAGAAGTGGTCGCCCGGAAGCGGGTGTGCTGTGTTTGTTATTATTACAAGATTGAACGCAGCAGCGTGACAGTACCGAGTCCGAGGCACACGATGAACGACATGTGAAGTTGTCCGCTTCGAAAGGTTGTTCAATTAAGGTGGTGGAAGTGCCCAAATTCTTTGGCATGCGTGCGCCAAACCATACATTTGCGTGGAGGAAAGCATCTTGTTACAGTTGATCGACCACCAGAACAACAACACATTCTGGGGTTCAACTAGGTTGATCTCTGTTCTGAAGAGACCCCTTTTTGTTTCCTCGTGAAATTGATGCTCATAGAGCGAACTCTTTGGGTACGTGCTGCAGATCACACGTCAACATGGAGTTATACTTAGGACTGCCGACGAATGGCACTGCTTCTCGGTCTTTAAATGGCGAGGAAGCGGCGAGGCAACTGCCGAAGCAAGATCCATCTAGACCGGAAATAGTAAGGTGAAAGCCACGTGCTTTATCAGTCGGATATGATTGGTCACCACAATCGAGGCAAATATTGTGGCAAATAGCCTTCGCCATGGCTCAGGCATGCTCATTCAAGCAGTCAATATCTAGATATGTCAACCGAGCATTTGACATCCTCAGCCTCATATACGTGAAACCAATGCACAGAGCGATACTACCATAGTAATGTTAGATTGCTCCGGGAGAATTGGAAAAACAAAGCTGTTCGCGTTCACATCCCGATCATGCCAATTGCTACAGTGAACGTCAGCCTCACATACTGTACGCCTTCGACCATTCCACCCTAACAGCATGACTGTAGTTGCGCCGCCAACCAGTCTTTCCAGATTATACATCATGGTCCCATTTCAGGGTATATGTGCCTGATACGCCGCGAACTCCTTGCCTTTCTGCGCCTAAAACAACGAGGGGTCGTGCATCTCCTCCGCCTTCACACTTTTCTTTTCTGTGGCTTCACCCTTTTGAATGAGATCTATGATCTCGAGTATAAGCACACAAATCGTGGTTTGCTTGCTGAATGCCGTCCACAGGTTTTCCCGTACCTTTATCTCGAACAGTCGATTCATGAGCTCTTTTCGTTGCTGTTCGCTTCCGCCATGTCGACCCACATATCGTGCGAGGTTGCGTAGAAGCAGGGCGCTCATGAATGGTGTACCCATAGGATAGCCTTTTTCATCCACTGCAGTTCGTAAGAAGGTATGGGGAACATTGACGACACCCTTTTCTGCCTCTGGCCGCTCACCAGCCAACCTGTATATCAATGCTCGATTCTGCTCAGCATTCTCAGGTACATGCATTCGAAGATGACGACCCAGTGCACCCGGAGTGTCGATAGCATTGTGTTTATGACAGTTGATCCATTTGCACGTGTAACCACCTTCAGGCACCTGAACATCTTTAGATTGGAATTTGCCATCCGATGCTGCTGGGATTCTGGCGTGGTCAGCCAGCAAGTGCCTCCAGAGCGATTCGGGAGATGAATACCATGTTGCACATGGTATATTTCTTACTGGAAGAGGCGGGCCGGTGTAGTTAGCAGGAGGCTGCAGCGGCACTTCCCAATGGCATTTATAGTATGGCTGACCTTGCAATCCAACCAATACTCGACGCGGCCGAATACCTCTGATGATGAAACGATTCCCTTGTGGCCCTTGTACTACTTGTGCTTGTGCGCCATGTATCGTGGCGGAGACTTGCTTGATGAAGTCCGCAGCTGCGATATGGTTGTTGTGCATAAAACGCTGCTGGTATGCTTGCCATATGGATATTTGCGTTACGTCAGCGAGCTGTGCCTCCTCAAAGCAACATCGCAACCAACGTGCGCTTCGTTCAGGCTCACTATAAGCAAGCATTTGTTGATGTAAGTCGTTTGGCACTTGTGGGATCGATGCAGGGGCTAAAGGAGGTGCCTGCTGTGGTCGCTGGCCATATGGATTCAAGTTGTGTTTCTGCTCAAGTACGTGAGCCGTGGCACCCCTCGTCAGTAGCTTTGTGAGACGAAGCGTGATGGTCGGCAGTAGATCAGGTGCGTACCTGAGCACTCTGCCAAGGTCATCTGGGAAAGCAGACCATGCGTACAGAAAGTTGATAATAGCTTCGATGAACTCATCGTCCTCAAGCATACAGCAACGTACCAGTTCTTCGAATGTGCTCAAGGGGATACCCTCAATAGGGTGGACTCGATCAGCTTCCGCATCAAACCGATATATGGCTCCAAGCGCTCGAACGATCTTACCTCTGTCTCCTGAAGCCAGTTCGCGTACCAGTGATTGGTATAGCTCATCATCTTCAGCCACATTCCAGTACCTTGTCGTCATCTCGGCCATGTCGAGTGCATATTGTCTGATCTCGTCAAACCTTGACTGTCGTGGAAGATTCAGCAGAAGGATGAGAAGATCCCGAAAAAGTGCCATTCTTGACAAAAACAGAGCATTCTCTTCAAGCGTGACCATGTTTCGTATCACAAGAGTAGCTTCATTGACTCTCTCAAGCCTCTGCACATAGTCTTTGGGCTCAATCTCGTTTTCTGCTAGGGACGGTGAGAGAAATGAGAGTTTGTGTATGAGGTTCTCAGTTCCGTGTACTGCATTAAGCACATTTTCAGCAATTCTGCCGCGAGGCTCCATATAAGACACCTGGAACGAAACACCAAAAGCGAGCTCAGCTACCTCGATTGCTTTCTCCATGAGTGCTTCAGCTAACGTTGGAAAGCCTTCAAATTTGAATTTGTCGCCTCGTTCGTGAGAGACTTTGACCAGGTGGTGTAATGCGAACTCTTGCTCACGTTGAATGCCAGATTTGAGTCCTTGGACGCATCGAACGTAGATATTGGGGCCGTCAAAAGTAGATTTCGGTAGTGTGAACCGAAGCAGATCTTGAGGAAGGGGCGTCCGCTGCACTGGGGTCATCTTTGACATAGCCTTTCGTTGATAGAACACGTCTGAATTGCTACTAGGAGTGATCAGAGGTCTCAACGTAAGAGGTATGGATGGTCGGGGTTCATAGTTCTCGATCTTGAAATTGGGATCGCGTGGGTTACTGGTATTGTTGGCAAAAGAATGCTGAGTGTATATAGTGGCAGGCTGGGGAGAATGGGTAGTGCGCATACGTGTCGCTCGAGAAGTTGTAGGATCGGGCTGGTATAGTTGTACAGGCTTGGGCTGCTGGCGCAAGCGACTGGGATATCTGGTAGCACTTCCCTGGTCGTCGGCTTCTGGTCTTTCTTGTTTAGGCGTATGCTGTGGTGTGTCAGGCATCATCTCGTCGCTGTCCTGGTTGTTGCTTGTGAGAATGCCTGTCATAGCCTCGTGAGTCCTCTTCCTCACATCTCCTCCTTTTGCGGTCGTGTGTTCTAGCAGGCTTGGGGGTGGAGGCGTTTCTCCCCAGTACTTTTCGATTTCGTAGGCGGCTAAGTTTTTGTAGTACAATTGCTTCAATTGATAGCTCATGGCCCCATCGTGAGCTTTCGGGAAATTGAAATTCGAACATATTTCTCGCCACGCCATGCGCGTGTCGCTCACAGCATCGTAGCCACCTCTTTCCATGACAAGAGTATATAGTCTGTGCAGAGGTGCCGGTCGTCCTGCAACTTTTCCTTCTCGATCGAAAGGCACCCCTCTTTGGCGCATATACTCTTCGGCATCTTTCAGAAATTCCTCCTCATCTTCGATAATCGTTTGCAATGGAGGCTCGGTGGTTGCCATGCTGATCTATCTGGTTCAGTTCGCAAATACAATGCTTTAGAGCGCACGAGCGCTCGGCTTTCTTGTTATCAGCATGCACGTAGCACGTCCTCGGCGAAATTGTTGAACTCCTATGTTTCCCAGTTGGCTCTTTGATCGGACCTGGCAAGTGAGAGGCACTCGAATGACAAGCGGTGTTACAGTTCACTATAGCGATGTTTAATGACCAGACGTGACAATTGACGAATTTCACGTTTGACTCTTCAAAATCGCACATATAAGACGTACAAAAATCCAGAGAAACTCAGCAGCGGGAACTTGAATAGGCGTGCTGGTGGTCCCAAATGCGCGTCGAAGTCGTTGGTTGTATAAATGTTGTGCACTTCGTCGCGATGACTTGAACGCGCCCTTGCAGGAACTGCATGGAGAGCTGCTAATGAACTGCACTAAACTTTCAAGCGTTGTTATAGGTGATTTGAGCCAATAGCGGCTTGGCACTGTACTAACACATGCAGTCATAACCAGCATCAGTGACCCTTCGGATCTCGAGTTGTATCATCGCTCGCATCGCACTTGCCTCGCCTAGTTGTTCTACATACCCTCACATCGTGCAACTTGGACTCGATAGCTCCTGCCTCACTACTAGTCAATTCCATACCATCAGTCTCAATCTCACCTACCAATGACAACATGTTCAATTCGTGTCTGCAGTTCTTCTCTTTACGTTCCTGTTCATGCAAGCCCAAAAGATTTTTCTTACTAGCATATCTACCTAGGTAGCATCTACTGACTCCAATCATGCAAGCACAAATGCTACAGATCGAGCCTCAGTGCCAGGTCACTACCCTAGCAGTAAAAAAATTTTCTTCAGCTACGACATCTGATGGCTATCCAGGACGTATCCCCTGGTCCCATCTTACAGGTGATGCTCTTTTTGCATCCTTCTCCATATCGTCGTCCCAGTCCAACTCAGGCACGATAACGCATGATTATCGCTTCAGGGTTGTGGATGAACCGCAAATCTTGGTAATTCAACCTTCATTAGGAGAAGAAGTATGCTGATACAGACAGGAGGACATCAACCTTCAGGCCTTAGGCGATGAGGCCAGAGCTGCGGCTTAGGAAGTCCAAGTGTCTGGTAACTTCAACAAGACTCCCAGAGTTCATATCGTTATTCAATGTCCCTGTATTGCGATGAAGTATCCCACGGTTCAGAATCAGGTAGGAGATAAAGCTCTTATCAGCGAAACTTTCCTGATGCCAATAGGTTAGAAGGTTTCAGATCCGAATGACAGAGAAAGCCGACTTCTTTGAGGCACTGAAGATGTTGAATCTAGCCAACGTGCCTACTGAAGCACCTCGATCTCGTCACCCAAAGAACGGACCTGTCAGTTCTCAGACCACCTCAACACACCGGCCTGCTGGCAATGCATCGCAACCAGTGCACGCGATGATTCCTCCATTGAGACCAGACGAGATGTAAGAATCCTCCTTCCTTCTCTGAGAACTAGCTGACTTGTAGAAGGCGTCCATTTTCCACAATTAATCAGCAGTCAGCACCAGCCACCTTTTCGAGCCAGACGAAAATCGGGACGGGTCAAGAATATCAGAACTCAATGCGGCTCGAGAAAACGATATCACCGAACTCCATAACACAGTATCCCTGTGGCCCAATAGCCCTGAATCGCGGTCAACATGCTGTGCTCCCACACAGTACGGCTCCGACTTTGGGCACAACAAGCACTGAACATCGGAAGTACCCTCTGACTCTATGGCCTTCGACTGCACCTGTGACTGGCTTCAAGAATCTCGATGCAGTTCTTCCTCCTGTACGACAACTTCCTTTCATGGTATCAGAGCACAACAGCACAAGCTCAGCAAAACAGAATGCTTTAGCGACCACATCTATTCCAAAGCTGGCAGGTCAACCTCCTCAAAAGCTGCCACCGCCTTCGCCGAAAACGGACAAATGTGAAGTCAGAGCACGATCCAATTACATCCAGGAGCACGAAGCTACTGATATTAGTCACGACCGACAGAACACTGGACTCCTGTCTAGTGAGGTATTAGATCGATCCAAAGCCGACGATATAGATACTCAAGTGCTATTCTCAAAGTTAGAAGCTCGCCGCTCGCGGTCCTCTAAAAAGAAGCAGGACTACGCTGCGCCACCATCTAAAAAGACCCACCCACAACCTGGTGTTACACCACCTCCTCAGAGCAAAGGACGAAACTTCAGGTGTGACCATTGCCGTACAAAGAAACAGAAATGCGATAAGCTCCCAGATGACGTGGAAGGTCGATGTCGGCCTTGTTTGGATACGAATAGGGAGTGCACTTACAAGCTCGTCTCTGAGCTCAAAAGTTTTAGCCAGACAAATACCACTACTGGCAATGTTGTCCTTAGCAGCAAGTCTAAGGATACCAGTAGTCAGGCTGTGCAGCCGAAACGTGTCCTGAGATCGAACAAGGCACTCCTTTCTCAAACCCACTCATCTCTTCTAGAGAAAGACGCTCAAGTCAAGAGCTTCATCGCTCCCACCGAAGCTGGAACTGTGATCAAGAGATCGACAGAGTCGCATGACACAACTTTGCGAAAACGAATCAGAACAACAGGTCAGAAAAGCGCTACAACAGCTGCAAAGATCTCTCAGCCCTCCAAGACCACAGGACGACGACAACAAGTGCTAAAGACCTCGAAAAAATCCGCAAAACCCAAGCCAACCTCGCGTATCACGTTACCGTTCCATCCCTATTCTGACGGAACCACTACGACGGAGGATACGGACGACCTGGACCGACCTACTCGTTCTCGAGTACCACTCGCAGAGACTCCCAATCCTCGGGTGCACCATGCGGTAATTAGGTCTGACTGCCCTACGTACTCTGACTTGTCAGAGCCGCAGCACGAGCAAGATAATAACGCCCAAGTTGCAAATCAGCAATTGAGTTCTGAAGAACACCATAGCGCTATAGAGGACTTGTCTAGGCCGACCAAAGATCCTCACAATTCTCGGCCAAATTCCCGTAACCCGTCCTGTGACATGGCACTTTCAGCATTCACTAAACTTGAGGAGAACGCACGCACAGAGGGTTATGTGACAATGCTTCGACACGCCATTCAAAGTGACAAGTTTCTCCAGGTATGCAAAGATCTTGACAAAATCTGGCAGGCACAGATTGCTACAAGTAAGATCTGAGTTGAGAGAGTGCAGATTTAAAGCTTATATATCGTATTTGTGAAAGCATACCCAAGTCTAGCTCAATTTCAACACTGTTACATGTATGCCGATCTCTGACTATCGAACGATCGAGTCGGATTTTCGCTGTTACTATTTGACGAATTACACAGAAACGCGAAGATAACAATGAAGCCAGCACGAGAGCCGAGGGCGGTTATGAAAAACGGAACAAGACAGTGTAGTTTGGGAGTTTCCTAAAAGGCGTAAATTCTATGTACGCGTTAGACGGGTGAAGACCAAGCACATCCATCTCATCTACATTTTAACCTGTATACAGGACGTCACGAATCTTACGTTGTGAGCACGAAAAGGCGACGGAAAGGAGAAAAGGAGAGCGACTCATGTCATAACTTTTGATTTCATCTGTCTGCTATCTTCGTGCCGTCGTGTCTCTCCTCTTCAACCACAATTGCATTGTAATCGGGTTAGAGGTTTCTGGACACAAGGTAGACTCGCGGCAATGCTCGACGATATCAACTTCGACTCAATACAGCCATTACCACCATGATCCACCACGTTCTGCCGGAAAGTCAAGCTGACATGCTTGGAACACCTGGAATAAATGCTGGGCCCGTGTGCTGCGAATTGCTATGTACAGCAGCCATCAAAGCCTCCAATGTACACTAAGGGGTATAGAGTAAAAGCCGAAGAAGAAAAAACCCATGTGCCTGCCTGCCAATGAGCCCAGAAACCATGCAAACCCAAGCAAGATTCGATCATTGGCCAATTCTTTTTCCACAACAGAAGCTGAACAAAAATGGTCGGACTTATGTAGTAGCGAATGTAAAAATTGAAAGTGAGAGTTGAGTAGGCCGGAAATGGCAAACAAGATGAGTTTCGTACCACGAGGTCGAAACAGATTTCGCATAGAAGACCTAGGTGGTTGGTCTTTGCTGAACGACAAAACAAAAAGCGAAGGCGAGAGCCGACCAAGAAGACGACAATCATGCAACGTGCCTAACCATGGCACGAGAGTTTGGTAAATGTGCTCCAGGTCTGAGACGCGTCTCAGTAAACGCCCGCTAAGCCGTTAGGCATCAAGATAACATGATAGAGAAGCCCCAACACCAAACTGAAAGAAGACGTAAGTAGAACGGAAACTCAATCCAAATGCTAATAGGAGAACATCCGTTGGGTTCGTCCCATCTGTAGAGCGTTGAAAGCAGGTCGTGAAGGCACTGGCGTGAAGTCGCCAAGATCCATGTCAATATCGTCGTTTCGACTCCGGCACATAGCTGCTGTAGGGCTTGAGTCAATTGAGGGAGAATGCTGCCCGAAGGCAAAGGTTTGAGCACGGACCAGTTTAGTTCGCTGTTGCTGCTTGACCTTGCCCATACCAACTTCGCACGCATCGGCATGTTCTTGGGCCAACATCTGTACATAGTTTTGTGGGAAACAGCGGAAGCTGTAATCCTTGTAGAAAGTGCTATAGCCGCCATCCAGGATATAGACCTCAGGGTAGTTGAGTCTGGGATAGCAATGTTCGTTAACCATACGGTCCTTGTTCCGAATGTGCTTCGCCATTAGGGGAGCTCGATGAGCTGAATATTCACAGTGGAAGATGAGGAGAGCTTTTCCGGGTTGCTCATGGTCAAAGAGCTGGCTGGTCAAAGTGTCCTTGTCGTTGAAGTTTACAGCCCCGTGAATGTGGCCGCCTTCATATTCGTATTCGAACCGGCAGTCAATGACAACACGTTTCTCGTATAGGGTATCGTACTTGCCATCAAGGACGTCAATCATGGTCTCCCTAGTGATACGAGGCAACTCATTAGGCTGTTTGAGGAAATGTGGAAGTTGAGGCTCGCAGGGCACCTCTGTATCCGCTATGGGTGGAAGGCTGGGCAGCGCCGCATCCTTTTCGTGCCGCATGACCTCGTTAGGATGCTCGAACATGCTCAGTGAACGTCGAAATTGCTTTCTCGGTCGTACCAGGGGATTCGAAAGCTTACGTGAATGCTGTCCCAGAGGTGAACCTTTGAGTGCGTTGCTGCCGAGGAGGAATGGTTGACGAACACGATTCGGAGGCATGACCGGTCTTGCCACAGGAGATATTGTCTTGTCCGAGACTGGTGAGGAAGCTTCGAAAATCTCGGAAAGATTGAGGGAAGAGGAAGGATTGGATCGAGGAATACCACCGCCGAATTTGAAGGATGGTAGCTGAGCCTCGGGATGAGATCTTTGAGGCACGCATGTTGTGCTGAAGCCTTTTGCTCTTGTCAGGGATGGACGTAAGGGGTTCGACCTCCGTCTTTCCTGAGGTAGCTGCAAGGTCATCTCCTCAACCTGCACAGGACTAGACGACCGTGGTGTAAGACAATCCGCAAAGGGAGGCTCGGTGGGGGTTGGCTCTGGTGAAGGTGATTGTACATCTAGGTTGTAGGAAGTATGGGCTGATTTGTGAGGCAATGGCGACATCTCCATGGTATCCGTTACGGGAGCAGGAGATGAGGAAGATACAGGTGGAGTGGTCAGTGGCACTACCTCAGGTTAGCATTCAGCAAGTGTAGGTGACATCTGACCAACCCTGGAATCCGGTCAACGTGTTGCCGCCGAAGAGAGCTCGTCTAGGAGTAGGATATTGTGGACTGCTACTCGGAGTTAGTACAGAAGAACCTGACCTCCTTCGTGTTCAAACCATACCTCCTGTCGATATTCATGTTCTGTGAAAGGTCCGCAGCCAGACTGGCAGTTGGAGAAGAGCCTCGCACAGGAGGAGGCATACTGAAATAGTCTCGTTCCCTTCTGCCCATCATAGAGAGATCTCTGAAATTGAAGCTGTCGGGTCCAAAGTTGGCTCGAGCAAAAGAGGCATATGACATTGCATCCTGACCAAATCCACATCTGTTCATGAACATAGGCTGTTGCATAGCTGCGAGCGGCGACGATGCCTCCATCATCATAGTCGTTGTCATGGTGACGACCGTTTGCCTTGCTACCCTTCCCAATAGAGAACACTGCTACTAGTGATATGTGGTTCGGAAGGTGTGGCACAGGTTGGAGCTGAAAGAGGTTGTCTGCCAATGCACAAAATGTGGTCCCCAGTTCCCGTCACGATATATATGTTCCTGGAGCCGTCTGCATTTACTCTGGTCTGTACTTTCAAGATATTCTCAATTCGATAGGGCCTGTCTCTACTGCCTCATATTTTGCCAGGTGTGGGAAGGTCAAGAACTCGAAGGATGGGAGGGCTGGATCGTTGTTGGTTGTTGGTGGTGGTCCAGTGAATGCCCTTACTGTACGGCGGGAAAAAGTGATATTGACGGGTAGGAGTTCGAGCCTTGACCTCTGGCAAGTGAGGCAGTGGGAGTGCAGGAAGGAGTGTTCAAGGTCAGATAAGAGGGGAACGAGATGAGGACTTTGCCTCGTTGCTGGGATACTGTCCACGGTGGAGAGCCTGTACAGGTAACAGGAAAAAGCCCGGCAACTTTCCCAGAACGCTGCGCATGCTCTTGCTCGGACAAGCCCAGAACTGCCGCTGGTTGGTCCTTGGCAGGTACCTCTCCAACCGCCGAACCTGGGCGACTCTTGCTTTGCAAACGCCTATTCGAGCCAAAGACCCACTGCCTTTAGTCAATTCTGGGGCTACTATTTGCGAGCTCCAACCCGAAAAGCACGCTTTTGTTAGCTGAGTTACCGCAGAGCTCAGACTGCAATTTCTACTGCCGCCATTTAGTGGCATATCAGTCATTGATGAACGATGATCGGATACATAGCACAAGAATGAGCGTCTATTTCCATGATCGTCGCTTCTAGTACATCGTTTATAACGATAGGCAGGCACGATGGCACCTTGCCGCTAAGCTTCTGCTAGCAAGCTTCAAGCGTCTCCGGACCTGGATATACAGCTTCAGCATAATGAACAGGGTGACCATGGCATGTCGTCTATCAGGAAAACGTTCAGGTTGACTACGAAGCTATCCATGCACGTTACTCTAGTGCTGCATTGGAGACATGTTCGATCGTTCTATGACAGGGTTATGCTGCCATCCTTCCGAACTCTCGTACTGTGTACATTACGTTCTGACCACCGATTGGTAGCACAATTCGGTCTGTACCTGGCTACGGACGATGCTACTCAGTGTGTCTTTTACTGCAAGAGCACAATTGTGCTAAAACTCACGAGGTAAGCAACATCAGCCTGGTCGCCCTCGTGTGTCTCAATCCAGCCTAGCCACGGACCTAACTCAGCACTAAAGGATTCTGTCGTCTTGTAGCTGCAGCCAGCCGGCACTGGTAAAGAGCTGTCATCCATGTTGCCAGGGACAATACACCCAGCTTTGCCGTTCGCACCACGAAAGGACAACCGCATGAGACCTCAGATATCCTGTTTGTTCACCCCCACTTACAGCAGACAGGTGAGCACTGATATCTCTAGAGAAAACCATGATCAGAATGTTTCACAACGTCGTTGCAGTCCTGAAGAATTTTAATCTCAATGCTAGTAGGGGACAAAATGGCGTTGAACGTCAAAGCTGAAATTTAGGGCGCACGGTCTCATCGCGAGTCTGGACCTCAGCCGTCTTTTTCTTCTTCACAGTCTGTGCTCAACAGTAGATTTGTATATCGATTACATTCCAGGGCTCTTTGAGATCGTGATAGCGAGGGTTGAGGGAGACACAAGTCTAGCATCCAACTGCAGAGCTACTTGTCAAAATAACGGCTATCATTGCGCAATTAGGCGATGGCGCAAAATGAACTAGTAGCTTGGAAGGGCTATTTCTGCTTTCGTGCGGAAAGCATTTCCTAGCATTGGTCATCCTTGACTTGACCACTCTGTGATATATTTGCTGACATTCAAGATGACTGGAAACGATTTTTGCGTCTCGACAACATAAACAGTATTGTCACAACTCGACGAGTACCGTATCACTACCATCGAATTGATTGTTTCAGCGTGACCTCTGTCCTACAAATCCTCCTTCCTGGTCCAAATCCCTCCAGTCAACCAGGCAATACCATGTCACCTTGGTGGAGGGGTTGCTAGCCGAGCTTGGAGCTCTTTGTTTGCTGATCAAGATCACTACTCCACTCACAAAACTCTCATGAACTGTTCGGCTCTGCCGGCGATTGACTATCAGACACAGTGACTGCCACTATGTCGAGCTTCCCACAACCGCTGGTCTTTCTTCCTTGCAGCTCAGCCCATATTCTCCAGGCCAGCACATCGAACAGCATCTGACTAAATCTCAGACCAAGTCTGAGATGGTAAGCCCGCGGGACAATAACGTCACGTTGTATTCGAGGCTAGAACGTAGGACAACTTGCTTTCCAACTGTTTCAACGAAGTGGGAACCGATGCGCTTTCAATGCTGCTTGGAAGGCACAGCTCGATTTAAGCTTTGACTAATCAGAAGCTCAGACTGCTCTTCTCAACCCAGGTTCAATGTCGCCATCAGTTCTTATCTGCATAGCCTGTTTGCTAGCGCTGCTGCGCTGGCAGAAATCGGAAGCAGGTTTTTCCAAAACGACAAAAAGACGCGATACTCTGAGTTCTGATGTCAACAAACAACACGACGGCAAGTCGGCGCCAACACGCGAACACGTGCCAGGGCGAGCTCTCGCACTGCAAAACGGCACGCCTTGAGAGGACAATCTCTTTCTCCACGCCGGAAGCTGGTGTACCGAGCACAGGAAATTGAGCCTCGCCCCGAGATCTTCGATCTCTGCTTGTGATGACGATGACAGCACCCGCCATATTTCACTTTCCTTGCTTCAACTTTTGAGCTTCGCGCGGCCTCCCTCAGCCTCACGCAAGCCAACAGGCCAGCTCAGACGATCCAACCTCGCTAGTGTTGCAGAAATCAGCTGATATTCTCCATTGACCACGCTTCTCAGTTTGGCGAGAAAATGGCTGCAGTCGCTCAACCAATCTTACTGACACCACTATATTTCAAACCAAGGCACAATTTGCCTTCATCTCGCGCAGCCAACCCCCAATTCATGTTAATGCACATCCTGAAGCTGTCAGATCGGTCGATCTACCTGTTACTCCTAACGTCATCTGGCCAACTTCGAGACCGCCTTCCTCAGTCCTCCGAGAGTGGAACGATGTTGACCTTGTTGAATGGCAGAACGGGTCGATATCACAAAAAAAACTTGCTTACTGTATGATTTGCGCTTGCCTTTTCCAGCTTCTCGACATGGTAAAACGCACAGGATGACAACAACAACAATCTCGTGCTATCGTCGACCTTCGTCGGCCTTGAAAGTGAAGCACATCGTTTTCGCTCCCTCGCCAGCGCGCCTACGAGCTGCGATTCAGCCATGCTGCCTTCGTGTCCTTGTGCACTTACGTCTGCGTCGATCTCCATTTCTTCGAGATAACATAGATGAAGTCCGTCCTCAAGGCTTTACTAATTTATCCAGACTGTTTCAGAAGTCATCTTTCAATGTATACACGTAAGTTTGAGAGTGGTCATTGATCATATACAGTTTTTCTCTGTCCCAATGCTACTTGCGTGATATACACGTCCAAAATTCAGGAGCAAATGTATGTTGAAAAGTAGATCGGTGGGAAGTTGCGTTCAGAATGAGAAACAAATTTGTATATGGAAGGGCAAGTCTTCTCCTCGGATCTGATGAAAGTGGATGAAAAGGTGGTCGTTCAGATATTGCGAGGTCGCATTCATTCCATCATAGCCAAAACCGTCACGTTCAATCCCCATCTCACAACATCCCCAAGCTGAGAGACCATAACTCATCCACGTCTCTCTTCTTCACGGGCCCGCCTTAACTACCGCAGACACATCAACCATCCTGCTCTAAAATGCTACAGAACCTCAAGCGCCCCCTTCTCAACACCACTCTTAACATCCCTCCATCTCGCCACAAGCACACCCCCCCTCTCACACCTCAATTCCACACTCGCATTCTCTTCCTGCGTCACATCCCCCTGCGTCCCCTGTCCTCCTCCTTCCAGCCCATCATCCGCAAACACATCAGTCTCGTTATTCCACTCCTTCGCAAGACACCTCACCATCACCGCCGCAGCCATATCGGGGCCCTCGTCCATCCGTCCTGTAGTCCCGGTGTTATCGTCTAGCCTTCTCAGGTTCGGGGGCAAACTCAGCAGGAAAGACGAATTGTATAGGTTCAGGAGTAGATGGTTGTGGTGCTGGAGGTACTGTGTTTCCTGCTCACTTAGTAGAGGGGTTTTTGTGTCGGTGTCGGAGGAGGAGGTGGAAGCATTGACGTGATACTTTGAGTAATATGTCGCGGATGTCGTTATTTTCGCTAGACGACACCGCAAGTAACTCCGCATTAGGAACTGGGTCCTGCTCAAGTCTGTCTGTAGTATGCTAAGGACGAGGTTGAGGTTTTGTTGTGGTTGTTGCTGCTGGTGATGTCCATAGTCGTTGCTGTAGGTCCCGCTTGCTAGGTCTTCGATTCGTGTAATCTGGGCACGGATGCGATCCATAACGCGGTTGATGAGTGCTGTTGGGTAGGCGAGAAGGGAGGGCGTACAGCGCTCGGAGGTCCAGTGTCTGGTTAGAAGTATGTGGTCTGTGGCTGCTATCGAGGGTTCATAGACGTAGGAACCGCCATATGGAGATGATGTGTCAGGTAGGCTTGATACATTAGGCCGGGATATGTCTGCTAAGATGTCTGAAATGTCGATGTCCATTTTGTCTAGGTTCAGAACGTATAAATCTGTTCAATAGCTGGGATCACTCGGTGCATCAAATCGCTTGCGAGCGTGTAGATTTCTGCATCAATGTATAGGATGTTAAGTCGGCAACCAAGGCGACCAAGTCGACCAAGTCGTGGTTACCTAAGTTGAGTGTCTACTATTGTGCCGTAAGAAGACTCCTGGCCAGTGGTATAAGGACTTGGTCTCCTTTTCGAGTCTGCTGCTGCGTGGTTGTAGACTGAATTCGAGTCACACCTTTCGGCGTGGACTTATCAAAGAGGTGGCTGGAGACAGAAAGAAACCTTCAGGAACGCATGGTATGCTGCAGCCCGATTTTTGGGCATGAAAGATGCTCGTTCGACCAGGGATGGCTGGGTGCAGTGATATCCGCCGAGACTAGAAAAGGGTAAAAAATTGTTGGCTATGTTCGTGATTTAACAGCCAAAAGTGGGAAATGCATGCACAGCATGGCAGCTTCATCGAAACTACTGACCATGAGGTAGGCCTACGGGCACAATACCAAAGGTGGGAAGAAAGAAGCGAGCACGTTGAACGAAAAGGATACACTTTAAATTCGATTCACCTGGAATACCACAAAATTGGCGTCACTGATATCATGCATAAAACCATAGTCGTGCTGTCCGAACCTGGCACTCAACTATCTGAACGCCTCACACCTTGCTAGAAATCAAGATTTGCGACCTGGCCCCAATATCACATCTATGCAACGCTTGTGTCCACACCAGAAACGGTCACAGAATCATGCTAAGTAGTTGTAAGAAGGATTCGAAGCATCTGATCCTCTTTCAAGATAATCTCGCTCAATCAGACTTTCAATCTTCTTCTTGATCATGCCAACATCTGGCTGAAATCTGCTTTTGAGGATGTCGATGGTCTCTGAAATCAATTGTTGATGTGACAATGTCTTCCTGGCCTTCATGACCTTCACGATAGCCGCGTCAATAACCAAGCCGCGCATGTCGTCAGCCTTTTTCTGAGTCTCTTTGCGTTGCTCAACTGTCTCAACTTTGTTGGCGTGGTCAGAAACAAGGGCAACTTTGAACTTCCGATAGGCGTGCTCGAACTTCTCGTTGTATGAGAAGACGTCTGTAGGGTTGACATCTCTGGTCATAGGCTCTTTCCGAAGCAGACGAGTTTTCGGCGCAACAGCCACAGATAGAAGGGTTTGGACGACCTTGTCAGCTGGAATGTTGGTCATTTGTTGGATCTGATCGCAAGTCAATCTTTCGTGCTCGTTGAACAGCATCAAGACAATCATGCAATATGTCGGTCCCGTAACTTCGTAGACAATAGGCTTGCCATTTTTCTCGTATGTAACACGCATGGTAACGTCGCCCATGTGCGGCAACCACGTCAGCTTGCGACCAGTATGTTTGCTGTGGTAGTATCGTTCGAACGATTCCTGCGCTTTTGCAACCTCAGGAGGAAGTATGGCAGGCTTGTCGGCACCCTCTGGAATAGTGATTGGCCACACTGTTGTCGTAAGTATACTGGGCTCGAACTCAATCTTTGGCTTGATATCCTGCCTCTGAACGTGTTCCCTGTATCCTGATGTGAGATTCTCAGAAAGCTCAATATCTTTGAGCAGGCCTTCCATCTTGGCAGTGAACTGATTGCCAAGACGCATCTTCATCTTCGAGAGCATCTGGCGTTCAACATCACGGCTCACAGATTTGCCCATCAACAGTCGCTTAGCCATGTGCTTGTGGTAGTAAGTTTCGAGCACATCCTTATCAGCTAGATATTGCACAAGGGTTACACCACTGTCAAGCAACAAATCAATCTCTGCCTCGGATCTGTCCTTGATACCAGATTTGAGATATTGGTCAAGGAAAAGGGACACAAATTCCGGGCTTCTGGGGTTGCTATTGATGAAATCCTGGAAGCTTATTTCAAGAGCTTTCTCCATGACTGCATCGGACTTGAAGGCGCGCAAGAGCACTTTATCGTACTTTGCCTTCAACTTCAGCACGTCTTCGACCCAGTTGATCGCGGCTTGAGTAGCTTGGTTGAGTTTTTGAGCAGCAGGTTTTTCCTTCTCCTTGCCTTTTGCGTCACCTTCCTTCTGATCTTCCTTTTGCCTGGTCGGCATTTGAGTGGCAATATGATTGGCGCCGTTGTTGATCTCTGTGCCTAATTCCTGGATGCGCTTGTGTACAGCGTCTTTCAGATGTTTTAGGCGTGGATCGACACGCTTGACGAGTTCGTACATGTTTAGGAGATCAGTCATCTTGTCGTTGTCGAGCATGTTCCTTACTCCTGTCCCTGGTAGATTGATGACATCGGCAATGTGAGCGCCAACCAATTCTTGCTCTACAACCAGTCGAATCTTCTGATCAGTTGCCATAGAGAGACATTGCTGACATCTCTCTTCTTCCTCTTTCAGTCTCTGCCGAGCCTGGCTGCAGAAGGTGGTAGCATCAGCCTCTTGAACGAGCTTGACACCCTCGTTCCTGTAGAAATCGCGGCTCGCTTCCAGAAAATGTGGTTCGAAATGAACGAGGTATAATCTGGTAGATTCTTCTTCCATGAGGCTTTGATAGAGGTTCTCTAACATGCGACAACTGGCTCGGATGAGTGGTCTCTCTATGATTTCGCCCTCTCTTTCTAGCTGAATCATTTCCAGCATGACAGTTTCCAGCAGCTCGAGTATGGTGTAGTGCAAGTCATCATTTGCTTTTGCCTGCAACACACGTTCCCGAAACAGGCCAAGGGCAACGGCATATATCGAGGACTTGCGACCCTCAGAAGTGGATATTCTGTCCATGTACATAAGGACGTCTGTAATCATTCCAGCTTCTTGTGAGTGGTCGTTGAAAGCCTTTGTCAACTGAGCCATAAACCGCTCGCCGGACTGTCGTCGCTCGTTAGAAGAAACATCAGCACCCACATTAGGCAATAACAATGTCGGAGTAGCAAGACTTCTAATCTGAGCCTTCACTGTATTGTCTAAGTGTTCAATTTCGAGCTTCTTCACGTTCTCGAAGAGAAAGTCTCCTTTCTTCTTAAGAACCAACTTGTAGGCATTCCGGAACAATTCTTCGTAAGATAAATTGGAGGCATTTCGGCCGTGGATCTCGCGGAAGGCCTTGTCTAGAACTGCCCAAATCTGTTCGCAATCGACTTCGTCTTTTGTGAATGCCTGCATGACACACGGTCTGGTTAGCCCAATTTTTATAGACATGGTTGGTTGGAAGGAGAAGAGATTGAAGGCAAGACCTGAAGATGTACAGGGTGTCGTAGGAACTGGGCAACTTGGAGTGAAGGGTAAAGCGTTTGGTGAGCGAAAGGTTGCGGGCTGAGATCATACGTACCCTCCTAGGAGCTCTTATTCTACCTCTACCTCGCCCCGACATCATGGTGCTGAGTGAAATGGCGCTGAAGCGCGCCTCAATCGAATGCCTTTATCGCAGATACTTGTAGCAGGTACAGGTGACCTGGGGTGGGAACAAACGTGGCGGTTGTGGCAGTAGTTGTCAAGTACAGACTATTAAAGATTGATTGCAAGACAAGAGCAAATGCACACCAGTGACGATAACTATGCGGATTGTGGAAGAGGTCAGTCAAGTGAAAGGCTTGCAGCGAACAAAGTTGTGTTTGGTGAAGGCTCAAGTCACAGTTCTTACGTTCTTGCCTTCAAACTGCCTGCTGTGGCTGCCCGCAATTGGCGCTCGAAAAATAGGGCATCGCACCTGAAGATCGTCGTCATTTTGATCAGGTTTTCCCCTATCCAGCCTAGCGTCTGCGTATACTACTGATACTATCTTTTGGCCTCTCTTGTTTCTCCTTGAGAGATCATCCCATTATCTGCTCTTCACCACCATCAGTGATATCGCGATGCAGTCTACAGTGTCCCTGAGAGCCTTTGTGGCCAGGCGCATCATACCAATGTCTGTACGACCATATCAGCATTTATCTGCTCCCACACGTCGATCGATACAGTGCCTTCCTTCCACGCCTCTACAACGTGCTCCTCTTCTGCGGCGCTGGAATTCTTTTCTGGCCATACCAGAGTCTGAAGCGAAGCGAACCCCTCCCGCGGCACAGCAACCATCATACCAGATAACGTTTACGTGCAAACCTTGCAGCCGTCGTTCGAGTCATGTGGTCACCAAGCACGGTTATCACAAAGGCACAGTGCTGATCAAGTGTCCTTCTTGCGAAAATCGCCATGTCATCTCTGATCATCTCAAAATATTCATGGACGAACATTCCACCTTGGAAGATATTCTGAAACGTACAGCTGGCACAAATCAGGATCTCAGCAAGCTGTTAAAGAAAGGCAAGCTAGGTATGAGGCCTGGTGAGATTGTGGGAAGAGAAGGTGACGAAGATGTCGAATTCTGGGACGACGGTTCACAAAGTCAACACACACCTACCGCCTCAACTCCTTGAAACCCAATATATCTCATGTACTACAATCTCTACTCCTAGAAAGACTACCATCCTAGTGGTGGACGATTCACCATTTGCGCAATGCTCCAACATAGCGGGTGCGCTGCATGACCAGCTGACGACGATTCACAACGGCCAGGTTCTACACTCTGCATGCAGAGCGGTAACGTTCTGTTGCTCTCCTCTCGTCCAATTCCACTATAGGGACTAGTGGTCGTTTGCTTGTTATCTTACAGTCAATGACCTGAGCGCCGCTCTACAACCAGCCTTTTCCTCTTGTTGTTCGCGTGGTGAAGCACAATGTCCATGGGAACCAACAAATTGTCTTAGGTCAGAGATGACTGAGAACTTTCGAAAAACGGTATCCACAAAGGAGCCTCTTTCGGCTTCTATATAGCCAGGTCCCATCCTAGAATCGAGTTCCGCCAGAAGTCATGGCTGATCTATACAATGGAGCTTGCAGCGTCACAAACAGGGACCCATTCACCTTCAACTCGAGAGACCGATTAGCACTTCAAATTGCTCGTGGCTTTACACATGCCCATACCGTACGGTCACGTGTCGGTCTCTCCATCCTGAGTCATTTACTGATCACGTAATATGAAGCAAGGCCAACACATTTACGCTGCTACTGATCGAAGGGCGTACCCGGATTCCTGTATGTATGCTTGACGCTCCTAATCTTGTCGTCGTTCATAAATGCCATTGTCTTTCTAGCAGCTATCGCAGAATATCGACGCCACTACTCAGGTCGAATTTCATCCTTTACGCTAAGTTAACCTTATGGCTACATCATCCTCGCACCAGCGTCCAGCCGATTTTTCACTTTACAATTATTTGGCGGTTTCACATGGACCACGTGCGTCAACTGCTATCCTTGGTGGAAGCGCAACACCGTCGCTATCTCTGAATGATATTATCTCCCTTTCTGACGATCCCGATATTAGCAGGACTGCGTTTACAACAGCTCTTGTCGCTACTCCCTTAGGTCTGGCATCAGATCGAGGCTCTAAGCATCTTCGTGCCAATATTGCTTTAACATATGATGGATCCACAGGCATTACAGCCGATAATATCATCGTTGCTAATGCGACAACAGGCTCGAATCATATCGTTCATCGCTCGCTTCTCCGGCCAGGCGATCACGTTATTATTCAGTATCCGATTTACGGGCCACTGATCGAGGAACCACGCGATATAGGCTGCGAGATCTCTTATCTTCGCCTAGATCCAGCAAATAATTGGTCTTTCGACCTCGGTGAGCTGCAAAGCCTGATCCGACCCCACAAAACCAAGATGATCATCCTCAACAACCCAGTGAACCCGACTGGCACTCACGTTGGTACAGATACTCAACGTGAGATTATCAAGATAGCCAGGCAACACAATCTCTACGTCCACTGCGACGAGATATTCAGACCACTCTATCATACCACGACTAAATCAGATATTCCAGCTTCTATGGTCGAATATCCAGATCTCAAATACGACCGTGTCATCACTACCTCGAGCCTCTCAAAGTGTTATGGTCTATCTGGTATTCGCATAGGCTGGATTGCGACACGTTCACCAGAGCTACTTGCAAAATTTGTGAATTATAGGATGTATTCTGTTCAGGCCTTGAGCATGCTTGATGAGGTAGTAGCGACAGAAGTTCTCAGTCCGCGATGCCGGCCCTCGATTCTGCAGAAACACCTTGCCCTTGCTAAACATAATCTCAACCTGATTGAAGCATTTGTCGACAAACACGAAATACAATGCGAATGGACAAGGCCAACTGCTGGAGCTGTTGCTTTCGTCAAGTTCAAGAATGCACGGAGTGGAGAACCAGTTGACGACATGGACTTTTGCGAACGACTAGTTGCGTCTAAAGGCGTTCTGTTGAGTCCAGCTACTCTATGCTTCGAGTTTGATGAGGCTGTTCCTCCTGCTGATGACGCACTGAAGATGAAGGGTGCCGAAGGTTTAGAGGAGTTTAAGGGACGTGTGAGGCTTCACTTTACTTGCAATACTGAGGTGCTCGAGAAGGGTTTAAGAGGCTTAGCAGAGTTTCTGGAGGAAGAGGTAAGCTTGTAGCAGGAGTGAGGCTGCGCTATCGTCTAGGACGCCGATATCAGGTTGGCGCTGTTGTTTAGAGCTACAATCTTCATGAATTTGCACGGCTACCATCGTGTCAGCGACTTAGTAGTCTCACAAATTTATTTATCTCGGCTGTTGTAGCTGAAACTTCAATTTCCAATGCATTTACTACTACTGTAGGCCGTTTGGACGATGTGATCTGCTGCTTTGGTTTCTTCCATCTGGAGAACCAGATGCGGAATTCTCGGTTTCTCTTAACACAGCGGTGCTCCGAAAATCTCATTGTCTCAACCACAAGGAGTACTAGTACAGCATTACTCGTGCATATATATGCTTGAACACTAAATGACTGCGTTTTTGTTACTTCTAGTAAGCCCGTGCGCTGGGTGAATCTGCCGCCAGAAAATTGCAATTTATTTACCAACCTGTATCATGCACGAGAGCATCAGATTTATTTTGACCACTAATCCAGAAGATACGACGAATTGAGTGGCAGGACTTGTTCTGTAAGAAGCACGCTCTGGGCTACGCCTTCCTTGAGACTTGCTCAATGTCAATCTTATCAGAAGTGGACAAGAGCCACAACCCTCTACTGGGGACATTCCATGCCAAACTCATGGGCTGCCAACCTCCAGAAGCACGACTCTGGGAACCACAAGGAACGCTAGAGAATGACCTGGTTTGAAGGACTGTTGATCGAAATCTCCTCGGTCAATACACGAGATGCTACGCATTGCCTCAACGAGTCTCGCCTTGCTCTGCCCTTCCTTGTCTTGATGGGTCTACAACCGAATCCTAACAAGGGCTGTTGCTGGGCTTCACGAGCAGCACTTGATCTTGTCTTGCCGCGGTACGATGGCCTTCTGAGCTGGAGTGGATGGGGCTTTGGGACGCGCCTGCCAGCGAAAGAGCTACAGTGATCGGCAGTATTACACCATCGTAGAGAAAAACCGAGATGTAATCTGCACTAATCGCGAGCCACTATCAAGGTCTCCATCTGCCACCTACAGTATGTACTGTACTCGGTAACCCCACAAGCCTGGCTGGCATTCACTGCTACATATCTCATTGCCAGGGTCCGTACCATACTGGTCCACAAGGGATTAGAAGCTGGAACTGTTGCCTCAAGTTCATGTTTGCACACAACCAGACGTATCACTGAATTGGTGGCTCGGGATCAGAAGTGCTTGGTCTCAGTACGGTTTACAAGAAAAACACGTAATGACTGACAGTACTTTGATGTGATTCAGACAGCTGGAAGAAGCCGTGCAAGATCTCGGTTCCTCGCCTGCATAACCAAATCAAGAGGACAGGCTGACGCACATAGCTAGCAATTCTCCAATACAAGCATACAAACATATGCAAAAAATGCTGGACGCTTTGCATGAGCCAAGGACTGAAGGCGCTACTCGTGTTGATCGTGTCAAAGGCACAAACAATTCCTGGAAAGGTGATAGGGAATGCATGTCTAGCGCCAGCACACAGATGCTTCGATCTTCATGTAAGTTGTCTGCTTGAAATCCAGCCACTGGTTCAATACCGATCGTGCCCTTCATCTATACTGAAACCGTTTGTGAAATTTTGGACACGGAGTGAAACATCAAAAATCCTATAATTTCCTCAACATCATGTGAATTCCTTCGCAGCAATCCTCGTCCTCCTTCAGTTGAGCTGTTTGCTGCCAGACATCTCTGGCAACTTTTGCCTCGCTGTCGATCATGAGAGGAACAGCAGACAGCCATGGTGGATTCAATGCACCACAGCACTTGCAATAGTGTACAAGCTATGCAAGCGAGCTGCATGTGCGATGAAGATCATGTTGGGCTATTTTCACTTTGATGTCATCTAGGGCAATTCATTGGTTCATGGAGGCTCCAGCGGACGCGGACTCCGGGTAATTCATTGCTTGCGCTGTGCTTTAGTGCATCTCTGAACCATACTTCCATATGGCCAACGTGACAACAATCGACGCTCGCCTAATAGTGACGATCTCTCATGGCACTCTAACCTCCACAAAGCTCGTTGAGGTAGAAAGCTGCGATTATCAAGTCCAGTCCCTCCGTCATGCTATGAGAGAGCTTTGTCTGTCTGAAAGAACTTCCGCCAATCGGTTCGATTCCAGCAGCGTCAAGTCTTCGAAGGGACCTCTCGCTGATGCGCGACTCGCCGAGTCATGTCCCTCTCAGCGGCTTCTGCTCGGTTACTAATCGTTTAGCCCTCGAAGAGCAATTCAAGCTCCACATTCTCGAAGGTCAAGTGTAAGCGAGACTTGCTCACTAGAGAGCGTTGCCAACGCAGGCCAGCTCCAAATACCAGCCATGCTAGCTGTTGTAAGCTTTTGAATCCGCCGGGTCTCGAGACTGGAAGCGGCGGAGAGGGTAAGAAGGTTCCAGTCAGGATTGACTAAGTGGTAGCCTATTCAATGGCCGAAACATACACACTGGCTTGTCATATACCTTGCCCTACAACCGTGGTGTCGAGGTCCAATATCTGGTGCGACAGCTACAGTGACTTTAGCAGTTGAATATGACGGAATCTTTGGTTGGTGCAAAGATGTCTACAAGCGACATCTGCGCCTGTCTCGGTTGGCAGCTGGATGAATTATCGACAACGAAAGACAACCGTTTGAAGCCACCAGAATCGATGATATTCTCCGCCGTCAAATGGAAGATCTACTACGACTCCAGCAACAGCGCGACCCCTATAATTCAACCACGACCCTTGCGAGCGTCACTGTAGTTGTCTTCTACTGCATACTTCGAGGGATTGTGCCTACACTCAACACTACACTTGCTCTTAGAGCCGTACAGATTGCACGTCTGGGTCGGACGAACGGGATGGGCAGGATATGTCCAGCGGTACCCACGGCACGGCGTTGAGGCAGACAGTTTGAAGAGTGCCGCCGACCTGACACAGCAAGGAAGACATAGCATCTCAAGCTGCTTATTCTGACGGGCACAACCAGGCACAGATGCATACAATGGTCGTAAGACAGGTCTACATACCACATCCTGCCAGAAGTCGTGCTTCCAGCACTGGGTCTGTGGTGACTCGACTCCCACCACGGTTGTACAATAACGTCACAATTTCGCATGCGAGGGCAGAATATATGATCCAACATCGTGGCCTCCGGGGTTGTTCTCATCCTCCACTTCTTCACCGGGATCAGGCGGGTAAGAGATGTTACCCTACCCATGAAAGTCTGCCTGGTCAAGCCATATCTTGCTAGGAAGGAAGTACGAAATCCCCACAGATACGCACATGACCATGACTTGTTCGATCATTCACGATATCTTGGCGCCAGGATGCAGGATTTTGTCGTTGTGGAACACGATAAGCGAGCACGACGTTGGAAAAGGTTAAACGCAGCCAGGAAGCTACCAGGATATCTACCGGGGTTTGTCTGATGTACAGGGTACTATTTCGTTCCAGGTCTCACATCTTGGACAGAACCACTGCGTACGTAGCTTGAATACTCTGTGTTCTTGAAGAACAGATGAAGCAACAAGGGAGGTACAATATTTTTTATAGATAGCTATACATACATACCATAGCCAAGAAGTTCATATACTTTGTCACAAAGCTTCTACTATATCTGGAAGGCAAGTGATGTCTGATTCTGCCACCATTCTTGCAGCAGAGTAGCACTCTCGCTACATGACTGGACTCCATGCATCTGTTAGAATCATAGAGGCAGTAGCTCGACGTCCTTGCTTGTGTCTAGCTCTTCATGCCGCGATAGTTCAATGTGCTGATTGACGCAAAGCCTATATGATGTGAAGAATTAGTCATCTTCTCTCACTCACAAAAGCTAGCAGTGGCTGAAGACGACAACAAGAATGCCTATACCCAGATTGGGCCATGTCTTAATGGCAGGAAAGTTGAGGTATGGTGAGAGGTCGATGTACAAGCGGTAGCAGTAGCTATAGTTCCCAGATATCATCGACAAAGAGGCGGCGTGGAGAGATCGTAGCACAGTGACGTGCGATCCATCACCTAATCTTTGCTGTAAAGAAGTTGATCTAACTGGATAGGTTCTGCGAAAGGTGTGATCCATCCCTGCCAAGCTGTCCAGCGAGAGTGAGACTTTCATGAATCCCTGCAGCGCTTCGCCGAAAGAGCCGGCATTTAAAGGAGACACAAGCTGTAATTCCAGAGATTGTGAAAATGTTTACTCACGGCTTAACATATGGATCAAACGTTTTCCAATAGGGGTTCTCGAGGTGGTATTTCTGGCTGCTCTCGTGCTCGAAGCGCTCGACAATGCTGAACTTCCGTGGATTGTTTACATCCTGCATGACGAACCAGTCGACTGTTTCTTTGTCCTTTCGGTAGACGCGAGCTGCTTCGATGAGCTTGCGTTTGATCTTCTCGATTGAGTCGTCATCCTTGGCTTCGAGATGACACACGAGTGTATAGACCATGTTGGTAGTAATAGAGATAAGGTTGATTTAGAGGCGTGTACACCAGACAAATTCCGAAGCCTTCTCGGTATTGCATGGTGAAAGAGGCCTCGTAAAAATGAGGACTAATCACCCCGCATAAACGTCATCCATGTACCGTGCGCTAGCTCATTCTTGTTTTTGTGTTTTCAAACAGGGAAGGCGACAGCGACGAAACCATTAGATTTGGGAGGTAGAAGTGAGTGGCCCGTATTCCTGTCCTTCCATGATGCTTTAGGTTCGATTTGGCGAATTTATTGGACATTTTGGTTTCCTCTGCTTAGCATAAATCTCACCCTTGGATGTAGCAGTGTTGATAGACAGACCTTCACATGCGGTACAGAAGACATTGACCTGGTAGCTGAAATCGTAGTGAACTCACCGTTGCCACTGAAATGTATGCGCACGCCGTTGACCTACCACCAACTATGTGCTATTCATTCGTGCCCTGAAATTGATATCGCTGCTGATCATCCGAGTCTCGGTCTCGACAGCTTCTACTTTGATCGGAATACTCAAAGCAGCGTCTTTCCTGATCTCTATATTGGTTCCAGCAACGAACAGTGGTAGAGAGCGCTGTATCATCTTCAGCCGTACTGCGAGTATGAGCGCATCATAGTCTTCATCATCCTCGATGAAGTAGTCTATCATTTCCAGAACCTTGTCATAAGTTGGCACGATGGGTGCTGGAGGTATGCGAGCTTCGGACCCAACCTTTGTAAGTTGAAGTTTTGCGTATTGCCTCCACCTCTCTGACATGAAGCGCATCTGCGCTTGATGACTGGCGAGCATAATGTTGAACCGGCTGCAGTCGTTCGGTCGTACTTGAAGTGCTTTGGCTCTTGCTTGGTCTAGCAAACGGATTCCAGTTACAGCTTCTCTGATACCCCACAGAAGACGGATCTGAAATTTCTCGTCATGGTTATCATCAGGATCCTGTACATACTTGAGAATATCAGGGCTTTTGAGAGCTTGAGGAACACCAGTAGCGCAAACAGTGACATACCACGCGACAGCTTCGCTGACTTGTCCGTTCGGGAAGCCTTGCTCGCACATTCTTGCTGCACTAGCCAGGTGCATGACAGCTCGATCCCACTGGCCAATCCATGCCTCCATGAACCAGAAGACGAAGGCAACAAGTACAGTCACCTCTGGAGGTGGCTTCTCTTTAAAGATGCTAGTAATGGCCATGCTGCTCTGCTTGACGGCCTCAACGACAGCTTGTCTTTCGTTGGATTCACCAAGCGAGAACCTCTCGATTGATGCCGTGACTGATGCAGCGGACAGTAGACCATGCTTGAGGCAATCGTAATTCCATGCAGCTTTCGGGAGTTCGCATCCTAAGATATTGAAATCACCGAAACTGCGTGAGATGACCTGGCAGCTTTCGGTACGATTTTGCCAATGTACGAATGTTTGATGTTCCGTTTGTGACTTGTAAGGCGAACTATGGACGTATTTGAACGTTGGCGGGTGATCGGGATCCTCGAACATGTCGATTTTGCGCTGAAGCAGTTCAAGAGCCTGGACCTCTTCAGGAAGATCCTCTGCGAAGTCTTCCAGTGGAGGCTGGGTATATTCGCACTTACGGCTTGAAGCTGTACACCGGCCACACGCTGGTCGCCCTTCGTCACACTTGATGCGTCGCTTCTTACATGTCACGCAACCGCTCCGTGACTTGGGAGCCCACCGTTTCTGTCGCGTGTGCTCGGGTTCTGGCGAAGTTGAATGCTTGCTTGAAATTGAGCTCCTTACACTAAGCGATGTTTGAGAGCTTATCGGACTTGATCTGTCACGCAATACTGAAGTTACACTGCCTGAGCTCGGCGAATTACTGCTGATTTCGTACACAACAGTGCCTGGGTCTTCCTGAGCGGACTCGAACAACCATGCTTTGGGAGTGCGGTACCCTTCACATTTACCAAAGTCTTTAATGCATCGTTGACATTCGGGTCTGGCTTCATCGCATTTGAGATGACGTTTTTTACAGCTGATGCAGCCATGTCGACTTTTGGCGTGATGCTTCTTCTTTCGGTCGTCTGGATGAACCCTCATATTGGGTGGCGAACGTCGCAAACTTTGAACATAACCTGAAGATAGGGCAAAACGTGTCGCTAGCAAGCGACGAACGCGATCATGTTGTTCTTTTGATTTCGTGAAGGCGGGAAGCTGGAGAGTTGGTGTGAAATGGTAAGTGGCTACAGGAGACTGACTCGCTTACTTTAGCTTTTCGTTTTGATAAGCCTTCGGCACTTCCTCGCTTCTGGTTAGAACAGTGGACGGTGTTGAAGTGCAGTGCTTTCGACGAAGCTAGTTGGAGGTCCAAGTCGCTTACATCCAGGAACACGAGATGGCAGATACCAGTATCAATGCAGGTTACAATAAGAGGCATGCACAACCTTTTTTGTCCGGTGTCTCGAGAGCGTGAGGTACCAGTGAATCACCGTGTTGGGCTTGAACAAGCACAACGACATGATCTACATTACGCAGTACTAGTTTTGCAGATCGCAGGCGAAGCTACCTGTGTTCGCCGTGCCTAGACTCCCGCCTAGAACATAGCTGGCGTGGCGACTCCACGATTTGCTGGGCGTTTGCAAGGACGTTCAAGAAAATACATGAGGTCTGCCTTCAACCTTCAAAGAGGTATTGGCTTTTCCAGCGTTGTACAGCAAGGCACAGCATTACAGGCCGTCTTCTAGCGTGCTTCAGAACTTAGCATGATAATATATTACGTGGAAATTTCCAATAACTCAAACCCATTCGCAGCTGCTCACACATCATTCTAGCTCAACCATATGCTGGTAATGTTGCCAGTGCGCACATGCTGAAAGGCATGCCTCGCTGTTATTCTTCAGACCGGGATGATGGAGAAAGAGTTCCTTGGTCAATCTCGGCTTGGCATGATTTAAGCTAGAACTTGACATGTAGCATGCTTCTCATCTGCTCGATGTGAGGAAGGTATTGTGGTATACCCTGAGGTTCTCATGACACAACTGTCGAGGACCAGATGTGATCCAACTAGATTCACGCAGCTAAATGTAGAACCCGCAGCCAAGGTACGAGTGTTGGACGAGATGTCACTGGCTACCACTCTGTGAGAAGACCAATTTTGCGATGCTGCAGTGCTGGAACCTGAGAGAGCCACCATAAAGGCAGACGGAACCGGAAACAGAGTGTTGAGCTGCGTGATTGAGCATACTTTTCAGAATCACACAAACGTGGAGAGCTCTTTCAACAATCTGACCGGCGGGTTCTCCCAGGTACACAAGAACTGATCACTTGCAGGGAGGCTATGAGTACCTGAACCCTTTCGATATCGTGCCAAGAGGTGCCAACATGGTTTAGTGCTGGTTGTGAGGATTCTGGTTCTATGACTGTAGAATTGCATTTACAACCTGTCGGGCGATGGGGAAATAATTATGGAAAAGCAGAGGAGTATAATACTCAGCGAACACATATACCTTCATATCTCCAGCAAGGCTATACTGTGACTGGATCGGTCTTAAGAACGCCATGTATACTCGATAACTCCTCCCTCTTTGAGCAGCTGGATCGCCAAAAAAGCTGTTCCATATTACATACCAATTTTCCATTTCGATGCGAGTGGTGTGCAAATCGGTGCCTCTGTGAATTCACATGCGCACTGCCATCTCGGTCGAGGCTCTCATCAGTGCCGTTCAGAGTACGAATTGTTTCAACTTCAGCTTTTCGGCGAATGTCCCGCCATGGGATAATCATACGAAGAAACTCCATCACTCAGATCGCCGCTCAATCCTTGTATGATAGGTCCATCTTCTTATCGCGGTCCTTCTAACTTCGAGTTGAGAACTTCTGGCAGCTTTAACGGTTGCGAGACGCCGCTGAAGTCCACAGATCTAGACTGCCCAAATACCTTCCACTTCTAACAGCGAGAACTGAAATTGAGTAAGCTCAAGATGATCATGGCGAGAGCGTGACGATCATTAGTGGGGCGCGCGTAGGCTACCGACAGCTAACGCGAAACACGAAATACGCTGAGAACACGATGTTCACGTGATGATCTCCGGATTCGACGCGGTGCTTGCTTGAAGCCTCACCTTTCACTTGGTGCCTGTGCTTCACGATATTGTATTGGATTGTCTTAGCTGGAACCTCCCACTGCGGGCATATGTGCCCAACAATGCTACACCATGATATGATTCCACGTCCATGGAACATTCTCATGTTGCCCATAATGAGAGACTATGTAGTGATTCAAGTTCTTCTGAGTTTGCAAGAGCCCGGTCTTCTGGGACATGAAGCGCACGGAAGGTGTATGAGCCGAAAGTCGTCCAAGGTCAAGAACAAAGAGATCTTGTATTATGTGAACCAACAAGAAGAGCCAAGATGGTAACAGAGGAAAGAACACGTTTCGTACGCGTCTCCGACTGACTGGTTGTACCTGCCTACTAAGTAGGCCTTTTGCCTTCAAAATTCGAATGCTGCGGATCCACGCTTTTTGTTGTTGTTTTGTCTTCACTGACTACTTCTTACCGAACAACCAGCTGCTCTGGAAAAAGACACGAATTTTCAACATGGGTCGATGGGGACATGGTAAGCAAAGCATTAACAGAAATCTTGAGCAGGCTAACAGATGAAGCTATGTTTGAGGGTACAATGACAGAGATCTCGTTTCAGAGTTCGAGTCTGTTGTTGGTGTCTCGATGATGGACGATCCACATGAGCTCAGGGAGGCACGAGAGAAACTTGATGCTGGATTAGGTGCAAGACTTATGTAAGAGTGTTGACACAAGGAGACTGGTTCTGCCAGCTTCTTCGATCCAAAATACACGACTGTTGTCCTTGCCGCCTACATGATGAACTGTGGAGCTACCATATCAGATGCAGACCGAGCCCACCTCCGAGAACTCCTCCCGAAAATCCCCAGTCGAAGTGGCTATGCACTCCCAATTTCTGATCTTGACCTTCGAGATCCTGGCAAGGTACAATTTCAAGCTGCACTTGACCACTATGTCAATGGTGAACCCAAAAGCTTCCTCGTGCCAAGGCAAGTACTTTTCTCCATTCATAACAAGGCTGTCGCTAACCAGTCTTTACAGCTGTTATCATTGTGGTAAGATTCCTGATGACCGAGCCCAAGTCCAACTCAAGAAATGCAAGGGATGTACAGAGAATCACAGAATTGCATTCTATTGTGATAAGGAGTGCTAAAAAGGAGACTGGAAGAAGCACAAGAAAACTATTTGCAAGCCACTCATGCCAGGGAACGGTTTCATTCTCATGAACGTCTGAAGATATCTTCTACGCCGATGCGAGATGGAATAGCAGAAGTTGTGGAAGACACGCTCGAACCAGTGTCAGTCTAGCAGATATTGATGGTCATACCGAACAATGCACTCGAGTGGTCATCAACAGGGACAGAAAAATACCCGGCTATCAATCTTCAAAAAGCTGAAAGCTCAATTTACCATGATACAAGAAAAAACAAACCAGAAGAAAGGCGGTAGCTAAGATGTCAGAATGGTGAATTTACAACATTATGCGGGCCATACCTCACAGACTTGTCTATCCTTGCATTGACATCTTAACGTTTCTCTGAGGCCACTACTGTCTAGCAGATCATGCCTCCTCCGCATCCTCGGTCCTCCCTGTGGAGAAGAACGATGGCGTCACACGTTGCTACGTACAAAGTAAACAGCATCGCTATTTACTCATATTCGATCGTGCCCGCAAAGTTGTGCTAATGGACAGTAACAATCAAGGACCTTCTAGACAACTTTTTGATGACTGAGCACGAGCACTAGCACTAGTCAACTTGCAAATAACAGATCGAACCATCCCCATACCCATCATGGCAACCACCACCACAACTCAATCACTTCCTTCAAACATGCTCGCCGCTCAAATAGTAGGGTTCCACAAGCCACATTCGATAAACAAGATCCCAGTCCCAGACATCAACAATCTAAACCCGCATGATCTCTACTTGAAGGTGGCTGTATCTGGTCTTTGTCATTCAGACCTAGAATATCTGAAGGGTACCTTTCCTCACATCAGCCTACCTATCACTGGGTCGCATGAAGGCACAGGCGTCATATTGGCCAAGGGTAGTGCAGTTGACTACTTCAATGTCGGTGATCGAATTCTTGCAGGACAGACTTTCGGTCGATGTGGCGAGTGCGATATTTGCAAAGGGCCTGAGAACTATAGGTAACTATGCTCTACATTAGTTGCTGATCTTCAAGCTCGCTAATATATCAACAGGCATTACTGTCCACATCGGGAAACAATGATGTCCGTTCACAGGAACGGTGCTTTTCAGGAGTATCTCATCGTCGACGGAAGAGAAGCAGCATTAATCCCAGACAGCATGAGTTTCGCTACTGCCGCACCATTAGCCTGTGCAGGTATGACCAGCTGGCGCGGCGTCAAGCAGTGCGAGCTCAAGCCAGGACAATGGATCGCGATCGTAGGCAGTGGTGGAGGTCTAGGCCACTTGGCAATCCAAATGGCGAAAAAGGCATTCGGACTCAAGGTCGTGGGAGTAGATGCACGGGACGAAGGTCTAGCATTAACGGAGGAAGCAGGAGCTGACCTCGTACTGGACGCCAGAATAGGCAAAGAAAACTTCGTCGAGCAAGTCCACAAACACACTGACGGCAAAGGCGTCCACGCCGCACTCAACGTCTCAGACGCCAAATCTGCCGCTCCCACAGCAGCCGCCATTACCCGAGACCACGGAACCGTCGTCCAAGTCGCCCTTGTAAGTCTTATTCCTCCCTCCTAATATATTGGCCTCCACTACCTCTACTAACACTTAACCCCACAGATCGACGAAGTATCCCTTCCCTTCCACGACGTAATCTTCCGAAACATCCACCTAAAAGGCTCATTCATGGCCTCACAAGCAGAAATCCAGGAAATGCTCTACGCCGTCGTCAAACACAAGATCAAGCTCGAGAATAACATCTTCCATGGAATACCGGAAATTCCTCGAGCTGTGGAGATGTTGAGGAACGGAGAGTATAGAGGGAAGGCGTGTATTGTGGTTGATGAGGGAGCGCCTGGGACGTTGCCTGGTGATAGCAGGATGTGAAAATAGGGTGATGGTGGTTGTGTTTGAATCGAATAGCTTGAGGGCAGCCGTGATGATGGACTGACGTGTACGCCACTGATGGAGTTAGACAACAGCGTTCTTGAGAAAATGAGGCATTATAGAACGAGAATAAAGCCCAGATAGAGCCGCTGGACAGGGAACTTGGTCATCTGTCCTACTCTGTTGTCGGCATTCTCATCCTTCAAAATTCTTTGCAACGTAGCTTGTATAGGAAAACCTTATAGCACGCACGGGAAGCAGAAGTTGATTTGCGGATTTTGACCTAGACATTAAACAATCCGGCCAGGAACTCACTCAGTGCTTTCTTTGAAAAGCTGGATGCTTCAAACACAGGTGCATTATTAATCTATCTGGGTTCAGTCACCTGCCTATGCAAGAAACATGTTCTAAAATTAATCCATCCAGCTTGCTATGCAATAAATCCAAAGACATGTTATACAACGATACTACCTCGATCGTAATTAGTTTTGTTTCCCTTGTGGTTGAGGAGCATAAAAGCCACCATATTGGCTATAAGTGCTTTGTGGACGTGGCTGGACTGGATAAGCTGGATATCCAGCTTGTTGCATTGACTCAGTCCTCTGATACATTGGCTTCTGTTCAACATACATTGACTGTCGATGATCTTGCGTTGGTTGTTGCATGTTAGACCAGTAGGCTTGGTGGCTCGGTGTCATTCGATGAGCTGGAAAGTCTGATGCCATAGGACGATCGGGGACCAATTGGTTCTGGTAGCTATTCTGATACAGTAGTTGTTGGGGTCTCGGGTACTGATATGGACCTCCGTGCAAAGGTGCTTGCTGCGACTGAGAGGTTCTCATCTCTCGAGACCGTTGATCGATAGCGGCTTGAACCATTTGTCCCTGCAGCCCTTTTTTGATGTTCTGCTTTTCTTGGTCTCGTGCTTCAATGGCACCAATGAGACCAACTGATGGATCTGGCGTCCTTCCAGCTTGATTGACGTTACTGAGCAACGGACCACCAGTCATCTTAGCAACATGCTCCTGCTCGCGCGCGGAAAGGTGAGCGGAATAGTCCATAGAGCCTCTAGATGACTGTCGTGACGAAAGTGCGCGCTTCTGCAACTTTCGTGGTGAAGTCGGCGAATCTGGCCGTGCTTTCTGGTCAGTCTTGACCTGGTCAATACGACCAGATGACAAAGTTCTGTGTGCTACATAGCCCTGCGGCTGCATAGCCATTGAAGCTCTTTGTTGTACAAACTCTTCTGCAGACATGCCGCCTGGACTTGTATTCTCAGCCTGTACCCTTGGCCGCCAGGCATAACTTTGTGACCTAGAGTGAGGCAACCGCTCGGTGGATGACTGCTTTTCGGGTGTTCGCGAGGGCGATGACGATCCGAAGGCATCGAAAGGCGACTGACGGCCGGGAGATGGTTGGCCCAGTGAATCAAAGGGCGATCGACGTCCGCTAGCAGTGTCCGGTCTGCCTAACGAGTCAAAAGGCGATCGTCGACCTGTCGCTGTGGTAGGACGACTATTAGGTCGGCTGTCGTCAGGTGTTAAGCGTAAAGTCTGGCCAAAGTCGATGTGTAGGTTGTCCTTCTGAGCGACAACTTGGTTATCTGGACTGCCAACGACTTTCCTCGTACCACCTCTTACTTTCTCTCGCTCTGCCGGTGGATCTTGAGAAGCATGACTTGCATAGTCAGGCGAAGAATCCCGGTCATGGTTTTGCATGGAATAGTTCGAAGTTTCCGAGTAGTTTCGATCGATGGGAGGTCTCGAGCTGTCTTGCAAGACTGCAGCTGAAAGTAGAGGCTTCCGCTTGGTCGGGCCCTGGATTGATGTTGAAGAAGTGTTTGTTACCACTGCTGGTCGATGAGGGTTAGCTAAAGTTGAACTCGGATCTGCAGGGGCGTCATTTACCCCACGGTTTGTCTGGTCCGCTCCACCGCGCCACGCAAGGGCGGCAGCCGATTGTGCAGTTGCTCCGTTCTCTTTCGTTGGTGAACGCGAACCCTCCCTTCTCAACTCTTCCAAGACTCTGGGGTTCATCTGAGACAATGTCGCATCTGACATGCGGCTTTTTTCTCTTCTCAGCTCTGGTCTGTCTGCTGGTCTCCGTCTTGGTTGTTCATTAGCTTGATGTTGCATTTCCGGTGGTGCCACAACGGGTTGAACAGGTTTCTGTTGGATTATCATATCCCGTTCCACGTCTTCAGCATAAACCCGGTTCTGCATATCGCTATCGGAGCTGTTCGCACTCTCTGTATAACCAGCTTCATTAACTCTGGGCTTCAGAGGCTGCCGGATGTGTGGCATGGTTGGCATTTGTGCATGATCCGGAATACTTGGCTCTTCTGATAATCTGGAAGGTGTATATTCTCGTGTCATAGACTCTCGCATTTTCTTGGGTGATGCCGGAATGCTGCCAGAGGCCGATCGAGCATGGTAATTGTGAGCAAGCTGAGTAGGAGCAGTCATCGTCTTTTTCGGTAACTCGAAGATGGCATCGCTAGATTCGTTCCGCCTGTGAGGTGATTGGGTCGAATGCACCGAAGCGGCATCAGAAAAGCGCATCCCTTGTCGTGGGCTGTTGTCCCTGATCCTTTCAATATTGCTCGATCGACCTTGTGTTTGCATCGACATCCTTCGAGCAACTCCCTCTTTCAGTTTCTTGCGCCACTCACGTTCAGTCCACTGGTCACTGTCTTCAGTATGAATCAATGCTGCAACATCGATAATGTCAAGATATCCATACCGTCGCTCCTTAGGCATAGCGAACATGAGGCTTCGTGGATCGAGAGTGTCAGGTACGAGTCTCGTTGGGCGACCATACAATGAGAAAGTGTCATATACGGGCATCAACCATCTCAGCATCATCTCGAATCCTGACACAGCCGGATGGACTTCTGGCATCACAAACACGAATCCTTCTGTCTTCGATTCTGGTTGCGAGTGAATAGTGATCCTTCCTTCCAGCTTGATTAGTGTCGATTCGTTGATCAGAGGCTTTGACTGCGGATATATGGCATATGCCGAATATGCGTCGGTAATGGTCGCGATAGGTAGCGCTTTCTTGGTCTTCTTCGTATCAAAGAATTTGATATCGCCTTTGGGATAGGTGACTTTCTCGTAGGCGGAACGCTTGCCCAGTTTCTTCTGTGATTTCTGCCACTCTTTCTCGTCCGGAGGTTCTATCACGCACCAACACCTCCTCCACGGAGTACCTGCGCCAAATCTAACACGTGCCCAATCCTCAATTCGAAATCTGTTCTTGGTCATGATTTGATTGATACTGTTCAAGTGTCTTCCTTTCCCAGCTATCAGCGATCCAGTGTAGAGTTCGTGTAGGGATGCGTTCTCAAACATGGCCAGTCGAATGCCAGCAGTCCATTGGGTCAAAGAATGAAGGGAATTGAAATGTAGGAGGTATCGGTTCTTGCCTGCAGTAGATACGGAGAGCACATTCTGCAGAGGCTGCACTTCCTGGTTTCGTGTCGGTAGAGTCTCGATCTGCGGGTTGTTAGGACAATGCCACCTCAAATAGGCAGGACGTACCATCTTGATGGATGCATCTGCTAGATTGATGAAAGAGGGAGCAACCTCTCCGTCATTGCCGGCTGCGTCAAGTGCTTCGGCGTCCCAGAACGAGAGAATAGTGCCCACAAGTTGAGCAAAACATTCAGTCCAAGCGCGGACAGGGTTTGGCTTTCCACCTAGGTATTGTCAGTCCTGGTTTGAGGTTATGTCTAGCACACTAACTGGTGTCAAGGTCGTCTAATTTCAAGAAATACCCTAAGACAGTCAGCCTTGTTTTCCTGATTTCCGTACCGGCTCTTACCCTCTTGGTACAATTTGTTCGCATGACTTGATAGGTAACTAGTCTGTCAGTCATTCTCCGTCGAAACAGACCAGGTAGGTATCATACCTAAACACAGGCTTCAACTCTTCTATTTCGTCGTTGACGATAGTAGGCGGAGTGTATACCATTGGGTTGTGCAGAGCTGGCGATGAAGCAGAGGCTTGGGGCAACGAGGTAGCAGAGGTCTCTCGAACGACAGCTGAGCCATCGGGCTTGCCGGCTAACGTGTCAGAGCTTTCGGGTGTCGCCCTGCTGTAGGAATTGTTGCTGGCAGTTGGAAAGGCCGCAGCTTTGAAGCTCGCGGAAAGGTTTCGTAAACGACCCATCCTGCTGCACGATGAGATATCTCGCTGCTACGCAGCAGTCAAAAAGCCTGTCGGGATTTGGACGTCTGCAAAATCGTGGTCGCAACTGCAGTGTTGTGTGCAAGTCGACTCGGATCGACACAGACAATCCTTAGAGGTTGACGAATCTTGGACGTCTACGATGGTGATCGAAAGGATCTGTGGCGCAGCAAGCACACGGATGCCGGTCTAGCAACACAATGAGTGATGTGACAGACGAGCAGTCGGTTGTAGTAACGAAAGAAGATCTAAACAAGGCGGCAACAAGCTCACCACGTCGACAGGACAAATTACTTGATGATGATTAGAGCTTGAATATTACGAGAGCTTAATCTTTCATTTCAGGTTGATACAGTATCAACGCGCTCCTGATGCCAATACGGAGTCCTTGGTACGATGGCTGGGGTTCCCTAGGTCTAGCGTACCAAGCCTGTCCACGTCAAGTGGAAGAAAATGCAAGATTCATCTCACTTATTAGGCTCCATCTCCGCCGCCAATTGGCCTCGTCCAAAGTCGTTTGCCTGGAAAATCGTCTAGAGGCGGCTCAGCGGCTCCTAAACAGTTCTTAAATCGACTTTCTGGTGGACACCATTACGCAGTCGAGAATCGGTGACGTATTCTCACCACGTGGAAAAGTAACCTCTGCTATTCCTGGCTTCAGGTAATCTCCAGGTGACATTACTCTCTAGTACGACAAAGGACACTCCGACGCTCATTTGAGATTCGCAGGCTCGGCGCGCATATATACAGGCTGGCCTTGAAGCAGTGAACGAAGGTCGGATCTGGATTCAATGAGATCGAGCTATAAGGCCAACCGAACTCGATAAGTGCCGCCAAGGCATTGACGATCTCCTCCTGCGCTGAGCTTAGGACGCCAGAGACGTTGCCAAGGATGCAAAAGTGTCGTGAACTGCTTCGTGATCGTAGGCCTCCCCTAACAGTTCCTAGACCACTTTCACAGCACTAATTCACCTTGTGCTGTTCAGACACTGAGTCCTCACTTGCAGCGGGTGCCAACCATTACGCCGACGATAGGACGGATGATGCTGTAGCTCAATTAAAATCTTTAGTGTTGCGGCTTCTCTCCACTATACTAATCACAACCGGGTTTATGTGATTTGGTGCCGATGTGGTTCACACTCTTTGGGGATCTTGTGCAACCCGGGATCAGCTCCTGTATATACAGTGCTTGCGCAAATGAACAGTTACAATTTGCTCACATACTGCGAGCTTCCTCCTTCGTCACGTCCGTATGGTGACAAAGTAGTTTGATGCTTGGAGCGAGTGTTCAAATGCTCCACTCAAATAGAGATGTTTGTGCTTGAACACGATGAGCTGAAGAGATGCCGCATCTGTCAAGGAACATCTATGTGATAGGATACAGTGGCTTGTCACGCGCATGTCAGGAGTACCAAGTTCACTCCAGACAGATCCGCCAATCGCGTAACCTTTATCGACAGCCTTTTGTAGTATGCAGCAACAGCTGGCCTCGTTGGTTTGCTGGAAGGTATCAGCGCAGTGACTGTACCTCTGAACGGAGGCTGTAGCGACAAGCAGAGTGGTGTAGAGGACGTGAACTGGAAAGCGCCAGCTCTTGCTGAACATACAATGCATGAGTGAATTCGGTCGTGCCTAAGAATACAACTTTTCATTGATGCTCGTAATGATGCTCTAACCATTCTCTTCCAGCAATCTCGGCTGCGAGACCAAAGGATGAATTTTGTCCTTGATTTGCCACTCTCGTGCCTCTGACTAGGAATGCTGATCGTGGTGCCAAGACCAACTCTCTGTGGCCCTGCAGACGTCGAAAAGCAAAACTTGACGCAAAGATGCTCACTGTGTACCATTTAGACAGACACATCACCACTCGAAAGCCGTGGATGACGCTTTCCGCCAAAACACCTTATGTTCTCGCACTGTTCATAAATCACCCCAAAGCTGACATAACCAGAAAAAACCATGTCAATAGGCGTAATTCTACAACGCCTTCACATGTTCGTCGGTGTTTCTCAGAGCCTTCATGATCGTCTCGTTGATGTTGTCTTCCGCCGCGTCGATCACAGGAATAGGAGATTCGTGGGATAGATTATCTCCCTCAAGTTTGGGAAGCTCAGTGCTGGTGCCGTCCTCTAGGCTCGGGTCAATCATGGCTTTCAAGCTCGACGCAGCGACGTCGACGTATCCTGGGTTGTGCTGTTGTGGCATCTCATACTGATTGTGGTACTGATGTAGAACTGGCTGCTGTGGTTGTAATTGCGGTTGTAGTTGCGGCTCTTCCGTACTGGCGTAGGGGTCAGTCACTTGGACGAAACATACTATAAGAAAGTTAGAATCGTCTGAGTATGGTGGATGTGTGAGCCTCTCTTACATTCTCGTGGGACCGGTAGGAAATATGTGTTGTTGAACTTCTGTCGGTACTTATAGAAACTCGATAGCTGGTCTCCTCCCTCATTCAGTCCGGCATTTTGTGCGTGGCGAAAGGCGATGCCTTCGCTGGCGACGCATTCCCTATTCGACTTTCGACATTGTCCGCAGACTGGTTTGGTCTGTCCGTTATTAGCATTGTTTCTCGACGCTGATTACCATAGTATTTCTGCTATGGCTCCGACTCTTACCTCGTCGCATTTGAGTTTCCTTGAACGACAAGTCTTGCAACCAGTTCTGGTTCTCCTAGCAGGCGTTGTAGCTGGAGCAGTAGGCGTGCTATTCATTCTCAGGTATGGTGAGGATGCGCGGATGGTTTGCTCAAGGTCGAAACGATTCAAACAAGGCAGGTTCGACGATGTCGCGGATAGTGGAGAAGTGTCTGCCGTCTTTCTGGAGAAGTCTTGGGCTTCTGGCGGCAAAGTTTTAGTGGTACAGGGATATTGTGGTGATAAAACTGTGTTTATTCGCCTCGTGCTGATCACAAACGCATGTCAACCAATTTCACCCACAAGTGCTACTGAGTAAATCGCAAATGTCTAGCCATGCTACTGCTACGTTACTACACTCGAGCGTACATCATAGTCACATCTCTTTCATTAGGATTGGCTAAGTGTCGCTTACTTCATGATCATAGCTAGTATGCTTTTCCTGGTTATCATTTTGTTCGTTATTGCACGTACTGAATCGTCTACTGCTGTCACGAAACAAACGTGCTCATTGTCCTTTGCGGTTGCTGTTGTCTTTGACCCATATATATCGATACCGACAAACCTACGAGTGCAGTAACAGCCACGGCCGTTCTGTCCAGCATTAGCCGTGGTCAAATACCTCAATTCTGATAATTCTTACTTCGATGAAAAGCAGGACAGGAGAGTGTTCCACAAACTCCATCTAGTCGTTTTCCCGGGTTCTAGGCTAACATTCCCATCTTGAGAGATATCCTGATTGTGTGGCATGTGTTCATTGGACACGCTGTTGGAAGGTTCTGCTTTGAATTGTGGCTCGTCATGGTTGCTCACTAGGCCGCCTACAACCAAACTACCGTTTGACGCAGGCTGCTTGCCTAGAAGGGGGGTTGTCTCGACCGCTTCGTTCTCTGAGCGGCTCGTTGGTTCAGGCATGCTAACACTTTCCGAGGACGGCCTGAGGCTTGACTTGCTGGAACGTTCTTTGAGATTCTGCTTGCTTGCTTCTCTTCTTGGCTCAAGAGGAGCCTCAACAGGCTCTTGTACCGTGATCACATTGTTCGTGTTTCCTAGTTTATCAGTGGCTCAAAAACAAGCATTAGTATGTCACCAGGCATTGTCGAGATCGCATTTACATACACTGCTCAGCACCATCATCGCATATCCACCAATCGCCAGGGCCTAACCGGAATTTGTACTGATGTACTCCTGGCGCAATGTCGAGCACTTTGTAGAATCTGTGTTGAACTTCGATGTTGTCGCGTGACTCTTCGAAGTCTAACTCTATAGGTTGCCATGACGTGAAAGACCCGGCGATAAACACCGGTGGTGTCAGTCCTGGTGTGGAAAGCAAAATTCTTTTAGACACCATTCTCGTGTCGTTGTAAAGATTGTCGGATCGCATCAGCTGGGTGATCACCATATATCGAAGTTTGTCGAAAATTGTTGAGCTAGACTAGCGTGGTGAGGCAACTGCAGGGGCACCCTTGTACGACAAGAAAAGCACATGCAATGCACCTGATGCGTCATTAAATTCGAGGAGAGAAAAAGAACAAAGTTTGAAAGTAGTAGACAGAGCTGCCAAGCCAACCTTTGCTCAATGGACGTAACGAAGATAATCGATGAACTGAAGATCTACTTACCAGCAAGACCAGCAATCACCTTGTCAAAGGCTCTTACCTGCTCACTGATCTCGGGACAATAATGACGTCGAAGGAGCTCTTCCTCCCAAACACCGCTACCTACAGCAAACACGTTCGTGCCTTCTACTGTCTCAGCCTCGCCTTTAAACACTCCGTCGCCCTTTCTTTCATCATTGTACCAGAGCGCTTCCAACCTGCGGCTGTGCTTGCTCAAGAGCGCATTCAGTAGAGCGAACATAGCTTTAGTCGACTTCTCCGGCAGTTGTAGCGACGCTGTCAATAACCTTTTATAGAATGCAGCAACTGCCTGAGTGGTCGGGGGCGAAGATGGTGTCAGGAGGATCGCGGTCAACGCACGCGTCAATAGTAACACTGGAGTCGAAACATTCACCTTGTTGTCTCTCCGGCTAGGTTCTGCGGCATCAGGATCAGGAAGATGCATTGATTTTGGCCCGAGTTGTATGTCAGGGTCAATACATAGAGCGTATAATGACCTGTACACGTGTGATGTAAAGAACGATAAATCCAGGTGTAGAGCCGAGGCCGATTTTGCTGCATCCTGCTGCGATAAGAGCGTAAAGGCTGTTTGGATGGCCAGCAAAGACTCTCTCATTCTGTCACGGCCCTCAGAGTCCTGGCCGTCGTCATCCCTCTCAACTGCCTCTGCCTGCTTGAGGATGTCTTTGAGAGCCTCGAGAATGTCTCCGAAGAAGTCTTGATTGATAAGATGAGCGAATTTGGCCAATCCTTCCAACACAGAACCCATAAGGCGTGGTATACGCTCTTTCAGTATTCGGAAATATGTCACGAATACGACCTTGAGCGTTTCAGATTGCAACTTCTCTCGAGACTCGAAATCAACAGCTGCGTCTGCCTCTTTCATGTCCTTCTCGACAGCCTTACGTTCACGTGCTATCTTTTTCTCTTTCTTAGATCTGTGTTCCCACTTCTCCTTCTTAATACGTCGGCCATGCAGCTTCGAGACATCGTCTGGCTTGTCAGTTCTGTTGGTTGACCCTTTGACAGATAATTCATTCAGCAACCTTAGGTGAAAGAAAGTGTCCAGGATTTCGCCTCGGACATCGTAGTCCTTTGCTTTCATCATCTTGGCCAAGAGGGTTACAGCTTCAAGAGAAGGACCTCCATCCTCGTCCTCATCAAAGAACTTTTCGAGGGTTTCTATGCTCTTTACAAAGTAGATTGATGATTGTTTCCGAGAGAGCTCGTGCATAAGCACATTCAACAGCTCGGTCCTAAAGTTAAAATGTGGTATGGCCAACAGTAAGGAGCAGACGCAACTCAGAGCAGTAGCCTTCAGAGACTCTTGTTCTTTGTCTCTACATATCTCGACCAATCGTCGAACATAACTCTGGTAGTTCATCACGAGAGACTGTTCATACTGTCTCGTCCGTCGTACATCTTTTGAGACTTTACTTCCTAAATCTTCATCTTTGTAGGCTCGTATGCGGTAGCCTGGCGCAGCGTCTTTGTAGACGACTGACTGCGAAAGTAAGACTAGTTTAAGAACGCTTGGATGTGCGTTCTCTCCTGCGACTTGGGCAAGCTTCTTGAACGAGCCAGCGTGCTCCTCTGGATCTTCATTTATCAGACCAGCCAACCTTGCAATGTCCTCTTGAGCTTGTATAAGTTGCTGCTTCAGTGGAACTGCAGGCACTGGTTCGCCTTGGTCAGTAGGGGGTGTTTCGACATCCTCCTGATCCTCGCTGCCAGATCCAAGAAAACTGTCCGAATCGACGTCTGAACCTTGCAACTCTGGCTCGACCTGCTCAATATTGCCATGTATATTTTTGATGGGGAGTTTGTTGCTTTCTTTGGTATTCTTGCGCCTCGATCGTGTTTCGTAGTCCTGCTCCAGGTCCCAATCAGCTGCTTTATGGAAGAGTTCTTTGGACTGTATAGTTTCGGAAGTTCGATCATCGTCGACGGGAGGCGTCAGTCGTCGGCGTTTAGCTGGCCTTCCATGTCCCATTCTTTTCAGACGCAACGATCTATCTAGGTTGACATGCGCAAACAGGTTGGTGAGGATTTCGTGACCAGAGAACGAACTCCAGCACGTACCAAATTTTTTGAACGCGGTAGTTTTCGACTGACCAATATCAGCCGTGCGGAGTCCTTTACTTTGGAGTTATGGATGACGCTCCAAGCTACCTGGCACGCCTGGCTACGAGTGGTATCGTTTTCCGCCAGACTCACTCAAACAATGAGTCTACGACTGTTCAGTTGTCACTGCGCCTTCGAACACCTTGCGCACATCCGAATATCAAGACTCACAGAGTCACAGCTACCAATTCTTGACAGTGATGATGTTGCGACTTCCTAAGAATAATGGCCGTGTAGAAGTACACTTCAGAGTAGATACGCGGCAAGTATAGAACGACCTGAATGTGCCAACGGCTTGGCTCGCCGCTCACGGCTCTTAAACGCTTCTCAGGTCGCATGCGCAACACGATCACGATACCATGTACAGATAGGTTGGCCAGTACTGCAACAAAGTCCCCCTCCTCAGTCAACTAACGAAGTACGAAAGCTGAGTGGTAAAGACGTCTTTGGTATATTCGTGGTTATGTCTTCGATTCCTATTTGCTGCATCCGCCCTTCCACATTGACTGACCTTCCGGACGAGGTCCTCTTACTGATACTGTCTTATTTGCATGTCTCGGACCTCCTACAATGCAGTCGGACGTGTCGCTTACTACGGGCGATCGCTGCTGATCCCCTTCTCCATCACGAACGGTTGATCAATGCAAGATACGACCTTGCACGAGCTTTGAAAAAGCGGAAGACCAAGAACGAACTCAGTCCGCCGAACGCGTGGATCTTGCTCAGCAAAACGGTTGTGCTGTCAAGAACAATAAATAAAAGTTTAACCAAGATTCACCTTGTTCACCGGTTGAACTCACGGCCATCAGCGCGAGACTTAGTGAAACGTGCTATCATTCCCGAGAATGCTATTAATGTCTCTCCGGTTCTGTTGCAATCACAAAGGGCACTCTACAAGGATCACCTGAAGAACGGACTTGGTAGGAAACTGGTATGCAGACCAAGCATGAGTAGCCTTGTCTCACTGAATATCATCCCAGAGGAGTTCGCCAAACAAAGTGTATCGCCTGCGTTGATTGAGACTCGACGTCGTGTGATCAAGGAGAGCCTTAAAGACGGACTACGAGCATGGGTTGAAAACAGAGGATTGAAAGCTCAACAACGCAAAGCCCTAGAACTTGATGAGACTGAAAGAAGTACTGTGAAAATGCTAGTACGACGATTGACTGCTCGCAAACTGGCAGAAGAGCTCGAGGGTAAGGCTGATGCAGTATCGATGGAGAAGAAAAGAGCTCAGGCACGTTGGGGTCGAGCTCTAGAAGCTCAAGCTATCAAGGAAGAGAGGAGGGCAAAGAGTCAGAGTGGGGCATGCGCGCACCCGACACGTGCTAAAGTCTCACAGTTGAAGCGCTTCTGGGAGGGAGCTCTTAGGACTGCCAGTGGTTGAGGTACTGCATTCTTCTAATCTCTTTCGATCGTACCAGCGCTCTTATCAATGGAGGAAAACAGGACTTGCCTTGTTTTCTGCTGTAGTCCTTGCGAAGTGGGCAAGGCTATGCAGAAGCCGAGAACTTGCATCGTTTCTTTCGACTTTGACCTGCGCATCGCAAGCATAAGCACGCGTCAAGTGTTCGCATAACGTGGGGTAAGATGGGCGCGTCTTGTTGCCTAGGTGATTTCGCCGCGAGCCTGAATCTTGCCAGTGTTCCAAACCAGACTCTGAATATTGCCAAACGCACTCGGCCTTCGCGACACTGTTTCTGTTTGTAGTTTCCAGCGAGGTAAGTTGTCATATTAACGAGTGAAATTGTTCTGCTAACACGATGACAGGCAGGGAAGGCCATCTGAAAGTGCTAAGCTTCGACGAATTATTGCGATCAAGTAGAACAACGACATCCCCAGTACAGTACACTCAAAATAACAGAGCGGCACGATCGTCTCTCAGGTCAGTTGCGTCCAGTGCTGTCTCAGAGACACAAGATTTGCAGCCTGTGGCATACGACTTCGGCACGAACCACCCTAGGTGTACACCATTCAATTTCGTCACAGACATTCAGATGGTTCGAGAACAGGCGCCAGCGACAGATCCTCTGATGCCATCACAAGGCAGAGTTGAATCTTCTGCTGCCGGCAACGAGAAGACTCCTATCGAAATTGCCTCGAGCCCTATCGCACCAAAACCAACCCATACACACCCACTCTCACCACAACCGGCATTTGGCCAGCCTACAGCGCTCAACAACAATGCCTCTCCACTTGCGAAACCTTCAGCAGCGCGGACGCAGCAGGGTCAAACAGTAATCAGAAGAAGTGGCGATGCTACTCATGCCAATTTGTTTGCAAAGAAAAGACCAGGAGAATTCGGAGCATACAGACCTCCAGGCTCGGGGAACCCACTCGCTAACATCGGTGGGCATCCTCGACCGGCGCAGAGTCAACAACAAACGCATGGAAATAGTAGCGAGGATACACACAATCTGACACGTGGTGGCTATCCTACGCATGCGCAGTCACAAATCTACGCCAATCCACTCAACGTTCCTCATCCAACTAGCGATCCTTTCATGATACCGAGACCAGCGAACCCTCCTGCTCGTTTCCAGCCTGTACCACCGCAAACCTTCTCTTCGTCTTCGAACACAAACCCTTACATGCAACCTGCACGCCCGTTCATCGACCTTACAAACCCATCCTACCAGTCTGCAGAAGGGGATGGCGAAGGCTTCAGCGACAAGCATGTCTTTAGTGGTGATCGTTTTGGAACAGTGGATCCACTGATGTACTTAGACTCGAGGCAAGCGGACGAAGATATTAAAGCTCTGCTCGAAGGTGCAATGGACGAAGAAGCTGAGAGACCTGGTACACGACGCAGGAAGAAGGACATCGACCAGAAGGTTGATGCACTAACTAAAAAGTTACAAGGTGTTCATGTGAAGACTGATGACGAAGAGCAGGAATATGAAGAAGAGGATGAGGACGATGGCACTCGCGAAGGCCTCAAGGTCAAGCTTCTGCCTCATCAAATCGACGGAGTGAATTGGATGCGCGACAAAGAGCTTGGCACGAAGAGGGTTAAAGGAGTACTGCCCAAAGGTGGTATTCTGGCTGATGATATGGGCTTAGGCAAGACAATACAGTCTATTGCTTTGATCCTCTCAAATCCAAAGCCTTCGACGGAAGAGCTGGCCAAATCCAAACGCAAGCTTGACCCCAGCACAGACCGAGCTACACTCGTCGTTGCACCACTGGCTTTGATCAAGCAGTGGGAAGCAGAAATCAAAGACCGCATTGATGAAGAGCACATGTTGAAAGTCAAGGTTCATCATGGTCCGCAAAGAACGAAGTCGTTCAAGGATCTTCGAAAGTACGACGTTGTTATTACTACCTATCAAACACTGTCGTCTGAACACAACGAAGGGAGTACCTCAGAGAAGAGCGCTTTGTTCGGCGTCAACTGGTATCGAGTCATCTTGGACGAAGCTCATTCCATCAAAAACCGCAATGCGAAAACTACCAAGGCTGCCTACGACATCAATGCCGAGTATAGGTGGTGTTTGACAGGAACACCAATGCAGAACAATCTTGATGAGCTGCAGTCTCTCATTCGCTTTCTCAGAATCAGGCCATATGACAGACTCGAAGTTTGGCGAGAGCAGATAACTAAACCCATGAATAATGGTCGTGGTGGTCTCTCGATTCGACGCTTGAGAGCTTTCCTCAGTGCTTTCATGAAGCGCAGAACAAAAGATGTCCTTAAGCTAGATGGTGCACTGAAGACGGGTTCCAATGGTCAACAAAAGCAATCAAATACTGGCTTCAAAATCGTGAAGAGAACCGTTGAGAAGGTCGAGGCAGAGTTCAGTGGGCAGGAGCTAGCATTTTACCAGCGACTTGAGACTCGGACAGATAAAAGTCTTGAGCGCATGATGATGGGCGGCAACCAGATGAGTTATGCTAGTGCTCTTGTTCTTCTCATGAGATTGAGGCAAGCCTGCAATCATCCTCAGCTACTCGGTGCAGATCTCTCGAGAGAACAGGACCCAACGGCAGGAAGTAAGACGCCAAGTAGAAAGACTTCCAAAGTCGATGATATGGACGATATTGCGAACATGCTTGGTGGCCTGGGTGTGGAAAGCAAGCTCTGCGATATTTGCCAAATTGAACTCACCAAAGACGCGGTACAGGAAGGACAGCTGAGGTGTACAGAATGCGAGGAAGACCTTAAACTAACACAGTCTACCGCGTTCAAGACGAAGACGAGCAGGAAGAAGCAAAAGGTCAAGAAACAGCGCAAGGTCAATCGACGTGTTGTTGTTGACAGTGACGACGAAGAGCATCAAGAAGAGATAACGCACGAATCAGAAACGGAGGAGGAAGTAGAGCACGATGAGTCGACATCAGACGAGGCTGAAAGCGGCAGTGACTACGACAGCAGCCCTCAAGCACCACGCACATCACCAACCTCCAGCACCAAGATTCGCCAACTCCTCAAGATTCTCAAACACGACTCCCACACTCACAAATACATCGTCTTCTCCTTCTTCACATCCATGCTCGACCTAATCGAACCATTCCTGAAACGCCACAACCTCAAATTCGTCCGCTACGACGGCGCAATGCGAAACGACGCACGAGAAGCATCACTAGAACAACTACGTACCAACTCCAACGTCCGTATCCTCCTCTGCTCCCTCCGAGCAGGATCTCTCGGCCTCAACCTCACAGCCGCCAGTCGTGTCGTCATCCTCGAACCATTCTGGAACCCCTTCGTCGAAGAGCAAGCAATCGACCGTGTCCACCGTCTCAATCAGACCCAAGACGTGGTCGTGCATAAACTCACTATCAGAGACAGCGTCGAGGAACGAATCCTCGAGCTACAGGAGAAGAAGCGTGAGCTTGCTAATGCTACGATCGAGGGACAGAAGGGGATGGGAGCCACGAAGTTATCGTTGCAGGAGATGTTGAAGTTGTTTAGGCATGATGGGGAGAAGGATACGAGGTTGGATATGATTGGGATGAAGGATGGGAGGAGTTTGTTGGAGAGGGATAGTCAGAGTACGAGTACGAGTACTGCTGCTGCTACGACTCAGCGCGGACCGCCTGTGCGCGAGACCAGGGACGAGTCTGTTATGCTGCGTAATGGTGCTGGGAAGCCGAAGAGAGCTGAGGATCCGATCTATGGCCGGAGGTGGTAGATGGGAAAGGACATAGATAGACCAGGACAATGGCGTTGGGGTTTCTAGGTTCCCAGCGATGGAGCGATGTTTTGAGTTGATAATGTGTTACGATACTACGAATATGTTGACGCGTGCACTTTTATTGGGATCGTGCCTAGGATGTACCACGAGGGCCACAGCAGGTCGTGCGCACAGTTTCCGAAATTATCGGTCTCTGGAGATGTGATTCTCAAAGTCTGAGACATTCTTTGTTCTCTCATACTCTTTTGTTCTGGCAATCTGTGTGGGACTTCTTTGTTGTGGTACAGAGCTCGTTTACAAAACTTCGACAGTGTATATCTTCCTCAAGCGCTTAGTATGACTGACTAGCAGGTCTTACGCCTTGATCTTAAGCCCTCGTCTCCACGTCTCCCACGATCAAACGCATGGCTGAATAGGTATAAATACGGCACTAAAACCACAGAAGACCTCGTTGGCCGTGCCTGGAACCTGGAGTCGATGATGCCAACCAGTCTCAGTGAGCACGACACATTCGCATCTGGGCCAGGTTCCGAACGTAAAACGTCTGCAGCATCTTTTACGGAGTACGTCCGTCATGTAGCCGCATCGAATGATCGATGTTACAGACTGACTGGAGAAGGCAACTCAACCAGTCCTTCTGTCTCAGCACAACGCTCTTTTGCCAGACCAATGCCACCACAGAAGATTCACGCAAGTAAGAGGCAATACAAGACAGATGCATCGAACCTGGGTTATCAGTCCGACACTCCTCTCTTTCGCACAAGGTTCTCTGCAGCCCTTCGTTTCGAAGATCGAAGGGAGAGCGTCGAGAGTTGGGCGACCAAACGGTATAACAATCGTGAGCTGCCTTTCGCGGGCACACCAAGGACACCGATGTGGAATGAGAAGGAGTTATTGAGGAGTAAGGAAGGTGCAAAAGACAAGAAGAATCAGAGGAAGACAGGATGGTGTGCTGATGCCGCTATTGAGCAAGAACGACAATTATGGGGAGAGAGGGGTAGGAACAAACATGGGAGAATATACCGAATGCTCGGGCAAAACGTTGAAGACCAGGAGGGGAAGGTATATGGTGACATAGGCTTCTCTTCCTAACTTATTGTTCTGAGGCTACCTGCTGCTCTGGAACGAGACAATTCGTGATCGGTGTCAGCTTTTGCTCTCACTGGCACAGAGCGATGTCAATGCGGCACTGAGAAAGGCTGTCAGATTGGCTCTGGCAAATCGCACAGCGGGGTCACCCAACATTCAGCTTTGTTGGTTGTTGATATCCGTACTTACCTCGTTCGATCCGGCTTAAAGAGCATGAAAAGGCATTGATAGGACAATTGAAAACTTCATGTCAAACATCGGGAGCAGCACTTCGAGTCCATGAGATCTAGAAGTGCTTGCTTCATAGCTTGCTCCGTAGATATCGACGCCGGAGAAAAATCGATGACTCGCGAAGCCGAACAATACTGTACACGATACTGGCACGACGTAAAATATTAGTCTTGTGATTGCTGCGCGTTGTAGACGAGAAGTCACAAGCCGTCGATTGGCATGCAGATTGAAGTGGCGTCAAGAAACTATCATAATCATTTCCCATCATCGCGTCTGGAACAAATCGTGGTATTCTCTATCGTGTGTTTTGAGCACATCACCGCACCTGTTATCAATAGTCGATAAAACTGTATTGATGTTACATTGGCAGAATTGAATGTCAAAGACTTGTGGTGGGAGAGGTTGCAGTCAAAGTTCCAGTGATGCCGCCGAGCTTGCAGGATGGGTCCGGGGGGGCTTCGAACCGCGTCATGACGCGGATTTGGAAGGCGGCACCCATGGGTCTGGTTAGCAAATCAGAGAATGTGGTTGCTGTAAGTCGCCGGGTGAAAGCCTCGTCCGTTGCATGGGTGCCGTACTAAGCACACAAGCTCGTGATGGGTGGATTGTGCGTTATCCTGGGCCTAGCGGATTGGCTCATTGTCGCCTCGTCAAGAGAATGTGAAAGTAACTAGGATAACAGTTAAAATGGCAGCGCTGTATAGGGGTACCGCTATTTCCACGAGCTCCACAGTTTCTGACATTCGCTTTCTCGCGAATTCACATTTTGGTACTATGAGGTCTCACAACCATCGAATATTGAGGTAGCTGTTGACGATATAGAAGACCTTCAGCTATTCAGTGCTTGTGGGATCCGGTATTGTTGATGCATGATGGTGCTAGTGGTATTCCGGAACATTGTTTGTTAACGGTAATGCCATATGTGCATTAGTGCTGCGTTCGGTTCGGAAATTTACCAGTCGAGCCAGTTATTGGGACGTCGATGTTGAGGAATAATGCTCTAGGATGTTTACATCTACTGCAAGAAACAGTGCTGGCTTCCTCCAACAAGACAGATAGAAGAGGTAGCGATAGGAGAAGCCGCAGAAGCAAAAGAGACTGATACGGCGTAGGCTCGCACGCTTATCGCCGAACATAATTCTTTCTGATCAGGAGGGTGCTCGTATAGTAGAGCCAACCCCATCTTGAGTTTTCCTTCTAGAAATTCTTCAAACACTGCAGTGGTTTGTGCAGTTTCGTGCCTGGTGCTGTTGTATATCTGCCGTATTCGAGTCGGATTTCGACTTGGGATTGACAGGGTTACGCACCAACCACTTCAAGTTCCAAACATTGTTCTGGCTCTCCATCTTTCCATTCAGCCCTGATCAGCGCTCCCAGGATCACCATCCCAGATACCTTGGCTTGTCTGACTAGATCTGGGAAGGTTGCTCCTACCTCCAGACTTTTGTACCACCACAAAGGACGATTCTTTCGCAAGCTTCTCTGCATTGAGTAACCACATAGACGCCGTATACGACTGCGCCTGACACAAAACGTTCTTTTATCGATTCTGGTCTTACTTGCGCACCTACATACCGGTACGGAGGTCGCTTTCCGTACACTTCCTACCACAAAATCAAAGCCCATCATCAGCGCCAACTGCTTGACTGCTTGGTCCGAGTGCTTCCTTGCAAAATCATTCGCCGACGCCTCAGTACCTCAACTCCCCTCTCTGCCAAATTTGTCCTTGCCGCCGCAGCCTACCTCTTTGTCGCTCACTCGCGCCTTCGGAACTCCTACGCATCTTCTTCCTTCGAAACCAGCAATCAGAATAATTCAACAGAGTTTCTTCTTTCGCGACTTTCTCAGTATACAGGGTAGATAAGGTGCGCCACGGCTGTCAGAATGGCCTCAAAGGTTTGTACTACCTCATCAGCTTCTCCACGCTGGTCTACCAGATCTTTATGCTGACCCCTCTTCTACAGTTTTTACGTGAATACAAACTGGTGGTTGTTGGAGGCGGAGGCGTGGGAAAGTCCTGCCTGACCATACAATTAATACAAAGCCATTTTGTCGATGAGTACGATCCCACTATCGAAGGTTAGTCAATACCATTCTGGCTCGTATATGCGACTAATCTCAAACTAGACTCATATCGAAAGCAATGTGTGATTGACGACGAGGTCGCCCTGTTAGATGTGTTGGATACAGCGGGACAGGAAGAATACGCTGCTATGCGGGAGCAGTACATGCGCACAGGAGAGGGATTCCTCCTGGTATATTCCATCGATTCAAAACAATCCTTCGACGAAATTAGGACGTTTCAACAGCAGATACTAAGGGTTAAAGATAAAGATTACTTTCCGATAATTATTGTTGGCAATAAGTGCGACCTGGAGCAGGATCGGGTAGTGTCAAAAGAGGAGGGTATGGCTCTAGCACGATCATTCGGCTGCAAGTTCATGGAGACATCGGCAAAACAACGAATCAACGTAGAAGGAGCCTTCTACGAACTCGTACGAGAGATCAGAAAATATAACCGAGAGATGTCAGGGTATGGTCCGCCACAGCCCGTTTCTGGCACACCGAATCACAAGTTCGATACGAGCGACCCGGACGACCAGGCTGGCTGCTGTGGAAAGTGTACAGTCATGTAGCATGAAGAGAAGTTGAAAAATGCAAAAAAAACTAATACAATTGAGTTGGCTATTTGGAGTTTGAGGTGCTTCCGCTGGGTGTATGTTTGTTTGGCTGGGACCAAAAAGTCTTCGTTTCTCAGGACACATTACCACATTCGCGACCTTCAGTCACACAGTCTGACATGCACGGTTGCATTTTGTTTAGGATCGAAGACAGCAGCCGCGCAAGCGAGATATAGCCGGGAGTATGCACAGTGTGGTAGGCATATCAAAATCTACGTTTTAGTACTGGGAATCTTCGCATGGACTTGTGGCGCTCCTGGTCACGGTATCTGTGCAGCATCTTCTAGTGCTTTCAAACAGCAAACACTTTCTAATTTTGTTTTCATGACTTTCTATGCATGACTGTTGCTGCAGCCTGAGAGACTGGTTAGTGCTTAAAGTTTTCTATGAGTTGTAGATTCTGCCTTACCTGGTGATTGGGAAAGATCAACGTGTCGGCGACGACCACGTTCTCTCGCCTGCTGGCTGCAAAGACAATGACCTCGGCGATATCGTCAGGCGTCAGTGGATCGACTCCCTTATACACAGCGTCCGCTTTGGCTTTATCGCCATTAAACCTGACAACGGAAAATTCCTGTGGATAATGTCAGCCACTCTTTCGACCACATTTGGCAGAAGGGAAAAAACTCAATCTCAGCATGAAAACCAGACGAGGAAGCGAGCAAAAGGAAAGTACTGCCGTTGTTCACCGTTGTGACTTACCGTCTCGACTTGACCAGGATCGACCTCAAGTACTCTGATCCTGGTCGCGACAAGCTCACGCCTCAAGGCATCTGTGAACGTCCGCACAGCGGCCTTGGTTGCGCAGTAGATACTACCACCAGGATAGCCTTCTCTGCCAGCAATGGACCCGATCATAATGATATCGCCCTGCCCTGACTCTCCACGCTTCATCATGCCCTTCATTACCTCTTGAGTCATGGTAATGAGACCTGTGACGTTCGTCGCAAACATTACCTCGATATCATCTGATTTGATTTCAGGACTCTTGTCTACACCCTTTACCAGCCCAGCATTGTTGACTAGTACGTCGATATCTTTGAACTCGGCAGGTAGATTGGAGATGCAGGATACAATCTCGCTGGGCTTCGATACATCCAGCTGTACTGGCAGGCATTGGACGCCGTCCCCAACCTCGCTCTTGATCTGCTCTGCCAAAGCCTTGAGAGCATCGATTCGTCGTGCAGTTAGGATCAACTTCAGGGATTTGGGCGCGGTGCGAGCGAATTCCAGAGCTGTTGACTTGCCAATGCCAGATGAGGCGCCTGTAATCAGGACAGTCTTGCCTTCCAGGCGTTTGCTCGCAGCGGAAGACATTTTGCGCAGCTGGCTGAAGGATCGTAGTGCCTGATTTGGCAGTGATCTAGCAAGAACTGTAAGCTGAGCTGCAAGCTCGTGGTAACTGTTTGTTTGTGGGGAAGTTCGAGAGTGGGATGGTAGAAAGAGTGCACGGGTCGTGCTTGGATAGGATTTCAGACAGCGCAAAGAGTGCATCGAACAGGTGAGAAGATTGCACAAAGCGACTCGCTAAAACATTTACAGCTATCAGCCTGTATGGAATATTAGTGGCATGTGGATAGCATTGCTTCATCTTGCTGCCAGTGTGTTGAATGCGGACTCAAAGTTGGAGATGCTTTCTCGGAGTCGCAGCTTCGGTGCAGTGCGGAAAGAGCGCCGAAACCCCTGCCAAGGGGGGTCGGAGGATCGACGTCGCAACGTCGCCGTCGATTGACTTCAGCACAGAGCTGACAGCAGCCTCGTTTGCCCACTGCTCTTTGCGAACCAAGTAGGGCAACAAGGTCTGAAGCTTCTGCTGGCAAACAATTATCAGAGCTTCTGCCGACCTTGCTCACAAGATGAGGGGTACCAACGAAGAGGACCCTGTTTGTGTTCAGTCTGCGATGGCTTTAAGAAAACCCATGAATAGGGTTGAGATGGCTCGCTGGCATTCTGTTCTTGCTTTTTGCAATAGCTGCCTGCAAATTGACTAAGGTGAAGCCAAACGACTCGTCAAATGTCGGATACTGGAAGGTGACTATGAGAGTCATCATAAACACTTTGAAATGACACGGCATCCGGCCTACCACTCGTCAGCAGCCATGGACGGTCTAAAAACCTCTGGCCAACAGTGTTGCCATGAGCTTTGCGACCATCTTTTCATATCTTACTGCTTGTGGTACTTTCGCCGATACAAATATATATTCAGATTGCACGAAGACCTTTCCCAAGAACTTCTGGCCCTCGAGATCGTTCCTGATTGAATATGGCTATCAGTATCGCGGCTGAAACGATATTTGTCAAGTCTTCCTCGAGCAATACACAAGCAATTGCGTACAGCTTTTATATAGGTTTGCTACGTCGACAAGGCAAGAAGCAAAATATCCATCAGTGATCGTCACTCGCCCGACACGCGTCTTACCCTGCGAGCCATATCACTCACGAAGATAATGAAGCGACAGTCAAATCCACGTTGCCATAGATATGGCGCGTCTCTCAAATATCACCCCTTCGTGCGTCGTTTCGTTTGTCTAGGGAGTGAAACGGGGCCCATTATCAACCATCTACACTTCTACTAGTGCGTTGCTGTGGCACTATTCGATTGAATCTGCGTCGCATGAAGCGTGTCAAAAACATTCTGCATCTCTACAATCTTCTCTTCCACTTTTACATTTACACCTTACAACATCTTTTACAACCCATCTTCAAGCATCTGTCCAAGACTTCTACCACAATATCCCACAGACCAAGTCAGATAAAAAGACAGACCAAAACACATCAATAGTAGAGATGTTTGCGAAGCTTTCTCTGGACCCTCTTGCGTTGACATTCAAACCAGCAGCCAGTATCAATAGCACATCACGCCTCAGTCCATTCGCTATAGCGTTCACGCCAGCAGCACTTGCGACGCTCAACATGTCATCAATAGCGGCAGAAACATCATCGACATTATCGACCCTATTAACCTCGTCGACTTCATCACAAATGGTAGGTGTTACAAGCACAACACTTGACTCACAATCGTCGATCTTCTTGCCAACAATGCAACAGACTTTTGTGTCTACCTTGAATCCTCTAGCTGTCCCTTTCCTGCTGACTCCTCCGATGAACTACAAGGCCAAAGACTTTGTTACAGGATCACCAGCACGTTTCATCAGATGCGAATTGAATCCATTCGCTCAAGAGTTTGCGCCTTTACAAGAGAAGGATGCTGGGAACGCAGTGATTAAGCGACTTGACCCGAAGGCTTCGTTATTCTACCGAGGGCAAGGCAGCCATTTCACAAAATCGCAGCTAGACGAGGAGTACAAAAACGATAGTACTCATTCAAAGCAGGAGCAGGGTTCAGCTTTGGTACAATATGTGGACCTACTCTCAATAGCGCTAGCACCCGTGGCACATGCTCAGCCATATGCGAGCGTTACGGTTGCGGTTCCACCGAATTTACTCAGAGCACATATTCAGACTCTACAGCGCCAGGCACCAGTACCGGAGTATGGGCTACAGCTACGACAGGTCCTCCCCGTGAGGCCCTTATTATGGCTGCTTCTCTGCGTCTTCAGACAACACATCCATAATGCCATCGACCAGCTATATTCTGAAGTATCAAGCTGTGAAAACTATAGTTTGTCAAAAGAGCAGAAACACTTCCTTGAGGACTGTGAGACAGCAGACTACAGCCCTATCGTACCTATCATGTCTGAACAACCTATACGGCCTCCTCATCGACTTCTAGACGATTGGGACCGCGACACCATCTTCCCAGAAGATGAGGAAGGGCCAAGCAAGTGCCTCGACAGCTCAGCTAAATTGAGCGTCTTGCTTGAAGAACTACAAAATCTTGGGCCCGTCTGCGGCTTTCAGCATGGCGAGTCACATCCATCTCCTCAGGAAACAAAATTTGGACCTTCCGAACAGCAACTGAAACTGGAATCGACCACGGCGCAGCACAATAAGGACGAATTGCCACAAAACTCAGCCGAACTGTACCATCATCTCAGCTTTCTCGGGTATGCGGCGCCCTGCAAGAGCGACACTGATCCTTCGTTGTCTCTGGCCATCATCAACATGATGCCGAAAGGGGCTTTGTCATATCGGGACGACATGGATAGTCTGCGGGTTCCGGTCACTATTCAACAAGCTTTTCTCTTCATAGACCCTGTGGTCTATTTCGAAGACCATGCTACGATCAAAGGCTTGTCCGCGAACCAGATCCGCGAGGTGACAGTTGGCCAAGTCTCGAAGTTTTACCAAGGCTATGGCACATGGGTAGACGACGTATATGACCCTGATGAGGATTCACCGCTCGAGGATCAGGGCGATTCAAACTACTACCCACGATGCTGCACCGTGTACAACGGGCTTATGACGGGCTCAGAGCAACCAGATCAGACTGCATTCAATACTGCTATCGAGGTTGCGTACAACGACGATCTTACTGAATGGAAAGCTATCCGTGCAGCACGAAGCAAGCTATTTCCTTTGCATTCCCAAGCGAAAAGTGGCTTTAGACCACCGAAGTCGTCTCCATTGCGCCATTCGTACACACCTGAGTCCACGATCGAGGCTGAGGTCGAGCATGAAAAAGCATTAACGTTGCGCAACAACATCCTTCTTCGTCCAACTATCAAGTCCTGGGCTGATTTAGACGAGGAAGAAGAGGAGGACAACGACGTCAAGCAGGAATTTGTGGAAGCTATTGTACAGCATCCCGATGAAATTTTGGAATCAGACATCACACAAGCAAGCTCCGATTCTACGCCGTTCTGTGCTATCTGTTGGTCAGATAGCCCTTCTAAGGGCTCATGCAAGCCTATTGGAAAGCTCAAGGTCCAATACTTTACGATTCCTGCTTATGTGGTTGGCATGCTTGCTCATCCGGTATGCGTGAAGCGATTAACCATTAAGCAGTCGCGAGATGAGCGATTGAGCGGCTACCAGGGGTTGTATGCTGCTACGAAACAACCTGTGGTGCAGGAACAGAGCTCGTTGCCCACAGTATGTGCGCCTGTCGAGGATGTCGAGACCCCAGGTCTAATCGGGATCGTGGACGATGGATATGCTTCCCAAGAGCTCGAGGCTTCTGAAGATCGTCCCACAGTAAACGAGCTTGAGAAGCAGCCTTGGCACGAAGTCGAGGCGATGTACGACGATGCAGCCAAGACTGTCGAGCAGCGTCTATCTGATGAGGATCTTTTTGGTGACATGACTGTGGCGGACGAGTATGAAAGCCTCCACAAGATTCGGACGCCTGAGATATCGTCTTCGAATGTCTCCTCAGCGATGGATTCTGAGGAATTGTGCCCTGAAGACCAAGAGAATGAGGGTTTCTCACATGTGCCTTCTCCAGACGTCAAGCGAATTGTGTCTCACCCGTCGACACCATTCGCTGTGAAGACAGTGCAGGTTATTGAGTCACCAGCTACGCCTTTAAAGAAGACTGGGTCTGAGCCTGAAGATGTCCCTGAGACACCGGAAAGTGTGAGGAAGATCGTGCAGAACCATCGATCCTGGTCCGATCCGTTCCTCGGCGGGTTCTCAAAAATGACTGCACGACAGTCATATGAGCCCAAGGCGCATCTTCCACGTTCCGAGGCAAGCTGGGATCTACGCAACATACTCGAAGAGGTTGATGAGGACAAGACCAAAGTGCAACAGTCAGTTGCTGCCTTGACTCGAATTTTCGAAGAAGATGAGAATGTTTTTGATGACATCCCGGAAATTGTCGAACAACCTAAGTCTCTGGCAGAGATTAATGCTCAATACCGCGCCTTCAATGGTACTCCAGAAGTCGGCCAGAAACCTCTGCGGGAGGAATACAGTAGCGAGGTCATCTTTGCGCCACTACGCACACCCACAGCCGTGCGTACCCATCTACAAAGAAAATCTCGAGTTGGTACGATGCCCCCCATCGTAAGCTCACCAACGATCGTCGAGGAAATGGAAGAAATTGCAGAGCCTTCGATACCCCCACCACCAATGGTACTGTCTGGTAGTGACAGTGGTAGTGAGATTGGTGAAGCTACAATCTATCCAAGCTATACACTATCATCTGATTTGGATAGGTTACCGGCGACAACGCCGACCCACCCTGCCCGACCAACTAGTGTGACATCGAACCGTGGTCTCCTAGGTCACTTACTACCTCGACGTCTTCGTTCGAGAATCCTGGGCGATATCATCTCTTCTCCTTGTGATGAGGAGTTCAGCGATCTCGACGAATATTATGCTCATCAACCTCAAAAGCACATGATCTTGCCATATGAGCCATCAGCACATGCCAACATTCCAATCTGGACTGAGGCTATCATTCTGCATCCTATTGCACATGTCGACGATGTTCCAGAGAGTGCATCTTTACCATGGCAGACAGATTATACAGATCCTGATATAACTGCTTTGCCTCAGTTCTCGACTGTGGTGGACGCGTCGTCCCGTCGAGGACGCTTGATGGCCTCTGCCAAGCCCGAGCGATCATGGCGGCGCGGAGCAAGTGCTAGGTTCGCCACGCTACTCCGTGGCGACAAGGATACACGAGCAGAGATGTCTTCCAAAGACACAACTTCCAGTATCGGTACTAGCTCTATCGATGTCTCAGGTATCATCGGTAGTGCTCGAGACCAGGACGGAGAGAGCAAAGGAGTATTTAGCTCGATCAAAAGCAAGATCGCGAGCACTCTGAGGAGACGGTCATAGTTCTGCGACGGCGAATGGAGTTCGGAGTAAATGGCAAGCGAATGGAAAGGATTCAGAAATGAGGTACTTTGGTATATCACTGTTCTTTTTGTGCATTGGCGGAGTTCAAGATCACTTTCGCTTCGAGATATGGCGGCGTTTTCTTCGAAGATGACTCATGCCCCGGAGTTCACAGTGTGAGGAAGTACATCTGGATGAAGTTGTCTGAAGGATTAGGTTGTACATTGTACACACGAAGATATGAGATATGGTGCATGACTAATGACACGTGAGATACCCTAGCAAGACTGCTTGCATTGTAATAATATGATGTAACAACAAAAACCACTTTCAATCATATAATAATGCCGCTGATGCAGTTCCATTCGACACCATTCCTACGCTCGTAACCAAACAGAATCTCTCGCTGCATTGACTCGTAAAACATGACCAAGGCCCTGCTCTAATTGTGGCGCAGTTTTGTTGAGCGACAGCTCGTCTGCAAGACGTCAATACAGTGTATGTTCTGTGCATTAAAGTGGTCTTCAGCCCTAGCACGCGAGGAGGTCCAGCGTCGATCTCATCAAGCCCACTGGCTCTGCGAGCAGTCTATTCTTGTCTCTGCACCTTATGATCACCTTTCACAGCATCATCGTAACTCGGTGGCGCAGCAGCTTCACTGCTACCAGCGCCTGTACTCGGTCCAGCGGCATTGGCTGGTCTATTGTTCTGCGGTACAGGTGGCGCTTGTGCTTGTGTACCGTAGTTTGACTTCTGTTGTCTCTGCGGCTGTCGCTGTGGTCTGCCTTCGTGAGAGACATAGTAGTAGGTGACGCGACCACCTTGCTGGTTGGCTTCGCTATCTGGCACCGTTTCGTATTCGAATTCAGGGTTCTTGGCTATGATGTACCAGGCGTGGAGGAGACCAGGTAGGTAGCCGAGCATGCAGAGGAGGATGTTGATGAGGGATTCGGCGCTACATAGGCCTGCTTTGATCCATACTGTAATTGTTAGTTTGAGTGTAGAGGCGGAACGTGGATTACTAACCTGCGACAGGAGGGAATATGATGGCGATGAGGCCGAGGAAGATGTCACCCGCGGACATGATTGCTGTCGTTGCGTACTGTGCGTCGCTAGTAGATTGCGATTGTTGTTGCAACAAACAAGGAAGAGGTAAAGATGAAAGAGTGGAATATGTAGTTTGAAATGAGGCTGCCTGCTGGGCTGTTCATGCAGGTACTGGTGACCAGTCACGCCGTCCAGGTTGCGTATGCGGGCAATACTCAATTGCAGCGGCGAAGTTGACCCCAAGTGGCTGTGCTATGATGTCGTTTCTTGCCTAGAAAGTTCCGCGTATCCACCTTCACCGCGTGGACGATCATCGAGAGCTGAGGAAGTTCACCACCACACTCAATTCTAGTTCTTGAGAGTCGAGACATAGTATTGTCAAGAACTTGATCTTCTATGAGATTACAACATGCGCTTCAATGAGAAACCGGTCCATATTACTCTGTCATCCCCATCACTACTCATGGAAATAGCGTCTACCCACAATGCCTGGCACAATACTTGATCTTCCCACGAAACACAGTATCAAAGTGCAATGGTTCCTACAAATCTCAGTCTGCTCTCGAAGCCCTCTCTCCGCTTTGCGCGCGATATCACCTCTTGCGTTTGCATCCGCACCGCGAGAAACGCGTCCACGCGTTGGGATGCAGACCTTCTAGCTGATTTACCTCTTTATCATAATTCTACCCAGCTCTTTCCTTCGCATTTCTTTACTCCTGTCTTTTCGTACCAAGTTGATCACACTAGCCCACAATCCCTCTAACCATGACTCTGTTATTCAAGAAAGAGATACAGGCGTCGACTCCGAGATCTATCAAAGCAGCCTCTAATTCTTCCCTACCAATACGAGATCCTTTCATGATTCTAGGGCGCGCTGCAGACCGAAGCTTATGGATTCGAGATAAATCATCTTTCAGATTCTTTGATTTACCGCAAGAGGTTCAGGACATGATCTACACCCATCATCTGCAGGACGTTGACTTTTGTATACAAGGCTCGTGTCGCGATTGCACATGGAATGTAGCGCACCAATGCCGCGAGGAATCAATCATGGCACAAGCAAAGGGTACCATACCAAGCCTGGCTCCAGAACGAGTATGCCGCAAGATGTTCACCGACTCAAGATATATTCGGGATAGGATCTGGCCACGAACCTTGACAATTGAAGAGAAGGTGAGTGTAAAAGGTGTGGTCAAACAGCTGGCACAGCATTCGAAGTTTACCTGGTTGCGTGGACACATCACAGAAGTTGTGTTCAACGAGGTCTCGTCATACGCCTTATCTACTCAACCACACTGGAAAGGTCTTGCACTTGCCTGTCCTGGTTTGCGGAGCTTTCATATTCATCAACGCGCTCGTAGGGGCTATGTCGACTGGGATCCTCGAGAGTATGAGGAAAATGCGGTCGCGGAAGACCCGGATGATCGGAATCTACAGGCCATACAACCCAAGACCTTCGAAAAGCTGGCCGCATGTCTTCATCGTAACCACGGCGACAACTATACAGTCACGGTCGAGTCTTGCATCTGGTGGTCTTTGATGCTGACTTCACCTCAGGAATGTCTTAAGAAGGTGAGTTCTTCTGTAACATTTATTGGAGACCTACTAACTCGCTAGATTAACATATACAGCTTCAAGCAAGACAAGCACGATATGGTTTCTAGAACGTTCGAGGTCGAGAGGTTGGTCGATTTAAGAGCAGCTGAGACTCACTTGAATGATGACTGGTCGCCATAGGGGAGAAGGGAGTGTTCTCCCTAGTGTTCGTCAAGAACAAGGTCACGTTATTTGAGATTTCCTGCGTTCAAGGCATCGTCCACTACAGCTGGTGGTGCTGATAGTATCTGAGGACTGACGAAGAAGAGGAGCAAGTCGGTTGCTATGGCTGTAAGGTTTATCCTACGGCGATATTGGCTTGTTTCACGCGCGCAGTATTGACTTGAAGTTGGAGATGGGCTTACGTGACGACAATATCGTCTTATGCCTGAAGTCTCTATGTTTTGGACTTGCAGGTGCAAGAGCGGCCACGAAGGCGAATGCCTACAATTGACAACAATACTACACACTTTACAACGTCTGATTTATACAACCATTGTGGGGAAAGAATCTGGTACTCTTCTGGCTGCTTCGAGTACAGTACTGTAGATAGAAACAGAGACACTATGCCAAAATTGGGCATAGCCCTGCAACGAGCTGGCAGATCCATCCTTAGCTACGCTTCTTCTTGCATAGCACCTTCCGCGATGAACCTGAAGCAACTGCCAAACAGCAATCAAGCTACGATCCGCTGCCGCATACTCGCTTCGTCGCAGACTTTGCTTGCAGTCGATTCTTCCCCTCAAAGTAATTTGTCACCACGATCAACCCAGCTTGCGTTCTGCAAAGGGTTGCTCTCACTGCCGAAGCTCCAGCAGAACAAAACTTAACATACCGATGTCGCATCGCCCAGGACGCGAAATCTCGTGATCAGAGGGAACATCAACGACAGCCATAACCAACCTCCCCGCGAACTCCATGCAATGCTATGCACAGCTTCTGCTAACTGCTCTACTTGTCAAAATCTCCAATGGTCGTTTGTGTCAATCATGGATGGAAGGGCCCCGATCTGAGATCAAGGTCTCGAACCAGTCCGACCGAGCCTACTCCTACTCTGATTGTGAAGACTGAAGTTGCCAACCACAATGGCACGATTCTTGCAGTTGCAAGACATGTCGTCCACGTAATATCTCGGTGAATTCGGTAGTGGTTCCAACGGTCATCTCGAAACCAAGTCTTGACATCCTTGCAAAGTCAAAACCTCCAACTGCAAAGCAACCATCCCCGCAACATGTGGTCAATACCCCTGGCTTCTAGCCTCCAGATCGAGACATGTGTTCCGCTACTGTTCGCGTCTCGAAGTACAGTGACAACCTTTGGTGGAGCATACATATGCACTCTCTACGCAATTTCGACACAGAACGCGGGGAAGATGAGACGATTTTGTTCTGGAACATCTGGTGGAATACTGTTGCGCAGGAGGGGGTAGGAGACAGCAGAGAGATTCGTACAAAGACTTGATGCCCTGCGCTTCCTCAACCTCTATTCTTCAAACCAGACTCTGGCTGTGATTTTTCCGAGATTCAAGCACGAAAAGACGAACTCCTTGCCCGTCATGTCTACAACCACAGAGACGACCATGAAGGCTGTCAACTACCAGGGCGCCTTCAAGGTGAAAGTTGAGGACGTCCCACGACCTAAACTTGAGCATCCCGACGATGTCATCGTCAAGGTTACAACAGCAGCTATCTGCGGCAGGTAAGCATTCCCTAGACCAACTCCAGCTCTTTAGAGCTCAAGTGCTGTGTCTTCCAGCCTGTCAGAGCTAACACACGTCAGTGACCTTCACATGTACGAAGGCCGTACTGGAGCACAGCCAGGCATCACCTTTGGCCATGAAAACATGGGTATAGTCGAAGAGCTTGGTGAGGGTGTCACACTTCTCAAGAAAGGAGATCGAGTTGTCATGCCTTTCAACGTGGCTGATGGTCGTTGCCGAAACTGTGAAGAGGGATACACTGCATTCTGCACAGGAGTCAACCCAGGCTTTGCTGGTGGTGCCTATGGATACGTGGCCATGGGCCCATACCGTGGTGGTCAGGCACAATACATCCGAATCCCATATGCTGACTTCAACGCCCTCAAGCTGCCAGAAGGCAAAGAGCATGAAGCAGACTTCATTCTATTAGCAGACATTTTCCCAACAGGATGGCACGGCGTGTCTCTCTCAGGTTTCAAGCCTGGTGACACTGTCGCCGTCTTCGGTGGCGGACCAGTCGGGCTGATGGCAGCTTACTCCGCTCAGCTCCGAGGTGCCAGCAAAGTCTTCGTTGTCGACCGAGTACCAGAGAGGCTAAAGGCAGCAGAGAAGATCGACTGCATCGCCATCAACTTCGAAGAGGGCGACGCCGTAGAGATGATCTTGAAGGCCAACGGCGGCAACATGGTCGACAGATCAGTTGATGCCGTCGGCTACCAGGCAGTCGTCAAGGGAGGACAGAAGGAAGAACCAAACATTGTCCTCGAGAACATGATCAAGGTAACAAGAGCTTGTGGTGGCCTCGGCATCCCAGGTCTCTACGTCCCAACAGATCCTGGCGCACCAGACGAGAGTGCCGCAAAGGGAAGAATTGCACTGAGCTTTGGAAAACTATTTGAAAAGGTAAGGAGAAAGCAATCGTTACATTCAATAGCATCATGAGTACTGACTGCTGTATAGGGTCTTGCACTTGCCACAGGCCAGTGTAACGTCAAGCAATATAACAGATACCTCCGAGACCTGATCATCAGTGGTAAAGCCAAGCCATCATTCGTCGTCAGCCACGAGATCAACATCGACGATGCTGAGATGGCATATGAAAAGTTCGACAAGAGGATTGAAGGATATACCAAGGTCCTGATCCACCCCAACGGAGGGTTTTGAAAAGACTGAAATAGAGTCCACAAGGACATTGTAAGATCGAGTATGTCTCATTAGCATAACTGCAGCATTGCACTCCTGTTCTTCGACTCTTCATACGCAAAATGTGTCATTAGAACGAGTTCAACTCACGACTTCTTCTGCCTCTTGCTTCTCGTGCCTTGCGGTGCTTCCCCAGTTACCTCGCCATTATCTGCGTAAAGCTCGGTATTCTTCGACTTGCGCTTCATACCTGATCCTTTCCCATTCGCACTTTCTACCAGATACGAACCGTCCATGACAGGAGCAGAGCTTAACACCCATTCCGCAGCTCTGGTTCCAGTCAGCCTCCGCTGATTCTCCACCGCTTGAATCTTCTCCCAACCCTTCAAGCCAAGCAGATTCATGCCATGGTCACCACCTTCAACAATAACCAAAGTCGACCTGGCCTGCATTCTCTTCTGGACTTGCTGCAGATCACTAATCTCGCACATCGTATCCTTGGACCCAATGATGAAGAGAACCTCCTTGTCTCGTGGTAAGTCGAGCAGAAGCTGTTCCCGTCTATCTCCCTTAGGACTAATCAGCGGATACGACACTAGCACAAGCTTCTTAACCTCTTCATGTGTCTGAGCCAGCTTAGCGGCCGCCCGAGCACCCAGACTACGACCACCGACAGCGAACGTCTGTCTCGGCTCTTCAGCCTGGAGGTTAGAGAGCACGGTCTCGAAAGCCTTGACGCGTGATTGTAGGTTCATGGTTCCCTGGAAGCAGACTACGGGTCCTGATACGGCGTAGCCATCGGCGAACAGGGAAGTCGCTGGATTTTCGAGGCCGCCGCCCGCGCCATGTGTGAAGATTAGAACGGTCGAGTCTGGAGCTGAAAAGTTTGAGCCTCGGGATTGGCAGGATATGTCCATGCCATCTTCGTCGGAGATGGTGAATGTTTGGATTGCTGATGAGGGTTCTTTGCCGGGGATGCGGTATTCGTCTTTGATGCCGCCGCCGTTGCCGCTGGACGCGTTGTTGGTGGTGTTTACTACTGGTTCATGTTCATCGAATTGGGGACTCATCATGGGAGGCGCGTCCATAGGAGCAGCAGCGTGCCTGGCTGTCCTTGGGGGCATGCCGCCGATGTCGTTGAGAAGTCCAGAGCTGGGGGCATGTTAGTTACTACTGCCATTGTGGATATGTCGCTTATGGTATCTTACAACATGTAAAGGTCTTTGATATATCTTTGCGATGAGACGCGATGCTTGGGTGATGAGTAGAAAAGTAGCCGTGGATGTTGGTATCGATCGCGACAAACAAAGGTTGGAAGGCGCTCATTTAGCACACTAGTGTCTTTCAGGCTTAGTGAACAAACTGTACAGTCTCGTGACTCTATACATGCCTTAACGCCTGAAGACTTCTAGTCTATCGAAAAGTCCAAAAGTCCACGAATGAGACTTGGGAAAGAGGACTGTGGTGTTTGACATATCGTTTCAAGCAAGATGCCGACAAAGCACAAACGCAAACGAGAAGACGACAAGTCCAATTTCGACCTTCCACCATCCTCAAAGGCCAAACCATTACCAGTCATTGCACCAACAAAAGATTTCCTGACACCACGCAAAAGGCAGAAACTCAACGACGGCAAGAGCAACCGCAAGAAGAGCAGCAAAAATGACTCCAATGACATGCCCAAAACATTTGCGCGACTCATGGCATGGCACAAGGAGGGCAAAAAGATAGGCGGTGGCCTCGACGACGGCAGCAAGCCAGCGAAGAAGTCAAAAAAGAAGCAGCAGAGTTCAGAGACAGCTACAGCAGAAACTGCCACTAAAAGCGATCCTCCTTCCACAAACAGTACCATACCCAAAATCCAACCAGGCGAAACCCTAACCGATTTCGCCATCCGCGTCGACCAGTCCCTCCCACTAACCTCCCTCGCCAAATCCAACATCAACCCCAACACATCGCTTCCAGCTGACTTACTCGCCAAAGAGAAGAAATCTAAACACCTAACCAAGCACAATAAACGCCTAGCTCGGATGCAAGCCGAATGGCGCAATACGGAAGCGAAACTGAATGCGAAAGAGGAAGAGGAAGCTGAGCAGAATGAGGAGAAACTTGCGGAGGAGAAATTGTTGTGGGATGGTGTTAGGATGACGGGGAAGAAAGGGAAGAAGCGGCTGGTTGAGGATGATGATCCGTGGAAAGTGCTTGAGAAGAAGAGGAGGGAAGAAGATGGGAGGAGAGAACGGGGGGCGGTGATTGGGCTTACTGCGAAGGATCAGGCTCAGGCGCCGCCTGTGTTGGGAGCGGTTAAGAATATCTTTAAGGAGCGTGCGGTGGCCGCTCCGGCAAGGACAAGCGAATCAAGCGGGTTTGCTGAGAGGAATGGGCTATCTAGGCCGACTCGAAAAGGCGGCTATTCGCAGGTGGCAGAACAAGCGAAGAGACAACATATACAGGGCGTGCTGAGGCGAGCACAGGACCACCGTCATGGCATACCTGTATAGTCATCCTTGTGACGGCCAACAAAAATCGCTTACTCACAAAACATTCAGTCAGCTTGTCCACACTTTCCGAGCAACATCCCGCAACAGCTCCAACTTTTCCCATTGCTTCTCCCGAGTCATACCCAGACCACCCTTGGCAGAATGACTACTAAACCCACATTGTGGACTAATAGCCAGCGCTTCAACAAGTGCCTCTTGTTCACTTACGCCCCAGGCCTGCGCTATCACCCTACTCGCCTCATTGATCTTCCTCACAAGCACTTCCCTGTTCTCCATCTCCGCCGTCTTCGTACTCACCAACCCCAACACGGCATGCTTCCCCCTCGGCAGAAACCTCAGCGGCTCAAACCCACCCGCCCTCGTCTCATCATCAAATTCTAAGTAAAAAGTATCAATCCCCTCCGTCTCATTAAACAGTTTCTTCGCAATCTTCTCATACCCACCACTGACCCAATGCGTACTCCCCAGCATGTTGCCGCGACACAGATGCATTCCCGTCTTCAGATCAGCATATTTACTGCTCCCTCTTATCGGCTCAAATATCCAGGAATATACTTTTATGTACAGATCTAATAGTTTGTCGGTATCGGTTCCGTCCTTGGCACAGCCGGCCAGAAACCCTTCGTCGCAGAAATAGGTCAAATGCGGATCATCGATCTGTACGTATCGACAGCCGTGGTCGTACAGTGTCTCGATTGTCTTTGTGTAACAGGCGGCCAGGTCGCGGAAATAGCTCTCGTCGTCTTTATAGCCTGAGTCGGGCGTGGATGCCGCCCCAGGCTTGAGCTGGATGTGCTGGTAGGAAGGGGCCGGGATGGTGATTTTGGTCTTTTCCCAGTACGTTTCGTCTGGTAACAAATCGCGCAGTTGCAGCCATTCGGAGAGGTAGGGCGGTGAGTCTGGGTTGAAGCTGATTTTGTTGGTTGCAATGACGCTTGCTCGAGTCTTGAGGCCGAAGGATTTAAGGAGACCTGTTGTGGTGGGGAAGTCTGTGCGGAAGGCGTCTGGGACGGGCAGGGCGTCGAAGACGATCATTCCGTGGAGGTTTTCGAAGAACCCGGAGAAGTAGATGGCTCGTGGGTATTCTCCATTGACGATGGGTAAGATGTCGCGGGTGATTTGCACGTGGACTGCGAGTTCGATGGCGGATTGTTCGGCTTTTTTGATGCTGTCAGATACTTGACGTGTGTATACTACAGTGTAGTCTTCATTGTTGCGGGCGTCTCTCAGGGCCTGAGGTCGGAGGAGGGATCCTACTTGGTCTGCTCGAAAGGGTGGTGGCGGCATTGTAGGCTGCTTTGTAGGAAAACGGACGTACAGTATTGGACCTTCGATAAGCTTGAGATTCTACTCATAGAAAGCACTGATCTTGCGATCCAAGGACAATTGAAACCCAAAGGTGAGGATAGTTTATGAGAGGGAAGTTTAGCAAATGCAACTACAAGGGCTTTGTGACAGCGAGTTGGACTAAAGACCGCTGAACAACAGAAGGACTGGTCAACGCATCGTGCCTTCCGTTTCGTACATCTTCAGCATCTGGTACGAAATCTCCCGGTCAGAGATGTGGGGAAGGAACATATCCATTCTACTCGTCTGTGCTCTAGATTGTCCGGGATGTGCCTCTTTGAGCTATTACCTTTACTGGCTGAAAGCTGTCGTCAAGAGGAGGGCTCATTGCTAGCAGAAGTGTCCGAGCAAGAACGAACAACGATAGTAAAAGAAAACGAGATTTCAGTTATTAGCCCCAAATCTCAGAACCAGGATGCCCAAAAACTACATCTTCTACCAAAAATCTACCCTTCAAATCCAACCAATGACTCGACCAGACGCTGTTCATCTCTCGGCACCATCCTAACCTTATATCTCTTCGGCACGCTAACAAGCTGAGTCTGATCTTGCACGCCCATCACAGGATGTGTATTAACAGCACCACCATCCTCAGCGACCACATCCCGGATCTCAAAGCAACTGATCAACCGTAGGTATATGGTGTACATCTCCCTGTTAGCCAGCAGCGACCCTGCACACATCCTGTAACCAAGACCGTAAGTGAAGAGCGGTGCATCTGGCTGCTCGAGCCAGCGCTCTGGGCGGAAGGTCAGGTAGTCGTCACCCCAGACTTCGGGGTCCATATTGCAGGACCAGGCGTTGAGGAAGACCACAGTGCCCGCAGGGATGATGGCGCCTTTGTTGAACGAGCTGCGGATGTCTTTGACCGAGGCTCGAGGGAGAGATAGACGGAGTACGGTGTAGAAGCGGAGGAACTCCCGGATCAGGGCTACAATATAGGGTATGCTCTGGTCGTCGTTCTCATCGCAGAGAATGCTTGATTCCAGCGGATAGACTTTGCGGATCTCTTCGAGAGCCTTGTTCTGGATGTCTGGACGCTCTGCAAGGAGAGCCATAGACCACGCAACCAGTGTTGTGAGTGTATCCAGACCACCAGACAACATGGTAAGAGAAATAGAGGTAAGCTCCTCTTTGTTCAGCTTGGCCTCCTTATCCTGGATAACATTGGCCTGGATGCAAGGCTGATGCGTACCTTTTTCCATACGATCATCAAGTTCATCATTTAGGCGCTTAAGGTACACATCACGTCTTCGTCGCATCTCACGAGCTTTTGACTTGCCAACGCTGAACGGATTGAGTCGTAAGATAGGTATGTAGTCCTGTAAATTGCCAGTAGTGGATCGGAACTTCGACACCTCTTCCTCAACATAGGTGATCTCGTCGAAGAGATCATCAGACTGTGAGGCAATACGTGTTCCCCAATTCAAGGTCAGCGCAAGCGACAAGCTTAGACGCTGAATCATCGGCATGGGATCAACGAGCTTCGTCCCTGCCGCACCATACTCAAGGAACTCCTTCACAAATGCCTTTGTCTCCGTATCGATATGTGGAATATAAGTCATAATGCTCGGCTTGTTGAGTGCACTCGCTGCTCCCTTGCGTCGCCTTTTCAAGCTGTCTGAGAAGGGTGAAGTGCCGATTGTAGTCCCCGCAGTACTACTGACGACTTTATGAAAAGTGTAGAACTCTGGTCTGGAACTCAATGCCTGAGAGTTGGCACCGAATATTTCCCGGGCAGATGCCGCGCTGTTGATGACAACGACGGGAACATTGCCAAGCATGATTTGGTAGACTGGACCATACTGCTGAGCCCATAGACGGTATTGCTCTGCCGCGTTGGTTCGGATTTGGTGGATATTCCCAATCATTGGAAGACCGACAGGACCTGAGATGCCTGGTATGCGGACTGTGGCCCGCTGGAACTCTGTGATTGTAACATAGCCCACAATACAAGCTGTGAAAGCATAGACTGTGAAAAGCAAAGGGTGACTAATTGAGTAGGCTAGTATTGACTTTAGTAACGAATCGATCGCCATCGTTGGCAGGAGTTCTTGTTTTTGCGACTTCCTAAGCTGTCCACGACACTAATTTCGGGCCACTGAATGTGCTGCTTTGTAAGAATTTGTATTTCTTTGAAGCCTAGACGGAAGCTATTTCCTTCAATCGAGGAATAAATGTGAGGCCTGAGATTGATCGTTTCTGTACAATTTTAAACCCTGGCTGGAAAACACTAGGTTATGGTGGACGAAACCGAGAGCAGCACCCGAGGTGAACGATGTGAGAAGCAAATGGATATATCATGATGAGAATTCTGTTGTCGATATATACACAAATCCAAGTCCGGTCATTGGCGCTGCAGATACGGCAAATGTCGAGTAATGTGCTGAGGATCGTCTGGAGTGTACTTCTGTGGGGTATGGAGAAAGTCACTGCGGAAGCAGGCCGCAGTTTGACACAATTGTGCGGAAAGGTAAAAGAGTTCTGTGAAGATATGGCTGCAAGTTGTGTGTACTGCTGTAGAGTGTATTGGCGAATCTCCGTGTATGAGATATCAGGCTCTGTTGACTCAAGTTCGTTCCGGTGATTTCCACAACAAGCAGAAACCATTGCACGAGCGAGCGTCCACTATGACTATCTATTCCACCGATTCTGATAGGGGGACCTTGTCGAAGAAGTGCTGCAGGAATTTCGGTCCAGGCAGGTTGTCAGTTATGCCAACAACAGCGTTCTGCCAGTAAAGGTTTCCCGCCGATGATGAATCTGCGAGGATTCTCCCGTATGCAGGAGCTCTCTCGAACTCCTTACCATGCTCGGTTTCTCTGGCTGTTTCCTCGATCACTTTGCCCATCAAGTATTCTTCATCGAGAGTGCCCACGAATACGACAACCTCGTCAGGCATATCATCGCTGAACCACGCGATACCGCTTCCACACCCAGAGCAAAAAGCTCGCTTAGAGCTAGGGCTGGACTGATACTCCTTGAGGGTTGTAAAGCTGGGCCATGCAGGTGATACCTGTGCTTTCTTAACGATAAGATTGGTTGAGACGAGGGAGCCAGTCCATTTCCGACACATATTACATTGGCAGGTGGCGACCTGGAAGGTTAGTTGGACTGAAGCAACGCTTAGGTCTACTTACCATTGGAGGCCAACTGCCTTCATCCTTGAACAGAATGTCGTAGTGAATAGCACCACACAAACATCCGCCCGAAACTTTGTTTGGAGTATCCGAGGCCATGATTCGATACTGCACAAGGACGGTGAAGATTGACAGCAGTTTCTCGGTAGTGGCGATGAGCTGTACGTTTGTGGGAAGGCTCTGCTTGTGTGGGCTATATGTCAAAGAGAGAGAGATCCTCTGGAATAACGAGCTTCGCCCTCTTATATAACGAACCCAGTATCTTCGCTTTTTCATATTATCGTCTGACTGTGGCGAGGGTTTCGAGGCAGCCTGGATCTCAAGCACAACAGGCAGATACACTGTCACGTACTCGTATCCTTAGCGACAAAATCGTTCAGCTCTTCTGCTTCTTGTTCCTCCTCGAACCTGCTGTCTGCTGTTTGTGGCTTGCATCACCTGTATTCCCATTGGCTGTTCCATTGCTGCCTGCATCGGTCGTCTTAACACCCTGCTTGGCTGCGTTCTCTTTCTCCTTCTTCTCCAACGCACGTTGAACGGCACCCTGTTTCTCAAGTCGCTCGATCTGCTTTTCGGAAAATTCCCACAGCGTTCCAGCTATTACCTCATCTCTGACCTCCGGTCTCAATGGTTCGATTTCACGGCATTCCTTGATGTATTTTCCACCTAGGCCCTGACCATATTGAGGGTCCATGACTGCGAAGAGAAAGCTTTGAGCGCCTTGAACAGGTGACTTGAGAATGAGCCACCATATAGGCCACGTTAGCAGGTAGAGCAAGAGTCCAATCAATGAGCCACCGGTCAGCCACCTTCGCATTCCAGGAGTACGAGAGTAGCCAGGATCAACCACAAGAGCTCGAGCATTACCTGGCTGCTTATCAGGTCGCTCATATGCATCGAGATGCTTTTGAAAAGCGTGGGCAAAGTTCATGACAGCCAACTTTGTTCTTGAATGAGCCCAACTTCCTGATTTGGCTTTTGTCTCTGTGTTGCTCAGATCAAGAGTGCCTCCAATGTAGCTACTGCATGTGCTGAATAGAATTCGCACGTCTCGATCTGGTGGCTGTGCTCGAATAGCAGGCGAAAGGATGCTCAACAAATGGTAGGTGGAAAGGTAATTGACCATCCATTCTTCTTCGACACCATCTACGGTAGTCCTGCTCTTGCCCCATTTAGGTGTCATCACGTTCGCGCACAAGACGATGGTGTCTAATCTTCGTGGAGGAGCATTGTCTACCCATTTCGTGGCAAACATACGGATCGAATGTAAAGAAGATAGGTCGACTTGCTCGGCGTATATCAGCTCGTTGTTACACTGAGTTCTTAGGTCATCGATGTAGTCTACCAGGAACGGGTCGGATGGTTCGTGGTGGGTGAGTAAGATGATCTGTGCTCCTCGACTGGCCAGCTCTTTCGTGGTTTGTGCGCCGATGCCTGAAGCTCCTCCCTGCTCCTGTTAGAGATGTGCTCCTGCGCCAGTGTTTCGCCATACCGTAATTACTACCACCTTCCCATGCATGTTCCGCTCGGAGAGACATTTTGCTCCACCGAAATAGGTCTTGAGTACGTATACCACGCCAATGATCGCGGTGGATTTCGCGATCGTGAAAAGGTGCGGGATATTGCTGATACCTCTTCCAAAGCCCTCCGCCAGCAGAGGGACGACCATGTTTGCGACTACTAGTCAGATGGAATTGAATGCAGTAGTTCGTGCTCAAGAAGTTTATCTGAACCTGCGACTAGCCCGGCTTAGGCTCGTGGGGGTGCGGAATCCTCACGTCTTCAAGTGCTTTCGTGCCTGAAACTCAATTTCCTTCAGGCAATGACGTTGCTAGGACCAGCCCGAATTTGTGCCTGCAAGTGCAACTTGAGCCACCTTTCTGGAGCACGCTGTTGACCACTTCTGATCGCGGTACTCTACCAGTTCTATGTCTGACGACAAGTTTGATGTCGATGAGTATTTCGTCCCGCTAGTCGACCAGCGCGTGTTCGGCGCAGGTCTCAAGAGAAAGCGTGTCGCGTTCGTGCCAGCCTCTTCCCACAACTCCACAGTGAAAACCAACGCCACACCCACTGCTGGGAATAGATACCTCTCTATTGTGTTGCAGAAAGAACCGGGCTCGAAAGCTGACGTTGTAGACGAACCCTCAGCCACAGAGTCGAAGCCGAAGAGCAAGACGCGTGAGACACCTGTTGTGTGTGATGTCTGTGGTCAACCACTACTAGAGGCCGATAGCCATGCCACATCGATTGCACATCAGATATGCATCAAGCATTCCCATCCACCTTCTCATCTTGATAGGTCGCATATTGGACTGAGATACCTTCAAGACCACGGCTGGGATCCTGACAGCAGACGAGGATTAGGTGCACGTCAGGAAGGTATACGAGCTCCTATTAAGGCGAAAGAGAAGCATGATAGTGCTGGACTTGGCCTGTATGCTACCAGCGAGGACACAGATATTCACGTACGGCAAAAGAAAAAGAAAATAAAGGAAGAGCCGATAGTCAAATTGAACGCCAGAGAGGTTAGGAGCATCGAAGAAGAGAAAAGTCGGCGTGCTGAAAAGCTACGCCAATCACTGTATGGTCCAGATCTGTCCCAATATCTGGGTTCAAACGGCTAGATCGCTAAGGCAGATCAAAAAGTACTGTGCCCAGAACACAAGATGCATACATTGAGTTCCAACGCCGGACGCCGTGCTGGAACGAGAATTGTGTTTGTCTAAATAGCTTCAGTTCTTCCATACTTTGAAGTGATGTTTTTTCTCCTTCTTGCCTTCCGCCTTCTCCTTGGCCAATTCAGCTGGCGTCTTGAAAGTGCTCTTGGGAGGCTCGTGTTTTGAATCGTGTTTGGTTTCCTGCTTGGACGAGCTGGGTCGATTGTTGACCTGGGGCTGGCCCTGTGGTGCCAAGTTCATCTTCTGCATCGCTGCTACAGGCGGCTGTGGCTGTGCCTGTGGCTGTGGCTGTGCCTGAGTTTGAACTGGCGGCTTTCCATTAGGGATACTCTGCGGCTGCGGTGGTTTAGGCTGCATAGCAGCAGGAGGCGGTTCCGACATCCACGCTGGCATCTTAGGCGGGTCACGGTCCATAGGTAGGCCAAGCTCACGCCTGCTTCGACTTAGCAGGCTGACTTGCCTTGTGAAGGAGCGTGGTGTAATCATGTGAGTTGTTGCTAGGTAGACCTCCTTGCCATACTCGCGAGCGATCTCATAGCAAGAACGTGCTTCGGAATATGTTGCTCCTCCAGCCATAAAGACTATCAGCCTTTGTCTTGGTTTGCCAGACTGCTGACGAGTACTTGCCCAAGTCGGGGCGCCCTGCTTGCGCAAGGACGTTGTTGATTGAGCAGTCGATGAGTGGTCGAGATGTGGTTTGACGGGAGGAAATACGCCTGGGTCTAATGTATTTTTGCACAAGCCTTCGAGTAAGCTCCGCACATTAGTCTGGAACCGCGTCAAGTCAACCTCGTCTCCAGGTTGAACCTGTTGCGCCTTCGGAGGAAACAATGGTTGGAATCCAGGACTATTATCCTTCAGTTGTCGTTCCACCCTCGATCCTAGTAGGTCGAGATTGTAGATCATCTCCCCATCCATAGGCGAAAGCTCACCATGACATCTCAGCTTCTCAATGTCACCTCTAAGCAAGCCATTTCTGTACATGATGTACATGGCCAGCAGCCGCACTCGATCGTCGTGCACTATACTGTCATCGTCCAGTAAACGAACGACCTGATCTGCCAGGTTTCTGGGTCTCTTACCATCTTCATCGATGCCAGTAGCCAGGCATTGCTCAGTCGTGGAGATGTCAATCAGCTTTCTTTCCTGAAACAACTTTGCGCACTTCTCGGCCATATCGATATGTAATGCGAATGCCTCCTTGCCTTCCTGGAACTCAGGCAGACCAGCCATCATGTCCTTTATGGTATTGACTGTGACAGGCTGATCGTCACTGTCAGCAAATTGAGAGTTCTTGGCTTGAAACTGTTTGAAGTCGTTACTGAGTTCGACTAGAAGGTCTTTCATGTGTTTATGTCTGTTTGATACCCAGAGCTTGTCATTTTCATTGAGCTCCACATCCTTCTCTTCTTGATCTGGTTGCCCTCTTCGGATAACGTTACGGTAGGAGATTTTGTCGCCGTCGTCCTGCATGGGTAGGAGGTCCATAGCCATGGCTTGGTATGTGAGCTCATGAACAAAAGGAGCCATCAGATCCATGGTTCTATCGGTGATGATCAGCTCAGCACGAGGTCGTGGAGAATCAGCCGGAGGAAAGTTGTTACGCTGATCGCGGGCATATTCGTCCAGAGCAGTCTGTACAAAAGAGGCCAGATGAGAACATAGAACGGCGGCTGCATGATTTGCGTTTCTAGGTCTGAAATAGCGTACCAGTGGGTACTCGCCTAGAGAAACACAGACAGACACAATCTTCTGAGTGAGGCTGTCGAGATGGGCTTTGATCATGCTGTCGCAATGCGGATTGTAGAGAACGTGGAAACTCCAGTCGGCACGAAAGGTGACCACGTGAGACTCCCGAGGGTAGAAATCGATGTTCAGGTCCCGAGTGCTAGCAATGAGCTGACGACGTGGTTCGGCATTGAACAAATCCTGGCCCAGGAAGCGGGGGAGTGTAGAAGTCCAGATCAAAAAGGCTCTGCGGTACCTGCGACGGCTCAAGTCTGCCTTCAGCTGCTCAACAATATGTGGCAGAGGGGACAGTAAATATATGGCATCAGTCTCAGGCTGTTGCTCGCGACGATCTTCCAGCAACTCGACGTTGATAATGTTGCAATTGAGAACATCATCCTCTTTAACCACATTGTACAGCAGTTTCTTGCTAGTTCCGTCCAATACCAGGACCTTCCAGTCATTCCCTGTTGCCTGTTTTATGGCTGCGAGGAAGTTTTGTCTCTGCTCATCGAGGATAGAGGTGGCCATGGTGAGGGTTTTGGAGGGCTGGTGGTCGTTGTCGACTTGGAGGGTTCACTGCTGGTGATGACTGCGACAATGTCGACTCCCACATCAAACATCTCTTCTCCCGTATGAAATTGATCGTGCAGGTGCTGCCTGTGCAGAAGGACTTCTGCCAGAAAAAAAGGGTGCCTGGAAGTTTAGAGTAATGTATATCGGCATTGAGTGCGCCACATGGTCGAGTTCATGAGTGGGCAACTTGAACTTTCGACCAGGGCTTGCAGGGTCCCATGTGGTAATGTGGATCGAAACTCTAAATTTCGCGTGCATCATTGAGGTCGAGATTCATTGGCAAGTCGCCGCAATGCGTCTTTCACTGCATGCGCATCTATTGTCAGCTTACGTCTAATTGCGCACTGGAGTATGCAAGCATGGCATCAGCGACCTATGCAATGCGTTCTTTGCACATTCCGTCGAACAGCTCCGTCTGCGCGCCGCATCAGCAGCAGTCGGACACTGAGTCTTGAGATCCGTCGCCAGAAAATTAAACCAGCGGCAGGCTTTGATAGAAGGGAGAGGGATCACAAGAGACAAGATCCTGCTGAACCTGTGAGGGGAAAGCATGGCCAACCTGTGATACGGAAATATGGAAAGGGAGACAACATCAGCCACCTTTCTGACGCGGAGGAGAAACAAAAGCAGGCCTCTCACATACAGAAAAATATCCAGACTCTGGAACATCGCCTACGTGCGAGGACACCGACTGATAGCGGCAATGGCACCACTTCTGACATGGATCGATTGGATCCCACGGGGCAGTTATGGCCAGCCTACCGTGCATATATCTTGTCCTTGAAGGAGAAGGTGGCCACATCAAAACGACCCTCAAATGATCAGAGGATGTGGGATACTTTATCGAGCACAAATAACGAAAGCTTGGAGAAGGAATTATACTTTGGCTTCCTCGACTTTGCTATCAAACCACCAAGCGCTGATGAGTTTAGCAAGTCAAAATCCATGCCCGTCGATCTGCGCTATCCGACCGAATGGTACGCCTCAGCACGAAGAGCCCAGAGGGTCATCCATCTTCATGTCGGTCCCACTAATTCCGGTAAAACATACAATGCCCTGAAGAGACTGCAAGAGACGAAAAATGGCTTCTATGCTGGACCTTTGAGGTTGCTAGCACATGAAGTCTACTCCAGGTTCAGAGCCAATGGTATAGCTTGCGACTTGGTCACTGGTGATGATGTGCGCCTTGATGAAGACGCTGACACAAAGGTCTATGCGTCCACGGTTGAAATGGTCAACACCTCTCGTCACCACGAAGTTGCTGTGATTGATGAAATTCAAATGATGGGTTCAGAAGACCGTGGATGGGCTTGGACTCGCGCTTTCCTTGGTGCTAATGCTAACGAGGTTCATCTCTGTGGTGAGGAAAGAGTTGTACCCTTGATCCGCGAGCTGTGTGCCTCAATGGGAGATGCTCTACAAATCCACCAATACAAACGTCTAAATCCGCTTCGCTGTATGTCCAGATCGTTGCGTGGTAACATCAAGTTACTTCGCAAGGGCGATTGCGTGGTTGCTTTTTCCATTATGGAGCTGCATGCTTTGAGGCGACAGATCGAGCTTGAGACCAATAGAAGGTGCGCTATTGTCTATGGTAGTCTGCCACCTGAAACCCGTGCTCAACAAGCAGATCTCTTCAATGACCCTGACAACGACTATGATTTCCTTGTCGCTTCCGACGCTATAGGCATGGGTCTTAACCTCTCTGTCAAGCGCATCATCTTCAGTAGCACCTCAAAATTCGACGGTACGAAAACAGTGCAGCTCACCATACCTCAGATCAAGCAGATCGCAGGCCGTGCCGGACGATATCGCTCTGCTCATCAAGACAAGAACAAGACTTCCGCTACCACGACGGATGCAAAGGATGCTGCTGACGAGAACGTCGGTCTTGTCACTTGTATCGATGAAACTGATCTTCCCATCATTCGTGATGCACTTGCTACAGAAGCTCCACCAATGCGAAAGGCCGGCATCGTTCCACCTGCAGAATATTTGCAAGAGTACTCGACTCAACTTCCGCCTGGCATACCCTTCGAGTACCTGATGCGCAAGGTTTCGCACGCGGCTACGATTCATCCTCGCTTTTTCCTATGCGACATACGTGACAAGCTAAAGAATGCACGCATAGTGGATGATGTCCCTAACTTGACCATAGAACAAAGAGTCAACATAACCGCAGCTCCTCTTGGAGGTCGTGATCCCAAGCATGCAAAATGTCTCCAGGCCCTCTCTCGTGTGATAGCGCAAAACAAGCTGGTCACAGTAGCAGATATCCCTGAGATACCGCTCGAGGTTCTAGCTCAAGAACCACAACACGAAAGAAGATACCTAGAAGAACTCGAAAGTCTTCACAAGTGCTTAATTCTCTACCTCTGGCTCAGTTACCGTTTCACAGCAGTCTTGCGCGATCAGCCTATGGCCGCCCATGCCAAGGACTTGACCGAGCAGCGAATCAATCTGACACTGCGAGCATTCTCTGCTAACCCTCGACTCAGACAGAGACTGCGTAAGATCAAGGAGCAGCAAAAAGACTTCGTCGCTCCGGCCGTTCCCGAGAAAGCTGAAGCACAGGCGACAGCAGAGCCAACCTACGATCCTGAGCGCCAGTCACGAGTAGATGAGAAAGACCGAGATCAGTACGAGGATAATTCCAATCCTTTCATGCTGGACGGACAAGCCGACGAGACCGTCGAAGAGCATTTTAGAGAGCCGGCTTCGATGGAAGCACCCTACGGAGCTGAACCTGGTTCAGAAACACAGCCAGATTCTAATAGCTTGACGTCCAAGACACCTATACACGACACGCTACCTGTAACAGGGAATTTAGACACGACAAGACCGGAGGATCCTATGCAACAGCAAATATCCAGCGCCATCAACGAGGCCAACATGTTTCACGCACGTTCTACGAACCCCGCCTCAGGACTACCCGAAATCGACGCCGACACTCACGATCTAGATATGACTTCCGGAACACAAACCGCAGACCAGGAACCTGCATTCCAAGAACGACTCCCACCAGACAGAGACACCAGCGATGAAGTGGTCATAGACCCGGCTGAGGCAGAAGCGATCGCGCAGATTGAGGATAAGGAAGAAGGTGTCGACATGTCGACGGAATCAGAGTCTGGCACGACAAGGATACCTGAGAGGAATGAAGATGCTGACGAAGAGGAGGTTGAGCAGCCAAAGGCCGCGAGTGGTAGTGCGTGATCTGATTTGACGATTCTTAGAATGTTGGCGGCGAGCGTGAGATGTCGCTGTAATGGCTTGGGGTTTTTCTTAATGTATAAGACTATGGTCATCAGGCTTGTACAACTACGATAGAGACGAATTGAATTCAGCCAATCAGGTTGTCGTCAGGACAGCTATCTCATTCTGGCACTGTCAGTCCCACAGAAGAGAAACACGTAGTCGATCTCAAGAATTGAATGAACAAATATCATTTCGTGGTCTAGGTTGTTATGCTAGCATGATGAACACCTCGGTAACATCAACTTGTCTAAATGCTTGTCCCGGCGCCCAGAACTTACTGGTCGATCTGACATACTCGCTGTCTTCACAATTTGCTTGTAGCAGAATGGCTGCATTGCGTCAATGTTGATTGGTGTCAATATGCTGTAACTAACGGCTGGTTGGAACGGTTCTCTGGGTAGTGTTGGTGGTTTGTCCAGTGCCGCTGCTAGCACCGAGTCCAGATCCAATTCCGGTGCCAGTGCTACTGCCAATGCCCGTGCCACTACCGACTCCTCCCATACCCGCGCCGTGGTTTCGCTGCTCAGCCGCACGCATTTCTCCAGCAATCTCGTCCTCACTAATCCCGTGTCAGTAGTGACCAATAATGAGCATCGGTCTCAGAACTGAGTTGGAGTGTCTCATGGGATGCAACAAGTGCTAGACAATTTGAGTACTTACGTTTTCTTGTTGCCATGGCTGATCATGCGGTTGAGAAAGCTGTTTGGTCGGCCCATTGGGTACTTGTCACCTTCTTTCTCAGCGGTTTCGACTTCTTTGCTGACATAGGAGTGAGTCTCCTCATCTGCGGAGGCATCTGGGTCATCGAAGTCGGCTGTGTGATGGGTTAGTTTCCGTAAACTTGAACGAGGACGCCATTGACCGGTCACTAGGAGCAGGAAAAGATGGAAGTTGTTCCGGAACAAGCTTGACCGTGTTACTGCTGTGTATATCTGTCTGCTGATCGTCCAAGCTGCTTCACGGTCGAAGGGTGACTAAATCATGGTCATGTATGGAGGGGCAACTGCTCCGTCACATCTACTGCAGCTCTCGACAAAAGAGTAACGGGGTCGATGCTTCGAAAATATCGAAAAATGAAGACACACGGCTGAAGCATTTCCCCTTGGAGAGGTTTTTTGAGGGGCAGGATGTACTCACGTTCAGCATCTTTGTGGGAAAATCGTCGCTTGACCTTGGCTCTGATGTTGGTCATCATTCCGGACATCTTGCTCGATATCTAGTGATAATAGTGAGGGCGTTGGAGAAGTGTTCAATAAGGATGCTTCGGGTGCAAGTGTATCTCAAGAGCAACCTGAATATGCAGATGGGACAAGGTCTCAAAACTAAAATGCCGCAGAGGTGTTATGGTCTTGCTTCCAGAACAACAAGAAGGTACAAGCGAATTTAAATGAGGCGGGGAAAGAGCGTTTCTAGATCACGTAGCTTCAAGTGGGCAGGTGCATGCCAAACGGCAGGTGGCGGTGCCTCCCTGAGCGACAAGTCACACGTTCTGTTTAGGCTCCAAAACTGCTTGGACTTGCATGGCCATACGTCAGGATCCATGTTCCGAAGCGTTTGATCTGTTATCTCGGGAAGCTGTTGCTGGCAGAAGTCAGTTTCACCGATCCAGAAGATCCACTAGAGCTCAGTGGGTAGGTTTCTTTGTCCTCCGGTATCGAACAGCATATCCCTGCCAGATAAGGACTAGCAGCAGTCAGAAGCCTGACAGCCTAACCCCAAATTACAGAATTTGGTCTTGTTCTGGTCAGGTACAATCATGAGTATCAGCGTCCTATGCGACAGCCACGGACACAGTCATACGTGTCTGGTGTAGCCCTCCAGCAGTGATGGATGACCTCGAGAGTCTGGAATACCTCTCTCTTGTGGCCAAGATCACTTCTGAACTACAAAATCATGTTGGTTTGGGCGACAAGGCTCTTGCTGAATTCGTGATCGCGCAACATGGCGGCAAAGATCTGGTGTCCTTCAAGAAGGCTCTGGCCGAGATGGAGGCAGACTTTCCCGAGTCTTTGATTGAATCCGTTGATCGACTCGTGCTGACTATGCATCCAAAGTATAAGAAGAGCCTCAATCTAGACAAATCGCGAAACCGTGATATTGAAAAGATGGACGATATTGGTCGCAAGGCAAAGGTCTTCAAGGGCTTGGCTGTTGCTGACAAGACACAGACCTGGGAAGAGAGTGATGGCTCGGCTGACGATACTTTTGCGATATTGGAAGGGCTGGCACCAGACAAGTCTAACGGAACAGCGCATGGCAGCAGAAAACGCAGTCGAAGTCCCGACGATTACCACCACCCACGAAAGCGGAGATCTAGGAGTCCCGGCCACCCACCTCGCTCGAGAAGGAGGAGATATAGCGATGAGAGTGATCGTGACGAATATCAAGAGCAACTGCAACGTGAGAAAAATAGCAATGGTCGTCGACACAGGCACAGGCATGACAACGATGAAGACAAATACTTGGACAGGAGAAAGCCGCGGCAAGAAATAGACGACCATCCAGTACTCTATAAGGTCTACGATGGGTGGGTTACAGGTATCAAAGACTTTGGCGCATTTGTGAATCTGAAAGGTGTAGAGGGCAAGGTGGATGGACTAGTACACGTTTCAGCCATGCAAGAGGGAGCCCGTGTAAACCATCCTTCTGATCTACTTTCCAGAGGGCAAGAGGTCAAGGTCAAGGTCGTCAAGATCGAGGGAAACAGAATAGGCTTGTCGATGAAAGAGGTTGACCAAGTCACAGGTAGAGACCTCGTGCCGTCACGCAGAATTGCCTCGGGAGCCAATATGGAGCGACTCAATGGTGCAGGCGATTTCAACAATGAGGAAGTGCCTGTAATTGAAGACATCTATGGAGGCAGATCCAAGAACAGGAAGCGAATGACTTCACCCGAACGCTGGGAGATCAAGCAACTAATCGCCGCTGGTGCTCTGAAAGCTTCGGACTACCCTGACATCGACAAAGACTACGATGATGGGTTGAATGGTGACGGTGGTCAAGAACTTGAAGAGGATGTGGATATCGAGGTTCGTGAAGAGGAACCTCCCTTCTTAGCTGGACAGACTAAACAGTCACTTGAACTGTCTCCTATACGCGTCGTCAAGGCACCAGAAGGCTCACTGAACAGAGCTGCTCAGGCAGGCACCTCTTTAGCTAAGGAAAGACGAGATCTGAAAGACCAAGAAGCCAAAGACCGTGCTGCCGAAGAAGCCTCGAAAGTAAATCTGAACGAGCAATGGCAGGATCCTATGATTGCTCCAGAAGATCGAAAATTCGCTGCAGACTTCAAACAGAAGCAGCAAGAACAATCCAAGGCAACGCTTGTGGTCCCTGAGTGGAAGCGAGTGACACAAGGTCCGAATCAGGCACTAGGGAGGAGGACGAATATGACCATAAAAGAACAGCGAGAAAGCCTTCCTGTATACAAATTCAGGAAGCAACTTCTGGAAGCAGTGGAGCAGAACCAGCTATTGATTGTGGTCGGTGATACTGGCTCTGGGAAGACTACGCAACTCACTCAGTATCTGGCTGAAGGGGGTTATGCAGCAAGAGGCATCATCGGCTGCACACAGCCTCGTCGTGTTGCTGCAATGTCAGTCGCAAAACGTGTTTCAGAAGAGGTTGGCTGTGAGCTTGGCCGTGAAGTGGGCTATACAATCCGGTTCGAGGATCGAACTTCAGCCGATACGCGAATAAAGTATATGACGGATGGCATGCTTCAACGCGAAATTCTGGTTGATCCTGACCTCAAGAGCTATTCTGTTATCATGCTGGACGAAGCACACGAAAGAACGATCGCTACTGATGTGCTATTTGGACTCCTGAAGAAGACTGTCAAGAGAAGACCTGATCTCCGCATCATTGTTACATCTGCCACCCTTGACGCTGACAAGTTCTCTGACTTCTTTAATCAATGCCCCATATTTTCGATTCCAGGTCGGACATTTCCTGTCGAAATTATGTACTCCCGTGAACCAGAAGAAGACTATCTTGATGCCGCTCTGACGACAGTCATGCAAATCCACCTGACTGAGCCTGCTGGCGATATCTTGGTGTTTTTGACGGGTCAAGAAGAGATCGATACAAGTTGCGAAATCCTATATGAGCGTATGAAGGCTCTAGGTCCCGCAGTTCCAGAACTAGTCATTCTGCCAGTGTATTCAGCATTACCAAGTGAGATGCAGAGCAGAATCTTCGATCCAGCCCCGCCTGGTGGTCGAAAGGTTGTCATCGCTACCAATATCGCTGAGACATCTATCACGATTGACCAGATCTACTATGTCATTGATCCTGGATTTGTGAAGCAGAATGCATACGATCCCAAATTAGGCATGGATTCGTTAGTCGTCACACCAATCTCACAGGCACAAGCAAAACAAAGAGCGGGTCGTGCGGGCCGTACAGGACCGGGAAAGTGCTTTAGGCTATACACTGAAGCTGCATATCAATCCGAAATGCTGCCAACTACGGTACCGGAGATCCAGAGACAGAACCTGGCGCAAACAATCCTTATGCTCAAAGCTATGGGCATCAATGACCTGCTTCATTTCGACTTCATGGACCCACCTCCAACGAACACCATGTTGACAGCTCTAGAGGAACTGTATGCATTAGCAGCGTTGGATGACGAAGGCCTCCTCACACGATTGGGTAGAAAGATGGCAGATCTCCCAGTCGAGCCTTCTTTGGCCAAGACTCTGCTCACCTCGATCGAGTTAGGGTGTTCTGAGGAGATTTTGACAGTAGTCGCCATGCTATCAATTCAAAACGTGTTCTATCGCCCCAAGGAGAAGCAGCAACAGGCCGACCAGAAGAAAGCTAAGTTTCATGATCCACATGGTGATCACTTGACACTCTTGAATGTTTATTCAGGGTGGAAGAACTCGCGGTTCAGTGACCCTTGGTGCTTCGAGAACTTTATTCAGAAGCGGTCAATGACTCGAGCTCGTGATATTCGAAAGCAGTTGGTGGACATCATGGGACGATATCGTCACCAGATCGTGTCTTGTGGACGCAACACAGAAAAGGTGAGGAGAGCTCTTTGCACTGGCTTCTTCCGCAACAGCGCCAGGAAGGATCCACAAGAAGGCTACAAGACGATGGTGGAAGGGACGCCCGTGTACATGCATCCAGCGTCAAGTCTATTTGGCAAGCCTGCGGAACATGTTATATATCACACCCTTGTGCTTACCACGAAGGAATATATGCATTGTGCCACGGTCATCGAGCCCAAATGGCTTGTGGAAGCTGCACCAACATTCTTCAGAGTAGCGCCCACGGATAAGCTCAGCAAGCGGAAGAAGGCAGAACGCATACAGCCACTGCATAACAAGTTTGCTGGCGAAGACGATTGGAGGTTGTCTGCTCAGAAGAGACAGTCAAGAGGTGGTGGAGGAGGTACTTGGGGTTGAGGTATATAGCTTTCTTGTTCCTGCGCTTGAGTATCTGTCAAGAGCCGTACTTGAATACGACTGACAACAAACATTATCTCAAACTCTCAGAACTCTTTCAAGAACTGTAAAGTGGAAAGCGAAGGTCGGAGTGATTCCGGGCAGCGCGCGTTTTTGCCGTCCAAAAGCGTTACTAGAACGTAGATGCAGGCTACTTCCACAACCGATGCTCCTGCCCAATTAAATACAGCTTGAAGTCAGAAAGCTGGCAGTTGCGCCTGCCAAGCAAAACTTCGATCTCGTCCCTAGAACTTCTTTCATCGACATCTCCCGCAACTGTATTGAAGCTTTCACGTCAACTCTCATCTATCCTCCCTCCTTATAGACGTCAACATGCCTCCCGTCTCACAAGCGGCCGTCTCAGCTGCGCGACAATGGACGAAACACAGTCTGTCTACCTCGTCCAATGTCTCCCGCATCACAGCAAGCTCTCTCCTCACCTCTACACCCGAGTCGCAGAAAAGATTAGCTACACAACAAACCAGCACTGCTAGCGCACAAGGAGGTGCCAGCTTTGACTCTCCTTTCAGAGGCCAGAAATCCGCAACAGACTTCAACAAGGTCCCAAGTTTCAAGGCATACATGAGCAGGGGCAGTGAGCCCTCGACAAGAGTCTTTCAGTATTTCATGGTCGGTTCGATGGGTCTATTGGCTGCTGCTGGCGCAAAGGCTACTGTACAAGGTACGGAGGATTCACACTCATTGTGAGCATTATGGTTACAGTGGTCGCCCGCGACACTGAAGAAGTAGTGTTTACAATTCAGCTTGATCACTCGGCTAATACGCTTGTACTACAGACTTCCTGGTCAACATGTCCGCATCCGCTGACGTCCTCGCCATGGCCAAGGTCGAGGTCGATCTTTCAGCTATTCCAGAAGGAAAGAACGTCATTATTAAGTGGCGAGGCAAGCCAGTCTTCATCCGACACAGAACAGAAGGAGAAATCAAAGAGGCGGAATCGGTCAAGTATGATACTCCCGGCTGAGATGTTGAAAAGCTGCTAACATGCGCTATAGAGTCGAATCCCTTCGAGATCCCCAACAAGATTCCGAGCGAGTCAAGAAGCCAGAATGGCTCATCATGTTGGGCGTCTGCACTCATCTTGGTTGTGTCCCAATTGGTGAAGCAGGCGATTATGGTGGTTGGTTCTGCCCATGCCACGGTTCGCACTACGATATTTCTGGCCGTGTACGTAGGGGTCCTGCTCCTCTGAATCTGGAAGTACCAGAATACGAGTTTCCTGAGGATGGTAAGTTGGTTATTGGTTAGAGCGTTTCACAAAAGGAGTGTACATATCATATTGCAAGACTGCTACAGCCGTTGTGTCAAGCATGCTGGATTTTAGCGGATGTTACAGTCGTCTCTTTCGTCATAAGACTGCTTGAAAGTTACCAATTCGCAAATTGTGAGAGTTTCAGGTGAATTCCGAGTCGTCCTTTTCACGGCTCTGCCATGAACACGACATGTACTACAGTGGATCAAGGTGGTATTCCCATCGCGGTTTCGAGATCCCATCTACATGGCTGTGGTCAGCTTTTTCATCTGAAGCACTAACAACTACAAACAACAACATTCTCATCCCAGACGAGAGCTTAACGATTGAGCAAAGTTCCTACAAGAGAATTCGCTTCGCATGGACAATCTATCTGCAGCTGTTCCGATTACCGTCTTTATTTCCACTGACTGCCACTTGGTTTCACAGGTTTCTCTAAGAGTCATGGAAAATTTTACTTAACGATACAAGGCATGCATGGTGCCTCGGGTTTGCTCCTTCTCAAGTTCTTCTAGCCGACAGTATCGACCAACCCTCTTCTCCACAAGCACATGAATAGCCTTCTGAGCCCGCTCGAAAAGTATCGGTGTCTCGCTGCTTATCTAGTGGTTCGGCTCGATATCTCGTATCCTCAAAGCCCAAGGCATGATTCAGTCTGCAAACATCTGCGAGCACTCGATGGTCTATGCAGAAACGTGTGCATACGCTAATTGGGTATACGATGAGCACGGCGTGTGTGTTTCATAATATCACGATCGTACAGTGGCCTCACAACCAGGAGCACCATGTTTGGCCACAACAGGTGAGAGGGTTGCTATCTGACGGCCCTTTTATCTCACATTTGATGCGATGGGTTTGAGCGAATTGTCGACGGAAGCGATACAGTCAGAGACAGATCCAATGTTTCCTGTGTCTTTTCCAGGGAGCGTTCGGAATCATCCAACCATATCACCTGTATGGTAGTTGAAACATGTCTTAGCCACCTATCGTCTCTTAGCTTGAGTTTCTGCTCGAACCAAGATCCGCTTCTTTGGCCTATGGACTGCTTGTGTCTCATGCTGTGAATGTGTATGACTTTCGGCTCGCCATCTCCTTTTGTGTAGGATAATTCGAGCATAAAATTGGACGTAGAGGTATGCCAGACCGTGACAGGGTTATTGTAAAGAGCCACTGATTCTTGCTACTTCGACCCTCCGGCGCCCTGCTTGATAGATTCTGGTGTGCAATATAGGACAGTGCTCGGGGCTCGTCAAGTCCAGGGAACTTTCTGAAAACCTACTACTGGTGGTTCGACCCACATATCAATATCGGCCCTCATCTCGGGGAATGACTCGAAGAAACCAGGCAGCATAGTCCAATTCTTGAGATCAAACATGAAGTCGTGATACAATCTACTCAACCCGCAAATCAGACCTGATTCGGGGTCGTATTGAGCAACCTGCTCATCCGGATATGGCCAGTTGAAGTGAAAGTACTCCACGAAACAGAAGGAGAACTCGCCGCTGACTTGATACTTCTCGTATTCGAAAACGAGTCTCTCGCGCAACCCTGGCCATACCAAGAAATCAATAACGAGCGGATGTTCTATCCTAAGCTGCGCAGGACGAGGAAGAAACCAGGGAGGCACCTTGGATCGATTCTCGTCGGACGGGTTTGCCCGCCACCGCATGGCACATCCACAAATATACATCAGAGCCAGCCGTTGAGGCCTCGAGGTCCATTTGCCGAACACTCGCTGGTCGACGCATTGCAGGGCGAACATGATAGGATGTTGGATCGCCGTGCCGATGCTTTCCCACCCCAACAGGATTGCCCTTGCTAGCACACTTTCATCGAAATCCATTACAATAGGATTTGCCTGTAAGCCACGATGGAATGCGTCGTCGGAGGTTGTCCACTTGTGCTCGTCAGGTGCTATCACGAGAAAGCCGCCCTCGGGTGGCAGTCGTCCTGTGAGTGGAGAAGGGTTCGAAAAAGGGTTGCCAGAACCATATTCGAAGAATTCGTAAATCTGATTGATGTCTATGTTTCCGAATTCCTGCGGTACAGCTGCACGGTAACCCTGTGACTCGAATAGTGGTTGTAGACGTCGAGTTTGTGTTAGAGTTGAACCATGAGTGAGTGCGATGGCTGGATCAGATGTGCTTTCAATATCGGTCACCGAGCCTGAACGATCATCATTCACCAAAGGTGTGTACGTAGTTGATGATGTTGAGTCTCTTCTTATAGTATCTGTCGATCCTGTCAGTCATTGCCCTTGCAAGAGAGGCCTGATCTCCGACCTTCACTCTCACCAAGCGCTTCGTTGATGGCGAACCTCATCTTCAATAGTGCTGTTTGATACCTCCCATTTTCTTGGCGCAGGTCGCCAATGACCTTAGTGAGTTGAGCTATCTCATAGTTCTTGTCTCCCGATTCAAGACTGGCCAGACGTTGTTCCAAGTCTGCGATCTTGTTCTTCGTTCTTTCACGCGTTGCGCGCTGTGCGAGCCTGTCAAGTTCCCTTTTCCTTTCAACACGATTGCTGCCTGTATCCTGTTTTTTGCGTTTCGGCGCATTGCCTTCATCGTTAACCGTGTTCATCGCGAAACCACAATCTCGGCCATTTAGACATCTCGCTCTATCTCGGATCACGACTCGGAACAAGCAGCCGCAATCACAACTCTCACCACCGACGATCCATCTGTGCACTTGTGTTGTACCAGCTTGATTTCGTTCTGTTCCCGAACGTGAGGTAAAGCTCCTAGCTCTCCGCACAAAACGCCCCGGGGCCCTCGGGGGAGAATGGCGCCGCTAGTAGCCGAGGCTTTCGAGCTCTATTCCATGCCCACAACGGTTAGATATCGCCTGGATGATAAGCTTGGCTTTTCGAGCTTTGTTGATGCATTGCTTGCACCTTGGCATATTTACTGAAGCGTTGAATAAGCATCGAACGTGAGTACTGATCCGAGCTCGTCGATTGCAGGCAACCACTCCGCTGAGGATCTTCAAGCTGTGCTTCTTCAAGCCATCACTGCCTCTTGTACTGCTACTCGCGATGCTTTTTGCCGATGTTGCAACGACGTGAGTTTCAACATATGCTTTCTCTGTAAAATGGGCAAGCCTCAACTCAGTGCCCTCTGCCAGAGCTTCTCTTGACTCAACAAATTCACCATGACTTTTCCGCGTTGACTGCCCGATCGCCAGAACGACCAGCAGGTTCATTGTCAGCTCGAAGACGCTTCCGCAAGCATCAGAATGCCTGATTTTTTGTGCAGACATCTGTTCGAGTTATTCTTGCACAAATCGCGAACCTGCAGATATGCAATGAAAAGTTAATGCCTGGTGTAACGTCATTGCTCCTTGATTACCTCATACTCAGATATGACGCCAGAACATTGACTGCCGAAGCCCCAATATTGAAGCCATCATGGTATCTAAATATGTCGTTCTTATAGGTATCCTCGGCAGTGTGGAATTCACTGATCAAGTTGAAACAAACCATCGATCGAGCAGTAGCACAACTGACACTCAGATTCCGAGGCCAAAATGTCCAGCTCGATGCCAGCTACCATGAAGGCAATCATAATCAATGGTAACAAGGCCAAGGTCGCCTCTGGAGTACCCCTGCCCAAGATACGCCCAACCTATGTTCTCACCAAGGTCGATTCTATTGCACTAAACCCTACGGACTGGAAGCACATCTCTGGAAAGAGGGCTGCTCCAGACGGTATTAGTGGTTGCGATTTCTCTGGTACGATTGTCGAGGTCGGTCCAGAAGTTACAAAGTCATTCAAACCTGGAGACCGAGTTGCAGGGACTACTCATGGAGCAAACCTCAGTCGTCCAGAGGATGGCTGCTTTGCTGAATATGCTATTGCAAAGGGTGATCTGTTGGTCAAATTACCAGACAGTCTCTCATTCGAGGCAGCCGCTACCTTTCCACTAGGAGTATCAACAGTTGGACAAGGACTGTTTCAGAAAGCGCTGAAACTCAACTTGCCAACTGACCCCGTCAAGGACAATACTCCAGTACTTATTTATGTAAGTAGGCCCTACTCTTTTTATGCACAACAAGCTGACTTGACAGGGTGGTTCTACAGCTACAGGAAGTCTTGGAATTCAATTTGCTAAGGCAGCAGGATACAAGGTTCTGACCACCTGCAGCCCTCACAACTTCGACTTCGTCAAATCCCTCGGGGCAGACGCTGTCTACGACTATCGTGATTCAGATTGTGCAAAAAAGATCAACAAAGACACCAACGATTCGCTCAAGCTAGCCTGGGATACCATCTCACTCGAGCCATCGGCCAAGATCTGCTCCGAAGCTCTGTCGTCTGATTCCTCTGGAGCACGTTACGGCTCGATCCTCCCAGTCAAATTGCCAAGAGACGGTGTTGAAACCACCATGACGTTCATGTATACAATTTTCAACGATCCGTTCGAGAAAGCCGGCCGACAGACTCCTGCTGTGCCTGAAGACTTTGAGTTTGCGAAGAAATTCTTTGACATCACTGAGAAGATGTTGGCTGAAGGCAAACTGAAGACACATCCTGAGCAGGTAGGACCAAAAGGTCTCGAAGGTGCCCTGCAAGGCATGCAAGACCTGAAGAATGACAAAGTCACGGGTAAGAAGCTGGTCTATCGTGTTCGAGAAACACCTGAGGCCTCAAACGTTGAAGTTGAGCTATAAGATTGGCATATATAATGCTTGTGGGTAATGCAGGCGAGTACGAAATATTCGAGACGGGACATTAACGACATGTGCTATTCACTGTTACACAGAGCTTCCTGGTTGACCTGTCAGCAACCATGGTCTCTGCTGCCAAAAGTCGTCCTTGATGATATCAATGTGTCGAACAACAACGTCTGCCTTCTGTCTTGCTTTACGAATCTTCTCCCTCTTTGTCTTCGATAGCTCGTCTTCTTTCGGTAGGTCGGAGGCGACGTCAATGTCTATTCGTCTCGCTGCTTCCGTTGGCTCAAGCATTTTATATTCCCTGAGTACCACACTTCCCTTCTTGAATATTTCTTTCTCATTGTTGTAGTTGATTCCATATCTAGACCACAATATTTCGTTCTTGTCAGAGCTCAAGGTGCCCTTCAGGAACTCCTCGGCTTCGGTGTTTGACATGCCTCCTTTCAGCACAAGTGCCCAGAAGGTAGTGTTGTACAGGTTGTTTATGTGACAGTCTGCTTGTCGCCAGGAAAGGTAATCTTTGAGGTTATGGTTGGAAGGATATGATATGCATCGAGCGTCGAATGTTGGTAAATGCGAAATAGCGAGATCGGCCTTCTCACGGCTTATTTCCTGCGATTGAGGATTTCCTTCAATCGCTATAACGTTCGTGCTTCCGCCACCATTTGAATGACGAGCTAGAAAGGTGCCCGTAGGGGCCGGTTCTGCGAAGTACTTTGGCCAGAGGTGAATATATGCGGCCGTGAATGTACTGACAACCGTGCTAGCAATTTTGGCAGATCGTCGCTCGAACAAGGTACACGACTTGTGAAAGACGAAGCTGTACTCATCTGAGTGACCATAGCTAATCATTATGTCGTGCAAAACGTGCAGTACATGCTGAGCGGCTGCATTCATTAAGTCTAGTGCTCTGATGTCGTTGGGTTTCACAAAACCATAGTGGTTGGATATTCTGAAATAGTCAGCAAGGCGTGAAATAGATAGTCTGTCTATTTTCTATAGCTTCGTCGAGGATGAAGTCTACGGCGTGAAAGTAAGCACACATTACGAACGGATTCACCTTGCCTGAAGCCACAGGGGAGCCAGACGTATTGGGTTCTTGCAGAGGTTGGTGAAGCTGACGTACTTGTGAAAACCACGACCATCGATGCGAACAACGATCCAGGTATTTGGAAGCAGATACTCTTCTCTTTCAAACTGTCGAACATATTCGAATCTGGGGACGATCAGTCGATATTACCATGGTCGTTGGTACTACTTGCTTCGAGTTAGCCATGACTACTGGCCATCAACCCTTTATATTGAGTGGTATTGTTCGAGCGTGTGATGTTTTTGATCACTGTACTTGCCACTCAGTACAATACTGTGACTCACGTCCAAGTCTCGTCGGCCATTGTGCGAGAGCGGCACAACGCGTCAAATCACAAGCGGACTCATATTGCGAAGCTACGAATTTCCTTGAAGAGTATAAGAGCCTTCTTCCTTGTTTGGAGGGCATATGTGCTGGTGTTGGGGTGATTATTATGTTTGAACTTTTTCGTCCAACGCAAAAAACCCAGTTACGTAACATTTCAAGCTGTTTACATCGGTGGTCTGTGACCTGGTGAGAAAGCAGGATGGACGAGAAAGGTGAGCTTTGCTTGTCCTTCAAGAATATGGGTATATACCGTTTGCACATTTGCTCTCTTACTCCAGGGCTGAGAATGTGCGCCTACTTCCTGCTATGAACGTTGCAGGTCTATCACTGCCTCCAGAGGAGAGTCAAGAGCCACGCTTGAACAATCAGCCGCTGTTCCGACGAACACGGGATCGACAGGTTCCCTGGTCGACGTGCGGAGGACTCTCGTGATGGAGCGACGCCAAGAGCAGATGTCCCCGTCCTTATCTTCAGTGCCAAAAGCACTACTCAGGTTTGGAATACAGCAGCACAGCACCGTGATACTAGCCTACAGGTGAAACAGATAGAGCCAAGAAATGATTTCAGTAATTCAATGTGCTTTAGATAAAGTCGCGGAACGACACAGTGGGCAAACACTCGTCCAAGAGCTCTCTCAAGACTAAAGAGAGAGTTCAGCTTCCTGGTCCCTTGACGCTTGCAAAACCGGTTGCAGGCATGCCTGCTTTGCTCAGAGACTTCTTACCGGTGGGTTTTGCAGCCTATCTTAACCTTCGACCAGGAACATTGCTCATCTCCGAAAACTAGTCCTAAAAAATGCACATGACCGAATCCACAACGTTTCTGTGATTGTTCCCCAGATGAGAAGAAGCAGACGAACTGCTCCGCCTTCACACCAGATCTGCCAACGTCTGCGGAGGCCGCCACGAGTGGTGCTACTTGCATGCATATTGGCCACTATACTCGAATATGCTGATGGCTTCCAAAAAACATTTTGGTTTGCTCCCAGCGATTGTTTCTACATCTCGCACATCAATCGTTGCACCTGGTCCAATGACTGCCAGATACAGATGAGAAACCTTCTTCTACTTACTTAGTATAATCGATATGCTACAGTCGTGGTTGTTGTCTTGCAAAGACTGTATGGGATTGTGAATATGGCATCCCTGCTGGATATCTCGCACGTGGCGATCCCTCAATCAACGACGAACCCACGCAAGAGGAAGAAGCGAGCTTCGGTGGCTGGTGCTTCAGCGGACTGCTTCAGATGCGCACAACGGAACACTACCTGTGATCGCAGGCGGCCCTATTGTTCTCGATGTCTTGAATCAGGTGAAGACTGCTCAGGTTACAAAACACAATTAACTTGGGGGGTGGGAGTCGCCAGTCGTGGAAAATTGCGAGGACTATCCCTGCCGATCGCGGGTACACAACAAACTACACCGTTCACTTTAGGACAGAAGACAAAGAAAAGACGTGAGAGCAAAACGACCAGCACACCAGAGCTACCGTCGCCCGCGCAAGTCGAGCAAACCCAAGGTTCGAATGGTACACAATTTGCGCCAGCTTTACCCACTCGCACGACTTCGGACTATGTCTCACTTCCGGTCATAGCCTCGACCAGTCGTGAACAAGGTTGCTCGATATGGGATCCTACACTCTTCTCTGCGCCTCATGAAGCCCAACACATTCAGCTGGTCCGTACACCAGCTCTGGATTTCCAGCAGGGTTTCAACCAACTTTCTGCTCAAAATGAAGGTATTCACGCAGTAGCGCTCCCAGAACCAAGTGCTATCACAGGTTCCTGGCGTATGCCAGAGACAGTTCCTATAGCACGTGCAAGTCAGCACACCTCGACCACGCACCAATCGATCAACACTTCGAACATGTCATATTCTGATCAGCCTAACTCATTCTTAGCTGGTTCTGAATTGGTCCCCTCGACTCAACCTGGATTCACAGAGACGGCACGGATGGTGTTGAGTCAAAATGGACGATCATTTGACGGTCTCTCGATGCTGCTCCAAGCAGGTGAATCGATGCAGCTGCCTCACGAAGGAGAAGCCAACGATATTGATGAGGAAATTCCGAGGAACAGGTACGATGAATGTGCGGTTTCCGACGATTACTCTCTGGGCACAAGACCGCAACTACTCGACACGAACTTTGGTCCCACGTTGTTGTCTGGCATCAGTAATATTGGAAAGACGGTCAGAATGCAATACCTGATCAACTACTACACCGAAGTCATTTCGCCCGTCATCGTTGCATTCGATAGTCCTACGAATCCCTTTCGGACACAGATATTGCGTCTAGCAGAGAGCAGCGAAACTTTACAACATGCCATAGCCGCCTTGGCTGCCAGTAACTTGAGACAAAGACGAGGCATTGGACTTCTATCAACAGGAAAGACTGCACCAGCAAGGAGGTCATCTTTTGCACATGTTCACCTGACGAACGAATATGCGCAGAGTATTCTTTCACCTGAAGAGCAAATGCGGGAGGAGACACTTCACAAGCGCCTAGCGATTGTCCAATTGAATCAACAGCTTAGCCATCCAGTATTGAGAAGAGACGACGCAACTCTTGCTACGCTCCTTATGCTGTGTTTGTTTCATGTCTGTGATTCTGGTATTGCCAAATTTCAGACTCAATTTGCTGGGGTACGAAAGCTTCTCGCTCTTAGAGGCGACGACGTCAAAATAGGCAACGAAGACTCACGGTGGATGTCCCGACTATTTACATGGTATGATGCATTGGCCTCTACAGTCAATGATAGAGAAAGACAAATAAGTGGTCAACTGCTAGATATGTCTGCGCTAGGCGGTGACTGGGCATTGGAGAATCTAGCAGGTATTGATGGACAGCTGTTCAAGGCTATCTCCAAGTTGTCTAGACTTAATCTGCTTCAGCAAGGAAAAACTGTGCATCAGGGCGATTGCTTCGTGCCTATGCCCATCTCTCCTGCTTACACGACAGATGCGTATTCCATGCTGGACGGTAACGGGTGGAGGCAGAGCCCCCGATCCGATGGTCTAAGTGCTGATTCTACAGAGCCTGATACAAGTCAAGCGTTTTGGCGAGAATGGCACGTTGTGAGGCAGGAACTCCTTTCATGGCACCTCGACACCACGCTCTTTGATTCTCTGAGCCGCGAGTCCTGTTACCTCACAATGGAGCAGCGTGCAGACCTCGAGAACATTTCACAGTCGTTCAGATATTCAGCCCTTCTCTACCTCGAAAGGCTAGCGCAACCAGGCCTCCCATCTAGCGACGAAGCCATCCAAAGATGGGTTAGAAAGAGTCTGAGCCACATCAAGGAAGTAATTAGTGACGTCTACCTTTTGTGGCCTTTGTTTATCACAGGCACCGAATGCATTGACGAGGAAGGGAAGAATATTATTCGAGGACGATGTGCAGATATTCAAAAGGATTCTGGATTTGTCAACAATGCAAGCTGTTTGCAATTGCTGGAAAAGGTTTGGCGAGCAAATTCATCCAAGTGGAGGTCTGGAGTTGAAGACGCAAGTGTAACAAACTCGAGTACGAGTTTTGAGAGGCACACTGACGGCACGTTTGTCTTCAGGGACGTCATGATTAAAGAGGCTGCAAGGACAGAAGGTGAAGGGGAATATATTGTGATTTAGCGCTACCTATCACGCCTAAGATAAGAAACCCATTTTCTCGTCGCATCACTCGTGATTTTCCACAGTCCACCATGTATGCATGGAATGCTTTCTTGCTTGGCTAGTCGGGTCCCGATCCGGTTCTTGCTGGAACGCAACACGTAGACATGAGCGAGCAGGAACCATATCGTCAAGGGAGCGCTTGTCAGAACTGCTTGGAATTTGTCCAGTCGCGAAAAGAAGGAACCCTACTCGCTTTTCGCAGATACCGACTTTCAGGCCCAGCCCGAGATATTCGCAATTACAACATTGTTTTGGAGGAAGGGATTCAGTAAAGATAATTTCAACACGACTGTGCTCACAGCACCTGAAGTAATTTTTCAGCTGACACTGGGTACCCCGTATTGTGCCCAACCTTCAGTAAGTCCTTAGCGAGCTTAATTTGGGAGCAATTAACCCACAGTTCGTTCTTTTGACCACTAACCATTCGATTTGATTGCTTATGGCTTACATAAAGGCGGGCCATTCGAGTCTGGCGGAGGTCAGCTTGTGGTTGTCTCCACCCTACTACCCACCTGAGTCGGGATGAGTCTTTCGTTCTCGCCGTCTTACACCTGCGCAACGCAACCGTGCGGGAGGCTGAAGACGTGTTAAGGCCAGGTTCAGGTCCGTTTGTATATTGCAATACCGTAATGATTTGACAAACTTGTGAGCTTCATTTCAGCCACGGCTCGCGTGCTTGCTCTTGCTGCTCGATCTTTTCCCTGACTACAGTATGCCGTGATCGTGTTAACTTACCTTAGCTATTGGCTAATATCTTACGATGGAGGCAGGATCACGGAGGTGAGTCTGGTCAGCTACATGCATACTAGTATCTTATTCTAATCTCGGCATAGACAGAAGGCACCGCTTTGGCCTCCATTCAAGCATGGCGCATATCACAACCTCTCTTCCACAGAGGATCTGCCTCTTCAGGATACACCTCACTTGAGCACTCCGGGGACTGGCATGTCTGCTGTGCAACGAACACTACTGACACCCAAGCTTTCACCTTCTCCATACAACACCCCCGGGCTCGACTCGAACCAGAGCACACCGCTCGTTGGAGCGTCGCCGGAATCGTTGAGATATGACTCGGAAAGACCGAGGAAGAAGTGGTTTGGCTATGGATGGAGAGGCGGAGCCAGAATTGCATTCGTCAGCACTGTTGTCGTCCTCATGGTCAACATAGTGCTGATGGTATATTTGACTGTCAACTACCCAAGAATGGACGGGTTTCCAGTCATATATCGAGGCACGTGCGAGAATGCGGAACGACAGAATACCTACTGGCATTTTGCAATCAATGTTCTGTCAACTGGTCTCTTAGGTGCCAGCAACTATTGCATGCAGCTTCTGTGCGCACCCACCCGAGCTCAACTTGATCGCGCTCATGCTGGCGGAAACTGGCTCGACATCGGTATTCCCAGTATTCGAAATCTACGCTTCATCAACTGGAAGCGAAGAGGGTTCTGGTTGGCTCTATGCTTGTCCTCGATTCCCTTGCATCTCGTCTACAACTCCACGTTCTACGCTGCCATCGCGACCAACGACTACAATGTACTCTATGCGACTGAGGACTTTGTGAATGGTGGAACATATGACAAAGTTCAGTTTCCCGATTCTGCTGCGCAAAACATTTCGGAATTTCAATTACTTGCACCCTTGTGGAAACCTTTGAACAACTCCGGCTGTATTCAGGAGTATGCTCACGACTTTGTTACGCGCTATCGGAACGTTATTCTTATCTTGTCGAACGTTTCCACCGAAGCTGACAATTCCCTTCTTCAGATTGCAATCAACGAGCTGCCTCCTCGAGGACACCTAGATAAGACTTACGACTCTTTTGCGTGGATCTGTAACGATACCGAGACAAGCAACAAGACCGGGGTCACAGACAGGAACTCGGTAGGGTTTGTGCCGTGCGCAGCTCAAGCCCCTGCACTGGAAGACATGGCCAATACATGGTGGAAAAGTGGAGGTTACCACATCTCACGATGTGTCGCCGAGGAAATCAATCCTCCGGACTGTCATCTGCATTTCGCACCTCATCTGATGGGTCCCGTGATCCTCATGAACTTGGTGAAGTGTATAGTGGCCTTTTATGTGGCTTTTCGTATGGCTGACAAGCCGCTTGTCACACTTGGCGATGCGATTGAATCGTTCATCAAGTACCCCGATCCCGCCACACAGGGTATGTGTTTGCTGACAGCAAAGCAAGCGGAGAAGACGTTCAGCAAGAACGCATACAATCTTGAGCCTGCTCCACAACAGTACCGTCCTCATAGACATCGATGGTACCAAGCTGCCACTAAACGACAGTGGTTACTGATTTGCGGCTTGATGGCCTTCATGATAGTCGGTTTGCTGCTTGGTATCGTCTTCGGTACTCGTGAACTGGCACCGCCAACACTTGCTAACGCCTGGTCAATCGGACTAGGCGAGGTACAGACACAGAATCTCGTGCTAGGGGCAAACCTCCCACAGCTCGGCGCGTCGGCCGTACTTATTACGGCCTTGATTGCCAACGCTCCACAGGCGATGCTGTCGTTCTTGTATATGGTGTACAACACAATCTACACACTCATGTATGTGGGCGAAGATTGGGACATGTTTGGCGCTTACACAGCAACGACAAGGCAGAACTTCCGAATACACTCGAAGAAGGAAACACACAGATATCTGCGAGTGTCGGAACCGAAAGGGCAGCAAAAATCTACTCACAAGCTGACTCTGCCTTTACGATTTGCGATACCCTTGCTTTGTGCTAGTGGGCTACTACATTGGCTGATGTCGCAAAGTCTATACCTTGCCAATATTTCTGTCATACCTCGTGATGGTACACTGCCAAAACAGGATGAAATCACGACGATTGCGTTTGCGCCACGAGCCATGATCCTGCTGATAGCGTTGGCAGTGGGAATGATAGTAGTTATTGTGGCCACCGGGCTGCGGCGCTTTAATGGCGAGATACCTATTGTGGCGTCAAATTCTGCTGCCATCTCAGCAGCGTGTCACGTAGATGATTCGCTGAGTGAGCATCGTAGACGGGAAATGGTGTTACGGAAGGTCGCTTGGGGCGTGCTGTCAGTGAGTAGTAACAGTGGGCATGCCGCACAGCTGCATGAACCAGAAGGACTAGGCATCGAGCCAAGACAGGGAAGAAAGATAGGGGATACTCATGTATATTCAACCAGCGACTTCAGTCATACTCTGGATCACGATGATGGTCTGGGAGATGAAGAAGGCTACCAAGCGTTACGAGGTCGGGCGGAGTTGGTAGACGAAAGAGGACTTGGTAAAAGTAGTGGTTTGGATATTGGCCACTGCAGTTTCAGCGACGAGTTCGTGTTCAAACTTGAGCCTGGAAAGCTCTATGCTTGAGCGAGGTCGATAGTGCGATGGTGGATTGAAGTCCACGTAGTTGAGCTTTCTTGGTCCTACGTTTCAGCGTCTTGTAATCGAGAGGACATCTGCGACTTACATTATCTTCGACCAACATAGCAGACGACGATTTAGCTTGTTATTGTCCTAAGAAACGAAAAGACAATTCAATGGGGTAGCACCTTAATTCAAACAATACCTATCGGCAGGGGCAAGGTCGCAAAGCAGGGCTGCAGGGATCGCTCTCAAGAAATAGAGTTTAGTGTCGGACGCGAGGTTTTTACTAATACGGCAGTATCAACAAACATTTCCATGCTTGAAAACATCAACGTATCACATCAGTCTTCACATGGTACAACAAGAGTAAAAGCAACATATTGATTGGAAGAGAGAAGCCCAAATTACCATCGTATTCGTGTCAATGGCCATAGCTGCGACCACAAGTTGATCAGTGCTGCCGTCGCATTCACACGATCCCAAACAGCTCCGCTACCTCGAAGTGCCTGAGACAAGGCCTGGACTATTTCCTCCTCAACATGTCAAAGTCAGGGAATCTAGCACAACTGTCCTCGATCCTCAATTCGAACGAAACCGCTACAATATACTACGCTGAAGATGCGCCATACCTACCTCGAATATTGATCTTCTACTGGCCAGTCCAAGCTGTCGGCTCTCTAAGTTCAGCATCGAGAGTCAGAACCACAATACTAAGTGCTGCTGGTTTCAGGAGTTTCAGTGCCTTCTCGGTCGCCCCAAGCAGCAGCTACTACTCAGCCGTGCATAAGTTGCCAGACGAGAAACAACGGGACGATGTTTGCAGAGCTCTCGCATTTGCTCTCTGCAGGTATTTCTCTGAAGTACCTACAGAGGTCAAAAATGCGATCACGGAGGAGAATCTCAGAGAAGGACCAGGCTTGAAATGGGGTCAGACTCATGCAGCGCAGGTGGCATGTAAGATGAGCAAGGTCATAAATGCAGATGAGATAATCGATGCTTTGCGTCCATTTTCTAAAGAACAACCAGCTACACCTGCTCCTCCGCCCGTGATGAGACCGGTAGCATCTATAAGAAAAACTCGCCCATCGTATCTTCCTGCAGACCCCAATCAGACATCTTTAGGCTTCGGCAGATTCGCAACGCCCTCGAAACGAATACCCAGTGGGCACAAGCGCTCACCTTCAGCATCGATGATGAAGAAGGCCGCAATTACTGCCGCCCACAAACAGAACGTCGAAGAACTTGAAGCACTGCGGTTCAAGATGTGTGAGCTTGTGGATACTGAGGATCGGTACATAATAAGAGTACAAGAGCTTATCGATCTAGTGATCGCACAAGGTAGAACCGCAAAGTCGATAAGCAGTAAGTTCTCAACTTCCAAACCTCAAAAGACTATCAATGCCATGCTGCAGTTTCCTAGTCTACTAGACCAAATCAAAGACCTAAACCTGGCTTTCCTCGATGATGTCGAGTCAGTCCTGCAATCGACAGAAGACCAGGCATTGGGTTTCATTGAGCAATCGCCTGTACAGCAAAGTGCTGCGGCAACACAACCCAAGGATCCTATTGGCATCCTAGCTTTTGCCAAAGTGCTTCTGAACCATTTCCCTAAGTTTCCAGTCCCATACCGTTCCTATCTCGACCTGCACTCTCAGATCAGCTCAAATCTCGATCAATTCTTCAAGGACGATGCGACGTCAGTCCAGATAGCACCAAGTTTACTCATGGAACCAGCTCAGCGCATCAGTCGATACGGTCTATACATTGACAACATGATTCCTCAAATCCCACCTAGCAGCACACTAGCCATCCGAACCCTCGAGAAAGCCCGAAAAATCATAGCCGAAATCTGTGAGATGGAACCAGCAGCTTCTACCATCCTTGACTCTCTACGCATCGAGCACGAAGCCAAAAAGCGATCACTCTCCCCCACCAAGCTCATCTCCGGCCTGACACGCGCAAACACCATCCGCGAAGCCCCAGCAAAGCCACTCGCAACAAGCACATTCAGCACCTTTAGCTCTAGCTCCCTCCGCGATAGACACACTCCCAGCCTCCTACCCTCGCTCGGTCGCAGCTTCAGCAAGAAAAACCGCTCCCGCCCGGGCCTAATCGGCATCCTCTCAGAGCAAAACCCCGAACAAGCACAAAACCGCTCCACCTCAACCCTGAACGACGAAAACGCCCGTCCCAAATCAAGCAGCAGCGGCAGCAACAGCAATACCAACGGCCTCTACAACGCCCTCTCCTTCGGCCGCAAATTCCGCCCAGACACCTCATCATCAGCAGCATCAGCCACATCCCGCCCAGGCAGTAAAGGTCTACCCCTCGCAGACCTCCACGAAAACCAAGCTACCCAGTCTTACTACCACTACACCAACAACAGTAATAACAACGACTCCTCAACCCTCGACGAGATCAACAATACTACTACCACCAGCCAGTCTCAGTCCCAGCCCTTGACCGAAGAGGAGAGGAACAAGCCCCGCGACCGCAGTAGTTCAGGGAACATCGAGCACTATAAAGCGCAGGTTATGAGGCTGGAGCAGGAGAATTATAAGTTGCTGGCAGAGAACGCGGAGTTGAAGAGGGCGGCGAGGGAGTGTCGTTGCCGGTAGTAGGGGCCTTCTCTTGAGCTTCTAGGAGAAGATGGAAAGATGTGTTTAAAAAATTTTATGACTGACGATGACTTGGTTTCTGGTTGTTGGTAGGGCGCGTAATGGGCATGGATGTATAACATTATGACATACACTAGTAGGTAGATATGCATTTGGGTTTTATAGGTATTTTGGGGAAGGGGCGTGTTCTGTCATGAAGAATGTTCAGACTGGAAATACATGACAGACCACGACATAGCACAAATTCGGATACGGCGGTTGCCTGAAGAACATCTTTGATATCTGTCTTTTATCGCTTGATTAGTGGCTTGAAAGCTGAGGCTGCTCAGCTGGCGCTACCGCACTAGGATGCGCTCATTATGCTTGCTTCATGCTAGCTAGTCGACGCACAGATCAAACAAATCCCTAAACCGTAAAGGTGCACGGCCACCGTTCACTTTGTACGTTGGCCTGACTCCCCGCTACCTCTTCTTTTCTTGCCGTAGTTTACTCATCATCATCCCAGCCCTCAACCCCAACATCAGCCCATCCTCGTCTCAGAAGCGCTGCCTCATCTCTGTTGCCCTTGGAATTCAAACTTCTCAATTTTCTTGCTATATTTGCATCTTCACGCCAGCACCGTATTGTGAAGTCATCTGAAGCTGTAACGAGGTTACCCTCAGAATTCCATGCCACACTTGTGACCTCCTTGTTGTGACCGTGAATCAATGGGGTCCCGTGATAGTAGATCGGCAGGGTAAGAGCGTCCTCCTGCTGCCTATCTTTGGTGAACAAGGTTGTGAAACTCGAGGTTGGGTTTCGGTTCATGCCTGGACGGGCGATACGAGAAGAGCGACGGGGTGTAGCCGGGATATCAGGAGTGGAGGACGAAGTCGGGTCGTGGAGAGCTGGAATATGGCGTGCTGAAGCAGTGTGGTATTTTTCACTTGTTGGAAAGAGGATGGCGCAATCTTCTGTGCTTCCTACAGCCAGAATCTCACTGTGGGTTTCGTTGCACTTACGAATGGCAAGTCGTGGCCAGAAGGTTGCGACGCGGAGATTCGGGTGACGCAGGCCATAGAGTGGACCAAGACCAGTACTACTGGAAGTCCTCATTGGTGCAAGTAACGAGCGTCGACCAGACGATGTAGGGACAGATTCTGGGGTACAGCCGAGGATGAGGTGTGAGGTCGAGTATGCATAAACAGTATGATCTCGAGATAGGGCAAATATGCGAGATGAATCAGTGCTGATGGCGATCGAGTTGATGCCAAACTTTCGATGGTTTGCCTGGCTGCGTGGCTCTTCGGTGATTGAGATGGGTAGCTGAGTATGACCTCGCTTGCGGGGAGAAAGTTGACTCTGGCGCAGATCCCACAATTTGATGGTAGTATCAACTTCGGAGGCAGTTGCTAGTAGGTTGCTACGTGATTCGTCCAAAAAAGTCATGGAGGTAATTGAGAAGTCATTCCGACCAGCGATGCTCGTGTATTTCGTCTTTCGCAGCGCAGATTGCGTTTTAGCATTTGGGTTGTGAGCATCGTGAATCTCAAGTACAGGAGCCAATACCGGCACATCCTTGGCCATCGCACTCACAGGACGGGATCTGAGGTGAGTGGGGGCGGGTTGACCTTTGACACGAAGGTCCCAAAGATAGATACTTCCATCACGGCCAGCACTAGCTAGAAGCTTGTTACCAGTACCAGGTTGAAAAAGAATCTTTTTGACCGAAGCAGTATGGGCTCTTAGTGAGTATAGAGAGCTCTGAGTCTGAACATCGACAAGCTGACAAGTCTGATCTCCACTCGCTGTGGCCATAAGATTGTCATCATGGGAGAAAACCATGTCCATAATAGCGTTCTCGTGTGGCTGCATGCGAAGCACGGTTTTACCAAAACCATTGACCGGACCATCTTGTGCGTCTTCGTGAACGTGAGGGTCGAGAAGACGAACCACGCCTTCCTCGTCACCAACGGCCACGACTGGGTTCGTGTTGCAGGAGGCCATACTAAAAGGTATAATCGGGGGTTGTGCTGCACGCAAGTAGCTATCTACATGCTCGGGATTGCTGTAAAAATTTGCAGTTTCAGCTTGCCAAAGGTTACTTGGGCCGGCCACGCGTATGCTTCTTTTACCAGTGATGTTGGTGGCCAGGAGAGAACGTGATGTACTTGTGCCAGCATATGGAACTATACGTGGACCCGCAGGTAAGTCATCCTCATCGTGTGACCAAGCTTCCTCATCAGCTATTTCTGTGGAGGCATCCGAATCGTCATCCACGACATCTTCATGGTCATCTTGATCGTACTTGATTGGTGAGGACGGCAGAATATCTTGACTGCTAGGCAAGAAGCTGACAGCTCTGGATTGTGGGGTAGAGTGTAAGGAGGACGTGATAGACGAGTACTTTCTCTTCTTCCTTGAAACTTGGTTCTCGTTGGCAAAGCCGTAGTCGTCAGTCTCGTTCTCCTCTTGGATAGATCTTTGCCTTGAGTTCAGAGCCGAGCTCGAAATGGTTCGAAGAGCTTTGCGTGATGTTCTTACTGCCGTGGCTGTAGGTTGGGCACGAGGAGCAAAGAATTTATTGAATCTTCGGGGAGTGATCGGTGGAGGTTTGCGTATTTTCCCGCTCTTGAGAGAGTCCTCATCGTGTAGTTGACCTTCATCGAGCATCTGGAAATCAGCATGTCGAAATCTGGAAGCTCTCGTTGGAGTCTGGTCCATGCTGAAGCAGCGGTGCGGATGACGTAGTGTCCACGCCTCTGATGTCGTATGCTGTAGTAAGGAATTATCCTAAGAATCGAGGGTAACAGGACGCAAGAGGGAGAATGAGTGTGAAGAGGTTGATGTTGAGCTGTGTTACATGCCGCTAAAGAATGAGAAGCTCGATTGTGGCAAGTGACGAGAAAGGAAGGCTGGCACTGCAAAATGAGCTTCGCGCGAAATCAACGCGACTCGAACTCGGCACGCGTTAAGCCTAACGAGTATGACTCCACCTTCTATGTGCACTTTCTCCTCCTAGTGCTAATTCCATGGGCGATGTAAACGTCTAAGTAGATCTAAATGACAGCGGGAAGTCGAGATTTTGCTACTGCTGGGCGTGAGCTTTGCGCCAAAGATCGAAGAGCACGATGTGTACTGGATTGATAGCCAGTGGTAGCATAAGGTAGACATGGAAAAGTTTATGCCTGACCAAGGCTCTAGGGAACAAAGGCTTATCGATAAGCTGGGTAAATCTAGAAATTTTGGCAAGCGCAAACAGCTGAAAGTCCATCTATGCATACAAGCTGAGTAGATACTTTGCACAGCTACACCCTTGTTGTAATGCGATGTCGGTCTTGAAGCGTAAGCAGGAGGCCGGGAAGGGCGGTGTCGACCAGGCAAAGAAGCGACAGAAGACTACTTCGGATGCAAAAGTCAAGAGCTCGAGTAGCGATCACACCAAGAAAAGCACAGATCATCAAGCGACGAAAGACATTACACAAAAGTCGTTGTTGTCGCGAGAACAACCTGCATTTCCTCGAGGTGGTGCTGGACCTTTGACCCTCCTTGAACAGAAACAAATCCGTGCAAAAGCGAATCGAGATGTCGATCGTGAGATAGAAAGGTCGGAATTGTTTGCGAACAACGCGAAAGCACCATCTGTGTCGGAGGAGAGTGAGCTTGATCTGAGTGGAATAGACGAGAAGCAGACTTTTGCTCAGAAAAAGCCTCGGAAGCGACAGGAAAAGAAGAGTACCAAAACATCAAAGACGACAGATTCCGTCGCCATCGATAGTGTTTCGCACAAGCGTCTTACTGATGGCTCCCTGCTGTTAGGTCGTGTCAGTCACATCGCTTCACGAGAATTGACCATCTCCTTGCCCAACAACCTGATTGGCTACGTTCCTTTTACTGCAATCTCGCAGCAATTCAGCTCAAAGTTGGAGAAAGCATTGAAACAGGAGCCAAACGAGGAAGATGACACGAACGCCGAGGACGACGACCTCGATATCGACCTCCGCAACCACTTCAGCATAAATCAACTTCTGCGTGTCGCTGTCCAGGATGTCGAAGATGAAACTAGCTCCAAGAAAGAACAGAAAAAGCGTATAAATTTGTCCATCAATCCGTCCCACGTTAACAAAGGTCTTTCGAGAAAAACACTTGTGGTAGGGTCTACCGTACAAGCAGCTGTTGTCAGCGTTGAGGATCACGGTATCGTGGTCGACATAGGTCTTGACCAAGCTCATACTGGTTTTATTGCAGACACCGCTCTGCCTACCGGATTGCAGCTTTCGAGCGTAGAGGTTAGCACTGTGTATCTATGCAATGTTTCGGCTACAAGCTCGAAAGGCAAAACAATTCAGCTGTCAGCCGACTTGTCCTCAAATGTGCTCGCGAAGACAGCTCCTTCAATCGAGGCTTACTTGCCAGGAACTCTAGTAGAGGTCCTCTTAACACATGTAACGCCAGAAGGATTGGCTGGCAAAGTGTTGGGTCACCTTGATGTTACTGCTGATCGTCTTCACTCTGGCGCCTACCTGGATCAAGACTCCTTCAACGAGAAGTATCAAGTCGGTCAGAAAATTAATGGTCGTCTCATAGCCACTTTCCCGCTAGCAGACAACAAAAGATTGGCATTTTCCGTGCTAGATCATCTTGTTAATATCGAACAGACTCTCGAAGATCGACTGGAAATATCATCTGTCGTTGATAGAGCACAAGTCGTTAGCATTGCTCATGGTCTTGGTGTCTATCTATCTTTACCTTCTTCAGCAACTGGCTTTGCTCATATATCCAGATTGTCAGACAGCACCATTGACACGTTAAGCCAAATTTCTGGGCCTTTCAAGATCGGCACAGAACACCAAGCTCGTATCATCGACTTCAACGCGATTGATGGTCTATACGTTCTGTCGCTAGAAAGAAGTGTGATTGAGCAACCATTTCTGAGACTTGTTGATGTGCAACCTGGTGTGATCGTGAAAGGCACCATCGAGAAGGTGCTTGTCGCTGCTGCTGGCGTTCATGGTCTTTTGGTTAAGATCTCACCAGGTATTACAGGCTTTGTATCGTCCTTGCATTTCTCTGACGCGGCTTTGAAACATCCCGAGAAGAAATTTAGAGAAGGCATGTCCGTCAAAGCAAGAGTCCTTTCGGTTGATACCGACAGACGCAGGCTTGACTTGACATTGAAAAAGTCCTTAGTAAACAGCGACCAGCCAGTATGGTCTTCTTATAACGGCATTCAACCTGACCAGTCCACTGTCGGCACTCTGGTCAAGGTTGACTCGAAGGGAGCTATTGTTCAGTTTTATGGTCAGGTCAAAGGACGTCTACCTGTGTCTGAGATGAGCGAAGCCTACATCAAAGACGCACAAGAGCATTTCAAAGTGGGACAGGTACTCACACTGCACGTTCTGAAGATTGATGCAGAGTCAAAGAGATTGACCCTGTCGGCCAGAGATACTACAACTGCTATCAAAAATGAGACAAAGTCACTCAAGCCAGGTACTTTAATGTCCGGAACTGTCTTTGAGAAGAGCTCAGACGATCTCACCCTGAGGCTTGAACCAGATGGAGTAATAGCACGACTTGTCCTCGATCATGTTGCTGATGGGTCGGAGAAGAAACGTAAATCCGCGCTGGAAAAGATTCGTGTCGGCCAGAAGTTGGACGAAGTATTAGTTCTCGAGCTCAAAGGTCGACAAGCCACACTCAGCAACAAAGCAACGCTCAGAAAGGCTGCTGAAGATGGTACGTTGTTGACGAGCTACGAGCAGTTGACAGAAGGCAAAATTGTCACAGGCTTCGTATCGAATATTACAGATAACAGAGTCTTTGTCAGATTTGCACAGGGCATTACTGGTGTGATCAACAAGGACCAAATACCAGAAGACCAGTCCGAGCTTGTGGACTTCGGCATGAAGATCTTGCAAGCTGTCTCCGGAAGAATATCTCAGATCGATTACAAAGGCGCAACACCAAGATTTTGGCTTAGCATGAAAACCTCAAACAACAAATCCCAATCGTCAACGGGTGCACAAAACCCCCCCATCCCTGAGCGAGAGATCGTCGAGCCTGTAGACGAGAATCTGACGTCTTATCACGATTTGGTCTCGAATGCTGTTGTGAAGGCTAGGATCACATCCGTCAAGGACACTCAGATCAATGTCGAGTTGGCTAAAGGAATTCAAGGTCGTGTCGACGTTTCCGAGATATTCGATCGAATTGAGGATATCCATGATCGAAAACGACCTCTCAAACAATTTTCTGTCAAACAGGTCCTTGACGTCAAGATTCTCGGACAGCATGATAGTCGGACGTACAAGTTTCTACCTCTGTCACATCGATCGAGTAAAAACGTGGTGTTCGAGCTGTCTGCTCGTCCTTCAGTCATAGCTGGACAGCAACCAGCAGTACTAAAGCTTGAAGATCTCAAAGTGGGAGAGACTTACCCTGTCTTTGTGAATAACGTGGCAGACCGTTCTCTTATGGTTAACGTTTCGCCCGCTGTCAGGGGCAGGATTCGAGCTTCCGAAGTCTCAAATGACCTCAGCCTGGTAGCAAACCTAGCTGGTAATTTTCCAGTTGGCTCGGCTTTGAAAGCGAAGGTCGTGTCTGTGGATATCGAGAAAAACAGGCTGGATCTGAGCGCAAAGAATAGCTCTTTTTCGAAGTCTCTCACTATCGAAGATATCGCGGTTGGCGAGATCGTTGGGGGTCGAATCTCAAAAATCACGGATCAGTCGCTTGTGGTTCAACTTTCCGATTCCCTGATTGGCAACGTTGACATGATTGACATGGCGGACAACTTTGAGCTTGCAGACTTGACACGTTTCCAGAAGAATGAGATTGTACGAGCATATGTCCTGCAAATCGACCAACCAAACAAGCGGGTATATCTGTCGCTACGACCCTCCAAAATTTTGAGTTCCGCATTAACTGTCGCAGACCCCGAAGTGTCGTTGCAACAATTGGAGGTTGGTAATATCCGCCGTGGCTTTGTGGCTAACGTCTCTGACAAGGGCTTGTTCGTAACCCTGGCGCAAGGGCTCAGGGCATTTGTTAGGGTGACAAACTTATCAGATGAATACCTCAAAGAGTGGAAAGATCACTTTCAGAAGAATCAGCTAGTACAGGGCAAGGTCATCGCTCTGGACAAGGATTCTGGTCATATTCAGATGAGCTTGCGCAAGTCACACATCGACGGTACATATCGCCCACCTGTTACATTCAATGACCTGCAAGTTGGCGAGATCGTCGAAGCAAAGGTGGCAAAGATCGAAACCTTTGGCATATTTGTGGTTGTATCGAACTCGGCGAATGTCAGAGGCTTGTGCCACAGGAGTGAAATCGCCGAGAAGCGGATAGAAGATGCTACTAAGCTCGGCTTCAGCGAGGGCGACTTAGTCAAAGTAAAGGTTCTCAAGATTGACCCTAACGAGCGACGTGTAAATTTTGGCATGAAAGCTTCCTATTTTGGTGAAGCCAGTGAAGCAGAGGCAGAAGATAGTGGTGATGATCCTGGCATGGTGGTCCAGGACGACGATGACGACGATGATTCTGCGCTGGATACTGACCAAGGTGTTGCTATAGATATGGAAGTTGACGATATCGACAACGAAGACTCGATCGACGTGGAATCAGATGATGCCTCGGGCGAGCTCGACAATACAGACAATACACATGCAGCTGCCCCTGCAAAGGGTCTATCCGTGACTGGCTTCGACTGGTATGGAATGCCTTCGACAGCAGCGGCGTCGTCAAAGCGACCTGCTGATGTCTCGGACAACGAAGAGAAGAATATACAGTCTAGAAAGAAAAAGAGGAAGCCAGAGGTCATGATCGATCGTACTGGTGATCTCGACAAGGACGGCCCACAATCCGTGGATGATTTTGAGAGACTGCTTCTTTCGGAGCCTGGCAATGCTCAATTGTGGGTTCAATTCATGGCTTTTCACATGGATTTGGGAGATATTGATGCAGCACGCGAAGTGGGTGAGAAGGCTCTCAAGTCCATCGAAATCACTCAAGAGACGGAGAAGCAAGCAATCTGGATTGCACTGCTGAACCTGGAGACTGCCTTTGGAGACGATGACACAGTGGAGGCCACATTGCAACGAGCATGCGAGACGATGGATGCTGAAGACATGCATACCAAGCTTGCAAGCATATATATTCAGTCTGGCAAGCACGACAAAGCCGACGAACTGTTTCAAACGATGACCAAAAGGTTTACACAAGATCCAAAGTTATGGGAGAACTATGCCAGCTTTCTGTTCGATACGTTGAAAGAACCTGCCAGAGCACGTGCTCTCCTCTCTCGAGCTTTGCAAGCTCTTCCACCATTCACGCATTTCGACATCACGAAGAAGTTTGCACAGCTGGAGTTCAAGACGAAGACGGGTGTTCCGGAAGAAGGTCGTACACGGTTTCAAGGACTGATCAATCTTTACCCCAAGCGTTTAGATCTGTTCAACATCATGATTGATCTGGAGATGAAGCTCGGTGATGCGGATCAGGTCCGGGGTGTTTTTGAGCAAGCGCTGTCCAAGAAGCTGAAGCCTGCCAAGGCCAAACCGTTCTTTCAGCGATGGCTCGCATTTGAGAAAAAGCAAGGTGATACGAAGAAGATTGAGGAGGTAGAAGCTCGAGCAGCAAGATGGGTGCAAGAGTACCAGAAGTCATCAGCATAGAAAGTAGGTTGATGTAAAACGTGGTGCTGAACATGATGTCTTTTCTCCAAGCATAACTAGTGATCCTCTGGTAATACGTTTGCAAATATCCAATTTCAGGACATGTCTGGTCATATCCCAGACAGCAAAAGTGTCGGGTTGTCACAGCGAATTTGCGGGCGTGCCCCCGACACTTTTGCCGGCCGGGACGTGCTGGTATTGGTGATAGTGTTGACTGACTAGGATCTGCAACGACTATAATTAAGTAACATAATCCTTATCAGTATTGGGCACAACATGAGATCCGTGAACACCCGTCGCGCCAAGCGGAGGACTTTCTAGAAAACGCACGCACCGAAACGAGAGATCCAACGAGTGGAAACGGAGAAGTTGGCCGGGAACTAGTGACGGAGCACAACGTGCTGATGACATGCTGTTGTAGACAGGACGCAACCCTTGCTGTTGAGCAATCTGGATCTGTCTCTGGCAGAGTGGTTAGGAAGAGGGAAAACTTCAAGACCGTAGTACCTCGGCTACGAAATACTACAGCAACGGCATATTATACTGTTTGGCATGTTGCAGGTGTGTCACGGGTGAAACGACGAGTACATCCCTGTCAGCACGCGATGGTTCATGTAGAATGACATTTTGTAGCATGATTCGATCGCGTGCCGGAAGTCCAGAAGGTTTTGACGCGCAGCTACCACGCAACATTCTTTCCTGTAAGGATGTACCCGTAGATGTGTCGTTTGGTGCTTGTCCGGGTTCTCTGGCCCATTAATTCTCGATTCGTACTCCAAGTGTCCGAACTTGCAGACTCGTGTATGCAAGTGCTGGGGCTCCTGGCAGGAAGTCGTGGTTGCTGCCCGACACTGTGGACGATTACGTACCCGGCAAAAACAAGGACGGATTAGCTCAACGACCGAACAAATGAGGGGCACGGAAAACGCAGCAGGCAGCACTTTTGGTGGATTCCCGACCAAGTTGGGAATGGCGTTGCGACGGACGTTCTAGGGTGGAAGTGGAAGGTTCGAACCAGCATTGGTAACCGCCCTCTCCTGACGATCCTGTTGGCCTGAAGGAATGTCTCGTGGAGGCTGAAGCGGATCCGCTGATCTTTTTCAGCTGGTCGCCCACGCTGCGACAAGGGTCGAGACCCCGGCACAAGCGACGAATCAATCACGCCGCAAAGTTGGGGGTCAGTCAGATCATCCGTCGGCCATCGCCAGTTTTGACTGAACATCTTCCTTGTGCGATTACCTTTGTGCCGGGGGCGGCCAGCGATGCGATCATACTCCTTCTTTTCGCCCTGAGAATCGTCTGCAACACAGCACACTATTATTGGCAATCGATTGCTTTGGTTGCTGGTGCTGGTCTCCTTCTCCTTTGCTTGCTATCCCTCTCACCCTCAATGCAGCACTCCCGATATACCACTCCATATACCACATCCCGCAGATCTCGGATTCCCGATCCTTGCTCGGCCATTCTGCCTTTCCTGCCGTGCAGTGATTGACAGACAGGCCACGCCCACACTTCATGGCCAGTGATGCTACACACTCACAGTGACCTGACTCGATTCTTACCAGGACCACGGCCCTGCAAACATACTTCCTGCAACCCGTCAAGATGATGATCCTACCGCGTTCCTACGTCCAGGCAATTCCTCGCCGGACGAGGTCCATGGAATTCAGCGAAAAGACTTCCCACAAGACGACACGCTCACCATCTGGCTCAACACGTACCAAGTCACCACGTAGTCCTTCTCTCTTCAGCTCTCGAGACTCGTCGCCAGCTAAAAGCGTGTCACATGGTGTCCGGATCAAAGTACAGAAACCATCGCCCTCTCCAGCTTCTGACCATGAAAATGTACCCCAGAGACCACCGCCCACTCCACTCTCGGAGAAGGTGCTCTTAAGAAGGCGGCGTGAGTCTGCAACAGACATATTGTCATCTACCGCGATACCTATAAGAAGAAAACCTAGGGGCCGGCCCTCTCAAAGATTACCGAAGGGGGATCACGTTGCCAACTTCAGCACCCTAATTATGGGAGATGTCAAGCCGCATTCCACCGGCTCACTACCCAAGTCGGCCAGCAACTCGAACCTCGAGGTCCTTTTCGGCAACATGGATGAGTTACTGGAAGAGGGTCAGATGTATGTGGGCAGCGAAGGCTTTGACTCTAGCGTTTTGAGCACGCGATCCCTCTCGGACGACAGTGTCATGTCATTTCCGTCACCTGACAATCTCGTTTCAGATGACTGTCACAGTCAGCATTCCGACGCTTCCACTTCAGTGCCAGAACGAAGATTGCGTCAAATTGCTCTGTCTGAGGACTGCTCGGATGATCACCCATTAGCCTTGCCTAGCAAAGTGGACGACCCTGTGGACTATCCAGAAGCGCCTGTGTCACCTCCGGCAAGATCGCCCCTGGCTCGAGATCGTTCAACAAAGAAACCTCGTACTTCTTTAAGGTCAGGCCTGTCTGCTTCGCTAAAAGCCCTGAAGTCTGCCGCTCAGTCTGTATCGAACAGATCCTCAAGCGACGCAGCAACTGTGCACGCTCCAACCCTTTTTGATTTTCATCCTGCCTTGACCGACGACAGAAGACCACCTCCATCCCTTGACGAACCAGGTCCAGAGCTTCGACGTTATCTCAACCCTCCGCCTCTCGATTCAGCCGCTCAGCTAAATACCTGGCAGGACCATCGCCACTCAAACTTCGACAACCCCCCTTCGCGGACCGAGCCTCGTCGACGATCACCGCGTGGCAAGAAAACACGAGGCGGCAGGAGCCCAAGTCCACCCGGCACCAACCCTCGAATCCACGACCTCCCAGCCGTCGTCCAACTCGCAGACTGCCTACCCCCATCCGTACGCACAGAACATGCCTCCAGCCCCCCAATCTGGCTCACCCAAGACGGCACACCAGTCAACAAAAGCACCGCAATCTCACTTCTCTACGATCCAAATGCGAACGAAGGAAAGGGCGAACCAGCAGGCTTACGGCACAGAGAACCCCGCGAAAATAGAGATTTCTTACGCGTCTTTGTATGCGAAATGCAAATGAGGCGAAACGGGAAACTATCCGATGATCTGGGCGTTGGACGGGCGAGGTTATGGTTACCTCCAGCTAACAATGACCGGAACCCTGAACCAGCGGCCAAACGGGATGGTGACGAGGTAGCCGTGGCAGAACCAGGAAGAGTGCGGCAGAAGAAATCGGCGAAAGAGCGGATGATCTGTTTGAACATGGACGATTTATGAAAGATCCCAGGGAGGTAAAAAAGAACTGTTACCTGGACGGCCCAGCGGCCTGTCCTTCTCTGCATGAAAGCGCATTGGCATTTTTACAAGTGAGCGTTTAGTAGCGAATATCTGAAATTATCATTTGTTGCAATCGTTCAGCTATTTACGGTTTTGTGCTTGCATGTATAATAAGTAAAGGATTCGTGGCCAGTATTCACACGACTTTTCGACTTGTTTATGTCAATTACATACTTGCCGATTGCTGTACAGAATACCTACTTACAAAGAAGTACATAAACACATTACACATCTTTTCAATCACCCATAATCTCGTCCTCATCCTCGTCCCCGTTGCCATCCTCATTACTACCTTCCTGCCCATCACCCTCTTCATCAACTTGCTCAATCGGATCGTCTTCCAACCCCTGCTCCCTCAACACCTCTGGATCATCATCCTCCCTTCTCCTCTGCTCTTCCTCCTCATCATCTTCAATATCATCATCACTGAGGACCATAGCTTCACTAATCGGCACCGCTTTCCCCACTTTCCTACTGCTACCACCACCAGTCGTCGTCGGTACTGCTTTCCTTCCTTTTCCAGCAGCAGTGCCTCTAACAGGCGTCTTCGGTCCCGGCGTCGCAGAACCCGCTTTCGATTTCCTCCTGTTTTTGTCCTTTTTGTCGTCTGCGTAGGCGATGACTTGGGTGTAGCTCTTGCCAAGTTTAGTGCGGTTGACTTGGAGTCTGGCGCGGATGGCTTTGGGGTTGGGTATGACGCGGGCGAGGAGGGCGAGGACGATTTTGGCGGTGAGTTCGCAGAGGGAGGTTTCGGCGACTAGGATGGCTTTGCGCTTGGCTTCTTTTTGGGAGAGGGTGGTGTCGACATTATCGACATTGTCGTCATCGTCGTCGTCGGAGCTTGATGAGTCGTTGGCGGTGGATTTGTTGCGATTGTTAGTGGTGGCGTCTTCGTCGTCGGAGTCTTCTGGAGGTCTGTCTACTGCTTCTTCTTCGTCGTTGTTGTTTTGGTCATCGGTGCCTGGCGAGGTGATTGGGTTCTCTTTGGATTGGTGCTTGGACTTTCGCGCTTTCGCCAGTGGCAGTTCGATGTTCTTCTTGTTGGTCCGTCGAGCTAGTCGTTTTTCCAGTGCTTCATGCGTCTCCATGATGGCTGCCGTGAGTGATTCGTTCACCTCTCTTGCAAAGTCCTGAAGGTCGACTCCCTCGTCTGTGTTTAAAGTGTTCTTGTCTGACTTGAGATTGCGACACGTGGCTAACAGGACGTATAGATCCAGTGCACTGAGCAATGCAGCTAGACGCGTAGAGTCAAGAGGCTTCCTTGCAACGACCACAGGCACTAATGCCTCGGTGAATTCGTTCTTATGCTTGACAAGTTGTGTCAACGTTTGAGTGGTCAATCGACCATTGTCATTGTCTGAGGCAGCTTTTCTCATCGCAACAGCCTTCCATCGACAATAGAACAGCAAGATTTTGATGGAGGATTGGCAAACTTGATCTTCTAGCTCCGCAGTCTCTGGAGGAGTATCTTCGTCGAGGTTGCCTCTTCGAACAAGCTGAAGTAGTATATCCATGACAGTGTCAGTACGTTTCCTAGTCGACAGACGATTAACCCAGGGAAATCGACCTTCAATAGTCTCGCAGCAGTCCTTGACAGAAGCAAGCTGAGCCAAGCGACTAGTTGCGTCGGAAAGCTGTCTCGTTCGTTCTCTGTCAAGCGACCCTCTACCTTGTCCGTCAAGCAGAAGTGGTGATAAGCTGAATGACAATTGCTCTTTCCATAAATCATTGACTTTTCTCATAGCTGCTTCCCTGCTGGCTTCGTGGGTCAATGCTGCTCGCAGAGTACGTACAGCCTCAGCAAGGACTTCTTCGTCCTGGTGAGAAGTGAATTGATTGCTTATGTTGCTTACCATAGTGTTGATTTCTCCTTCGCCATCGTCATCCTCGAACTCGTCGACTAGATCTGGGTTGAAGAGCTGGTTGAGGCGCAATATTGACTTGGCTGCTTCTGGTATGCTTCCAAATTTGTTGTACAATTTTGGAATGAAAGCGGAAAGGTTGTGAGCTGCAGTTTCTTGCCTCTTTTTGGATTCATCTCTTTCCTTTTTTGATCTACCACCTTTTTGACCTGGTTTGTTCTCATCGGGTTGCAAAATGAACAATTTTGCAGCAACAAAAAGAACATCGAGCAGAATACTCTCTTCGCCAGCCTGAAGCTTGTAGGCTGCCTGGACAGCTGAAGCTAAATCAGTAGCGCTATCTTTTGTGGCAGTCGAGTGGTCGTGTAGGAGATAACCCGTCAATGACTCCCACTCTTGCAGTTCAGGCATATGGTAGAAAATCGACTGGGTAGCAACCATGTATTTGGAACTGAGATTCTCAACGCCCGCTACGTGGACATGTCTTTTAGTGCCGTTGACAGTACCACCTGCCTGAGCGCCCAGGATCTGGGCAAGAGCTTTGAACTTGATCCAAAGTTTGCATGGCTCGTCGAAATCATCAATCTTGTCAACATCAGGAAGTATAGTGTTGTACTCCTCTCTGTCAAAATCCTCGACACTTGCGTTGTACAAGTCTTGTATGTTCGAGACGACGAACTGAGCCACGGCTCTGCGCACTAAAGCTCCATCATCGAATATGAGTTGTCCAATGGTATCAATGTCGTCAGGTTCCAACATCTCTGCACTTCGCAACATATTCAACAGCTCTATGGTTTCGACTCTTACAGTCAGATCTGCATCTCTTGTGCCCATCTCTACCATGCGAGCTCGAAACCTGTCGGTGAAGCCTCGCATTTGTGCCAGATTGCTGCGATTTCGGTAGATCGCCTTCAACTGGCGTATGACTTCAAGTCGTGTCGCAGCGTGAGGATCCGACATAACCCAGCCAAGGTAACGTAAATAGGTCGACTCGAGAAAGAGGTGACGGTAGGTCTGGATCCATGTTCCCATTGCTCGTGCGCATTCAACGCGGAGCTTCTCTTCAACATCACGATATCTGTGAGTATAGACGATGTCGAATTCGTCTTTGAGTTGTGTATCGATAACCTCCAGACGTTTCTCCTCCCTTGCCATCTCTTCTTGTAACTTTGCAATTCTGGCTTTGTTGGCACTTTTCTTCTTCTTCTCAGCATCCAATTGTTGTTTTGTAGCAGAGATACCCTGCTGGATTTCCTTCGCAATTTCAGTCAAGCCAGTCGACATTGCTAAGGAAGCGAGCGTCGCGGTCACACGGAAGGACCGGTACGAAGCCGCAGACATGGTGGCAATCCACACGTGGAGGTTATCGTAGATAGCCACCTCCTCATACATCAGACCTGAATTGTGAAGTGCGTGAGGTATGGCTCTGAAGAAATCGGAATAAACTTCCTTCATGCCGTGGAAGGACTTCTGCTTGCCAGATAGTGGGTAGTCGCCCTCTTCTTGTTCGGAGTATTGTTCTAGGATATCGCTCAGTTTGTTCGGAATGTTATCGACATCGTTAATGTCGTCCATGGTCACACGAGCGTCGCATCCAACAACCTGTAGCACGAAGTTTACCATGTCCGTAATACCTGCTACATGATCACCTTCCAATCTGCTGTGCCATGTGGTTGCTGCTGCTTCTGCGTCGTTGCCTTTGCCGAATACGTCTGCATAGAGGCCACTGCTTTGTGCTTGACTCTGTCGAGACCTAGCCTTGTCCTTTGCTGCTTTCGATGCTTTTTTGACAGTCTTGTTTGCAGGTCGTGCGGCAGATCGTATGGCGAGAGTGGTGTTGTTATTGGTTTTAGTCCTAGCTCTCTTTGCGGCTGGCTTTGCTACAGCCTGACGAGCGCGTTGTTTTCGTTTTTTCTCTCTCAGCTCTTCCTCGTCAGCCTCACCCTCGTCCTCTTCACTATCCTCAGACTGCATTTCGTCATCGTCTTCAACTTCATTTCCGTCGTCGTCGTTCGCTACGTCGCGTGGGCGCTTTCTCTTAGCAGAGTCGATGACACTACCATGATGCTGCTCTTGAGAAAAGACGGGTGGCGCTTGCACAACTCGACCAGATTTTCGTCTGTTTGTACCATTGCTGGTAGGCGTCGCGACTGTGGTGGCCATAGCTACTGCGGGGATGTCAGAACGTCTGACCTAGTAGTAGGTGTTTGAGGGTCACCAGAACGATCAGGTCATATTTACATCAAGAGAAGATGGCGCATAGTATATCAGCCTGAGGACGACGCGGCGCTGTTTCGGAAGACGATTGAACTTCGCGACTTTCACCTGCACTTTTCGTCACGCGTCGAGCGTGTCATCCATCTCTCCACTTCTCCTCCACCTCTTGACGTCGGAGAACCTTCCTGAAAAGTATTCAAACCACCATACGCACTAAACGTGGTCTGGGGTCAATCTACGGCGAAGCAAATACATAGCCCAACGAAAATGTGCACAGCGAAGCAGGAGGGTCATCGGTATGGGCATGGACGCCATTGAAGTTGTTATCGTAGGTAGCCCTTGGTAGCCCTGACCGGCCATAGAGTCGACACAAGATTCCAGGACATGGAGAACTTTGTCTCATGGAGGCGACTGTGACCTGTACTAATTGCCGGTTGTGGTTCTCGGAACTGCGGCTACAGTCGGCAAACATTTCACCGGAACCACTTGCAGCACTAAATAAACATGTCGAATATAGCAGGAAGGCACGAGCCAAACTCACCGAAGTGTAGAGGAACATAGCGAGCAATAACAGCACCCGAGATTAGACACGAGAACGTGGTAGAGGAGTAGCAACGACAATGCAATTGCAATAACATAATCCAAGCTTCGGGCCTGGCCATTGATATCAGGTACCAAGCTAAACGATGTCGACCCCCAGAAACCCATTCACCAAGACAAAAGCCAAGGCTGGCGAGGGCGAGATTGTACTAACACGACTGCCGCCTGACAAACAAGTCCTCACTACATTCGAGTATCAATACCCTCTGAAGCTCATCTCGCCAGATCCACACAAGGTCACAGTCACTACTCCACTTACACCCAACGAGGAGACCGAAGTGCCTGTCACAACCATCTTCCTCCTAACCTACGGAGGAGGCCTCCTAGCTCACGACAGCATAAATCTGACCATAACCCTGCAACCATCCACACGCCTAGCCCTCCTCACCCAAGGCAGCACCAAAATCTTCAAAGCAGACTCGACCCAGCACTCCCAACCAGGCACTCTTCCGACTACTCAACAACGCCCCCCTACAACCAGCCAAACCCTCAACGTCAAGGTCTCCCCCCACAGCACCCTCTGCTACCTCCCAGACCCCAACCAGCCCTACGCCTACAGCATCTACGAACAACGCCAAACCTTCTACGTCGACCCCTTCGGCAGCTCCTCCCTCCTCTTCCTCGACTGGGTCAGCGAAGGCCGCTCCGCCCGCGGCGAACACTGGACCCTAACATCCTGGAAAGGCCGTAATGAAGTCCGAGAATTCGATGAATCCTCCAAAGGCCGTCTCCTGCTGCGTGATTCCTTACTCTTATTCGGCGACGATCTAGCCGCCAAAACTGACAAGAAGGGTATCATGGGAACACTCGTCATCTACGGACCGGTATGGAAGCATCTCGCGGAATTCTTCATGCAGCAATTCCAGGCCTTACCGAGGATAGGGGCGAAGACATGGCAGCAGACTAGTACCGTTGAGGAAGGAAAAGGACAACAGTCCTTCAGCATGTCGAGCACAGGCAAGCAGGAACAGAAACAAGATTCAGAAGTAAAAGGTCTCCTCTGGACCGCCGCCAAAGTCAGAGGGTTTGTGCTGGTGAAGTTTGCGGCCGCGGACGTGGACGGTGCAAGGTTGTGGCTTGGGCAGATGCTGAAACGGGAAGGGAGTGTAGAACGGGAATTTAGTCATCGGGCGCTTCTTTGCTTACGCTAGAAGCTCATAGATCACTAGACAATCGTGTATAGAGATAGGAAAATGCTCATTGCTTGTAACCTTTTTGCATCATGGTGTTTCTATTACTCTAGATGCCCATTAAGTACCTGAAGACGAGGACGACGAGCATGAGCATAGGCAGATAGGACATCCAGTTGGTCGTCGCTGGAGGGTCGACGTATGGTTGACCTGTGGCAATACTTCTAGATAGTCCAAGTCAGCAGGGTACCAAAATAGAGTGTAACCATAATATGGGGCGAGAATGTGACATGCTATCCTTAATTCGATTGTCTATATGAGCAGGCCTCCGATAGCTGTTTCTGCTGGTGCAGCATTTGACGTTACCATTGCTCTCATGCTCATACGCGCAGGCTTTGCCCCACGCTCTCTTCAGCTCCTATAAACATCCTCCCAAGACGGAATGCTCTGCACTTACTGAAGCGCAGCATCAATCTTCTTCCTCAGGGTATTGGCATCCGCACCAACAACCTCACCAATCTTCTCGCCACCCTTGAAGAGCACAAACGTTGGCATGGCTCGGATACCCAGCTCTTGCGCAACATCTGGTGTGTTGTCGACATCGATCTTGTAGAACTTGACTTTATCGGTGTATGCCTCCTCGTTCGACATCTTTATAATGGTTGGGGCGATGGCCTTGCACGGTCCGCACCAAGTGGCGAAGAAATCGATAACGACAACATCGTCGCCGGAAGCTTTGACTACGTTGTCCTGGTAGGCGCTCATACTGCGTAACTCGTTAATACCGCCTACTCTCTTTGGTTTGGGGGTTTGTGATTGCGAGGAAGAAGTGGAAGCTTGACAGGCATTCTCTTCACGCAGCTTCTGGCGGTGGTAGGCAACGTACTCTTCTAGATTGTGGACACCCATTTTGGAATTTGTGTTTGTGAAATATGTAGATCTGGTAGTTGTGAAGTTTCTGGTAGTGATTGGAAGTACTCTCGTGTAATGTGTTGGGGTTGGATGTCTAATTGCGGTCGATGTGGTTGATGTAATAAGTTTTTGCAAAGGGCGAACTCGCAATGACGTAGCCAGGTTGGAGGGGATTTTTTGACTCCTAAATATACGCAACGGAGCGCGTTTGTTAACTCGGTGTGAATAGACTGTCTGAAGTATCGTTGAGCGGTGGAAGTGTGAGTCGAATATTATAGGTAAACAGTGCTGACCTATGTGGAATCACAAGGAAGGAAAGATATATGAAATCCAGTTGCATTGGGGGAGGATGACGAACCACGACATTGATGCTTTGAACGAGTCCGAATCGGCTAATGAAGGATCGCGCTTGCCGTTTGTATCAAGCACACAAGGCGAGCTTAGAAATCCAAGATGCAACAGCCTGAATGAAAGCACGCCCACGAGCAAGCTCTTCCGGAAGAAGTTCGAGAACCTGCTCCTTATTTGCCGAGCTTGTTCGCTTACGGAATCTCCAGATTGGCCCCATCTGTATTTGGAATTGAAATTTAGATATCAAACGGAATTGTAGTTGGCTGTGGCCTTGCAGCCACACGCACGTCTTCGCCATGTGTTTGGACTGTTACCCATCATTTGAGTGCTGTGTATCCAATGTGGCATGTTGGGCTAGAGGACAGCCTACGAGTTATGATCAATGAAAGACAAGCAGAATGCTATTTGACATTAAATGTATTATTTTGAGACCAGTCTCTGGATATCTAGTTCGCTAGTACAATAACCACATAGCCCTACGCTTTGCACAGACAAATTTTCAGAAATTCGGTTCAGCCGTTTTCCTCGACGTGTCACATCTCATGTCTATTGTAAGTCCTACCTGTACCAGCGGCAAGCTTCGTCAGCCTCTGCATTGTTCGTGGAACAAAAGAAATAAACCAAGTCGGGGGTATAGATGGCAACGTTCGTCATTGTGTGTTCGTGTTCAGGTATAGAGACTGTGACGGTTCGTGACTTCAAGTGTCAGCCACTGGACAGAGCTCACTGTCCTTGCAGACGGTCTTGGCTCAAGGACGATAGTCGGCCACTCAGTAGATCTAGGGATGGCGTCGATGATCTTCGTATATCCAGTAGCCTAGCAGATCCAGCACTGATTTGTCGAGCGTGGCCCTTGTATTCGACACTTCGAGCACGACCTAATGTTACAGCAGTTTCGTCCTCATCCTGACCACCCTCTTCTCCACTCTCTGCAGATGTGCTTGATTGCCGTGACTCTTTGGCAGTATATTCATTCAAAAGACCCTCTTTGGATTTCGCTCGTGCTGCTTGTCGAACGACTGTAGGTTGACGTGCCAAGGCAGCATGCCACGTCTCGTCTTTCTTTAATGTATCACCAGCGGATCTATCCGCGTCCTGTGTCTCAACGACAGTACTCTCAGCACCAGGATGTATGTTCTCGACACCGTCAAACGTGCCCGGCATAGGACGAGTGAGGGACGATCTCCTGGCCTGCAGCCGTTGCGAAGCTGCCGACCGTCGACGGAGAGGCTTTCCCGAGAGCCAAGAGCCCTCACTGTCAACTGACGCAAGAGACTGGGACAGTAATACCTCCGCCTTGGAAGACAAGGGTACGTCCAGCTCAACAGACTGTCTGTTTTCCTGCCTGTTCGTCTTCATTGGTATAGGGCTACTAGTCGTGTAAGCTGATCGTTCTACATCCTCCAGAAGCTCTTCGTTCGGTTGCTCCGTCGTGACAGCCTGGTTGAATGTGCTTGACGCTGGTGGATCAATTGCGTCTAGTGACCGCATACGTGACGCTGGGGGTGTTGGAAATTCGGGCAAGTCTTCCCGAAATTTCGAAGTCGTCCTTTGCGGTGTGCTCGAATCCGCTCTTCTGAACGTGCGGGTAGTTACCATTGGCGGAGGTTGTTTTCGAGCGAATGACTCCCTCGATGTATTGGAGAATTCGGACGGAGTACTTCGTCCCTGGAATGAAGAACTTAGCTTCCGTCCAGTGTTGGTTCCTCTTCGGAAAAAGGCTGTCCACGAGCTTAGCCTTTGACTGCTGTGGTCAGAGGCTCCACCAGTAAAGCTGCCGCTCTCTGGTATATCCGTGGTAATCTCCCTATTCAATAGTGAACCCTGCGACAAGCTCTGCCTGTCAGCCACTCGCGGCACCGGCGACACTGATGGCGACACAGTTGCATGTGATGGCTTTTCCTCCGACTTTACGACGTCGGTCCTGATCTTCCTTAGTGGTGATCTGATTGGCACAGGTGGCTCAGCCTCTATGTCAGATGGTTGTTGGTGTAATACATCCTCATCTTTTTCATCGTCAAAAGGGTTTCTGATGACGACGGGTGACGTTGGCTGAGATTTGGGATCGGCGAAAGGATTGACCTTGTCCTCGGGACGCAAGCTGGATGGCCCGGCTTCAACTTCTACATCGTGTACTGGCAGTGGTGGTTGTGATTGTGGTTCCATATCAAGTCCTTGCACCTGCGAAGCCGAGGCCGAAACGTACTCTTCGGTCCTGGCTTTCCTAGCCTCTTCCTCTCGCTGGCGTTCAGCACGCCTTTCTAGCTTCCTCTGTAGCCTTGCATGTTCAGTTTGCTTCTTTCGTTCTCTTCTTCGCCTGTCACGCTCCATAAGTTCTCGAAGTGCACCTGCATCCAAGCCGTCGGCCAAGTCATCGATACGTTTCTTATCCATACCAGACTCTTCTTCGACAATGGAAGGTCGCGCCTGCAACCTTGGTCGTTGTGGTTGCTTCCCTGACATGTGCTTTGGATTCTCGTCATACTTGATTGTTGGTCTTGGACTTAGAGCGGCAAACATGCCAACCTTGAAGGTGTGGTGGTGAGCCACATCGCCAACATCTAGGAGATCATCAGGTAATGGCAGGGAGACTTGCGAGGTTGGTCTGTGAAGTCTGCGGTTCAGGCCACCGGGTATATCTCTTGTCTCGCGCCTAAGTGGACCGCTCTCGTAAAAACTAGTTGGTCTTCTCGGTATTGGTATAGGAGAGGTGCTCATGGCCTTGATTTCGCGTTCCCTGGCATAGTCGTCGGCTTTGCGCTTACTCGATTTCCTGCGGACGAGGTCTGAACCATGCTCGGATCGGCGCGCATAAAGAGTAGGCGGTTGTCTCATTGTGGTGAAAGTGTCGGGTCCAAGACTTGTATGCGAAGTAGGATTTTGTTGGTATAGATCTTTTTCGGACGATGTATGGTCAAGCTGGCTATGTCGCCTCGAGGGAGGAACCGGTAATGGAGCAGTCTGAGACCGCTGCTGCTGCTGTTGGATCGGGCCACGAGTTTTCGATAGGTGACGACCTTTGTCCGACCGGTCCTGCTTCGTAGAACTTTTTGTGTTGTCGCTGAAGTTGGTGGCGGCTTTTTCCAAACGACCCAGGTTGTCGACTGGTTCAGTCTGTAACGGTCGGTCGCCTATTTGCCTCTTCGACTCAGTAGTCTTTGGCTTTTTCGCGCCACCGAATGGCCAGAAGCCCATCTTTCGATAATGTGATCAAAGGAATGTGAAGTTATTGCATCGTCAGGACGCCAGGGCCGGAACTAAAGTCGCAGTGGGAGGATCCAATCAACGCGACGGGCAGCTCATTGAAGTGCTACTGTTTCAGGGCGCAATTTTGTGTATGCAGTGAAAGTGAAAGGTGGAGTTGAAGTGGTGATGTGTCTGCAACAATTTTGGTCATGGGTTTTGGTCGTGGTGACAATCGTGGATATCGGTAGCGAACGTGGTCGACAGGGCCTCAAACTGGCGCGTGAATCATATAGCCGCAAGGCGCAGAAGTCGAAAGCGAGGCGAGCGTGTCGGTTGGTGTGGAATGGACAGGAATAACAGAGCAGGAGGGTTGAGCAAACCAAGGGAGCTGTTTTGGAAATGCGAAAGAAGGGTCCAGCAAGACGCAGCTTGAAAGGTCGAGAACAAAGTGCAAGGTCGAGAGAAGTTGAAGTATGATGTCGTGGTTTGCTCGCTTCTGCGGCTGCTTCTGCTTCTTGAGCTCGTGGCACGAATGCTTCTCTTTCTCCTCGCACTGCGCCGTGGCGATCTCGATTGTGTAAGATATTATGATTATGCTACCAGTCTGCTGTGTGTTCTATCTCGCGGCTGGCCTGCAGGGTCTTGTGATTGTATTCGTGACCATGCAAAAACAGGTGTGGTTAAGGGTCGCTGCAAAGACCAGATCCTGGTCGCCGCTTTTACGCCTCATTCGCGCTTCTGCTGAGTCCTGCGTCAGTGGTCCTGGTAAGCTTATGGCTAGCTCTCCTTCAAGCAAAACTGGCAATGCAAGCACCTGCAAAATGCCTTCTTGGGCTCCATCCCGGATGGGTCTGTGCTACGAACAAGCAGACTCGTCCCGCGATTGGTCCTGGCTGCTTGACCACTCAGCTGCGCGACACACCCCTTCTACATCAAATATTTCATTCTTCGGTAATCTACCAGAAATTGTTTTACGGCAACAGCTTTTTTCATTCTTACTCTTCCCAGAATTGCTTGGCCGTTACTCGGATATTCAAAGTCGCCCGACTGGTTGCAGCTTGAGCACTGTTGACCAACAGTACGTCACTGGCTTCCCCATACTTTAAGTGTCTTTTAGACGAGCCACTGTTGATGCGAACCCAGCGCGTGGAAGGTGTCAGTACGGAAGTAGTGCAGCCCTTCGTTTGGGTCGCTCAAAGCCTGATAACAATTCTCCGAATCACCAAACACCAAAAGAGTGTTACTGCAATGAGCTTAGCGCTAATCAATCGAGAATGAAGCCTGAGCTTAGACGCTGAGAGCCTAAACGAGCGCGCTGTGAGAGTGGACATGGCAATTTCAGAGTACCGAACAATACATGCACAACCGGAAATCCAGATTGTCTAGCTGCCTGCTCTCAGCTGAAAGCCGGACTTTTTGCTCTGCGAGTTATATGTGCAAGCATTGCATTCTAGTTGTGTAAAAGTTCGAATTTAGGTCCGCACCTCTTTTCAATGAGCTCCTCTCTGATACCCGCGTGCCTATGCTGGTTCCGCCGAAATGTCTTGTCTAACTAGTCATCCATTCTCAGTAAATCGTATGTCACACTCTGGCCTGAGGCTCAACTGCATCAAAACAACACTGCCCGGAGCGTGCAAGGAGGGCAAGCAGTATGCCCGCAATGATTGAGCTTAGCAATAAGCCCCAGTACAATTCGACCTCTCGAGGCTGCTGATGCTATCCTCATATCTATTGATGTACTCGTTGACTCTGTCCTAGTACTCAGTCGAGCCATTGACACCTTTTCGCGAATCGGTGTGCACTGGCTCGGCAGCACTCAATGCTTCAGTGGCTCTGGTTAGCAATGCCTGTATCTCCTCTACTTCGTCCATGAATTTCTTGTAGCCTGCCGGCAACATGGTGGGGTGATCTTCGTCAACCACTTTTGGAAAGAAAGTCGTAAGGTCTCGCTTCCATTCAACATCTTCACCTGGTCGGATGTTGGCGAATTGTGCCATCAGTCTGTCCCACTCTTCGTAGTAGTACACTGCTGTCCACTCAATCGACGCTGGTACTGCACTAGCTTCTCCTGCATTCTGTGGGAAAGTGTCTGTTCTTCTTATCTCAAATGTACCTTTGGTATCTTTGTATGAGTATCGCGCAATAGTAATCTCTCTCACCGCTTTAAGATCACGGTTGCTGGGAGGAAAGAGTGCATGCTTCGCTGGGGCGAACCGCAACCCCTTGAGGGATGGTTTGAGGTCTACCTTATCGGAGAAACCACGTAGTTCTTGTTTTGTTTTTTGATTTTGATAGATGCCGGCGGCGACCATCTCGAATGTATAGCCAACTTTACCCAACACCATATGGTGAATCTTGAGAAGTTCGCCAACACTCCCAAGTTGGTTAGAGCTGTCGTCGAGCCACCTTATGGCGGCAACATTGGGTTTGTCAGGGTCGATATGACTAGCCGTAAATTCCTTTTCAAGTCGCAGACTGCCTTGTGCTCCTGTAAAGCAGCACTCCAGCGCCCACGAGATGTCAGGTTCTCCAAATTCTGAAAGTGTGTCCATGTAGTCAATCAAGTCGAAGGACGCTCCTGACGACAATGGAAGCATCCGAGCTTCCACGTTCGGTTGTTGGACCATATTGATGAATTCTTCGACCTCATACGTGTCTTGACCGTTGGCTGGACGTTTCAGTTTAGTCAGTGCAATAGTGCCGAACGATACTCTCATTCGGACGTGCTTCTCTGACAAGTAAAGACCATTTATGCATGATCTTAAGGCCTTCTTGGTAGCATTTCGGTAACGCTTGTTGCTGGCCTTGCTCAACTGTGGCCAGTGTTCTTCTCCTGGTGGCAGTTCATGCTCGACTCCAACAGGTTTAGGAATATGAGCTGTGAACGGGTAGCTAGTAATAGCCACTTTTTCCAGACTCGTTCGTTTGCAGAAATCGTTGGCACCAGGCAAACGACATTGTGTGGCACGTAGACCTTGCTTTTTCTTGGCCACCATCTCTTTCATGAGGCCAAGAAGTCGGTTATAAACTTGGAAAAGGCTTTGCTGCGTCTCGCATGCTATTCTGGTAGCACGGGTACCCTCACGAGTGTGAGTAATATGACAGGTAAACGTGTCGCGAAGTCGCTCGAGGACACCTTGATCGTAATCAGCAACAAAGTCTTGCAAATCGTACCCTTCCGGCCAAATTAGGTGGGCTTCATATGGGAGCAACGATTCGTCAGCGTATTGGAAAGCGTTCTGCTCATGGATTCTTAGGGATTCTCGGATGTTGCGGTCCTCCTCGCGAGCATCTAATGCACGTTGTTTAATCCAGGGCTTATTGGATCCCCTACTCGTACTAGTACCAGGCCCTGCAACATACATCTCAAATGACCTTGCTGTATCCTTGGCTCTCTGAATCTCTTCTGGCGAGCCCCATATCTTGAGAACGTAAGAGTCATCATCGGGAACCTCGATGAAGGCACCAGTGCTGGTGCAGATCTTAGCTAGCTCATCCGTTAAAGCCTGCCTGGGAGAAATATTCCTATCTTTGGGTAGTCGCTGGCTGACTTTGTTGAATGGTTGCATCATTTCATACTGAGCATCCGGCTGATCTCTGTTTTTCTGGTATCTGTCAAAAGCTTCGAGTTCCAGCACCCGGCGTTGCACATGCTTGGGCGCTTGTTCAGTAATTGAGTCATGACTTGCTTTGAACCCGCTCGTAGTACTAGGTCGAAGATTTTGCAGAGTTGGTCGGTAGTTTTGTGGAAGGACACTGGTCAATGATTTCTGCTCACGTCGAGGCTTTTGCTGAATGACTTGCTTGGCCTCGCGGAGATTTGTCCCTCGCGGATAGGTGTAATTATGAAGAGGATCGGGCGGTACTGAAGGCGGAGCGGCGGAGACGAAGGAATTGACTTGTGATTTGATCTGCTCCCACTCTCCATTGTCCCAATCTCCTTCGTAGCTACAAAGTCAGCAACGCATACAGCAATGAAGACTGTACTCACTCGCTCATGGTGAATGCTGAGGGCGGCTAGATCAATCCGACGAACGACAAAACAATTCGAGGTCGCAATAGAGTATACTGAACAAGATGATTGACAGGTAGGGCTGGAATAGAACGAGGATGTATTTTAAAGGATTTAATAGAAGTTGGATCTGAAGATCCCGGCTCGTGCACACTAGATCAGAGTGACTGGACCTGATCTAACTTCGCACTATATGAGGTTGTTATCTCTGAGTTGAATCTCGATTTCAGTCGAAATCCATTAATTGTAGTGGTGCTCTTCCGTCAATTTCTGAGGTTGAAGTGAGTTTTTGGTAAAACTGTCGTCTGATTCGACAAGTAAGACTGCTATGTTTACGAGTGTCCCTACCTCGCTGACTTCAGTGAGGCAGGGACTAGTACAACGGAGCGAGAATGCTCTGATGCCGGTATATAATTGTCGGTGAAGGTCCTGTGAATCTGGTTGGGAGTAAAATGTCTAATGTGCTATCCCGCTCGAACAAAGAAGATGCTTCTCTACAACATTCAGCAGGACCGTTGCATTATGCTGTCATTTTGATGGCTCGATGAAGACCACTTTCACAATTGAATACTTTTACACTAAATTACTGCTAATGTCTCGTGACTTCCACAAATCGAGTTTCAGCCCCTGCACTTGCACCATAGCTTACCTCGCTACACTTTCTCATCAGGACGCACCAATTAAGCGATCATTGCTAGTATCTCAAACGCGTCTAGCGACGCGTCATTTTCGTGTAGGGTTGAGTCAACCATTATTGGTCATCTCAATGTGTTTTGCCGGCAGCACCTCGAATGGTATGACAAGAAATGAAGAACGTCAATGCCACGGCGCAGACAGAGAAATGGTCAACTAGAGGAGGGTTGACACGGGAAGACTCGGATGATGAGTTGGGTTACGAAGACCACCCATGGCATTGGATATATGCCGAAGAAGGCTCAGAGAGCAATGCTACGGCATCGGCGCCGACAAAGAAACGCAAGGCTAGCGTCATACAGACGAGGAAGATAGTGGGTGCGCGCATGGGTGCCTTCACGATTCGTGTTGGCGATGCTGTACTCCTGAAATCTCCTGAGCAGGGCAAAGATTGGGCGGGGCTGGTTTGTGCTTTCTCAGATACAGATGACGATGGCGAAGAAGAAATGTGTGCTCACATACAGTGGTTTTGCGCTCCAGAAGAGCTGCTTGCCGGACCAAGCCTAAAATCGAAGTCAATACCGGAATCTCTGCCTAACGAAACCTATATCACAGCTGATTTCAATATGAACCCCTTAACGGCGATTAATGGAAAGGCAATTGTCCTGTCGAAGGACCAGTTCTTTCAAGCGTACCCATCTGGCGAAGCTCCAAAATCAAAGTCGGGGGCCATCAAGTTTGCCAAAACTATTATGTGTCGACGGGCTGTCAAGCAAAGAAACATGATCTTCTCGGAGGAATTTAACTGGGTAGAGAAGTGCACAGGAGCGCATAGCCTCCTTGACCTTCTTGAGTGGATCGAGGAGCAGACTAAGAGCAAATCCAGAGCGAAGCCTGAAGACCAGGCTTATCAGCAGAACAAAGGTCTAGAAGAGGAACTAATGCCTATCACACCAAAGAAGCGGAAGAAAACCACGAGTGCTATAAGCACCCCTAAGTCAACTGCGAAAACGACCAATTTCATCACTCCCACTAACAAACGTATTATGATCAGAAAACCTCTCGAGATCACTCCTTTGGGTACCAGAGTACTTTCTCCGTCACAACTCATATCGACCCCTTATGCTCATGCAAGGACAATTCTTCATGTGTCGGCTGTACCGACTTCTTTACCATGCAGGACAGTCGAGTTCGACACAGTTTATTCGCATCTCCATTCCGCCATTACTGACGGGTCAGGAACGTGCATATATATATCAGGAACGCCAGGTACTGGCAAAACAGCTACCGTTCGAGAAGTGGTTGCATCCCTGCATCAGGCAGTCCTTCAGGATGAGCTCGATGGTTTCAACTTCGTTGAGATCAATGGCATGAAGGTAACAGATCCTCACCAGTCCTATGCCATACTTTGGGAAGCTTTGAAAGGTGATCGACTCAGTCCGACTCACGCGTTGAGTCTGCTTGAACATGAGTTCTCACATCCTAATCCTCGCCGTATACCATGCGTCGTGCTTATGGATGAGCTTGATCAGCTGGTAACGCGTAATCAAGGCGTGATGTACAACTTTTTCAACTGGCCGGCTCTTCGACATTCGCGCTTGATCGTGCTCGCGGTAGCAAACACCATGGATCTGCCAGAACGTACCTTGTCTAACAAGATCAATTCGAGACTCGGGTTGACCCGAATAACTTTCCCTGGCTATACTCATACGCAATTGATGGAAATCATATCTTCGCGTCTACAAGGAGTGCCAGGAAACATAGTAGACCCTGATGCTGTTCAGTTCGCGAGTCGAAAAGTTGCAGCTGTGTCGGGCGATGCCCGTCGCGCACTTGACATCTGCCGCCGCGCTGTTGAAATAGCAGAGAAGCAAGCGGAGGGACAGCAAGTGGCCGGAAACGCTGGACAAGAAGATGCTGGGTTCGACGTTAGTACTCCATCACGTACTGGAAGGAAAAGACAGAAACCTGAATCGGCAGTAGAGCATGCGAGCAGTGTCAAACCCTTAGCCCGAGTCACAATTGCAACAATCAAAGCAGCTATTAACGAATCCACTTCCTCACCGGTCGCTCAATACTTGCGAGCCTTACCTCTTACCGGAAAGCTTTTCCTTGCAGCATTGTTGGCACGTTCCCGGCGCACTGGTATAGCTGAAGCAACAGTTGGTGAAGTGTTCATTGAATCGAAACGTATTGCAGATGTGGCTGATAACACTGCCGTTCAGGATTTCCTGATTGTCGACCAGAGAGCACCTCGACTCCTGACTATGGGAGCTGTGGCTATGGACCTTGTTGACGCTGGACTTGTTCTGATGGATGTCAAGTCCCGTGGCGAACGTGCGGGTAAAGTCAGGCTTAAGATTGCCGAAGATGAGGTGAGAAGTGCATTGATAAACGACATAGAAGTAAAAGGCATGGGACTCGAAGCCTGAACGAATTGATGGACTCGGTCTCTAAACAATTACCAGGACCCTCAACAGCAGCATGTTTGCTGTAGAAACACACATAGTGGCGCATCGTTGACGAACAGCATTTGTCATAACTCACCACATCTAAGTGTGGAAAACGATGACTTGTTGGTCTGCGGCAGTTGAGATGTGACGGTACTCGACGTACCTCCCCACATCCGTCTCGGTCGAACTCTTGCTGACCCCACATCAAAAACTGGGGCTCGAAGATCGTCCGAAGCCGGCTAATGACCTGACAGACTCCTCAGCAGCTGTCGCCGTCATGTCAGCCTGTCAACGCCTGCGACTATGCGTACAAAAACAATGTTTAAGCTCAAAACCCTCAGTGGAACAACGGTCTGCCAGAAGAATTTGACGGAATATTCTGTGAGATCTAGGGCCCCCACACGCGTCCCTGGCCAGATATGTAGCCTCGTCTCCGTTGTATGAGTAGTGATTGCTGCAATATCGCAACTGCCGAAGCTGGTCCACAAGATTGATATTACATACAATGAAACTATAAGTTGAGGTCACTCTCAAAGTCTTGAAGCTACAAGTCCTGACTCTGTTGCTATGTATGTCAAATGCCGTCTGGAGGATCCTGTATTCTTGAGAAGGAACATTTGCTCGAATTATCATACAAGCTTCCACAACTACTTGCGTGGAGTTGTGCTAACGATGTCGAAGGGCGGTTCCAGGGAAGGGCCCCTGGTGCATAGCACTCTTGCCACCTTTTGGGCCCTGTTTCGCTACTCACCAACACTCACTATTGTCACGCTTCTAGCTATTCGCTTCCTGTTCAGGCGCTACGTCTCGCCTCTTCGTAGGTATCCGGGTCCATTCCTGGCTTCCGGCACGCGTCTACACTCTGCGTTTCTTACGTGGAGAGGGAAGACTCACGAAGATCATATTGCTTTACATCGCAAATATGGACCTGTTGTTCGTATCCAGCCGAACCAGCTCTCGTTCGCGTCGCCTGAGGCTGCGCGTCAGATCCTGTCTCCTGGGAAGGGCTTCCATAAAACCTTGTTCTATTGGGTGTTCCCACCGTATGGCAACCCCGACATCTTCACCGAAGTTCGAGAGGAAGTACACGCGACCAAGAAGCGGTTTGTCAATCAGCCATATAGTCTAGCCTCTTTCCAAGCGATGACGCCTTGGGTCGACCAGACTATTCAGCTTCTTTGCGACAAGCTTGATGGGATTTGCATTTCTGGCACTCTTTCGACCCCTCTGAATCTGGGTGATTACCTACACTATTTTGCTTTTGATGGTAAGCGTTTCACTGCCAAAGAGCAGGAAATCTACCTTAGGCTGGACAAATCAGCGTGCTAACAACGGCTATAGTCCTTGGGCAAGTGGCTTTTTCTACTGCATTTGGTTTTCTCGAGCAAGGAAAAGATGTTGACGGTGCCATCAAGTCAATCGACGCCGTTCAGGTATACGACGGAATTGTGGGTCAGATCCCTTTTCTCGATCGTTTCCTGCGGCGAGCCTTCTACTGGGATTACCTACCATGGGTGACACCCTTGAGCAACAATTACATCACGCGAACAGCTCTAGCTCAATTGGCGAAACGAGAAAATAGTAATACGAAGCCTGGCCGCAGAGACCTGCTGAGTATGCTACTGGAATCACACGAAAAAGACCCTAACAAGTTTGATAAGAACAGTGTGTTTGCTGTGGCTCATGGCGCCATCTTTGCTGGCAGCGATTCTACTGCTAGTACCATGCAGACATTCATGTGGAATATTCTCAACAACCCTTCAATCTACGAAAGGCTGATAACAGAAATTTTCGACGCTCACCAAGCAGGTAAGCTCAGCGAGATTGTGGCATGGGATGAATCACAGAAGCACCTTCCATATTTCCAAGCTTGTCTTAAAGAAGCCATGCGTATTGGTCCAGCAGTGGGATTGGCAATATACCGCAAAGTGCCTGGCACTGATACCGAGATCAACGGCACTTTCATTCCGTGTGGCACCGAACTGGCAGTGAATGCATGGGTGCTGCACAGAGATCAAGATATCTTCGGTCGAGATGCAGATGTGTACAGACCTGAAAGATGGCTGGCTGCAGAAGGAGATGAGAAGAACGAGAGCAGAATCAAGAGGATGGACAGGTATATGTTTCAGTTCGGTGGTGGTTCTCACGTTTGCATTGGTCGCAACCTGGCTATCCTAGAGATCAACAAGGTCTTGCCTCAGCTCCTCAGACGGTATAAATTCGAGCTGGTAGTTCCAGGTCGACCGATGCATCAGCACAGCAGTTTCTTCGTCGTGCAAGAGGGATTGGAAGTAAGGTTTCAGCGGCGTTAGTCAGGTATAGCCAGGTAAAATTGTGAACTTCTACTTCTCAGCAGAGCAACAGGTACTTGAGATTCGAAGCATTCTTGCAATCATAACGCTACTTGTCAGTAAGAATGTCTGATATATGTCTGATCAGAAGTCTAGCAAATACTCTGATTACTTCCATAAACCTAACGTATTCGGCTCGAATTTAGAGCTTATGCAATAAACGATACTCTTTTCAGTCCCCAATAAGGATGGCGAACTTTGTGAATTCCCGAACCGCTTCTCAGACGACTGGAGAACTAGGCATCCTTCTTTGAGGTCATTGCTAAAAGTACACACGTTTCCAATATGTGACCAATCGCGTTCGACATCCATGTCTGCATGCTGTCGAGATTGATTTAGGCTTCACTATTAATACCTAGCAAGGATGTTGACAAGTGACATCACCTGAACATTGAAGAGTGCTACTCAACAGGAATGCAATTCACAAGCAGACCGAGATGCCTATATGAAAGAGTATGACAGCACGTCCTTTCCAGGAAGGTTTCACTAAGTAGCTTTGCACAGGAAGCACGCCAGATGACCAGGTCGCTTATATTCGGGACCTTACACACTAACGGCATCGTGTCCAAGCACACTCGCCTCAACGAGGACAAGAACACGTCGGGACATCTTCATACATAAACATCTAGTACAGATAGCAGACACAATGTTGCTCACCACGCTTCCCTTCAGCATCCTAGCAATGTCCCATCTCGCACAAGTTTCCGCAAGCCTGATCAGACCCCATCACATTCCCTCGGCAGCAGAAGACAGCCACCAATCCCCTCTACAAAACCCTAGAGTTCATTTCCGTGATGCCACAGAATCTGATATCGACGACATCACAACACTGATCCTGGATGCATTTGGTCCGAACGAGGAACGGCAGTATATCCAGCCGCAGCGAAAACTGTACCCTCACTACGAGTGGCACTGCACGCGGGAGATTATCCGGGAGCAATGGTCGCAGTCTAGCTGGAATGGTACCTTTGCAAAGGTCGTTGCGGTCTCGGATCATAGTACTGATGTCGAGAAGGATGGGAGAAAGCGCGATGAACGTGTCGTCGCTCTCGGCATTTGGAATATCTATCATGGGGATGGTAAGGTTACTTCGACCATACTTGATAGAAAGGGCCTGACACCATTTTCATCACTGGTCAACTCCAATCCCACCACATCCAGTATACAATTTCACGACAACGACGACGACAAACCACCATTTAATTGCTCCCTCAACCTCGCCATGAACACGACTCGCGAAGAGGACTTCTTCAGGCAATGGAACGAAGCCAAGCACAAACACATCGACGAAGCCTATGAAAAGCAACTCTACCTCAACGTCCTGTGCACGCATCCGCAATGGGATGGACACGGCTTTGCGGCTATGAATTTGGATTGGGGGACGAGCCTTGCACGATCACTGGACCTACCAGTGACGTTGATCGCGACACCTGCTGGATATCCGCTGTATGATTCTTATGAATTCGAGAGTGTCAGTAATGTCTCGATTTCGAAGCTTGATGGGCTGGGGAGTCTGTGGTATGAGGTTATGAAATATTCTAGTTGATCTCGGCCAGTCAATGCGTGGTGAAGGACTAAATTGTGATGCGCTTGGGAGATTATACTGAATTGACTCCGGGACAATAGAGATCTTCATTAGATCAAAATCAAGATCAAGCTCATTTATCCCTCAAAGCACAATTACAACCAAACTTCCTCCTAAACTCATCCCTGCTCAACCCATCCAGCTTCGCAAGCGCATTCTTGCTCGCTCTAACCCTAGCATACCTCGCGCTCGTCCCTCGAGATTCAGCAATCACCGACCCATGCACGATAACACCCGCCACAATCTCAACTTCGATGCCTCCCTCATTGACCGGATCACCAGAGTCATTGATCCCATAATCTCGACATTTGTATTCGTGACTCAGCTTGTTGTAAAGATACGTCGTTGGGTGTCTATTTGCGAACGTGTCATACTCAGATATATCCTCAAAGAAATGCTTGACGTGCTTGTTGAAGAAGTTTTCTATTTCGCTGTAATCGAACCCGGAATCCACAAGAACGGCTCCAAGGTATGACTCGACCAAATCTGACAATGCTTTGGGTGGCGACTCGATCTCAGTCCAGAAACTCTTGGGACAATCTGGCCGTGCCAGGCCCTCACGCACTTTTATTGCGTAGGTCTGAATATCGGCGATGAGCTTGGCGGTAGTTACGAACACGAACTTGTCAAAGTCCAGTGTCACGGCTAATGCTGCGAGAAATTTGTTGCTGACCATGGCCATCTTGTGCTCGGTGAGCCATTGAGGGTTTCGTGTCGGGTTCGTGTTGAAGAGCCAGGAGATACACACCCAGTCCAAGATTGCGTCTCCGAGGAACTCGAGACGCTGAAGATCTGGAACGGTTGAGTTCATGTCGGAGCTGTGGGTAAGCGCACTTCTCAGAAGACGCGGATATCGGAACTGGTAGCCCGTTTTAGCTGCGACGGCTTGGGCACGATCATTCGCGATCGGGTCATTTGTCTGTAGAGACCAGGCTGGTGCAGAATATTGCGCAGCTATGTCTGACCACGAGTTGACGTCGTGGTCTGCTGAACGGACGAGCTTAGTCACGGCTTTGATGCCAAGATCAAACCGGTTGTTCTGCGAGGAAAGATGTGCTGTCGCAGTGATTACCGCTCCAATGATAGCCTCAGACATATCGGCAATCGTCTTCATACCTAGGTCTTGAGAAACAGGTTCGTGTACCATCCGAATTGGGTCTTTTCTTGCACCACGACCCTGCAGCAATTTCAGGTTTTCTGGATACCACGTCGTTCGATCAAATGCAAGGGTTCTGGCGTATTTGTATAGCTGCAAGTCCTCTGCAGTAGCGACATTGAAGAGATTTCTGTTGCATAGGATCTCCATTCGACGACAATGCATGCCTTCTTCATCGCAAACAGTACGGTTGAAGACGGTCATTGTCGTTGTCATCTTCAGCAAGCTATCGCCGATAAATTCGAGACGCTCGTAGTTCTTGCCCATTCCTCGCTTACCGCTTGTATGAACTTGTTGCTCTTGGTTATCATTATCAGCGTCTTTCGTGAAAGCCTCCAAGGCAAGGTCTGCAGACACTCCAGGCAGATCAAGCTTCGTAAATGCTTCTATTGCGATCATGTATGCTTCGATGCGGTGGATCAAAGCAGGCCATAACAAGCAGGAAGCTGCAAATTCTACAGACATGCGGGCAATTTGCAGAGTTTCCGGGGCGATCAAACAAGGAATAATGTCCTTTGCCGACGCTGCTTGATCGAGAAAATTCCTTCTTGTGCCAATGAGATCTGCATGGAGTACAGGCTGGGTATAATCGTAAACGTGTTCCTCTGTTGCACGTTTCTTGGTAGCCGTCCACAGACTGTTGGAAAAATCTATGATGTTGTGTCTCTTTTTCTGTGCGATATGAGGTACCGAGTCAGGCACAGGATCCGTGATCTTGACCTCGGGTGCGACATCGCCAGTGAAGTAGTGAAAACGACCATTCAATGGATCACAGATAAATTTGTTCGTCCAAACTTTAGAGCTCACGCCAGATTCCCATTTTTGTCGTTCACCTTGAGCTGTTTTCAATGCAGGCATATCGGCGACGTCCTCAATGTTACGACAATCGCTTGACATATTATGTGCCAGAGGAGCCAGCCAATACGACATTTTCTCAGGCTCAAATGCGTACACCTTGTTGAAGACATCCGAAAAGACAGCTCTGAGCGTGAAGGTGGTCAGCTGATTGACTTGCTCTTGCGATGCTTGGAGCACTTTTGGAACACAATTGAGCATCACATCGGTTTTCACATTGTCCTCCAGGTAAGCACAAAACGAAGGCATAGCTGGCAATGGTGCTTTGGTCAGCATTACTATTGGAGCTACCTGATGCTTCAATTTTCGCTCTGGACAGAAGCTCCATATCGTAGCATATAACTCGGTGGGGAAAACATCAAGATGTGACTGCCAGGCTGTAGGCTTGACTTGCATATCATAAGCTTCCTTCTTGACTGTCACAGCGAGTCGAGCGTTAAGATTTTCCGGCTTGAGCTTCCTGAAAATCGAGTCCAAGTTGTCATTCAGATAACCTTTATTGCGTAGTAGGTAGCAGCATCCGAAAGCAGCTGACCGCTTTGCGAGCTGTTTGTTGGGCTTCCAGTCGCCTCTACAGCCACGCACTTGGCATTCTGAATTGGCTGGCAACCTTACAACGTATCTGAACAAAGTATCGTGGATGTCGATCTCCTCCTCGTAAATTTCTGAAGTGAGAGCCCCTGTGTGTCGCAAGGATGCTGTGAAGCGGGCCAAGATCAGAAGAGCATTTGAATAATCGAGCATGGCACCTGAAGCAGTCCGCATTGCTTGTCCAGCAGAGTCCTTAGACAACAATTTTGTCAATTCTGTGCCTTGGCCGAGACGACGATCAGGCTCCAGACTGCTACACCATTTCTTGATGTACATCTCATTGTCCAACTGGTAGTCAACCTCACCAGATTGCTTCAAGTCTCCATCTTCTACCATGTGGGCAAATATCGAGCCTTTCATTCTTGCTCGACCTTTGCTTTGCATGTACTGTATAGTTGTCTTGCAAAGGTCGAACCTCACACAGAGATTGCATTGTGGAATATCCAAGCCTTCGTCAGCAACCGATGTGGCAAACACCAGATTTATTAGACCTGCTCGGAAGCGTTGAAGCATTTGTTCTTGATGCTTCATTGATATGGCCTCAAAATTAGTCCCAGCAATGCCTAATAAGATGCCGCTCCTGATGTGAGGAATGCAGAGCTGACTTAAGCAGTCGTGAAGAACAAGGGCTTTCAATCTCTCCTCAACAAAGACTATGGCACGGGTGTTCGGGTTGTTTTGAAAGTGCTGGGCAAGCTCCTCGCACAGCCTGATCACTTTGGACGACAAATGCTCCGAGGTCAATTGTGGTAGTGGGTGAACGTAGTTCCGGACAAGCAGAAATGCCTCGTCTAAAGCAGCCATGGCCTGCGTTCTTTCTCCGTCGGGTAGATCTGCATAAGCCTGACTTTTCTCGAATTTAGAGCTGATTCGTGAGGATTCATGAGCAGAACAACCAATCACATATTTCCATACACGATCAGCACACCAAGGGCCAAGCTCGACAGTAGCTTTGCTTGCAAAAACAAAGCCTTGTTTCAAAGCTTCACAGAACTGTATTTTCATGAACAAATTTGAGTAGAGGTCAGTTTGCGTGCAGAATGTTCTTAGCCTAGGGTAAAGCCACTTGACATTCGTGGGTTTTGGCGCGAACGACAACAAGCTGCCATCGTCGGTAGTTACAATCTTTGCTTGTAGAATCTCCTCAAGGTTTTTGGCTGTTATGGCTATATCACCCTTTGAATCGACTGCAGACGCAGTCATGCCAAAAATCCTCGGTCTATGCTCATGAGGGCATTTGAGATAGTATGAACGGATCAAACGACTGTATGGATGGTCTTTTTTGGCGTGATGTGCCTCATCGAAGACGAGGAGGGAGATGTCTTGCATGTTTAGAAAGGCGTGCATGAGACATTGATCGAGGATAGCCGGAGTGCAGACGACCAATTTATTGTGCTCTCGAATGGAGTTCCAATTGGACTTCTTCCATAGGTCATTCTTGCTGTTGCCATAGAGGACGGCCGGCTTGTCGATGAGATTGTTGGCCAGAACACGAGCTTGCTGCTGAACGAGGTGGACACTATCTGCATTAGTAATCCGAAAAGGGGGGGATGTTGAGCGTACCTGTTAGCGAGGAAGAAGACAATTCTCTGTCGTCTGCCCTCAGCTCGGTCAAGTAATTCCTGGTCAAGGATATGTTTGATTAGCAAGCAGGCTATCAAGGTTTTGCCGCTACCAGTATCTAGACTTTCACTTCGTCAGGACAAGCGGATGGTCCAGCTGGTGTACACTTACACAGCAATTATGTTCTCACTCTTAGCCCGTTCAAAGAGCTCTTGCTGGTAGTCACGGACCTTGTCGATGATTCGAGCAGATTCAGCTTCGATAGTAGTTGAGTACTCCTGTTGTTCCTTGTCAACGGTGTCAGCATCCACATCTTTCTGTCGCTCTTTCTCTTGCTGGTGCTTTATGTGTCGATCAAGCACTGCACGATGAGTATCGTTTCTCAACGTATCGGAATCTTCCTTTTCTTCTGTTGAAGGGGTGTCGAGCTGCGAAACAGCAGACTCAGCATCGCTTGCGATATCAGCCTCGGAGGAAGTAATCTCTTGCATACTGCTGAGCGTCTGCTGTTTCGGGAGTATAAGAATGAGAGGTGGATTGGGAAGAGACATGCTCGCGACCTCAGCCATGTTGGAATTTGGAATGAGAGACTCTCAGAGCCTTGCACAAAATATCTCAGAGTTCTGTTTACCGACCTAGGTTAGTACAGCGTCAGTAGGAAATGAGACGGATCATCAGAGTGCACTTTGTATATTCTCGGGAGAGAGCAGTAGATGCACCATTCACGAAACACATTGATCTCAAGCTTCAGCAGCGACATAATTCCGGTCTAGCGATGGTACCAGGTAACGCTCGTTTGCTTTACTCAGGAACAAACATTTTGTCCTGAGCTGAATGAGATGTCAATCTCACATTCAAATGGGTCAAGCAGAACCTGCCACAAGGGGAACGACAAACATCCTAACGGGCTCTGTAGGCGCTTCAGGCATCTCAACGCTCACAATTCAGGCATCCCTAAGAAATGATCTGCAGGGGAACGCGTCCTGAAACGCGCTCCTGAGCAATGGTGTCTAAATGCGGCATGCCTCGTTGCATGTGCCTACAGATAGAAAGATAGATTTCTTGAAGAGGACGCTGTACAGAAATAACGAGAAGCAAAACACACACACACACACCCACCCGAAAGCTCTAGCCATGAAGCTCTTTATATCCGCATTAGTATTTTCAGCTGGTCTGAAAAGCGTGCTGGGTCACGGCTCGCATGGAAGCGGCAGTGATGAAGCACGACCGGAAGACTGGGCTCTGTGGCACCTTGAGGAAGAACATCGTAGGACACCTCGCCTCTCAACCTTCTGGGCAAGGAAGCGCTGACTAGCATGTAGACATCTCAAATTTCGATCCATCCTCCTTCTTTACCCTGCATGACTTCAACAACGACGGTGCCTGGACCGAAGACGAAATACGGAGGACATATGGCCTAGATGATGCTTCACTAAAAGATACCTCAGACCAGGCCAAGTCCGAGGGTGTTAAGGAGGTCATGTCCATATTTGATCCGGACTCTACTGGACAGATCACTCGTCCGCAGTTCCTAAAGCACATAAAGGACGGGAAGAAACTACCAGACCTTGGCCTGGGGCCAGGTCACCATGGGGACATGGAGTACGAATACGAAATACATCATTTTGAGAAGTTTCATGGACCAGACACAACAGAGGAAGACCTCATTCACCCTGAAGATATTGAACATTTCAAAATGCACGATATGCTGGAGGACGAGCAGGAAAGGATCGCCATTGAGCAGAGCCAGAGTATTGTCGAGGCGAACATTCCACTAAAGTTCAAGAAGCAGCAATAGATCACGGCCCAAGGAGCAACGTCCCACGCAATCAAAAGAACGACTATGTCAACTTGCGGCTGGCCACAGCTTGATATCAAACACGAAATGGCCTATGCCTGGAGCATAGGTCTTGACCATCTCAGTGTGTTGGCAGGCAGCATTCCATTTCGCTTCATTTGGTTCGTCGGCAAGGCTAAGAATGCTGTCTAACACGCTTTGTCTTTTGTGCTCGACCTGCTGGATATCAGCATTCTCGTGTACATGGAGCCAACCTGCGCTGTTGTCCTTCACCAGTTCTACCGCGTCGCGCCACGATCCCGAACTCGTCGGCAATAAGCCCAAATTGCAATGTCGTATGTTGAGTGCTGCTGGTGACTCAGCCAGCGTCGCCTGGACCCTGCTAAGCAGGCTCAGTGCATGTCTATTGTCGCCCCAGAACGCAATGCATCTGAGAGACTCCTTGTCTTTAATTAGGCTTGCTACCTCCGCCACCAATTGCTCCAGTCCAACACCTTCGTGCTCATTTGGAACCTTCACGACCTCACACGTGAAATTGTTCTTTTCACAGCCTCTTCGTAGTCCTTCTATGCTCCATCCATTGATGTCCCAGCCGAACACTCGTCTTACACCTCGCTTGAGATATGGGATAGCGAAGTATCCGATCCCAACATACATATCCACGATATCGACCTCGGAAAGTGGTTGCCCAAGCTCTTGCATTGTCAGTCCAGGGAAAGGGGCTGGGTTTTGCTGGGTAATTTGAAGAACCCGCGCTTTCTCCCGAACGTTGCCTCGACTAAACATCGTCCAGCGAGGCGCCCACACCTGCGTGACATTACTCACTTGTGTCGTCTCCACCCAGAATGCAGATTCGAAGTCATTTTTGGATGGCTGTGAAGTGGCAGAAGACAACAATCGCTGCGGCCCGAAATCACCATACAATGGCTGAAGGTCGATAGGTGAGCGCATAGCATTCTTCTTGTCGGATTGGGCTCCTCCTAAGAGCTTGGATTGTATGGGTGCATTCAGCCCAATATGTGTGATTTGATGACCCGATTGGGAAAAGACAGATGTGATAGTGCTGAACAGATCAGCTCTCCGTGACTGCGACAGAGCTTGGTAGTACGTTTGCCATTCGAAGGAGTGTTCTGGAAACGCTGCCGGCAATAGAAGTAGATTGCCGTAAATTGTATATCGCTTTGGCAGGTCTCGACTATGTAATGTCGTGCCTGATTGTACGGGTTCTGAATGGCCATCCAGTGAACCGCTTTCATATAACGGCGGCAGTAGTATTTCTTGCTGCGCGACGAAGTCCTCAATGCTACGAACCAGTAAGTTCGTCGGCCTCTTCTTGCCGTGATGTCGATGGTGTCGACTTTCCATGCTTCATAGAATAGCTATATGTGTTCAGCATTGTCTTGCTAGAGTGCAAAGCGACTCAGTGACGGTCTATGGTAGTAGCAAGACTTCCGCAGATGTGCTTTGACATGAGCACTCATTCTGTGGAATGCTCTTCAGTATCACGACAAGTTGGACAACATGAGGCACATTATACATTGACTTTGCACTCATCAGAAATCGATTTTGAAATGCGTGAGGTTTGTGACTGCCAGGAGTAGCAACCAGCCACTAGTGAGCAACGATCGCCAAAAATCTAGTAAATCATTGGTCGAGATGAATGGTTGCAGAGCCTTGTGCCACTCGACTTGAACATTCTCTCTGAGAATCGCTGGTCGGTCAGCTTCAGCATCTGCCATCACAGATGAATGCGACGATGATAGTGATTCACTAGGAACATCTCCTAGACCAACTGGAACTCTTTCCTCTTCCTTTCCGATCCGACCACGTTCATTTCTACCGCCGCCACAATGCCTTCACATCTCCATCCAAGGTCAACTGCCACATCTGCCCTCTTTGCTGGAACACTACTAGCCTCCTTCGCGGTAGTTGCTGTGCCTCACATATGGCCATGTCCGAGACCACGAATAGCCTATATGGACTCGGAGATTATCATCGACGAACACGGGAGAGCTATGCGCAGGGTTCGAAAAGGGAAGAAAACAGATAATGTTACAGAACAAGAAGCTGCCGACTTGGTGAAGAATAATACGTCAAGGTCGCATGCACGTCCGCATGCAAAAGGTAACACAATGGAGGATGAGGCAGCAATACTACGACAATTACAAGCTGAAGCTGCCATTTTGCAACAAGATAATGCTAGGCGAGAGTGTCCAATACCAAAACCTAAAGGTGTACTAGGTCGAGTTCTGGGGTTCGAAAGTGACAGCGATAATGGTGATGCGAGCTGAACTGTCCTACTCATAAGAAGGTTGTTCTAGTTTACCTGAAACTGTTGTGGTCGAAGATTCACCTGATTCCACTATTGCAAAAGGTACTCGGTTTCGTTGTCGCAAGCCGCAAACAATAAGAGCAATGAATCGTGGAGACCCTTATTCCTATATAGCTGGGAACCCAAGCAGGTCAACAGATCCGATCTTGGTCCTCTGCCACGCAACCATGTTAGCAAGAGTCTTATGACCCTTTTTTCTCTACAATCGTGGTCAGCTGGACGGCTTTGATGGCAGTGGCACAACTTTCCCGACGCGCATACCACATCGAATCTTGGTTGAAGCGAGCTTCAAATACCGTCACGAGATCTCCCGCCTGAATTGAAGGATGTAATAGATTCGGGAATGAGACGGGGTTGTTTGCCTTACGTGGCCGAGGTGGATTGTCAATGGCTATTCAAATCGCAAGCCAAGCGGGCACAGGCGGCAGGAGTCAAGCTGGCGGCGGATGTCTAGTGAATGCACTCGCGAAGACTTCGACCTGCGACAGAAGAATGTGGGCGGGCTAGAGCGCGGTATGCATAGTATGCACACGGCGAGTGGGAAAAGGACGTCCATCGAAGTGATCAGTGTTTGGTCGGCATGAGTGAGCAGCAAATCTACAGTGTGTGGCAGTCGTGAATCCTATAGCAATGCTCAGCAATAATTGCTGTGTATGTATTTACGATGAGATGGCAGTGGACATTTCAATTGTAGCACACTTCGATGTGAGTTCGTTATGCTGAACAGAAACGCAACGTATCGAGGAATAACGGCCATTTCTAGAGCGAGAAGAAAGATGAGATTAAGTAGGAACAATAATTTTGTACTCCGCATGCGACTCACTCTTGAACGTTCAGCAACACCTATGATTATACTCAGTCGGTCGACTGGCCTTGTAAAGATGCCACATTTGCCCAAGTGACCTTTCTGGGCTGTTGCTGCACGCCCTGCTGTCACCAACGTAAAGAACAAAATGGCGAGTTATAGAAGCTCGCTTTTCTCCACTACTAGCCTCGTCCAATAAGTATAGGCACTGGCCGAGTTGCGCTACAAACAAGCATATACACAATTGATTAGTAGATATCAGGAACCCGGGTTGCGGCAGTGGAGCAAATGTGCGACTATACAGCGGTGTTGTATGAGGTGCAACAGCATCTGGACTATTATCCAAGATGAGCTTCTTCCATCGACCATCTGACTCCAGCTCGGAAGAAGAATCATCGGAAGGCGAAGAGGAGCTCGAGCCTTCACTTCAAGAGATAAGTCAGACTTCGACCAAGGACTCTGTTGCTAGTGCGGAGGAGATAGTGGTGCCAGACACGACAAATGGAACGCTTTCACTGACTAACACCATTAGCCGGGGTGAGGATGGTAGTGCACTCGACATGGACGAAGCTCGCAACATGATGATAGCGTCCATGCTTGAGGAACTATCCAGGTACAAAGCAGCAGAGCTGCTTAGCAATACCGGCGATGGACGCATGGTAGATGCGAATTCACCACAAATCCTCGACCTCGCCAAGCATCTCTTTGCACGATCTAGTGGCTTGCTAACTCAGAGTGGTGTCATATCGAAGGATTCAATCAGCGATGAACGAAGTTCAGAGAGGGCACGATACCTATCCGCTCTCGAGCGAGCCAGCTACAGTGTTGGTCCGCCCGACGCTGGGCCAGCCTTATCAGGAAGACAAGGCAGATATGATGCCGCAATAGACAATAGTACAGCCTTGGTACGACGACCTAGCAACCACCCTATTCCCATCCAAAACAGTACAGCTGGCCAGCTGCAGCGGTTGACCTGGGAGTTGGAGGAAATGAAGATGGTCCGACGATCGAGTACCGAATATCAGCTCGCTGCGTTAGCACCAGCGTTGCATTCACCAAGCCACTACCGGACTACATTTGAAGAACGAGGGTTTCTCGGTAAAGGCGGTTTCGGCAAAGTATATCGCACATATAACGTGTATGATCGGAAAGAGTACGCCGTGAAAAAGATTCCCCTCTCGGCAAAGCTATCACAGAAATATAGCAAAGGAGGAGTCGAGGCATTGAAAAATGTCCTTCAAGAAGTACAGGCACTTGCGCAACTTGATCATTGCAATGTCGTCAGGTACCATGCAACATGGATCGAAGAGCCAGCCGCTGCTACCCTAACTAAGGTGGCACCACAATCGGCTGTGTTGTTGCCGCATCGAGGCCAAATGCTGCTCGACAACAGGGCGGCATCACCCAGTACATTGCCACAAAGTGACTCACCATTCAATAAGATCGACCCATTGCCTAGACGGGATGGCAGCATAAGCGAGCCCCTAAACGCAGGTACAAGTTTTGACCGTCAAGACGAACAACGTGATGGCCATAGCCACAACTCATTCGATCCTTTCGCACGTTCAGAGAATGGCTATAGAGACAGCAAGCAACTCTGGTCCAATCAGCAAAAAGTCACACATCACCTGGATCGAAAAGGCATCACCGACTTCAGTGATGGGTCTCCCCAACAACATTTGAGTCAGTTGTCCGATCTTTCAGACAGCCCGACTGGGTACACTCTGCACGTACAGATGACCATGTACTCGATGAGCTTGGCAGGTTATCTCAGACCAGCTTCTTCACCTCACAAAAATACCAAGAATTCAGAGCCTCGTCACTGTTTTCATCTCTTACCTGCACTCCGCTTGTTCTTGAGCATACTTTCCGGCCTGCAGTATATTCATTCTTGCGGGTTCGTTCACAGAGACATGAAACCAAGTAATATTTTTCTGTCTCAGTTGGACATCTCGAAGCCCATCGCCTTTGCCATTGAGCAAGGATATGTTGATGTTGGTTCTTGTCCTAGTTGCTCACACCAGCAGCCACGTTTCCTCAATCCTCGAATAGGTGACTTTGGTCTTGTGGCGAGCCTTGAACACGATGTTCGACAAGAGTCTCTGCACCAGTCTGGAAGCGATTCCTCTCGAACCAATAAGGTGGTAGGAACGGAATTCTACAGACCTCCTGCACATGAGCAGGCCACAGATATACCTAATGACAAAATTGACGTTTTCGCGCTTGGAGTCGTCCTTATTGAGTTGGTCTTTCCATGCAATACGAGGATGGAGCGTATGAGCCTGCTTAAAGATTGTCAGCTGGGTCAAATGCCAGCAGGAATTCAGCAGAGGCTGTTAGCAGAAGGTCATGAGCAGGACGTGATAGAGACGCTGGAAATTTGTATGACTAGCATGATCGACCCCAACCCTCTCACAAGGTGGGAATGCAACACCGTTCGGGGTACACTTGAGAGTGTTCTGGCCAGAATCAGTTCGCGAGTTCCCATTGGTATGCAGGTGCCGGATTAGGGACAGAGGTCTCATATACACGTTTCATTCCATGTGCGGCATCAAGGTCACCCCACTGCGAGCGAACTTACATTCCGTCCAACGTGGTTGCTAGCTGTTTCGCAAGGTCTGTGCACTGAGGAAGGCGACCGCGAGTTTCGATGTTACGAATTCGTCTCGAAAAATTGCCGCTCACGAACCAACATTTCTCCTCTATACGGTATGTTGGTCGTCGAGGGTAGAAACTGGCAATGCTTTTTTTGGTCCCTGCTCGACGGGACTGCTAGCTGAAGCAAGTCATCGTTGCAGAGGAAAGGAACAGCATGCTGGTATAAAGGTTATCGAAATTTGGTGCACGGACGCCGATGGCAGTAGTTAGCTCCTACCTAGCTGAAACGCTGTGATGTAACATGATACATATTGCCAGACTTTGCTTTCGGCAAGCAGACATTATAGCAGGCAGACGAATTCCGGCCTTCCGCAAGCAACGCTGGGAGCATATGGAACTGCGGGCTTGTCGTAACGATGTGATACCAAGGCACAGGCCACACGCTCATCGGTCGCGTCCTCTTCTGTCGTTGTTGCATTCTGGCTGCTTTCGGATCAGTACAACAAAGGCATATATACCTACCACAATGAGTGAGAAAAACTTCCTCCTCTCGCCAAGAAACAATCTGAAGTACCGAATCAATACCTCAAAGAATTATCAGGACCACTGTAATATCAGACTTATCGGCAAACATGTTAGCACTTGCCACAGTCCTCCTTGGCTTCGGCCTTTCAGCTCTGGCGCAAAATAGCACCACCTCAATCTTTCTTCCAATCATTGAAGCTCAGACATTGGTCGCGTCACTGTCACAACAGGTTCGTCGAATACTGTCCGACATTCAATACAATGCTAACGGTTGCAGAACGGCGACATAAAAACGCTTGTGATCAAGTGTCCTGACGGTACAGACTCGACCAAGTGCGGTTTCCCAACGCCTGTCACAGTCACAGCTGGCCCAAGCACGTTAGCGCTCACCACGACTGTGGCCAGCACTATGATAGTGGACCTCAAGTGTGGTGTCAAGGGTTCAAGCGAAGCGAGTTGCACCCAGATCTACACAGGACCTGCAAGCCTGTACACCACAGGCGACAATATTGATGGTTCGAAAACCACGACCTGGACTGCTAGCCAGTCGCTCAGTTCTGGCAAAGTCACGCACCTTCCAGTTACAATTACTGCTGGCCTGCCCAGCTCGACATCAAAAGGCAATGCAGGCGCAGTCCCAACTGCTGGTTTAGGCCAAATGCTTGCTGCCGGAGTATTTGCCAATATTGGTGCAGTGATCATCTAGATATCGTCTACGCAACATTGCATAGCTAGTGTATTATTAGAGTGGTGGATGTGGGAACCTCGAGATCTGGGATGGACTTGTTCGCCGGAGTTATTCAGCCACAATCGTGAGGCTAGCGTGAGCAGGGCAAATACATAGATGCGCTTCGAGAGATGACCGTAAACGTGTTGAGCAGAGTTGTAATACCCGGTACAGATATGGGCCAATAGTCAAGATCGGGACATGTGGAAGAATGCTGGCGGCGCAGGAATTGTCGGAGTTGCATATCCGTTACAACAGTAGTATGTCAAATAGTCGATCAACTGGATCACTGACAATAATCTACGTCAGCAGCGGACTTACAATTGAATTAAGCTTTAATCTTTCCTCCACGGCTCCCGGCCGTTCGTCAAATCAGCATTTGCTCGCAGCTTGGTATTGGTCTCACAAGATCGTGCTTGCAAAATAGATGACAGATGGTACAGCAGAAGAACGAAACCCACCACTGCGAATTGTTTCCAATTTGGAAAGATAGTCAGTACGCACAAGCGAAGGTCCAGAACACGTTCTCAAATATGGTCTCACTTCAATGGCGGTCAGCTATTCTTTCTCGGTAAGAACACAGGATTGAATGTGATGCAGCACCGCATCAGCCAAGCATCTGTGACATGCCTCGGAAATGTATTCACGCGCAAATATTGTCCTGGACAGCACCAGCCACACAACAATTTATCAGACCACATCGACACTGTACATGACAGACTCTGCAATATTACGAGAAACTGGAAGAGCCGAAGCAACCAGGGGAAAAAGCGTTGCTATGACAGCATAAAACCAGGTCCGAATTGACGGGCTAAGATCTGAGCGTATCTGGGGGCAGCAGTGACATGCCGTACCCACCTGCATACTCGGATGCGACGGTGATTGGTAGGAGGCACCAGCCGACTTCTTTCAAATCGCGATCGAGAAACGAAGAATCCCATGAGAATAGTTAGGAAAAGCACGGGAACTTTATCCCCATCGTCGATTTGGAGAAATTAAGGTTTCTAGGGTGGAATAATCGGCGGCAACGTGCTTCGAGAGTTTGTGGTCCCCAAACCATTGAGCCTCAACCACCAATGATTGCGTCCCTGAGCAGATGCGTTCAGAAACTGGTAGCTTGATATCTAGCCTGAGATCGCGCTGTACTGTATACGAGCAGCAGGGACAAGTGCCGATAGAGTCAGCAGACACTGGTAAACGGCATGAAGTCCTGCAATTCAAACTTGTGGTGTCTTTGTCGCATGGACTGCAATGCACATTCACTTTGTTTTTATAGTCCGCTCTACGGACTGATGTGCAACAGTACTGACCACTGGTCAAACAGCGACTTTATACCAGCACTTCTGTTTGCTGCTTCTCTGTAAAGGAACTCGTGGTGGGGATAGTATCGATGCTTGGATGCAGCCGCTAGTGTAATTAAAAGGTACTTCCTCGGCAGGGCAAACCGCACCTTGCTGCACATTGAGAATGGTTCGCATAAGTCCAGGACTACCACTACTGAAGATAGACTAGGTCTACTCGTGCGTTCCAAGCTTGTTCAAGCTAATTGTCGACAGTGGAATCTCGCGATCTTCTACCCTAATCGCGTGTAGCAGTGACTTGCAGGTATCGTGTCTGACTATCCATACCGATCTGTACTCCCGTTTAGGTTTTGCTAGCTGCTTGCTGTCCTAGCCACGTCTGCTCGACAAGCGAAGCCGCATTTATTTTTCCATGCTGAAGTAGCCACAGTACTCGCATTTCCTTGGAGACCCGTTTCTTCCCTGCCAAACTCCCACTCTGCCATTTGAATATCCTTCGTTTCCGCTATCTATTTACTATATTGACTCAAGGGTCAAGGACACCCTATACTCAATCCTTCTTGAATAACCTTCGCTCTAAAGAAAAGTCTTGTTGTGGCAAGCCGAGCCCCGCACAGTGCATCATACTTCCGCCAACCAGTACAAAGATCTCTCGTACTCGTGCAGACTTGTTCCTGGTTTTGAGAAAAACATCAGGAACTTGAAGTAGGACAACCCTCAACTCAACAAAGACGTGTCGTTTGTCACACTTCCACCTTAACGAATTCTTGACCTGCACAAACTGCAAACACTACCCTGCGCAATTTATCTACACTAGAAGCTTCGGCCAGAGGTGATCCAAGCTTTCTCCCTCCGTTGCAGATTGAAAGACTGCCCAAGCTTTTTTGAAACACAACAGCGACAAACAAACGGAGTTCGAAGTACCGTGTTCAACCAGCCGCAGGCACTGGCGCCTTTGTATAACCGCTAGTTCGAACACTTTACCACAACTTCGAATATGTCCAACTCATTTGCGCCTTCTGTAGCCACGATGAGCGATCTGGATGGCTTTTCAGTGACAGGAGATAATTTCTATCCTCAGATGCAATCAATGGGGTTCGAAAGCGGAGGAGACTTTGGTTTTGATCCTCCGGTAAAACAGCAAGCACTATATCCCATCAAGGTCGAACAAACCTACAGTCCTCCACAGGACAGCAACCTCTTTGGAGACTTCGACTTCGATCCTGCAAAGAATGCACAAGGACAAGTCACATCTATCAGAGCTCTCGAGCTTGACCGTATGATGCCACAGAACGTTCCCAACCCTGCCACAACCGTTACGCGTTACGGTCAAGTTACTCCTCCTCGATCAAATTCTGAGTCTTCGGGCGAAGCCACCGCAGAGCAGAAACCTGCCAGACAAAGACGCTCTACAAAGTCTTCGGTAAAAGAAGAGTCGGTCAAGCAAACGCAGACCGGTCGTAAGCGTAGACATACCCGAAAGAACTCCGAAATCACACTTGACGGCCTTGAAGACGATGACAAGAGAAAACAGTCACTGGAGAAGAACAGATTAGCAGCCGCAAAGTGCCGCGTCAACAAGAAAGAAAAGACCGAGCAACTGCAACGTGATTCTCACGACAAGGCTGTTCAGAACGCTTTCCTGAAGGATCAACTCATGCGTATGAAAGAAGAGGTTCAACAAATGAATGCGCTTCTACTCGCTCATGCTAGCTGTGAAGGCTGCAAGTCTCCCGAAGACATTCAGAAACATCTCAACAACCTTGGTAACGAGTTTTTCGCGCAACATATCTCAGGCATGACGCAGGAATACTCAGCGTTTGCCAACATGTCGACTGACATGCACGATTTGGAACACGATCATTATTTCTCGCCTGCAACGGATTCCAGCATGATGAATCCACCTCTGCCTGAATTCAACAGAGAGCCTGAATTTGACGTTTCCACGCCCATGCAGACGGATTGAACAGGTTGAAGAATATTGTTTGGACAGCTCCTACATAACGAAGTAACGACAATTAAAAATCGAATATTGATCACAGTCCCGATGTACCACCGTATTCGCATTGACAGCACTCCTGGCTTCACTTCTTACATTGCGGATGCATCTTGCACAATTACAACTCCGAGGTCTCTTTGGTGTGGTTCCGTTAGCGCGAAAGTTGCAAGCTCTCCAGCTTGTACCGTCTCGTTGTGCCTCTAATCGATACATGAAATATGCTTTTTCTCGCGTTGGAGGAGAAAGGCGGGGCAAAATTTCATGAATTAGGACATCTACAACACCCACCGCTTCAGCTCATTCAGAGCTAGACTCTATGGTTGTGGCACATCATTTCTGTTGGCATTACAGATTATTTGCTACCACGTCCATTATACGTGCGCTAGATGCTGATTACGAGAGAGGAGAAACAGTCTCCATCCCCACCCGAGTGCTCACTGCAGGACTATTTTTTATACCTGGCTTCACAAAGGCAAGCCATGTTGCGAAGGTCGGTGAGCGGTGTATCTCAAGCAGTGTCTGTACGACCTGCGAGCAACGACATTGATGGTGTCAGTAATGATAGTTGGCTGGTCCAACGATGCCAGAGACAACATCTCAGTCAGTAGATGGGCAGGAGATACGGAAACGTACTCGTGCGTGCATTGGGTTACACGCATCTGCTCTATAGCTGTTCATTGGTAGCAGAGGAAATTGATTCCTGCAACACCTCAACCCTCTTTCCTCTCTTCCTCTCCCCCTCGCTCTGTGATGTCTGTGTTCAATAGTCTCAGCTCTCGGTATGTATATCCAACTTTCCGACGGGAATACCGCCATCGTTCCCTGGTATAGACACCCCTCCTATTTCGAAAGAAAGCGACTATGCTTATCTACCACCGGACTTGCAGTTCCGGACTTCGTGATATCTGCCAAGTAACGGGCTGCAGCACAAAACGCATGTGGCTGTACAGATTAGCCGCATTCATCCCTGCTCGAACATGAACACAATAACACCTGCCATTGCCGCAGGGAAAGAAACAGACTGAAAACTGCGCTCGCATACTACTCATTCCGTCCCGCATCAATATGCCGGGAAGGATCTCTTGGATATCCGGTCCCCTCGCTGATCGTCTTTGATCACAAAACATAGGTACCGACTCGCCTTTCCGGTTCACTCAGATGCTCGTGTCTCCTTTCACTCACCGTCGTTCCCCGCACTGTACTGTATACAGTATAGCCAGAATCAAGCGCTGATTCGCTACGCGTACGTAAAAGCGCAGTCTTGCCACCGGCGTCACTTACTCACAAACCCTGCCGTAAACAACCCTACCGATCGCTGATCACACTGATCCCAGCCCGGCCGCTCACGCTTCTTCGCCCTTTTCGTATAAATCCCCGCTCGACTACCTTGCTCATCCACACAGCGGGATATAATGCCGTAGTATCGTATTCCCTGAGTGGAGGATGTTGATCCGCAGATCCTGCCGAGCATGCTGGCTACGTCGACGTGCATGAAGTTGAAGTTGTTGGCTTGTGCAACTTTTTGACGATCTGCCTGTGGAAAATGTTGCTGTGATGGCCGGAAATGCAATATGCCGGATTTTTCGATAGGCAGGGTTGTAGCGGAGAAAGGTCGCGGTTTTGTTTTACTGTAACAAATCGTTATTGGCGGACGGCGTGGACGTGCGTGCAAGGGTGTATGAATACTCGTACTGTACGTGAGGAGGGTGGGCGAGCATTTCGGCAACGATTCCCTGCCAGTATGGAGTTTTGCACGTGCAGTGCATTTTTATCTAACTGCACGACCTGATCGACCCTGTAAAATGAAGCATTACTTGGTTGTGTAAGCACTGCTTAGCGATTCTGGAAAATAGTCCGGTCTAGTCGAGTACTACAGCTCCCATCTTCTCTTCTGATAGCAGAGTTAGAACACAAACTCGATGAACGAACTTCAATGCATGAATGGCTGATTCAAGATTACATATTCAGAACAAGTATCATCTAATACGTCTACAGTGTTATCGAACTCCGCTCAACATACCCTATGCAGTATTGCTTCTTCATGCTGTTCGACTCCGTCCCTTAGTTGAGATCAAGTCCTCTCAAATCTTGTGTTACCTTACAAATGTCTCACTACTACAGTGTTCGATATCGGTCAGATTGGGTGACTTCTCAACTTTCTTCTTCTTTCCCCACATTGTTCGTTTGTGGCACACGCTCTCACAGGCAGGTCAGTCGATGGGAAACCGCGCTGCCAACTTGCCCATCATCCCAAATCGTTTCAGAGAGTCCTTTAGTGACTCTGTCGGTGTCTTCTGAAGGGGAGTGTTATCCTTGTATGCCGCATTTGCCTCGTGTGTATCAATTTTCAGAGTGAGACCACCTGAAGAGGTGGAACTGCTATCGTTGGCAGGTGGACCTTCATAGGACTCGCTGCTAGTATTTGGTTGCTGGGCTGGTGGAAGCACACATTGTTGTTCGACGCCTCGGCGACGACGGGTCGTATTGTTCGTGTCCGTCGAACCATGGTCATCGAGTCGCCGTCGTTCTTGAAGGGAGGCTTGACCACTCGGATGGCTCGTCGGTAAAGGCAGATTGTCAGAATTTGCAGAAGTGAGTGTAGTGAGATCGTAGCAGGTTTCTGAATGACGAAGCTTTAGAGGTTGGACCTTTGGTTCGTCTGGCTCAATATCGTGATCCCTCAGGAGTCGTTGAACAGTTGCTTGGAAATTTGTCCTGCCATCTCTTCCCGTATCTTCCGCGCTGTGTTGAGAATTTTTGCTGCAGAAACCCAAGTTCTTCACGATACGTACATCAGATACCCTTCTGTTATTGATTTCGTGCTCAGGTGGATATTCGCAGGTCGAAGTCACGACCTGGTTTAAGGAGAGCCAAGCACGTTCTCGGTAGACTGGTCGACAACTATGACAGACTTTCAATTGACAAGGAGGCGGAAGTGAGGGCATGACCAGACGCAACATTTGTTCTTCCTTTTCCAGCTCGTCGTGCACTTCAGGTATAGGTTCAAGGGCACCACGACACAGTGATGTCAACTCAGACAATTGACTAGCCTCTGTCTCGGTCTCGGTATCACAGACTGACGAACGTAGGGTAGAGGAAGTCGGACTAGCAGGTAAGCTGTACTCACTGCTGCTGACTGAAGAGGCGGTGGAGGAAGTCGTAGGCCGTAACTGCTGAATGGTTTTACGAACCCCAATCTTCTGCTTCCAGAGAATGTTGAGTTCTTGGTCGGTGTAATGTCCCTCGTGTGCAGCTTGCATAATGGAAGGGCTGAGCATGTACAGCTGTGCATCGAATTCGACCTGCTGGTGATCGCGAGCATCAGCAAAGTCGGAAGCTGGCAGGAAGCCACCAGAGTCTTGTGTGCATCGGTAGAGCCATCCAAAGATTGGTGTTCTCTGACAAATTGAGCACTTTTCGTGGTCAGACCCTTCGAAAAGACGTGTAAGTCGTGAATGTGTACAGTTTGAACTCCTATCCCGAGCGGATGGACGAGACACATATGCAAACATTTTCTGATCTTCACTCGCCATGTCTCGAAATGAACATAATCTCGGCTGGTAGTGAGGTCAGATCAGACAATTTACAAATAAATGAAAGGTGTTTGGAGGAGTGCTCATCTACATGCCTCGTGCCTACCCTCATGAGAGGACCTGTCAGGTCGCGCCTATCAAACTAGGCTTTGTGATTCACTAGTCAAGAGCACGTTTACTGGATTTGCACAAGACCTCATGCTGATTGATCAAACCCCGACACATTACTCTTGATGGCACTACTCTTTCGGACACAATATCGTTCTGAGTACTGACAAAAGGGTAAAGTCATGCGAGTGAAAGCTCGAGAGGACTCTAATCATCAGTTTCCTCATAGGCTGATGATTCAACCGCTGTCACCATCTTTGCCAAATACAATGAACATGCATAACGGCACGTGCGGAACTCGTGGTGTCATCGACATGAAAAGATACCGTCCTGGATCATCTCACAATTTGTGTAGGTGCCAGTATACTGATATAGAGTAAGTTGAGGTTGGAAATTGCCCTCAGTCGTCCAATGTTTATGTTACAGTCGCACTAGCCATGGTCCTACCTATCAATCGCGCAGCTGAGGTGTCTCCTTATCCACTTAAGAAGGAAGTGGCTGCTAATCGACCAAAAGCTACTTCCCGTTCAGCCAATCAAGGACAATCGCGTTGCTGTGCATGCGAGACACAGCGACCTGCCTCCCATTTGAGTTACCAACTACACCCAAGTCATTCCGCTATCTTCACCACCAGCACTGAGTACTACGCCCAGTCTCGCATTTGAGCGTCGTCAACAGTGAAATCCTGACGTTGCGTCCTTCCTTGTGCAGCACGTGAAGCCCGGTATCTCTGCCTCGGTTGCGGAGCCCAAACAGACTCGACGAGCAGCGACTACTCGAACTCGAGCATCATATTTTGCTGCGTGTGGACTCACGCGTTGCGCGAAAGGATACAACTTTGGCCTTACTCTGACATTGCCTCTCTGACGAGGGTAAATCGCGCAAGATGTCTGTCAAATTTCAGGAGACAACACAGACCAAGGTGACAGAGGCTGCATCTGGTATGGCCAGCGCAGCAGCAGGCGCGGCAAAGGCGGCTACGGAGAAAAGAGAAGATCTTACACACCGGGTCGGTGAATTCCTGACAGGAGGAGATACGGGGAAAGGCTATTTAGCGGTAGGTCGCCATTCAACCTGGATGCTAGCACGCCTCACTATCACGTCGAAGATCGCTAACGTGCAAAGGCCTATCTCAAACAACTGCAGACAAATCCTCTTCGAACAAAGATGCTCACTTCCGGCACATTAGCTGGATTACAAGAAGTGATAGCATCATGGCTTGCACACGACCGATCTAAGCATGGACATTACTTCAGCAGTCGTGTCCCGAAAATGATGGCATACGGCGCACTGATCAGTGCTCCTCTAGGTCATGCTCTGATTGGAGTGTTGCAATGGCTCTTCAGCAACAGGTCAAGCCTCAAGGCGAAAATACTCCAGATTCTCATCAGTAATCTAGTTGTAAGTGGCACAGGCGTAATGCTACGAAGGACATCAGCTAACCACGTCCAGGTTTCTCCTATCCAAAATACGGTGTACCTGGCCAGCATGGCTGTCATTGCTGGAGCTAGGACCTTCCACCAGATTCGTGCTACCGTTCGTGCCGGCTTCATGCCAGTTATGAAGGTCTCATGGATCACGTCCCCTATAGCTCTGGCATTTGCTCAAAAGTTCCTGCCAGAGTATTTGTGGGTGCCATTTTTCAATTTTGTGGCATTTGTGATCGGCACATATATTAACACACACACAAAGAAGAAGAGACTCGCAGCTTTGAGGAAGAAGGTAGGCGGTCGACATGACTCTACGAGTTCCTCGAGTGATCGGCGATACTGATATCTCAACAGCACTACGGAGAAGGCAGATCAGGCATCGGGGCTCCGCGACCATCAGAACCAGGATACTAGAAGAATCTGTTTATAGACGAGGGGCATTTGGTTCTGCTTGTGCCTGGCAGTCAATGGTTAAACGGATGTCTACCTAACCTCGAGACGGGTATAGTGTCAAATCGAGAGCTTTCCACACTTGCTCCCAGGCTGGAGGGCGTTCTTCGTGGTAAATTGGTTGAACTGAAATGTACTTGGGGGATGATGTATGAACTTGGTATTTATGCACATGTTTGGATCTATAGGACAAATACTTATTCATGCAATTGTAGAAGGATCTGAACGCTGCAAAATAATACTAGTACAATTTCATGTCATGTCTACGACGATACAGGGCGCACAGCCTTCTTTTACGCATTCAAGCAATGGTCAGTGCTGCCTTCTTCAGGCATCAATAGTACTCTTGCTGCCTGGCTCTCGCTGCGACATTCCTTCAATCTGGACATCCATTCTGTCCGTCTTTTGTCCCCTTACATGTTACATTGTACTGATATCAAAACCGGCTCGACAATTCACACGCGAAGCCTCACTCTTTGCGCTTTGTAACGCCGTAAATTGACCACACGTCAAACCTCGGAAAAGATGACTAAGAAGAAAAGGGGACATCCTGATGTTGAGGAAGTCCTGTCACGACCATGGTACGATCGTTGATCTCCAGGTTGCTATAGACTGACAGACTTGCAGGTGCTATTACTGTGAGCGCGATTTCGATGACTTGAAGATTCTGATCAACCACCAGAAGGCAAAACATTTCAAATGCGACAGGTGTGGGCGGAGGCTGAACACCGCAGGAGGTAAGTCTTTAGCTGTTATCTGGACTTACTTCCGCTAAGACATCAGGCCTTAATGTACACATGAATCAGGTGCACAAGGAAACCCTGACGGCCATCGAGAACGCCCTTCCTAATCGTTCAGGTCTTGATGTGGAAATCTTCGGCATGGAAGGCATTCCTGATGAGATCGTCCAGCAACACAATCAGCGTGTCCTGACTCAATTTCACCAAGTAGAAGCGGAACGACGCGCAGCCACAGGCAATCCTGCACCTGGTGCACAGAGCACAAATGCCATTAAAAAACCTAAATTCGAATCGCCTTCAGACCTCAAGAAGAGATTGGCCGAACACAAAGCTGCGAAGCTGGCAGCAGAACAGAATGGTGGAGGTAGCAGTGGTGGCAACACACCCACTCCAACTCAATCACAAGCTGCTACAACACAATCGCCTGCGTCGGCTGGCCCGCCTTCTTATCCTGGATACCAGCATTCGTACAGTACTCCCCCTTCAGTGAGCACCTTTGCCGCTCCTCAGACTTACGGTCAGCCGCATCCTGCTTATCCGCCGCCAGCAGCAAGTTTCGCTCACAGCCCTCCTCCTCAACACCCTTACGGTCAAGTTGCTCAGCCATTTCAGCAACCATATGCACAACCACCACAACCGACTTTTCAGCAGCATCCTTTCCCAGTGCCGAACGCTTTCTCTCCACTATCTTATCAGATGACTCCACCGCTTGCACATCAAGCAGCACATTCACAGGTACCACAAAATGGTTTTACAGGACAAGTAGGTGCGCCTCGTGCTTATAGTTCTGCTTCACCCGTTTCTCAATTTCCTGCTCAGCCAAGAACTCACTCACCTGCTCAGAACGGGTTGCCTGCGAAAGTGGGCAATGGCACTCTACCCAGTGCGCCTGGGTTGCCGCAGAGACCAGCTGTGAGTGCTCCTTCTGTCAATGCTGCTCAATTTCAGCAGATGCATCAAGGTCAGATTCGTGTACAACAGAATTTTGCACCAGCCCCAGCGCCACAGTATGTCCAGCACAGCGACGGATACAGCCCTGCTGCTTCTCAAATTGGTATGCCTAGTAGCTTGTCCGCTAGCATGCCAGGCGCGTCATCCCTCGATGATTTGATCTCAAGTGCTTCTAGGCAAGCTGACGAAACACTTGCTCGAGCAAAGACTTCTACACCGAATCCGTCAACGCCACAACCGGCTTTGGCGGGCAAGGAAGACAACACTGATGCTAAGACGAGCAAGAAAGACAAGGACAGCAAGGAAAAGTCAACGAAGGCAACAAGGTTGGTCTATTCTGACAACGAGACAAGCCCCGAAGAGAAAATGGCTGCTCTGGACAGGTACAAATTTACGCCGGTATGAAGACCTGTCTAAGACCAAGAACGACGCGACAGCTTGTCGTAGCTGACAATAATACTTGCGGCACGCTTTTGGCCACATCAGCGTCATTTTTGGTGTGACATGTTGTTCCTCGCACACATTGGTGCTCGCCGATACCCTCCAGCTCGTCTTGTTTTGAAGGTGTCATGATCAAAGAGTCCAGCTAAGTTATGAACGATTGAGCAACTACTGATACCTTCGCTTCTACATATTACTAGTACTTTGCAGCAGGAGCACGTTCTGTTGCAGATCATTTTTTGGTACTTGTGAGTAGGCGGCGTCTCGTGTTGAAGGACTGGTATTGATGCCCATCGAAGTCTCAAGCGACATTCTACTTCTTGACTTCTGTTGCGTTCACGTCAGACAACGGAGGCCTTGACGGGCATACTCGATCAGAGGGTCACCTTTTCGAACGAACATATACTCCTGCGCCACGTCCGCATTCAGGCTTGCAGAGATCAAGGTTCATCCTTGTCAATGTTCATTTCTACTCAGGATATAGACTGGTAGGTACGTCTATTGGGATATTATGCAATTCCTTTTGCAACAACAAAGCGAGTCGCGAGCGCTTATGACGACGGGAGAGCCACGGAGATATAATGTCGCAATACGAACAGCAGGCTGCCCATTTGGACCGCGTCAGAACACGGGGTCTGCGAAGGAGGTAAGCAATGGTCCAAGTATGTCAGGACTAAAGGCAGTCATGTCAATCATGCTTTGCAACGTAAACTGAAACTTCAGCTCCTGGTAAAGAATCAAAACCTTTGTTTCAAAAAGTCGGTCACTTATAATACTTTTTTTGCTATTCGGAACTGGATTGTCAACCTGTCATCGTCATGTAGAGGTCGATCCAGTCCTGCCTACTCTTGAAATCAAATATGTGTGTTTGTCGTCCATTATGCCCGATAAGTAACAGAGTAACGACAATCCGTTACCTGGGTATTCAAACCCATGCAGGACTCCATGAGGGCTCGAGGGCACAGAAGAGGCGCTCCTTGGACTCCAAGCTCCACCAGGTTCCTCTTCTGTTCATGCCAATGTCCATATCGCATAGCGCATCGCAAGACACAGAATACTTTGCAGCATGACACCATTGTGTGTACAGTTGAGAAGAAATGACCATGCTATGAACTTGCTAAAGCGTTATTTCTTGTCAGAGATCCCTATCGTGAAGCCTGAAATTACTCGGTCTTCTGCATGGCACGCAATCGCACACACAAGCTCAAGCTTTCCCCACGCATCCACTAAAAGTCTAGAACGGCCAAGGCTTCAGCCACGGGCTTTGGCGATTGGACGTGGTTGTCTCATCTGCATCGGATTGCCACCTCTTTTCGATCTCGAGCTTTGATGAGCGCTTGCCCGAGAAAGGCACGATGTGACACTGCTCACATCGCAGTGGTCGAGACCGTGCCTGTAAGAGCAAACTGTGGTTGGTGAAAGCAGAGCTTCCGCAATACTTCGGGTATTCATTCTTCGTTTGTGTGGAATGTGCGTAGGCGTTGCAGCACTCCGAGTCGTATAGCTCAACTATGTCGAGCAGGTGTAAGCGGTCTACGCGTCTGCTATCGCTGCTTAGCTTGTGGTAGTTGCACCTGATGGAAAGAGCAGTTTCTGACTTTACACCAAATACATGGTGTAGATTTCTACTTTTCAGCTTAGTACTATCAAACAAACGTGACTCGGCTCAGGCTTTGTATTCGCATCCTCGACTGTCAAGTGTTGAGTAGGCAAGCTTGTGTGCTTCTCTCACTACCCCACGAAATAGTACTGGATCCACCCTGCTGAGTAAGGCGAAGAAGCGCCTTGTCAGGCACAACAATGCGACCCAGCAGCACGACATCCCGGTGCATCCGAGCTTGCGTACACGATTGCAGTCATGAACCAAAGCCACTAAGTGCTTCGTTAGATGCGCGCGGTTTAGACCACGAAGCAGTGGTCGAAGAAGATTCCAAACTTCTGTACGACGAAGAATGTGGAGGTTCGCCCAAAGTCAGCACTCAACATCTCGATGACTGCGCTTCTTACCATATATTTCCTCAGTCGAACAGATCGAGATGGACAAGGCAGAGACAAATCTCCGCGATCAGCTGGGCCTTGTGCTGGACCGAGTGGCGGCATAACAGAGCAGAAGAGAGCATAAAATGCAAAAGATGCAGGAAAAATAGACAACCACTGAGGATCGTTCTTAAATGTTTAGCTATCGCCCTGATGCTGTTGTAAGCTCTACCAAAACCCTTGTCGCGTGAGAGGATTGCTAACAAAAAGCTGCAGAGGGCTAGTTGAGTTTGTCTTGCTCATCATCGGCCTGATCGAGTCGTCTTTTCCGTCAGAATTAGATGCTTATTCTGCATGGCAATCACCTCGACCGTCCGATCCTACTTCGCATTGGCCGACTGATTATACGGCAGACGTTCAGCCGGTTCAGTGTCATAGCCACAATGACTATTGGCGACCGATTCCACTCAGAAACGCCGTAGAAGCTGGTTGTACTGGCGTCGAGGCCGACGTATGGCTGCTTCCAGATCGAGCCACAGATGATCTCCTTGTCGGTCATTCAAGAGCGTCTCTGATACAGCAGCGGACGTTCAGAAGCTTGTACATCGAACCTCTTGTCGAGATTCTGGACAAACAAAACCCAAATACTACTTACCATTCTACGCTCGATTTGCCCAGGAATGGCGTCTTTGACACGAACCCTGAACAAGATCTCGTACTCTTGGTGGATTTCAAGACGGACGGAAACATGTTATGGCCGATGGTCAGGGAACAACTAGAACCTTTGAGGAGGAGACAATACCTTACACATTTTAATGGTACAGATCTGGTTAGTGGTCCTATCACTGTGGTTGTCACGGGTAATGCTCCCTTCGACGAAGTGGTCAAGAATTCTCACTACCGGGATATGTTCTTCGATGCACCACTCGATCTACTTGCCAGCCTCGCACCAAATTCGGATGATATCAATCGAGATTCAGGTACGGCACTTCCAAGCTGGACACATTTCGACGACGCGGAAGAGCGCAATTACTTAGCCTCTCTTCCAACAGAAGACGTGAGCAGTAAAAAGCCAAGCAACCAAGGTCAGGGTCGTTCTGGCGCAACGCCAAAAAATCCTGCTATCTATACTCCAGCGAACAGCTACTACGCTTCAGTAGCATTCACGAAGGCAATCGGTTTTCCACACCCATTCTTGAGTTGGAAGCAGAAGCAGAAGATTCGACAACAAATCCAGGGAGCACACAAGCAAGGCCTAAAGGTTCGATATTGGGATACACCTTCTTGGCCTAGAGGTCTAAAAGAATATGTTTGGACAGTCTTGGTCGAAGAAGGAGTGGATTACCTGAATGTCGACGATCTGCAAGAAGCAACTCGAGGTGATTGGGGACGTCCCAGACACCGGAAGTGGGGCTTATTAGACTGGGGGATGTGGTCGAGGTAGCAGAGGTACGATAAGCATGGAGCGGCCGCCTAAGATCACTGTAGACACCAATCACACAATGTTCAATCACAACCTAGCTGTCTCTGTTCCTTCGCTGTGATGACAAGTAGTCGCTGCAACAAGTCTGAGCTGGTGGCTGTATTCTCGGATTGGCACAATGCAGGTTTTCACTTTACGCGTATTTTCGTGCTTGAGACGCGTGAATAAATTCAGGGCCGATCACGTATCCGTGCCTGATCATCCACTGACCACTTCGTTGCCTTTTTGGGATCAGCTCTTGTGCATTTCAGCGCCGCCCTATCATAAGATATTTGCAGCTAACATGGCAGAGGATGCTGCGGGATGGAGCACCATAGAGTCAGACGAGGTACGTCTTCTGAACAGATCTTGCCGCAAAGCGGGAAATACATGGCCGTCGATATTAACAACCACCAGGGTGTGTTCACGGCTCTGATTGAGCAACTTGGCGTCCAGGACGTACAATTTGAGGAAATAATTTCTCTTGACGCTGAATCCATACGGGCATTGAGGTAAAGGCACATTGATCAAGGTGCAGGTCCCAACCTTGCCAGCTCTCCAGATCCTCACAACTCGTGTGCTAACTTATGAACAGTCCAGTATACGGAGTCATCTTCCTGTTCAAATATCTCTCGCCCACGTCGACCGATAGATCAAAGCCACAAGATGGAACATACGATACACAAACAGTCGAAGATGATGGCTTGTTTTTCGCAGCACAGACTATACAAAACGCATGTGGTACACAAGCAATACTGTCAGTAATACTGAATAACGACACAACATCGAATCCAAGCAGCTCTGGAGGCGACGGCAGTCACGATCGGATCAAGATAGGTCCTAGCCTGAGCGAGTTCAAAGAGTTCACAACTGGCTTCCCATCAGATCTGCGAGGCGAAGCACTATCTAATTCGCAAATGATTCGTGAGACACACAACTCCTTTGCAAGATCAAGTCCTTTCGCAGACGAGACACAAAAAGACCCGACACAGCTTTCCGACGAGGTTTACCATTTCATAGGCTACACTACACATCATGGCAAGCTCTTTGAATTAGACGGTTTACAACCATACCCAATCAGTCATGGTTACTGTACACCTGAGTCATTCCCGGAAAAAATTATCCCAGTTTTGCAAAGACGAATCGAGCGATATCCTGCCGATGAGGTACGGTTTAATTTGATGGCAGTTTGTGGTGATTTGAGGAAAAAGGCCGAACTTTTTGGCGACGACAGCATGCTTGAGCGTGAGAAGCGGAAGCGAAAGGCTTGGGAGTGGGAGAACTCATTGCGTCGGCATAATTTCGTCGGCTTTACAGGCGAGGTTCTGAAGGGAGTCGTAGCAGAAATGATCAAAAAGGGCAAGTACGAGGGATGGGTGAAGGAAGCGGAGGATTCAACCAGGAAGAAGCTTGAGCAGCGACGAAGCAGAGGCTTAGCAGAGGAGCAGCTACAAGAGTAGACTGGCTCAAATCGCTATCGAGGGACGAGCCTTCTTCACGATGTTCGTCTCTGCGGTACGTCATGTCAGTAAAGGTGAACATAGTCGGTAGCAACCTGGACAAACTACAGACCTTTACTCAATGTCTTGCATGATGTCCAGTTTCTTAACTAAGACAAAGCTAGCAACGATGACTACTGTACTAGCTCAAGGCACTCTGAGGACCTGACCCTTACTGGACAGTTTCTTCAAAGCATTACCAACCATGATCGAGACAGGACCTGTCCTACGCTACCGCAGTAGAGAAATGCTGCCTAGAATCCAGAATTGAGCGCATATGTTCGTTGATCACGGGTGACGAAGTCGAGCACTAACGAGGTATCTAGCTCATCAGGCAAATCAAATTGACGCTAACGCTAACCTATATAGTGCCTTTTTCTTTCCTGCTCTTGATTGGCTACCGTTCCGAATGGTGTTCAGCATTCTATTAGGAGGAATGCCTCCAGCTCAAATAAATATTCCTCTTTTGCCTGTACTTCATCGCTGTCTTGCCATTACTTACCTGTCGTCCTAACACCTCACAAAATACCTGCTTAAACTCTACCTTGAAGGAGCACTAGCCGAGCGATTGAGCACACAACCAGCTGTGCCAACCCTGTTGGTCGAATACACTTTTCCAGCCAATATGGCAACAGCAGAATTGAGCAAGCTCTGGGCAGAGCATTTTCCTCACAAGCCACGGCCATCGGTCTATACTTCTGAAGAAGTTGACAACGATGGATTTCTACCTCTTGCAGATTTCGAGGACTTCAAGGTCGAAGATTTACAAAACCTGACGCAAGCGCAACTATACACACTCACAGCAAATAATGCAGAGGCACTTCAGCTAATACAGAAGGAATGGATAGAGCTCGAACGACTTGCGCAGCACATTAGATCTCGAGATCCACTCCCGGTCTCACACAAGGATCCACAGCAACTTCCTTCTCGTGAGATCTTCGAAGAGCGAAAGGAAGCAGCTCTGTATAGCTATAAGTATGAGGCTAATCGCAAGATGCTTCCAGCAAAGTTTACAGTGTCTGAGAATGTGACAGATCAAGAGAAATTCGATTGCCGTGAGCCACCTGAGCCTTTTGCTCAAGGAGGGTTCATACCGAACGACAAGCAATACAAATCAATTATGGCTGTAGCTAAAGCTGAAGGACGTACAAACAATCCCGACAATCAAGCTCCTTACAAGCAGAATTTCGCATTCTCTGACCGAAAGGAGGGGAATTGGATTGCTAAGATACAGGCTCAGGACACGCTAGCTCCGCCAAGGACCCGAGCACGCGAGGCAGCATTGAATTCTACTGCAGGTCGACAGACACGTTTGAATGGCGAGAGAGCTCCATTGAGTCGACAATTGAGCTCAAGTCTGCTGGATGCGCCAAGTCCCCGGACTCGATCGGGATCGCCAGCTGAGAGTAGAAGCTCAGCTCATCTGAAACGCAACATCGATGCTGTAGATATCACTCATGAACTGCCTCCGAGAAAGAAACACCCCAATCAGTACACAAAGAGGAGGGAGCGCGAGGAGGCAGAACGGCTGGCTGTGCGAAGAGCCACTATCACTAATGGTCAATCTTCAGTCACAGAGGATACCAGCGGCACGTCTTCCCCAGCTCTTGTGAAGAAGAAGCATCCTAACCAATACACAAAACGGCGAGAGAGGGAGGAGCTGGAACGGCGACTTCGAGAAGAGGAAGAAGAAGAAGCAGAAAGCCTTTCACAGAGAGCGAATGCTGTCGATCGTGGGCCGCAAGAAGTGCGAGCTGCTACCACTGATGTACACTGGGAGAGGCCTACTTGGAGGAGCAGCTATGTGCCATCACCTCTCCCAGACCTTCTTCCTGTTGTCGATTTTCTGTCTCTGGAAACTCCTGCTGTGACGTCTTCGATCAATCGTCCAAAGCATCCGAATCAATATACCAAGCAAAGGGACAGGGAAGAATGGGCTTCGACATTCAAGTCAACCAAGCAGAACAGAATGGAACCTCCTGTGGCAGAGCGACCTAAGCACCCCAATCAGTACACTAAACGCCGGGAGCAAGAAGAAGCTGCACGAAAAGCTGCACTTGCACAAGCCGGCTCTTATCCAGGACATGGTGCCCTGCAGAATTTCTCAGCTGGTCCTACTGCCGCTTATCCTTACCAGTACACATATCCTCCTTCGCCATGGGCTGTACTACGTCAGACACCCATACCAGACAACCGTTCGAGGACAGCAGGTGCTATGCCGGTGCCTGTATCTGCTCCGATTGCCTCTACAAAGTCTCGAGATCCTTCACAGATGACCAAAGAAGAGCTTCGAACTCATCTCTTCAAGGATCATGACTTACTAGCGTTCCTTGAGAAGGACCACTCGTGGCTAAATGAGGATCCCGAAAAGGCCGCTGCGTGGAAAGCCAAGATCATAGCTTCCGAGTATCCAGTACGAACATGGGCCATGTTGAGGAAGTGGAAGGAGTGGAAAGCCGAGGGCAAGGACAAGCGGCCACGAGACAAGGATGGAAACCGAATCCGAGATTTCACATCCTCTTCTGCGTTGAATGCTGCTGCTCCGCCTGGCGATGCAAAAGATCAAGCTTCCTCTGCGAGAATGGAGGGAGAGAGTATGGATATTTCCGATGGAGATGGAGATGTCATTGTCGCCCGCAACTACACCGAGCAATCACGCTCAGCAACACCAGTAACCGCAGCGGCATCTACATCTGAAGTTGGCTCTACCAGATCAGCCTCACCAGCACGTCGATCTAATCGAAGCCTTAGATCTAGATTCGGACGTAACTACCTTGGTTCTCCTGGTCCTCAACTACGAAGCCCACTTGTCAACAGCATAAATGCTAGAGACATTGACACAGACATTCCTTTGTCCAGCATACGCTCGACACAAGCCCGGTCTTTCAACACAAGCCTCAAAGCTATAGACGAGGTCGACTCAACAACGAAAGTGGACGATTGGCAAGACAAAAACGAAGCTCAAGCTGACCATGCCACTTCTACGGCTACAGGCAGGGGTACACGACAGGAATATCCTCGACGAAGCCTTCGAAACCAAGCACGAACCGTATCAGAGCAGGAATTGAACACCGAGTCTGAGGACACTGCAAGCAGGCTCGACAACCCTAAGTCTGCGAACCCGGGTCTTGCTGTAGCTGAGAAAATCCCTGAGCCCGATGAATCTCCCGATTTTAAGACTATCAACAGCCAGAATTTCGTACGCGTCTCGTGCTTTACACCCTCATTGGGCAAGCCACCAAGGCGCCATGACGAATGGGAGGAGTTAATCACCTTACCAATGCGACAGGCATCTCTCACCTCGTCAAGTCTCGAAGAGTCAGACTACGAGGACGGCACATACCAGTCTGGCATCAAAAGCCAACCAGCAGCAGCCGCCGAACCTGCAAAAAATGCCAATGGCACAACCACCTCGACTCAAGAACCACCAACAACAACCACCGCCAAACCCATACCCACCATCGTAGCAGACGACGACGCCGACAACGAGGCGATATCAACAGAAACCCCACCAAAACGAACAACCCGATCTACAAGCGCTCGAGCCCCTCCACCTCCACATATCCACCCCAACCCCCTCCCAGACACAACCACTGCCACCAACACCATCGAAGTCGCCAGCAACCCAAACCCAAATCCAATCACAAGAGGCAGGAGGCAACAAGCGCGACTAACAACACCATCAACAACGACTTCGGCCTCGATCTCCCCAGTCGCTACTAGACGCGCTGGATTGAGGCCGAATCCGCCGAAGAGGGCTTTTACGCTTGATAGTGAATCTGAGGAGGATGATGATGATGATGGTGCTTCGTCAGCGAGAGCTACGTCTAGGAGGAGGAGTGCGAGAAGGGCTGGAATGAGGAGGAGGGAGAGGTGAGATGTTGAGATGGTGCTAGTGGTGGTGGTGTCTGAGCTGCGAGTGTGAGTGTGTATTGATTGAGGTTGGAGGTGGTGTCTATGAGGGCCATCGATATGTGATGTGTTGTTGAAAGTTGTGCCAGCCTGCTGTGATTAAGTTCACACAGAAGGGATAGACAGACGACCGCTTGAAGGAAGCATCCTTATAAATGAACTTGACTTCCTACGCTGTAATTATTCTTCCAAATTGTTTTAGGTCTGCCACGTACCAATGATGGCGGATTTGTAGAGACAGGACCTAAAAACTGCTGTACGTCAAGTGCTAGGAGATCCAAGTCAACATGAAGCCCTCAAAGAGTGAGAGATATTTAAATAATGTGAAGATTATCTATACAAGTTACCAAAAAAAACATCTTCCACTTAAAGATACATCGTTCACAACAATGCATTTCGAATCGACCCCTAGTCCCAGACATTGACTCTCGATCTCTGAACTCCGCAAAGTCCATTTGCTGTGCTGCTGTCCTTATGGGTTTCGACATAGCATTATTCGATTCCGTCACTGCTAAGCTCATCCAGACTCTGACTTGGCACATTAAGATGTCTTCTGCTACCCATCCGTGAACCACTTCCATCAAATACGAATGGGCCTGCGTTGTTCCTAGGAGTAAGCGGTCCCTCTCCAGCTATGATCTGGTCCGCGTTTGGTGATTCGGTTTGCGTACGCTGCTGTGCTAAGATGTGGTGCATTTCGGTCTCGGTTGGCCTCGCTGGCATCGGAATTGTCTGTACTGGAGGGGACAGATTGCCTCCTGCCGGGGAAGCGATCCTATCCTGCCTTCTAGCCAGGAGAGATGAGTTGCTCAGGCTAGTATGTATGTTTGGTGCAACTTCAGTGATGCGGGTTTCGTCGGCACTCCCATCTGACGTTGCTCCTGCTGGCTCTGGATCATCATAGATGACTTCAGGATTGGCCGCGGTACCAGGTCGGGCAGATTGGTCGATTTGCAGATCTTTATCCTGGTCAGCCGATTCCTCTTCAGCCCAATCCTCCATATTAACGTCAACATCAGCCTCAAGATCGGCATAAGCACGACAGTTCGGACATTGAAATTGTGGATAATAGCTGTTCCGGCCTTCTAACATAGGGCGGATGCATTTGTAATGCCACGCATGAGCACATGGTGCTACGAAGAGAAATTGACAGGGCTGAAGAAGGTTAGTACGGCGGTATGTCGATATCGGTATGGACTTACCAAGACGTTGCCCAAGCAAATGGAACATTCACTGCTGTTTGAATCTGCGGACGGTTGATCTTTGGCCAGGCCTCTTAATTGAGCCTGCCTTTGCTTGTTGAAATTGTTTGGTTTCTTCTGCCACGAACGATTGCACTCTATTCTTATTTTGACGCAGCGGAAGATCATTTCCTCACCACCTCGGAAGTCTATGCCTAGCTGCACGATATCACCATCTTTGACTGGATATAGCCTTGATTCCTGGTTTGGCTGGCTCAGACGGATGTGGTTGAGGAAAGTGCCACTGCTACTTGCCGCATCCCTGATCTGCCATTGGCCGTCAACAAAGCTGAATTCACAATGCTTGCGGCTAACAACTTTTGATTTGAAACCGATGGCAGCATCAGAGGGTACGGTCGGGTTTGCGGTTGGAGGTCCTTCCCTCTCCGAATAACGTCCAACTCTTATAGTGCTCTGCTCGCTCGGTAACGTGCGCGAAATTGGGGAGAAATTGAGCGATGGTCTGCCGGCTCTGTTGTTATCCTGGTGGGGAAAGAGGCGGATGGTAGGCAGACCTGGTTTTGACTCTACGAGCTCGCCGTTTGTGCCGGTTCTTGTCATTGTAGGACCGGCTTCAGCACTCCCTGCTTGTGCGGAAGACGTGGCCGTGCGAGTACGGGCCATGTCGATAGATTCTGAAGAGTTGGGGGCTGTCTCCGCCTGAGTTGCACCACCTCTTTCACTGGCTACTCTCGCTAATGGCGCGGACGTGACGTTGGCCGCAGCAACAACATGTGGTCTGGAATGAGATTGGCTCCTTCTTCGTCCGTTGGGAGCTCTTGTGTCTTTGGTTTCTTGGTAACTCGTCGAGCGAACGAAGAACTGTCGAGGAGAAATACGGGACGAGTCCGCAGATAGGTTTGGAGAATGATGGTCTCGGGACGATAAGTTGCGTAGATAACTGAGACCACGTCGCCTTGTTGTAGGGGATTGCGCAGAGATGCTAATGTCGACAGATTGTTGTGACGGAGGAGCAAGCGGTGGTGATAGCATGGTCGACTAGGATTATAATAAGAATCGGCACGGAGAAAGTGGCAGTCGTTCAGTCCTGGTTTGGAGGGTACGAACGTGGGTATGATGCAACCTCTAAGCGGCACCTTCCAATCAATTTCCCCAGGTCCAGTAAGTTTAGTGACTTGCTCAGGCACGTTTGTGCTTCTTGCTCAAGCAATCTCTGGCGTTTGATGTTACGATTCACAACACCAACAAACCAAGTGCTAGGACTCTAGCGAGAGGAAATAGTAAGAAGAGCTATATTCGTGAGAGAACATCAAGCCACCTACATATGCTTTCTCTCAACCTGCCTCGCCAGCTAACCGGACGAGGACGATAGATAATCGCTGGTACTACTCTGGTTAATAATTATGTCTCGCTTCCACGAATGCGTAATTGTACTGCTTGAGCTGCAGCTAGTTCTACTCTATCAAGCCGAATGGAGTGACAGCTGCGATCGAGACCATACCAGATCAGAGTTCACCATTCTACGCTTGTGACCTGGTACCGAGCCATCAGTGGCTAAAAACAGGCAATGGTAGACGATGCCCCGAAGGAGAAACTGATCATGATGGGCAAACAATGAAGTCTTGATACATCCTATATAATGTTTCCCAATAATGTCAAAATATAGGCTTGAATCAACGGCCCAAAACTTGAGACAATAATTCTATGTACACTACTTGTAATGTGACCTGCTGACGCAATATGTGCTAGTAAATTGAGAGTGACCGAAGAGTCGAAGCGAGACAAATGAAGCCCCAGTAATTCGGTGGGCGGAAGAACCCGAGTACGATAAATCGTCAATGAGTGCCTGAGGCAACTAGAAGTTCGCGATATGCCTGTAGCGTCGTATGTTTCTCGCCAGCAAGATTTACAACCATCCACCGAATCGCATCTGTGTCAGCATAGACACTTCTCACCATCATGAGAAGCGCTGCTGTTCGAGCGCTACGAAACGCCAGAAATGTCTCCAAGCGATCGATAGTACCGTCCCGATCATACGCAACAGCACGAGACCCAAAGCAAAAAGATCCTGTGGAACTCGACCAGATCACAACTCTGCCAAATGGCGTGCGTGTAGCGACCGAGTCTCTGCCAGGACCTTTCTCCGGCGTCGGAGTCTATATTGATGCTGGATCACGTTATGAAGATGAATCGCTTCGTGGTTGCTCCCACATCATCGACCGTCTAGCTTTCAAGTCAACCAAAGAACGAACAGGCGACCAGATGTACGAAGCACTTGAATCCTTGGGAGGCAATATACACTGTGCTTCCAGCAGAGAGGCACTGATGTACCAGAGTGCTACCTTCAATTCCGCCGTTCCAACTGTCACCGCATTGCTAGCCGAAACGATACGTGATCCGAATATCACAAATGAAGAGGTTGACCAACAACTCGATACTGCAGCATATGAGATCAACGAGATATGGAGCAAGCCGGATCTGATAATTCCAGAATTGCTTCATATGGCGGCATACAAGGACAATACATTAGGAAACCCATTGCTATGCCCGCGGGAACGATTGCCGTACATTAATGGACCTCTGATCGAGAAATACAGAGATCGCTTCTACAAACCCGAAAGAATCGTCGTTGCATTTGCTGGCGCCAAACACGAGGACTCTGTCAAGTTGGTCGAGAAATATTTTGGTGACATGAAAAGCAGCACGTCTCAGCAAGCACAGCCCCAAGTTCATAACATGACCTTCCCACAACAGCAAATGTCAGGTGGCTCGAAGACTCTGTCCAGGCTTCCTGGCTTCAACAATTTCTCCACCTCCGCTCCTCATCAGGCGACCGTCAGTCCGCTCGACCCTTCGTTGCTCCAGCCTGCACCAGAACTTGACCTAAACCGCCCGAGTCACTATACTGGTGGCTACCTCGCTCTACCTCCTCTACCAATACCTCAAAACAACCTCAGCAGAGCCCTCTCACATATTCACATCGCTTTCGAAGCGCTTCCCATCTCAAGTCCTGATATTTACGCTCTTGCAACTCTTCAAACACTACTAGGTGGTGGAGGCTCTTTCTCCGCTGGCGGCCCCGGAAAGGGAATGTACAGTCGTCTGTACACAAACGTCCTCAACCAGCACGGCTGGGTAGAATCCTGCGTGGCTTTCAACCACAGTTACACTGATAGTGGTCTCTTTGGCATCGCCGCTGCCTGCGAACCCGGCAAGGTTGGAATCATGGTCGATGTCATCTGCCGCGAATTGCAACACCTCTCCTTAGAAAGTGGATACACCAGCCTACAAGCCGGAGAAGTCAACCGAGCAAAGAACCAATTGCGCTTCTCTCTACTCAACAACCTCGAAAGTCGCCCTGTTGAGCTCGAAGATCTTGGTCGCCAAGTCCAGGTTCATGGGCGCAAGGTTGGTGTGAAAGAGATGTGTGCGAATATTGATGCAGTCACTATTCCCGACCTGCGGAGGGTGGCCAAGCAAGTCTTTTCTGGCGCTGTTCACAACGTGGGCAAGGGTACTGGTGCACCTACAGTCGTAGTACAGGAGAGCGAGGACCCGTCTGGAAGAAAGAGACCACAGATCGCGTGGGAAGACGTACAGCAAAGGATAAGCAGGTGGCATTTAGGAAGAGCTCATTCGTGAGGTTTGAGGTGTACTTCAGTAATGCTTACGTAGACGGGACTCGGAAGCGGGCGTTGTATAAATTGTACTGTAAATACCACATGATGCTGCTTCACAGGACACCCCTTACTGCTGCTTGTTTGTGCTCTGGTCATACTGCTCTGGTATTTATTCATCGTCTCCTTCTGTTAACAACGCGACGAGCAGTGGCCGTAGAGGGGACCCACAGAACACCCAGATGCGGCAAGCACTTTCTCAGCTTAGTCGTGCCTCGGCTCGAACAGCGTCGCAGCTCGAAGTTCCAAACTGAATCACTGGATTGCATATTACACCAGAGAGAGAACACGGTAACAATACTGCGAGTCAGGTCCTGAAGTTGTGGTTCTCCTTCCTCTTAAATCTCTAGCCTCCTATTCAGATACAGCCGTATACATACATATACCAAGCATCCACACACCATGACCTCCGCAGCCAAACGCCGTCTCGACGCTCTCTCCCAACAACTCGTCGAAGGCATACCAGACGCAGGGCAATACGAAAACATCCCTCGAGTCCGCCAGGTAGCGGGTGAGTCTGCAGGAAAAAGAGTTCCTGGAAAAGTAGCAATTATCACAGGTGCGAACAGCGCAACTGGTATTGGGAGAGCGACTGTGCATCAGTTGGCACGGAACGGCGCGAGAGCAATCTATATCTGCGATTGGGACGATTCTAACCTCGAGACGCACAAGAAGGAAGTAAAGGAGTTGTACCCGGAGGTTGAAGTACATGCTATTAAGCTGGATGTGGGTGATGAGGAGAGTGTGAAGAGTGTGTGTGAGGATGCGATAAAAAGGTATAAGAGATTAGATATCATGTTTGCAAATGCGGGTGTGGTGGGTGCGAGGACGACGTTTGTGGGAATTGATGCTAAGCAGTATATGGATACGATGCGGGTGAATTCGCTGGGAGTGTTTCTGTGTGCAAAGTATGCTGCCATTGCAATGCAGCAGACCAGCGAGGAGAAGAAGTTCCCTGGTGGAAGTATCATCGGCACAGCGAGTGTTGCTGGCTTAAGATCGAATGCTGGTGCAACCGATTATAGCGCGTCTAAGGCATCGGTTGTGTCGCTTGCTCAAACGATGGCGTACCAGCTTACTGGAACTGGCGTGAGGATGAATGCGATTTGTCCGGGTGTGATCGAAACTGGGATGACGAGAGCTATGTATGACCAAGCGAGAGCAAGAGGCACGGAGAAGAAAATTGGCCAACTCAATCCGCTGAGGAGGGGCGCAGTCGCTGATGAGGTCGCAAGAGTAGCTCTGTTCTTGGCTAGCGATGAGGCCAGCTATGTTAACGGACAGGCGTGGGCGATAGATGGTGGACTGAGCGCGGGGCATCCATTTGTGCCAGGAAAGTTAGGATAGAGATTTACTCGAGAGTGTCCTTCAGCCCCCCAAATCTCTAGCCAGCACTTCCATGACTTTATGTGAGTCTAACACGGTTGGGGGCAGGAGCGCAGTGCTGTCATCCACCTCCCCGTCCTCCAGAGATACGCTCACGTCGACTGGTGTACTGTTGCCATGGTGTTTGTCATACTCTTCTTGACTTATGAGTGGCGGCTTGAGGCGCGTAGGGTCTTCTCGTATGGCGTAGAATGTCGGAAACTCCATAACTGTTCGTCCTTCCAGCACTGCTCGAATGGTCTGGTCCTGCGGAATAGGTATGAGGCACTTAACTTTGGAAGAAGTGCTTGGATTGTGTAGATAGAAATGAATGCCACCAAGCGTGTCTTTATGTGGTCCTTGACGGTTTTCCTCCTGCTCTGCAGGCATCTCGTTCGCACCTTCTTTCTGCTGGCTTGCGTCTTGTACAGCGCCTTGCTGTTTGAGTACGTGGGATGTGGGCGGCTCTTGTTTCAACGCCTTCGCACCACTGTCTGCAGTCACAGCAGGCTCGTTCATACTGAACTTCCTTTTTCTCTGCACTTTCTTTTTGCCCACAATACCGATATAAGATTCACCAACGAGTCTCTTTTCAGGACAGGAGCCTACAACTCTTTCACCATCCTGACATAGCCACTCGATTGTCCACATGACACTCTTCTGTTGTCCAACCCAATGTGTCTTGTTCTGCTTCGAACGTGACAAGCCTTTCGGAGCTCTGACAACCTTCACATTTCGCTCTTCGATCTCCATTTCGACCTTCGGTCGTGCATCGTAAGGCTTTAGTTGCCGAGCCGGAGCAAGATTGATTCCACGATCGAGAGCATTATCGTCTGCTCGTGTAATAGACCTTTCCACTCCGGCAATGAAGTTGAAGTCTTTGTCAATCGATGAAGGTGTTGCGAGATCCGCTCGCTTCCGATATTCGGCAGGATTGCGCACGCCCGAACATTGCGCCCAGGTTTTATGTTTCTTTACGCACGGCAATGAGCAGGTATGGGTGCCACAGCGTGGACATGTATATTTGATGGCATTTGCATGACTGGAAAATTAGCACGTTATCCGAAACGACAGCGTAGACTCACCATATCGAACAAAGGTCGATCAGTAGAGGCTCACGCGACATGCTTCCTGTTGTCCCATGGTTGTGATTTTGACTTCTGGTGTTTGGTGTTTCCGATAAAGCAGCCAATGCGACCTGAGAAAGCTAGAACCTTTCTTATCGATAAGCGGATTACTGCCGAACAAGATGACGTTGAGTTCGGATCTATAACAAGAAAGCTATCTCTACTCATGTGCTGCATGGTCGAGCAGCTTGTATGCCATAGTACACGCACTGACCCAACCTTCTCACTATGTACAGGCCCAGATGACAAGAAAAGCACAAGAAACAAACAACCACTCCTTCGAGTCCCAGGTGTCTAGCTAAAACTCGTTTCGCTGATAGCAATCCTGATACTGCTCTACACTCGATTGTATTTGGAAAGGTCAGGTATGCTGTATGTCGAGGCGTGTTTCGGCGTCTCGAGTCATGCATTGGCAGTACGTGAGGTCTCATAGCCTGACAACGTTCGTGGCTCGAAGCGTGTGCACTTTCGGGTCAACACGTTTTCATGAACTGTAGGACACGCCTGAGCATGTTGGTGGTCGTCCGACGAATTTTGATCAAAGAAAGGCTTGCGCTTGTATCCATTCTCATCACCAGCTAGGAAGTTGTCTGAAAGCACGTTACACAGCATGGAGCATCTGAGTAGTGGCTGCTACGACTAGAGAGTATCCAGGGCACATGTTTCGACCAGAAACACAACATTTGGCTGGATAGTTGGCTAACCAATCACCCGGGATTAGTCCACATAATATGCTCACGTACTCATGTTCGCTGTTCTCATGAGTAGCCACTCTCACGGTGAGTGGACTGTGAAAGTGCCATTATTTCGGTGAAGGCGAATTGTGAAAACAATGAAGCGGTCATTTTCTCAGGGCCGGCTCACCGATCATAAAACCGGAAAGCAAACGCTGGCACCTCGAGGGAAGCAGCCTGACGTTATACCAAGAGGTTTTACCATGTCGCCTGAACGCTTAGGTACTAAATAAGCTAGACTTGGCGACAGTGTGGCGTTCTGAAATCGCAGTTTGAGCGAGCCAAGCTTTGCAGCCACGACTTTTCAAAAGCTTTGAGTTTGTGCTAGCACGCCCCTCCTTTTCCGCGTCCTAGCATCAGGAACATTGTTATCGTATCCATATCACCACAACACGCTGTCGCATATGTCTCGATCGGAAGCCTGTTGAGCTTGAGAGGTGCTGAAGATGCTGTAAGCTGTAGTACCTCAGATTGTCCCTGGAGAACAGCAACGAGACAGATACGAACATCTCACAACGGTTCAACGTCCATGCCCGTCTCAATCGACGAGAGCCTGTGGTTCGCTCGATGTGATGCAATTGCTCCATCACATATTGCAACCTTGCTGGGCTTCAGTTCCCTGCTCTCCGATTGCCGACCAACTTGCTCACTAACGAGTGTCCGGCTACCTAGCATTTTGACCTTACCGTGACAGAAAGCACGTTGCAACAAAAGTCTTCAATACCAAAGTGGCTGGTTGTTTGTTCGCCAGGCGTCCAACGCGCCTGCTGGGGACGCTTCGCATGCGACCTATCCACATCACTTCCGCCTACTAACGTGCTACTCTCACCCGTACCACGAACCTTAGTGCAATTCTTTATTCGATGTCGTGCTCGTACCATCATCCACACTGACACCATCACAATCGAGGATCTTGCTCTACCTCGATTTGACTTTTCCAGTCCTAACTTATTAGATGTGATCGGCATAGTGCTTTACTTTGTTTACTAGCTCTCTACAATATAGAAGACGCTCTCTCGGTTTGTGTCCTTCTTTCTCTCTTCTTACCACACCTAGGGCCGACTTTTGTAACCACCAACTTACATAGGCGCGGCACATGCTGAACACACGGGCTCAACGAAATCTCGAAACCTTTTTTTGCGCCTGCTTTGTCAGGTCAATCCGATCAGTGAAGTGGCGTTGAACAGCAGCAGACTAACTTAGCAAAACAACATCTAATAGACAACGACAGTATGTCCATCTTCCGAGAAAAGAAAGAGAAGAGAACTGAAGATGCCTCTTCTGGCTCGCGCAACATCTCGCCAAAGCCGGAGAAATATGACGCTGAGGGCCACGATGTCGAGCGTCGAACGTCAACCACGGTCCAGGGCCAGAAATGGAAGCGAATCTGTCCACCTGAACGCAGAGCTGGATCCGTTGCCGGCATAGAAGATTCATCATCCGACACGGCTGATCGTCTTGTTGAAATGGAAGCTGATAACGCGATCAAGTATCGAACTTGCTCGTGGTACAAAACTGCAGCTCTACTTTTCTCCGAGTATATTTGCTTGGCCATCATGTCGTTCCCATATTCTTACTCGGTTCTCGGACTGGTTCCTGGTCTGATTCTGACCGTGGTTCAAGCAGCTTTTGTGCTCTATACCTCCCTTATCGTCTGGTAAGTCCCTAGGCTTGGAGGAAATGATAGCTGGCTCTAACCACGAATTATAGGGAGTTCTGCTTGCGCCATCCTGAAGTGCGAGATGTGACAGATATCGGCAAGATGCTTTTCTGGAACAGCAATATCGCCTACTGGTTCACAGCAGTTATGTTCATCCTGAACAACACATTTATACAGGCTCTTCACGTATTAGTCATCACTCGATATCTCAACACGATGACCCAGCATGGTCTCTGTACCGTCGACTTTGCGGTCATCGGCGCTGTTGTCTGTTTCGTGTGCTCCTTGCCACGAACTTTCAATGCTCTCAGCCACGGTGCCTGGATCTCGGCAGTTTTCACATTCATAAGCGTCATCTTGGCTGCTGCCTTTGCCGGTGCCGAAGGAAAGCATGGCACTGCAGGATACAACCCTGTTCCAACACATACCGAGAACGGTGTGACGATTGCAGGCGGCGAGCCCTTGGTGTTAGTCATTCCATTGGCATCAACCCCTTTCTACAGCGGACTGAATGCGTTCTTGAACATCGCATACACATTCATTGGACAGATTACCCTTCCTAGCTTCATCGCAGAGATGAAGAATCCATACGACTTCAAGAAAGCGGTCACCATCGTCACAATTGCCGAAATCATCGTCTTCTCCCTTGTGGGCGGCATTATCTACGGTTACACTGGGACTCAATACAACACGGCACCAGCGTTCGGATCTCTGGGCAATCTCGTATATCGAAAAGTCAGCTTCAGCTTCATGATTCCGACCTTGATCTTCCTCGGCGTGCTCTACGCCGCCGTCTCAGCTCGATTCGTCTTCTTCCGAATCTTCGAGGGAACACGACACAAGTCGGAGCACACCATCATCGGATGGGCATCCTGGGCTGGCATCCTGGCTGGATTATGGCTTCTAGCATTCGTCATCGCCGAAGTCATCCCTTTCTTCTCTGAGTTGCTCAGCTTGATGTCCTCGCTGTTCGACTCCTTCTTCGGCTGGATCTTCTGGGGCACTGCATACTTGCGCATGAGACGAGTGGACTACGGTCCGAACTTCTACAAAGTCCGTGGCTTTAAGGGCTGGTTCGGCTTCTTGTTGAATTGGTTCATCTTGCTTACGGGATTCTTCTTTTTGACTGTGGGAACATATGTAAGTGCCAGCTTCGCGAGACTTGTGCGTCTTATGGAACTAACTCGTGGTTTACAGGCTTCGGTGCAAAGCATCATTGACGACTTTGAGGTGGGGGTCAAGAGCGTGTTCACTTGCGCCAATAATGGGTTCCTTGATTCAACTGGATACTAAGCAGGGATGTACTCCAGAATTTGACACGGTCACAGGTTTTTGAAATTTTACGATTAGGGTTATGTGAATAGTTGGCTGTCAAAAAGAGGCAGCGCACAGAACATTGGTTACGAACGACGTAACAGTCTCACGAACACGATTGAGATTAGTTTGATAGTCCTTAATAAGAGAAGTTTGTTGGTGTGTTATCTCGTGCAAAGAGTAGTTCGTGATTCTGCTGATCGTATTTTTCTACCTACAAACCTATTGAATTGTCCTCGGATCGAAAATGCTGTGCAGAGACCACGCAAAATGCACAAGAGTTTTAGTCTCGAATTCTCACCACACCAATACATGCCTGCTATTCAGTACTTCGTTCGTTCGTCATCTATCAAGGAAGAAAACTGTGCTTGCTTCTTTTGCCATATAGGTCATATGCATCAAATCAGTCGGGTATCGTGCGGCTTAGCTGCTTTATCTCGGTTTATTTATTTTTCGTCTTGGAAAAGAGCTTCATTCTCTTGTTGGGCTTTGATAAAGGCTTCTTTGAAGAGATTTGCGTCTGGGTAGGATTAGAGTATTGCTCAGGAATGTCAGAGACGACGAGACTTACTGTCACTGTTGCCGAATCGGATAGCTAGAGTCTGTGCTTCCGGCTCACCCTCGGAGACATCGGCAGCAACGTTCCATACCCAGCTTCGGTCACTGCCAACGTTGGGAGACAGCTTCATATCTGGGGTAACATAGTGGTTGGCGCAGACTTTGAGGGTCTTGTCTCTTCTCATGACCAGGCGGGTCTTGCCGTTCTCCTTGTGCTTTAGCAGGCGAACGTCACCAGTACCGCGCTCTTTCCATTCTCTCGAATCTCTATCGAACTTGAAAAGCTTCGCTCTCATTTTGAAGGTCTGCTCTTCTGCTTCCTCGTGCGTCTTCGTCTCGACCTGCTGTGTAAGATGAACAACTGGTTCGAAGTGGACATCTGCTTCCTCTTCCTCTGCCTTTTCCTGTATATATGTTAGCAGTCTTTAGACTGCCAGAAATCAACCTCCACTTACGTCGTCGTCATCAGCCTTCTTAGCCTTGCTGCTACCGCTTGGCTCATCGACCTCTTCCTCCTCTGGTTTCTTCTCCTTCTTTGCACCCCCACCGAACATCGAAAATACTGATGCACTGACACCAGAAGCAGCTTGAGCAGCGGTGTCTGCTACCTTGCTTACAACGCTCTTCTCTTCAGTTGTATCGGTAGCCGGCTTTGTAGAGTCTTCTGTACCTTTAGGGTTCGTGGCCAGCTTTGTCTCCTGCTCGGCGAGACGAGGCTCGTTGGAGGCTACAGAGTCCGACATCTTGCAGAGGGTTGTAATGGGTATAGGTCGAGGATCCGTTGCGATTTACCGTTCGTTTAGGTTGGTGGATCTCTGATACAAAGGCAGTATAGTGGTCGAGGGATGGCGAAGTGTTATTGCATACGAGACGGTCAGAAATGTTTGTTGGCAGAGGGAACAAGTGCACCCCACTAGTAAGTTTAATGGCGGCCAGATTTCCACCGTCAGGCACATTGGTCCCTGCAGAAATGCCTAGGTGCCTTAGCTCGATGGTGCTGGTTCGTCCACGACTTGGAAGGATAACGCCCTCGAACTGCTATACCGGAACGCCCACGGTTGATCTACTCCTGGTCAGACAGGCTTTATGGACAACTAACGTCCTTCTGTGCAACGTCTAAATCTTGCCCGCTACTTCTCGTAGCACTGCTAAAGCCCTCACTGGCCCATCTGATGACGTACCATCTAAGCCCTCAATCCCTGTTCGCAATTCGGTCGTACAAACAAACTACCAACAGGCAGATGAATTCTTGCTCTTGAACTATCATGAGATTCTCCTTCTATCTGCACTGACATATTTGATACCTCTTCTGTTATGGTGTGAAATACTCATAGGTAACTCCACGTCTTTACCATGCTGATCGTTGACTTGCCTGAGGACGTACTGTCCATTATTTTCCTTTTCCTGGATCCAAAAAGCTTTCTCGCTTTATGCACCTCAACCAAGGTTCTATATGCAGACTACCAGAGAAACCCACTGTTCTGGAGGACCAAGGTTGCCACAACATTCCGTACACCGATCAGTCCGCTACTGAAAGCCGATGGTGCTAGATGGTACTCACTTTACCAGCGATTGAGGACTCAGACCAGGCTCTACACTTGGGGTCAAGGTGTAAAGGGCAATCTCGGTCAAGGCGTTGGTCCTCGATTAGATCCAAATCTCCTCCCCGGTTCTCCTAGACCTCAACAGATCCTACCTCTGCCTCGTAGTCCTCCAGGACCACATGGCCGTGCCATGCGTGGTCGCATCATTCCTGCTGGACCCAGGCCAACTACTTTTCAAAGAATCAGCTCTTACTGGCCCACAGAGGCGCATGTGCCCGACGATGTTGGTGTTGTTGCTGATCTACAATGCGGCGGGTGGTCGACAATAATATTGTCGTCAAGCGGCAAGCTGTACATAGCTGGTTGTATCGATGCAAGAGACGGACGCATACTTGGTGGACAGACTGATCGATTCGAAAGACTGGAGTTCCTAACTCAGAGTACTTCCGCCATTGCCCAGTTTTCAGCAGGTCGTGCACACGTTCTGGCACTTACCGATGATGGTGAAGTGGTGTCGTGGGATAGAATCAATGCCAAGGGCTTGAAGATATACTCTCGTCATGGCGGTAAACTGCCAGGTAAACCTGCGAGAGTCGTTGCAGGTTGGGGGGAAAGTTCAGCCTACGCTCCAGATGTTGGGATAATGTATTGGTCCCCACCTAAAAATGACCAAGAAGACGATATGGTTGATGCACGAGAAGTGAAAGAGCGGGTCATACCAAACACCACTAGAGCGCTCTCTGCGGACGGCACGTTATATGAGGTTACTGCACATGTTGTACTTGAAGGTATGATCATCTGGACGACCGGTGACTCTAAAGTGTGGGCTTGTCAGATTGACCACGACAACGAAGAGGATACTGAGCCAAGAGGTCCGTGTATCCAGTTGCCAGGCTACTTCGACGGTGCAGATCTGGTCAAAGATATCCAAGGCAGTTTCAGGCACTTCGTCGTGTTCACTGGTTCTGGTCGTGTGCTTGCTGGTAATGTTGACTATGTACAACTGTGTTTTGGAGCGGCTCAGAGGACAGCGAGGGAGAATATCGATGGACAAACCGACGCCGTTAACCCATCAACATGGGCTAATCTCAATTTTATCCTCTCAAGTCGACCGAGAGACATTCCTGCTTTGCAAAACACAGGGGTCATTTCAGTGAGGTTCGGGGATTGGCATTCTCATGCCTTGCACAGCGACGGCACCATTACAAGTCACGGACATGAACCACAGTCTTGTGGTGCTCTGGGTCTAGGCGAAGCACACCAAGGAGGCAGACTCCGTGGCATGATAAAGCCACAAGGCTTGCATCCAGATACAAATCTTCAACCAGTAGCGGATATCAGGGGTCGACAAGTCTGGTTTGAGCACGAAAAGCGTGATTGGCTCGGATATCTACAGCATACTGCTGAGCAGCATTTTGCTTCACACCAAGACCAGCCTTACTGGCGTGAAATCTTGCATGATCATGCAAAGCAAACTATGTTCAGTGAATGGATAGAACAGGAAGGCCGGCACTGGGAGGATGGACCAATCTCTTGTACTTCGAGGCTGCCAGAAACCAGACAGCAGACGAAGCCACAACACGGCGACGGCCTTGAATTCAAGACTTATTTTGCTCTGGCAATAGGCGCTGCAGGGTGGCACTCAGGCGCTCTCGTGCTCGTTGACGACGACAAAGCCGAACAGGTGCGAAGAAAATGGATACGCCAAGACCATAGTCAAGAAAGAGGTCCAGAAATTGAAGCACAAGCTATGCAGCTAGCTTGGACGACAGAGAGCTTCCCACGGACTCAATTGCCAGATGGTACCGAAGCACCTGTGGCAGGCGATCAGGCTCCCGAGCAGACAGTTGAGAATGCATTGCGACCTTGGAGAGATGGCATGCCTACAATGCAAGACCTTGGACTAGAGTCTTCGCAAGGCTAGGAATTATATAGTCATCCCAAGCAGATCAGCGTGTCAATCCATCGATATTGACCATTAATGATGCGGCGTAGTATGCACATGGGTATACGGAAATGGCGTCGTTAAGTGCGTGCGGAGTTGCATTTAAAAGTTCAAGGTCGGTGGTTCAAGTTGCCGAGGGTAGCATGAAAAATGATGTTGCACGAGGCAATACCACGCGCATACTATGGGTCGTCGTTGCACGCGTTTCGCACATACTGGATTTGATGTGAGATGTCTTGAGCTCGACTTTCCATCAGTCCGAACTCTACATCTTAGCTAGATCGTCCTCTTCCTAATTGCGTCTGTAGCATGCAGAGTCGTGATGGCGCTCTTAAAGCACCTTCTGCACTGACAGTAAGCTCGCCATGGACACGTTCACTCCTCGCAGGTGCCCTGGCTGGATTGACTGTCGATGTCTCGCTCTATCCACTCGACACCATCAAGACTCGACTACAGTCGAATTTGTCTCGACATGCCTCCTCCCTTAAGACGAGACACACCTTTTCAGGTACGCTTCGTTCCATCTATGCCGGCCTTCCTACAGCTATCATCGGGAGCATGCCCAGTGCCGCATCCTTCTTTGTCGTCTACGATGGAGTCAAACGACAAATGATCGTTCCAGGACAGACGTCTGTGGCGATGCAATCATATGTGCATATGCTTGCCTCCTCACTTGGCGAAATCGCAGCCTGTGCCATCAGAGTACCAACGGAAGTCGTCAAGCAACGCGCACAGGCTGGTTTGTTCGGTGGAAAATCAAGTCTGGCTTTTCTCGATATCTTGTCTGTTCGACATACAGCTGGCTATGGTACAATGGTCAAAGAGTTATATAGAGGAGGTGGCATCACTATTATGAGAGAGATTCCGTTCACAATACTACAATTCACTTTGTGGGAGCAGGCAAAGAGCACATGGTCTACACGCCAGGCACGACTCTCCAATCGAGAACACGGCTTGGTTACAGCTGGAGAAAGCGCGATATTTGGGAGCCTGTCGGGAGGTATCGCTGCAGGGCTGACCACGCCATTGGACGTCCTGAAGACGAGAGTCATGCTCGAGCGGCGTGAAACTGGTGACACAATGACGAGAAAAGGTACCACAAGAATCTTCAAACAAGTCTTACAAGAGGAGGGTTGGCGAGGCTTCTTTCGAGGCTTTGTGCCAAGAGTTGGTTGGATAAGCACAGGCGGAGCAATCTTCTTGGGCACTTATCAATGGGCGGTCAACACAATGGAAGAGACTGGAGCAGGACAGAACGATGTCACGCAACAGCCTTTGTGAACCTTTGAGGCTTGAAACAGAGCTTCTTGTTGTGTGACATAGGATGCTCGTGTCGGCCGTTCTTATCGCGTCATCAGCCCGGAAAAGGAAACGTCATTCTCACTTTCGGCAACGATAAGCCCAAGGACATCGCCAACTACATTGGTTGTCCTCAATTGAGTACCTCACCAAAAATTGCAACGTGGAACTGCTAATAGGTTTCCGAAAAAGCCTGCTCACTGAGAACCACAGCGAGATTGAGAACTCGATCATACGAAGTTTTCTTGTTCAACCTGCTTTATCAGCCAGTTGCTGCAGCCGCGCATTACAGCTTCTCCAAGCTGTTCCCACCGCAGCTTTCTCAGGACATTACACGAAGAAGGACGAAATATAAGCTTCTCACCGCAAAACACCTAGGTAAGATTGTTGTTGTAAGTCTTGAAGGACACCCGACTAACCCATGCAGCAACCATGGAGCGTCTGAATAATATGCCGCCAGAAATAATCCTCAAGATTTTTCAAGAATTGTTCACCTCATACACGTCTTGGAACGAACTCCTCTTTCTGAACGGACGAAACAATGACTTTCGATCTCTAACTCAGGTTTGTCGAATGTGGCAGGATATGATACTTAGCTCTGCTATAGCCCCTGGTTCTGGTTCTGTGTATAGATTCACGAAGAAAGGTGCGGCTGAATCTGCCAAACCGAGATTCTTCGTTCGCAGGTTGAGTGGTCAAGACGATTGGATTCCGGCATATTGATCGATTTGGCAAAGCCTGACAGATCGGAGTTTTGTAGCCTTAGGCGACCAGGTATGCGAGCATCGAACCTGAGCTGGCAAGGAGAAGGTGTGTTTGGCCATGCAGGAATGCGAAACACGGCGTCATCGGCAAACTTTACACGCTCTATGACGTGCGGTGATCAAGGAAGCATTCAGGTATACTGACATGGAGGCGTATAACAGATTGGTCGCTGTGCTTGATGGGAGCGTGTATGGGTAACGAGGACTTTTGTGCCTTGCACGTCGAAGTTAATCCTTTTCGACGGCACTCCGACAAGGACATCGGTTGCACCCATATGGAGTAGGTCTGTCTGTCCTGACTGGAAAGATAGTATAATTCCATGCACAATTCTTTCTCCCTCCAGGGACCATCACACAATCAACAAAAGAGTATTGCGCCTGTATGCCAATTTCAAAATGCTTCAACGTCGGTCCATGCACGTAATGACGTGATAGCAGCTGAAGATCTATGCAAGAAGTACTCGAGTAGCTTGATACTAATCAAGCAGATACTTTGTTTGCTTTTCTTGTCCTATCTCGCAGGGTGGGCCAGTGATTACTAGTGCGATCGTTTGCTGTTGCCGAGCAGCCTCTTCTGTCTACCTCTGCACCTTCACACATTTCGGTACAATCTCGCCCAATGCACCGAGTACTCGACGAAGGGAAAACAAACGGTGCTTCACCGTCTCCACGTCTGACCATATCAACCATTGACATTCCCGTGATGGATTCTGGAAGCAAGCGAGCCCCGCCCTGGGGATGCTCTCCAATGTCCCATGGTCGAGCCCCCGCATAAACTGAATTGACCCGATCGCGAGCTGGCAGGCTATACAAGATGGCATCGTTGGCCGCAACCAAACGCGTGCGCAGACTGCTTCTCCTTCTAGCTCTCGGTCACTCTCTGTGAAGCTGATCGAGTAAACGTGGAACGACTACCATGCAGATCAAACACTTCTTCGAGGATGCCACGGTGCTCGTGCACTCAGCACTGAACTCCCTGACCCTAACGAATCCGTCATTGGCCTTTGACAAGGAGAACAAGATAATATACAGGAGGCCGACCAAGGATGCTGAGGTCAAGGTGTCGATGATATCAGGAGGAGGCTCAGGCCACGAACCTGGCTTCGCTGGGTTTGTTGGCAAGGGTCTCCTGACGGCTTCTGTGGCTGGTACTATCTTTGCTTCACCTTCGGCGGAGCAGGTCAGAAGAGCTGTGCTTACTAGGGTTCCTACTGAGAAGGGCGTCCTGGTAATCACGATGAACTACACCGGAGACGTGCTGAACTTTGGCATGGCTGCGGAAAAGGCGAAAGCTGGAGGTGTTGCTACAGAGTTCTATGCTATTGGTGATGATGTTGGAGTGGGACGAGCAAAAGGCGGCAAGGTTGGCAGACGAGGTATTGGAGGTGGTATTCTGTTGCTGAAGATATGTGGTGCCCTGGCTGAAGCAGGTGGCAGCTTGACTGAGGTATACGAGCTTGCTCAACAGGTGAATCGCAACCTTGTGTCACTTGGCTCGTCGCTTGAAAGAGTGCATGTCCCTGGTCGAGAGATTCCCAAGGAGGGCGATACCGAGGGTGTGATTCCTTATGGCGAGATAGAGGTGGGCATGGGCATCCACAACGAGCCTGGTAGCAGACGAGTCAAAGCCACTTTACCAGAGCTTGTCAAGATCATGCTTGCTCAGCTGCTAGACCCCAAGGACGAAGATAGGCATTACACCAACATCACCAAGGACGACAAGATCGTCCTCTTCATGAACAACTTGGGCGCGACATCGATGATCGAGTTTGCCGGCGCAACCAACGAGTGTGTAAGGCAACTAAAGGAAGACTACGGCTTGACCCCCGTCCGAGTCATAACAGGCACTTTCCTCACCTCCCTCGACGGGCTAGGCTGGTCCGCCTCAATCCTGCGTCTAGAGGATACAGGCCTAGGCCCTGGCAAATCCATGCTCGAGCTCATCGACGCGCCAGCCGAAGCAGTAGGCTGGGCTAACACGGGCGTGGCCACATCGACATGGAACGAAGACCACACCGCCACATTCGACCACAGCGCACAAGACACAGCCGATACGTCAAAGTCGCATCTCACCCTCGACCCTGCGCAGGCATCAAAAGTCCTCAAAGCCGGTCTACAGAGAATGGCAGCTGCAGAAGCAGACGTTACTCGTTACGACACCATCGTCGGAGACGGCGATTGCGGCATTGGTCTGAAACGTGGCGCGGAAGCAGTCGTGAAAGAGCTGGATGGTGGGAACCTACCAAACGATGCTGTCGCGTTCCTCAATAAGATTATCCCTGTGGTCGAGAATACAATGGATGGGACGTCGGGTGCTATCTACGCCATCTTCCTGAATGCTTTGGCGTTTGGGCTGAGGTCACAAGATACTGGTTCGGAGCAGGCGGCGACGTCACAGGTGTGGGCTCGGGCGTGTAAGAGTGCCATGGGTGATTTGGCGAAGTATACGCCGGCTCAACCGGGAGACAGGACATTGATGGACAGCTTGGTGCCGTTTGTGGACACGCTGGAGAAGAGTGGAAGTGTGAAAGAGGCGGCGGCGGCAAGTAGAAAGGGTGCAGAGGATACGAAGGGTATGAAAGCTAGTTTGGGACGAGCCGTTTATGTGGGAAGTGAAGAAGAGTGGATTGGGAAGATACCTGATCCGGGAGCCTGGGGTTTGGCTGAATTTTTCGACGGAATGGCTGAGGTTACAGGCTGAGGATAATGAGGTGGCAGAGAAACCAGGTGTTGGCCGAAAATATAGTCGAAATTTGCTCGAATGCCTCGAGCGGAATGGTATTGCAAACGCCTGTAGCAATCTATTGTCTTGTAACAACACGTCGTGATTTTTGACTGTAAATCATGGTAGCCTGTTCATACCTCTCCACTTCGGGGTACAGTCTGGCACGCTTTATAGACCTGCGTATTTCTCAGACTAGCAAAGTAAGGTCGATGTTGTCGGCACTACTAGGTTGTCGTAGTCGAGAAGAAGAGCCCTAGTGAAAATCGTGGTATTGTCACAGACCCGTCTTGTTGGTGCGATAATCCAAGTCCAAACTTGGCTTCTCGCTGTTCCGCCCGACTAAGCTCGAGACAGGCGATGCATTGTGGATTTGCTGGATTCCGTGTCTCGTACGTATCGCGCTGGGGAGTGCCAAACTTTAGAGCACTGCTGCGTATTTCAGAATGCGCAAGATTCTGATACTTGTATGTTCTCTTCCAGCCGTATAATCATTATCCCTTGAGGTAATGGCATGTTGTAATCCCATGGCACGTAGCAGTACGTGTAATCTCTTACTATAGTGGACTCTCAAGACAGCAGAACCAGGATGACCGAATCGCCTCGCAGGAACATTTTGCTGATAAACCTGTCGCGATTGACACTCTTCGCGTTAGCGCCCTTGCCCTGCTTCTCTGTCCACATCTCCTTGACGTTCTCGAGGACCATATTGCAGTGGCGATCGAATGCTTTGACACGAGCGAGCAGTTTGTGGTTGTTGCGGCAGGATATCAGGACTTGAGTGTGGGTTCGCGTTGCTGTCATAAGGATACTGAGAGGACCGGTCGATAGTTCGTGGGTTTCAAGGAGAGACACTTCATATTCTCTGTATTAGGATATGTTAGCGAAGGCAACAACAGGCAGTAGCGAAGTGAGAATATGAATGTTCAGAGACAGCATGCATGCACATCCAATGGTATAACAACATCATACGTGGATTATGACAATGATGTGGCGACAGTGATGATGTGCATCGATGATACGAGTTGTACTGTGATGATTTGGAGCAACGAGATGGTCGTCTGTTGATGACAACGGAGCGGAATGCATCTCGGAGCCCCCAGTGTATGCAGCGGACAGGTGGGGCAAATCGGACAGGATGCATGTTATGGGGTAGAGAATAGAGAAGACCACCTCAAGATGAGGTGATTGGAGCCAGACTTACGATAATTCGTTCTTAGGCTTGCTCAGCAATTCCCTAAAACTCATCAGTAAAGCGTCCGAAGGTGTAGCCTGAGATATACTGCGACTGAGCGTGCAGGCGCAGATTGTATCACGGGTGTGAGACTCACTGTATCTTGGAATTGTCTGCCATGTTGACCTCGAAAATGTATAAGAAGTCGAGTGTCTGCAAAAAAGGTCAGGATTTGAGCGTTCTTACTCTTCTTGATTCAGGACCTTCTTTTCAGAAGGCCCGCCAAGCCATTTTTACACGCCAAGGTCTATTCCAATCTCAGACTAGCTTATCTCCACATCACGTCAGGCCTGTAAGTCGCGTACAGCGCTGTCAGTCGCGTTGCACTAGTGTTGCTATGGCATGTCTTTATATGCTTCATCGTGCTCGTTCACCTTCACCATTATGCTGCCTACCGTCTCTTTTGTTCCTTTTGCGTGGCGGTCCTCCGCTTCGCGTGATCAGTATAAGCTTATTGTAACATTATCTTAGCAGAATAATTATTTCCTTCTCCTCCAGCAAGCCATCGACGCGTTTGAATCACGTTCCAGCCACGAAAACCCACAGTCCTCGCGCTCACTTAAGCTACCTCCAAGCAACACTTTCTTTCTCGGAGATACACCTACTAGACCTTCACACCCGGGTCGTAGATACGATCGAGCATGTTGAACCTATAAATTACAGCAACCGCCAGGACCACAAGCGAGCATGGCTGAAGAAGAAAGCGTGACAATCTCAGTTAAGCTGAAGGTATTATACACCTTCGATGTCGAACACAAGGTCGACCACCTTTCTCGACCAGCTCAGTCATATCAAGTCGATACCGCAGCTGTTGACGAGAACACGACCATTGGTGTCATCGACTTGCGATCATGTATCGACGCTATGATTACCTCGAGTCCGGAGCTCACCCACTTCCTCGAAAACGACTACACTGTCTACGTCTACGACTATTCCGAACCGAATATACCGCTCGTTGGTCATGGAATGTTGTCGAAGGTTCTGTCGCAGGACGCTGGCTCGAATGAAGCTATGGTCACTGGCAAGATCACAAAGTCGGTCATGGCTAAATTCAAGAAGGATGTCGAACCATTCCTAGAGGTCAAGCTGAAACTCACACCCATTGCTTCATCTTCTTCGAGAGGCAGATCTGGAAGTATGAGCAGTGTTCAAGACGGAATGCAGAGCCAGTGGTCAAGTTTTTCACAGGCCGGTCCAGCTGCGATGGACAGATCACAGTCTCCGGCGGATCAGTCACGACTGGACAACCTGCACCGAACTTTACACGAAGGCAGTCAACGTCGTGACAGTGCCTACAATAACTCATACTCATGGGGCTCATCATGGTCGTCCTCGCGTCCTACCACTCCAACACAGCAGTACCAACCACCTCAGCTGGTGTCCTATCACTCAAGACAACAGTCCCAAATCGCAAATTATGGAATGCACCCAATCATCCGACGAGGATCTGAGTCAGGTTATGGTTCCGGAGATGAGGTAGAGGAAGGTCCTGCTAAGAAACGTGCTCGTATCACAAAGGTGCAAGCCACAAAGAAGAACGACTTCAATATCGAACAACGACCTAATTCTTTACGAACTGCTGCTATGGGCGCTTCGAGCTTGAGACTACACCAACCTATTGCCATCAACCCGGCTGTAGCCCTCCAACGAGGCATGTCAACAGAAGAACCCGTGAGACCACCAACTCCCATCGTAGCGCCTGTCCGCAGAGCTGGTCGCAAACCGACAGGTCGACCCAGAGGAAGACCAAGGAAAAATAGAGAGACTTCCGGTGAGCCATCTTCGCCTGTGCAGCCACCTGTTCAGCCACGACTACCAGGTTCAAATGTATCTTCTCCGGAAGATACTCAAGATCGTCAGCCTGATGCAAGCATAGCAGGATCTCCAGCACACTTGACTTCCTCGCCTCCTTTCCTACCACCACAAATGAACGCTGTCAAGAGTCCCGAGTTGCCCAAAAAACCAGCCCCGCCTGTACATGTCCCAGACAGTCACGACTCAGGCTTTTTCAGTGCTCAGGTAGAAAGTACTCAAGCCGAAGCTGATACTCCCAAGCAGGAGAATGCGATAGACATGGATGCTCTTTTCACAGATATTGATGTCAACGACTACGGTGATCTGTCATGGTTAGATGCTGTGGACAGCACAGCTCTAGACGCAGGTATGCACTTCGACAGCATTGGTGTGGACAACCACTACACACCTGTATTTGATGAGGAAAGCACCGTTGGGATCCCAACGCCTCAGCCTGAATCTCAAGCAGGAACAAAGCCAATTCCCACTCCGCAGCCAGAGCCTCAACAGCCGACAGAAGCTGTTACCTCACAACAGGCTCCGCCGCAAACGATACCTACACCCACTCTCCAGCTCTCATCCAAAGTGTTGAGTCAGCCTCAACCGGAACCACCACCAACGGACTCAACTGATTTCCAGAAACCTGCTCTTCCAACTTCGTCTATCCATCCACCGACCGTGCCCACGGACAAGAACGGTCGTCCCGTTCCCACACTGTTGCCGAGACCTCGACCACTGAGGGACATTCAGCGATCTCAGAGCACGTTACCTCCAGTGCCGGCCAGTGATCCGGGCTTGAGACCACTGTGTCGCTCAAACACATGTGGTCCTGAACTCATGAGCGATGCAATACAATCAGACGCGCCGGCTGACAACAAAGATGGCAAGAAACCACCCCGGAAACGCATTGGTAAGGAACAGACCAAGGCCCGCCTTGAGCAAGCATTAGCTTCTGGTGCTATGCCACCCTATTGCCACAATTGCGGGGCCATCGAAACACCAGCCTGGAGAAGAGCATACATCAAGCACTTTGAGTGTCCCATCAATGAAGTAGACACTTCACTCAACCAAGGTGAACTATGCTACAAAGAAGTCTTGCAGTCCGATTCCGACGGTTCAGTCAAATCGTGGAGGGGCTGGAAAGTGGACAAGACTCAAGGTCAGCCTGAAGACGGATGGGAGCTGATTAATCTGTGTAATCCTTGTGGTTTATGGTTACACAAAACAAAGACAGTACGACCACCCGAGAAATGGCAGAAAAAAGACCCAAAAGAGAAGAGGAAGAGAAAGAGGCCACCAAAGCCGCCGAAATCCAGAACGAATCCTCCTCGTGCAGCAGCTGGCAATCTATACAGTGACGCCCTGCAAAGCGATGTACAAGAGCCAGATAGTGAAGACTCTTCACCAGCTGATACTGCAATGGAGGATGCAGGGGATGACAACAACGACACTGCCACGATAGATGGCGAAAATAATGAGGCAGATCAAGAACCTGAACTTCCACCTTTACCTAAAGCTGTGATGAGCGTGCAACTTGGCAGTAGAACTGTCAAGTGGGCTGACGTCTCTGACAGGCAAGCTCAATCTAGTCCAGTTGGCAGAGGAACTATTGATGAGCCGATTAATATTGACCGAACACCTGACAAGCCTCTCAGACGGAGGTTGTTTTCACCAAATACCCTGGTCCGTGAGGAAGACACGGCTTTACCTTCCGTTCTTGGTGAGAAGAAAAACACATCGTTGTTACCATCGTTTGTCCGAAGAAGTCCTCGCATTAACAACATTCGAGACATCTTTGATGAGAATCAGGCGTCCGCCACTGTTTCAGTAGATGCAGTCAATGGGACAGGTAAAGAGAACGTCGCACCACTCGCCACGCCAGGCAACTATATTGACGACTTCATTGAACTCTTTGGAGATAATGACGAGGTCATCTTGCCTCCTGCTACACCGACGCCTAGAAGGCGCTCAGAGCGCATCCTGCTACGAACCCCTGGCAAGACACCGAGTCGTGAGTTAGATGAAGAACTTTCTATCAACGTGCAATTATCGTCCAGTTCAACAAAAACACCGAAGCAAGGTTTCAAGGATGTGGCTGAGTTGTTCATGGATACCATCACTCGGAATCTTGACCCCAAATTCATGACACCCAACACTCGTGCAGTACATAAAGCTTGCTACGGCAGTGGGTCACCAACACCTCGTCGTGTGCCTGCAAACACTGGCTTTACACCGAGACACAACACACCAGGTCGAGCATCACTCGATTTTAACTTTCCAGATTTGCCGTCCCTAAAAACATCGTCGCCAATGTCGCACGATGCTCTGAGCTATGGACTACCCGAATTATCAACGGATACGTTGCATGTGGATATAGAAGAATTGCTCACTACTGATGTACATATGCCTAGTTCGCCACCCGTCAGTGGTTCTGCCCGTTGGAATTTCGATCATGAGGATGACTTTGGTGGCATGGTCAGGTTTGAAGAGTCTGACGACGCAGACACTGATGCAGATATTCCTACACAGGGCACATCGTCCTTGCTGAAAACACCCAGAAAACAGACTGGTACAGGCATGCTTGAGGTTGCGACGCCTAGCTCGGCAGGGTTGAGGCGTAGTCCTAGACATCTTGGTCGCGATTGAGAAGGGAGTTCAGTTGCGGCTGTGATCGTGCTCTAGTACAGACGACGTGCTTCTACTCACCTGGGCTCGTGAGCTATCTCAGCAATTTTTGTCAAGCAAGGGGGTCTTTGGCATGTACCATAAAGCAGTCGCTCGAGGCGCTCGTACACATTTCGTAGTGGTGTCTGTAATCAAAGCACAGGTGGACTCGCTCTCTACTTTTTCCAAACTCATGTTGCGTGCTTGTCATTGGTTTTTTAGAAGATCTTTTGTTACATTCTGTATACCAATCTTTGTCCATACACGCTGCTCGTATTCCAACAAGTTCAGCTATGTCCAGAATTATGTTCACATTTCAAGAGACCGTGCTATAACTGAGATCACGCGAGTCAATATATATATATAATCTCACAAAGAAAGAGAACTCCATATCGTAACGGTGAGTAACCATCACCAACCTACTCACAACCCGAAGCCTCAGAGCTAGTTGGATAGAACCACGCAGCCACGGCAATAATCATATACAACATCATCAACAGCAATCCCTCCAACCAATGACTCTTTCCATCCTGAATCAAGTAATTGACCAGGAGAATCGCCACAAACAACATCGCCAGCTGGAAACCATCGAAGTACAGAGTCATCTGGTCTCCTTTGCCGGCCATCCAGCCGATGATCACGACGAGAGGTAGGACGAGAAGAGCAATCTGCATGGATGAGCCGACTGCGACACCAATCGAGAGGTCCATTTTGTCCTTGATGGCGACGGAGACGGCGGTGAAGTGCTCTGCTGCGTTTCCGACGATGGGGAGGAGGATCAGGCCGACGAAGGTTTTTGAGATGCCGTTGCTGGAGCAGGTGACCGAGTTCAGGGAGTCGACTAGGAATTCGGCATTGAGGGCTACGAGGACAGTGCTTGCGGCGAGGGTTATGATGGCGACGGTGAGGGAGATGGCGGGAGTTTCGGGTTGATCGTCGTCCTCTTTTTCTTCCTCGCCACCCATGGGAATATTGAAAGGTTGGTCCATGTCCATGGTGTTCTTTCGACCAGTGATGGCTTGTACTTTTCTCAAACCGGTACGTTGCTTCCAGCCTTCCTTTTGCTGCTCGGTGAATCGGGTCTTGTTCTTCTGACTTGGTGCAGTGTAGTAGGATACGTGCGACTTAAGCTGGAAGAATAAGTATGCTCCATAGATAAGCAGCAAGATAATAGCAGTCGCGTGCGACAGTTGAGGTACACCAGTGACGATGGCCTGTTCGGAGCTAGTTCGGTCGGCTGAACCTGTTTGTGCCCAGGCTTCAAAAGTCGTGGGGATGATGAGACTCGCGACTGCCAAGAAGAGTAGGGAAGCTGCAGTCTGTGCGACCGTGGTGTTGAAAGACTGTTCGAACCTGTTGATGCCGCCGAGGAAGAAGGCCATACCCAGGACTAGAAGTAGGTTGGACAGCATGGATCCGAGGAGCGAGGTCTGCACGATCAAGAACTGATTTTGAAACAAGGCGATAATGGAAACAATAAGTTCGACAGCATTTCTAAGGATTGTTAGCAAATGTTTCACACCGAGATCTGCAACTGCATACCCGAACGTGGCGTTGAGTAGACCTCCTAGGACTTCTCCTGTCCTGAGCGCAATCTCTTCAGTTGCGTAACTGAGTGTTCCTGCCAAAGGTATAATCGCGATGAAGTTAACCACAAAGATAGCAATGTCGTTCGCATGGGCGAAATGTAGTGCTATACCGATAGGAGCTGAGCCTCGTTAGCTTTAGTATTGCATGAATTGAAACCATGAAACTCACAGAATATAAGCAGAACGTTAATCCATGAGCCAAAGACGACTGCTCTGAATTGCCCCCAAAATGTGAAATTGTATTTGTCCTTTTCTTTCACTTTTCCATTATTGTCGTCGACATTGACCTTCTTCTTGTGCGAAAACAGATTCAAAGCATGATGACGTGCCTTTTCGGTACCTTCGTTCTGCGCATGATACCCAGAAGACTCTGCTTCTTCTCTTGAAGGTACCTCAGTGCTTGAACTACGATCGCCTTCGTAGGGTGCCTTGTCCTCAGCAATGGCATCGTCGTAGGGTAAGGGGCTGTCGACCCTGTTCAAGTCCTTCTCGGCATCTCCTGGCTCGACACCTCTTTGTCGCGACGTGGCGGATGGATCTGTTTGAAAGTCGCGCAGGGCCTGCTTGCCGTTTTCTGTATTGCCCCTAGATCCTGGTGTGAAATTCTGTGGAGTGGATCTTATTCTACCAAAGCCTTCCTCAGCTCTAGCGATCTGGTTGCTGGATTGTTGACGATTTGGATTCCATCTACCAAAAGGGTTCCTGCTATCAGCGTATGCATGCTTGCGCGCATCAGATTTGATGTGATCTAAATCTTGTTAGTGCTGCAACACTGTAGAGTACGAGCAACTTACGCATCTCGCAAGGAGAATTGAGGTACTGACTTGCGCTGAAGGCTGATATGGACGTATGAAAGTGTAGTGGTGGCCAGTGATGGTGAACGTCGACAATGCTTCGAGGAAATAACAGGTCTGGAGTCTATTCGAGCAGTATGAGTGCAACTGCTGTTTGCGAGATGAAAACGAAGTTCGGTTGGTAGTGACGTGGTTGTTTATGTTTAATGGGTCAGAGTGGCTGTCCAGGTTTAAGACCGAGCAAGAACCAAGATCTTCAAGGACGATGAAACTGGAAGTGCACAGCCAACAAAGTAAAGACCTACCAAAAGTGTGAATACGGAGTAGTGGAGGCGAATGGCACCAGTACCTGCCACTCAAGGGGAACGCACGGAAGGAGAGTTCGACATGTCGCAAATGCATTCGCAACGTGAAGCCGCCAGTCGTGGCGTCGATCTGTGCTTGAACACTGAAACCCAAGTATTGATTAAGCATAGCGTTAGGCTGTGCGATCGTGGAGCACTTGCAATAGCTATACATTTGTGGCTTTCATCCGGTGTAAGCTCGAGCGATGCTGAAGACATAGCTAGCAACCAGAACCTCTTCGATCCTTTTCAAGATGGTTACGATCAACGATCCGTCATGCTTGTCAAACAACCAGCTACAGTCTCAATGCGAACAGTATCGTTCGTGATCAGTACGTATGTGAAGGGTGGACATGAAGTAAAGCTATGAATGGTTGGCGATGAAGCCGAGTCGAGATGTCATAGTGCTTGCGGAGTCAAGCCTGCCAAACCTTTGCCAATCAGGCTTGCCGAGTGCTTGTTTCCAGTTCCAAGATTGCTTGTTGGTGCTCCCACTTGGCAGGCCCGTGTCCAAAACCTCGACCAACTGAAAGCGCTCTAATGGCAAAATTTTGCTATGTTTGCGCCACGAAAGCGATAATGCATGGTTACGCGACGGTCCTCGCTTACACGCATTCTGTGGCTCACTGCACGAAGAACGTGGAAAAGAATCGCATCTCTAGAACATGACAACGTGCATGCTGCGTCATTGCGCAGGAGTGAGCGAAGTTCAGCGCGAAGCTTGTGCTCAAATGCGGTGGAGTGTGCGGGCACACACCCAAAACCGAGCCAATAGGCAGACATTGGACTTGTCCTGATGAACAGCCATGGGTTTCCAATGAATTTGCTGTGGCGCAGCTAGACGATCATGGAGAAGGTGCCTGGGTGAACTGACTTCGTTCCAGAAAGCTCTCAATCGTAAAGAACAGATTGTAAGCCTGGACCTCGAGGTGCTCGACCGCATGCTCAGGATTGCGGTTATACAGGCACATCGTGCTGTGCTGTCCAGGGCGCGTCATCTTTGCGACCCGAAAACGATCTTAACCATCGATCTCGTGCATGTAACCCGAAGTAGACAGAGCCTAATGTACAATGCTGATCAACCACATACTGGCTCTGCGAACCCGATTGTCCAGCCCATCGAACCCATAATAACAACAAGGCCTGCCAAAGCAACGCCGACGCTGGCAAGACCATATATCCATGCAGCCCTCCAGTTCATCCCATTCAATTCCACAACCCAAGTACTGACAGTGGTCAAACAGCCACAGAAGCCTTGTTGTATGCCTATCAGTATAGCACAAGCGTTTCCACCAGCAATGCTTGCACCAACGGACCTGGCGTGTAGAAGATCCCATGCCATTCCAAGCACAAGAGTCCCAAATATGTTCGCCAAGAACGTGCCCAAAGGGAAATTCTGCCTGCTAGGACGATTGAAGTACTTAGCTAGATAGAACCGTATGATACAGCCTGGAGGGGCAAACAGCAGCGGGATGGTAGCTCGAGCTCTCCAGTTTACAGGAGATGGCCCGGATGCAGGTGGGAAGATGGTCAGGAACAATGCCCCGAAAATCCAGCAACCAAAGCCAACAAGCACAAAGAGTGGATTCAAGACCTTCACTGTCAGCCGAGTATGAAAAATCTGCTGCGGCAAGACTGGTCGTAGGAATTCTGCAAGATGGGTACCAGCTCTGAGACCGGCCAGTGATACGGCAGGATGGAGTATCAGAACGGCAATGAGAGCTTCGAAGCTAAATCCTCCGCTTCGACTAGCAGAGGCACGCGCATTCCGGTAAGCTGTTGTGCGTGAGAAGGTCGGCAGAGCGTTTGTAAGAGCCAGAAAGGCATCCTGAAGGTAAGTCGAAAACGACGTAAACGAGCCACAGAAACCTGTGGTCAGTCCTATGTACAAAGGTATAGCCTTCTTGAACTTCAGGTGTGTCGCTGACAGCTTAGAGTCTTCTGGCGGTGCATCATCTTTTGCTGGAGATGGGCCTAGGTCAGGAGGCAAGCCGAAGAGGTTACGGTCCTCAATGAGGAAGCCCATAAGGAACGAACCGCCCAGGTTGGCCCATAGAACTCGGGATGTGACTGGTGCGTCTGGATACTGGGTTATGGCTTCGACACCAACACGAGCTAACGTTCCGAGCAATGAGAAGAATATCAACCACGATATGATATACAATTCGTTCAGCCAAGGCGGACTTTCAGATGACTTATCCTGCGGTTTTTCGACGGTCTGGGCTTTCGTGGGCTCGTCTTCAGGCGCAGTAAACTGTCGATTGGAGTAGATTGTCATATTCTGGCTGTCGACTGGTGATCTGAGAGAGGTGCTTGTGAACGATCGTGACTTGGACGTTGGCAATCTGAGACCATCACGCCACGACCTTTTATGTGGCTTTGACAATCTAGCGCTTGCGGACAATTGTCGATGTGCATCGAGTCTAGATGTATCGCTGTCATCCACAGACGAACCGCAATGACCATTTCCATCCTCATGGGATTGAAAGTTCTCTTGTGCCCATCTCTGCCGGAAGTAACCAAAGCGATCCCTGTCCGAGTCCAACAGATCCGCCATACCCTTCAAATAAGTCCTCTGAGACGAACCTAGACGAAGCCAACCTTTTCTTGACTGTCTTGTCAACGTGTTGATTAGTTGGCACGTATGTTGATGATATCTATCAGGTACAGCTTCAAAGTGCTTGGCGGAAACGAATGTATTCAACAACAATGGAACGATTAAGTTCAACGTTCAGGCATGGAACTTGAGCTATGGCAAACATGATAGCAAGATCCGAAACACGTTTTTAGTCCTCGCTGTGATTGAGCGCAAGTGACAGGAGATCTGCAAGTGTCAAATAACAAATATGGTGCTCATCATACGCGTGGCGTCAGTTGAATTGCTCTATCTTGCAATCCTGCCGGTTGGTAGCCACGATACTGTGGTAAATGTGGCAAGATGACAGGACATTAATACGCAACGACAAAACGCAGGAGCCTCACCAAGTGCTGCAGGTGCCAGCGATTAAGACGCTTTAAACTGGTATCTTCGGCCCAGACGGCTGGTACAGGCAATACAGCGCTGTCAGGAAGTGCTGTCTCGAGATGGCGTTGCATATACCAACAACATCACCGAATCTCAAACACCAGACCATTTTCAAGAACTACTTCAGTGATTCAACAGCTCCCCTCCAAGCTTATCCAGGGGCTGCTTCGATTTGATCTTCCTCCTCACGACCTTGCACAGTCCATACTGTCCGTGTTTTTGTTCAACGACAGTAATGTTTCATGGCCTTTTCCTACTGTCAGTACCCCCACTTCTTATAAGCCTTGACATGATTGAGAGACTCATATTTGCCGTATCTTGAGGATGCCGGTCCCGAACAATATCAGGATGTCTCGTCCTCGCATTCTGATCAGAAATGCTATGGCTGTAGTCGTCGGATCGTGCATCTTGTTGATGCTCCGAGGCGACGGCTTTCACTTTGATGGCTGTATTTCGATTCATTTGTCCCGTTCATATTCCAAAAATCCATTTCCCACGCTCGTAGACGTAAAAACTGGTCGCAGTCATAGGCACAGTCTTTAGGTACCCAATTGTTAACCCAACAAAGAACCCTTTAAATCCCCTTTCCACAAATATGCGTGTCGCAGTCTCAACAATGCCCGCTCTACGTCCATCTCCAACCGCGCCACCTATCTGCATTCTTCTGCGTATAACCTCAAGGGGATATGATGATGTTTGTGAAACAAGTCCTGCTATTGCGCCTGCTGCCAATTGAGCCGGAGCAGTCAGCTGTGCGCGCTTTGTGTTTGTACCACGCTCTGTCGTGATCGCTGCATCTTTCGAGCCCCGCATGATAGTGTATGGGGCTAACTGAGGTAGGCGAAAAAGGTCGCCTATAGCATCGTGGGTGAGGAATGACATTCCCGCATAGGGTATCATGCCTAGCAAAGTTGACGAGAAACCTCGATAGAAATTGGATAGACCAGACCTGGGCGCTACTTTATGCACCACCTCTGATACTGTCGCAGCTGGACTTGACCCATGTCCATTGTTATTCACAGCAACCAAGGGTCCGGGAGGCTGTTCGAAATAGATACGTCGACACGTTTTCGTGAGCGATGCCTTTGAACTCTTCTTCGTCTCGAAAGCCATTCTCACACGTATGACTTCCAACGGATATGTAAAGAAGACGGACGTTAAGCCTGCCAGCGAGCCAGACGCAAATCTGCGACTGGGTGTTTCCATAGCCTTGTTAGGTATTAGAATATTTCGAATCTGCTCGTAGGCCAGGAACTTGATCCCAGCATAAGGAAAGATGCGCAACAGTGTCGCTGAATGCCCACGGAATAAGCCTCGCACTCCCTCCGCTTGGTTGATATCTCGTAACGCTCTGAACAGGCCTAGCCATGAACCTGTATATTTCGCGAACTGCGGATTCGAGGTCTGAAAGAGGATTTTGACGCGGTCGAGAGGTCCAACAACAGTCTTTGCCTGTACATGGCATTAGTCTAGGTCGTTGCATGTCTCGCGCATCTTCATGCTTACAGCACATCCAGCAAACCCACCTGCGACGCCTGAACGGACAATATAGCTCAAGCTCCTCTTGTCTATATGCTTGTGCTCCTGCTGATGGTCCTGTGCCAGTCCAGCATAGGCCAGCGACTCATCGTGCATGTCGACTAAAGCCGGCGTGCTCGGAGCTGCAGGTGAGGGCTCTTCGAGGAGCCTCCTCGGCGCAGGTCGAGCCATCTGCGATGGTTGTGAGGATTGCGATATTGTGGCTGCATTGCCTGTTGAAGCTCCTGGCATTCACGAACTACAAAGTTCCGCGACAGGTTCCGAAGGGAATTCGAGCACAAGGGGAAAGTATATTACACATGGCCAGTGACGAAAATGAGCCTTTCAACGTCGCCGAGGTCGTGGAAAGACCTTCCAATGAAAACGTCTGGTCTTCGGATGACGCACCTGCACACGCGGGCATTCTGTAAGCACGCCGAGCAAGCTATACCAACACCACCATCACCACCGACTTTGAAATTGCTCTTGCTCGAGGTACCTTGTAGTGAACGACCTTCAGAGGCAGCGAAAAGAAGCTACTTCAATTATCGGACAATGGCTTGTGCTGCTATACTCGCCAAGTATTCTCAACCCACGGACGAATGTATAGATTCCACGTTAATATATTCTATTTGATCTATGGACTCCAAACTGGTTATGCGCTTCCTCTGGCCTCAGAGTAGACAGTGATCCTGCTGAGCGTTCTTTCTGAGGGCGACTAGCGTCCTCATGATCTCCAGCTTCCTCTGCAACCGGCGCCGTCGAAGGTATTTGTGCCAATGTCTCCCTTCTGTCAGAATAGTCTGCGTCCGTACCCATCCAAACACTATCTTTCCGCCTACGTCCTTCAGCTTCCCACCAATTTGCGCTTGTACCACGATTCGATGAAGGGTTTGACATAGTGATCTGATTCTGTGAAGCTTGACCCAGTTCCTCCTCAGACATTGCATGGAATGATCCCACGGCTGACCCTTGCCGGTTGTCTCCTCCGAGGCTGAATGAATGTCGTATCTTGTTCAAGGAGAACTTGCGGCCCTCCGGTATGCGCTTCCATGGCTTTTCTCGCCATGAGAATATCACACAGTCAACACCGGCTTGCAAGCTTACTGAACACGTCTGAGCTACCGTCAACCAATAGATGGGGTTTTGCACATAATAATCGTTGTAAAGAAGACAATGAGACACGAATGGAAACAGCCACATAAGAACGTACACGGCTGGATAGATGAAAAGATATCGTAGCTGTTTGCGAATAGCCTTGCGTGTTGATTGCAACGGATCTTGCGGCTTCGGCTGAGATGCCGACTGAACAGCCTTAGGCGTCATCGAAGGTACCTGGTTCATAGAGTAATGAGCCGGTACCGTCCTTGTTTCTCCAGACAGCTGCGACATACGAGCTGAGGAAGGCGGCTCCTCTTGACCTTGAGGTGCGGAGCTCTGACCAGGAAAATACTGACTTGTATTTTGAGGCGACGTTGTGCCCGCAGAAATACTATGCTTCTGGCTTCTCATTGAAAAGTCCGAGGTCTCTATCCCTGCTTGCGAACCGTCGTTCCTCCTTAAACCTTTGGAAGTGATGAACGAAACTTGTTCCCAAGGATCAAGCTCGCGGGGCATTTGATTCGGTTGCTGGTTGTAAGAAGCAGACCGGGAGAATACAGGTCGACCGAACCTCATCCTGGCCTGAGCATCCTCAGAGCTAATGTGCTCGTCGGGTGCGATATTGTCGTCCGATATTGATGATCGACGCGATGGTGAGCCTGACGAAAAATTTGAACTGTCCTCGTGAAGGTAGTTGAAGCTGCGGAACTTCAAGGCGACATAAATATATACAGCCAAGTACATTGTGAAAATAAGTGTAATGATACAATAACGAGGTATCCAGCTGAGAGCCAGCCGATACCAGAATGGACGTCGTGGCAGGTAGCAGAACGTGCCGGCGGTAGTGTAGCCATTGTCGTTGTTGACGAAGGCCAGGGAGGCTGCTAACACTGGGAAGACCACCCAACAAGGATATATGTATTTTCTATATCTGTAAAGTCCACCGTTGTCCCCAGAGCTGGCCGGTGGATTGAAGATGTAGATTAGTGAATGCAGAGCGATCATCAGAATCGCATAGTCGGAAGCCTCAATTCCTAAGGCGAGGAAGAACCCACTAGCTTGACAGAACCCTGATGAATTCTGAACCGGACCCTGGCTGAATACCACCACAGGGAAGATGAAATACCAGAAAGCTTTGAACGTATCACTGAGGATAAGAAACATGACCAGCTTGTGTCGGAAAGCCCGCTTCATCAGAATAAACCATCGCAACGTTATCAGTGTCGCAAGGACGCTGAAGCAGGCACATGTTAACCCAGCAATTAAGATACCTCGATTCTGCTCCCTTGTAAGACTCGTGCGATTCGGATCTGCTGCGTTCAACGACCTGATGGTCAGACTCATGAGGAAAGATCTGCTTGGATTCGCAGAAACGTGGTCTCGGGTGTTGTTAGATGAAATACGTCCGCCATCCGAAGGCCAGACAAAGATCGTCTCGTTGTCGCAATCAGTGATCGACTTACTATACGCAGTGGCGTATCTGCATTTTTAATCCGAGAAATCTCTTAATCAAGCGTCCCTGTAGAAAATCTCAAACAAGGTCAAGGTTTGTTGTGGTAGACAAAGGTGAGAGACAGTGGAATGTGAACTTAAGAAGACGTCAGTGCTGCAGCATGCACGGCATTTGATCTCGAATCAATGTGGATGGGTTCCGAACGGGGGACATTGAACTCAAAGCGGCACAAGTACTCAGAACCGCGAAGAGCTTCGAAGGGAACTCGCTCAAGGCCGGTGCTATTGCAGATCTCCGTGAGATCAACCCCATCAAGCTTCACAGTATCTGCGATAAACGAAAAGCGACTATCTGCCGTCACATGAGCCGAGGAAATAGTAGGCTTTCACATCCAATGAACCAAGCATACTCCCATCGCCCAGGCCGCAACAATCGAAGTCTCACTAGACTCGAGCAGAGGGTCGAATGTCATGCCTTCCGCATCTCTGCAAACATAACACAAATCACGTCAATAAATTCCCAACACAGAGGATGGTGGGTCCAGATGGCCGACATTCTTGGGAATTTTATGGTTGCTGGCAGCAGGGGCCTTCTGCAAGATTTGACGATGGTGGCGCTCTTGGCGCTGTCGATTATGCATGGCTTATGATATTAGACATAGACTAGATCTATTCCGGATGGCACCGAACCCGCAGGAGCAGCCTTCAGAGCAGATCCTGTCCCAAAACTGGTCAACACTTCGGGCGAAACCCCTTTCTGGTACCAGAAAATGTCAGACATTCTGTTCTGTTCTCCGGACAAGAAGATATTCTTGCTCGACATTCCACGCTCAATAGAAAGCAGTCAAGGTGGAGGACGTGTTCGTTCCGCTCTACCGCTTCAGGTTCCTCACGTTACCCCTGAACCGAAAGGCAAGAAGCGTGAAGTATTGCTGAGTCAAGTGCCGGTCAAGGAACTCGTTTACCAGCAACGGATCGAAGAGAATATTGATGCGGCATGGCGCAGTATAGCAGCAGCTTTCGAGCAAAAGGCATGGTGTCTACCACGTTTGCCGATAGAGCAGGACGTATATTCACACCTATGTGCAGCTAGTCAAGGGCACGATGCAAGCCCTCATATCCCGGTAGTGCTTTCATCCACACAGAATGACTTTGAAGCAGTACGTGAAGTGCAGGACGACATCATTGTGAATAGCGCTGGCCCGACATGCATTGCTATCCTGGAGATAGAGACGACCATTGTGGTTCCTAGTCACTGCACGTTTATCTGGAGCAGGATTCAACATGGGTTGGACGTCATGCTAGAGTATGAATGTTCAAGCAATTCTCGCCTCCAATTTGATATAATCCTCATGGATCCACCTTGGCCGAACAGATCAGTGCATGAACACTATGCTACGATGAAACATCGAGAACAAAATGCGTACGTGGACGCTCTGAAGATCGTACAGCACTTCCACGCTCCAGAACGCTACGTTGCAACTTGGATCACGAACAAACCTGCAATTCGTAGGCAAGTCCAGGCTTCGATGATGTCTCTGGGTTTCACTCTGCAGGAGGAATGGATATGGACAAAGACTACGACAGCAGGTGAGTTTGTGGTACCCTTGAATGGTCTATGGAGGAAGCCATACGAGATTCTGCTTCTCTTTAAGCACAAAGCTTCCGCTTGTTCTCCCCTTCGTCGCATCTTGTTTGCTGTACCAGACATGCATTCTCGCAAACCGAATCTCAAAACTCTGTTTGATATGCTCATTGGAAAGTCCTGCGTGCTTGAATTATTCGCCAGAAATTTGACTGCTGGCTGGTGGAGCTTAGGTGACGAGGTGCTGAAATACCAGGACGGCAACCTCTGGCATGAGCTTGCAGATGGAACATTGTGCTAGATTCAGATCTGTCAGCAGGTGATCACAAGCGAAGGGACACTCGTTGTGATCTCAGATACAGAATTTAGAGGCTCTCTATCAATAGGCGTTGTGTTGGTCGCGCTCTCTTGAGCAGAACTGCAGACGCGTCTGACACGCGCCTGATGACGCATTTGGCGGGTCAACCCTCTGGGCAGACCAGAATACCCCGAGAGCCAGTTGCCGCTCGACTTCAAGAAAGCCAAGCATCTACAAGTGGTTGTATTTCGTGCAATTTCTGTTCAGGTACAAGATGTCGCTGGAAAATCCAGATGTTGCAAAAACAAACAAGGCGTTCGTGCCTCTTGGTACGAAGTAGAAAAGAGCACTTGTGAAATGGTATTAACTTGGAGCAGAAAACAACCCAGAGGTGATGACCAGACTAGCCCACGAACTAGGTCTAAGTCAATCTCTGCAGTTCCACGAAGTGTACTCACTGACCGAGCCTGCCCTACTCGAATTTCTTCCACGACCAGCATATGCCCTCCTTCTCGTCTTTCCTGTAACAGAAACGTACGAAAAGTTCCGACGAGAAGAGGACGCTACAAGACCAGACTATAGCGGCAATGGCTCCGACGAGCCAGTCTTGTGGTTCAAACAGACGATCCGTAATGCTTGTGGTTTAATCGGTCTGCTCCATGCGATAACGAACGGCGGAGCACGTGAGCAGATCGTCGCAGGTAGTGACTTGGAGAAACTATTAAGAGAAGCTGTTCCACTGGACCCTGTCAAGAGAGCCGAGCTGCTGTACCAAAGTAAGAGTTTGGAAGCTGCACATGCCACAGCCGCGGCCACAGGCGATACTCAAGCTCCTGATGCAAATGCAAATGTTGATTTACATTTTGTTGCTTTCATCAAGGACCAGCAAAACAACTTGTGGGAGTTGGATGGAAGGAGAACAGGTCCATTGAACAGAGGTAAGCTGGATACGGACAATGATGTGCTCAGTGAACAGGGTCAGGAGTTGGGAGTGAGGTCGTTCTTGAGACGTGAGGAAGAAGCTGGTGGTGGTGAGTTACGGTTTAGTGTGATTATGCTAGGCCCTTCTATGGACTAAGGTCACACCATATTGCGATCGGACACGCTCTTCATGCATGCGTAAGAGGGTTTACGAAATGGGCGTCAAAATTTGAAGTTTGCATATCCTGAACCTGTCGAGCAGTTCCAAGACAAAACCAGCAAGTTAGGAGTCATTCTCCTACGGATGAGCCTTCGATTACAGTCAATATATGTAGAACGGAAGAGCGCAAGAACATGGCTCACACAGCTCAAAGTTGTATATATCTTGAGACAGGCGCCTACTGGTCACCAGCTAAGCATAGCTGCTCTTTTCAGGCGCTTGCAACTCCTGCTCGATACGAGAAGTCTCAAATGTCTCGTCGTCTTTAAACATCATCTCACGATCCTGTTTGCGGGCCTTGTCCTCTCGTCTATTCAACCTCGCTTCCCACAGTCCTTCCAAGTCCATTTCGAGTCTTTTAGCCTCTGTAAACATCTGCACCACTATTCTCGGCGCAGTACTCGCACTTCCAAAGCCTCTGTACTGAAAATCCTGATCTGAAGGATTTTTGTATTCATCCTCTTCGTCTTCAAGGATGCGCTCCTGATCCTTCTCCGAATAGACGGGATAACTCTCAGCTTGCGCCGTTTCCTCCTCCACCGAAGCCTCTGTACCACTAGCCACGACACCTTCTTCGACGTCGTCGTGCTCTTCCTGCGCAAGAACAGCCTGGCTCACATCTCCCAGATTACAACACACCCAGCCCGTAGTGATTCCGTCATCGTAGCTCTTGTCGTACATCGTGTTTCCCACACTCTGCGCCAGTTTCAGCTTTTTATTCCGCCTCCTCAGTTTCAGCTTCAATTCGTTTCTCCCTAACAGGCCGTCCGCAAATGGCCGGAGCTTGTATGTACTGCGCAACCAACGGCAGAAACGGTCGGCGGATGTGTTTAGGTGTTTTTCGGAGCGGGCGGTGCCCAGTATCATGAGGAGGTTGGAGCCGAGAGCTGAAGGTGGATTGAGAGCACGCAGGTCTAGAATAGTGAGGTGATCGAGGCCGATGGTGATGGAGAGATGTTGGAGGACGGGCGAGAGGATTTCTGGAGGGTCTGATGGGAGTGGTGGAATTTCTTGCGCTGCGAGATTGATGGAAGAAGTCGCGGCAGGTGATATGGGTGTAGGAGGTTGGACTTGTAGGTACCACGGGACATGGGAAGGTTGTGAAGTTGGTGGAGGAATAGTTTCGCTTGCTGACTGGTCTGGCTCTACATTTATGGCTGTATCTCGGTCTATCCCTGGTTTTGGCGGTTCCGGCTGTCGCCGAAACGTTGAATTTTGAAAAGATCTTTGTGCTGGTCGTGATACTATGTTGATTAGCCTCTTATGTGCTGTTGACGGTGGTGGCGCGCTGATTGAATGGCCGGCCAAAGATGCTACAGCGTCCAACATACGACGCTGGCACAAGCGACAGCCGTTGAATGTCAAAGTCATTTCGATGATCGATACCTGGGTACGCACGATGATAACAGCTGAAATAAAGTGTATTGGTTTGATATGTACTGCGATGCTGGCACAAGATTCGTTTCCGTAAAAAAATTGCCGTTAGCTGGTACACGATGCTGCCGATACGGAAGCAATGTGGCCAACGAGCTGCGAACCTGCTCCAAAGAATGTCCTCCGCAAATATGGTGCTTTGATTGGATGACTAGATGAGCCACCAGGCTAAGAGTCACTAGCCTTGTGTCGAGTGAAGGGACAATTTCCTACCTCAGTGACAGACTCATCGTTCACTTGATATGGTGAAATACTGCACTATACCTGATGAACTCGAAGTGGCTCAGTAATGTCAGGCAACTAATCTCTGAACCAGGTCGCTACCGAGGCCGAGCATCATATCGATCTTCTATGACCATGGCTCGCATGGCAGCAGAACCACTTAGCTTGAGCCCTCCCGAAAGACTGTTTCGACAATGTTTGCTAGATTGTCGTGAGAACATGCAGGGTGTGCCTGGAATGGAGAATCTCGAGCTACGATGGACTGGTGGCTGGGTCAGAGACAAACTTCTGGGAGCAACAAGCCACGACATCGATGTTGCTCTTAGCACTATGACAGGCGAACAATTCGGCAAAGCATTACAAGAATACATGAAAAGCAATGGGACAAAGTACGAAGAAGAAGCTAAGAGGGAAGGCTTCACGTCCGACATAAAGGACTTGCACAAAATTAAGGCGAATCCTGAAAAATCGAAGAACCTTGAGACAATAACAACCCGCATGTTCGGCCTCGATGTTGACCTTGTAAATCTAAGGAAAGAGGTATACAACGAGAGCAGTCGGAACCCACAGATGGAGTTTGGCACTCCTCAAGAGGACGCTGTGAGACGGGATGCTTGTGTCAACGCCTTATTCTACAATCTCGATACCCAAAAGGTCGAGGACTTTACGGGTCGAGGACTGCAGGACATGGAAGCCAAGCTGATTAGAACACCTTTGGCGCCTTATCAGACATTCGTTGATGATCCTCTGCGAGTCCTACGCCTTATCAGGTTCGCTGCACGCCTGGATTATACTATTCAAGATGATGCATTGCAAGCGATGGCCGATCCTAGAATTCACGAAGCTCTCCGAATGAAGATCAGTCGAGAACGAGTTGGAGTTGAAGTTGGTAAAATTATGACTGGTCCGAACGCTTTCAGCGGTCTCACGAGAATCTATGACCTCGACCTCTACGTTACGGTCTTTGGCGACCCCAGTTCTAATTTAAATCAAGTCGACAATAGCAGCTTTCCTGTGGCACTTGACGCACTAAGACAGGTGCTCGATCATGCTTCGGCTTTGTCCTTGGTGCTCAAGCCTAAGGATGATATTACCACCGCCTGGACCCTGGCAGCCTATGTACCTTACGCAGACGATGAAGCTGCAGCCCTGAACGCCGCAAGAGAAGGTATCAAGGCAACTAACGTTATTTCCAAAACGCTGTCCGATGCCATCACAAATCGCGACCGCATACGTAACAGCGTACACAAGGTCAACAACCAGGAAGCGGGACGGGCTGACGTCGGCATGTTACTCAGAGGATGTGGTAAGTCGTGGAGGTTTCATGTGCTGTACTCTCTGCTATGTGATGCAACGAAGGACTCGTTTGAAGAGGTCAACAAGTCGTACAGCACTTTCGTCCAGTATGTACAGGCTCAAGATCTGGAAGGTGCTGCTGAGATAAAACCGATACTGAATGGCAACGAGATCAAGAAAACTATGGACATTTCTAAGGCAGGAAGCTGGATCAAGACTGCGACTGAAATGGTTGTGAGATGGCAATTTGCGCATCCTGAGGGTACCACGGAAGAGGCGGTCGAATGGATCAGACAACACAAAGACGAATTGCAAGCTGGGTGAAGGGAGAGGTAGCTCAGATTTTCGACTTCTTAGCACGAAGCTGGACGTCCCTGGCTTCTTGTCTTACGGCGAGACTGCTCATGATCTCCTCGCTGCCTCCGCCAACGACGTGCACTCGAACATCTCTACTGATCTGCTCTACACGAGCGCCTGGTCCAGACTTATTATACCCAGCACCGCCGAAAATTTGCTGAGCTTCGCGACAGCATTTCTCGAGGCATCTCGTGCTCATGACTTTCAGTAAGGCGGTCATGCCTCCCACGTTGACCTCCTTGCCAGTCACACACGACGTTTCAACCACGTAGCACAGCTGGTCCAGGAAAGCCTGACAAGGTTCGATGAGCTGACCGAACTTGGCAAACTTTGCTCTTATCGCATCGTGTTCGATGAGCTTCTTGCCAAAGGTCTCCCTCTTACAGGCATAATCATACGCGTCTTGTACACAAACTCGGGACAATCGAATTGCCGCAGTGGCTAGGCTCAACCTTTCGGGATTAAAATTGGACATGATGAGACGGAAACCGTCATTCTCTTTTCCGAGCAGATGGTCAACAGGTACTTCAACGTCTTCGAATGTGATAAAAGTCGAGCCTGCAGCTTGTAAGCCTTGGAAATCTCTTACGACCAATGACACTTACCACTGGCATGGACACCTTGATTGTACATGCGACGTCGAGTCACGCCTGGTGCATTCAATGGAATGACAAGTAAGCTTATGCCACCATGGCTGTTTCCGCCCGTCCTGACAGCAGCAGTAACGTAATCAGCCCAGATTGCACCTGTAATCCACTTCTTACTTCCATTCACAATGTACTTGTCTCCTTGTCTTTCAGCTGTTGTGCGAATATTAGCAACATCACTACCACCATCTGGCTCAGTTATGCCCAGGCAGAACCTGATCTCGCCTCTAGCAATCTTAGGTAACCACCTCGCCCTCTGCTCCTTGGTGCCAAAGCGCGAGACTGGTGGTGCTCCTATACCATTCCCTCCGTTCAGGCCCCAACTCACACCACACCAGCCCATTCTGTTCATCTCATCACCTACAATCATGCCGCACCAAGTATCCCATTCATTGTGAGGGATGCCTGCTATTGGCGTAACACCACCAGCATCCTCTTTGTCGATCACTGGATGCACAATTGTGAAGCCTGCGTCGGAGTATTTCTGCCTCACATAATCAGGTATCTCGCCTGCTGTTTCCCATTCTTGTGCATACGGCAACAACTCTTTCTCGACGAAATTGCGTGTATAAGCACGTACTTTGTGGTGCTTCTCGGTCAGAAAAGGATTGGGGACATCAAGTTGTGGAAGGAGAGGTTCTGCGAATGGTGCTGGAAGTGAAGACGGCATCTTTATTGTGTCAGTGTAGAGTTGGTCAGCATTCAATCAAGCCTTGGAGGTAGGCTGATGGTATTTTGATCACATCTTCGGTTCTGTCTGTGAAGACCGTAGTACGAAAGCGATGTTGATGCTTGTTCGTATCGGTTTACCAAGGTTTCCTCGAACGGCGGCTCAGATGCCTCGGTTCTACCTTGAGGTCAGAGATGAACGCGGAAACGTAGTACGGATCTCTAAGACGCATAAATTGGCAGTCGATCCGTAGGGTTATCCTGTCCTGAATCGCTGCTGTACCAAGCACAATGCATCGACTATCGTCCTTACTCAAATCTTGCAACTCTGATCCAGACCCACGTCTGTTGGCCCTTTGAAGATTGAACACTAAACAGGAATGCTGCTGCAATCGTCCGATCCGTGTGAGCTAACACCATGACCTGATTTCTACATTCCAATTCACTCGAAGTACCCAACACCTGATCTACTGTACAACAGAGAGTATGCAATGGAATCTTTCGATGCCCTACCACACTCTGATAGATTGAGTGACGACTACGATGAGCCAGTGAAGCGGTCAATTGTAGACCAGACGAAAAAGGCTATTGCCTCCATTACCAGTGGCAATGCCGATGTAGATACCAGAAGCCAAGCATCCTCTCAGTTAGAGGAAGCTAAACAAATCACCAGAACGACTGAAGATGCGGCAACGATTAATTGTCCGCCAGAAGTTCCAGTCTATCCCCAATTGACCCACAAAGCTTTCGAGGCACCTAGGATCGCCAACATGGACACCAATGTTGACGATGAAGAAATAGACGAAGATGGTATCGGGCTTTCGAAGCCATCGCAACGAAATGCTACACCACCGCCTGAGCTGCTTCAACACAATCATGGCGCGTTCGTCCATAACGTGGGTGAAGAAGGCGTCATGCGAATGCATCGCTTTACACTGTATGAAACGCAGAGTCTTTACTACATTATTGGCTCCGACATACTTCGCACCTCGTATCGCATCCTGAAGATCAGCCGTCTGTCCGATCAAGGTGAGCTTGATGTTACAGAGGACGATATCGTCTATACTCAAAAAGAAACACAGCAAATCGTGAATGCGGTAGACGAAGGGAACAGGGCTACTGGGGGCTTAAAGGTAAAAACGAACGAGTTCTGGGGTCTCCTCGGTTTTGTGAAGTTTACAGGAGCATACTATATGGTCATCGTGACCAAAAGAACTCATGTCGCTGTTCTAGGCGGTCATTACATTGATAGAGTTGACAAAACTGAGATGATCCAATTGACCACTACCGCCACTGCGCGAGTGAAAGCGGAGAAGTATCTAGAGGAGGCACGTCTCGTAAGCATTTTTGGAATGGTAGATCTGTCAAAAGGATTCTACTTCAGTCCCTCATATGATATCACGCGAACTTTGCAACACAATATCTTAAGAGAGCGCAAAATACTGAACGACAATTCTGCACAACCACAACCTCCAGAGCACAACGACATGTTCATATGGAATCACCACTTGCTCGAGCCAGCTAAAGCAGCTTTGCAGAATCCTTTCGACTGGTGCTTAGCAGTCACCCACGGATATATCGACCAGTGTGCACTCTCGATCTACTGGGGACGAGTGGTCTACATCACAATCATTGCACGGCGATCGAGGTTCTTTGCAGGCGCTCGCTACCTGAAACGAGGTGCTAACGATCTCGGCTTTGTCGCCAACGATGTCGAAACAGAGCAAATTGTGTCTGAGATGCGAACTCAGTCTTTTCATGCGCCAGGACCAGAGCTTTTCGCAAGCCCTCTGTACACATCATACGTACAACATAGAGGGAGCATACCCCTGTATTGGTCACAAGACGCTACTGGAGTTTCTCCTAAACCAGATATACATTTGAACGTGGTCGATCCCTTTTTCAGTGCTGCCGCACTCCACTTTGACAACCTTTTCGAACGATACGGCACGCCCATCTATGCATTGAACTTGATTAAGCAGAAAGAGCGAAGCCCTCGAGAAGGCAAGTTAGGAACCGAATATCAAGCAGCGGTTGGATACCTCAACCAATTCCTCCCTGAAGATAAAAAAATTATCTACCATGCGTTTGATATGAGCCGCGTCACAAAGAGCAAGGGAGGAGATGTCATCGGAGACCTCGAAGAAATTGCAGAGGACGTCGTCACGAAGACAGGCTTCTTTCATAACGGGTACGATCTAGAGAGTGGACTTCGCTTGCAGAAAGGCGTAGCGAGAACTAATTGTATCGACTGCCTGGATCGAACGAATGCGGCCCAGTTCATCGTTGGCAAGAAGGCCTTGGGTCAACAACTTAGAGCTCTCGGGGTCATTGAAGACGACTTTGTCCAATTCGATTCAGACGCCGTGACAATCTTTACCAATATGTGGCACGACCATGGCGACACGATTGCAATCCAGTATGGAGGTTCGCACTTGGTCAATACAATGTCAACCTATCGTAAGATCAACCAGTGGACAAGTCATTCACGAGATATGGTTGAAAGCTTGAAGAGGTTCTACAATAACTCGTTCCTAGATGCACAGAGACAGGAGTCATACAACCTGTTTCTTGGTACATACAGGTATCGGAACGGGTATCCTTTGCTATGGGATCTGTCGACAGATTACTATTTGCATCATACTGAGCCACGATCGATGTTCGGGCGAAGGAGGCCCAGCTATAGAGCCTGGTACACGCCAGCATACCTGGAAGAACCTCAAGTTGCTTCGCTCTTGTTGCCGAAGCAACCGTCGGATCGACCACTATCATACTATGACGATTATTGGTCAGAGTACTATAGACCACTAACACTGTCATCCTACCGAAAGATCTTTGCCTTTAAGATTCATTCGAACTTAACAATCATCAACGTCAATGAAGAAACTCAAGGCGGTAAGTACGACTTGAGTCCCTTCAAGGTCAGGACGGGGAAGTCAGAAAAGACAGACCCAAAAGAGAAAGCCGTGCCAGCGCGAAAGAAGGGTGTCAAGGTGATAGCCCCTAGCGACGAAGGGTCCACAATAGACGGCTCATCGATCGACGCTCGGCTTGCAGCTAACAACGCTGTGGAGAAGCCAAACCCCCAGGAATTGGGTGAATGGCTTGATCGTCAGCAGCAGGCACATGCATTACGAAGGAAGTATACTGGTATTATCAAGGATTCTTCCTGGGAAAAGGCTTCGAGAACGCCGACGGTACCTGCTATGCCACCTGCAGGGATACTGCTTGGCGAGATGCCTCAGCAGCAGTCCAAACAGGACCAGCAATCAGCAGCTTTCGAAAGGATGGTGACCAATAGCCTGAACCCGAGAGTTGTGGAAATGGAGGAATACGAACAGTACATGTCACATCCGGCAAGCATCCAATTAGTGACCTCGACAGAAACAGACTATGCGAAAGCCCCCAAAGAATTCATCGAGTACATCGCTAGGAATCAAGATCCTACCGAAATAATGTATGCGCATGCGCTGTCCTCTCATGTCGATGGTTACTCTGAGGTTGATTTGACGCTCGATGAACGAGCAGAGCTCAGCATCGATGATTACCAGGAGTATGTTTCGTCGGGAATGCGAGAAGATGCATTGACCGTGCTTGATGAGGATGCTGCAAGCAAAAGGTACAAGAAGTACAGATCGTGGGTCACTCGTGGCAAGAGTTTGTTCAAGCAGAAATATTATCTTGGTGGTGAACTCGTTTAGTTTACTTATGTTCGCCAGGTATCAGTGGAACTGCATAATCGTAATTTACTAATGGATGATGTTTTCGAGGACGTTGAAGTCCTCTGATCGACACTACTAGCGACATTTGATTTCAAGAGTACCCGTCGAATGTGAAATCAGAAATATTAAAGCAGTCTGGTAAAGATCTTGGCCAAACTTGCATTCCGTGCATGAGTGGCTTCTGATTGGCGTTCTGGCAAGAGTGGTCTTGAACTGATTTGCCTTTGTCTCGGCGCTAATGTAAGGTACCCCAGCGCCAATGCCGACCCCTGCAAGGAACAGCCTGAGCGTGAGCGCCCCTTCTCGAGCAATCCTGCAACTGCGGTTTGGCTATTCTATTGTCTTCAACAGCGGCACAGCGACTTTTTGAAGAGCATCTAACTTGAGTATCGTGCAGTGCACGTACCTCACAAGTCCTTCTCTGTCGTGGTTTGCACAAATTTTGTGCCACAGGGTCCCTCACCTACCCAAATCGACGGCTGGACGCTACACTCTTTCCCTCATCAAACTTGCAGCCGATCGAACAAGCTTCGCAACTTCTGAACCGCACGTCTGAACAGCTTCTTTCTCTGTCTATACTACACGCTCAGCACGCTTCTGAGAACGCAGAACAAACACCTACAGCCGGTCGCAGATACTTCTATCTTCGAACGCGGAACCTCAAACAATATCGTCCCACGGAGAAACATCGAGGATAATCTTTTCAATACACGACTCGGAAATTTGTCTGGTACATTTTATATAAAGATGAGGTGGCACTCAGCAGCGTTGCTGCTTATACCGGCCACGACATCAGCTGAGATGATAGTCTCGCCGTCCCAAATAATAGATTCACTCACACCTTCGAGAACAATTCTCCGGGTGCAAACAGCCACCATAACGCCTACACCTACCACACCAATACATAATAACTCAAGAGTTTGGGATCCGTTAATATCGATAGCTACCGACTTCTTGGACGAAGTTAATGAGCATCTGCATATCGACCTGAAAAAGAGACAAGGTGCTGCACAGACGGGTGCTGTAATTGCCACGACGATTGTCACACAAATGCCTGCAGTTACGACTTTTTCGCGCAACGGGGTCGCTGGAGTTTACACACAACTGTTCGTAGCTGTGCCAGATCAGTGGCCAAATCCTGAAGCAGGCACTATCGGGCTTGGAACCATAGTAGGCCAGATCGGTGTCGTCAAGAGCAAGTCGAAAAGGGACACGTTGCCAGAGGCAACCAGTGCACCAGCTCAAGTTCTGAGAATCAAGGGTCGAGAAGTAAAGGTGTGACGAGCTGGTAGTCGGCTCAGTCTTGACTAAGCGTTTGTTCGATCTCCCGAGCTGCTTCAAACGAGAACATGTTTCTGTCCCTGACAGCAGATATGGGACTACAAATCCCCAGCATTGTACAGCATTAAGGAGTTTGTTTTTTGAGCTTTTCTTCTCGAGCTAAGCATCAGCAATTCGAGAGGAGTACGGTGCATCAATCTCGGGAGTGAAATGCGGGCTAGGGAAAGGAATCAGGGATTTGCATCCAGAAGCATTGTATGATAGGCCATATCAATATCATCGTCAGGCTGGAACCAATATTTGGCATAAATTCTGGAAATACTTCCACTACTTGTTGAATCTTCTCTCGTGCCGATACCTCATTCCAGCTCTGAACCGCAGTGACTTGCCACCTATGCTCATGCTAGTCACGAGCGTCAATACCGCCTCGGCCGGATTTGAAGTAGCATGCCAACACGTACAACTCATGCTTGTTGTCCCATAACAGGGTGTCGTCCTTTGGAAAGTCTGCCGAGTCCCGGTCGTGCCTTCCTCTATGCACTTTCACGCGTTCGTACCGAATGTCAGGTTCACGGAAGCTGAGCACTTCAAACAATGACTCGTGCTCGTAGGACGAGCCAGGTTTGTCTCGGCACGATGGGATGCCTATACGAAGTGGTGTAACGGACAGTATGCTCATTGTGAATAGCGCCCATGCTATTTTGCTCTTTCACTAGACAACGACGGATGTGCGGAGTAGTCCTGGTATGCTGACCTCGGTACCCCATGCATGAAACACGAGGCAGACGATCTCAAGTGGCCTACAGAGGAAGTCGAGAGAATATAAGAGGATCGCTTGCCTCGATAGATTGTACACTCAGACAGCTCTCAACCAAGCAAAAGATTCGAATTTGTCATGATTGCCAAGGATACACATTACGACGCCATCGTAGTCGGAGCTGGCTTTGGTGGCATCTATATGCTCAAGAAGCTCATCGACCAAGGTCTACGGGTAAAGGTTCTCGATGCGGCTGGAGATGTGGGTGGTACCTGGTACTGGTAACTAGAAGCCAGCCTTGGTAAGCTAACATTGGCTGAACAACGGGACAGGAATCGCTATCCTGGTACTTAGAACCAGTGTTGTCGGGCTGACATTAGCTGAACAATTGGACAGGTGCAATGAGTGATACAGAGTCCTACATTTACCGATATAGTTGGGATAAGGAGGATCTTCTGGAATATCACTGGGATGAGCACTATATAAAGCAACCACAAGTACGATCACCAACAGTTCCACTCTGACCTGAAGCCATGCTCACATAAACCAAGGCACTAGCTTACCTTGAACACATCGTCGAGAGGCATAATCTCCGGCAGTACATGCAATTCGATACCGAGCTTACTTCAGCACAGTACAACGAAGACACGAATGCTTGGGAGGTGTCAACCTCTACCAACGAGACCTTCACTTGTCATTATCTGGTTACAGCTCTTGGCCTGCTGTCCAAGAGAAATTTCCCAGCTATCCATGGTTTGGATAAGTTCAAGGGTGAAAAGTATCATACGGGTGGCTGGCCCAAGACCTATGACTTCAAAGGTAAACGTGTTGGCATTATTGGGAATGGCAGTACTGGTGTATGTCTACCATCCAACCTTGCAAACAGTTGTGCTTATCTGCGCACAGGTCCAAGTCATAACACAACTAGGGAAGGAAAAGCAAGTGGCTAAGCTTATCAGCTTTCAGCGTTCACCACAATACTCTGGTACTTTCACCCCAGCAGCGTAAGACTTCCTAGTACGACCAAGGCACTAATATTTTGCCTTCAGTTCCTTCTGGCGACGGACCCGTGTCTCCTACCTACCGCTCCCAAATAAACGAGAACTACGAATCCATCTGGTCTCAGGTCCGCAACTCCGCCGTCGGCTTTGGCTTCGAAGAATCCACTGTTCCGTGCATGTCCGTCACCCCAGCTGAACGCCAGGCTAAATTCCAAGAGGCATGGGACAAAGGCAATGGCTTCCGCTTCATGTTCTGGACTTTCAACGATCTTACTATGGATCCTGCTGCGAATGACGAAGCGTGTAATTTCATCAAGTCAAAGATCAAAGAGACGGTGAAGGATCAGGAAAAGGCACGAAAGTTATTGCCGAACGAGTACTACGCACGACGTCCGTTGTGTGACGCTGGTTACTACCAGGTATTTAACCAAGACTTCGTAGATGTGGTCGCCTTGAAGGAAGAACCGATTGTGAGGATGACGGAGAACGGCATTGAGACGACTAAAGGACACTATGACCTGGATGTGTTGATCTTCGGTAAGTCCAGGTGCTCCGCCTGCTCGATGTCAGATCTGACGTCCCTGTCCATGTGCACATACAATACTAACCTCTCTCCCCAGCCACCGGCTTCGATGCCGTCGACGGTAACTACACCCGCGTCGCCGTCAAAGGCCGCAACAGCGAATCCCTCTCCGAGCACTGGGCCACTGTCGGTCCAGAATCCTACATGGGCGTCTCAGTCGCCAATTTTCCCAATCTCTTCATGATCACCGGTCCCAACGGCCCCTTCAGCAACATCCCACCCGCCATCGAGATCCACGTCGAATTTATCGCAGACACAATCGCGCTCGCCGAGAAGAATCACCAGCACCAAACACAACCACAACCCAACAACGAAAAGGGCGCAATCGTCGAGGCAACGCTCGAAGCCGAACGAGGTTGGACGGATCTCTGTAACGAGTACAGCAAGGATAGTCTCTTCAGAAAGAGCCCCAGCTGGATCTTTGGCGCGAATGTGCCAGGGAAGAAGTATAGTAGTTTGTTTTTCTTTGGTGGGCTGAAGGATTATAGGGAGAAGTTGCAGAAGATGGTGGATGGGGGGTATGTGGGATATAAGCCGTTTTGAATCCTGGTGGAGTTTGGCTCTGGTCTTTTGCAAGGGTTTTCATTTTGTACCTGTCTGGGTTTCTGACGCTCTTGATCTGTGTACGTTTGATACTGCTCGGTCATCACAAGCTGATATTGCCCTGTGCGATGAATATATTCACTTCGTTGAGTCTCACACATACAAGAGATCTCCCGCGCCTCATGAACTTAGCAGGGGTCACATTTTAACGGTCATCTGAGACGTGGCTTTCTTTATTCGACGTCATTCGTACATCGATCATACAGAGCACCAAAAGAAGTATCTAGTAACCAATATCCAAAATATTTATACCTGGAGTCCACCAAATAGTACTTATCATTAGAAATTCCAATCGTACCAATTCTCCTCCGCATAGGACACTGAGAATTATCCATGTTTATCGCTGTGATCCATCTAAAGTATCCTGAAAACGCTAAGAACGCACGCAAATATTTTCGTTTAAAAAAAAGGTGTACCGCGTGTCGTTGTCCAAGAGTGGTTGACTCGCTCTCAGTCACTGGCGTCTATTACCATTGATTGACCGTTTCAATCAGGTGAGCATATCGTGTTCGTTCCTCGTAGACTTGGCCTTCAAGCTGTCGTGTTAGACGTAGTGCCTCGTCACGCTCGGCCTCGAGCTCAGCGACACTGATTTGAGCCTGGTTCATTTTACCGACGATCTTGCCAATTTCACTCTCGGTGTCGGCAAGTGCTTTCTCTAGCTCGGTAACTTTGTTCTCCAGGTATTCTGTCCGTAATGCTTCGTGAAGAGCCATACCAGGCCCGGAAGAGGTCATGTCTAGTTTGGGTGATCTTTTGCTGTTGGCGAACATTGGGCTGAGTGGACTCCTGACAGTTGGCGTGAGCAGGTTGGGATTCAATTTCTTGTCCGCTGAGTGCGCTCGCATCAGCTGTGCATTCTGGGATGCCTTGAGAATGCGCACTTCCTCCTCGTGTTTCATAACGGCAGTTTCCGACTGTACTTGCGCAGATGCTATCAGATCTTCAAGTCGACGAAGCTTTGCTTGCAGCTCAATGATTTGCTCTGCTGATGCATGCTGGTTACTCTCCCCACTTTCGACGGCATGTTTTAGCCTAGCTCGTAGTGCGGCGTTGTTCTGAAGCTGCTTCTTGACCTGTGTGGATAATGCTTCAGATCGAGTAGCATATTCTTCGAGCTGTTCGGACAATTCCTCCTCCTGCCGTAATTGGATGGATGATTCTTGGATCCTAGCTCTTTCCTTCTGCATCTCGATTATCGCATTTTCTAGAGTGGTAGACATAAGACCCTGAATATCGGGGTCTGATCCTCGCGCTTGTAGTATCTTCTGTAACGAGGCCGTCTCCTGCTTGTTCCTGTCCAAATCCATCTTAAGACCTGCCAGGTTCTTTTCACATTGCCATTTCTGATCCAGCGCATCGTCAGCACGTTTGCGAAGGGTGTTTATCTCGGCTCGAAGAACGCGAACTTCGCGCTCGTAACCACGTTTCCGTGGCTGAGGCGAGGAGTTTTGTGCTCGCTCGAGTTCAGTTTCCAGCATTCGCGTTCTTTTCGTAACCTGCTTCTGCTGTATTTCTTGTCTCTTGAGCAAATACTTGACTGTGTTGTGGAGCGCGTCACGTTGCTGCTCGACTGATTTTATTTTCTCGACCGCATGGTCGATTGACTCGATGGCTGGTCCAGGACGATTCACAGTTGAGGTGGCACGTGTTAAAGAGCCGGATCGTGCTAGACTGCCTCTGTTGTTTCGTACACTTGTGATAGTGTTTGATCTGGACAAACTGCCGATCCTGGGAAGGGGCGTCGTGCCTCGACTGGCCGGATCTGCATCGTTCTCCTCGGCGATGAAATGCATTGAGCCCCTGTTGATATTACGTTCCATCTCCCGAGCACTAATCAGGGCTGCATTCTCATCCCTCAGATGTTGTACTTCTTGTTGCAATTTCACCAGCTCGCCTTTGGATTGAGAGCGGATCTGTTCCAGTTCACCACGGAGTGCATTCGTCAGATCCTCGATATTCTCTTTTGCTTTTCTCTCTTCATGTAGCTTCCGACGAAGATCGTCAAAGGCGGTCTCCAATGTCTTACGTTGTGAAGTCTCATTCTGCCACCTCTGCGACAGATCGACCCTTAGTTGAGCCCTTTGTTGTTCCGCGTCACGCTTGACCTTATCAAGCTCTTCTTTAGCAGTAATTTCGCTGCCATCGGCTCGAAGTGAGCTTGCGCCAGAATCGGAGAAATAGTCGCTTGTGCGATCGGCCGAGTATATAGGTGGATTTTCCGATTGCAACTTCTCAATGATGTCTTCGAGATCGAGCTCACGGCGTATGGAGTTGGCAAGCTCGATACTAATTTCCTTCAATTCTGCTTCAAGCGCGTTGCACCGAATGTCAGCTGAACCGCGTGTACTTTGAGAATATTCAATGCTGTCTTGTGATCCAAACTTATTCGTCCTGCCTGAAGTGAGGTTGAAGTAGGCGCCTGATCCGCGACCAGAGCCCGTATCAGATTGCGGATAGGGCGATGGAGCAGGCGATCTACCTTCGGATATTTCTGTTACGGCTGAGTCTGCACCTGGAGAGGGGTGTGGTTTCCTCATAAAGAAGGAGGTAAACTTGCTGCCAGGTGTTTGTGGTTTCTTGGTGTCCAACGATTTTGCGGAATTGATGGATTCCATGCGCAGAGGCGCAGGCCTCTCCCCGAGCCTCAATCCCATGCCCTTGCCCTTGGATCCTACCGCCTCTCCTTCATCTGCAACGATTGGTGTCTGAGAATGAGTTATAGGAGGTACAGGGAAATCGTTAATCGACACCCTGTTTGGTGTATCAACTGGACCAGAGAAGTAATGTGCTCGTGGATCGTGTTCAAATGGAGTAAAGAATTCTACGGCTCTACTGCTTGTCAGTAACTGCAGAAACCGGCTGAAGACACTACTTACTCTTGTGGTGCTGTGTCAAGGACATCGTTAAGAGCATTGGACGAAGGAGGGGCAGTGGCCCGGTCTTGGTCTTGCGGTAAGGGTAGGCCCGAGAAGATTGGTATAGGAGGAGGTGATACAGCACTGAGAGGCAGCGGCTTCCGTTTGATCGATGGTGAATAGTTGATAGGGGACTCAGGACTTCTTGGAGAGACGGTGTCTATGGGAGGTACTGAAGGAAGAGGTTTGCCTGTACCAGAGGAGGATGAGTCCGAACCGGCATGGCGAGCATGTGGTTGCATGTTGACTGCCTCTGGCTGGTTCGGTAGCTAATAGAGCGATTCCTTCATCGAGGTTCAGCACCAGATGCGCAAACAGATGAGCTTCAAGCCACGATCGCGATTGAAGTGTGTAGAAGTGTGGGTCGGGAAGCGGGTGCGCCTGCTGCGATTCGTCACTGGCAAGATTGAAAGCGTGATGGTAGTATTCGAGTAAACCTGGGAGGGACTAGCGATGCACTGGCGCAGCTTATGGTTCGAGCAGATTGAGCGTCGACAATCTACAATCGGCGCCAGAGCAGGAAATTGCACCCACGCAGCTGACCACGAAAGGGAATCCAACCTGACCTCGTGCGCTGCTCTTGGTGAACGATGGCGTCGTCGAGTTAATCAAGAAGTCAAAATATGCAATTGGGCTGGAAGGTCTGTCCTAATGAGGCTGGAGAGGCAGGGATGGCTGGGAAACACAATTGCTACAAAAGTGCAAGCGCCGGCTGTCCTGTCAGCATTCTTGAGTACTTGTTCGTGCCTGCTAACGTTTCTACTGCCTACTTGTCTCTGTAAGATCGGATAAGCGCACTATTGCGCGACACTTTGTGACCCTTGTATGTATTCTAGTTGGGACACTGTGAAGATCTCACTGCTTAACCATGCTTTTGATCGTCCCAAGGGTTGCACCTCGCATGGCTTTATCTCCGAGGCGTGTCTTAGTGGCATTCCTGCCCCTGCCAAGCATTCGGCACGGCCTGCCTCGTGCTTGAACCGCTTCGGTTCCAGAGATTGAAGTTGCACGCAACAGCAGACTTAGTACCAGAACTCACGATCAGGTTCTAGACGAATGGTTTGTATAAATACAAATCGGTTCTCGGTCATCAAACCGCATTCTGCTTAACGGCAAGAAAGTTAATCTCGAGTATCACTAGTGCAATTACTACCAGTATATGCTTGGAGTGATGCCTGAACCACAGGCAGAGCCAGCCTTCTAGTGAACGCCATTCAAATTCACGTAAACCCTCCTTATCGTTCGAAGCTGTAACGCATCCACTCTCCCACAGCCTTCAAGCTCTCCCATCTCACTGACTCATCGGCATCTGTCATGAGCTCCATGACTCGTACCTTCAGACCCAGCTTTTCCAGAGTGGTGCGGTGCTCGGGCACCTCTCGAACAAGGTTGCCTATATCGTTGCAAGCAATAGCCAGTACCTTTTTGTCGCTCTCCCACTTCTTGCCCGTGATTTCTGCCAGTTTTTTGGGTAATTCTTTGTCTTGCAGAATCTTTCGCGCGTTTTCCCTCCAAAAGGTAGCGCTCCTGTGAGGCGGTGACCATCTGAGATGACCCGACTGTACCTCATCTGCGTACTCGTCAAAGGTGGTCTGTCCTTTAGTGTATTCATCGAGCATCTGGTCAAGTGCGTCCAGATCCTCCTTCGCATCGTCATCTGTTAGATGTCGTGTTGCGAGATTCGCAAGTAGAGCAGGCAGTCTCGCAGTCGTTGCAATCGGTATCAGAGTTTTCTTGTTCGCCTCTAGGAGATTGTGCAAGGTTGCCAGCAGCAAGCGGGTCGTCTTCTCCTTGGGCGACATCCTCAGTAGCTGCACATACAGTGGAACTATTTCTTCGTCCTCTTCAAGGCCAGGACCCACCAACTCTGCCTCGAAGCTGAGTTGCCATATGACCAAGAGTATGTGATACATCAGCTGCAGACCGACACCACCACCAAAGCGAGTGTCGGCGCTCCGTACGCTTGCTGCACCACTCCATAGAGTCGAGTCTGTATCTTTGGCTGCACCTGCTGCCTTTCTAAGTATATCGAACAGGGGAGCAATGGTGTCATTTTTCTGCTTCCAGAACGTTTCCTTCGCAGAACTTGATCTCAGAACAGTTGACATATGCTGCACACCAATATCTTGAAGACCAGCATCTTGCGATTTTACCAGAGTAGATAGGTACGAGTACAGCTTCGGTAGTGCATCGCTGTCTCTTTCTACTGCTTTGGAGGAAGACGTCAGAGAGAAAGCAACTAGATTGGCGAGGAAGGTGGCAGCGAGAAGAGGTACGGCGTCCTCTGGGTTATTGGAGCTGCCAAGTAGAGCCAGGTATTGCTTGTATGGATCTGTTCGTTGTAGGATGGAAGTTGCCAATACAGGCACATCTGCATTTGCGTGTTAGCTTGGGGACAGGCTCGCGCATACCGAAGGAGACATCTTACCGGCAATAAGATCTGTTGCTAGTACGAGGATGTATTGTATGATATCCTGTCGTTTTTGGGCCTTCTCAAGGACACTGGGACCGCTTTCACCTCCTGCTAGTAGGGTGGCATAAGGGTCTGTATTCAACTCGATCGTCTGCTTCCTTTGCTCTTTGCGAACCTTGTCAACAGATTTGATTATCTTGAGCTGCTCCTCGGACAGATTACCAGCTCGAACAGCTCCATCCCACGGTATCTTGGTCACATCAGTAAATTGTTTCGCCAATCTATAGGACATAACGTACTGGTCTCGCTCGGATGTTGTTCTGTAGAGAGCTCAGATATGGAGGGTTAGCGAGCGACATCTTCTCTCAGCCTGCAAAAGAGCTCGACTTCGATCACCACTTCTACAATTGATTGACGATACAACGTTCAGAGCCAGAGAATCAGCTGCAGAAGGAAGGTGCATCCGTGCTATGTCATCGCTGCGCCGACAGCCTTGAACTGCCACTGGTCGCGCCCAAAGTACTAGCACAAAGGCTCCACATGTCGATCCCTCCCGCGTCTCATCCGCATCGGCAACCATGAACTTGGAGTCAGCCTCGACGCGTGTGCATGGACGAGATTGCAACTGTGTCAGTAGTGCTGCGCATCAGCCTCTGTCCGAAGTTTCAGCAACTCAAAGCATGCCGTAGTTCTTGTAAGGTGGTCTTTTGACTGCTCCCGTCAACCAGGGCATTAACACAACCACAATGGCAGCTCAGCAGAAGCCGTCCTCTAGATGGGCGTTCTTATCCAACGCCGTAGCATCTGTAGAGTCGGGTCTGGACAAGATACTTGCAGAGGAGGACGAGTCAACAACAAAGTCGCAACCCAAACCTGCGAAACCACAGGCGAACGGATCGAACCCACGACCATCAAC